>NW_028126418.1:0-1287080 GCF_965194825.1 Balaenoptera physalus | reverse complement strand
TTATAGTCTAAGCTGTCATTAAATAATGCCCCAATCCTGTCCATAACTAAGGCCCTGAGTATGTCCCTAAGTACATCTCTGATGATGTCCCTAACAGCCTGAACTGTCTCTTCAAGTTATCTCTGAGGCTCTGACACTGGCCCTTACTAAGGCCTCACCCCGGGGTTGTCCCAGGCTGCTGGGCAGTTTTCTCTTGTCCGCATCTCTAGCCAGCTGCCTGCCATTGGCCACTCTAAGGTTCTGCGATGCAGTGGTCCCACGTGGGATGTGCCTGTGTAGGCTCACCTGTGGGAGGAGAGTCATGGCCACTCCACCCTCCAGGGGACTGCAGCTCAGGGTAGGAATCTCTCAGCCAGCGTCTGGACACAGGGTTCTGTGTCCTTGTTTGTTGTAAATCCCTTGGAGTTACCTCTAACATTTTTTAAATGGATCTCCCCCTCAGCATATTTATGATTTAAATTATTTACCACATTAAAATTCAGGAATGACATTATTAGAATGAGCAGGAAGACACAGGATGCCCCCCCAATGATCTATTACTTGGAGGATTTAAAATTCTAATGAGAAAACACTCACTCTCCTCATCTTCTTGGGTGTCAGCACAAGGCGGGAATCAGCTGCATTCTTTATTTATCCCTCTGGTTTTCCAGAACCTTTCCTTCGAGGAGAAATCTCTGGGCTCTGCGGGAACTCTGAGTGGTGACCATCAGGTAAATCTGAGACTGAAAAGCAAGAGGAAAAGAGAGAGGGGAGGAGATGAGGATCGGTGGTGGGGAGAAGCAGGGGCATCCACGTTCAATCTCAGGCTGAGAGTCTGGGTTAGTCTCCAACGAAGCTAAGGACCACCAGGATCTGGCCCCACTGGCCTTGTCACCTGGTATGGGGATTGGGGACAGCCAAACAACCATGGCCACTTTCAAAGAAATAAAGAAGGTGGGAGGGCACCCCGAGAGCCAGACTGAAAATGGTCATGCTGTGAAATAATAAGATGCCCTTTTCAGAAAAGTGAAGATGGTTCTCTTGGTTCTCAAAGACTTGCAAATACTCTGTGTCCTTCTAGAGGCATGCTGAAGGCTTCAGCCTTTGAGGGCAGTAATGGGAGTGCATCTGGGCTCAAGACCATCCAGCGCTCACTCCTTGAGGGTGCAGAGGATGACCAGTGTCCACCCCTCGGGTGCTGTGGGGCCTGAGATCCCCTGATCACCGAGGACGGGTGGGGCCGCACAGACACTCCACTGGACCACCGGGGGCTTGGCTGGTGGGCTACAGTCCTTTATCAGATACATGGTTTACAAACATCTTGTGCCATTTTGCATGGTGGATTATCTTATTCCTTGCTCCTTTTATACACAACTGTTTTTCATTTTGAGGAAGTCCAATTCATCTATTTTGTCCTTTGTTGTTTGTGCTTTTGGTAGATCTAAGAAATCATGACTAAATCCAAGGTCATGAAGATTTACTCTCATGTTTTCTTCTACGAGTTTTACAATTTTGGTTCTTGCATCTAGGCCTTTGGTCCATTTTGCATTGATTTTTGTATACGGGGTGAGGGGAGGTAAGGATCCAAGTTTATTCTTCTGCATGTGGGTATCCAGTCGTTCCAGAACCTGTGCTAACTGTTTGGGAGAAAATACATGCAAATGATGCGACCAACAAGGGCCTAATTCTAAAATATACAAACAGCTCATACAACTCAAAAAAGAAAAAAAAATCAAAAAATAAGCAGAAGGTCTAAATAGACATTTCTCCAAAGACATACAGTTGGCCAATAGGCACATGAGAAGATGCTCCACATCGCTAGTTATTAGAGAATGCAAATCAAAACTACAGTGAGTTATCACCTCATAGTGGTCAGAATGGCCATCATTAAAATGTCTATAAATAAATGCTGGAGGGGGTGTGGAGAAAAGGGAACCCTCCTACACTACTGGTGGGAATGTAAATTGATGCAGCCACTATGGAAAACAGTATGGAGGTTCCTCAAAAACTAAAAATAGAATTACCATATGAACCAGCAATCCCACTCCTGGACACATATCCAGACAAAACTATAATTCGAAAAGATACATGCACCCCAGTATTCACAGCAGCACTATTCACAATAGCCAAGACATGGAAGCAACCTGAATGTCCCTCAACAGATGAATGGATATAGAAGATGTGATACATATATACAATGGAATATTACTTAGCCATAAAACAGAATGAAATAATGCCATCTGCAGCTACATGGAAGGGCCTAGAGATTATCATACAAAGTGAAGTAAGGCAGACAGAGAACGACAAATACCATATGATATCACTTATATGTGGATTATAAAATGAGACCCAAATGAACCTATCTACAGAACAAAAACCGACTCACAAATATAGAAAACAGACTTGTGGTTGTCAAGGGGAAGACAGGGGAGAGGGATGGATTGGGTGTTTGGGATTAGTAGATGCAAACTATTATATATAGGATGGATAAACAAGGTCTTACTGTACAGCACAGGGAACTATATTCAATACACTGTAATAAACCATAATGAAAAAAATATGAAAAATATGTATATATGTATGTATATATATATATATATATGAATCACTTTGTTGTACAGCAGAAATTAACACAACATTGTAAATCAACTATACTTCAGTATCAATTAGTTTGAAGGCACTTTTATAAATTAGGCCTTATTTCTCTTGTCCTTTCATCCTGGGAAAAATGTATAACAGAAACTAACCTGGATTACTCCAGGATGAATTCATATCACACAGAACTTTAATTGTTGAACAAACCATTAATACCAGTTACACCATGGGATGTCCTGATCCAATATGAAGTTTGTAAACCTTGTATCAAACCTGCAGAATGCACTAAATTTCGAAATTCAAACTGCAATGAAGCCAACTATCCCATGACTTCTCCACAACTAGTTATACAACATCAATTGGAAACCATATACAATCAAATGAATGTAGACAGAAACAACTATAGCCTTCTTTTTTTTCCTTTTAGATGAAGACGGTATTTAAGGTGATATCTTGGGCTGTTCCAGGATGTTACTCAATTTCCTGGGTATCTCCCATGCACACAGGAGGTACACATGTTAGTTAACTTGTTTGTGCACCTATATGAAGGTAGTTAATACCACAAAACTGTATACATAAAAAGAATTAAATGTTAAAGTCATGTTTTGTATTTTTAATGACAATGAAAAAAAGTGTAGTGCTGATATTTGTTACAAAAATGAACATTAAAAACATTCTTAGTGAAAAAAAGCCATACAGAAAAGGCAACCTAGATCCCATGCTCATCTTGTCTGCTTCAAATCCATCAAGGCTGTCCAAATGAGGGGGAAACTCAGTAATGGTTCCAGAAAAAGAAAACTGGATCAGGATGGAAAAAGACATTTTCATACAGTTGGGACAGCAGGTGAAAGTTGAAGTGGGGCTGAGTATTAAATTATAATGTAGACATCAGGATTTCCTCATTTAGGGGTTATGTGCTGGTTCCTTGGGCAAAACACACTGAGCATTTTGTGTGAGGTGGCAAATGTGAGTACTTTTGGCCATTACTGAAACTTTTCTGTACATTTTAAATTACTGGTAAGTAAATTACTTTTCTAGACAACCGTGTCAGTATCATGCCAGAAAATCAGACAAGACAGACATCAAATTTTGTTATAGAGGCCAAGACTTACCCAGACCAAGTTCAACCAAAGTTGTGATACTTATTTCCCTTATAGGAGTCCACATGGTATTAAGAGGCACCGTGGGAAGAGTATATTAGTAGCTACCATGTCTTGGGTCCTGTGGATTACCTGGGGTGCAGTAGAAACTGTGAGATTTTAGTATTGCAATTTTTCACATTACTTCAAAAAATATGTTAAAAAATAAATTCAGTAAAGTTGCAAAATATGGAATCAATATACACAAATCAGTTTTGTTTCTATACACTAATAATGAACACCAACAAGAAAAATTAAGAAAACAATCCCATTTTCAATTCCATCAAAAAGAACAAACTATTTAGGAATAAATTTAGCCAAGGGCATGAAAGACCTATACTCAGAAAACTATAAAGCACTGATAAAGAAATTGAAGACACAATAGAAAACAATATTCCATGCTCATGCATCAGAAAAATTACAATTATTAAAATGTTTATTCTATCCAAAGCCATCAACAAACAGTGCCAGGAAAACTAGATACCAGACCCCAAAGAACGACACTGGTCACCATCTACACTGCACATAAAACTAACTAAAAGTGCACAGTATTCCACATTAAACCCTTTCTCTCCTGAGTCCCCTGAAGAAGCACCCCACCCACCCAGCAGTCAGCTGCACAGGAAGATTCTCCACACTTGCTCGTTTTTTCCTCTTGTGGAGTCTCCTCACCAGTGGTTCCTGAGAAAACCCAGCTGCTGTCAGTGTGGACAATGCCTCATGGTCCAGAAGCCTAAGCCCTGACAGGAGACAAAGCTCCTGTCTGCTTGTCACAGAGCAAAGTCTGTGGGCAGGGTGCACCTGTGCCCCCAGGGTCAAACAGGTGGGTTCAGCGCCCCCTGTGGGACGTCAGAGAAGAGCCGGGAGCGCCGCACTCACAAACCCAGAGGCCTCATCCGGAAGGCAGTTCTGCTGTATATACTAAGTTTGGAAATCCAAACTGAAATGGAGCCAAGTATCTCACTGTATCTTCTCAAAAGATGGTTAAGGAGCAATTAATTACAAACCATATGTAATGAAATGAATGTAGACACAAACTTTACAACTTAAACCAAAATTCACTCAAAATTGCCCATAGACGAATTTAAATTACCAAACTATAAAAAATCCTAGAAAAAAAAATAATCTACATGACTTTGGGTCTGGTGACCTTATTCAGAAAACCGGAAGACAAACCACAAACTGCAAGAAACTATTTCCAAAGCACATATCTGATAAAGGATTTGTACTCAAATTATGCCAACGCCATTAAAATTTGGTAAAGATTGAAACACACACGTGGCCCAAGAAGATAAACAGGCAGTAAATAAGCATACAAGAATATACTCAAGATGCTGGTGGAATGCATGTACAACCAACTTTGGAAGACAGTTTGGCAATTTTTTCCAAATCTAAAAAGTCTCACCTTAGGATCCAAGAAGTGTACCACTTGTATTTAGACAACTGCTTTAAAAAACTGTGTTCAAACCCAAACTAGCATCAAGTAATGTACAGCAGCTCTATCCATAATGGCTAAAAACTTAAAGATATCAGGATGTCCTTCTGTAGGTGAATTCATAAACAAATTAGGGCACATACATGTCAAGGAGAGCAGAATACACCACCCCAAAATATGCCCATTTGACAAAAGGATTATTTTGGACTGATTAATAAGAAAGAGCAGACCCAGGAGAATCTTTCAAAGCCCAGTAGAAAATGCCCTTTTATGAGGTAAATTTACATTTATTAAGGATATCTCCATTTGTAAGGGTTTGTCCCTCTCTGGACCAGGAATTGAATGATGACTAAATATCAAGAAAAGCTTGTTGGGACTTCCCTGCTGGTCCAGTGGCTAAGGCTCCATGCTCCCAATGCAGGGGGCCAGGGTTCAACTCCTGGTCATAGAACTAGATACCGCATGCTGCAACTAAGAGCCCACATGCCGCAACTAAAGATTCCACAGGCCGCAACTAAGACCTGGCACAGCCAAATAAATAAATGTTTTTTATAAAAAATCCTTGTCAATGAAATAGGCCTGGATGTAAATCTGTGTAACAACCATACCCTTGTTTACTGTGCTTTGCCTAATAACCTCCTTTAAATGGCTTCTTCCATTCCCTAACATCTTTCTTTTGTTCTCAGCAGAAGATAGCATTTAAGCTAACGGCTTGGGCCAATTCAGGGAGTGACTCAGTTTTCCTAGGTATCTTTCAAGTATACAGGAGGTATGCATGGTATATATTAAACTTCTGATTGTTTTCTCTAGTTCCTCTCTTTTTCATTACAAGGGAGATCTCAATAAAGAACATAGAAGGGTAGAGGGAAAATTATTTTTCCTCTAATATACATGCAATGCAATAGTATTCAGAGATATAAAGGAATGGACCATCAACCCGTGCAAAAAAAAAATAGATACATCTAACTTACATTGCTAAGTGAAAGAATCCAGTCTGAAGTGCTACACACTGTATGGCCTCATTTATATGACATTCTAGAAAAGGCAAAACTGACATGGTAAACAATGTATAGAATATGTGGTTGAAATAGTCCATATGATACTTTAGTGGTGAATACCTGTCACTATGCATTTGTCTATACCCACAGATTTTTACAACCCAACAAGTAAATTACAATCTATTCAAACTTAGCTGCTTAGGATATGGGAGTGTCAAAGACTGGAATACAGAATGTAACAAAGAATCTGATTCAGAAATGTATGAAAAAACTCACTGTTGGTAGTGGGACAAATGGGTTGACCTAAGTTAACTTTGGAAATGTACAGAATCTGTAGGCCAAAGACAAAATGTGTCATACATACACAGTGGACTCTATGTTCTTTCCATGAGGGGTAGTAGCTAATACTACTGAAACTACTATATCAGTAATTGAATGGAACAAGCACTGAATTTAATAAATGACAAATGGTGGAAGCCAGGTTTCTTACCACTGGAGTGTGAAGTTACAGTCAAACAAAGGGAGAAGGTTACAATATCCATGTCATAACAGATCCGGTTGGAGATATCAGTATAAACTCTCTTTAGCCTGCACATAGTTCCACATGGAAATCTTTATAATTATGTGTGTATGCATAGGCTGGGATACTTGCATATATTTCCATGCACTGTCAGCTGAGCATATTTAGCTCCCACATGTACGTTTTTAATACCATTCTCTAATAAAAGGAACAAGGGCTCTTTGAAGAAAGGGCTGATACTAGGACTGAGACAGTAAATATATGAAGCAGGATAATCTTAAAATATCAGAAAGTAAAGAAGTACCAAAAATTTTAAAAACCCACAAAAGAGAAATTATGTAAAATGAAAACAGGAGCAAATGGAAAAAGCTCTCAACAGCCAAAGCAAGAATTAGCTAAGCAGTCTTAAAATGTAGCACTGGATTATAACCAAAAGTTTACAATAATTATTCACGTGCCCAAACTGGTAAAAATAAATTACATAGTTTTTGATGAACGGTGTTAAAAAGAAATCTCCTATGCAGAAAGCTTCTAAGCAATTTATATAGCCACTCAGCTGTCCATCAAGGATGTGAAGCTAACCCCTCTCTCCTCAAGTGTGGGTTCTGCATTATGACTTCCTCCTAAATAAGACACACAGGATGGACATGGGAAAAAATTAACTTCACTGTGGGAACACTTGACAAACACTACCTCAGCTAGGTGACCAAAGTTGAGAATATAAGTGAGAAGTTCCCTTGAGAGACTGTCCTCTTGACATACAGTGAAGAGGAAGCACTTCACCTCTGTGATCTGCTTTTTCAAAGCCAAGTCTAACCACAACAAAAACACCAAGCAAATCCCAGTGCCCGGCAGTCTATAAAATACCTGACCAGTCCTCCTCCACACTGTCAAGGTCATGGAAACAAGGAGAGTCTGAGCAACTGTCAAAGCCCAGAAGAGACTAAATAGATATGATGACCCCATGTCCTTTGAGATCCTGGAACAAGGAAAGGTATAACAAAGGGAACATGAATAGGGACTTCGGTTAATAATAGAGTATCAATATTTGTTCATTATTTGTCATGATTCTGTAGAAAATTAGACAGGAAAAATTAAACGTCAAATAAGAGAAACCTACTGTAACAAACTGGAAATCTAGAAGAAACAGGTGATTTCTTTGTAAAAACACATTACCAAAATGAACACTAAATTAAGGAAAATACAAAAAGACCAATTAATCACTGAGGAACCTCTTCCCCATACTGGTTATCCTATCACTGTCCCAGGGTTTCCCTCTCCCGGGACAGGGAAGGAACAGAGGCAGAGCTGTTTGGCAGCTCCACTAATATCTGGTCCCACCCAGAATCTTCATCTCCCCCAGCCATGCCTACCCAGTGAGGACACCTGAGGAAGGATCAGGGATTATTGATTCAGATGTATCAACTACGAATTTTTCTTTTCCCAACGACTGGACACACTTACTGAAGTAAAATAAGTTAGTATTTATTGTAAGGGTAGAAATAAATTAATACTTGCAAGTGGCAAGTTAAAGAATGGGTTTGGACCTGGTAGTTCCAGTGGCTCACACTATCTCAGTGTGACCTTGCTTCTCTCCAAAACTTTGTCCTGCTCAGTGCCTTTGGGGGACCCCATTCACAGGCACAGGCTCTCTCATTGCCCTTGGGCCAACAGCAATTCTAGGCTGACAACCACTCACCATCCATTTTCCAAGAAAGAGTTTCTCCTTTTCTTGGGTTCCAAGAAAGTCATGGTTTTAAATGCCTTTGATCTGGCTTGGGTTGCATTCTCATCCTTGACCCATCACCAGGAGATGGAAAATGGGACTTACTAGGTATGGGTTGTAAACCCATCTTCAAGCTGGGTGGAACATGGGGTCATCCTTCTGCAACTGTTTGGACTGGAAGCAGGTGAGATGTAATTCCCAAAGGAAAACTGAGGCACTTGGGCCTGAGAACAGATGCTGGCTGGCAGAAAGCAACAGATTCTAAGTCAATGACAGCTCACTGCACAGCACAGAATCTGACACCAAAGGAAGAAAGGGGTTCAACTCAGGGTCAGGGGCTGCAGCTACTCATCCAGTGCTCTTACTGTCCTCCCAAGACTGCAAGAAGTTCTTTCACTTGCTGACAAGTCAGAATCGTTGGTGGTGGTAAACTCAAGTCTCTTTCCTTGGGCATCAGGTCCTCACATCTCAGAGGTGGGCCCAAAACAGCCCATGTGCCCTCAGAAGACACACAGACCTCATTCCTGCCCCTGAGAGGTGGGAGCCCTTGAGTTATGCCATCTCCCTGGCCATATTAATTGCCCATCCCTGAAAAACAATACTGCTCATTTTCCAGTTTCTTCTCTCTCATTTACTAAGTGAAGAAACCAAATGCTAGGGTGGTAAGGAAACTCTTGTGCAATGAAGTAATGGGAGGCTCAAGAATTATTCCATGCCATGGAACCCATAATTGGCAGGCTTTCCAGAGGCCACATGGATGCACATGGCTCTCCAAGACAATGCAGTGTCACTGTGAACCTCCCATTGTGAGGTCCAGGTGCTCCCATATCTTTGATTCTTAATGAATATGAATGTCAAAAGTTTCTAACGACTGAAAGGACAAAGGATTTCAGGGCCATGGTCTCCTGTATGGTTGTTGTGTCAGGGACACATTCCAATGTTTAGAGGATTATTACTTCTCTTGGCAGCCTATGAGGCTGTGAGGGGGAGGCCTTTTTCTCAACCACATGGATGTTGGTAGTTGAAACTTCTCAAAGGAATGTGTACACTGCCTAGGTAGCTGTTGAATTGCCCGGCATCACGGTCAGCTCTGTAACTATACATGAGGGCCTGGCAATGCCCAGGCTGGACTGAGCTAGAGGACCACAGATGCCTGCCTGGATAGTCAGAGGTCAAGGGCTGTCCTGCCTGAGACCTGATCATCTATTTGTGCCCGCTCAGATGGGACAAAGGATGCCTCCAGTGTCAGGAGGGCCCCACCAACCCTTAAGAAGGCAACATCTGGGGGCTGGCAGGTCACTGCACCCAGTCCTGTATAAATCCACACATGTCCACTGAGTGCCCTGCTGTCTGGGCTGTGCTGGAAACTGGGGCTGCCCAGGCAGAGTAGGGCCAGCATCACACTTCCCAGGTAGGAGGGCAGAAGGAAACCATGCATGACTTCTGACACCCTCCCCAATCCTTGACAGAGGTTGAGTTGGGTAAGAAACAGTCCGAGACAAGAACAGACATTTCATTCTTCTCTCAGAGCCCAGGACTGAGGGAAGGGAGGCCAGAAAAACAGTTATTGACCTCAGCTCCCTGACTCCTGTCTGACCCTGGGCAAGTCCTATCCATTCTGGAGGCTTCAGAGAGAGGGAGAGGGGAGGGCAATGAGGGCCAATTGTGCTTAAACATAACTCTAACCTTTACCCTAAGAACCCTAACTTCTAACCTTAACCCCCTAACAACCCTAGCCCCAGACCCGTAGACCCTCGCCCCTGACCCCTAAACTCTAATCCCCGACCCTGACCCTTTAACCACAACCCTCTACCACGACTCTCCAACAATGGCCCATAACCCTAAACCATGGCCCCTGAACCCTCACACTGACTCAACCCAAGACCTAAAGCCTGGCCTAGTGGGTGCCGAAGGATGACTGTATGAACTCTCAAATAAACCAAGGAATTAAATCTTCTTGACCATGAATTTAGCAATGGTTTCTTAGATTTGACAGTAAAGCATAAGAAATGAAAGGAAAAAATAGACAAATTGGATTTCCTCAAAATTACAAACCTTTGTGCATCAAAAGAGGCTATCCAGAAAGTAAAAAGACGGCCCACAGAATGGAAGACAATATTGGCACGTTGTATATCTGATAAGACTCTTTACCTAGAATATACCCAGGACTTTTACAACTCATCAACAAAAAGACAAACAATAAAATTTTTGAAACAGACAAATGGCTTGCATGGACTGCTCTTCAGGCAAGACATAGAAATGGTCAACAAGGAAATGAAAAAAGATGTCAAACATCAGTAGTCATGATGAAAATGCAAATTAAAGCCACGATGTGATGCCCCTTCACACACACTAGAATAAAAATAAATTTTTAAATATATAAATAAAAATAACAAATGTTGGCAACAATGTAGAGTAATTAGAACCCTTAAAAGTTACTTGTGGAGATGTACAATGGTGCAGTCTATATGTACAAAACTTTAGCATTTACTCAAAAATATAAAATATAATTACCATGTGGTTCAACAACTCCACTCCTAGACATATTCCCAAAAAATTGAAAACAGGTGTTCAAACAAAAACTTGTTCACCAATTATTAATAGCAGCACTGTTCACAGTAGCCCAAGGTAGAAAAGATTTAAATGTCCATCAGCAGGTAAATGGATAAGCAAAATAAGGTAGACACATAAGCTGCATTATTCTGTCATATAAAGGAATAAAGTAAAATTATACAGCCACTGTGGAAAACTGTATGGTGGCTCCTCAAAAACATGGAAAATGTATGATCCCTTGATTCCACTCCAGGGTGTACACCCAAAATATTAGAAAGCAAGGACTGGAACAGATATCTGTACCCCATATTCATAGCAACATTATTCACAATAACCAAAAGGTGGAAGCAACACAACACATCCTTCAACAGATGAATGGATAAGTACAGTGTAGTATATACACAATGGAATATGACTCAACCTTTAAAACTAAGGTAATTCTCACACATGCTACAATGTGATGAACCTTGAAGTTATTATGCTAAGTGAAACAAGCCAGACACAGAAAGGACAAACGTTCTATGATTCCACTAGTATGAGGTATCCAGATAAGTCAAATTCAAAGACAAAGTAGAATAAGGTTGCCAGAGGTTGAGGTGAGTTAGTGTTTAATGGCTATGGTTTCACATGGGGAAAATAAAGTTCTGGAGATGGATGGTGAAGATATTTTTACAACAATGTGAATGTAGTTAACGCCATAGCACTGTACACTTAAAAATGGTTTAAATGGGTCTTCCCTCGTGGCACAGTGGTTAAGAATCCGCCTGCCAATGCAGGGGACACGGGTTCAAGCGCTGGTCCTGGAAGATCCCGCATGCCGTGGAGCAACTAAGCCCATGCGCCACAAATACAGAGCCTGTGCTCTAGAGCCCGTGCTCCGCAAGAGAAGCCACCGCAATGAGAAGCCTGCACACAGCAACTAAGAGTAGCCTCCGCTGGCCGCAACTAGAGAAAGCCTGCACACAGCAACAAACACCCGACACAGCCAAAAAATAAAATAAAATAATTTTTTTAAAAAAGCTTTAAAAAATGGTTTAAGTGGTAAATGTTATGTGTTTTTAATCACAATGGAAAAATGAATGAAATAATGATCAATGTTACAATGTGGATAAACATTGAAAACTTCCTAAGTGAAAGAAGCCATACAGAAAAACCACCCAGATCATGCTCATCTTGTACACTTTAAATCCAGCAAGGTTTTCAAAGTGAGGAAAAGCCCCAGTGATGGTTCCAAGAAAAGAAAACTGGATTCGAATGGAAAAATACGTTTCCACAAAGCTGGGGCAGCTGGTGAAAGTTGAAGCAGGTCTGGGGATAAGATTATAATGTGGAAACCATAATTATTCCCCATTTTGGGGTTATGTGCTGGTTCCCTGGGAGAGTGGCCCTCCAACTCTCACAGGGTAAAACAAACTGGTGTATTTTGTGAATGTGGAAAACTTGATACTGCTATTTGAAGTTTTGTATACACTTGAAATTTACTAGAAAATAAAGTGCTTATCAAACAACCATGTCGTACCACGCCAGAAATACAGACATCAAACTTTGTTATAGAGGCCAAGCTCTACCCAGATCCAGCTCACCCACAGTGGTGATGCCAATCACCCTTGTAGGAGGCCACATACTACAAGAGGCACCGTGGGAAGATTATATTGGGAGACACTATGTCTTGGGTGCTGTGGATGACCTAGATGTAGTTGAAACAGTGGGATTTCTGAATTCTAGTTTTCCACATTCAATCAACAAAAAACTGTTACAACTAAAAAATGAATTCAGTAAAGCTGCAGGATACAAAAGAAAGAAAAATCAATGCACAAAAATCATTTGTGATTCTATACACTGATAATGAACCATCAGAAAAAGAATTTAAAAAAAATCCCACTTACAATTGCATCCAAAAAGATAACTAGGAGTAAATTTAACCAAGGACGTGAAGGACCTGCACAATGAAAACTGGAAGACACTGATAAAGGAAACTGAACAGACAAAAATAAATGGAAAGATACCCCGTGCTCATGGGTAAAAAGAATAGTGTGAAAATATGCATTCTAAGGTGGGACTTCCCTGGCCATCCAGGGGTTGGGACTCTGCGCTCCCACTGCAGGGGGCGCAGGTTCGATCCCTGGTTGGGGAACTAAGATCCCGCATCCTGCATACCACATGGTGTGGCCCAATTTTTTTTTTTTTAACATCTTTATTGAAGTATAATTGCCTTACAATGGTGTGTTAGCTTCTGCTTTATAACAAAGTGAATCAGTTATACATATACAATATGTTCCCATTTCTCTTCCCTCTTGCATCTCCCTCCCTCCCACCCTCCCCATCCCATCCCTCTAGGTGGTCACAAAGCACCGAGCTGATCTCCCTGTGCTATGCGGCTGCTTCCCACTAGTTATCTATTTTACATTTGGTAGTGTATATATGTCCATGACACTCTCTTACCCTGTCACATCTCACCCCACCCCTCCCCATATCCTCAAGTCCATTCTCTAGTAGGTCTGTGTCTTTATTCCCGTCTTGCCACTAGGTTCTTCATGGCCTTTTTTTTTCCCTTAGATTCCGTATATATGAGTTAGCATACTGTATTTGTTTTTCTCTTTCTGACTTACTTCACTCTGTATGACAGACTCTAACTCCATCCACCTCATTACAAATACCTCCATTTCATTTCTTTTTATGGCTGAGTAATATTCCATTGCATATATGTGCCACATCTTCTTTATCCATTCATCTGTCGATGGACATTTAGATTGCTTCCATGTCCTGACTATTCTAAATAGAGCTGCAATGAACATTTTGGTACATGACTCTTTTTGACCTATGGTTTTCTCAGGGTATATGCCCAGTGGTGGGATTGCTGGGTCGTATGGTAGTTCTATTTGTAGTTTTTTAAGGAACCTCCATACTGTTCTCCATAGTGGCTGTATCAATTTACATTCCCACCAACAGTGCAAGAGTGTTCCCTTTCCTCCACACCCTCTCCAGCATTTATTGTTTCTAGATTTTTTGATGATGGCCATTCTGACCGGTGTGAGATGATATCTCATTGTAGTTTTGATTTGCATTTCTCTAATGATTAATGATGTTGAGCATTCTTTCATGTGTCTGTAGGCCATCTGTATATCTACTTTGGAGAAATGTCTATTTAGGTCTTCGGCCCATTTTTGGATTGGGTTGTTCGTTTTTTTGTTATTGAGCTGCATGAGCTGCTTGTAAATCTTGGAGATTAATCCTTTGTCAGTTGCTTCATTTGCAAATATTTTCTCCCATTCTGATGGTTGTCTTTTGGTCTTGTTTATGGTTTCCTTTGCTGTGCAAAAGCTTTTAAGTTTCATTAGGTCCCATTTGTTTATTTGTGTTCTTATTTCCATTTCTCTGGGAGCTGGGTCAAAAAGAATCTTGCTGTGATGTATGTCATAGAGTGTTCTGCCTATGTTTTCCTCTAAGAGTTTGATAGTGTCTGCCCTTACACTTAGGTCTTTAATCCATTTTGAGTTTATTTTTGTGCATGGTGTCAGGGAGTGTTCTAATTTCATACTTTTACATGTACCTGTCCAATTTTCCCAGCACCACTTATTGACGAGGCTGTCTTTTCTCCACTGTATATGCTTGCCTCCTTTATCAAAAATAAGGTGCCCATATGTGTGTGGGTTTATCTCTGGGCTTTCTATCCTGTTCCATTGATCTATATTTCTGTTTTTGTGCCAGTACCACACTGTCTTGATTACTGAAGCTTTGTAATATAGTCTGAAGTCAGGGAGCCTGATTCCCCCAGCTCCATTTTTCGTTCTCAAGATTGCTTTGGCTATTCAGGGTCTTTTGTGTTTCCATACAAATTGTGAAATTTTTTGTTCTAGTTCTGTGAAAAATGCCAGTGGTAGTTTGATAGGGATTGCATTGAATCTGTAGATTGCTTTGGGTAGTAGAGTCATTTTCACAATGTTGATTCTTCCAATCCAGGAACATGGTATATCTCTCCATCTATTTGTATCATCTTTAATTTCTTTCATCAGTGTCTTATAATTTTCTGCATACAGGTCTTTTGTCTCCTTAGGTAGGTTTATTCCTAGATATTTTATTCTTTTTGTTGCAATGGTAAATGGGAGTGTTTTCTTAATTTCACTTTCAGATTTTTCGTCATTAGTGTATAGAAATGCAAGAGATTTCTGTGCATTAATTTTGTATCCTGCTACTTTACCAAATTCATTGATTAGCTCTAGGAGTTTTCTGGTAGCATCTTTAGGATTCTCTATGTATAGTATCATGTCATCTGCAAATAGTGACAGCTTTACTTCTTCTTTTCCGATTTGGATTCCTTTTATTTCTTTGTCTTCTCTGATTGCTGTGGCTAACACTTCCAAAACTATGTTGAATAATAGTGGTGAGAGTGGGCAACCTTGTCTTGTTCCTGATCTTAGTGGAAATGGTTTCAGTTTTTCACCATTGAGGACAATGTTGGCTGTGGGTTTGTCATATATGGCCTTTATTATGTTGAGGAAAGTTCCCTCTATGCCTACTTTCTGCAGGGCTTTTATCATAAATGGGTGTTGAATTTTGTCGAAAGCTTTCTCTGAATCTATTGAGATGATCATATGGTTTTTCTCCTTCAGTTTGTTAATATGATGTATGACATTGATTGATTTGCGTATATTGAAGAATCCTTGCATTCCTGGGATAAACCCCACTTGATCATGGTGTATGATCCTTTTAATGTGCTGTTGGATTCTGTTTGCTAGTATTTTGTTGAGGATTTTTGCATCTATGTTCATCAGTGATATTGGCCTGTAGTTTTCTTTCTTTGTGACATCTTTGTCTGGTTTTGGTATCAGGGTGATGGTGGCCTCGTAGAATGAGTTTGGGAGTGTTCCTCCCTCTGCAATATTTTGGAAAAGTTTGAGAAGGATAGGTGTTAGCTCTTCTCTAAATGTTTGATAGAATTCACCTGTGAAGACATCTGGTCCTGGGCTTTTGTTTGTTGGAAGGTTTTTAATCACAGTTTCAATTTCAGTGCTTGTGATTGGTCTGTTCATATTTTCTATTTCTTCCTGGTTCAGTCTCGGCAGTTTGTGCATTTCTAAGAATCTGTCCATTTCTTCCAGGTTGTCCATTTTATTGGCATAGAGTTGCTTGTAGTAATCTCTCATGATCTTTTGTATTTCTGCAGTGTCAGTGGTTACTTCTCCTTTTTCATTTCTAATTCTATTGATCTGAGTCTTCTCCCTTTTTCTCTTGATGAGTCTGGCTAATGGTTTATCAATTTTGTTTATCTTCTCAAAGAACCAGCTTTTAGTTTCATTGATTTTTGCTATTGTTTCCTTCATTTCTTTTTCATTTATTTCTGACCTGATCTTTATAATTTCTTTCCTTCTGCTGGCTTTGGGGTTTTTTTGTTCTTCTTTCTCTAATTGCTTTAGGTGCAAGGTTAGGTTGTTTATTCGAGATGTTTCCTGTTTCTTGAGGTAGGCTTGTATTGCTATAAACTTCCCTCTTAGCACTGCTTTTGCTGCGTCCCATAGGTTTTGGGTCGTCGTATCTCCATTGTCATTTGTTTCTAGGTATTTTTTGATTTCCCCTTTGATTTCTTCAGTGATCACTTCGTTATTAAGTAATGTATTGTGTAGCCTCCATGTGTTTGTATTTTTTACAGATCTTTTCCTGTAATTGATATCTAGTCTCATAGCGTTGTGGTCGGAAAAGATACTTGATACGATTTCAATTTTCTTAAATTTACCAAGGCTTGATTTGTGACCCAAGATATGATCTATCCTGGAGAATGTTCCATGAGCACTTGAGAAAAATGTGTATTCTGTTGTTTTTGGATGGAATGTCCTATAAATATCAATTAAGTCCATCTTGTTTAATGTATCATTTAAAGCTTGTGTTTCCTTATTTATTTTCATTTTGGATGATCTGTCCATTGGTGAGAGTGGGGTGTTAAAGTCCCCTACTATGATTGTGTTGCTGTCAATTTCCCCTTTTATGGCTGTTAGTATTTGCCTTATGTATTGAGGTGCTCCTATGTTGGGTGCATAAATATTTACAATTGTTATGCCTTCCTCTTGGATCGATCCCTTGATCATTATATAGTGTCCTTCTTTGTCTCTTGTAATAGTCTTTATTTTAAAGTCTATTTTGTCTGATATGAGAATTGCTACTCCAGCTTTCTTTTGATTTCCATTTGCATGGAATATCTTTTTCCATCCCCTCACTTTCAGTCTATATGTGTCTCTAGGTCTGAAGTGGGTCTCTTGTAGACAGCATATATATGGGTCTTATTTTTGTATCCATTCAGTCAGCCTGTGTCTTTTGGTGGGAGCATTTAATCCATTTACATTCAAGGTAATTATCGATATGTATGTTCCTATTCCCATTTTCTTAAATGTTTTGGGTTTGTTATTGTAGGTGTTTTCCTTCTCTTGTGTTTCTTCCCTAGAGAAGTTCCTTTAGCATTTGTTGTAAAGCTGGTTTGCTGGTGCTGAACTCTCTCAGCTTTTGCTTGTCTGTAAAGGTTTTAATTTCTCCATCGAATCTGAATGAGATCCTTGCTGGGTAGTGTAATCTTAGTTGTAGGTTTTTCTCCTTCATCACTTTAAGTACATCCTGCCACTCCCTTCTGGCTTGCAGAGTTTCTGCTGAAAGATCAGATGTTAACCTTATGGGGATTCCCTTGTGTGTTATTTGTTTTTTTCCCTTGCTGCCTTTAATATGTTTTCCTTATATTTAATTTTTGACAGTTTGATTAATATGTGTCTTGGTGTGTTTCTCCTTGGGTTTATCCTGTATGGGACTCTCTGTGCTTCCAGGACTTGATTAACTATTTCCTTTCCCATATTAGGGAAGTTTTCAACTATAATCTCTTCAAATATCTTCTCAGTCCCTTTCTTTTTCTCTTCTGCTTCTGGGACCCCTATAATTCGAATATTGGTGCGTTTAATGTTGTCCCAGAGGTCTCTGAGACTGTCCTCAGTTCTTTTCATTCTTTTTTCTTTATCCTGCTCTGCAGTAGTTATTTCCACCATTTTATCTTCCAGGTCACTTATCCTTTCTTCTGCCTCAGTTATTCTGCTATTGATCCCATCTAGAGTATTTTTAATTTCATTTATTGTGGTTTTCATCATTGCTTGGTTCCTCTTTAGTTCTTCTACGTCCTTGTTAAATGTTTCTTGCATTTTGTCCATTCTATTTCCAAGATTTTGGATCATCCTTACTATCATTATTCTGAATTCTTTTTCAGGTAGACTACCCATTTCCTCTTCATTTGTTAAGTCTGGTATGTTCTGACCCTGCTCCTTCATCTGCTGTGTGTTTTTCTGTCATCTCATTTTGCTTATCTTACTGTGTTTGGGGTCTCCTTTTCACAGGCTGCAGGTTCGTAGTTCCCATTGTTTTTGGTATCTGTCCCCAGTGGCTAAGGTTGGTTCAGTGGGTTGTGTAGGCTTCCTGGTGGAGGGAACTAGTGCCTGAGCTCTGGTGGATGAGGTTGGATCTTGTCTTTCTGGTGGGCACGTCCACGTCTGGTGGTGTATTTTGGGGTGTCTGTGGCCTTATTATGATTTTAGGCAGCCTCTCTGCTAATGGATGGGGCTGTGTTCCTGTCTTGCTAGTTGTTTTGCATAGGGTGTCCAGCACTGTAGCTTGCTCGTCGTTGAGTGAAGCTGGGTCTTGATGTTGAGATGGAGATCTCTGAGAGATTTTTGCCGTTTGGTATTACGTGGAGCTGGGAGGTCTCTTGTGGACCAGTGTCCTGAAGTTGGCTCTCCCACTTCAGAGGCACGGCCCTGATGCCTGGCTGGAGCACCAAGAGCCTTTCGTCCACACGGCTCAGAGTAAAAGGGAGAAAAAATAGAAAGAAAGAAAGAAAGAAAGAAAGAGGCTATAATATAGTGAAGTAAAATAAAGCTATTGTAAAGCAAAGCTATACAGAAAAAATCGCACCCAGAAGCATATACATATACACTCACAAATAAAAGGAAAAGGGGAAAAATTAATATATCATGCTCCCAAAGTCCACCTCCTGAATTTGGAATGATTCGTTGTCTATTCAGGTATTCAACAGATGCAGGCACATCAAGTTGTTTGTGGAGTTTTAATCCGCTGCTTCTAAGGCTGCTGGGAGAGATTTCCCCTTATCTTCCCTGTTCACACAGCTCCTGGGGTTCAGCTTTGGATTTGGACCCGCCTCTGCGTGTAGGTTGCCTGAGGGCGTCTATTCCCCGCCCAGACAGGACGGGGTTAAAGGAGCAGCTGCTTCGGGGGCTCTGGCTCACTCAGGCCGCAGGGAGGGAGGTGTACAGAGGAGGCGGGGTGAGCCTGCGGCGGCCGAGGCCGGCGTGACGTTGCACCAGCCTGAGGCGGGCAGTGCGTTCTCCCGGGGAACTTGTCCCCGGATCACGGGACCCTGGCAGTGGCGGGCTACACAGGCTCCCGGGAGGGGCAGTGTGGAGAGTGACCTGTGCTCACACACAGGCTTTTTGGAGGCGGCAGCAGCAGCCCCAGTGTCTCACGCCCGTCTCTGTTGTCCGTGCTGATCGCAACGGCTCGCGCCTTTCTCTGGAGTTCATTTAGGCGGCACTCTGAATCCCCTCTCCTTGCGCTCAGCAAAACAAAGAGGCAAGAAAAAGTCTCTTGCCTCTTCGGCAGCTGCAGAACTTTTCCCAGTCTCCCTCCCAGCCAGCTGTGGTGCGCTAACCCCTTCAGGCTGTGTTCACGCCGCCAGCCCCAGTCCTCTCCCTGCGATCCCACTGAAGCCCCAGCCTCAGCTCCCAGCCCCACCCGCTGAGCAGACAAGCCTCTCGGGCTGGTGAGTGCTGCTCGGCGCCGAGCCTCTGTGCGGGAGTCTCTCCGTTTTTCCCTCTGCACCCCTGTTGCTGTGGGATCCGTGCTGGTAGCTGCGGCTCGCGCCCGTCTCTGAAGTTCGTTTAGGCGGCGCTCTGAATCCCCTCTCCTCGCGCACCAGGAAACAAAGAGGGAAGAAAAAGTCTTTTGCCTCTTCGGCAGCTGCAGACTTTTTCCCGGACTCCCTCTCGGCTAGCTGTGGTGCACTAACCCCTTCAGGCTGTTTTCACGCCGCCAACCCCAGTCCTCTCCCTGCGATCCGACCAAAGCCCGAGCCTCAGCTCCCAGCCCCGCCTGCCCCGGCGGGTGAGCAGACAAGCCTCTCGGGCTGGAGAGTGCTGGTCAGCACCGCTCCTCCGTGCGGGAACCTCTCCGCTTTGCCCTCCGCACCCCTGTGGCTGCGCTCTCCTCCGTGGCTCCGAAGCTTCCCCCCTCTGCCACCCGCAGTCTCTGCCCGTGAAGGGGCTTCCTAGTGCGTGGAAATCTTTCCTCCTTCACAGCTCCCTCCCACTGGTGCAGGTGCCGTCCCTATTCTTTTGTCTCTGTTATTTCTTTTTTCTTTTGCCCTACCCAAGTATGGGGGGAGTTTCTTGCCTTTTTGGCGGTCTGACGTTTTCTGCCAGCGTTCAGTGGGTGTTCTGTAGGAGCAGTTCCGCGTGTAGATGTATTTCTACTGTATCTGTGGGAAGGAAGGTGATCTCCGCGTCTTACTCTTCCGCCATCTTCCCGAGGCTCCCCCAAAATTTTTTTTTAATTTTAAAAAATATGCATTCTAGCCAAATTAATGTACACATTCAACACAATCCCTACCAAAAGTCCAAAGACACTTTCCATAGAAACAGAGCAAACAATCTTAAGATGTGTGTGGAACCACAAAGGACCCAGAAGAGCCAAAGCCACCCTGAGGAAGGTGAATGGGCTGGAGGCATCTCGCTCCCTGACTTCACACTTCATTACGAAGCTACATTCCCCAAAAATTGTGGAATTGGCACAAAAACAGGCGCACAGACCAAAGGAACAGAGCAGAGGGCCCAGGACCAACCTACAGGTATGTGATCAGTTAATTCACAAGCAAGGAGCCAAGAACATACATCAGGGAAAGGACAGTCCCCTCAATGAACGGTGCTGGGAAAACCGGACGCCACTCGCCAAAGAACAACACTGCACTCTGTCTACACCACACACAAAAGCGGCCAAAAACCCAGTTTTCCACATCAAGCCCTTCCTCTCCTGGGTCCTCTGAAGACAGACACCCTCAGCGGTCAGCAACGCACAGGAACCTTCTCCCCACATTTCCTCACAATTTCCCTCAGTGGTGTCACCTCCCAGCAGGTCCTGAGGAGACCAGACTCCTCTCAGCATGAACTGGACCCCACAGTGTCCCAAAGCTGAAGCCTCAGGGGGTCCTGAGGAGACTCGGCTTCTGTTAGTGTGGACTCGACCCCAGCTTGTCCTGAAGCCCGGCCGTCAGCGTGGATGCAACCCACGTGTCCCAGAAGCCAAAGCCCCAGGGGGTCCTGAGGAGACAGGGCTCCTCTAAGCATGAACGTGAACAGCATGATCTGAACAGACATCCCACCATAAAAAGATATACAGATGGTAAAAATCATACAGAAACAAGCTCAACATCATATACCATTAGGGAATTACAAATTAAAATCATGAGATATCACAGCATACCTATTTAGCACTGCTAAACTCCAAAAATATGAAAATACCAATTGTTAGAGGGTGAGGAACAAAAGGAGCTCTCCTTCATAGCTGGGGGGATGCATGTGCAGCCACTTTGGAAGACAATTTGGCAGTTTTTTCCAAAACTAAACAAGTCTCACGTTGGGATCCAACAATCATGCTTCCAGTATTCAGGCAACTGCTTTGAAAATCTATGTCCAAATGCAAACAAGGATGCAATTATGCACAGCAGCACTTTCATAATGGCTAAAAATTTGAAGAAATCAGGATATCCTTCAAAAGATTAATGTATAAACAAATTGGGGTACATCCATGTCAAGGTGAGTAGAATATGCCACCCCAAAATATGTCTCTCTGGCAAAAGGATTATTGGTCTGCTTTAAAAAAAAAAGGGGGGGGGCTTCCCTGGAGCCTCAGTGGTTAAGAGTCTGCCTGCCAATGCAGGGGACACGGGTTCGAGCCCTGGTTCGGGAAGATCCCACATGCCACAGAGCAACTACGCCCGTGCTCCACAACTACTGAGCCTGCGTTCTAGAGCCCACGAGCCACAACTATTGACCCCGTGTGCCACAACTACTGAAGCCTGCACACCTAGAGCCTGTGCTCTGTGACAAGAAAAGCCACGATGAGAAGCCCATGCACTGCAAAGAAAAGTAGCCCCTGCTCGCCACAACCAGAGAAAAGCCTGCATGCAGCAACGAAGACCCAATGCAGCCAAAAATAAAATAATATATCCAATAAAAGTATCTCAGAAAACTGAGATTGCTGTTTTATGAAAGACATTTACAATACAGAAGTCTCCATTTATAAGGGTATGTCCCTCTTTGCACCAAAAATGGAAGGATAATTAAATCTTAAGTAACTCTTTTCAATGGAGAAGTCCTGACTTAAATGTGCAAACAATCATACCCTTGTTTACTGTGCTTTGCATGATAACCTGCCATAAGTAGTCTTCCCCCCTTCCCCAGCATATTTCTTCTGTTTTTAGCTGAAGAGGTATTTAAGGGGATGGTTTTGGTCATTTCAGAGAGTGACTCAGTTTTCCTTGCTATCCCCCCTGTATTCAGAAGGTATACATGCAATTAAACTTCTGCTTTTCTCCTGGTAATCTGTCTTTTATTTCAGGGGCAGGGGGGGCCTCAACCAAGAACCTAGAAAAGTAGAGGGAAAATTGTTTTTCTGCCCATACACATGCAGTGGAATACTACTCAGCAGAAAGGAATGCACCATCAGCCTATGGAAAGACATGGATAAATCCTCAGTATATACTGCTACGTGAAAGCATCCAGGCTGAGGAGGCTGCACACAGTATGACCCCATTGGTGACACTCTGGGAAAGGCAAAGCTACACAGATGATAAGCAGATCATGCGGTGGGGGGTTTGAAGTATTCCATGTGACATTCTAGGATGGATACCTGCCACTATGCATTTGTCTAAACCCATAGATGTGTGTAGCCCAAGGGGCCAATCATAATCTATTCAAATTTAGTTATTTAGGATGTAGGAGTGTTGCAGGATGGAATACATTATGTGACAGAGTCTAACTGTATTAGAAATATATGGAAACAACTCACCGTAGGGGATGGGATCAAAGGTGCTGACCTAAGTTATCTTTGGAAATGAATGGAATCTGTAGATTAAAGGCAAAATGGACCCTATATAAACAGTGGGCTTTATTTTACGAAGTTCTTTCCAGGGTGTAGTAGCTAACAACTCTGAAACCTCTGCACGTGTAACCTGGAAAGGAGCAATGCATATATAAACGGCAGATGGTGGGAGCCAGGCTCCTCACTGTGGGAGTGGGAAGTTACAGATAAGCAAGGGGAGAGCCTCTGCCCTCGTAATGCTGGATCTGGGCTTCCTGGGCGGATGTTGACTGGCCGGGGAAACACACAGATCTTCACGCTGGGAAGACCCTGCAGACACAGGAACTTCACGCCCCATCTTTCCACCCATACCTGCTGGAAACGCTCAGCCCTCTATCATCAGTCAATTGCAGCGTTTAAGACAGTCTCGCCCCCAGGCAGATAAAGGAACATGAGGATCTTGCTTACGCCTAAGCTGTCCCAGAATCCAGGCCCTGGGGGTGGAGCCAGGTTGGGGGTGCCTGGGCCTCTGACCAGCAGGTGAGAGGAAGGAGGAAGACCAGTCCTGAGGACAGAGGTTCCCTCAAGTCGGTGAGCCCAGGAGCCCCGATGGGATTCATTCCTACTGAGGACATGGGCGGGGCCTGCAGTGGTTCTGTGTTCCCCCTGGGCCCCTTTGATGAAGCCATGGCAGCACTGAGCCCAGACATCTACTGGCAGTGTCTCAAACTCTGACACAGTGGTTTTACAAAGGAACAAGAGAATGGAGCTGAGCCCCTGACGGCCACTCCTTTCTGGCTCTGAGTTGCTTCCAACTGGACGGCAGTCACCTGCACATAGTCTGCTGTGACCTACCTGCCCCCTTTGGCCTTTCCTCTCCCTCCCTGCGATGATGCCCATGACATTTCCAGCCTCGACCCCTCTCGCAGGCCAGACTCCTCTGTCCAGTCACTGCACCCCCATCTCACCTTGGGGGCTAACAGGCCCCTCAGAGGACTGGGATCCTGCAGCTCCCCACACACAGGAGCAGCCCCACCTTCCCAGGTTGCCGAGCCCAGGCACCAGGTGTAACCGAGCAGGACCCTACGGGGCCTTCCCAGTACAGACCCCTCCCCGACATCCTCTGCTGTAGCTCCTCTCTGAAGTACCTGGATAACAGTATCTGATGCATGCTTCCTGAGTTGTTTTACAGATGCTGAAACCACCACCAAACGGAAGAAATTAACTACCTGATGATCTTGAACAGGTAACCCCGGAACTTCTGGTGCCTAAGAATTTATAATGTTAACCGCCTGTTACCTCACCATCAACCGGAGAATTGTGCACCAGCTGATCGCATACCCTGCGACGCCCCTCCTTCACTTGGCCTTTAAAATTCCTTTGCTGAAATCCTTCAGGGAGTTTGGGGTTTTAGAGCACAGGCCACCTGGCTTCCTTGTATTGGCACTCTTACAATTAAAGCTGCACTTCCCTTCACCACACCCGGTGTCAGTAGACTGGCTTTACTGCACTCGGGCAAGCGGCCCCAAGTTTTGTTCGGTAACACTGGGGTCTCCCAGGCTCCCACTCTCCTTGTGTCCCACTGACTGTCATCTGCTCCTCCAGAGTCTTGCTGCAGCAAAAATAGAAATGAAGTTTTCCCTCCCCTGAGAACAAGGAAAACAAAGGGAACGGTGAATAGGCTAGAGAAGAAACATAATCTGGCCTGAAAGAGTTAATCACTCCTTGTTTTACTTTGTCACTAATTTGTAGTAACTAGATGTGTACTTTACAAAGCTAATCTCACTCCCTGACACTATGTAATTTACCTCTGGCACCCATTACCCCTAACTCTGTGTGAGTTACATCCCCTGCCTCTCACTCCCTAACCTTATTATGTCCAGCACTTACATTCTATACACCCTTCATAACAAGTCACCCCCTATAGTTTTTGCATTTCAGAGACAAGGTCACCGGTCGATAAACCAGAAGCAAACGGATGCAATTTCCAGACTGCCGGACCCCAATTACCGGGCAGCCTGATGCCAACTATGACTGTTTTGAAATAATGCAAAGGAAAGGAGGAATGAAAGACCTTCACTACTTCGATCCTCATCCTATACCCCGGACCGCGAGAGCCCCACGCATAAAATCTTCCCTGATTCTCAAGGAGGGGTGCCCAGTTCTTGAGGCGCTAGCCGGCTGTGTCTTCCCTGTTGTCTGGCAGAAGAATAAAGCCATCTCTCTCTTCTTCCAAAATCCCTGTCTCCGTATTTCTGTTTGGCCTCGGTGCACAGGGAAGCCGAAATTTCGACAGCAGTCTGTGGCCAGTTCCCACACTAATTCACCTCTACGCCCACAGTCCTGGTCCAAGCCCGATCTTGTGCCTGGTTCCTCCATCAGGCCCTGACAGAACTCCCTGCCCGCACGGTGCACCTCACATCCCACACCAACGTGGTCTTTCTGAAGCATAAACGAGACTGTGACTCTCCCCCACCTGTAATCCCCCAAAAGTTTCCCCACTTCGCTAGGGTATCTGCTGGGAGAGACATCTGCCAAGGCCCTGAGAGTCCCCGGCATCCCCACTAGGCTGCTGGCTCCTGAGTCCCCTGACAATGAGCACCTCAGCCGGCCATGTGACACAGCAGGAAACCCCAGAACTGCTCACCTCACGAGGGGACTGGCACGGCCACGGCCTGATCAGAGAGAGCAGAGAAGGGCTCCCCAGCTGGGACACAGACTCTGCACGAGTGTCCTCTCCCTGAGCCACTACATCACCTCGTGTGACTTGAGGGAAGGAAGGACCGAGGCACACTTGGCTCCTAAGGAGGATGGGATAGGCTCAGCCACGTCCCCCCAAATTCACATGCTGAATCCCTAACCCCCAGGACCCCAGGATGTGGCTGTATTTGGAGATGGGATTTTTAAAGAGGCGATCAAGGTAAAAATGAGGTCACTAGGGTGGATCTTAATCCAATAGGATTGGTGTTCTACAAGAAGAGATTAGGACACAGATAGGCAAATGGGGAGACCACGTGAGGACCTGGGGAGAAGATGGCTGTCTAAGTACCAAGTAGAGAGGCCTCAGGAGAAGCCAGCCTGCACACACCTTGATCTCAGACAGCATCCAGGACTGGGAGTTTGGTCTGTTATTCAAGTTGCACAGTCTGTGGTATTTGTTACAGAGGTCCTGAGCAGACTCACACGCAGGGTAACTCAGGGCTCAGACTGGACAGAGCCCACTCTCCATCCCCCTGTACGGGAGTTACAGGATCCTCAGGAACTGAGGAGGGGGTCCCTGAGGAGAGGCACAAGATAGAAAGTGCTAGGCATTAACATGACTGCATTCATGTTAAACGTGCCTGAAGTCCATTCACACGAGATGGTTTTGTCCTGTATGTACATAGGCACCTTCCGTCTGAACTGCAGATCTTTAGCTTCACCACCTCCACTGAGAGCATTAGATTCACCTACTGTGGACCATCTCCTATAGGATTTCCAGAACCACAAAGCATCGAACCTTCACAGGGCCCAGAGTCTGTGCACTAGCGTCTGGGCGACCCTCACAGCAGGGCTGCGCAGCTACCCATCAGGACCCATTTCCCTTTTTCCTGTTCACAGCTACCCTGCACCTCCCAGCCTTCCCACTCCTTACAACTAGGGTGTAGTGTCTCGTGTTACCAAGGGGAAGGGGTGGAGGTGGTGAGGGCTTGGCCAGCCTGCATCCTAGGACGGAGGGCATGATGCCCACCTGGTCACCCCACCCTGCTGGTTGGAGCACTCACCTGGAAGCAGGGAGGAGAAACAAGGGGGACAGAGCCTGGGACCTGACACCCACCTGCCCTGGACTGTCACAAGAAGGGGAAAGAGACAGCTTGAGCTTCAGCCCAGTTTTGGGAGACACTTTGTCCAGCAACAAACTTCTGCCTTAAAAGCCAAGGTGCTTTACAAAGCCCTCCCCAGCTGTCACAGAAAGTCAGGCTTAATCTCATCACACTTTTCTCAAACCCCAGCTCACGCTGAGACCACCTCTCAGGTGATGGTGCTTCAGAGCAGCCCCTTTACAAGATCTCTGGAGTTCAGCTCTCCCAGCCCTGCCTTCAGTTTAAGGGAGAAGTTTCCTTGACAAACCTGCTCAGTTTCCTTGACAACCAAGCTTCGCAATCTCCCAAACTCTTCTCCTACAAACATTCCTATTCTAGGCTTGATGAGCCTAAAGTGACTAGTGCTGTCATCATGTGACAGAGAGTGACTCCTCCAAGCCCGTAGTTACTGGTTACATGATGCTACTGATGACGAAATCCCAAAAGAGCCAGCTTTGCAAGGTAACCACTTCTGGACTCGGCACTGGGTACCTTTCCATGGACAGAGTCCAGTGGCTGTTTCCACGGGCCCCATGGTGGAAGAGCTCACCTAATGCAGCCAGGACTTCATCCCTTCCAGGTGATTCCAGGGCCCTCATTCTCCCCAGACCCCCACCCACATGGCTGCTGTCTGTGCCAGTCTATATGGGACCTTGGTAATTTCCTAAAATGAGGGTTATTTTATACACAGGTAATGGGTTGAATGCCGGCCCCAAAAGATGTGTCCCCCGAGAACACGTGAACAGGACCATATCTGGGAAAAGGGTCTTTGTATATGTAGTTAAGGATCTCAAGGTGAGGTCATCTTGGGTTAGGGTGGCCCTCAATCCAACTGAGAGAGTCCTTATGAGAGACAAAAGAGGAGAGGCACAGACACAGAGGAGAAGCCACGTGAAGACAGAGGCAGAGACGGGAGGGATGCAGCCACGAGCCTGGGGATGCCTGGAGCCCCCGGAAGCTGGAAAAGGCAGGAAGAACACTATCCTGGAGCCTTTGGAGAGACTTCCGTCCTGCAACACCCTGATCTCAGATGTCTGGTCTCCAGGACTGGGGGAGGATGAATTCCTGTTGTTTTAAACCACCCAGCTTGTGGTCATTTGTTACAGAAGCCACAGAACAGTCACACAGACCCTGCTCTGTAGGATCCTGGAAGTGCGGGTCTCATTAAAGGCCAACAAAGGCTGGATCGCAGAGCCCTGAGAGTCAGCATTGGGACCCAGAAATCCTAAAGCAGTGGCTGGACACCAGAACGTTGAGGGTCAGTTGGAAGCCCATCCCTAAGGGTGCCGGCTGCACATGGCCTCCCCAGGTTTTTACGCCTGTACATGCGTAAAATAAGTATTTCCATCCTGATTCAGGACCTCTGATATCACCGTTCACATTGCTAATTAAGAACCCACTAGTTACACTGATGAAAACCCTATCAGGACACTTGCTCCAGTGGTAAACAATTCTGAAGTTGGTCACAGCTGGGGAATCGTCTCCCATGCAGCCAGCAGCCCCCACACAAGAAGCGTCCTCATTGCAAAGCTGGGGGACCATGAAGAGGCGTTTCTGAGTAAATGTGAGCTGAGCCCCAGGCCAGCTGCTGCTGAACTTTTCCCACCCTTCCCAGGTAAAACACCTGAATGTGTGCAAGGACTTGAAAGCCTAGAGGAAGGGGCTTGGAATCACACCAGTGAAAACACGCAGGCCGACTTGGTGCCTGCAGGCCAGCCAGGATGGTCCTGGCCCTGGGCACTCTTCTGGAAGCGTTCCATCTCCCTGCCTGAGGTACCCCTTCTGTCCCGGCCCCCACTGCTCTTTTACTTCCTCACCTCTGACAGGGGAGAAATTCCAGCAGCAGGTATGGGTGACACATCCTCTTCTTTAGCAGGTGGCAGCCCAGCAACTCCTGCAGAAAGTCCAGCAGAGCCCCACTCACACTGGGCCACCCATAGAGGCGTGGGCCCTACTCCCTCCCACCAGCCCAGCCCCGAGACTGCTGACGGGACAAAGAATATGGCGTCAGGCACAGCTGCAGGGGCTTTTGCTGCCTGGAGGGGTGGTTATATTGACCTCAACACAGGCACACCTGGGGAGGGCTGGCCGGCCGGGTCAGGCTGCCCAAGTCAGCCAATCCTTGCCCCTCAGAGGCTCAGAGTTGCAGAAAATGGGTCTTGCTGCACCGGCCAGATCCAAGGAACAGATGTAGGGTCCCGAGAGTCAGGATAGACAAGGGGCGGCAGCCCTGGCTTGTTTTCTAATCATTTTATCTGGTCCATGAGTGGAAGACAACTTCAAGAAGACCCTCTCCTAATGAGAGGAACCCAGGAGTCAGGGAGAAGAGGAGTGGTGGGTGGAGACAGAGGCCTGGTGCCCCGGCTGCAGTGGAAACCCCCGGAAGACCAGGTGGAGGGAGACCACACAGAGTGAAGCCTAGGGTCACAGACCTGTCGGAGCTGCTGTTTGTTAGTTCAAGCACTTCTCTGAGGTTCTCTGTGTCAGCTCTGAGCGACAGGTGTGCTGGGGGTGCTCTGCAATGAGGGCTATGTGCACGGTTCCTGTGTGCCCAGCCCTGCCATGGTACCTGTCCAGGGAAGCTCCATATCCAGGGAGGGGCCTGACCACGAGAGCCCTGTGGACTGCTGGGTACCTACTCAGGTGAGCTCCATATCCTGGGAGGGGCCTGACTACGAGAGCCCCATGGGCTGCTGGGTACCTGCTCAGGTGAGCTCCATATCCTGGGAGGGACCTGACCATGAGAGCCCCGTGGGCTGCTGGGTACCTGCTCAGGTGAGCTCCATATCCTGGGAGGGGCCTGACCATGAGAGCCCCGGGTGCTGGGAGGGGGCCGTGTGTATGAGCGTCCTCTCTGTGCAGCCGGCACAGAGTTGCTTAGCAACTTCCCTGTGGGCGGTCCTGGGATGAAATGAGAACCAGGAGATGCTGCAGGCCCCATGAACCCCTGTCCATCCAGAGTGATGAGGTCAGTAGGTGGGTGCTGGCCACTGTGCTGCTTGAGGGAAGCCCCACGGGTACCTCTTGTGTCTTCCACCTGACACCATGGAGGTCTCCCCAGGACAGAGCAGACAGCCTGCCTGGGGCAGGTGGGAGCTCCTGGTGATGCTGCAGGGGACATGAGAGGGATGGACCAGGCAGGAGGGAGTGGGAGCCCAGGCAGAGCCATGGGGCTCGGGGCCGAGGGGGCTTTTCTGGGTCTGAGCTGGGGGGACGTGCAGGTGGTGAGTGTGGTCCAGGAAAGCTGCTGTAGTGACGTGAGGCTGAACCTGCTTCAGAGTGACAAGCTTTCCGGGTGATCCCAGAACAGGATAGTGAGACAGATCCTGTTAGAAGAAGGTAAGTGAATCTCCCCAAGAGGTGGCTCTGTGAGCTGGTCCTGGGAGGGGGGCGAAGGGAACAGGTGTGTAAGCTGTGGGGAGTGGGCAGTCCCCCTGGGCGGGCAGCGGATGCAGACCCCACTCCGTGGTCCCATAGCTTGCTTCTGGCTGGATTACTTGGCCTCTCGGAGCCTCAGCTTCCTGGTCTGCTCGTGGAGTGATGGTAGTGTGGACTGACTAGTAATTTGCTCAGAACAGGGTAGAAAGGGGTCTAGTGGAAATTCTATGGAACACCATCAGTATGGGAATCGCAGGCCCTGTTTCCCACAGGTCTGTTTTCAGGATCAGGAGAGCAAATCCGAGCAGACTTGCAGCAGAGCCTGGGGATGGGCTCCGTTCGGTGGGTCCCCCGGTTTCCTGAATCTCGGAAGGAGCAGCTCCAGTGGGCAGTGGCAGTTTCATCCCACACGTGGAAGCATCCAGACCTCAAGGCCCAGCAGTCCCCAAGCCCTGTGTCTGGGCCCCCGGGAGGCAGACGGGATATGCCGGCCTCCTCCTCAGCCCTCTTCCTGCCCAGAACATTCGAGGTCCAGGCCGTCATGAGGAAGAAGCAGGGATGGGGGTGTCCCATGTGGGAATAGAACACGGAGCAGCTTGTGTACATGGACGTCCACACCAGGAATGTGGGTCAGTGTGACGCGGGCACCGGGAGGAGCAGACGGTGGGCTGAGGAAGCAGGGCGGGGCCGGGGGTCCCGAGGAGGGGGTGTGCGAGCTTTGCCTGTGCCGGGCCTCAGACTCCACGGGGCTTCCCTCCCCTGGTCACTGGGGAGGAGGAGCCGAGCAGCATTGGTGGGGTGACCACTCATGTCCCCAGGCCCTGCCAGCATCAGACCTTCAGGTTCCGGGTCGGGGAGCCTGATGAGCACAGGTCCAGCCGTGCCCGCCAGGGAGGCCTGGAGGGGTCGGGCGGGAAGCACTGGTTTGGTCATCCCCTGTGCGGAAGCTTCCGAGCCAGTGCCCAGTGGGAGCTCTCACCTCACACGTGGGTTTCACGTCCACAGCTCAGATCACCTTCTAGCCGCTTGGTTTGTTTTCTAGACACAAAGTCCTAATATCTCCTATGTCCCCTGCCCGTGAAAAGGCACGTCTGATCTGGCACCAGGTCCAGCCTCTGGTCCCTCCTGACTGGAGGCCCAGCAGCCAGTGTCACCGCGTCATGACTGTCAGGGGGTGTCAGGTGTGGGGGGATGAGAGCACACGGTCCAGGCCCATGAGGGACCATGCCGTCCACGGAGCCGGTGCTGTGGCTGTACGTGTGCCATGCCCCCACCCCACGGGCAGAGACCACCTTCCCCTTACAGACTGTTACCAAGTGAAGTCACATGGACCCTGCTCGGGCCTGAGCCTGGCAAGGCACTCTGCCTCAGCGGGGAAGGTCTCCTTTTACCATGTGGGTTCAAGTAGGCAAATACCAAAACCAAAGCTGAGACCACCACAGCACAGACTCTGTTCAGTGGCCAAAGAATGGAGAAGCGGGAACTAAGTTCACAGACCAACTTCTCGGCCTCCTGGAGAGAGTGGTTTAATTTGAAAGAGTAAAGACAAAGGGAGGAGGAGTGTGGCTACTGTTGGGGATGAAGAGGCCTTCTGGGGAAGGGGCAGGGCTTTTCCCAAGCGAGTGGGGTACCACCTCCTTTCACCCAGTTTTGGTCCTTCATGTCCAGTCATGGCCACCGGTAGGTGTGTCACTTAATATGCTGATATAGTCAATTCAACCTGTGAGGAGACTCAGGGTCTGTTGGAGGTCACATTCGTTGCCATCTTGGTCCCAGCTGGTTCCATCTGTTTGTTTGTAGTTTCCTTTCTTATCTCTGGACCCCTTAACTTAAATACTTAGGTGAACTCCTGCTGAAGTTGGGGAGTGGAGGACAGCCCTGTGAAAGGTGGGTCCACGGGTTCTGAGCAGGGCCTGGAGCAGCTCTGACAACAAGAGGAGGAGGCTGAGACGGGCGGTCATTCTGACGCCCGCACTGGGGGCTGTGGTCGGCATGCAGAGGTGGTCAGCTGGGGCACGTGTCAGGGAATGTTCTCGGTGTTTACACAGAAGATGTGAACGTGGGCCCAGATGCAGAGCTGCCTGCAGACACTGCTACAGAAACCCCTAATTCTTTCCTGAGAAAACTGGTGGGGGGCATTCAGGCAACAGGGCAAACAGCTTGCTCTGGACGTTCTTGTGGGGAAGTGGGGACTTAGCAACAGGGGCTCAGCCTGCATAACCCCAGAAGCCCTCCCAGGACAGCCCCAGAACCGCTTCTGGAATGGCAAGGAGAAGTGGGTCTTCCACCTACTAGACGTGGAGGAAAGGGCTGGGGTCTGCAGGGCCACCCTCACCTTCAGGGACTGGCTGGGAGGCTCACAGGACCCAGCACATTCTTGTGGCTTGTGTGCTCACAGCTGAGATGGGTCACAGCACGCAGTAGGGATACACGGGAGGGAGGGCCCCTGCTCCGGTCACCTCATGACCCTTCATGCCCACTCCTTCCCTCGAGGGTCTCTAGGGTGTCTCTTCCCCCAGCGATGAAGGCCAGAACCATGACAGTTACCCGCACCCCCGTCCCCCCAGGGAAGCTCACTAGAGGCTTGGAACCCGGCTCGGGGCTGGTCACGTGGTGTTGTCTGCCCTCACCCTCCAAAATGCCAGTGCCCAGAAGGGGAGCCAGGGCTCAGCATGAACCAAATGGTTTGTGCAAACAGCACGGGCGCAGGGAGCTGCCCCTAAAGGGAGGCGGGAGGGTTTAGATCAGGGCAGGGAGCTGCTCACCAGCTGCATTAGCTTCCCAGGGCAGCTGTGACAAATGACCACAAACGGAGGCTCAGAGCAACAAAAACCTGTCCTCTCTCAGTCCTGGAGGCCAGACGTCTGAGGTCAAGGTGTCCCAGGGCCGTGCTCCCTCCGGAGGCTCCAGGGGAGGGTCCTGCCTGCCTCTTCCAGCTTCTGGGGGCTCCAGACATCCCTGGGCTTGTGGCCGCATCCATCCCATCTCTACCTCTTTCTTCACATGGTGTCTCCTGTGTGTCTGTGTCTCTCCGCTTGTCCCTTAGAAGGACACTGTCCCTGATTTAGGGCCACCCTGATCCAGGATGATCTCATCTTCAGATCCGTAACTAATTATACCTGAAAAGACCTTACTTCCAAATGAGGTTCCATTCTCAGATTCTGGGGGGCATGACGTGGACATAAGTTCTGGGGGACCCCCATTCAACCCACTATAGCACCCAGTTCCCAGATGCCAGCCGACCTTCCTCAGGACAGCATCAGGCTGGTGATGTTCTGTCTTTCTGCACGGAGTTGCCTCTTGTTTCTTGTGGTAACAGTGAGGTTGGATGGGGGGCGCTGTGGCTGACCTCCCGGTCATTCCAGGGACCACGCTGATGTGTCCTTCCCGGGAGAGTGAGAGCACGGCCAGAGCTCCCTGTGAACACTCCACACTGACCGCTCAGTGGTCAGACACCTGCATGGGCTGGACCAGTCCCTGGCACATTCTACCACATCCACAGCCTGGTGGACTCTGTGCGGGCCTATGACCAGGAGGTGGGGACCGGCAGGATGGGTGGGAACCCTCCTGCCTGCCACGTGACCTCCAGCCCACCACAGACCCTCCAGTCCTGCCATGGACACCCCCATCGCATTAACCCCCAAGAGGGCTTCTGGGAGGGGTGAGAATTCGACCATGAAGAAGACAGGGCAGGCCCTAACTGCAGCAGGTGAAGGCAAGGACTGGGGGTGCTTGGCTATTTGTCCCCCAAAGACCCAGGATGTGGGCTCTGACTTGAGGGGTCCACCTCTACCTGGGCTCACCTGGGGGATCGCTGCAGGGAGAGCGTGTCCTTGGGTGATTTTCCAACTCTCCCCACATCAGCCTCACCCCCTGGGCCGCCCTGACCCCATTAATAGTCTTTAAATAGTGTCTCTCACCCAACAGGCCTGCGAGGGAGATTTTAATATTGTGTGGGAGTCCAGCGACCAGCGCCCATGTGTCCTGGGTGTCTTGGGAGGGGACGGAGCCTCGCTCTCACGTTCCTGCCCCAGTGCACCTGGGGTCGGGGGCAGCAGACCCAGGCTTTGTTCCAGCAGAAGCTCCCTTTCTGTGAACAAGTCTTCCCCCACTCCCATTATCCTCACTGGAGGCTCAGGAGGCCACAGCATCGGGGCACCTCCAGCACCAGGACCCCACCCTAGGGAATTTCTCAAGAGCAGGGACCATGCCTGGAGGCGGAGGGGAGGAGGGAGCCGGCGTCTTCAGGATCCCCGGGGCTAGGATGCCTCCTACCCAGGAGGGCCTTGGACTCAGTTAAACTTCCACCAGAGGTCTCCTACCCTCCCCTGGTAGAGGGGCCCTTCAGATTCCAGGGCCCCAAGATCCTCCCCACAGACTTCTGACCCCACCTGCAGAGTCGGGGACCCAGAGACCCCCTCCCCAGCTTCTTTTTTCTTGGAGGCTCCCAGAATTCCCTGAGGATGTTATACTCAGGGTTTATTATGCTGAAGGATGCAAGTTAAAATCAGCAAGGATGGGGGGATGAGCAGGGTCCAGCTTCCTCGGCTGTGGCAGCCCAGGGAAGCCCACCTGAGTCCTGAAGTGCAGGGTTTATTGGGGTCTGTCACGTCAATGTGGGGACCACTATGTGCCTGACCTTGGCCTCCAGCCCCCAGGGGCGACTCAGGAAGCCCCACCGTGTATCACGCCGTCAGCACAGACCAGCCTGGAGTGAGGCCCAAGGAGCATGGACACTCCCGTCAGACTCAAGGTGACCTCCTAGAGCCAGGACAGAGGCCCGGCCTCTCTGTGGGCTGGTGAACCCACACCACACAGGCCCTGGTACAGTGTCCTTTCCGTGTGGTCAGCATGGGTGCATGTGGGTCAGCAAGTGTCTGTGTGTCTCAGCCTGTAACCACAGACCACACTGTCCTGCTCTGCTCCCAAGAGCGAGGCCAATGGAGGGACAACGCGGGTGGGAACAAAGCCGGGTCATGGTCAGGCTGGGTGAGAAAGGGTCCGAGGAGCGAGAACCCGGCTGCCCTTGCCTGGTGAGCCGAGAGCTGACGTCCGCCCTGTGGTCAGTCCATCTCCCCACATCCCGAGGTAGAGCTGCCTTTCCTGCACCCTGGGGCAGGGTCATGCCTGTGTATACAGCAGGACGCACAGCAGTGCACGCAGCAGGCCTGATGCCTGCCCTTGGCATGTAGTCGGGGGCTTGGTGAGGGTGGAACATCCCGACAGGACGTGGGCCGACCCCAGTGAGGATGTAGGGGTGAAGTGTTTGGGAGCCTCTGGGGGGAACCCTCACCTGTCTGCACAGGTGGATTGAGGACACAGACCAAGGGTGGGCAGGCGGGGAGCCCAGTCCTGGGTCATCCCTGAGGCTGGAGGAGGGGTGTGGAGTGGGGGGTGATGGCGGTGGGGAGGAGGGACTGATCACAGGACAGTGAGGAGACAGAAGATCCGAGGCAGCGGGGAAGGTGAAGACTGTGCCTGATGGGAGGACGAAGAGACCAGCAGGCGGCACTGTAGGCACGGGTAGCAGGCCTGCTCCCTGCAGGGTGGCGCCAGAGCACCGCACTGCTGGAAACCATGGGATGTCCAGACAGAACCCCAGAGGATGGGGGGCCATATGGGCAGGAAGAGTTTGGAAAAGTCACCTTATCTCCACATGTCCTGGGGGAGGGTTCCCTGCTCCAGCCTCTTTCCTTAGAGTTTCCCCACCTGGGGAAGTCAGCACACTCAATAGCTGGTCGTGCAAGGCTTGGAATTCGTTGGGAGGATGAAAGGGAAAAGGGGGGAAGGAATGAGAAATAAGCTCTACGTATTTGGACAGCACATGACACTCTAATTTCCAATCAAGAAGAGGAATTTCCCAAAGGCTCAGGCTGCCCCTGTAACCAGAATGGGGTTTGAAGCAATCCTGCCACTTTGTGGCCGGTTCCAGAAAGAAGTTGAAGACACTTGCTCAGGGGCACTGCAATCCACAATGCCTGCAAACTTGTAAGTGACAACTATCGTAGAAAAATGTCTTGGGGTAAGTAACTGAAAAGAACTTGAAAACAAGGCAGAATTGCAGGAACCGGATTGCAAGAGGTAGATTGGACTTGCCGTTAAAGCACATGAAAGCTGCTCAATATTGCCTGTGATTCAGTTGGCCAAAAAGGGTGTACAGGTTGAAACCCATACGACCTTTGTGGCCAAGCAAATATGCAGGAAACACAAATCAATACGACAAAGATGTAGCACTTTGCCCCAGTCAGAATGGCCAACCTCACAAAGTGTAAAAACAACAAATGGAGGAGAGGATGTGGAGGAAATGGAACCCTGCTACGCTGATGGTGGGAATGTCAATTGCTAACAGCCACGCTGGAGGAGGGTATGATGTTTCCTAAAAATTCTAAAAAATAGAGCTACAGGGACTTCCTGGTGGTGCAGACGTTAAGAATCCAACTGCCAAGGCAGAGGACACGGGGTCGAGCCCTAGTCCAGAAAGATAACACATGCCACGGAGCAACTAAGCCAATGCATGACAACTACTGAGCCTGTGCTCTAGAGCCCATGAGCCACAACTACTGAAGCCTGGTGCCTAAAGCCAGTGCTCTGCAAGAAGAGAAGCCACGGCAATGAGAAGCCCACGCACTTCAACGAAGAGTAGCCCCAACTTCCTGCAACTAGAGAAACCCCACATGAAATAACGAAGACCCAACACAGGCAAAATTACTTACTTACTTAATTGAAAAACAATAGAGTTAAAGAGCATATGGCACTACCACTCCTGGGGATATATTTTGGGATAACCATAAATCGATAGGACACAGGAACTTTAACTATTACTGCAGCACTTTTGAAGGATCCTCGACTTGGAAACAATATAAATGTCCTTGGAAGGAAAAAATGGATAAAGACAATATGGTACTTATCTACAATGGAATAGTACTCAGCCTTGAAACCAATGAAATAAGGCCAGTTGCAGCAACTCGAGTGGACTTAGATAAGATCATACTAAGTGACAAAAGTCAGACACAAAAACAAACTTGGCACAAGATACTATTTATAGGTGGAATATAAAAATGGTTACACATGAACTAAATTACAAAACAGAAACAGGGTCACACATTTACAAAACACACTTATGGCTGATAAAGGGGAAAGGTGGGATGGGGTGAGATATAAACCAGAGAGTTGAAATTAACACAGATACGGTTCAAAAGACCAAATAGGTAATCGACATAATCTACTCTATAGCTCAAGAAGTGGACTCAGCACATTCTAGTCACCAGAAAAGAATATATACGACGGGTAAGAATGTTAAAAGAATTTACGGATGTCTCTCTGTAAGAGAAACAAGTGGATGTGCAGGAGCAAGAAAGACAGCATTGAAAATCACTTTTACCAAATGATAAAAATAAATTTTAAAAAAGAAAAAAAAAAGAAACAGAAAGAAAATGTTACAAAATTCGTTCAAGGGATGTGATGCAACCTGGATTGACCATATCTAGACACACAGCTGGATGAGACATAAGGCTGGACACTCCTGGGGCTAAGAGGATTGGTGAGGTTGGGTGAGCAAATGCAGACCCTTTAAAGTAATACTGCGTGGTACCCATCCCATGGGTCCCAAATCTCCAGGTTCAAGGGCATCTTCCTACATCGAAAACATGCATGAGAATCCCAGAAGATGGTACACCGTGTGATCGGGAAAGGTTTCTAAAACGAACCTCATTTCTCATATCCTTGTGCTCAGGTTCACCATTTAAGATACTTTACTAGCAATCTCCCTACTTGGAGAATCTGCACCTTTAACCTCCTCTTCCGTACAGGTTGCAATTTTTCCTGAGGATGAACGGGAAGAGGGGCAACCAATGAGAGACTGGATCTAGGTGTTCGGACAGGCACAGGTCACCCTATTTTCCCATCAGGAAGAAGAATTAACCACAGGCTCAGCCTGCCGCCCAGAACCAGAAGAGGGCCTGAGGCAATCCCGCAATTTTGCGGTCAGCTCCCAAAAAAGCAAGTTGAAAAATGGAGCTCAGGGGCACTGCAATTCACAAACCTGCAGAGTTATAAATGATAACTCTCGTCCACAAATATATTGAGGGAAGGCAATGAAGAGGATTTGAAAGCAAGGCGGAATTGCACGAAACAGATTTCAGCAGGTAGATTCGAATCGCCTTAAAAGCACATAAAAAGTGGCAAAATGTCTACCATGATGCCCTTGGCCAAAAAGGGCGTATGCGTTTTTTCCTGAATATATTCAGGAAAAAACGCATACGCCCTTTTTGGACAACCAAGCAACCTGGAAAGGCAAATCAGCGCTACAAAGAAGTCTCGCTACCCATCGGTCAAAAGGGCTACGCTGAAAAAAGTGTCAAAACCAGAAATGCAGGACAGGCTATGGAGAAATGGGAGACTGGCTACGCTGATAGGAGGGATGTAAATTGCCAACAGCCTCTCTGGAGAAGTGTACGGTGGGTCCTGAAACATCTAAAAAATACGGCTTAGGGAGCATAGGGCACTTCCACTCATGGGCGTATAAATTGGGAAAACTAAAAATCAGCAAGACACAGGCACCCCAAAGTTTAGGGCTGCTCTCTTGACAAGAACCTCCACTTCATGACACCTTAAATATCCCAGGAAATAGAAGAATGGATAAAGAAGTGGTGGTCCTTATGTACAATGGAATATCACTCAGCCATGAAATCAATGTCATAAGGCTAGTAGCAGCATGATGAGTGGATTTAGGTAAGACAATTCTAAGTGAAATAAGTCACACAGAAAAAGACACTTATCATAAGCTATCACTTATAGAGGGAATGTAAAAACCGCTACACATGAACTGAATTACAAAACAGAACAGAATCACACGTTTAGAAAACACACTATGGCTGCTTAACGGGAAAGGTGAGGTGGGGTGATGCATAAAACAAGGGATTCAAATTAGCTCACATACCGTTCCATAAACCAAATATGTAATAGACAAGACCTACTCCTTGCTCAGTGAACTGGACTCTACACCCCCTATTCACCGCACAAGAATATATCTGAGTAGTAAGAATCTTAAAACCTATATATTGATATCTCTCTGGAAGTGAGTCAAGTGGGTGTAAAGCCAAATAAACACAGCCGTGAAAAGCAGCTAAACACCATTATAAAAATTAATTACTTTTAAAAACCCATGAAACAAAGACAGTGAAAGAGAGCGAAATTCTTACAAAATTCGTTCAGGGGCTGTGATGCAACCTGGATTGACCATATCTAGACCCACAGCTGGATGAGACATAAGGGTGCACACTCTCGGGGCTGAGAGGTTTGGTGAGGTTGGGGGAGCAAACGCAGACCCTTTAAAGTAATACTGCATGGTACCCATCCCATGGGTCCCAAATCTCCAGGTTCAAGGGCATCTTCGTACATCGAAAACATGCATGAGAAACCCAGAAGGTGGTACACCGTGTGATCGGGAAAGGTTTCTAAAACGTACGGCATTTCTCATCTCCTTGAGCTCAGGTTAACTATTTAAGCTACTTTAGAAGCAATCTCCCTACTTGGAGAATCAGCACCTTTAACCTCCTGTTCCATACAAGTTGCAATTTGTCCTGAGGATGAACGGGAAGAGGGGCAACCAATGAGAGAGTGGATCTAGGTTTTGGGACAGGCACAGGTCACCCTATTTTCCCATCAGGAAGAAGAATTAACCACAGGCTCAGCCTGCCACCCTGGAACCAGAATAGGGCCTGAGGCAAGCCTGCGCTTTTGTGGCTAGCTCCCAAAAAAGCCAGTTGAACAATGGAGCTCAGGGGCACTGCAATTTTCAAACGTACTGAGTTATAAATGATAACTCTCGTCCACAAATATATTGAGAGAAGGCAACGAAGAGGATTTGAAAGCAAGGCAGAATTGCAGGAAACAGATTTCAGGAGGTAGATTCGAATCGCCTTAAAAGCACGTGAAAAGCGGCAAAATGTCGACAATGATGCCCTTGGCCAAAAAGGGCGTATGCGTTTTTTCCAGAATATATTCAGGAAAAAACGCATACGCCCTTTTTGGCCAACCAAGAAACTTGGAAAGGCAAAGCAGCGCTACAAAGAAGTCTCACTACCCATCAGTCAAAAGGGCTACGCTGAAAAAAGTGTAAAAACCGGAAATGCAGCACAGGCCATGGAAAAATGGGAGACTTGCTACACTGATGGGCGGGATGTAAATTGCCCACAGTCACTCTGGAGAAGTGTACGGTGTGTCCTGAAATATCTAAAATACACGGCTTACGGAGCATAGGGCACTTCCACTCATGGGCGTATAAATTGGGAAAAGTAAAAATCAGCAAGACACAGGCACCCCAAAGTTCAGAGCTGCTCTCTTGGCAAGAACCTCCAGTTCATGACACCTTAAATATCCCAGGAAAGAGAAAAATGGATAAAGAAGTTGTGGTCCTTATATACAATGGAATATCACTCAGCCATGAAATCAATGTCATAAGGCTAGTAGCAGCATGATGATTGGATTTAGGTTCGACGATTCTAAGTGAAATAAGTCACACAGAAAAAGACACTTATCATAAGCTATCACTTATAGAGGGAATGTAAAAACCGCTACACTTGAACTGAATTACAAAACAGAACAGAGTCACACGTTTAGAAAATACACTATGGCTGCTTAACGGGAAAGGTGAGGTGGGGTGATGCATAAAACAAGGGTTTCAAATTAGCTCAGATACCGTTCCATAAACCCAATATGTAACAGACAAGACCGACTCCTTGCTCAGAGAACTGGACTCACCACGCCCTATTCACCTCACAAGAATATATCTGACAAGTAGTAATCTTAAAACCTTTTTATTGATATCTCTCTGTTAGTGTGTCAAGTGGGTGTAAAGCGCCGTAAACACAGCAGTGAAAAGTAGGTAAACCCCATTATAAAAATAAATTACTTTAAAAAACCCATGAAACAAAGACAGTGAAAGAGAGAGAAATTCTTACACAATCTGTTCAGTGGCTGTGATGCAACCTGGATTGACCATATCTATACACACAGCTGGATGAGACATAAGGATGGACACTCTAGGGGCTGAGAGGTTTGGTGAGGTTGGGTGAGCAAACACAGACGCTTTAAAGTAATACTGCGTGGTACCCATCCCATGCGTCCCAAATCTCCAGGTTCAAGGGCATCTTCCTACATCGAAAACATGCATGAGAAACCCAGAAGATGGTACACCGTGTGATGCGGAAAGGTTTCTAAAACGGACCTCATTTCTCATCTCCTTGTGCTCGGGTTCGCCATTCCAGCCACTTTACTATCAATCTCCCTACATGGAGTATCAGCACCTTTAACCTCCTGTTCCGTATATTTTGCAATTTGTCCTGAGGATGAACGGGAAGACGGGGAACCATTGAGAGACTAGCTCTTGTTATTGGGACAGGCACAGGTCACTCTATTTTCCCATCAGGAAGAAAAATTAACCACAGGCTCAGCCTGGCCCCGGAACCAGAACAGGGCCTGAAGCCACCCTGCGCTTTTGCGGACACCTCCCAAAAAAGCGACTTGTAAAATGGAGCTTCAGGGCACTGCAATTCACAAACCTGCAGAGTTATAAATGATAACTCTCGTCCACAAATATATTGAGGGAAGGCAAAGAAGAGGATTTGAAATCAAGGCAGAATTGCAGGAAACAGATTTCAGGAGGTAGATTCGAATCGCCTTTAAAGCACATGAAAAGCGGCAAAACGTTGACAATGATGCCCTTGGCCAAAAAGGGCGTATGCGTTTTTTCCTGAATATATTCAGGAAAAAACGCATACGCCCTTTTTGGCCAACCAAACAACCTGGAAAGGCAAATCAGCGCTACAAAGAAGTCCCGCTTCCCATCGGTCAAAAGGGCCATGCTGAAAAAATTCTCAAAACCAGAAATGCAGGACAGGCCATGGAGAAATGGGAGCCTTGCTACGCTCATGGGTGGGATGTAAATTGTCAACAGCCACTGTGGAGAAGGGTACGGTGTGTCCTGAAACATCTAAAAAACACAGCTTAGAGAGCATAGGGCACTTCCACGCATGGGGTATAAATCGGGAAAATGAAAAATCAGCAAGATACAGGCACCCCAAAGTTTAGGGGTACTCTGTTGACAAGGACCTCCACTTCATTTTACCTTAAATATCCCAGGAAAGAGAAAAATGGATAAAGAAGTTGTGGTCCTTATGTACAATGGAATATCATTCAGCCATGAAATCAATGTCATAATGCTAGTAGCTGCATGATGAGTGGATTTAGGTACGACGATTCTAAGTGAAATAAGTCACACAGAAAACGGCACTTATCATAAGATATCACTTATAGAGGGAATGTAAGACCGTTACACTTGAAATGAATTACTAAACAGAACAGAGTCACATATTTAGAAAACCGACTATGGTTGCTTAACGGGAAAGCTGAGGTGGGGTGATACATAAAACAAGAGTTTCAAATTAGCTCAGATACTGTTCCATAAACCCAATATGTAATAGACAAGACCTACTCCTTGCTCAGTGAAGTGGACGCAACACCCCCTATTCAACGAAGAAGAATATATCTGACTAGTAAAAATCTTAAAACCTATGTATTGATATCTCTCTGTAAGTTAATCAATGGGTGTAAAGGGGCATAAACACAGCAGTGAAAATCAGGTAAACCCCTTTATAAAAATAAATTACTTTAAAAAGCCCAAAAAACAAAGAGAGTGATAGAGGGAGAAATTTTTACATAATTTGTTCCGGGGCTGTGATGCAACCTGGTGTGACCATATCTAGACCCACAGCTGGATGAGAAATAAAGCTGGACACTCTTGGGGCTGAAGGTCTCTTTCCCTAGTTACCAGATTGGGGAACGTAGAAAGGCTGCCGCCCTCTTGCCGTTACCTGTAAAAGCAGCTTTAAAACCTGTGCTAATGGTCACTTCATATGAACAAGTACTTCAGGGTTGTAAATGAAACCTGCCCTCAAAATGTCTTGACGGAGGTAATGGCCAAAAATTTTCAAAATGTGACACTTACTTTAAGAAAACACTTTGAACAACTAAGCTGTAATCACATTTTGATAAATAAAAAGGGCATGCTTTAAAGCTCAATTTCAACAGATTATGGGACACATGCAAATTCAACCACAGAGAGGTATCAGCTCACACCTGTTAGAATAACCATCAGCAAGAAAACTACAAACAATAAATATTGAAGGTGTTTTGGAGAAATGCATACCCTCAATTTTAAGTGGGACGTATCCTGGAAAGAGCCACTAATGAAAACTGAATGGTGGTGCCTTTAAAACGTACACACTGAGCTACCATATGATACAGCAAGCCCACTCCTTGGCCTATAACATAAGAAGATAGAACTGGAAAGACACAGGCAAGCAAATGTGCATTGCAGCAGTATTACAATAGCCAAGACATGGAGGCAACCAGAAAGTCCATCAACAGGTGCGTGGCCAAAGAAGAACTGGTACACGTACAGATGGACTATTAGCCAGGGAAAAAAATGAAACAATGCCATTTGCAGCACCATGTATGATTCTTGAGGTAATCAGGCAAATTGTACTAAGTCAGAAAGCAAAAGACACATATCCTATAATATCACTTATAGGTCTTAGCTAAAAATTGATACCAATGAAGATATTTCCACAGAGAAATGCAATCACAGGTTCATTAAACAAACTTATGGTTCACCAAATAGAAAGGTGTGAGGATTGGAAACATTAGGATATTGGGGTTAAGATAGATATAGAAACACATGTGAAATATGTAATCACCAAAGACCTACGTAATACCAAGACAAGACTACTCAACATTGTATCATAACCTACATGGGAAAATGATCCAAAGAAGAATAGATATATGTATATGTTTAAAAGAACCACATCTTGCACACCTAGAAGAAACAAAACATTTTAATTACATTTGCTCTGACAAAAAACAAGAATTAAATTAAAAAAAGAACAAGAAGTAATGAGACATAAACTTAAGGGGCTTTTTGCTGGCACATTGCATTCTAATTTACAACCAGAACATGACTTCCATTAAGGCTCTGTCATCACTAATAAAGCAGCTTTATAAGCAATGTTGAAGGTAGCTTAAAAGAAGTCTCACTAATTATTGATAGTAACAAGGAAACAAAGAAAAGTAAAAATCTCACTGCAAAAAGTATACATAGGGTAAGGATAGTAGATCAAACACTTATTAAACTTCTGTAAAGAATAAAAGACAACAGTAGTATGTTTTTTTAAAAAGAGAGGGCCTAAATAAATCTGAAATGAAAGAGATGATGTTACAACAGACACCACAGAAATACAAAGTATCCTAAGATACACACAGGGTAACTCAGGGCTCAGACTGGACAGAGCCCACTCTTCAGTCCCCTGTACATGACTTACAGGAGCCTCAGGAACTGAGGAGGGGGTCCCTGAGGAGAGGCTCAAGATAGAATATGGTAGGCATTAACATGACTGCATTCATCTTAAACATGCCTGAACTACATTCACACGAGATGATTTTGTCCTGTATGTACATCGGCACCTCTAGTTGGACCTGCAGATCTTTGGCTTCAACACCTCTACTGACAACATTAGTGTCACCTGCTGTGGACCGTCTCCTATAGGATTTCTAGAATCAGAAAACATCGAAGCTTCACAGGACCCAGAGTCTGTGCGACCCCACACAGAGAATCAGAGTCTCAACTCCACTCAGATACTCCACTCTTGGAAGGCACACACAAAGTAGTGTGCACATCAGGACCCAGGGGAAGGAGCAGTGACCCCGTAGGAGAATGACCAGAATTACCTGCTACTTTTAGAGGGTCTCCTGCAGAGGCAGGTGGTGTCTGTGGCTGTGGCTCACCATGAGGACAACGACACTGGCAGCAGAAGTTCTGGGAAATACTCCTTGGTGTGAGCCCTCCCAGAGTCCGCCATTAGCCCCACCAAGAGCAAGGTAGGCTACAGTGCTGGGTCGCCTCAGGCCAAACAACCAACAGGGAGGGAACCCAGCCCCATGCATCAGCAGACAAGCGGATTAAACTTTTTATTAAAGTTTTATTTAATCTGTAGACAAGCAGATTAAAGCTCTGTCCACCAAAGCAACACCCAGCTCTACCCACCACCAGTCCCTCCCATCAGGAAGCTTGCACAAGCCTCTAAGATAGACTCATCCACCAGAGAGCAGACAGCAGAAGCAAGAAGAACTACAATTCTGCAGCCTGTGGAAGGAAAACCACATTCACAGAAAGATAGACAAAATGAAAAGGCAGAGGACATTATACCAGATCAAGGAACAAGATAAAACCCCAGAAAAAAAATGAAATGAGGTGGAGATAGGGAACCTTCCAGAAAAAGAATTCAGAATAATGATAGTGATGTTGAGCCAAGACCTTGGAAAAAGAAAGGAGGCAAAGATCGAGAAGATGCAAGAAATGCTTAACAAAGACCTAGAAGAATTAAGGAACAAACACCTAGAAGAATTAAAGAACAAACAAACAGAGGTGAACAATGGAATAACTGAAATGAAAAATACACTAGAAGGAATCAGTAGCAGAATAACTGTGGCAGAAGAACGGATAAGTGACCTGGAAGACAGAAAGGTGGAAATCACTGCCATGGAACAGAATAAAGAAAAAGAATGAAAATAAATGAAGACACCCCAAGAGTCCTCTGGGACAACATTAAACGCAACAACATTCGCATTATAGGGGTCCCAGAAGGAGAAGAGAGAGAGAAAGGACCCGAGAATATATTTGAAGAGATTATGGTCAAAAACTTCCCTAGCATGGGAAAAGAAATAGCCACCCAAGTCCAGAAGCACAGAGTGTCCCAGGCAGGATAAACCAAAGGAGAAAAATGACAAGACACATAGTAATCAAATTGACAAAAATTAATGACAAAGAAAAATGATTGAAAGCAGCAAGGGAAAAATGACAAATAACATACAAGGGAACTCCCATAAGGATAACAGCTGATTTCTCAGTAGAAAATCTACAAGCCAGAAGGAAGTGGCATGATAAATTTAAAGTGATGAAAGGGAAGAACCTACAACCAAGAGTACTCCACCCTGCAAAGAGCTCATTCAGATTTGATGGAGAAATCAAAAGCCTTACAGACAAGCAAAAGCTAAGAGAATTCAGCACCATGAAACCAGCTCTACACCAAATGCTGAAGGAACTTCTCTAAGTGGGAAACACAAGAGAAGAAAAGGACCCACCAAGACAAACCTATAACAATTAAGAAAACAGTAGTAGGAACATACATATCGATATTTACCTTAAACGTGAATGCACTAAATGTTCCAACCAAAAGACACAGGCTCGCTGAATGGATACAAAAACAAGACCCATATATATGCTGTCTACAAGAGATGCATTTCAGACCTAGGGACACATACAGACTCAAAGTGAGGCGATGGAAAAATATATTCTATGCAAATGAAAATCAAAAGAAAGCTGGAGTAGCAATACTCATATCAGATAAAATAGACTTTAAAATAAAGAATGTTACAAGAGACAAGGAAAGACACTACATAATGGTCAAGGGATCAATCCAAGAAGAAGATATAACAATTATAAATATATATGCACCCAAAATAGGAGCACCTCAATGTATAAGGCAACTGCTAACAGCTATAAAAGAGGAAATCGACAGTAACACAATAATAGCGGGGGACTTTAACAGCTCATTTATGCCAGTGGAGATCAGCCAGACAGAAATTTAATAAGGAAACACAAGCTTTAAATGACACAACAGACCAGATAGAGTTAATTGATATTTATAGGACATTCCATCCAAAAGCAGCAGATTACACGTTCTTCTCAACTGCACATGGAACATTCTCCAGGATAGATCACATCTTGGGTCACAGATAAAGCCTCAGTAAATTTAAGAAAACTGAAATCATATCAAGCAGCTGTTCCGACCACAATGCTATGAGATTAGAAATCAATTACATGGAAAAAAACGTAAAAAACACAAACACATGGAGGCTAAACAATACGTTAATAAATAACCAAGAGATCACTGAGGAAATCAAAGAGGAAATCAAAAACTACCTAGAGACAAATGACAACAAAAACACGATGATCCAAAACCTATGGGATGCAGCAAAAGGAGTTCTAAGAGGGAAGTTTATAGCAATACAAGCCTACCTCAAGAAACAAGAAAAATCTCAAATAAATAATCTAACCTTACACCTAGAGGAACTAGAGAAAGAAGAACAAAACCCAAAGTTAGTAGAAGGAAAGCAATCATAAAGATCAGAGCGGAAATAAATGAAATAGAAACAAAGAAAACGAAAACAAAGATCAATAAAACTAAAAGCTGGTTCTTTGAGAAGATAAGCAAAAATGATCAACCTTTAGCCAGACTCCAGAAAAAGAGGGAGAGGACGCAAATCAAGAAAATTAGAAGTGAAAAAGCAGAAGTTACAACAGACACCACAGGAATACAAAGCATCCTAAGAGACTACTACAAGCAACTCTAGGGCAATAAAATGGACAATCTGGAAGAAATGGACAAATTCTTAGAAAGGGATAACCTTCTAAGACTGAACCAGGAAGAAATAGAAAATATGAACAAACCTATCGCAAGCAATGAAATTGAAACTGTGATTAAAAATCTTCCAACAAACAAAAGTTCAGAACCAGATGGCATCACAGGTGAATTCTATCAAACATTTAGAGAAGAGCTAACACCCAACCTTCTCAAATTCTTCAAAACAATTGCAGGGGAAGGAACACTCCCAAACTCATTCTATGAGACCACCATCACCCTGATACCAAAATCAGACAGAGATACTACAAGGAAAGAAAATTATAGACCAATATCACTGATGAATATAGATGTAAAAATCCTCAACAAAATACTAGCAAACAGAATCGAACAACACATTAAAAGGATCATACACCATGATCAAGTGGGGTTTATCCCAGGGATGCAAGGATTCTTCAATATACACAAATCAATGTGATACACCATATTAACAAATTGTAGAATAAAACCATATGATCATCTCAATAGATGAAGGAAAAGATTTTGAGAAAATTCAACACTCATTTACGATAAAAACTCTGCAGAGTGTGGGCATAGAGGGAAACTACCTCAACATAATAAAGGCCATATATGACAAACCCACAGCAAACAGCATTCTCAATGGTGAAAAACTGAAAGCGTTTCCTCTAAGATCAGGAACAAGACGAGGATGTCCACTCTCACCACTGCTATTCAACATAGTTTTGGAAGTCCTAGCCATGGCAATCAGAGAAGAAAAAGAAATAAAAGGAATACAAAAAGGAAAAGAAGAAGTAAAATTGTCACTGTTTGCAGATGACATGATATCATAGATAGAGAATCCTAAAGATGCCACCAGAAAAACACTGGAGCTAATCAATGAATTTGGTAAAGTTGCAGGATACAAAATTAATGCACAGGCCTTCCCTGCTGGTGCAGTGGTTGAGAATCTGCCTGCCAGTGCAGGGGACACGGGTTCGAGCCCTGGTCTGAGAGGGTCCCACATGCCGCGGAGCAACTAGACCCGTGCGCCACACCTACTGAGCCTGCGCGTCTGGAGCCTGTGCTCCGCAACAAGAGAGGCCGCGACAGTGAGAGGCCCGCGCACCGCGATGAAGAGTGGCCCCCACTCGCCGCAAATAGAGAAAGCCCTTGCACAGAAACGAAGACCCAACACAGCCAAAAATAATAAATAAATAAATTAAAATTAAAATTAATGCACAGAAATTGCTTGCATTCCTATACACTAACAATGAAAGATCAGAAAGAGAAATTAAGGGAACAATCCCATTACCACTGCAACAAAAAGAATAAAATACCTAGGAATAAACCCACCTAAGGAAGTAAAAGACCTGTACTCAGAAAACTATAAGACACTGATGAAAGAAATCAAAGATGATATAAACAGATGGAGACATATACCATGTTCTTGGATTAGAAGAATCAATATTGTGAAAATGACTATACTACCCAAAGCAATCTACAGATTCAATGCAATCCCGATCAAAATACCTTTGGCATTTTCTACAGAACAAGAAAAAAAAAATTAAAATTTGTAGGGAGACACAAAAGATCCTGGATAGCGAAAGCAGTCTTGAGGGGGAAAAAAAAGAGCTGGAGGAATCAGACTTCCAGACTTCAGACTATATTACAAAGCTACAGTAATCAAGATAATATGGTACTGACAGAAAAACAGAAATATAGGTCAATAGAACAGGATAGAAAGCACAGAGATAAACCCACGTACCTATGGTTCACTAATCTATGACAAAGGAGGCAAGGGTATACAATGGAGAAAAGACAGTGTCTTCAGTAAGCGGTGCTGGGAAAACTGGACAGTTACATGTAAAAGAATGAAATTAGTACACTCCCTAACACCATACACAAAAGTAAACTCAAAATGGATTAGAGACCTAAATATAAGACCAGCCACTATAAAACTCTTAGAGGAAAACATAAGCAGAACAGTCTATGACATAAATCACAGCAAGATCCTTTTTGACCCACCTCCTAGAGAAATGGAAATAAAAACAAAAATTAAAAAATGGGACCGAATGAAACATAAATTCTTTTGCACAGCAAAGGAAAACATTAGCAAGATGAAAAGACAACCATCAGAATGGGAGAAAATATTTTCAAATGAAGCAAATGGCAAAGGATTAATCTCCAAAAAGCAGCTCATGTAGCTCAATATCACAAAACCAAACAACCCAATCCAAAAATGGGCAGAAGACCTAAACAGACATTTCTCCAAAGAAGATATACAGGTTGCCAACAAACACATGAAAGGATGCTGAACATCACTAATCATTAGAAAAATGCAAATCAAAACTACAGTGAGGTATCACCTCACACCAGTCAGATTGGCCATCATCAAAAAATCTACCAACAATAAATGCTGGAGAGGCATTTATTGGAGCAAAGGGAACACTCTTGCACTGTTGGTGGGAATGTAAATTGATATAGCCACTAGGGAGAACGGTATGGGGGTTCCTTAAAAACTAAAAATAGAACCACCATACAACCCAACAAACCCACTCCTGGACATTTACCCTGAGAAAACCATAATTCAAAAAGAGTCATGTACCACAATGTTCACTGTAGCTCTATTTACAATAGCCAGGACATGGAAGCAACCTAAGTGTCCAACAACAGATAAATGGATAAAGAAGATGTGGCACATATATACAATGGAACATTATTCAGCCATAAAAAGAAACAAAATTGAGTTATTTTTAGTGAGGTGGATGGATCTAGAATCTGTCCTACAGAGTGAAGTAAGTCAGAAAGAGAAAAACAAATACCGTATGCTAACACATATATATGGAATCTAAAAAAAAAGTTTATGAAGAACCTAGGGGCAGGAAAGGATTAAGGACACAGACGTAGAGAAAGGATTTGAGGACATGGGGAGAGGGAAGGGTAAGCTGGGACAAAGTGAGAGAGCGGTATGGACAAATATACACTACCAAATGTAAAATTGACAGCTACTGGGAAGCAGCCACATAGCACAGGGAGATCAGCTCTGTGCTTTGTGACCACCTAAAAGGGTGGGATAAGGGAGTGAGAGGGAGGTGCAAGAGGGAGGGGATATGGTGTTATATGTATACGCACAGCTGATTCACTTTTTTATACAGCAGAAACTAACACACAATTGTAAAGCAATTATACTCCAATAAAGATGTAAAAGAAAAAAAAAAGAAAGCCCAGAGATAAACCTACACACCTATGGCCCACTAATCTATGACAAAGGAGGCAAGGGTATACAAAGGAGAAAAGACAGTCTCTTCAATAAGTGGTGCTGGGAAAAATGGACAGCTACATGTAAAAGAATGAAATTAGAACACTCCCTAACACCATACACAAAAAATAAACTCAAAATGGATTAGAGACCAAAATGTAAGACCGGACACTATAAAACTCTTAGAGGAAAACATAGGAAGAATACTCTTTGACATAAATCACAGCAAGATCTTTTTTGATCCACCTTGTAGAGTAATGGAATAAAAAAAAATAAACATATGGGAGCAAATGAAACCTAAAAGCTTTTGCAAAGCAAAGGAAACTACAAACAAGACGAAAAGACAACCCTCACAATGGGAGAAAATATTTGCAAATGAATCAATGGACAAAGGAGTAATCTCCAATGTATATAAACAGCACATGCAGCTCAACAGTAAAAAAAAAAACAACCCAATCCAAAAATGGGCAGATGATGTAAATAGACATTTGTCCCAAGAAGACATACAGATAACTAAGAAGCACATGAAAAGCTGCTCAACATCACTAATTATTAGAGAAATATAAACCAAAACTACAATGAGGTATCACTTCACACGAGTTAGAATGGGCATCATCAGAAAATCTACAAGCAACAAATGCTGGAGAGGGTGTGGAGAAAAGGGAACCCTCTTACACTATTTGTGGGAATGTAAATTGATACAGTCACTATGGAGAACAGTATGGAGGTTCCTTAAAAAACTAAAAATAGAATTACCATATGACCCAGCAATCCCACTACTGGCCATATACCCAGAGAAAACCATAATTCAAAAAGACATATTCACCACAATATTCATTGCAGCACTATTTATAATAGCCAGGTCATGGAAGCAACTTAAATGCCCATAGACAGACGAACAGAAAAGATGTGCTACATGTATAAAATGGAATATTACTCAGCCATAAAAAGGAATGAAATTGGGTCATTTGTAGAGACGTGGATAGATCTAGAGACTGTCATACAGAGTGAAGTAAGTCAGAAAGAGAAAACAAATATCGTATATTAATGCATACATGGGGAACCTAGAAAAATGGTAAAGATGAACCGGTTTGCAAGGGAGAAATAGAGACACAGATGTAGAGAACAAATGTATGGACACCAAGGGGGGAAAGTGGCAGGGTGGTGGTGGTGGGATGAATTGCGAGCCTGGGATTGACATATATACACTTATATGTATAAAATAGATAACCAATAAGAGCCTGCTGTATAAAAAAATGAATAAAATAAATTCAAAAATTAAAAAATAAATAATACTTAAAGAAATAAAACAGAAAAAACTGTTCTGTCCTTCCCATAGACGTATTTATATGAATGAATTATTTCCATGCTTATATCCATAAATACAAAATGAGGAATAAAACTTACCTTGAACCAAAAAAGAAAAAAAAAAACAGAACCCACTGGTCATACAGAGGAAAACCCTATCAGGGCACTTGCTCCAGTGCTAAACAATTCTGAAGTTGGTCACAGGTGGGGAATCATCTCCCATGCAGCCAGCAGCCCCCACACGAGGAGCGTCCTCATTGCAAAGCTGGGGGACCGTGAGGAGGCGTCTCTGAGTAAATGTGAGCTGAGCCCCAGGCCAGCTGCTGCTGAACTTTTCCCACCCTTCCCAGGTAAAACACCTGAATGTGTGCAAAGACTTTAAAAACTAGAGGAAGGGGCTTGGAGTCACACCAGTGACAGCACGCAGGCCGACGTGGTGCCTGCAGGCCAGCCAGGATGGTCCTGGCCCCGGGCGCTCGTCTGGAAGCTTTCCATTTCCCTGCCTGAGGTACCCCTCCTGTCCCGGCCCCCACTGCTTTTTTCCTTCCTCACCTCTGCCCGGGGAGAAATTCCAGCAGCAAGTATGGGTGACACATCCTCTTCTTTAGCAGGTGGCAGCCCGGCAACTCCTGCAGAAAGTCCAGCAGAGCCCCAGTCACACCGGGCCACTCATAGAGCCGTGGGCCCTACTCCCTCCCACCAGCCCAACCCCGAGACTGCTGACAGGGCAGAGAATAAGGCGTCAGGCACAGCTGCAGAGGCTTTTGCTGCCTGGAGGGGTGTTTATATTGACCTCAACCCAGACACACCTGGGAAGGGCTGGCCGGCCGGGTCAGGCTGCCCAGGTCAGCCAATCCTCGCCCCTCAGGGGCTCAGAGTTGCAGAGAATGGGCCTTGCTGCACTGGCCAGATCCAAGGAACAGATGTAGGGTCCCGAGAGTCAGGATAGATAAGGGGCGGCAGCCCTGGCTTGTTTTCTCATCATTTTATCTGGTCCATGAGTGGGAGACAACTTCAAGAAGAACCTCTGCTAATGAGAGGAACCCAGGAGTCAGGGAGAGGAGGGGTGGTGGGTGGAGACAGAGGCCTGGTGCCCCGGCTGCAGTGGAAGCCCCTGGAAGACCAGGCAGAGGGAGGCTGCACAGAGTGAAGCCTAGGGTCACAGACCTGTTGGAGCTGCTGTTTGTTAGTTCAAGCTCTGCTCTGAGGTGCTCTGTGTCAGCTCTGAGTGACAGGTGTGCTGGGGGTGCTCTGCAATGAGGGCTATGTGCACGGATCCTGTGTGCCCAGCCCTGCCGGGGTACCTGTCCACGGGAGCTCCATATCCAGGGAGGGGCCTGCCAACGAGAGCCCCGTGGGCTGCTGCGTACCTGCCCAGGTGAGCTCCATATCCTGGGAGAGGCCTGACCATGAGGGCCCCATGGGCTGCTGGGTACCTGCCCAGGTGAGCTCCATATCCTGGGAGCGGCCTAACCACCAGAGCCCCGTGGGCCGCTGGGTACCTGCCCAGGTAAGCTCCATATCCTGGGAGGGGCCTGACCACAAGAGCCCCGTGGGCTGCTGGGGACCTGGTAGAGGACTCCAGGACAGTCAGTGAAGCCACAGAGGATATACATCTAGTAGTTCCTAATTCCTACACCCTGCTGGTCATTCTACCATCCACCAGGACATGGTATTCTGTATTAGACTTCAATGATGCCTTCTTCTGTATTCCATTACTCCCAGAATCACAAGAAATTTTGGCTGTGAGTGGCAGGACTCAACATACAACAAAAACAATACTGCTGGGCCGTCCTGCCCCAGGGGTTCAAAAATTCCCACACCATCTTTGGGGAAACGTTAGCTAAAGACCTAAAAGATCTACCTCTGGAGAAGGGAACCCTCATTCATTATGCAGATGACATTCTGATCACCAGCCCGACTAAGGAGGCCTCTGAACTACCTAGCCAATAAAAGATAGAAGGTGTCCAAGGAAAAGGCTCAAATATCACAAACTAAAGTGGCCTTCCTGGGCTTCATTCGCACAGAAGGTCGGAGAAGCCCACCCCAGGAAAGGGAAGAAGCCATTTGCAGCCTCAGCCTTCCTGAAACTAGAAGACAGCTTAGGGGTTCCTGGGGAGACCGGGGTTTGCTGCATCTGGATCCCTAACTAGAGTCTAATACCTGGGACTCTATATGAAACACTGAAAGGAAAAGATGATGATCCTTTTGAATAGAATCCAGAAGCGGCCTTTCAAAAATGGAAAGAGCAGTCAATTCAGACCCTGGCCCTGGACCTCCCTAAGTTAGCTAAACCCTTTGACCTTTACATTCCTGGTCCAAGGCGAATCACCCTTGGAGTATTAGTGCAAAAACTGGGACCACTTGAAATGGAACAATGCAAGAATGCCCTCCAGGCATTGGCCAGCCACCCCATCCGACCAGGATACTGGGGGTATCTAAAAACCTGGAAATCAGCAGCCCGCAAGGCCAGCTCCCTCCTAAGGGAAAAGGACGCCACTTGGTGATCCTAACCACCCACCATGCCCTGAAGTTGCAGGGATTGCTCCGTGGGCACAATGACCTCGAGTGAGGAGGCCCTCCAACACCAACCTCCAGAGAGACAACCTGGGGCAATGGGCCCCCATGACGACTCGTGTGACCATCACTTGACCTGGAGCTTCTCTCAGAAAACAAGAGTGTGCCCCTAAAGAGCTGACTATTGCTTACAGGACTTACTGCACCCAGAGAGGAGCTAATAAACTTGGCAGGGGAACCGTAAATAACGCTGCCACCATAGAAAAGCCTACAGACACTGTGGTGACAGGGGCTAATGAGACCAGCTGTACTCCTGGCTACTTCAAAAGGCCGTTGACTGAGTGGCCGTCATGGTCCTGGATCACCACCGGCCCTGGAATGTCTGGGAGTTGAGCAAGCAGGGCTCTGACACCTGGTGCTGTTTGTACGTTATTTCAGTTGGCCTAACTGAAGAAAGCGCAGACTACTGGTCAGAGCATCTAGGCTGGCAGAAACCGTCAGCCTAAGGGGGCCGAACCAATGTGGAGCAGGGTAAAACCGCCCACCCCCTCAGCGTCTCTGCACATCTCTTTCCTGGACCCTTAAAGGTCATTAGAATCTATAAAACTTCCAATGCTGGTGCTCAGGCAGACGAGCAGTGAGGGAGGAGGCCTGCGGACAATCAACCTCACCTGGAGGCTGCTGGGGAGAAGTCCTGCCCCTACCCCCGGGTATGAGGACACCCAACTCAGCACGAAGCATTTACAGAAGACGTGTCTGCACCCTCAGCGCCCCAAGAATGAGGAATGGGACAAAAGGCAGAGGAGGGCTTTGTCACTGGCAAAGCCCATTAAAAATTCCTGGGAGATAAAAATAGAATCTGGGCAATAAAATAAAGTCTAACCATTTTTTCCTTTGTGCTTTGTCTAATTTCACTTGCTCCTAGGTTTCCACATGCAGAGGTCCCACACCCGACACTTCAGACCCGATATCCTAGTGCAAAATGGCTGGGCCGACACCTCAGCTCGTGGGGCCCCGTGCAGACTCTGCGACATAGAGCCTGAGCTCCAGGCAACCCAGCCCTCGAGAGCTCCGCCCCCTCCCTCCCGCTGATGCTGACAGGATCCCTACACAGCAGCCCGGCCCACAAACCGCAGGGGAGCACACACTATCACCTCTCCATTCTCTGATCAAAATATAAAGATTTCCTTTGCTTCTGAACCAAAGTCAGTCTCGATCTGTTGGCTCCAATGACACTGGGCAGGGAGACCCTTGTTGGGGCCCACTCTGCAGGATCAGTAACAGAATTTGAGAACATTGTAACTTCAATGAACAGATGTGTGAGCCAAACTGTAATTAACATAGAGCAGTGTATAAGGCTCGTGTAAAATAAGATGTTTCTAACATTTCCATTTGATATTTCCATCACTTTATTATAAGCAAGTTCAGTGGAGGGGTTTGTCTTATTTGTCAGGTCAACAGTAGAGAAATGCAGTGATTTCTTTCCAAGGATGTACATCTAATAATCTTGGTTGAAGTTTCAACCTTGTTTCGAATGATTTTCCATTGAAAATGATACCTGTCTTTCAGCTCCTAGATTTCTGAGAAGTATAAAATCTTATATTTTTTATTACCAAAGGGGAAAGGTGGGAGGAGGGATAAATTAACAGTTTCAGATTAACATATACACACTGCTATGTATAAAATATATCATCAACAAGGAACTACTGTATAGCACAGGGAACTATACTCAATATTTTGTAATGACCCCTGAGGGGAAATAATCTGAAAAACCATAGATATCTATATTGACATCATCTATCAACTACAGATAAAATGGAAACTAAAGGAGGCCGATGGTGAGCGTTTCTGAACCTGAAGACTTCAATCATCTAAAGTTCAGACTCTGCCTACGGCCCAAGTCCCTTAATGAACACACATGTACCAGTAGCTTAAAAATTCCCCAGATTGGAGTTCGGGGAGACACTGATTTGGAAAAATCCCTTGTGTTCTCCTTACATACACGGGACCTTTCCTACAGCTACAACATGCCTGTGACACCCAGAAGATGGAACACGGTTGGATCAGGAAGATTTTGGAAAAGGCACTAAAACTCCTAATTTCCTGGTTGTTGGGTTCACCCCTCCACCTTTTTCCTTAAAATCTCCCCACTTGAGGATGTCAGCACCTTCAACAACCAGTTGCACAGAAATTGCAATTTGTCCAAAGGAAGAAGGGGAAGGAGGAGAAACAAGGAGAGCCAAGCCCTAGATGTTCAGAGAGGCACATGTCACTCTACTTTCCAGTCAGGAAGAAGAATTAAGCAAAGGCTTAGCCTGCAACTGGGAACCAGAGTAGGGCCAAAAGCAAACCAGCGGTTCTGCGAAAAGCTCCCAAAAAAGAGAGTTGAAAAATGGAGCTCAGGGGCCCTGCAATTCACAAACCTGCAGAGTTATAAATAATAACTCTCGGCCACAAATATATTGAGGGAAGGCAACGAAGAGGATTTGAAATCAAGGCAGAATTGCAGGAAACAGATTTCAGGAGTTAGATTCGAATCGCCCCTAAAGCACAAGAAAAGCGGCCAAACGTCCACAATGATGCACTTGGCCAAAAAGACAATATGCGTTTTTTTCTGAATAAATTCAGGAAAAAACCCATAGGCCCTTTTTGGCCAACCAAGCAAGCTGGAAATGCAATTCAGCACTACAAAGAAGACTCACTTCCCATCGGTCAAAAGGTCCTTCCTAAAAAAGTGTAAAAACAAGAAATGCAGGAGAGGCCAGGGAGGAAAGGGAGCCTTGTTACACTGATGGGTGGGATGTAAATTGCGAATGACAACTCTGGAGAAGGGTATGGTGTTTCCTAAAACATCTAAAAAATACAGCTAGAGAGAAAGGGGCACATCCAATCATGGGGGTATAAATTGGGAAAACTAAAAATCAGCAAGACACAGGCACCCCAAAGTTTAGGGCTGCTCTGTTGACAAGAACCTCCACTTCATTCCACCTTAAATATTCCAGGAAAGAGAAAAATGGATAAAGAATTTATGGTCCTTATGTACAATACAATATCACTCGGGCGTGAAATCAATATCATAAGGCTAGTAGCAGCATGATGAGTGGATTTAGGTACGACAATTCTAAGTGAAATAAATCACACAGAAAAAGACACTTATCATAAGATATCACTAACAGAAGTAATGTAAAAACCGTTACACTTGAACAGAATTACAAAACAGAACAGAGTCACACATTTAGAAAACACACTATGGTTGCTTAATGGGAAAGGTGACCTGGGGTGATGCAAAAACAAGGAGTTCAAATTAGCTCAGATAACGTTCCATAAACCCAATATGTAATAGACAAGACTTACTCCTTGCTCAGTGAACTGGACTCAACACCCCCTATTCACCGCACAAGAACATATCTGACTAGTAAGAATCTTAAAACCTATGTATTGATATCTCTCTGTAAGTGTGTCAAGTGGGTGTAAAGCGGCATAAACACAGCAGTGAAAAGCAGCTAAACCCCATTATAAAAACAAACTACTTTTAAAACCCCATGAAACAAAGACAGTGAAAGAGAGCGAAATACGTACACAATTCATTCAGAGGCTGTGATGCAACCTGGATTGATCGTATCTAGACCCACAGCTGGATGAGACATAAAGGTGGACACTCTTGGGGCTGAGAGGTTTGGTGAGGTTGGGTGAGCAAACGCAGACCCTTTAAAGTAATACTGCGTGCTACCCATCGCATGGGTCCCAAATATCCAGGTTCAAGGGCATCTTCCTACATCGAAAACATGCATTTGAAACCCAGAAGATGGTACACCATGTGATCAGGAAAGGATTCTAAAACGCACCTCATTTCTCACGTCCTTGTGCTCAGATTCGCCATTCCAGCCACTTTAATAGCAATCTCCCTACTTGGAGAATCAGCACATTTAACCTCCTGTTCCGTACACGTGGCAATTTGTAATGAGGATGAATGGGAAGAGGGAGAACCAATGAGAGACTAGCTCTAAATTTTGGGACAGGCACAGGTCACTCTATTTTCCCATCAGGAAGAAGAATTAACCACAGGATCAGCTTGCCCACCGGAACCAGAATAGGGCCTGAAACCATTCTGAGCTTTTGCGGCCAGCTCCCATAAAAGCGAGTTGAAAAATGGAGCTCAGGGGCACTGCAATTCAAAAAACTGCAGAGATATAAATGATAACTGTCGTCCACAAATATATTGAGGGAAGGCAACGAAGAGGATTTGAAAGCAAGGCAGAATTGCAGGAAAAATATTTCAAGAGGTAGATGCGAATCGCCTTTAAAGACCATGAAAATCGGCAAAAGTTCAACAAATATGCCCTTGACCAAAAAGGGTGTATGCGTTTTTTCCTGAATATACTCAGGAAAAAAGCATATGCCCTTTTTGGCTAACCAAGCAAACTGGAAAGGCAATTCAGTGCTACAAAGAAGTCTCGCTTCCCATCGGTCAAAAGGGCATGCTGAAAAAAGTGTCAAAACAAGAAATGCAGGACAGGCCATGGAGAAATGGGAGCCTTGCTATGCTGATGGGCGGGATGTAAATTGCCAACAGCCACTGTGGAGAAGTGTATGGTGTGTCCTGAAAAATGTAAGAAACACAGCTTAGAGAGCATAGGGCACTTCCACTCATGGGTGTATAATTTGGGAAAACAAAAATCAGCATGACACAGGCACACCAAAGTTTAGGGCTGCTCTGTTGACACGGACCTCCACTTCATTCCACCTAAATATCTCAGGAAAGAGAAAAATGGATAAAGAAGTTCTGATCTATATGTGCAATGGAATATCACACAGCCATGAACTCAATGTCATAAGGGTAGTGGGAGAATCATGAGTGGAGTTAGCTATGAAGATTCTAAATGAAATAAGTCACACAGAAAACGACACTTATCATAAGATATCACTTATAGAGGGAATGTAAAAACCATTACAGTTGAACTGAATTACAAAACAATACAGAGTCACACATGCAGAAAACACACTATGGCTGCTTAACGGGAAAGGTGAGGTGGGGTGATGCATAAAACAAGGGTTTTAAATTAGCTCAGATACCGTTCCTTAATCCCAATATGTTATAGACAAGACCTACTGTTGTTCAGGAAATGGACTCAACACCCCCTATTCACCGCACAAGAATATATCTGACTAGTAAGAAACTTAAAACCCTTGTATTGATATCTCACTGTAAGAGTGTCAAGTGGGTGTAAAGTGGCATAAACACAGCAGTGAAAAGCAGCTACACCCCATTAGAAAAATAAATTACTTTTAAAACCCCATGGAACAAAGACAGTGAAAGAGAGAGAAATTCTTAAAACATTCGTTCAAAGGCTGTGATACAACCTGGATTGACCATATGTAGACACACAGCTGGATGAGACACAAGGGTGGACACTCTTGGGATGAGAGGTTTGGTGAGGTTAGGTGAGCAAACGCTGATCCTTTAAAGTAATACTGCGTGGTACCCATCCCATGGGTCCCAAAACTCCAAGTTCAAGGGCATCTTCCTACATCGAAAACATGCATGAGAAACCCAGAAGATGATACACCGTGTGATCGGGAAAGGTTTCTAAAACAGACCTCATTTCTCATGTCCTTGTGCTCGGGTTCGCCATTCCAGCCACTTTACTAGAAATCTCTCTACTTGGAGCATCAGCTCCTTTAACCTCCTGTTTCGTAAAGGTTGCAATTTGTCCTGAGGATGAATGGGAAGAGGGGCAACAAATGAGAGACTAGCTCTATGTGTTCGGAGCGGCACAGGTCACTCTATTTTCCCATCAGGAAGAAGAATTAACCACAGGCTCAGCCTGCCACCCGGAACCAGAACAGGGCCTGAAGCAATCCTGTGCTTTTGCGGACAGCTCCCAAAAAAGCGAGTTGAGGAATGGAGCTCTGGGGCACTGCAATTTACAAACCTGCAGACTTATAAATAACAACTCTCATCCACAAATATACTGAGGGAAGGCATCGAAGAGGATTTGAAATCAAGGCAGAATTGCAGGAAACAGATTTCAGGAGGTAGATGCGAATCGCCATTAAAGCACATGAAAAACGGCAAAATGTCGACAATGATGCCCTTTGCCAAAAAGTGCGTATGCGTTTTTTCCTGCATATATTCAGGAAAAAACACATACGCCCTTTTTGGCCACACAAGCAACCTGGAAAGGCACATCAGTGCTACAAAGAAGTCTCGCTTCTCATCGGTTAAAAGGGCCATGCTGAAAAAAGTGTCAAAACAAGAAATGCAAGACAGGCCATGGAGAAATGGGAGCCTTGCTACGCTGATGGGCGGGATGTAAATTGCCAACAGTCACTCTGGAGAAGTGTACGGTGTGTCCTGAAACATCTAACAAACACAGTTTAGAGAGCATAGGGCACTTCCTCTCTTGTGTGCATAAAATGTGAAAAGTAAAAATCAGCAAGACACAGGCACCCCAAAGTTTAGGGCTGCTCTGTTGACAGGAAAATCCACTTCATTCCACCTTAAATATCCCAGGAAAGAGAAAAATGGATAAAGAAGTTGTGATCCTTATGTACAGTGGAGTGTGAAACAGCCATGAAATCAATGTCATAACGCTAGTAGCAGCATGATGAGTGGATTTAGGTACGACGATTCTAAGTGAAATAAGTCACACAGAGAAAGACACTTATCATAAGATATCACTTATAGAGGGAATGTAAAAACCGTTACACTTGAACAGATTTACAAAACAGAAGAGAGTCACACATTTAAAAAACAAACTATGGCTGCTTAACGGGAAAGGTGAGGTAGGGTGATGCATAAAACAAGGGTTTCAAATTAGCTCAGATACCATTCCATAAACCCAATATGTAATAGACAAGCACTACTCCTTGCTCAGAGAACTGAACTCAACACCCGCTACTCACCACACAAGAATATATCTGACTAGTAAGAATCTTAAAACCTATGTATTGAATTCTCTCTGTTAGTGTGTCAAGTGGGTGTAAAGCGGCATAAACACAGCAGTGAAAAGCAGCTAAACCCCATTATAAAAATAAATTACTTTTAAAAACCCATGAAACAAAGATCGTGAAATAGAAACAAATTCTTACACAATTCATTCAGGGAATATGATGCAACCAGGTTTGACCATATCTAGACCCACAGCTGGATGAGACGTAAGGGTGGACACTCTTGGGGCTGAGAGGTTTGGTGAGGTTGGGTGAGCAAACGCAGACCATTTAAAGTAATACTGCATGATACCAATCCCATGGGTCCCAAATCTCCAGTTTCAAGGGAATCTTGCTACATAGAAAACATGCATGAGAAACCCAGAAGATGGTACACCTTGTGATGGGTAAAGGTTTCTAAATCGCACCTCATTTCTCATCTACTTGTGCTCACGTTCGCCATTCCACTCGTTCTACTAGCAATCTCCCTACTTGGAGCATCAGCACCTTTAACCTCCTGTTCCGTACAGGTTGCAATTTGTCCTGAGGATGAACAGGAAGACGGGGAACCAATGAGAGACTAGCTCTAGGTTTCGGGACAGGCACAGGTCACTCTATTTTCCCATCAGGAAGAAGAATTAACATCAGGCTCAGCCTGGCCCCCGGAACCAGAACAGGTCCTGAAGCAATCCTGCGCTTTTGCGGCCAGCTCCCAAAAAAGCGAGTTGAAAAATGGAGGTCATGGGCACTGCAATTCACAAAGCTGCAGAGTTATAAATTGTAACTCTCATCCACAAATATATTGAGGGAAGGCAACGAAGAGGATTTGAAAGCAAGGCACAATTGCAGGAAACACATTTCAGGAAGTAGATGTGAATCGCCTTTAAAGCACATGAAAAGCTGCAAAACGTCAACAATGATGCCCTTGGCCAAAAAGGGCGTATGCGTTTTTTCCTGAATATATTCAGGAAAAAACGCATACGCCCTTTTTGGCCAACCAAGCAACCTGGAAAGGCAAATCAGCGCTACAAAGAAGTCTCGCTTCCCATCAGTCAAAAGGGCCATGCTGAAAAAAGTGTACAAACTAGAAATGCAGGCCAGGCCATGGAGAAATGGGAGCCTTGCTACTCTGATGGGCGGAATGTAAATTGCCAACAGCCACACTGGAGAAGTGTACAGTGTGTCCTGAAATATATAGGAAACACAGCTTAGAGAGCATACCGCACTTCTACTCATTGGTGTTAAAATTGGGAAAACTAAAATCAGCAAGACACAGGCAATCCAAAGTTTAGAGCTGCTCTGTTGACAGGAAACTCCATTTCATTCCACCTTAAATATCCCAGGAAAGAGAAAAATGGATAAAGAAGTTGTGGTCCGTATGTACAATAGAATATCACTCAGCCATGGAATCAATGTCATATGATTAGTAGCAGCATGATGAGTGGAGTTACGTACGACGATTCTAAGTGAAATAAGTCACAGAGAAAAAGACACTTATCATAAGATATCAGTTATAGAGCGAATGTAAAAACCGTTACTCTTGACCTTAATTACAAAACAGAACAGAGTCACACATGTAGAAAACACACTATTGCTGCTTAACGGGAAAGGTGAAGTGGGGTGATGCATAAAACAAGGGTTTCAAATTAGCTCAGATACCGTTCCATAAACCCAATATGTAATAGACAAGACCTACTCCTTGCTCAGGAAATGGACTCAACACCCCCTATTCACCGCAAAGGAATATATCTGACTATTAAGAATCTTAAACCTATATACTGATATATCACTGTAAGTGTGTCAAGTTGGTGTAAAGCGGCATAAACACAGCAGTGAAAAGCAGCTAAACCCCATTAAAAAAATAAATTACTTTTAAAAACCCATGAAACAAAGACAGTGATAGAGGGAGAAATTCTTACACAATTCATTCTGGGGATGTGATGCAACCTGGATTGACCATACCTAGACCCACAGCTGGATGTGACATAAGGTTGGAAATTCTTGGGGCTGAGAGTTTTGATGAGGTTGGGGGAGCAAATGCAGAATCTTTAAAGTAATACTGCATGGTACCCACCCCATGGGTCCGAAATCTCCAGGTTCAAGGGCATCTTCCAACATCGAAAACATGCATGAGAAACCCAGAATATGGTACTCTGGGTGATGGGGAAACCTTTCTAAAACGCACCTAATTTCTCATCTCCTGCTCGGATTCGCCATTCCAGCCGCTTTACTAGCAATCTCCCTACTCGGAGCATCAGCACCTTTCACCTCCTGTTCCGTACAGCTTGCAAATTTTCCTGTGGATGAACAGGAAGAGGGGGAACCAATGAGAGACTAGCTCTAGGAGTTGGGACAGGCACAGGTCACTCTATTTTCCCATCAGGAAGAAGAATTAACCGCAGGCTCAGCCTGCCCTCCGGAACCAGAATAGGGCCTGAAGCAATCCTCTGCTTTTGCGGACAGCTCCCAAAAAAGAGAGTTGAAAAATGGGGGTCAGGGGCACTGCAATTCACAAACCTGCAGAGTTATAAATGATAACTCTCATCCACAAATATATTGAGGGAAGGCAATGAAGAGGATTTGAAAGCAAGGCACAATTGCAGGAAACAGATTTCAGGAGGTAGATTCAAATCGCATTTAAGGCACATGAAAACAGGCCAAAGGTCGACAATGATGCCCTTAGCCAAAAAGGGCGTATGCGCTTTTTCCTGAATATATTCAGGAAAAAACGCATACGCCCTTTTTGCCCAACCAAGCAACCTGGAAAGGGAAATCAGCGCTACAAAGCAGTCTCGCTTCCCATTTGTCAAAAGTGCCATGCTGAAAAAAGTGTACAAACCAGAAATGCAGGAAAGGCCATGGAGAAATGGGAGCCTTTCTATTCTGATGGACCGGATGTAAATTGCCAACAGCCACTCTGGAAAAGTGTATGGTGTGTCCTGAAACATCTAAAAAACAAAGCTTAGAGAGCATAGGGCACTTCCACTCATGGGGTTTTAAATTGGGAAAACCAAAAATCAGCAAGACACAGGCACCCCAAAGTATAGGGCTCCTCTCTTGACAGGATCCTCCACTTCATTCCACCTTAAATATCCCAGGAAAGAGAAAAATCGATAAAGAAGTTGTGTTCCTTATGTACAATGGAATATCACTGAGCCATGAAATCAATGTCATAAGGCTAGTAGCAGCAGGAGAACTGGATTTAGGTACGACGATTCTAACTGAAATTAGTCTCACAGAAAAAGACACTTATCATAAGATATAACTTATAGAGGGAATGGAAAATCCGTTACACTTGAACTGAATTACAAAACAGAACAGAGTCACACATGCAGAAAATACACTGTGGCTGCTTAATGTGAAAGATGAGGTGAGGTAATGCATAAAAGAAGGGTTTCATATTAGCTCAGATACCATTCCATAAACCAAATATGTAATAGACAAGACCTACTCCTTGCTCAGAGAACTGAACTCAACACCCGCTATGCACCGCATATGAAAATATCTGACTAGTAAGAATCTTAAAACATATGTATTGATATCTCTTTGTAAGTGTGTCAAGTGGCTGTAAAGCGGCATAAACACAGCCGTGAAAAGCAGCCAAACCCCATTATAAAAATAAATTACATTTAAAAACCCATGAAAAAAGACAGTGAAGGAGCTAGAAATACCTACACAATTCGTTCAGGGGCAGTGATTCAACCTGGATTGACCATATCTAGACCCACAGCTGGATGAGACATAAGGGTGGACACTCTTGGGGCTGAGAGATTTGGTGAGGTTGGGTGAGCAAACGCAGACCCTTTAAAGTTATACTGCGTGGTACCCATCCCATGGGTCCCAAATCTCCAGGTTCAAGGACATCTTCCTACATCGAAAACATGCATGAGAAACCCAGAAGATGGTACACCGTGTGATGGGGAAAGTTTTCTAAAACGCACCTCGTTTCTCATCTCCTTTTGCCCGGGTTCGCCATTCCAGCCGCTTTACTAGCAATCTCCCTACTTGGAGCATCAGCACCTTTAACCTCCTGTTCCGTACAGGTTGCAATTTGTCCTGAGGATGAACGGGAAGACGTGGAACCAATGAGAGATTAGCTGTTGGTGTTGGGACAGGCACAGGTCACTCTATTTTCCCATCAGGAAGAAGAATTAACCACAGGCTCAGCCTGCCACCCCGGAACCTGAATAGGGCCTGAGGCAATCCTGCGCTTTTGCGGCCAGCTCCCAAAAAACGAGTTGAAAAATAGAGCTTCAGGGCACTGCAATTCACAAACCTGCAGAGTTATAAATGGTAACTCTCGTCCCCAAATATATTGAGGGAAGGCAAAGAAGAGGATTTGAAAGCAAGGCAGAATTGCAGGAAAAATATTTCAAAAGGTAGATGCGAATCGCCTTTAAAGCCCATGAAAATCGGCAAAGGTTCGACAAATATGCCCTTGGCCAAAAAGGGCGTATGCGTTTTTTCCTGAATATATTCAGGAAAAAATGCATACGCCCTTTTTGTCCAACCAAGCAACCTGGAAAGGCAAATCAGCGCTACAAAGAAGTCTCGCTTCCCATCGGTCAAAAGGGCCATGCTGAAAAAAGTTCAAAACCAGAAATGCAGGAGAGGCCATGGAGAAATCGGAGCCTTGCTACACTGATAGGCGGGATGTAAACTGCCAACAGCCACTCTGGAGAAGTGTTCGGTGTGTCCTGAAACATCTAAAAACCACAGCTTAGAGAGCATAGGGCACTTCCACTCATGGGGGTATAAATTGGGAAAATGAAAAATCAGCAAAACACACGAACCCCAAAATTTAGGGCTGCTCTGTTGACAAGGACCTCCACTTCATTCCACCTTAAATATCCCAGGAAAGAGAAAAGTGGATAAAGAAGTTGTGGTCCTTATGTACAATGGAATATCACTCAGCCATGAAATCAATGTCATAAGGCTAGTAGCAGCATGATTAGTGGATTTAGGTATGACGATTCTAATTGAAATAAGTCACACAGAAAAGGACACTTCTCATAAGGTATCACTTATAGAGGGAATGTTAAAACCGTTACACTTGAAGTGAATTACAAAACACAACAGATTCACACATGCAGAGAACACACTATGGCTGCTTAACGGGTAAGGTGAGGTGGGGTGATACATAAAACAAGGGTTTCAAATTAGCTCAGATACCGTTCCATAAACCCAATATGTAATAGACAAGACCTACTCCTTGCTCAGAGAACTGGACTCAACACGCCCTATTCACCGCACAAGAATATATCTGACTAGTAATAATCTTAAAACCAATGTATTATTATCTCTCTGTTAGTGTGTCAAGTGGGTGTAAAGCGGCATAAACACAGCAGTGAAAAGCAGCTAAACCCCATTATAAAAATAAAGTACTTTTAGTGGGCCTCGGGAAGATGGTGGAAGAGTAAGACGCGGAGATCACCTTCCTTCCCACAGATACAGTAGAAATACATCTACACGTGGAACTGCTCCTACAGAACACCCACTGAACGCTGGCAGAAAACGTCCGACCTCCAAAAAGGCAAGAAACTCCCCCCGTACTTGGGTAGGGCAAAAGAAAAAAGAAATAACAGAGACAAAAGAATAGGGACGGCACCTGCACTAGTGGGAGGGAGCCGTGAAGGAGGAAAGATTTCCACGCACTAGGAAGCCCCTTCGTGGGCAGAGACTGCGGGTGGCAGAGGGGGGAAGCTTCGGAGCCACGGAAGAGAGCGCAGCCACAGGGGTGCGGCGGGCAAAGCGAAGAGGTTCCCACGGAGGAGCGGTGCCGACCAGCACTCTCCAGCCCCAGAGGCTTGCCTGCTCACTCGCCGGGGCAGGCGGGGCTAGGAGCTGAGGCTCGGGCTTTGGTCGGATCGCAGGGAGAGGACTGGGGTTGGCGGCATGAACACAGCCTGAAGGGGTTAGTGCACCACAGCTAGCCGAGAGGGAGTCGGGGAAAAAGTCTGCAGCTGCCGAAGAGGCAAGAGACTTTTTCTTCCCTCTTTGTTTCCTGGTGCGAGAGGAGAGGGGATTCAGAGCGCCGCCTAAACAAACTCCAGAGACGGGCGCGAGCCGCGGCGAACAGCGCGGACCCCACAGCAACAGGGTCGCAGAGGGAAAAACGGAGAGATTCCCGCACAGAGGATCGGCGCCCGCCGAGCAGCACTCTCCAGCCCGAGAGTCTTGTCTGCTCCCCCGCCGGGGCGGGCGGGGCTGGGAGCTGAGGCTCGGCTTCGGTCGGATCACAGGGAGAGGACTGAGGCTGGCAGCATGAACACAGCCTGAAGGGATTAGCGCACAACAGCTGGCTGGGAGGGAGACCGGGAAAAAGTCTGCAGCTGCCGAAGAGGCAAGAGACTTTTTCTTGCCTCTTTGTTTCACGGCGCGCAAGGAGAGGGGATTCAGAGCGCCGCCTAAACGAACTCCAGAGAAGGGCATGAGCCGCGGCGATCACCGCAGACCCCACAGCAACAGGGGCGCAGAGGAAAAAAACGGAGAGACTCCCGCACAGAGGCTCGGAGCCGAGCAGCACTCACCAGCCCAAGAGGCTTGTCTGCTCGGCGGGAGGGGCTGGGAGCTGAGGCTTGGGCTTCGGTTGGATCGCAGGGAGAGGACTGGGGCTGGCGGTGTGAACACAGCCTGAAGGGGTTAGCGCACCACAGCTGGCTCGGAGGGAGACCGGGAAAAGGTCTGCAGCTGCCGAAGAGGCAAGAGACTTTTTCTTGCCTCTTTGTTTTGCTGAGCGCAAGGAGAGGGGATTCAGAGTGCCGCCTAAACGAACTCCAGAGAAAGGCGCGAGCCGCGGAGATCAGCACGGACCCCAGAGACAGGCGTGAGACGCTGGGGCTGCTGCTGCCGCCTCCAAAAAGCCTGTGTGTGAGCACAGGTCACTCTCCACATCGCCCCTCCCGGGAGCCTGTGCAGCCCGCCACTGCCAGGGTCCCGTGATCCGGGGACAAGTTCCCCGGGAGAACGCACTGCCCGCCTCAGGCTGGTGCAACGTCACGCCGGCCTCGGCCGCCGCAGGCTCACCCCGCCTCCTCTGTACACCTCCCTCCCTGCGGCCTGAGTGAGCCAGAGCCCCCGAAGCAGCTGCTCCTTTAACCCCGTCCTGTCTGGGCGGGGAATAGACGCCCTCAGGCAACCTACACGCAGAGGCGGGTCCAAATCCAAAGCTGAACCCCAGGAGCTGTGCGAACAGGGAAGATAAGGGGAAATCTCTCCCAGCAGCCTTAGAAGCAGCGGATTAAAACTCCACAAACAACTTGATGTGCCTGCATCTGTTGAATACCTGAATAGACAACGAATCATTCCAAATTCAGGAGGTGGACTTTGGGAGCATGATATATTAATTTTTCCCCTTTTCCTTTTATTTGTGAGTGTATATGTATATGCTTCTGGGTGCGATTTTTTCTGTATAGCTTTGCTTTACAATAGCTTTATTTTACTTCACTATATTATAGCCTCTTTCTTTCTTTCTTTCTTTCTTTCTATTTTTTCTCCTTTTTACTCTGAGCCGTGTGGACGAAAGGCTCTTGGTGCTCCAGCCAGGCATCAGGGCCGTGCCTCTGAAGTGGGAGAGCCAACTTCAGGACACTGGTCCACAAGAGACCTCCCAGCTCCACGTAATACCAAATGGCAAAAATCTCTCAGAGATCTCCATCTCAACATCAAGACCCAGCTTCACTCAACGACGAGCAAGCTACAGTGCTGGACACCCTATGCCAAACAACTAGCAAGACAGGAACACAGCCCCATCCATTAGCAGAGAGGCTGCCTAAAATCATAATAAGGCCACAGACACCCCAAAATACACCACCAGACGTGGACGTGCCCACCAGAAAGACAAGATCCAACCTCATCCACCAGAGCTCAGGCACTAGTTCCCTCCACCAGGAAGCCTACACAACCCACTGAACCAACCTTAGCCACTGGGGACAGATACCAAAAACAATGGGAACTACGAACCTGCAGCCTGTGAAAAGGAGACCCCAAACACAGTAAGATAAGCAAAATGAGATGACAGAAAAACACACAGCAGATGAAGGAGCAGGGTCAGAACATACCAGACTTAACAAATGAAGAGGAAATGGGTAGTCTACCTGAAAAAGAATTCAGAATAATGATAGTAAGGATGATCCAAAATCTTGGAAATAGAATGGACAAAATGCAAGAAACATTTAACAAGGACGTAGAAGAACTAAAGAGGAACCAAGCAATGATGAAAACCACAATAAATGAAATTAAAAATACTCTAGATGGGATCAATAGCAGAATAACTGAGGCAGAAGAAAGGATAAGTGACCTGGAAGATAAAATGGTGGAAATAACTACTGCAGAGCAGTATAAAGAAAAAAGAATGAAAAGAACTGAGGACAGTCTCAGAGACCTCTGGGACAACATTAAACGCACCAATATTCGAATTATAGGGGTCCCAGAAGCAGAAGAGAAAAAGAAAGGGACTGAGAAGATATTTGAAGAGATTATAGTTGAAAACTTCCCTAATATGGGAAAGGAAATAGTTAATCAAGTCCTGGAAGCACAGAGAGTCCCATACAGGATAAACCCAAGGAGAAACACACCAAGACACATATTAATCAAACTGTCAAAAATTAAATATAAGGAAAACATATTAAAGGCAGCAAGGGAAAAAAACAAATAACACACAAGGGAATCCCCATAAGGTTAACATCTGATCTTTCAGCAGAAACTCTGCAAGCCAGAAGGGAGTGGCAGGATGTACTTAAAGTGATGAAGGAGAAAAACCTACAACCAAGATTACACTACCCAGCAAGGATCTCATTCAGATTCGATGGAGAAATTAAAACCTTTACAGACAAGCAAAAGCTGAGAGAGTTCAGCACCACCAAACCAGCTTTACAACAAATGCTAAAGGAACTTCTCTAGGCAAGAAACACAAGAGAAGGAAAACACCTACAATAACAAACCCAAAACATTTAAGAAAATGGGAATAGGAACATACATATCGATAATTACCTTGAATGTAAATGGATTAAATGCTCCCACCAAAAGACACAGGCTGACTGAATGTATACAAAAATAAGACCCATATATATGCTGTCTACAAGAGACCCACTTCAGACCTAGAGACACATATAGACTGAAAGTGAGGGGATGGAAAAAGATATTCCATGCAAATGGAAATCAAAAGAAAGCTGGAGTAGCAATTCTCATATCAGACAAAATAGACTTTAAAATAAAGACTATTACAAGAGACAAAGAAGGACACTATATAATGATCAAGGGATCGATCCAAGAGGAAGGTATAACAATTGTAAATATTTATGCACCCAACATAGGAGCACCTCAATACATAAGGCAAATACTAACAGCCATAAAAGGGGAAATTGACAGCAACACAATCATAGTAGGGGACTTTAACACCCCACTCTCACCAATGGACAGATCATCCAAAATGAAAATAAATAAGGAAACACAAGCTTTAAATGATACATTAAACAAGATGGACTTAATTGATATTTATAGGACATTCCATCCAAAAACAACAGAATACACATTTTTCTCAAGTGCTCATGGAACATTCTCCAGGATAGATCATATCTTGGGTCACAAATCAAGCCTTGGTAAATTTAAGAAAATTGAAATCGTATCAAGTATCTTTTCCGACCACAACGCTATGAGACTAGATATCAATTACAGGAAAAGATCTGTAAAAAATACAAACACATGGAGGCTACACAATACATTACTTAATAACGAAGTGATCACTGAAGAAATCAAAGGGGAAATCAAAAAATACCTAGAAACAAATGACAATGGAGATACGACGACCCAAAACCTATGGGACGCGGCAAAAGCAGTGCTAAGAGGGAAGTTTATAGCAATACAAGCCTACCTCAAGAAACAGGAAACATCTCGAATAAACAACCTAACCTTGCACCTAAAGCAATTAGAGAAAGAAGAACAAAAAAACCCCAAAGCCAGCAGAAGGAAAGAAATTATAAAGATCAGGTCAGAAATAAATGAAAAAGAAATGAAGGAAACAATAGCAAAAATCAATGAAACTAAAAGCTGGTTCTTTGAGAAGATAAACAAAATTGATAAACCATTAGCCAGACTCATCAAGAGAAAAAGGGAGAAGACTCAGATCAATAGAATTAGAAATGAAAAAGGAGAAGTAACCACTGACACTGCAGAAATACAAAAGATCATGAGAGATTACTACAAGCAACTCTATGCCAATAAAATGGACAACCTGGAAGAAATGGACAGATTCTTAGAAATGCACAAACTGCCGAGACTGAACCAGGAAGAAATAGAAAATATGAACAGACCAATCACAAGCACTGAAATTGAAACTGTGATTAAAAACCTTCCAACAAACAAAAGCCCAGGACCAGATGTCTTCACAGGTGAATTCTATCAAACATTTAGAGAAGAGCTAACACCTATCCTTCTCAAACTTTTCCAAAATATTGCAGAGGGAGGAACACTCCCAAACTCATTCTACGAGGCCACCATCACCCTGATACCAAAACCAGACAAAGATGTCACAAAGAAAGAAAACTACAGGCCAATATCACTGATGAACATAGATGCAAAAATCCTCAACAAAATACTAGCAAACAGAATCCAACAGCACATTAAAAGGATCATACACCATGATCAAGTGGGGTTTATCCCAGGAATGCAAGGATTCTTCAATATACGCAAATCAATCAATGTCATACATCATATTAACAAACTGAAGGAGAAAAACCATATGATCATCTCAATAGATGCAGAGAAAGCTTTCGACAAAATTCAACACCCATTTATGATAAAAGCCCTGCAGAAAGTAGGCATAGAGGGAACTTTCCTCAACATAATAAAGGCCATATATGACAAACCCACAGCCAACATTGTCCTCAATGGTGAAAAACTGAAACCATTTCCACTAAGATCAGGAACAAGACAAGGTTGCCCACTCTCACCACTATTATTCAACATAGTTTTGGAAGTGTTAGCCACAGCAATCAGAGAAGACAAAGAAATAAAAGGAATCCAAATCGGAAAAGAAGAAGTAAAGCTGTCACTATTTGCAGATGACATGATACTATACATAGAGAATCCTAAAGATGCTACCAGAAAACTCCTAGAGCTAATCAATGAATTTGGTAAAGTAGCAGGATACAAAATTAATGCACAGAAACCTCTTGCATTTCTATACACTAATGACGAAAAATCTGAAAGTGAAATTAAGAAAACACTCCCATTTACCTTTGCAACAAAAAGAATAAAATATCTAGGAATAAACCTACCTAAGGAGACAAAAGACCTGTATGCAGAAAATTATAAGACACTGATGAAAGAAATTAAAGATGATACAAATAGATGGAGAGATATACCATGTTCCTGGATTGGAAGAATCAACATTGTGAAAATGACTCTACTACCCAAAGCAATCTACAGATTCAATGCAATCCCTATCAAACTACCACTGGCATTTTTCACAGAACTAGAACAAAAAATTTCACAATTTGTATGGAAACACAAAAGACCCTGAATAGCCAAAGCAATCTTGAGAACGAAAAATGGAGCTGGGGGAATCAGGCTCCCTGACTTCAGACTATATTACAAAGCTTCAGTAATCAAGACAGTGTGGTACTGGCACAAAAACAGAAATATAGATCAATGGAACAGGATAGAAAGCCCAGAGATAAACCCACACACATATGGGCACCTTATTTTTGATAAAGGAGGCAAGCATATACAGTGGAGAAAAGACAGCCTCTTCAATAAGTGGTGCTAGGAAAATTGGACAGGTACATGTAAAAGTATGAAATTAGAACACTCCCTGACACCATGCACAAAAATAAACTCAAAATGGATTAAAGACCTAAGTGTAAGGCCAGACACTATCAAACTCTTAGAGGAAAACATAGGCAGAACACTCTATGACATACATCACAGCAAGATTCTTTTTGACCCAGCTCCCAGAGAAATGGAAATAAGAACACAAATAAACAAATGGGACCTAATGAAACTTAAAAGCTTTTGCACAGTAAAGGAAACCATAAACAAGACCAAAAGACAACCATCAGAATGGGAGAAAATATTTGCAAATGAAGCAACTGACAAAGGATTAGTCTCCAAGATTTACAAGCAGCTCATGCAGCTCAATAACAAAAAAACGAACAACCCAATCCAAAAATGGGCCGAAGACCTAAATAGACATTTCTCCAAAGAAGATATACAGATGGCCTACAGACACATGAAAGAATGCTCAACATCATTAATCATTAGAGAAATGCAAATCAAAACTACAATGAGATACCATCTCACACCGGTCAGAATGGCCATCATCAAAAAATCTAGAAACAATAAATGCTGGAGAGGGTGTGGAGGAAAGGGAACACTCTTGCACTGTTGGTGGGAATGTAAATTGATACAGCCACTATGGAGAACAGTATGGAGGTTCCTTAAAAAACTACAAATAGAACTACCATACGACACAGCAATCCCACTACTGGGCATATACCCTGAGAAAACCATAGGTCAAAAAGAGTCATGTACCAAAATGTTCATTGCAGCTCTATTTACAATAGCCAGGACATGGAAGCAATCTAAATGTCCATCGACAGATGAATGGATAAAGAAGATGTGGCACATATATACAATGGAATATTACTCAGCCATAAAAAGAAATGAAATGGAGGTATTTGTAATGAGGTGGATGGAGTTAGAGTCTGTCATACAGAGTGAAGTAAGTCAGAAAGAGAAAAACAAATACAGTATGCTAACACATATATACGGAATCTAAGGGAAAAAAAAAAAAGGCTATGAAGAACCTAGTGGCAAGACGGGAATAAAGACACAGACCAACTAGAGAATGGACTTGAGGTTATGGGGAGGGGGTGGGGTGAGATGTGACAGGGTAAGAGAGTGTCATGGACATATATACACTACCAAATGTAAAATAGATAACTAGTGGGAAGCAGCCGCATAGCACAGGGAGATCAGCTCGGTGCTTTGTGACCACCTAGAGGGATGGGATGGGGAGGGTGGGAGGGAGGGAGATGCAAGAGGGAAGAGAAATGGGAACATATTGTATATGTATTACTGATTCACTTTGTTATAAAGCAGAAGCTAACACACCATTGTAAGGCAATTATACTTCAATAAAGATGTTAAAAAAACTAAAATAAAATAAATAAATAAATTACTTTTAAAAACACATGAAACAAAGACAGTGAAAGACAGAGAAATTATTACACAATTCCTTCAGGGGCTGTGATGCAACCTGGATTGACCATATCTAGACCCACAGTTGGATGAGACATAAGGGTGGACACTCTTGGGGCTGAGAGGTTTGGTGAGGTTGGGTGAGCAAACGCAGACCCTTTAAAGTAATACTGCGTGCTACCCATCGCATGGGTCCCAAATCTCCAGGTTCAAGGGCATCTTCCTACATCGAAAACATGCATGAGAAACCCAGAAGATGGTACACCGTGTGATGGGGAAAGGTTTCTAAAACGCACCTCATTTCTCATCTCCTTGTGCTCGGGTTCGCCATTCCAGCCACTTTAGTAGCAATCTCCCTACTTGGAGCATCAGCACCTTTAACCTCCTGTTCCGTACAGGTTGCAATTTGTCCTGAGGATGAACGGGAAGACGGGGAACCAATGAGAGACTAGCTGTTGGTGTTGGGACAGGCACAGGTGACTCTATTTTCCCTTCAGGAAGAAGAATTAATCACAGGCTCAACCTGCCCCCCGGAACCAGAACAGGGCTTGAAGCCATCCTTTGCTTTTGCGGCCAGCTCCCAAAAAAGCGACTTGTAAAATTGAGGTTCAGGGCACTGCAATTCACAAACCTGCAGAGTTATAAATGACAACTCTCGTCCACAAATATATTGAGGGAAGGCAAAGAAGAGGATTTGAAATCAAGGCAGAATTACAGGAAACAGATTACAGGAGGTAGATTCGAATCGCCTTTAAAGCACATGAAAAGCGGCAAAACGTTGACAATGATGCCCTTGGCTAAAAAAGGCGTATGCGTTTTTTCCTGAATATATTCAGGAAAAATCGCATACGCCCTTTTTGGCCAACCAAGCAACCTGGAAAGGCAAATCAGCGCTACAAAGAAGTCTCGCTTCCAATCGGTCAAAACGGCCATGCTGAAAAAAGTATCAAAACCAGAAATGCAGGACAGACCATGGAGAAATGGGAGCCTTGCTACACTGATGGGCGGGATGTAAATTGCCAACAGCCACTTTGGAGAAGAGTACGGTGTGTCCTGAAACATCTAAAAAACACAGCTTAGAGAGCATAGGGCACTTCCACGCATGGGGGTATAAATTGGGAAAATTAAAAATCAGGAAGACACAAGCACCCCAAAGTTTAGGACTGCTCTGTTGCCAAGGATCTCCACTTCATTCCACCTTAAATATCCCAGGAAAGAGAAAAATGGATAAAGAAGTTGGGGTCCTTATATACAATGGAATATCACTCAGCCATGAAATCAATGTCATGAAGCTAGTAGCAGCATGATGAGTGGATTTAGGTAAGACGATTCTAAGTGAAATAAGTCACACAGAAAAGGACATTTCTCATAAGGTATCACTTATAAAGGGATTGTAAAAACCGTTAAACTTGAACTGAATTACAAAACAGAAGGTAGTCACACATGCAGAAAACACACTATGGCTGCTTAACGGGAAAGGTGAGGTGGGGTGATACATAAAACAAGGTGTTCAAATTAGCTCAGATACCGTTCCATAAACCCAATATGTAATAGACAAGACCTACTCCTTGCTCAGAGAACTGGACTCAACACGCCCGATTCACCGCAAAAGAATATATCTGACTAGTAATAATCTTAAAACCTATGTATTGATATCTCTCTGTTAGTGTGTCAAGTGGGTGTAAAGCGGCATAAGCACAGCAATGAAAAGCAGATAAACCCCATTATAAAAAGAAATTACTTTTAAAAACCCATTAAACAAAGATAGTGAAAGTGGGAGAAATTCTTACACAATTCGTTCAGTGGCTGTGATGCAACCTGGATTGAACATATCTAGACCCACAGCTGGATGAGATATAAGGGTGGACACTCTTGGGGCTGAGAGGTTTGGTGAGGTTGGGTGAGCAAACGCAGACCCTTTAAAGTAATAGTGAGTGGTACCCATCCCATGGGTCCCAAATCTCCAGGTTAAAGGGCATCTTGCTACATCGAAAACATGCATGAGAAACCCAGAAGATGGTACACCGTGTGATGGGGAAATGTTTCTAAAACGCACCTCATTTCTCATCTCCTTGTGCTCGGGTTCGCCATTCCAGCCACCTTACTAGCAATCTCCCTACTTGGAGCCTCAGCACCTTTAACCTCCTGTTCCGTACAGGTTGCAATTTGTCCTGAGGATGAACGGGAAGACGGGGAACCAATGAGAGACTAGCTCTTGGTGTTGGGACAGGCACAGGTCACTCTATTTTCCCATCAGGAAGAAGAATTAACCACAGGCTCAGCCTGCCCCCCGGAACCAGAACAGGGCCTGAAGCCATCCTGCGCTTTTGCGGCCAGCTCCCATAAAAGCGACTTGTAAAATGGAGCTTCAGGGCACTGCAATTCACAAATCTGCAGAGTTATAAATGATAACTCTCGCCCACAAATATATTGAGAGAAGGCAAAGAAGAGGATTTGAAATCAAGGCAGAATTGCAGGAAACAGATTTCAGGTGGTAGATTCGAATCGCCTTTAAAGCACATGAAAAGCGGCAAAACGTTGACAATGATGCTTTTGGCCAAAAAGGGCGTATGCGTTATTCCTGAATATATTCAGGAAAAAAGGCATACGCCCTTTTTGGCCAACCAAGCAACCTGGAAAGGCAAATCAGCACTACAAAGAAGTCTCGCTTCCCATCGGTCAAAAGGGCCATGCAGAAAAAAGTGTCAAAAACAGAAATTCAGGACAGGCCATGGAGAAATGGGAGCCTTGTTACACTGATGGGCGGGATGTAAATTGCCAACAGCCACTCTGGAGAAGTGAACGGTGTGTCCTGAAACATCTAAAAACCACAGCTTAGAGAGCATAGGGCACTTCCACTCATGGGGGTATAAATTGGGAAAATGAAAAATCAGCAAAACACAAGAACCCCAAAATTTAGGGCTGCTCTGTTGACAATGACCTCCACTTCATTCCACCTTAAATATCCCAGGAAAGAGAAAAATGGATAAAGAAGTTGTGGTCCTTATGTACAATGGAATATCACTCAGCCATGAAATCAATGTCATAAGGCTAGTAGCAGCATGATGAGTGGATTTAGGTACGACGATTCTAAGTGAAATAAGTCACACAGAAAAGGACACTTCTAATAAGGTATCACTTATAGAGGGAATGTAAAAACCGTTACACTTGAACTGAATTACAAAACAGAACAGAGTCACACATGCAGAAAACACACTATGGTTGCTTAACGGGAAAGGTGAGCTGGGGTGATGCATAAAAGAAGGATTTCAAATTAGCTCAGATAACGTTCCATAAACCCAATATGTAATAGACAAGACCTACTCCTTGCTCAGTGAACTGGACTCAACACCCCCTATTCACCGCAAAAGAACATATCTGACTAGTAAAAATCTTAAAACCTATGTGTTGATATCTCTCTGGAAGTGTGTCAAGTAGGTGTAAAGCGGCATAAACACAGCCGTGAAAAGCAGCTAAACCCCATTATAAAAATAAATTACTTTTAAAACCCCATGAAACAAAGACAGTGAAAGAGAGAGAAATTCTTACACACTTCATTCAGAGGCTGTGATGTAACCTGGATTGACCATATCTAGACCCACAACTGGATGAGACATAAGGGTGGACACTCTTGGGCCTGAGATGTTTGGTGTGGTTGGGTGAGCAAACACAGACCCTTTAAAGTAATACTGCGAGGTACCCATCGCATGGGTCCCAAATCTCCAGGTTCAAGGGCATCTTCCTACATCCAAAACATGCATGAGAAACCCAGAAGATGGTACACCGTGTGATGGGGAAAGGTTTCTAAAATGCACCTCATTTCTCATCTCCTTGTTCTCGGGTTCGCCATTCCAGCCACTTTAGTAGCAATCTCCCTACTTGGAGCATCAGCACCTTTAACCTCCTATTCCGTACAGGTTGCAATTTGTCCTGAGGATGAACGGGAAGACGGGGAACCAATGAGAGACTAGCTCTTGGTGTTGGGACATGCACAGGTCACTCTATTTTCCCATCAGGAAGAAGAATTAACCACAGGCTCAGCCTGACACCCGTAACCAGAACAGGGCCTGAAGCCATCCTGCAATTTTGCGGCCACCTCCCAAAAAATCGAGTTGTATAATGGAGCTTCAGGGCACTGCAATTCACAATCCTTCAGAGTTATAAATGATAACTCTCGTCCACAAATATATTGAGGGAAGGCAAAGACGAGGAATTGAAATTAAGGCAGAATTGCAGGAAAGAGATTTCAGGAGGTAGATTCGAATCGCCTTTAAAGCACATGAAAAGCGGCAAAACGTTGACAATGATGCCCTTGGCCAAAAAGGGCGTAGGCGTTTTTTCCTGAATATATTCAGGAAAAAACGCCTACGCCCTTTTTGGCCAACCAAGCAACCTGGAAAGGCAAATCAGCGCTACAAAGAAGTCTCGCTTCCCATCGGTCAAAAGGGCCATGCTGAAAAAAATGTCAAAACCAGAAATGCAGGACAGGCCATGGAGAAATGGGAGCCTTGCTACACTGATGGACGGGATGTAAATTGCCAACAGCCAATCTGGAGAAGTGTACGGTGTGTCCTGAAACATCTAAAAAACACAGCTTAGAGGGCATAGGGCACTTCCACGCATAGGGGTATAAAGTGGGAAAATTAAAAATCAGCAAGACACAAGCACCCCAAAGTTTAGGGCTGCTCTGTTGATAAGGACCTCCACTTCATTCCACCATAAATATCCCAGGAAATAGAAAAATGGATAAAAAAGTTGTGGTCCTTATGTACAATGGAATATCACTCAGCCATGAAATCAATGTAATAAGGCTAGTAGCAGTATGTTGAGTGGATTTAGGTACGACGATTCTAAGTGAAATAAGTCACACAGAAAAGGACACTTCTCATATGGTGTCACTTATACAGGGAATGTAAAAACCGTTACACTTGGACTGAATTACAAAACAGAACAGAGTCACACATGCAGAAAACACACTATGGCTGCTTAACGGGAAAGGTGAGGTGGGGTGATACATAAAACAAGAGCTTCAAATTAGCTCAGATACCGTTCCATAAACCCAATATGTAATAGACAAGACCTACTCCTTGCTCAGAGAACTGGACTCAACACGCCCGATTCACCGCACAAGAATATATCTGACTAGTAATAATCTTAAAACCTATGTATTGATATCTCTCTGTTAGTGTGTCAAGTGGGTGTAAAGCGGCATAAACACAGCCGTGAAAAGCAGCTAAACCCCATTAAAAAATAAATTACTTTTAAAAACCCATGAAACAAAGACAGTGAAAGAGAGAGAAATTCTTACACAATTCGTTCAGGGGCTGTGATGCAACCTGGATTGACCATATCTAGACCCACAGCTGGATGAGACATAATGGTGGACACTCTTGGGGCTGAGAGGTTTGGTGAGGTTGGGTGAGCAAACACAGACCCTTTCAAGTAATACTGCGTGATACCCATCGCATGGGTCCCAAATCTCCAGGTTCAAGGGCATCTTCCTACATCCAAAACATGCATGAGAAACCCAGAAGATGGTACACCGTGTGATGGGGAAAGGTTTCTAAAACGCACCTCATTTCTCTTCTCCTTGTTCTCGGGTTCGCCATTCCAGCCCCTTTAGTAGCAATCTCCCTACTTGGAGCATCAGCAGCTTTAACCTCCTGTTCCGTACAGGTTGCAATTTGTCCTGAGAATGAACGGGAAGACGGGGAACCAATGAGAGACTAGCTCTTGGTGTTGGGACAGGCACAGGCCACTCTATTTTCCCATCAGGAAGAAGAATTAACCACAGGCTCAGCCTGCCCCCCGGAACCAGAACAGGGCCTGAAGCCATCCTGCGCTTTTGCGGCCAGCTCCCAAAAAAGCGACTTGTAAAATGGAGCTTCAGGGCACTGCAATTCACAAACCTGCAGAGTTATAAATGATAACTCTCGTCCACAAATATATTGAGGGAAGGCAAAGAAGAGGATTTGAAATCAAGGCAGAATTGCAGGAAACAGATTTCAGGAGGTAGATTCGAATCGCCTTTAAAGCACATGAAAAGCGGCAAAACGTTGACAATGATGCCCTTGGCCAAAAAGGGCGTATGCGTTTTTTCCTGAATATATTCAGGAAAAAACGCATACGCCCTTTTTGGCCAACCAAGCAACCTGGAAAGGCAAATCAGCGCTACAAAGAAGTCTCGCTTCCCATAGGTCAAAAGGGCCATGCCGAAAAAAGTGTCAAAACCAGAAATGCAGGACAGGCCATGGAGAAATGGGAGCCTTGCTACACTGATGGGCGTGATGTAAATTGCCAACAGCCACTCTGGAGAAGGGTACGGTGTGTCCTGAAACATCTAAAAAACACAGCTTAGAGAGCATAGGGCACTTCCACGCATGGGGAGATAAAGTGGGAAAATTGAAAATCAGCAAGACACAAGCACCCCAAAGTTTAGGGCTGCTCTGTTGACAAGGACCTCCACTTCATTCCACCTTAAATATCCCAGGAAAGCGAAAAATGGATAAAAAAGTTGTGGTCCTTATGTACAATGGAATATCACTCAGCCATGAAATCAATGTCATAAGGCTAGTAGCAGCATGATGAGTGGATTTAGGTAAGACGATTCTAAGTGAAATAAGTCACACAGAAAAGGACACTTCTCATAAGGTGTCACTTATAGAGGGAATGTAAAAACCGTTACACTTGAAATGAATTACAAAACAGAACAGAGTCACACATGCAGAAAACACACTATGGCTGCTTAACGCGAAAGGTGAGGTGGGGTGATACATAAAACAAGAGTTTCAAATTAGCTCAGATACCGTTCCATAAACCCAATATGTAATAGACAAGACCTACTCCTTGCTCAGAGAACTGGACTCAACACGCCCGATTCACCGCACAAGAATATATCTGACTAGTAATAATCTTAAAACCTATGTATTGATATCTCTCTGTTAGAGTGTCAAGTGGGTGTAAAGCGGCATAAACACAGCCGTGAAAAGCAGCTAAACCCCATTATAAAAATAAATTACTTTTAAAAACCCATGAAACAAAGACAGGGAAAGAGAGAGAAATTCTTACACAATTCGTTCAGGGGCTGTGATGCAACCTGGATTGACCATATCTAGACCCACAGCTGGATGAGACATAAGGGTGGACACTCTTGGGGCTGAGAGGTTTGGTGAGGTTGGGTGAGCAAACGCAGACCCTTTAAAGTAATACTGCGTGCTACCCATCGCATGGGTCCCAAATCTCCAGGTTCAAGGGCATCTTCCTACATCGAAAACATGCATGAGAAACCCAGAAGATGGTACACCGTGTGATGGGGAAAGGTTTCTAAAACGCACCTCATTTCTCATCTCCTTGTGTTCGGGTTCGCCATTCCAGCCACTTTACTAGCAATCTCCCTACTTGGAGCATCAGCACCTTTTACCTCCTGTTCCGTACAGGTTGCAATTTGTCCTGAGGATGAACGGGAAGACGGGGAACCAATGAGAGACTAGCTCTTGGTGTTGGGACAGGCACAGGTCACTCTATTTTCCCATCAGGAAGAAGAATTAACCACAGGCTCAGCCTGCCCCCCGGAACCAGAACAGGGCCTGAAGCCATCCTGCGCTTTTGCGGCCAGCTCCCAAAAAAGCGACTTGTAAAATGGAGCTTCAGGGCACTGCAATTCACAAACCTGCAGAGTTATAAATGACAACTCTCGTCCACAAATATATTGAGGGAAGACAAAGAAGAGGATTTGAAATCAAGGCAGAATTGCAGGAAACAGATTTCAGGAGGTAGATTCGAATCGCCTTTAAAGCACATGAAAAGCGGCAAAACGTTGACAATGATGCCCTTGGCCAAAAAGGGCGTATGCGTTTTTTCCTGAATATATTCAAGAAAAAACGCACACGCCCTTTTTGGCCAACCAAGCAACCTGGAAAGGCAAATCAGCGCTACAAAGAAGTCTCGCTTCCCATCGGTCAAAAGGGCCATGCTGAAAAAAGTCTCAAAACCAGAAATGCAGGACAGGCCATGGAGAAATGGGAGCCTTGCTACACTGATGGGCGGGATGTAAATTGCCAACAGCCACTCTGGAGAAGGGTACGGTGTGTCCTGAAACATCTAAAAAACACAGCTTAGAGAGCATAGGGCACTTCCACGCATGGGGGGATAAAGTGGGAAAATTGAAAATCAGCAAGACACAAGCACCCCAAAGTTTAGGGCTGCTCTGTTGACAAGGAACTCCACTTCATTCCACCTTAAATATCCCAGGAAAGCGAAAAATGGATAAAAAAGTTGTGGTCCTTATGTACAATGGAATATCACTCGGCCATGAAATCAATGTCATAAGGCTAGTAGCAGCATGATGAGTCGATTTAGGTAAGACGATTCTAAGTGAAATAAGTCACACAGAAAAGAACACTTCTCATAAGGTGTCACTTATAGAGGGAATGTAAAAACCGTTACACTTGAAGTGAATTACAAAACAGAACAGAGTCACACATGCAGAAAACACACTATGGCTGCTTAACGGGAAAGGTGAGGTGGGGTGATACATAAAACAAGAGTTTCAAATTAGCTCAGATTCCGTTCCATAAACCCAATATGTAATAGACAAGACCTACTCCTTGCTCAGAGAACTGGACTCAACACGCCCGATTCACCGCACAAGAATATATCTGACTAGTAATAATCTTAAAACCTATGTATTGATATCTCTCTGTTAGTGTGTCAAGTGGGTGTAAAGCGGCATAAACACAGCCGTGAAAAGCAGCTAAACCCCATTATAAAAATAAATTACTTTTAAAAACCCATGAAACAAAGACAGGGAAAGAGAGAGAAATTCTTACACAATTCGTTCAGGGGCTGTGATGCAACCTGGATTGACCATATCTAGACCCACAGCTGGATGAGACATAAGGGTGGACACTCTTGGGGCTGAGAGGTTTGGTGAGGTCGGGTGAGCAAACGCAGACCCTTTAAAGTAATACTGCGTGCTACCCATCGCATGGGTCCCAAATCTCCAGGTTCAAGGGCATCTTCCTACATCGAAAACATGCATGAGAAACCCAGAAGATGGTACACCGTGTGATGGGGAAAGGTTTCTAAAACGCACCTCATTTCTCATCTCCTTGTGCTCGGGTTCGCCATTCCAGCCACTTTACTAGCAATCTCCCTACTTGGAGCTTCAGCACCTTTAACCTCCTGTTCCGTACAGGTTGCAATTTGTCCTGAGGATGAACGGGAAGACGGGGAACCAATGAGAGACTAGCTCTTGGTGTTGGGACAGGCACAGGTCACTCTATTTTCCCATCAGGAAGAAGAATTAACCACAGGCTCAGCCTGCCCCCCGGAACCAGAACAGGGCCTGAAGCCATCCTGCACTTTTGCGGCCAGCTCCCAAAAAAGCGACTTGTAAAATGGAGCTTCAGGGCACTGCAATTCACAAACCTGCAGAGTTATAAATGATAACTCTCGTCCACAAATATATTGAGGGAAGGCAAAGAAGAGGATTTGAAATCAAGGCAGAATTGCAGGAAACAGATTTCAGCAGGTAGATTCGATTCGCCTTTAAAGCACATGAAAAGCGGCAAAACGTTGACAATGATGCCCTTGGCCAAAAAGGGCGCATGCGTTTTTTCCTGAATATATTCAGGAAAAAACGCATGCGCCCTTTTTGGCCAACCAAGCAACCTGGAAAGGCAAATCAGCGCTACAAAGAAGTCTCGCTTCCCATCGGTCGAAAGGGCCATGCTGAAAAAAGGGTCAAAACCAGAAATGCAGGACAGGCCATAGAGAAATGGTAGCCTTGCTACACTGATGGGCGGGATGTAAATTGCCAACAGCCACTCTGGAGAAGTGTACGGTGTGTCCTGAAACATCTAAAAAACACAGCTTAGAGAGCATAGGGCACTTCCACGCATGGGGGGATAAAGTGGGAAAATTGAAAATCAGCAAGACACAAGCACCCCAAAGTTTAGGGCTGCTCTGTTGACAAGGACCTCCACTTCATTCCACCTTAAATATCCCAGGAAAGCGAAAAATGGATAAAAAAGTTGTGGTCCTTATGTACAATGGAATATCACTCAGCCATGAAATCAATGTCATAAGGCTAGTAGCAGCATGATGAGTGGATTTAGGTACGACGATTCTAAGTGAAATAAGTCACACAGAAAAGGACACTTCTCATAAGGTGTCACTTATAGAGGGAATGTAAAAACCGTTACACTTGAACTGAATTACAAAACAGAACAGAGTCACACATGCAGAAAACACACTATGGCTGCTTAACGGGAAAGGTGAGGTGGGGTGATACATAAAACAAGAGTTTCAAATTAGCTCAGATACCGTTCCATAAACCCAATATGTAATAGACAAGACCTACTCCTTGCTCAGAGAACTGGACTCAACACGCCCGATTCACCGCACAAGAATATATCTGACTAGTAATAATCTTAAAACCTATGTATTGATATCTCTCTGTTAGAGTGTCAAGTGGGTGTAAAGCGGCATAAACACAGCCGTGAAAAGCAGCTAAACCCCATTATAAAAATAAATTACTTTTAAAAACCCATGAAACAAAGACAGGGAAAGAGAGAGAAATTCTTACACAATTCGTTCAGGGGCTGTGATGCAACCTGGATTGACCATATCTAGACCCACAGCTGGATGAGACATAAGGGTGGACACTCTTGGGGCTGAGAGGTTTGGTGAGATGGGTGAGCAAACGCAGACCCTTTAAAGTAATACTGCGTGCTACCCATCGCATGGGTCCCAAATCTCCAGGTTCAAGGGCATCTTCCTACATCGAAAACATGCATGAGAAACCCAGAAGATGGTACACCGTGTGATGGGGAAAGGTTTCTAAAACGCACCTCATTTCTCATCTCCTTGTGCTCGGGTTCGCCATTCCAGCCACTTTACTAGCAATCTCCCTACTTGGAGCCTCAGCACCTTTAACCTCCTGTTCCGTACAGGTTGCAATTTGTCCTGAGGATGAACGGGAAGACGGGGAACCAATGAGAGACTAGCTCTTGGTTTTGGGACAGGCAGAGGTCACTCTATTTTCCCATCAGGAAGAAGAATTAACCACAGGCTCAGCCTGCCCCCCGGAACCAGAACAGGGCCTGAAGCCATCTTGCGCTTTTGCGGCCAGCTCCCAAAAAAGCGACTTTTAAAATGGAGCTTCAGGGCACTGCAATTCACAAACCTGCAGAGTTATAAATGATAACTCTCATCCACAAATATATTGAGGGAAGGCAAAGAAGAGGATTTGAAATCAAGGCAGAATTGCAGGAAACAGATTTCAGGAGGTAGATTCAAATCGCCTTTAAATCACATGAAAACCGGCAAAACGTTGACAATGATGCCCTTGGCCAAAAAGGGCGTATGCGTTTTTTCCTGAATATATTCAGGAAAAAACGCATGCGCCCTTTTTGGCCAACCAAGCAACCTGGAAAGGCAAATCAGCGCTACAAAGAAGTCTCGCTTCCCATCGGTCGAAAGGGCCATGCTGAAAAAAGGGTCAAAACCAGAAATGCAGGACAGGCCATGGAGAAATGGGAGCCTTGCTACACTGATGGGCGGGATGTAAATTGACAACAGCCACTCTGGAGAAGGGTACGGTGTGTCCTGAAACATCTAAAAAATACAGCTTAGAGAGCATAGGGCACTTCCACGCATGGGGGGATAAAGTGGGAAAATTGAAAATCAGCAAGACACAAGCACCCCAAAGTTTAGGGCTGCTCTGTTGACAAGGACCTTCACTTCATTCCACCTTAAATATCCCAGGAAAGCGAAAAATGGATAAAAAAGTTGTGGTCCTTATGTACAATGGAATATCACTCAGCCATGAAATCAATGTCATAAGGCTAGTAGCAGCATGATGAGTGGATTTAGGTACGACGATTCTAAGTGAAATAAGTCACACAGAAAAGGACACTTCTCATAAGGTGTCACTTATAGAGGGAATGTAAAAACCGTTACACTTGAACTGAATTACAAAACAGAACAGAGTCACACATGCAGAAAACACACTATGGCTGCTTAACGGGAAAGGTGAGGTGGGGTGATACATAAAACAAGAGTTTCAAATTAGCTCAGATACCGTTCCATAAACGCAATATGTAATAGACAAGACCTACTCCTTGCTCAGAGAACTGGACTCAACACGCCCGATTCACCGCACAAGAATATATCTGACTAGTAATAATCTTAAAACCTATGTATTGATATCTCTCTGTTAGAGTGTCAAGTGGGTGTAAAGCGGCATAAACACAGCCGTGAAAAGCAGCTAAACCCCATTATAAAAATAAATTACTTTTAAAAACCCATGAAACAAAGACAGGGAAAGAGAGAGAAATTCTTACACAATTCGTTCAGGGGCTGTGATGCAACCTGGATTGACCATATCTAGACCCACAGCTGGATGAGACATAAGGGTGGACACTCTTGGGGCTGAGAGGTTTGGTGAGGTTGGGTGAGCAAACGCAGACCCTTTAAAGTAATACTGCGTGCTACCCATCGCATGGGTCCCAAATCTCCAGGTTCAAGGGCATCTTCCTACATCGAAAACATGCATGAGAAACCCAGAAGATGGTACACCGTGTGATGGGGAAAGGTTTCTAAAACGCACCTCATTTCTCATCTCCTTGTGCTCGGGTTCGCCATTCCAGCCACTTTACTAGCAATCTCCCTACTTGGAGCATCAGCACCTTTAACCTCCTCTTCCGTACAGGTTGCAATTTGTCCTGAGGATGAACGGGAAGACGGGGAACCAATGAGAGACTAGCTCTTGGTTTTGGGACAGGCAGAGGTCACTCTATTTTCCCATCAGGAAGAAGAATTAACCACAGGCTCAGCCTGCCCCCCGGAACCAGAACAGGGCCTGAAGCCATCTTGCGCTTTTGCGGCCAGCTCCCAAAAAAGCGACTTGTAAAATGGAGCTTCAGGGCACTGCAATTCACAAACCTGCAGAGTTATAAATGATAACTCTCATCCACAAATATATTGAGGGAAGGCAAAGAAGAGGATTTGAAATCAAGGCAGAATTGCAGGAAACAGATTTCAGGAGGTAGATTCGAATCGCCTTTAAAGCACATGAAAAGCGGCAAAACGTTGACAATGATGCCCTTGGCCAAAAAGGGCGTATGCGTTTTTTCCTGAATATATTCAGGAAAAAACGCATGCGCCCTTTTTGGCCAACCAAGCAACCTGGAAAGGCAAATCAGCGCTACAAAGAAGTCTCGCTTCCCATCGGTCGAAAGGGCCATGCTGAAAAAAGGGTCAAAACCAGAAATGCAGGACAGGCCATGGAGAAATGGGAGCCTTGCTACACTGATGGGCGGGATGTAAATTGACAACAGCCACTCTGGAGAAGGGTACGGTGTGTCCTGAAACATCTAAAAAATACAGCTTAGAGAGCATAGGGCACTTCCACGCATGTGGGGATAAAGTGGGAAAATTGAAAATCAGCAAGACACAAGCACCCCAAAGTTTAGGGCTGCTCTGTTGACAAGGACCTCCACTTCATTCCACCTTAAATATCCCAGGAAAGCGAAAAATGGATAAAAAAGTTGTGGTCCTTATGTACAATGGAATATCACTCAGCCATGAAATCAATGTCATAAGGCTAGTAGCAGCATGATGAGTGGATTTAGGTACGACGATTCTAAGTGAAATAAGTCACACAGAAAAGGACACTTCTCATAAGGTGTCACTTATAGAGGGAATGTAAAAACCGTTACACTTGAACTGAATTACAAAACAGAACAGAGTCACACATGCAGAAAACACACTATGGCTGCTTAACGGGAAAGGTGAGGTGGGGTGATACATAAAACAAGAGTTTCAAATTAGCTCAGATACCGTTCCATAAACCCAATATGTAATAGACAAGACCTACTCCTTGCTCAGAGAACTGGACTCAACACGCCCGATTCACCGCACAAGAATATATCTGACTAGTAATAATCTTAAAACCTATGTATTGATATCTCTCTGTTAGAGTGTCAAGTGGGTGTAAAGCGGCATAAACACAGCCGTGAAAAGCAGCTAAACCCCATTATAAAAATAAATTACTTTTAAAAACCCATGAAACAAAGACAGGGAAAGAGAGAGAAATTCTTACACAATTCGTTCAGGGGCTGTGATGCAACCTGGATTGACCATATCTAGACCCACAGCTGGATGAGACATAAGGGTGGACACTCTTGGGGCTGAGAGGTTTGGTGAGGTTGGGTGAGCAAACGCAGACCCTTTAAAGTAATACTGCGTGCTACCCATCGCATGGGTCCCAAATCTCCAGGTTCAAGGGCATCTTCCTACATCGAAAACATGCATGAGAAACCCAGAAGATGGTACACCGTGTGATGGGGAAAGGTTTCTAAAACGCACCTCATTTCTCATCTCCTTGTGCTCGGGTTCGCCATTCCAGCCACTTTACTAGCAATCTCCCTACTTGGAGCATCAGCACCTTTAACCTCCTCTTCCGTACAGGTCGCAATTTGTCCTGAGGATGAACGGGAAGACGGGGAACCAATGAGAGACTAGCTCTTGGTTTTGGGACAGGCAGAGGTCACTCTATTTTCCCATCAGGAAGAAGAATTAACCACAGGCTCAGCCTGCCCCCCGGAACCAGAACAGGGCCTGAAGCCATCTTGCGCTTTTGCGGCCAGCTCCCAAAAAAGCGACTTTTAAAATGGAGCTTCAGGGAACTGCAATTCACAAACCTGCAGAGTTATAAATGATAACTCTCATCCACAAATATATTGAGGGAAGGCAAAGAAGAGGATTTGAAATCAAGGCAGAATTGCAGGAAACAGATTTCAGGAGGTAGATTCGAATCGCCTTTAAAGCACATGAAAAGCGGCAAAACGTTGACAATGATGCCCTTGGCCAAAAAGGGCGTATGCGTTTTTTCCTGAATATATTCAGGAAAAAACGCATGCGCCCTTTTTGGCCAACCAAGCAACCTGGAAAGGCAAATCAGCGCTACAAAGAAGTCTCGCTTCCCATCGGTCGAAAGGGCCATGCTGAAAAAAGGGTCAAAACCAGAAATGCAGGACAGGCCATGGAGAAATGGGAGCCTTGCTACACTGATGGGCGGGATGTAAATTGACAACAGCCACTCTGGAGAAGGGTACGGTGTGTCCTGAAACATCTAAAAAATACAGCTTAGAGAGCATAGGGCACTTCCACGCATGGGGGGATAAAGTGGGAAAATTGAAAATCAGCAAGACACAAGCACCCCAAAGTTTAGGGCTGCTCTGTTGACAAGGACCTCCACTTCATTCCACCTTAAATATCCCAGGAAAGCGAAAAATGGATAAAAAAGTTGTGGTCCTTATGTACAATGGAATATCACTCAGCCATGAAATCAATGTCATAAGGCTAGTAGCAGCATGATGAGTGGATTTAGGTACGACGATTCTAAGTGAAATAAGTCACACAGAAAAGGACACTTCTCATAAGGTGTCACTTATAGAGGGAATGTAAAAACCGTTACACTTGAACTGAATTACAAAACAGAACAGAGTCACACATGCAGAAAACACACTATGGCTGCTTAACGGGAAAGGTGAGGTGGGGTGATACATAAAACAAGAGTTTCAAATTAGCTCAGATACCGTTCCATAAACCCAATATGTAATAGACAAGACCTACTCCTTGCTCAGAGAACTGGACTCAACACGCCCGATTCACCGCACAAGAATATATCTGACTAGTAATAATCTTAAAACCTAAGTATTGATATCTCTCTGTTAGAGTGTCAAGTGGGTGTAAAGCGGCATAAACACAGCCGTGAAAAGCAGCTAAACCCCATTATAAAAATAAATTACTTTTAAAAACCCATGAAACAAAGACAGGGAAAGAGAGAGAAATTCTTACACAATTCGTTCAGGGGCTGTGATGCAACCTGGATTGACCATATCTAGACCCACAGCTGGATGAGACATAAGGGTGGACACTCTTGGGGCTGAGAGGTTTGGTGAGGTTGGGTGAGCAAACGCAGACCCTTTAAAGTAATACTGCGTGCTACCCATCGCATGGGTCCCAAATCTCCAGGTTCAAGGGCATCTTCCTACATCGAAAACATGCATGAGAAACCCAGAAGATGGTACACCGTGTGATGGGGAAAGGTTTCTAAAACGCACCTCATTTCTCATCTCCTTGTGCTCGGGTTCGCCATTCCAGCCACTTTACTAGCAATCTCCCTACTTGGAGCATCAGCACCTTTAACCTCCTCTTCTGTACAGGTCGCAATTTGTCCTGAGGATGAACGGGAAGACGGGGAACCAATGAGAGACTAGCTCTTGGTTTTGGGACAGGCAGAGGTCACTCTATTTTCCCATCAGGAAGAAGAATTAACCACAGGCTCAGCCTGCCCCCCGGAACCAGAACAGGGCCTGAAGCCATCTTGCGCTTTTGCGGCCAGCTCCCAAAAAAGCGACTTTTAAAATGGAGCTTCAGGGCACTGCAATTCACAAACCTGCAGAGTTATAAATGATAACTCTCATCCACAAATATATTGAGGGAAGGCAAAGAAGAGGATTTGAAATCAAGGCAGAATTGCAGGAAACAGATTTCAGGAGGTAGATTCGAATCGCCTTTAAAGCACATGAAAAGCGGCAAAACGTTGACAATGATGCCCTTGGCCAAAAAGGGCGCATGCGTTTTTTCCTGAATATATTCAGGAAAAAACGCATGCGCCCTTTTTGGCCAACCAAGCAACCTGGAAAGGCAAATCAGCGCTACAAAGAAGTCTCGCTTCCCATCGGTCGAAAGGGCCATGCTGAAAAAAGGGTCAAAACCAGAAATGCAGGACAGGCCATGGAGAAATGGGAGCCTTGCTACACTGATGGGCGGGATGTAAATTGCCAACAGCCGCTCTGGAGAAGGGTACGGTGTGTCCTGAAACATCTAAAAAATACAGCTTAGAGAGCATAAGGCACTTCCACGCATGGGGGGATAAAGTGGGAAAATTGAAAATTAGCAAGACACAAGCACCCCAAAGTTTAGGGCTGCTCTGTTGACAAGGACCTCCACGTCATTCCACCTTAAATATCCCAGGAAAGCGAAAAATGGATAAAAAAGTTGTGGTCCTTATGTACAATGGAATATCACTCAGCCATGAAATCAATGTCATAAGGCTAGTAGCAGCATGATGAGTGGATTTAGGTACGACAATTCTAAGTGAAATAAGTCACACAGAAAAGGACACTTCTCATAAGGTGTCACTTATAGAGGGAATGTAAAAACCGTTACACTTGAACTGAATTACAAAACAGAACAGAGTCACACATGCAGAAAACACACTATGGCTGCTTAACGGGAAAGGTGAGGTGGGGTGATACATAAAACAAGAGTTTCAAATTAGCTCAGATACCATTCCATAAACCCAATATGTAATAGACAAGACCTACTCCTTGCTCAGAGAACTGGACTCAACACGCCCGATTCACCGCACAAGAATATATCTGACTAGTAATAATCTTAAAACCTATGTATTGATATCTCTCTGTTAGTGTGTCAAGTGGGTGTAAAGCGGCATAAACACAGCCGTGAAAAGCAGCTAAACCCCATTATAAAAGTAAATTACTTTTAAAAACCCATGAAACAAAGACAGGGAAAGAGAGAGAAATTCTTACACAATTCGTTCAGGGGCTGTGATGCAACCTGGATTGACCATATCTAGACCCACAGCTGGATGAGACATAAGGGTGGACACTCTTGGGGCTGAGAGGTTTGGTGAGGTTGGGTGAGCAAACGCAGACCCTTTAAAGTAATACTGCGTGCTACCCATCGCATGGGTCCCAAATCTCCAGGTTCAAGGGCATCTTCCTACATCGAAAACATGCATGAGAAACCCAGAAGATGGTACACCGTGTGATGGGGAAAGGTTTCTAAAACGCACTTCATTTCTCATCTCCTTGTGCTCGGGTTCGCCATTCCAGCCACTTTACTAGCAATCTGCCTACTTGGAGCCTCAGCACCTTTAACCTCCTGTTCCGTACAGGTTGCAATTTGTCCTGAGGATGAACGGGAAGACGGGGAACCAATGGGAGACTAGCTCTTGGTGTTGGGACAGGCAGAGGTCACTCTATTTTCCCATCAGGAAGAAGAATTAACCACAGGCTCAGCCTGCCCCCGGAACCAGAACAGGGCCTGAAGCCATCCTGCGCTTTTGCGGCCAGCTCCCAAAAAAGCGACTTGTAAAATGGAGCTTAAGGGCACTGCAATTCACAAACCTGCAGAGTTATAAATGATAACTCTCGTCCACAAATATATTGAGGGAAGGCAAAGAAGAGGATTTGAAATCAAGGCAGAATTGCAGGAAACAGATTTCATGACGTAGATTCGAATCGCCTTTAAAGCACATGAAAAGCGGCAAAACGTTGACAATGATGGCCTTGGCCAAAAAGGGCGCATGCGTTTTTTCCTGAATATATTCAGGAAAAAACGCATGCGCCCTTTTTGGCCAACCAAGCAACCTGGAAAGGCAAATCAGCGCTACAAAGAAGTCTCGCTTCCCATCGGTCGAAAGGGCCATGCTGAAAAAAGGGTCAAAACCAGAAATGCAGGACAGGCCATGGAGAAATGGGAGCCTTGCTACACTGATGGGCGGCATGTAAATTGCCAACAGCCGCTCTGGAGAAGGGTACGGTGTGTCCTGAAACATCTAAAAAATACAGCTTAGAGAGCATAGGGCACTTCCACGCATGGGGGGATAAAGTGGGAAAATTGAAAATTAGCAAGACACAAGCACCCCAAAGTTTAGGGCTGCTCTGTTGACAAGGACCTCCACGTCATTCCACCTTAAATATCCCAGGAAAGCGAAAAATGGATAAAAAAGTTGTGGTCCTTATGTACAATGGAATATCACTCAGCCATGAAATCAATGTCATAAGGCTAGTAGCAGCATGATGAGTGGATTTAGGTACGACAATTCTAAGTGAAATAAGTCACACAGAAAAGGACACTTCTCATAAGGTGTCACTTATAGAGGGAATGGAAAAACCGTTACACTTGAACTGAATTACAAAACAGAACAGAGTCACACTGGCAGAAAACACACTATGGCTGCTTAACGGGAAAGATGAGGTGGGGTGATACATAAAACAAGAGTTTCAAATTAGCTCAGATACCGTTCCCTAAACCCAATATGTAATAGACAAGACCTACTCCTTGCTCAGAGAACTGGACTCAACACGCCCGATTCACCGCACCAGAATATATCTGACTAGTAATAATCTTAAAACCTATGTATTGATATCTCTCTGTTAGTGTGTCAAGTGGGTGTAAAGCGGCATAAACACAGCCGTGAAAAGCAGCTAAACCCCATTATAAAAATAAATTACTTTTAAAAACCCATGAAACAAAGACAGGGAAAGAGAGAGAAATTCTTACACAATTCGTTCAGGGGCTGTGATGCAACCTGGATTGACCATATCTAGACCCACAGCTGGATGAGACATAAGGGTGGACACTCTTGGGGCTGAGAGGTTTGGTGAGGTTGGGTGAGCAAACGCAGACCCTTTAAAGTAATACTGCGTGCTACCCATCACAGGGGACCCAAATCTCCAGGTTCAAGGGCATCTTCCTACATCGAAAACATGCATGAGAAACCCAGAAGATGGTACACCGTGTGATGGGGAAAGGTTTCTAAAATGCACCTCATTTCTCATCTCCTTGTGCTCGGGTTCCCCATTCCAGCCACTTTACTAGCAATCTCACTACTTGGAGCCTCAGCACCTTTAACCTCCTGTTCCGTACAGGTTGCAATTTGTCCTGAGGATGAACGGGAAGACGGGGAACCAATGAGAGACTAGCTCTTGGTGTTGGGACAGGCGCAGGTCACTCTATTTTCCCATCAGGAAGAAGAATTAACCACAGGCTCAGCCTGCCCCCCGGAACCAGAACAGGGCCTGAAGCCATCCTGCGCTTTTGCGGCCAGCTCCCAACAAAGCGACTTGTAAAATGGAGCTTCAGGGCACGCAATTCACAAACCTGCAGAGTTATAAATGATAACTCTCGTCCACAAATATATTGAGGGAAGGCAAAGAAGAGGATTTGAAATCAAGGCAGAATTGCAGGAATCAGATTTCAGGAGGTAGATTCGAATCACCTTTAAAGCACATGAAAAGCGGCAAAACGTTGACAATGATGCCCTTGGCCAAAAAGGGCGCATGCGTTTTTTCCTGAATATATTCAGGAAAAAACGCATGCGCCCTTTTTGGCCAACCAAGCAACCTGGAAAGGCAAATCAGCGCTACAAAGAAGTCTCGCTTCCCATCGGTCGAAAGGGCCATGCTGAAAAAAGGGTCAAAACCAGAAATGCAGGACAGGCCATGGAGAAATGGGAGCCTTGCTACACTGATGGGCGGGATGTAAATTGCCAACAGCCACTCTGGAGAAGGGTACGGTGTGTCCTGAAACATCTAAAAAACACAGCTTAGAGAGCATAGGTCACTTCCACGCATGGGGGGATAAAGTGGGAAAATTGAAAATCAGCAAGACACAAGCACCCGAAAGTTTAGGGCTGCTCTGTTGACAAGGACCTCCACTTCATTCCACCTTAAATATCCCAGGAAAGCGAAAAATGGATAAAAAAGTTGTGGTCCTTATGTACAATGGAATATCACTCAGCCATGAAATCAATGTCATAAGGCTAGTAGCAGCATAATGAGTGGATTTAGGTACGACGATTCTAAGTGAAATAAGTCACACAGAAAAGGACACTTCTCATAAGGTGTCACTTATAGAGGGAATGTAAAAACCGTTACACTTGAACTGAATTACAAAACAGAACAGAGTCACACATGCAGAAAACACACTATGGCTGCTTAACGGGAAAGGTGAGGTGGGGTGATACATAAAACAAGAGTTTCAAATTAGCTCAGATACCGTTCCATAAACCCAATATGTAATAGACAAGACCTACTCCTTGCTCAGAGAACTGGACTCAACACGCCCGATTCACCGCACCAGAATATATCTGACTAGTAATAATCTTAAAACCTATGTATTGATATCTCTCTGTTAGTGTGTCAAGTGGGTGTAAAGCGGCATAAACACAGCCGTGAAAAGCAGCTAAACCCCATTATAAAAATAAATTACTTTTAAAAACCCATGAAACAAAGACAGGGAAAGAGAGAGAAATTCTTACACAATTCGTTCAGGGGCTGTGATGCAACCTGGATTGACCATATCTAGACCCACAGCTGGATGAGACATAAGGGTGGACACTCTTGGGGCTGAGAGGTTTGGTGAGGTTGGGTGAGCAAACGCAGACCCTTTAAAGTAATACTGCGTGCTACCCATCGCATGGGTCCCAAATCTCCAGGTTCAAGGGCATCTTCCTACATCGAAAACATGCATGAGAAACCCAGAAGATGGTACACCGTGTGATGGGGAAAGGTTTCTAAAACGCACCTCATTTCTCATCTCCTTGTGCTCGGGTCCGCCATTCCAGCCACTTTACTAGGAATCTCCCTACTTGGAGCCTCAGCACCTTTAACCTCCTGTTCCGTACAGGTTGCAATTTGTCCTGAGGATGAACGGGTAGACGGGGAACCAATGGGAGACTAGCTCTTGGTGTTGGGACAGGCACAGGTCACTCTATTTTCCCATCAGGAAGAAGAATTAACCACAGGCTCAGCCTGCCCCCGGAACCAGAACAGGGCCTGAAGCCATCCTGCGCTTTTGCGGCCAGCTCCCAAAAAAGCGACTTGTAAAATGGAGCTTCAGGGCACTGCAATTCACAAACCTGCAGAGTTATAAATGATAACTCTCGTCCACAAATATATTGAGGGAAGGCAAAGAAGAGGATTTGAAATCAAGGCAGAATTGCAGAAAACAGATTTCATGAGGTAGATTCGAATCGCCTTTAAAGCACATGAAAAGCGGCAAAACGTTGACAATGATGCCCTTGGCCAAAAAGGGCGCATGCGTTTTTTCCTGAATATATTCAGGAAAAAACGCATGCGCCCTTTTTGGCCAACCAAGCAACCTGGAAAGGCAAATCAGCGCTACAAAGAAGTCTCGCTTCCCATCGGTCGAAAGGGCCATGCTGAAAAAAGGGTCAAAACCAGAAATGCAGGACAGGCCATGGAGAAATGGGAGCCTTGCTACACTGATGGGCGGGATGTAAATTGCCAACAGCCACTCTGGAGAAGGGTACGGTGTGTCCTGAAACATCTAAAAAACACAGCTTAGAGAGCATAGGGCACTTCCACGCATGGGGGGATAAAGTGGGAAAATTGAAAATCAGCAAGACACAAGCACCCCAAAGTTTAGGGCTGCTCTGTTGACAAGGACCTCCACTTCATTCCACCTTAAATATCCCAGGAAAGCGAAAAATGGATAAAAAAGTTGTGGTCCTTATGTACAATGGAATATCACTCAGCCATGAAATCAATGTCATAAGGCTAGTAGCAGCATGATGAGTGGATTTAGGTACGACGATTCTAAGTGAAATAAGTCACACAGAAAAGGACACTTCTCATAAGGTGTCACTTATAGAGGGAATGTAAAAACCGTTACACTTGAACTGAATTACAAAACAGAACAGAGTCACACATGCAGAAAACACACTATGGCTGCTTAACGGGAAAGGTGAGGTGGGGTGATACATAAAACAAGAGTTTCAAATTAGCTCAGACACCGTTCCATAAACCCAATATGTAATAGACAAGACCTACTCCTTGCTCAGAGAACTGGACTCAACACGTCCGATTCACCACACAAGAATATATCTGACTAGTAATAATCTTAAAACCTATGTATTGATATCTCTCTGTTAGTGTGTCAAGTGGGTGTAAAGCGGCATAAACACAGCCGTGAAAAGCAGCTAAACCCCATTATAAAAATAAATTACTTTTAAAAACCCATGAAACAAAGACAGGGAAAGAGAGAGAAATTCTTACACAATTCGTTAAGGGGCTGTGATGCAACCTGGATTGACCATATCTAGACCCACAGCTGGATGAGACATAAGGGTGGACACTCTTGGGGCTGAGAGGTTTGGTGAGGTTGGGTGAGCAAACGCAGACCCTTTAAAGTAATACTGCGTGCTACCCATCGCATGGGTCCCAAATCTCCAGGTTCAAGGGCATCTTCCTACATCGAAAACATGCATGAGAAACCCAGAAGATGGTACACCGTGTGATGGGGAAAGGTTTCTAAAATGCACCTCATTTCTCATCTCCTTGTGCTCGGGTTCGCCATTCCAGCCACTTTACTAGCAATCTCCCTACTTGGAGCCTCAGCACCTTTAACCTCCTGTTCCGTACAGGTTGCAATTTGTCCTGAGGATGAACGGGAAGACGGGGAACCAATGAGAGACTAGCTCTTGGTGTTGGGACAGGCGCAGGTCACTCTATTTTCCCATCAGGAAGAAGAATTAACCACAGGCTCAGCCTGCCCCCCGGAACCAGAACAGGGCCTGAAGCCATCCTGCGCTTTTGCGGCCAGCTCCCAACAAAGCGACTTGTAAAATGGAGCTTCAGGGCACGCAATTCACAAACCTGCAGAGTTATAAATGATAACTCTCGTCCACAAATATATTGAGGGAAGGCAAAGAAGAGGATTTGAAATCAAGGCAGAATTGCAGGAATCAGATTTCAGGAGGTAGATTCGAATCACCTTTAAAGCACATGAAAAGCGGCAAAACGTTGACAATGATGCCCTTGGCCAAAAAGGGCGCATGCGTTTTTTCCTGAATATATTCAGGAAAAAACGCATGCGCCCTTTTTGGCCAACCAAGCAACCTGGAAAGGCAAATCAGCGCTACAAAGAAGTCTCGCTTCCCATCGGTCGAAAGGTCCATGCTGAAAAAAGGGTCAAAACCAGAAATGCAGGACAGGCCATGGAGAAATGGGAGCCTTGCTACACTGATGGGCGGGATGTAAATTGCCAACAGCCACTCTGGAGAAGGGTACGGTGTGTCCTGAAACATCTAAAAAACACAGCTTAGAGAGCATAGGTCACTTCCACGCATGGGGGGATAAAGTGGGAAAATTGAAAATCAGCAAGACACAAGCACCCGAAAGTTTAGGGCTGCTCTGTTGACAAGGACCTCCACTTCATTCCACCTTAAATATCCCAGGAAAGCGAAAAATGGATAAAAAAGTTGTGGTCCTTATGTACAATGGAATATCACTCAGCCATGAAATCAATGTCATAAGGCTAGTAGCAGCATAATGAGTGGATTTAGGTACGACGATTCTAAGTGAAATAAGTCACACAGAAAAGGACACTTCTCATAAGGTGTCACTTATAGAGGGAATGTAAAAACCGTTACACTTGAACTGAATTACAAAACAGAACAGAGTCACACATGCAGAAAACACACTATGGCTGCTTAACGGGAAAGGTGAGGTGGGGTGACACATAAAACAAGAGTTTCAAATTAGCTCAGATACCGTTCCATAAACCCAATATGTAATAGACAAGACCTACTCCTTGCTCAGAGAACTGGACTCAACACGCCCGATTCACCGCACCAGAATATATCTGACTAGTAATAATCTTAAAACCTATGTATTGATATCTCTCTGTTAGTGTGTCAAGTGGGTGTAAAGCGGCATAAACACAGCCGTGAAAAGCAGCTAAACCCCATTATAAAAATAAATTACTTTTAAAAACCCATGAAACAAAGACAGGGAAAGAGAGAGAAATTCTTACACAATTCGTTCAGGGGCTGTGATGCAACCTGGATTGACCATATCTAGACCCACAGCTGGATGAGACATAAGGGTGGACACTCTTGGGGCTGAGAGGTTTGGTGAGGTTGGGTGAGCAAACGCAGACCCTTTAAAGTAATACTGCGTGCTACCCATCGCATGGGTCCCAAATCTCCAGGTTCAAGGGCATCTTCCTACATCGAAAACATGCATGAGAAACCCAGAAGATGGTACACCGTGTGATGGGGAAAGGTTTCTAAAACGCACCTCATTTCTCATCTCCTTGTGCTCGGGTCCGCCATTCCAGCCACTTTACTAGGAATCTCCCTACTTGGAGCCTCAGCACCTTTAACCTCCTGTTCCGTACAGGTTGCAATTTGTCCTGAGGATGAACGGGAAGACGGGGAACCAATGGGAGACTAGCTCTTGGTGTTGGGACAGGCACAGGTCACTCTATTTTCCCATCAGGAAGAAGAATTAACCACAGGCTCAGCCTGACACCCGTAACCAGAACAGGGCCTGAAGCCATCCTGCAATTTTGCGGCCACCTCCCAAAAAATCGAGTTGTATAATGGAGCTTCAGGGCACTGCAATTCACAATCCTTCAGAGTTATAAATGATAACTCTCGTCCACAAATATATTGAGGGAAGGCAAAGACGAGGAATTGAAATTAAGGCAGAATTGCAGGAAAGAGATTTCAGGAGGTAGATTCGAATCGCCTTTAAAGCACATGAAAAGCGGCAAAACGTTGACAATGATGCCCTTGGCCAAAAAGGGCGTAGGCGTTTTTTCCTGAATATATTCAGGAAAAAACGCCTACGCCCTTTTTGGCCAACCAAGCAACCTGGAAAGGCAAATCAGCGCTACAAAGAAGTCTCGCTTCCCATCGGTCAAAAGGGCCATGCTGAAAAAAATGTCAAAACCAGAAATGCAGGACAGGCCATGGAGAAATGGGAGCCTTGCTACACTGATGGACGGGATGTAAATTGCCAACAGCCAATCTGGAGAAGTGTACGGTGTGTCCTGAAACATCTAAAAAACACAGCTTAGAGGGCATAGGGCACTTCCACGCATAGGGGTATAAAGTGGGAAAATTAAAAATCAGCAAGACACAAGCACCCCAAAGTTTAGGGCTGCTCTGTTGATAAGGACCTCCACTTCATTCCACCATAAATATCCCAGGAAATAGAAAAATGGATAAAAAAGTTGTGGTCCTTATGTACAATGGAATATCACTCAGCCATGAAATCAATGTAATAAGGCTAGTAGCAGTATGTTGAGTGGATTTAGGTACGACGATTCTAAGTGAAATAAGTCACACAGAAAAGGACACTTCTCATATGGTGTCACTTATACAGGGAATGTAAAAACCGTTACACTTGGACTGAATTACAAAACAGAACAGAGTCACACATGCAGAAAACACACTATGGCTGCTTAACGGGAAAGGTGAGGTGGGGTGATACATAAAACAAGAGCTTCAAATTAGCTCAGATACCGTTCCATAAACCCAATATGTAATAGACAAGACCTACTCCTTGCTCAGAGAACTGGACTCAACACGCCCGATTCACCGCACAAGAATATATCTGACTAGTAATAATCTTAAAACCTATGTATTGATATCTCTCTGTTAGTGTGTCAAGTGGGTGTAAAGCGGCATAAACACAGCCGTGAAAAGCAGCTAAACCCCATTAAAAAATAAATTACTTTTAAAAACCCATGAAACAAAGACAGTGAAAGAGAGAGAAATTCTTACACAATTCGTTCAGGGGCTGTGATGCAACCTGGATTGACCATATCTAGACCCACAGCTGGATGAGACATAATGGTGGACACTCTTGGGGCTGAGAGGTTTGGTGAGGTTGGGTGAGCAAACACAGACCCTTTCAAGTAATACTGCGTGATACCCATCGCATGGGTCCCAAATCTCCAGGTTCAAGGGCATCTTCCTACATCCAAAACATGCATGAGAAACCCAGAAGATGGTACACCGTGTGATGGGGAAAGGTTTCTAAAACGCACCTCATTTCTCTTCTCCTTGTTCTCGGGTTCGCCATTCCAGCCCCTTTAGTAGCAATCTCCCTACTTGGAGCATCAGCAGCTTTAACCTCCTGTTCCGTACAGGTTGCAATTTGTCCTGAGAATGAACGGGAAGACGGGGAACCAATGAGAGACTAGCTCTTGGTGTTGGGACAGGCACAGGCCACTCTATTTTCCCATCAGGAAGAAGAATTAACCACAGGCTCAGCCTGCCCCCCGGAACCAGAACAGGGCCTGAAGCCATCCTGCGCTTTTGCGGCCAGCTCCCAAAAAAGCGACTTGTAAAATGGAGCTTCAGGGCACTGCAATTCACAAACCTGCAGAGTTATAAATGATAACTCTCGTCCACAAATATATTGAGGGAAGGCAAAGAAGAGGATTTGAAATCAAGGCAGAATTGCAGGAAACAGATTTCAGGAGGTAGATTCGAATCGCCTTTAAAGCACATGAAAAGCGGCAAAACGTTGACAATGATGCCCTTGGCCAAAAAGGGCGTATGCGTTTTTTCCTGAATATATTCAGGAAAAAACGCATACGCCCTTTTTGGCCAACCAAGCAACCTGGAAAGGCAAATCAGCGCTACAAAGAAGTCTCGCTTCCCATAGGTCAAAAGGGCCATGCCGAAAAAAGTGTCAAAACCAGAAATGCAGGACAGGCCATGGAGAAATGGGAGCCTTGCTACACTGATGGGCGTGATGTAAATTGCCAACAGCCACTCTGGAGAAGGGTACGGTGTGTCCTGAAACATCTAAAAAACACAGCTTAGAGAGCATAGGGCACTTCCACGCATGGGGAGATAAAGTGGGAAAATTGAAAATCAGCAAGACACAAGCACCCCAAAGTTTAGGGCTGCTCTGTTGACAAGGACCTCCACTTCATTCCACCTTAAATATCCCAGGAAAGCGAAAAATGGATAAAAAAGTTGTGGTCCTTATGTACAATGGAATATCACTCAGCCATGAAATCAATGTCATAAGGCTAGTAGCAGCATGATGAGTGGATTTAGGTAAGACGATTCTAAGTGAAATAAGTCACACAGAAAAGGACACTTCTCATAAGGTGTCACTTATAGAGGGAATGTAAAAACCGTTACACTTGAAATGAATTACAAAACAGAACAGAGTCACACATGCAGAAAACACACTATGGCTGCTTAACGCGAAAGGTGAGGTGGGGTGATACATAAAACAAGAGTTTCAAATTAGCTCAGATACCGTTCCATAAACCCAATATGTAATAGACAAGACCTACTCCTTGCTCAGAGAACTGGACTCAACACGCCCGATTCACCGCACAAGAATATATCTGACTAGTAATAATCTTAAAACCTATGTATTGATATCTCTCTGTTAGAGTGTCAAGTGGGTGTAAAGCGGCATAAACACAGCCGTGAAAAGCAGCTAAACCCCATTATAAAAATAAATTACTTTTAAAAACCCATGAAACAAAGACAGGGAAAGAGAGAGAAATTCTTACACAATTCGTTCAGGGGCTGTGATGCAACCTGGATTGACCATATCTAGACCCACAGCTGGATGAGACATAAGGGTGGACACTCTTGGGGCTGAGAGGTTTGGTGAGGTTGGGTGAGCAAACGCAGACCCTTTAAAGTAATACTGCGTGCTACCCATCGCATGGGTCCCAAATCTCCAGGTTCAAGGGCATCTTCCTACATCGAAAACATGCATGAGAAACCCAGAAGATGGTACACCGTGTGATGGGGAAAGGTTTCTAAAACGCACCTCATTTCTCATCTCCTTGTGTTCGGGTTCGCCATTCCAGCCACTTTACTAGCAATCTCCCTACTTGGAGCATCAGCACCTTTTACCTCCTGTTCCGTACAGGTTGCAATTTGTCCTGAGGATGAACGGGAAGACGGGGAACCAATGAGAGACTAGCTCTTGGTGTTGGGACAGGCACAGGTCACTCTATTTTCCCATCAGGAAGAAGAATTAACCACAGGCTCAGCCTGCCCCCCGGAACCAGAACAGGGCCTGAAGCCATCCTGCGCTTTTGCGGCCAGCTCCCAAAAAAGCGACTTGTAAAATGGAGCTTCAGGGCACTGCAATTCACAAACCTGCAGAGTTATAAATGACAACTCTCGTCCACAAATATATTGAGGGAAGACAAAGAAGAGGATTTGAAATCAAGGCAGAATTGCAGGAAACAGATTTCAGGAGGTAGATTCGAATCGCCTTTAAAGCACATGAAAAGCGGCAAAACGTTGACAATGATGCCCTTGGCCAAAAAGGGCGTATGCGTTTTTTCCTGAATATATTCAAGAAAAAACGCACACGCCCTTTTTGGCCAACCAAGCAACCTGGAAAGGCAAATCAGCGCTACAAAGAAGTCTCGCTTCCCATCGGTCAAAAGGGCCATGCTGAAAAAAGTCTCAAAACCAGAAATGCAGGACAGGCCATGGAGAAATGGGAGCCTTGCTACACTGATGGGCGGGATGTAAATTGCCAACAGCCACTCTGGAGAAGGGTACGGTGTGTCCTGAAACATCTAAAAAACACAGCTTAGAGAGCATAGGGCACTTCCACGCATGGGGGGATAAAGTGGGAAAATTGAAAATCAGCAAGACACAAGCACCCCAAAGTTTAGGGCTGCTCTGTTGACAAGGAACTCCACTTCATTCCACCTTAAATATCCCAGGAAAGCGAAAAATGGATAAAAAAGTTGTGGTCCTTATGTACAATGGAATATCACTCGGCCATGAAATCAATGTCATAAGGCTAGTAGCAGCATGATGAGTCGATTTAGGTAAGACGATTCTAAGTGAAATAAGTCACACAGAAAAGAACACTTCTCATAAGGTGTCACTTATAGAGGGAATGTAAAAACCGTTACACTTGAAGTGAATTACAAAACAGAACAGAGTCACACATGCAGAAAACACACTATGGCTGCTTAACGGGAAAGGTGAGGTGGGGTGATACATAAAACAAGAGTTTCAAATTAGCTCAGATTCCGTTCCATAAACCCAATATGTAATAGACAAGACCTACTCCTTGCTCAGAGAACTGGACTCAACACGCCCGATTCACCGCACAAGAATATATCTGACTAGTAATAATCTTAAAACCTATGTATTGATATCTCTCTGTTAGTGTGTCAAGTGGGTGTAAAGCGGCATAAACACAGCCGTGAAAAGCAGCTAAACCCCATTATAAAAATAAATTACTTTTAAAAACCCATGAAACAAAGACAGGGAAAGAGAGAGAAATTCTTACACAATTCGTTCAGGGGCTGTGATGCAACCTGGATTGACCATATCTAGACCCACAGCTGGATGAGACATAAGGGTGGACACTCTTGGGGCTGAGAGGTTTGGTGAGGTTGGGTGAGCAAACGCAGACCCTTTAAAGTAATACTGCGTGCTACCCATCGCATGGGTCCCAAATCTCCAGGTTCAAGGGCATCTTCCTACATCGAAAACATGCATGAGAAACCCAGAAGATGGTACACCGTGTGATGGGGAAAGGTTTCTAAAACGCACCTCATTTCTCATCTCCTTGTGCTCGGGTTCGCCATTCCAGCCACTTTACTAGCAATCTCCCTACTTGGAGCTTCAGCACCTTTAACCTCCTGTTCCGTACAGGTTGCAATTTGTCCTGAGGATGAACGGGAAGACGGGGAACCAATGAGAGACTAGCTCTTGGTGTTGGGACAGGCACAGGTCACTCTATTTTCCCATCAGGAAGAAGAATTAACCACAGGCTCAGCCTGCCCCCCGGAACCAGAACAGGGCCTGAAGCCATCCTGCACTTTTGCGGCCAGCTCCCAAAAAAGCGACTTGTAAAATGGAGCTTCAGGGCACTGCAATTCACAAAACTGCAGAGTTATAAATGATAACTCTCGTCCACAAATATATTGAGGGAAGGCAAAGAAGAGGATTTGAAATCAAAGCAGAATTGCAGGAAACAGATTTCAGCAGGTAGATTCGATTCGCCTTTAAAGCACATGAAAAGCGGCAAAACGTTGACAATGATGCCTTTGGCCAAAAAGGGCGCATGCGTTTTTTCCTGAATATATTCAGGAAAAAACGCATGCGCCCTTTTTGGCCAACCAAGCAACCTGGAAAGGCAAATCAGCGCTACAAAGAAGTCTCGCTTCCCATCGGTCGAAAGGGCCATGCTGAAAAAAGGGTCAAAACCAGAAATGCAGGACAGGCCATGGAGAAATGGGAGCCTTGCTACACTGATGGGCGGGATGTAAATTGCCAACAGCCACTCTGGAGAAGTGTACGGTGTGTCCTGAAACATCTAAAAAACACAGCTTAGAGAGCATAGGGCACTTCCACGCATGGGGGGATAAAGTGGGAAAATTGAAAATCAGCAAGACACAAGCACCCCAAAGTTTAGGGCTGCTCTGTTGACAAGGACCTCCACTTCATTCCACCTTAAATATCCCAGGAAAGCGAAAAATGGATAAAAAAGTTGTGGTCCTTATGTACAATGGAATATCACTCAGCCATGAAATCAATGTCATAAGGCTAGTAGCAGCATGATGAGTGGATTTAGGTACGACGATTCTAAGTGAAATAAGTCACACAGAAAAGGACACTTCTCATAAGGTGTCACTTATAGAGGGAATGTAAAAACCGTTACACTTGAACTGAATTACAAAACAGAACAGAGTCACACATGCAGAAAACACACTATGGCTGCTTAACGGGAAAGGTGAGGTGGGGTGATACATAAAACAAGAGTTTCAAATTAGCTCAGATACCGTTCCATAAACCCAATATGTAATAGACAAGACCTACTCCTTGCTCAGAGAACTGAACTCAACACGCCCGATTCACCGCACAAGAATATATCTGACTAGTAATAATCTTAAAACCTATGTATTGATATCTCTCTGTTAGTGTGTCAAGTGGGTGTAAAGCGGCATAAACACAGCCGTGAAAAGCAGCTAAACCCCATTATAAAAATAAATTACTTTTAAAAACCCATGAAACAAAGACAGGGAAAGAGAGAGAAATTCTTACACAATTCGTTCAGGGGCTGTGATGCAACCTGGATTGACCATATCTAGACCCACAGCTGGATGAGACATAAGGGTGGACACTCTTGGGGCTGAGAGGTTTGGTGAGGTTGGGTGAGCAAACGCAGACCCTTTAAAGTAATACTGCGTGCTACCCATCGCATGGGTCCCAAATCTCCAGGTTCAAGGGCATCTTCCTACATCGAAAACATGCATGAGAAACCCAGAAGATGGTACACCGTGTGATGGGGAAAGGTTTCTAAAACGCACCTCATTTCTCATCTCCTTGTGTTCGGGTTCGCCATTCCAGCCACTTTACTAGCAATCTCCCTACTTGGAGCATCAGCACCTTTTACCTCCTGTTCCGTACAGGTTGCAATTTGTCCTGAGGATGAACGGGAAGACGGGGAACCAATGAGAGACTAGCTCTTGGTGTTGGGACAGGCACAGGTCACTCTATTTTCCCATCAGGAAGAAGAATTAACCACAGGCTCAGCCTGCCCCCCGGAACCAGAACAGGGCCTGAAGCCATCCTGCGCTTTTGCGGCCAGCTCCCAAAAAAGCGACTTGTAAAATGGAGCTTCAGGGCACTGCAATTCACAAACCTGCAGAGTTATAAATGACAACTCTCGTCCACAAATATATTGAGGGAAGACAAAGAAGAGGATTTGAAATCAAGGCAGAATTGCAGGAAACAGATTTCAGGAGGTAGATTCGAATCGCCTTTAAAGCACATGAAAAGCGGCAAAACGTTGACAATGATGCCCTTGGCCAAAAAGGGCGTATGCGTTTTTTCCTGAATATATTCAAGAAAAAACGCACACGCCCTTTTTGGCCAACCAAGCAACCTGGAAAGGCAAATCAGCGCTACAAAGAAGTCTCGCTTCCCATCGGTCAAAAGGGCCATGCTGAAAAAAGTCTCAAAACCAGAAATGCAGGACAGGCCATGGAGAAATGGGAGCCTTGCTACACTGATGGGCGGGATGTAAATTGCCAACAGCCACTCTGGAGAAGGGTACGGTGTGTCCTGAAACATCTAAAAAACACAGCTTAGAGAGCATAGGGCACTTCCACGCATGGGGGGATAAAGTGGGAAAATTGAAAATCAGCAAGACACAAGCACCCCAAAGTTTAGGGCTGCTCTGTTGACAAGGAACTCCACTTCATTCCACCTTAAATATCCCAGGAAAGCGAAAAATGGATAAAAAAGTTGTGGTCCTTATGTACAATGGAATATCACTCAGCCATGAAATCAATGTCATAAGGCTAGTAGCAGCATGATGAGTGGATTTAGGTACGACGATTCTAAGTGAAATAAGTCACACAGAAAAGGACACTTCTCATAAGGTGTCACTTATAGAGGGAATGTAAAAACCGTTACACTTGAACTGAATTACAAAACAGAACAGAGTCACACATGCAGAAAACACACTATGGCTGCTTAACGGGAAAGGTGAGGTGGGGTGATACATAAAACAAGAGTTTCAAATTAGCTCAGATTCCGTTCCATAAACCCAATATGTAATAGACAAGACCTACTCCTTGCTCAGAGAACTGGACTCAACACGCCCGATTCACCGCACAAGAATATATCTGACTAGTAATAATCTTAAAACCTATGTATTGATATCTCTCTGTTAGTGTGTCAAGTGGGTGTAAAGCGGCATAAACACAGCCGTGAAAAGCAGCTAAACCCCATTATAAAAATAAATTACTTTTAAAAACCCATGAAACAAAGACAGGGAAAGAGAGAGAAATTCTTACACAATTCGTTCAGGGGCTGTGATGCAACCTGGATTGACCATATCTAGACCCACAGCTGGATGAGACATAAGGGTGGACACTCTTGGGGCTGAGAGGTTTGGTGAGGTCGGGTGAGCAAACGCAGACCCTTTAAAGTAATACTGCGTGCTACCCATCGCATGGGTCCCAAATCTCCAGGTTCAAGGGCATCTTCCTACATCGAAAACATGCATGAGAAACCCAGAAGATGGTACACCGTGTGATGGGGAAAGGTTTCTAAAACGCACCTCATTTCTCATCTCCTTGTGCTCGGGTTCGCCATTCCAGCCACTTTACTAGCAATCTCCCTACTTGGAGCTTCAGCACCTTTAACCTCCTGTTCCGTACAGGTTGCAATTTGTCCTGAGGATGAACGGGAAGACGGGGAACCAATGAGAGACTAGCTCTTGGTGTTGGGACAGGCACAGGTCACTCTATTTTCCCATCAGGAAGAAGAATTAACCACAGGCTCAGCCTGCCCCCCGGAACCAGAACAGGGCCTGAAGCCATCCTGCACTTTTGCGGCCAGCTCCCAAAAAAGCGACTTGTAAAATGGAGCTTCAGGGCACTGCAATTCACAAACCTGCAGAGTTATAAATGATAACTCTCGTCCACAAATATATTGAGGGAAGGCAAAGAAGAGGATTTGAAATCAAGGCAGAATTGCAGGAAACAGATTTCAGCAGGTAGATTCGATTCGCCTTTAAAGCACATGAAAAGCGGCAAAACGTTGACAATGATGCCCTTGGCCAAAAAGGGCGCATGCGTTTTTTCCTGAATATATTCAGGAAAAAACGCATGCGCCCTTTTTGGCCAACCAAGCAACCTGGAAAGGCAAATCAGCGCTACAAAGAAGTCTCGCTTCCCATCGGTCGAAAGGGCCATGCTGAAAAAAGGGTCAAAACCAGAAATGCAGGACAGGCCATAGAGAAATGGTAGCCTTGCTACACTGATGGGCGGGATGTAAATTGCCAACAGCCACTCTGGAGAAGTGTACGGTGTGTCCTGAAACATCTAAAAAACACAGCTTAGAGAGCATAGGGCACTTCCACGCATGGGGGGATAAAGTGGGAAAATTGAAAATCAGCAAGACACAAGCACCCCAAAGTTTAGGGCTGCTCTGTTGACAAGGACCTCCACTTCATTCCACCTTAAATATCCCAGGAAAGCGAAAAATGGATAAAAAAGTTGTGGTCCTTATGTACAATGGAATATCACTCAGCCATGAAATCAATGTCATAAGGCTAGTAGCAGCATGATGAGTGGATTTAGGTACGACGATTCTAAGTGAAATAAGTCACACAGAAAAGGACACTTCTCATAAGGTGTCACTTATAGAGGGAATGTAAAAACCGTTACACTTGAACTGAATTACAAAACAGAACAGAGTCACACATGCAGAAAACACACTATGGCTGCTTAACGGGAAAGGTGAGGTGGGGTGATACATAAAACAAGAGTTTCAAATTAGCTCAGATACCGTTCCATAAACCCAATATGTAATAGACAAGACCTACTCCTTGCTCAGAGAACTGGACTCAACACGCCCGATTCACCGCACAAGAATATATCTGACTAGTAATAATCTTAAAACCTATGTATTGATATCTCTCTGTTAGAGTGTCAAGTGGGTGTAAAGCGGCATAAACACAGCCGTGAAAAGCAGCTAAACCCCATTATAAAAATAAATTACTTTTAAAAACCCATGAAACAAAGACAGGGAAAGAGAGAGAAATTCTTACACAATTCGTTCAGGGGCTGTGATGCAACCTGGATTGACCATATCTAGACCCACAGCTGGATGAGACATAAGGGTGGACACTCTTGGGGCTGAGAGGTTTGGTGAGATGGGTGAGCAAACGCAGACCCTTTAAAGTAATACTGCGTGCTACCCATCGCATGGGTCCCAAATCTCCAGGTTCAAGGGCATCTTCCTACATCGAAAACATGCATGAGAAACCCAGAAGATGGTACACCGTGTGATGGGGAAAGGTTTCTAAAACGCACCTCATTTCTCATCTCCTTGTGCTCGGGTTCGCCATTCCAGCCACTTTACTAGCAATCTCCCTACTTGGAGCCTCAGCACCTTTAACCTCCTGTTCCGTACAGGTTGCAATTTGTCCTGAGGATGAACGGGAAGACGGGGAACCAATGAGAGACTAGCTCTTGGTTTTGGGACAGGCAGAGGTCACTCTATTTTCCCATCAGGAAGAAGAATTAACCACAGGCTCAGCCTGCCCCCCGGAACCAGAACAGGGCCTGAAGCCATCTTGCGCTTTTGCGGCCAGCTCCCAAAAAAGCGACTTTTAAAATGGAGCTTCAGGGCACTGCAATTCACAAACCTGCAGAGTTATAAATGATAACTCTCATCCACAAATATATTGAGGGAAGGCAAAGAAGAGGATTTGAAATCAAGGCAGAATTGCAGGAAACAGATTTCAGGAGGTAGATTCAAATCGCCTTTAAATCACATGAAAACCGGCAAAACGTTGACAATGATGCCCTTGGCCAAAAAGGGCGTATGCGTTTTTTCCTGAATATATTCAGGAAAAAACGCATGCGCCCTTTTTGGCCAACCAAGCAACCTGGAAAGGCAAATCAGCGCTACAAAGAAGTCTCGCTTCCCATCGGTCGAAAGGGCCATGCTGAAAAAAGGGTCAAAACCAGAAATGCAGGACAGGCCATGGAGAAATGGGAGCCTTGCTACACTGATGGGCGGGATGTAAATTGACAACAGCCACTCTGGAGAAGGGTACGGTGTGTCCTGAAACATCTAAAAAATACAGCTTAGAGAGCATAGGGCACTTCCACGCATGGGGGGATAAAGTGGGAAAATTGAAAATCAGCAAGACACAAGCACCCCAAAGTTTAGGGCTGCTCTGTTGACAAGGACCTTCACTTCATTCCACCTTAAATATCCCAGGAAAGCGAAAAATGGATAAAAAAGTTGTGGTCCTTATGTACAATGGAATATCACTCAGCCATGAAATCAATGTCATAAGGCTAGTAGCAGCATGATGAGTGGATTTAGGTACGACGATTCTAAGTGAAATAAGTCACACAGAAAAGGACACTTCTCATAAGGTGTCACTTATAGAGGGAATGTAAAAACCGTTACACTTGAACTGAATTACAAAACAGAACAGAGTCACACATGCAGAAAACACACTATGGCTGCTTAACGGGAAAGGTGAGGTGGGGTGATACATAAAACAAGAGTTTCAAATTAGCTCAGATACCGTTCCATAAACGCAATATGTAATAGACAAGACCTACTCCTTGCTCAGAGAACTGGACTCAACACGCCCGATTCACCGCACAAGAATATATCTGACTAGTAATAATCTTAAAACCTATGTATTGATATCTCTCTGTTAGAGTGTCAAGTGGGTGTAAAGCGGCATAAACACAGCCGTGAAAAGCAGCTAAACCCCATTATAAAAATAAATTACTTTTAAAAACCCATGAAACAAAGACAGGGAAAGAGAGAGAAATTCTTACACAATTCGTTCAGGGGCTGTGATGCAACCTGGATTGACCATATCTAGACCCACAGCTGGATGAGACATAAGGGTGGACACTCTTGGGGCTGAGAGGTTTGGTGAGGTTGGGTGAGCAAACGCAGACCCTTTAAAGTAATACTGCGTGCTACCCATCGCATGGGTCCCAAATCTCCAGGTTCAAGGGCATCTTCCTACATCGAAAACATGCATGAGAAACCCAGAAGATGGTACACCGTGTGATGGGGAAAGGTTTCTAAAACGCACCTCATTTCTCATCTCCTTGTGCTCGGGTTCGCCATTCCAGCCACTTTACTAGCAATCTCCCTACTTGGAGCATCAGCACCTTTAACCTCCTCTTCCGTACAGGTTGCAATTTGTCCTGAGGATGAACGGGAAGACGGGGAACCAATGAGAGACTAGCTCTTGGTTTTGGGACAGGCAGAGGTCACTCTATTTTCCCATCAGGAAGAAGAATTAACCACAGGCTCAGCCTGCCCCCCGGAACCAGAACAGGGCCTGAAGCCATCTTGCGCTTTTGCGGCCAGCTCCCAAAAAAGCGACTTGTAAAATGGAGCTTCAGGGCACTGCAATTCACAAACCTGCAGAGTTATAAATGATAACTCTCATCCACAAATATATTGAGGGAAGGCAAAGAAGAGGATTTGAAATCAAGGCAGAATTGCAGGAAACAGATTTCAGGAGGTAGATTCGAATCGCCTTTAAAGCACATGAAAAGCGGCAAAACGTTGACAATGATGCCCTTGGCCAAAAAGGGCGTATGCGTTTTTTCCTGAATATATTCAGGAAAAAACGCATGCGCCCTTTTTGGCCAACCAAGCAACCTGGAAAGGCAAATCAGCGCTACAAAGAAGTCTCGCTTCCCATCGGTCGAAAGGGCCATGCTGAAAAAAGGGTCAAAACCAGAAATGCAGGACAGGCCATGGAGAAATGGGAGCCTTGCTACACTGATGGGCGGGATGTAAATTGACAACAGCCACTCTGGAGAAGGGTACGGTGTGTCCTGAAACATCTAAAAAATACAGCTTAGAGAGCATAGGGCACTTCCACGCATGTGGGGATAAAGTGGGAAAATTGAAAATCAGCAAGACACAAGCACCCCAAAGTTTAGGGCTGCTCTGTTGACAAGGACCTCCACTTCATTCCACCTTAAATATCCCAGGAAAGCGAAAAATGGATAAAAAAGTTGTGGTCCTTATGTACAATGGAATATCACTCAGCCATGAAATCAATGTCATAAGGCTAGTAGCAGCATGATGAGTGGATTTAGGTACGACGATTCTAAGTGAAATAAGTCACACAGAAAAGGACACTTCTCATAAGGTGTCACTTATAGAGGGAATGTAAAAACCGTTACACTTGAACTGAATTACAAAACAGAACAGAGTCACACATGCAGAAAACACACTATGGCTGCTTAACGGGAAAGGTGAGGTGGGGTGATACATAAAACAAGAGTTTCAAATTAGCTCAGATACCGTTCCATAAACCCAATATGTAATAGACAAGACCTACTCCTTGCTCAGAGAACTGGACTCAACACGCCCGATTCACCGCACAAGAATATATCTGACTAGTAATAATCTTAAAACCTATGTATTGATATCTCTCTGTTAGAGTGTCAAGTGGGTGTAAAGCGGCATAAACACAGCCGTGAAAAGCAGCTAAACCCCATTATAAAAATAAATTACTTTTAAAAACCCATGAAACAAAGACAGGGAAAGAGAGAGAAATTCTTACACAATTCGTTCAGGGGCTGTGATGCAACCTGGATTGACCATATCTAGACCCACAGCTGGATGAGACATAAGGGTGGACACTCTTGGGGCTGAGAGGTTTGGTGAGGTTGGGTGAGCAAACGCAGACCCTTTAAAGTAATACTGCGTGCTACCCATCGCATGGGTCCCAAATCTCCAGGTTCAAGGGCATCTTCCTACATCGAAAACATGCATGAGAAACCCAGAAGATGGTACACCGTGTGATGGGGAAAGGTTTCTAAAACGCACCTCATTTCTCATCTCCTTGTGCTCGGGTTCGCCATTCCAGCCACTTTACTAGCAATCTCCCTACTTGGAGCATCAGCACCTTTAACCTCCTCTTCCGTACAGGTCGCAATTTGTCCTGAGGATGAACGGGAAGACGGGGAACCAATGAGAGACTAGCTCTTGGTTTTGGGACAGGCAGAGGTCACTCTATTTTCCCATCAGGAAGAAGAATTAACCACAGGCTCAGCCTGCCCCCCGGAACCAGAACAGGGCCTGAAGCCATCTTGCGCTTTTGCGGCCAGCTCCCAAAAAAGCGACTTTTAAAATGGAGCTTCAGGGAACTGCAATTCACAAACCTGCAGAGTTATAAATGATAACTCTCATCCACAAATATATTGAGGGAAGGCAAAGAAGAGGATTTGAAATCAAGGCAGAATTGCAGGAAACAGATTTCAGGAGGTAGATTCGAATCGCCTTTAAAGCACATGAAAAGCGGCAAAACGTTGACAATGATGCCCTTGGCCAAAAAGGGCGTATGCGTTTTTTCCTGAATATATTCAGGAAAAAACGCATGCGCCCTTTTTGGCCAACCAAGCAACCTGGAAAGGCAAATCAGCGCTACAAAGAAGTCTCGCTTCCCATCGGTCGAAAGGGCCATGCTGAAAAAAGGGTCAAAACCAGAAATGCAGGACAGGCCATGGAGAAATGGGAGCCTTGCTACACTGATGGGCGGGATGTAAATTGACAACAGCCACTCTGGAGAAGGGTACGGTGTGTCCTGAAACATCTAAAAAATACAGCTTAGAGAGCATAGGGCACTTCCACGCATGGGGGGATAAAGTGGGAAAATTGAAAATCAGCAAGACACAAGCACCCCAAAGTTTAGGGCTGCTCTGTTGACAAGGACCTCCACTTCATTCCACCTTAAATATCCCAGGAAAGCGAAAAATGGATAAAAAAGTTGTGGTCCTTATGTACAATGGAATATCACTCAGCCATGAAATCAATGTCATAAGGCTAGTAGCAGCATGATGAGTGGATTTAGGTACGACGATTCTAAGTGAAATAAGTCACACAGAAAAGGACACTTCTCATAAGGTGTCACTTATAGAGGGAATGTAAAAACCGTTACACTTGAACTGAATTACAAAACAGAACAGAGTCACACATGCAGAAAACACACTATGGCTGCTTAACGGGAAAGGTGAGGTGGGGTGATACATAAAACAAGAGTTTCAAATTAGCTCAGATACCGTTCCATAAACCCAATATGTAATAGACAAGACCTACTCCTTGCTCAGAGAACTGGACTCAACACGCCCGATTCACCGCACAAGAATATATCTGACTAGTAATAATCTTAAAACCTATGTATTGATATCTCTCTGTTAGAGTGTCAAGTGGGTGTAAAGCGGCATAAACACAGCCGTGAAAAGCAGCTAAACCCCATTATAAAAATAAATTACTTTTAAAAACCCATGAAACAAAGACAGGGAAAGAGAGAGAAATTCTTACACAATTCGTTCAGGGGCTGTGATGCAACCTGGATTGACCATATCTAGACCCACAGCTGGATGAGACATAAGGGTGGACACTCTTGGGGCTGAGAGGTTTGGTGAGGTTGGGTGAGCAAACGCAGACCCTTTAAAGTAATACTGCGTGCTACCCATCGCATGGGTCCCAAATCTCCAGGTTCAAGGGCATCTTCCTACATCGAAAACATGCATGAGAAACCCAGAAGATGGTACACCGTGTGATGGGGAAAGGTTTCTAAAACGCACCTCATTTCTCATCTCCTTGTGCTCGGGTTCGCCATTCCAGCCACTTTACTAGCAATCTCCCTACTTGGAGCATCAGCACCTTTAACCTCCTCTTCTGTACAGGTCGCAATTTGTCCTGAGGATGAACGGGAAGACGGGGAACCAATGAGAGACTAGCTCTTGGTTTTGGGACAGGCAGAGGTCACTCTATTTTCCCATCAGGAAGAAGAATTAACCACAGGCTCAGCCTGCCCCCCGGAACCAGAACAGGGCCTGAACCATCTTGCGCTTTTGCGGCCAGCTCCCAAAAAAGCGACTTTTAAAATGGAGCTTCAGGGCACTGCAATTCACAAACCTGCAGAGTTATAAATGATAACTCTCATCCACAAATATATTGAGGGAAGGCAAAGAAGAGGATTTGAAATCAAGGCAGAATTGCAGGAAACAGATTTCAGGAGGTAGATTCGAATCGCCTTTAAAGCACATGAAAAGCGGCAAAACGTTGACAATGATGCCCTTGGCCAAAAAGGGCGCATGCGTTTTTTCCTGAATATATTCAGGAAAAAACGCATGCGCCCTTTTTGGCCAACCAAGCAACCTGGAAAGGCAAATCAGCGCTACAAAGAAGTCTCGCTTCCCATCGGTCGAAAGGGCCATGCTGAAAAAAGGGTCAAAACCAGAAATGCAGGACAGGCCATGGAGAAATGGGAGCCTTGCTACACTGATGGGCGGGATGTAAATTGCCAACAGCCGCTCTGGAGAAGGGTACGGTGTGTCCTGAAACATCTAAAAAATACAGCTTAGAGAGCATAAGGCACTTCCACGCATGGGGGGATAAAGTGGGAAAATTGAAAATTAGCAAGACACAAGCACCCCAAAGTTTAGGGCTGCTCTGTTGACAAGGACCTCCACGTCATTCCACCTTAAATATCCCAGGAAAGCGAAAAATGGATAAAAAAGTTGTGGTCCTTATGTACAATGGAATATCACTCAGCCATGAAATCAATGTCATAAGGCTAGTAGCAGCATGATGAGTGGATTTAGGTACGACAATTCTAAGTGAAATAAGTCACACAGAAAAGGACACTTCTCATAAGGTGTCACTTATAGAGGGAATGTAAAAACCGTTACACTTGAACTGAATTACAAAACAGAACAGAGTCACACATGCAGAAAACACACTATGGCTGCTTAACGGGAAAGGTGAGGTGGGGTGATACATAAAACAAGAGTTTCAAATTAGCTCAGATACCATTCCATAAACCCAATATGTAATAGACAAGACCTACTCCTTGCTCAGAGAACTGGACTCAACACGCCCGATTCACCGCACAAGAATATATCTGACTAGTAATAATCTTAAAACCTATGTATTGATATCTCTCTGTTAGTGTGTCAAGTGGGTGTAAAGCGGCATAAACACAGCCGTGAAAAGCAGCTAAACCCCATTATAAAAGTAAATTACTTTTAAAAACCCATGAAACAAAGACAGGGAAAGAGAGAGAAATTCTTACACAATTCGTTCAGGGGCTGTGATGCAACCTGGATTGACCATATCTAGACCCACAGCTGGATGAGACATAAGGGTGGACACTCTTGGGGCTGAGAGGTTTGGTGAGGTTGGGTGAGCAAACGCAGACCCTTTAAAGTAATACTGCGTGCTACCCATCGCATGGGTCCCAAATCTCCAGGTTCAAGGGCATCTTCCTACATCGAAAACATGCATGAGAAACCCAGAAGATGGTACACCGTGTGATGGGGAAAGGTTTCTAAAACGCACTTCATTTCTCATCTCCTTGTGCTCGGGTTCGCCATTCCAGCCACTTTACTAGCAATCTGCCTACTTGGAGCCTCAGCACCTTTAACCTCCTGTTCCGTACAGGTTGCAATTTGTCCTGAGGATGAACGGGAAGACGGGGAACCAATGGGAGACTAGCTCTTGGTGTTGGGACAGGCAGAGGTCACTCTATTTTCCCATCAGGAAGAAGAATTAACCACAGGCTCAGCCTGCCCCCGGAACCAGAACAGGGCCTGAAGCCATCCTGCGCTTTTGCGGCCAGCTCCCAAAAAAGCGACTTGTAAAATGGAGCTTAAGGGCACTGCAATTCACAAACCTGCAGAGTTATAAATGATAACTCTCGTCCACAAATATATTGAGGGAAGGCAAAGAAGAGGATTTGAAATCAAGGCAGAATTGCAGGAAACAGATTTCATGACGTAGATTCGAATCGCCTTTAAAGCACATGAAAAGCGGCAAAACGTTGACAATGATGGCCTTGGCCAAAAAGGGCGCATGCGTTTTTTCCTGAATATATTCAGGAAAAAACGCATGCGCCCTTTTTGGCCAACCAAGCAACCTGGAAAGGCAAATCAGCGCTACAAAGAAGTCTCGCTTCCCATCGGTCGAAAGGGCCATGCTGAAAAAAGGGTCAAAACCAGAAATGCAGGACAGGCCATGGAGAAATGGGAGCCTTGCTACACTGATGGGCGGCATGTAAATTGCCAACAGCCGCTCTGGAGAAGGGTACGGTGTGTCCTGAAACATCTAAAAAATACAGCTTAGAGAGCATAGGGCACTTCCACGCATGGGGGGATAAAGTGGGAAAATTGAAAATTAGCAAGACACAAGCACCCCAAAGTTTAGGGCTGCTCTGTTGACAAGGACCTCCACGTCATTCCACCTTAAATATCCCAGGAAAGCGAAAAATGGATAAAAAAGTTGTGGTCCTTATGTACAATGGAATATCACTCAGCCATGAAATCAATGTCATAAGGCTAGTAGCAGCATGATGAGTGGATTTAGGTACGACAATTCTAAGTGAAATAAGTCACACAGAAAAGGACACTTCTCATAAGGTGTCACTTATAGAGGGAATGTAAAAACCGTTACACTTGAACTGAATTACAAAACAGAACAGAGTCACACTGGCAGAAAACACACTATGGCTGCTTAACGGGAAAGATGAGGTGGGGTGATACATAAAACAAGAGTTTCAAATTAGCTCAGATACCGTTCCCTAAACCCAATATGTAATAGACAAGACCTACTCCTTGCTCAGAGAACTGGACTCAACACGCCCGATTCACCGCACCAGAATATATCTGACTAGTAATAATCTTAAAACCTATGTATTGATATCTCTCTGTTAGTGTGTCAAGTGGGTGTAAAGCGGCATAAACACAGCCGTGAAAAGCAGCTAAACCCCATTATAAAAATAAATTACTTTTAAAAACCCATGAAACAAAGACAGGGAAAGAGAGAGAAATTCTTACACAATTCGTTCAGGGGCTGTGATGCAACCTGGATTGACCATATCTAGACCCACAGCTGGATGAGACATAAGGGTGGACACTCTTGGGGCTGAGAGGTTTGGTGAGGTTGGGTGAGCAAACGCAGACCCTTTAAATTAATACTGCGTGCTACCCATCACAGGGGACCCAAATCTCCAGGTTCAAGGGCATCTTCCTACATCGAAAACATGCATGAGAAACCCAGAAGATGGTACACCGTGTGATGGGGAAAGGTTTCTAAAATGCACCTCATTTCTCATCTCCTTGTGCTCGGGTTCCCCATTCCAGCCACTTTACTAGCAATCTCACTACTTGGAGCCTCAGCACCTTTAACCTCCTGTTCCGTACAGGTTGCAATTTGTCCTGAGGATGAACGGGAAGACGGGGAACCAATGAGAGACTAGCTCTTGGTGTTGGGACAGGCGCAGGTCACTCTATTTTCCCATCAGGAAGAAGAATTAACCACAGGCTCAGCCTGCCCCCCGGAACCAGAACAGGGCCTGAAGCCATCCTGCGCTTTTGCGGCCAGCTCCCAACAAAGCGACTTGTAAAATGGAGCTTCAGGGCACGCAATTCACAAACCTGCAGAGTTATAAATGATAACTCTCGTCCACAAATATATTGAGGGAAGGCAAAGAAGAGGATTTGAAATCAAGGCAGAATTGCAGGAATCAGATTTCAGGAGGTAGATTCGAATCACCTTTAAAGCACATGAAAAGCGGCAAAACGTTGACAATGATGCCCTTGGCCAAAAAGGGCGCATGCGTTTTTTCCTGAATATATTCAGGAAAAAACGCATGCGCCCTTTTTGGCCAACCAAGCAACCTGGAAAGGCAAATCAGCGCTACAAAGAAGTCTCGCTTCCCATCGGTCGAAAGGGCCATGCTGAAAAAAGGGTCAAAACCAGAAATGCAGGACAGGCCATGGAGAAATGGGAGCCTTGCTACACTGATGGGCGGGATGTAAATTGCCAACAGCCACTCTGGAGAAGGGTACGGTGTGTCCTGAAACATCTAAAAAACACAGCTTAGAGAGCATAGGTCACTTCCACGCATGGGGGGATAAAGTGGGAAAATTGAAAATCAGCAAGACACAAGCACCCGAAAGTTTAGGGCTGCTCTGTTGACAAGGACCTCCACTTCATTCCACCTTAAATATCCCAGGAAAGCGAAAAATGGATAAAAAAGTTGTGGTCCTTATGTACAATGGAATATCACTCAGCCATGAAATCAATGTCATAAGGCTAGTAGCAGCATAATGAGTGGATTTAGGTACGACGATTCTAAGTGAAATAAGTCACACAGAAAAGGACACTTCTCATAAGGTGTCACTTATAGAGGGAATGTAAAAACCGTTACACTTGAACTGAATTACAAAACAGAACAGAGTCACACATGCAGAAAACACACTATGGCTGCTTAACGGGAAAGGTGAGGTGGGGTGATACATAAAACAAGAGTTTCAAATTAGCTCAGATACCGTTCCATAAACCCAATATGTAATAGACAAGACCTACTCCTTGCTCAGAGAACTGGACTCAACACGCCCGATTCACCGCACCAGAATATATCTGACTAGTAATAATCTTAAAACCTATGTATTGATATCTCTCTGTTAGTGTGTCAAGTGGGTGTAAAGCGGCATAAACACAGCCGTGAAAAGCAGCTAAACCCCATTATAAAAATAAATTACTTTTAAAAACCCATGAAACAAAGACAGGGAAAGAGAGAGAAATTCTTACACAATTCGTTCAGGGGCTGTGATGCAACCTGGATTGACCATATCTAGACCCACAGCTGGATGAGACATAAGGGTGGACACTCTTGGGGCTGAGAGGTTTGGTGAGGTTGGGTGAGCAAACGCAGACCCTTTAAAGTAATACTGCGTGCTACCCATCGCATGGGTCCCAAATCTCCAGGTTCAAGGGCATCTTCCTACATCGAAAACATGCATGAGAAACCCAGAAGATGGTACACCGTGTGATGGGGAAAGGTTTCTAAAACGCACCTCATTTCTCATCTCCTTGTGCTCGGGTCCGCCATTCCAGCCACTTTACTAGGAATCTCCCTACTTGGAGCCTCAGCACCTTTAACCTCCTGTTCCGTACAGGTTGCAATTTGTCCTGAGGATGAACGGGTAGACGGGGAACCAATGGGAGACTAGCTCTTGGTGTTGGGACAGGCACAGGTCACTCTATTTTCCCATCAGGAAGAAGAATTAACCACAGGCTCAGCCTGCCCCCGGAACCAGAACAGGGCCTGAAGCCATCCTGCGCTTTTGCGGCCAGCTCCCAAAAAAGCGACTTGTAAAATGGAGCTTCAGGGCACTGCAATTCACAAACCTGCAGAGTTATAAATGATAACTCTCGTCCACAAATATATTGAGGGAAGGCAAAGAAGAGGATTTGAAATCAAGGCAGAATTGCAGAAAACAGATTTCATGAGGTAGATTCGAATCGCCTTTAAAGCACATGAAAAGCGGCAAAACGTTGACAATGATGCCCTTGGCCAAAAAGGGCGCATGCGTTTTTTCCTGAATATATTCAGGAAAAAACGCATGCGCCCTTTTTGGCCAACCAAGCAACCTGGAAAGGCAAATCAGCGCTACAAAGAAGTCTCGCTTCCCATCGGTCGAAAGGGCCATGCTGAAAAAAGGGTCAAAACCAGAAATGCAGGACAGGCCATGGAGAAATGGGAGCCTTGCTACACTGATGGGCGGGATGTAAATTGCCAACAGCCACTCTGGAGAAGGGTACGGTGTGTCCTGAAACATCTAAAAAACACAGCTTAGAGAGCATAGGGCACTTCCACGCATGGGGGGATAAAGTGGGAAAATTGAAAATCAGCAAGACACAAGCACCCCAAAGTTTAGGGCTGCTCTGTTGACAAGGACCTCCACTTCATTCCACCTTAAATATCCCAGGAAAGCGAAAAATGGATAAAAAAGTTGTGGTCCTTATGTACAATGGAATATCACTCAGCCATGAAATCAATGTCATAAGGCTAGTAGCAGCATGATGAGTGGATTTAGGTACGACGATTCTAAGTGAAATAAGTCACACAGAAAAGGACACTTCTCATAAGGTGTCACTTATAGAGGGAATGTAAAAACCGTTACACTTGAACTGAATTACAAAACAGAACAGAGTCACACATGCAGAAAACACACTATGGCTGCTTAACGGGAAAGGTGAGGTGGGGTGATACATAAAACAAGAGTTTCAAATTAGCTCAGACACCGTTCCATAAACCCAATATGTAATAGACAAGACCTACTCCTTGCTCAGAGAACTGGACTCAACACGTCCGATTCACCACACAAGAATATATCTGACTAGTAATAATCTTAAAACCTATGTATTGATATCTCTCTGTTAGTGTGTCAAGTGGGTGTAAAGCGGCATAAACACAGCCGTGAAAAGCAGCTAAACCCCATTATAAAAATAAATTACTTTTAAAAACCCATGAAACAAAGACAGGGAAAGAGAGAGAAATTCTTACACAATTCGTTAAGGGGCTGTGATGCAACCTGGATTGACCATATCTAGACCCACAGCTGGATGAGACATAAGGGTGGACACTCTTGGGGCTGAGAGGTTTGGTGAGGTTGGGTGAGCAAACGCAGACCCTTTAAAGTAATACTGCGTGCTACCCATCGCATGGGTCCCAAATCTCCAGGTTCAAGGGCATCTTCCTACATCGAAAACATGCATGAGAAACCCAGAAGATGGTACACCGTGTGATGGGGAAAGGTTTCTAAAATGCACCTCATTTCTCATCTCCTTGTGCTCGGGTTCGCCATTCCAGCCACTTTACTAGCAATCTCCCTACTTGGAGCCTCAGCACCTTTAACCTCCTGTTCCGTACAGGTTGCAATTTGTCCTGAGGATGAACGGGAAGACGGGGAACCAATGAGAGACTAGCTCTTGGTGTTGGGACAGGCGCAGGTCACTCTATTTTCCCATCAGGAAGAAGAATTAACCACAGGCTCAGCCTGCCCCCCGGAACCAGAACAGGGCCTGAAGCCATCCTGCGCTTTTGCGGCCAGCTCCCAACAAAGCGACTTGTAAAATGGAGCTTCAGGGCACGCAATTCACAAACCTGCAGAGTTATAAATGATAACTCTCGTCCACAAATATATTGAGGGAAGGCAAAGAAGAGGATTTGAAATCAAGGCAGAATTGCAGGAATCAGATTTCAGGAGGTAGATTCGAATCACCTTTAAAGCACATGAAAAGCGGCAAAACGTTGACAATGATGCCCTTGGCCAAAAAGGGCGCATGCGTTTTTTCCTGAATATATTCAGGAAAAAACGCATGCGCCCTTTTTGGCCAACCAAGCAACCTGGAAAGGCAAATCAGCGCTACAAAGAAGTCTCGCTTCCCATCGGTCGAAAGGTCCATGCTGAAAAAAGGGTCAAAACCAGAAATGCAGGACAGGCCATGGAGAAATGGGAGCCTTGCTACACTGATGGGCGGGATGTAAATTGCCAACAGCCACTCTGGAGAAGGGTACGGTGTGTCCTGAAACATCTAAAAAACACAGCTTAGAGAGCATAGGTCACTTCCACGCATGGGGGGATAAAGTGGGAAAATTGAAAATCAGCAAGACACAAGCACCCGAAAGTTTAGGGCTGCTCTGTTGACAAGGACCTCCACTTCATTCCACCTTAAATATCCCAGGAAAGCGAAAAATGGATAAAAAAGTTGTGGTCCTTATGTACAATGGAATATCACTCAGCCATGAAATCAATGTCATAAGGCTAGTAGCAGCATAATGAGTGGATTTAGGTACGACGATTCTAAGTGAAATAAGTCACACAGAAAAGGACACTTCTCATAAGGTGTCACTTATAGAGGGAATGTAAAAACCGTTACACTTGAACTGAATTACAAAACAGAACAGAGTCACACATGCAGAAAACACACTATGGCTGCTTAACGGGAAAGGTGAGGTGGGGTGACACATAAAACAAGAGTTTCAAATTAGCTCAGATACCGTTCCATAAACCCAATATGTAATAGACAAGACCTACTCCTTGCTCAGAGAACTGGACTCAACACGCCCGATTCACCGCACCAGAATATATCTGACTAGTAATAATCTTAAAACCTATGTATTGATATCTCTCTGTTAGTGTGTCAAGTGGGTGTAAAGCGGCATAAACACAGCCGTGAAAAGCAGCTAAACCCCATTATAAAAATAAATTACTTTTAAAAACCCATGAAACAAAGACAGGGAAAGAGAGAGAAATTCTTACACAATTCGTTCAGGGGCTGTGATGCAACCTGGATTGACCATATCTAGACCCACAGCTGGATGAGACATAAGGGTGGACACTCTTGGGGCTGAGAGGTTTGGTGAGGTTGGGTGAGCAAACGCAGACCCTTTAAAGTAATACTGCGTGCTACCCATCGCATGGGTCCCAAATCTCCAGGTTCAAGGGCATCTTCCTACATCGAAAACATGCATGAGAAACCCAGAAGATGGTACACCGTGTGATGGGGAAAGGTTTCTAAAACGCACCTCATTTCTCATCTCCTTGTGCTCGGGTCCGCCATTCCAGCCACTTTACTAGGAATCTCCCTACTTGGAGCCTCAGCACCTTTAACCTCCTGTTCCGTACAGGTTGCAATTTGTCCTGAGGATGAACGGGAAGACGGGGAACCAATGGGAGACTAGCTCTTGGTGTTGGGACAGGCACAGGTCACTCTATTTTCCCATCAGGAAGAAGAATTAACCACAGGCTCAGCCTGCCCCCGGAACCAGAACAGGGCCTGAAGCCATCCTGCGCTTTTGCGGCCAGCTCCCAAAAAAGCGACTTGTAAAATGGAGCTTCAGGGCACTGCAATTCACAAACCTGCAGAGTTATAAATGATAACTCTCGTCCACAAATATATTGAGGGAAGGCAAAGAAGAGGATTTGAAATCAAGGCAGAATTGCAGAAAACAGATTTCATGAGGTAGATTCGAATCGCCTTTAAAGCACATGAAAAGCGGCAAAACGTTGACAATGATGCCCTTGGCCAAAAAGGGCGCATGCGTTTTTTCCTGAATATATTCAGGAAAAAACGCATGCGCCCTTTTTGGCCAACCAAGCAACCTGGAAAGGCAAATCAGCGCTACAAAGAAGTCTCGCTTCCCATCGGTCGAAAGGGCCATGCTGAAAAAAGGGTCAAAACCAGAAATGCAGGACAGGCCATGGAGAAATGGGAGCCTTGCTACACTGATGGGCGGGATGTAAATTGCCAACAGCCACTCTGGAGAAGGGTACGGTGTGTCCTGAAACATCTAAAAAACACAGCTTAGAGAGCATAGGGCACTTCCACGCATGGGGGGATAAAGTGGGAAAATTGAAAATCAGCAAGACACAAGCACCCCAAAGTTTAGGGCTGCTCTGTTGACAAGGACCTCCACTTCATTCCACCTTAAATATCCCAGGAAAGCGAAAAATGGATAAAAAAGTTGTGGTCCTTATGTACAATGGAATATCACTCAGCCATGAAATCAATGTCATAAGGCTAGTAGCAGCATGATGAGTGGATTTAGGTACGACGATTCTAAGTGAAATAAGTCACACAGAAAAGGACACTTCTCATAAGGTGTCACTTATAGAGGGAATGTAAAAACCGTTACACTTGAACTGAATTACAAAACAGAACAGAGTCACACATGCAGAAAACACACTATGGCTGCTTAACAGGAAAGGTGAGGTGGGGTGATACATAAAACAAGAGTTTCAAATTAGCTCAGATACCGTTCCATAAACCCAATATGTAATAGACAAGACCTACTCCTTGCTCAGAGAACTGGACTCAACACGCCCGATTCACCGCACCAGAATATATCTGACTAGTAATAATCTTAAAACCTATGTATTGATATCTCTCTGTTAGTGTGTCAAGTGGGTGTAAAGCGGCATAAACACAGCCGTGAAAAGCAGCTAAACCCCATTGTAAAAATAAATTACTTTTAAAAACCCATGAAACAAAGACAGGGAAAGAGAGAGAAATTCTTACACAATTCGTTCAGGGGCTGTGATGCAACCTGGATTGACCATATCTAGACCCACAGCTGGATGAGACATAAGGGTGGACACTCTTGGGGCTGAGAGGTTTGGTGAGGTTGGGTGAGCAAACGCAGACCCTTTAAAGTAATACTGCGTGCTACCCATCGCATGGGTCCCAAATCTCCAGGTTCAAGGGCATCTTCCTACATCGAAAACATGCATGAGAAACGCAGAAGATGGTACACCGTGTGATGGGGAAAGGTTTCTAAAACGCACCTCATTTCTCATCTCCTTGTGCTCGGGTTCGCCATTCCAGCCACTTTACTAGCAATCTCCCTACTTGGAGCATCAGCACCTTTAACCTCCTGTTCCGTACAGGTTGCAATTTGTCCTGAGGATGAATGGGAAGACGGGGAACCAATGAGAGACTAGCTCTTGGTGTTGGGACAGGCACAGGTCACTCTATTTTCCCATCAGGAAGAAGAATTAACCACAGGCTCAGCCTGCCCCCCGGAACCAGAACAGGGCCTGAAGCCATCCTGCGCTTTTGCGGCCAGCTCCCAAAAAAGCGACTTGTAAATTGGAGCTTCAGGGCACTGCAATTCACAAACCTGCAGAGTTATAAATGATAACTCTCGTCCACAAATATATTGAGGGAAGGACAAGAAGAGGATTTGAAATCAAGGAAGAATTGCAGGAAACAGATTTCAGGAGGTAGATTCGAATCGCCTTTAAAGCACATGAAAAGCAGCAAAACGTTGACAATGAGGCCCTTGGCCAAAAAGGGCGTATGCGTTTCTTGCTGAATATATTCAGGAAAAAACGCATACGCCCTTTTTGGCCAACGAAGCAACCTGGAAAGGCAAATCAGTGCTACAAAGAAGTCTCGCTTCCCATCAGTCAAAAGGGCCATGCCAAAAAAAGTGTCAAAACCAGAAATGCAGGACAGGCCATGGAGAAATGGGAGCCTTGCTACACTGATGGGCGGGATGTAAATTGCCAACAGCCACTCTGGAGAAGTGTACGGTGTGTCCTGAAACATCTAAAAAACACAGCTTAGAGAGCATAGGGCACTTCCACGCATGGGGGGATAAAGTGGGAAAATTGAAAATCAGCAAGACACAAGCACCCCAAAGTTTAGGGCTGCTCTGTTGACAAGGTCCTCCACTTCATTCCACCTTAAATATCCCAGGAAAGCGAAAAATGGATAAAAAAGTTATGGTCCTTATGTACAATGGAATATCACTCAGCCATGAAATCAATGTCATAAGGCTAGTAGCAGCATGATGAGTGGATTTAGGTACGACGATTCTAAGTGAAATAAGTCACACAGAAAAGGACACTTCTCATAAGGTGTCACTTATAGAGGGAATGTAAAAACCATTACACTTGAACTGAATTACAAAACAGAACAGAGTCACACATGCAGAAAACACACTATGGCTGCTTAACGGGAAAGGTGAGGTGGGGTGATACATAAAACAAGAGTTTCAAATTAGCTCAGATACCGTTCCATAAACCCAATATGTAATAGACAAGACCTACTCCTTGCTCAGAGAACTGGACTCAACACGCCCGATTCACCGCACAAGAATATATCTGACTAGTAATAATCTTAAAACCTATGTATTGATATGTCTCTGTTAGTGTGTCAAGTGGGTGTAAAGCGGCATAAACACAGCCGTGAAAAGCAGCTAAACCCCATTATAAAAATAAATTACTTTTAAAAACCCATGAAACAAAGACAGGGAAAGACAGAGAAATTCTTACACAATTCGTTCAGGGGCTGTGATGCAACCTGGATTGACCATATCTAGACCCACAGCTGGATGAGACATAAGGGTGGACACTCTTGGGGCTGAGAGGTTTGGTGAGGTTGGGTGAGCAAACGCAGACCCTTTAAAGTAATACTGCGTGCTACCCATCACAGGGGACCCAAATCTCCAGGTTCAAGGGCATCTTCCTACATCGAAAACATGCATGAGAAACCCAGAAGATGGTACACCGTGTGATGGGGAAAGGTTTCTAAAATGCACCTCATTTCTCATCTCCTTGTGCTCGGGTTCGCCATTCCAGCCACTTTACTAGCAATCTCCCTACTTGGAGCCTCAGCACCTTTAACCTCCTGTTCCGTACAGGTTGCAATTTGTCCTGAGGATGAACGGGAAGACGGGGAACCAATGAGAGACTAGCTCTTGGTGTTGGGACAGGCGCAGGTCACTCTATTTTCCCATCAGGAAGAAGAATTAACCACAGGCTCTGCCTGCCCCCCGGAACCAGAACAGGGCCTGAAGCCATCCTGCGCTTTTGCGGCCAGCTCCCAACAAAGCGACTTGTAAAATGGAGCTTCAGGGCACGCAATTCACAAACCTGCAGAGTTATAAATGATAACTCTCGTCCACAAATATATTGAGGGAAGGCAAAGAAGAGGATTTGAAATCAAGGCAGAATTGCAGGAATCAGATTTCAGGAGGTAGATTCGAATCACCTTTAAAGCACATGAAAAGCGGCAAAACGTTGACAATGATGCCCTTGGCCAAAAAGGGCGCATGTGTTTTTTCCTGAATATATTCAGGAAAAAACGCATGCGCCCTTTTTGGCCAACCAAGCAACCTGGAAAGGCAAATCAGCGCTACAAAGAAGTCTCGCTTCCCATCGGTCGAAAGGGCCATGCTGAAAAAAGTGTCAAAACCAGAAATGCAGGACAGGCCATGGAGAAATGGGAGCCTTGCTACACTGATGGGCGGGATGAAAATTGCCAACAGCCACTCTGGAGAAGGGTACGGTGTGTCCTGAAACATCTAAAAAACACAGCTTAGAGAGCATAGGTCACTTCCACGCATGGGGGGATAAAGTGGGAAAATTGAAAATCAGCAAGACACAAGCACCCGAAAGTTTAGGGCTGCTCTGTTGACAAGGACCTCCACTTCATTCCACCTTAAATATCCCAGGAAAGCGAAAAATGGATAAAAAAGTTGTGGTCCTTATGTACAATGGAATATCACTCAGCCATGAAATCAATGTCATAAGGCTAGTAGCAGCATAATGAGTGGATTTAGGTACGACGATTCTAAGTGAAATAAGTCACACAGAAAAGGACACTTCTCATAAGGTGTCACTTATAGAGGGAATGTAAAAACCGTTACACTTGAACTGAATTACAAAACAGAACAGAGTCACACATGCAGAAAACACACTATGGCTGCTTAACGGGAAAGGTGAGGTGGGGTGATACATAAAACAAGAGTTTCAAATTAGCTCAGATACCGTTCCATAAACCCAATATGTAATAGACAAGACCTACTCCTTGCTCAGAGAACTGGACTCAACACGCCCGATTCACCGCACAAGAATATATCTGACTAGTAATAATCTTAAAACCTATGTATTGATATCTCTCTGTTAGTGTGTCAAGTGGGTGTAAAGCGGCATAAACACAGCCGTGAAAAGCAGCTAAACCCCATTATAAAAATAAATTACTTTTAAAAACCCATGAAACAAAGACAGGGAAAGAGAGAGAAATTCTTACACAATTCGTTCAGGGGCTGTGATGCAACCTGGATTGACCATATCTAGACCCACAGCTGGATGAGACATAAGGGTGGACACTCTTGGGGCTGAGAGGTTTGGTGAGGTTGGGTGAGCAAACGCAGACCCTTTAAAGTAATACTGCGTGCTACCCATCGCATGGGTCCCAAATCTCCAGGTTCAAGGGCATCTTCCTACATCGAAAACATGCATGAGAAACCCAGAAGATGGTACACCGTGTGATGGGGAAAGGTTTCTAAAACGCACCTCATTTCTCATCTCCTTGTGCTCGGGTTCGCCATTCCAGCCACTTTACTAGCAATCTCCCTACTTGGAGCCTCAGCACCTTTAACCTCCTGTTCCGTACAGGTTGCAATTTGTCCTGAGGATGAACGGGAAGACGGGGAACCAATGAGAGACTAGCTCTTGGTTTTGGGACAGGCAGAGGTCACTCTATATTCCCATCAGGAAGAAGAATTAACCACAGGCTCAGCCTGCCCCCCGGAACCAGAAAAGGGCCTGAAGCCATCCTGCGCTTTTGCGGCCAGCTCCCAAAAAAGCGACTTGTAAAATGGAGCTTCAGGGCACTGCAATTCAAAAACCTGCAGAGTTATAAATGATAACTCTCGTCCACCAATATATTGAGGGAAGGCAAAGAAGAGGATTTGAAATCAAGGCAGAATTGCAGGAAACAGATTTCAGGAGGTAGATTCGAATCGCCTTTAAAGCACATGAAAAGCGGCAAAACGTTGACAATGATGCCCTTGGCCAAAAAGGGCGCATGCGTTTTTTCCTGAATATATTCAGGAAAAAACGCATGCGCCCTTTTTGGACAACCAAGCAACCTGGAAAGGCAAATCAGTGCTACAAAGAAGTCTCTCTTCCCATCAGTCAAAAGGGCCATGCCAAAAAAAGTGTCAAAACCAGAAATGCAGGACAGGCCATGGAGAAATGGGAGCCTTGCTACACTGATGGGCGGGATGTAAATTGCCAACAGCCACTCTGGAGAAGTGTACGGTGTGTCCTGAAACATCTAAAAAACACAGCTTAGAGAGCATAGGGCACTTCCACGCATGGGGGGATAAAGTGGGAAAATTGAAAATCAGCAAGACACAAGCACCCCAAAGTTTAGGGCTGCTCTGTTGACAAGGACCTCCACTTCATTCCACCTTAAATATCCCAGGAAAGCGAAAAATGGATCAAAAAGTTGTGGTCCTTATGTACAATGGAATATCACTCAGCCATGAAATCAATGTCATAAGGCTAGTAGCAGCATGATGAGTGGATTTAGGTACGACGATTCTAAGTGAAATAAGTCACACAGAAAAGGACACTTCTCATATGGTGTCACTTATAGAGGGAATGTAAAAACCGTTACACTTGAACTGAATTACAAAACAGAACAGAGTCACACATGCAGAAAACACACTATGGCTGCTTAACGGGAAAGGTGAGGTGGGGTGATACATAAAACAAGAGTTTCAAATTAGCTCAGATACCGTTCCATAAACCCAATATGTAATAGACAAGACCTACTCCTTGCTCAGAGAACTGGACTCAACACGCCCGATTCACCGCACAAGAATATATCTGACTAGTAATAATCTTAAAACCTATGTATTGATATCTCTCTGTTAGTGTGTCAAGTGGGTGTAAAGCGGCATAAACACAGCCGTGAAAAGCAGCTAAACCCCATTATAAAAATAAATTACTTTTAAAAACCCATGAAACAAAGACAGGGAAAGAGAGAGAAATTCTTACACAATTCGTTCAGGGGCTGTGATGCAACCTGGATTGACCATATCTAGACCCACAGCTGGATGAGACATAAGGGTGGACACTCTTGGGGCTGAGAGGTTTGGTGAGGTTGGGTGAGCAAACGCAGACCCTTTAAAGTAATACTGCGTGCTACCCATCGCATGGGTCCCAAATCTCCAGGTTCAAGGGCATCTTCCTACATCGAAAACATGCATGAGAAACCCAGAAGATGGTACACCGTGTGATGGGGAAAGGTTTCTAAAACGCACCTCATTTCTCATCTCCTTGTGCTCGGGTTCGCCATTCCAGCCACTTTACTATCAATCTCCCTACTTGGAGCATCAGCACCTTTAACCTCCTGTTCCGTACAGGTTGCAATTTGTCCTGAGGATGAACGGGAAGACGGGGAACCAATGAGAGACTAGCTCTTGGTGTTGGGACAGGCACAGGTCACTCTATTTTCCCATCAGGAAGAAGAATTAACCACAGGCTCAGCCTGCCCCCCAGAACCAGAACAGGGCCTGAAGCCATCCTGCGCTTTTGCGGCCAGCTCCCAAAAAAGCGACTTGTAAAATGGAGCTTCAGGGCACTGCAATTCACAAACCTGCAGAGTTATAAATGATAACTCTCGTCCACAAATATATTGAGGGAAGGCAAAGAAGAGGATTGGAAATCAAGGCAGAATTGCAGGAATCAGATTTCAGGAGGTAGATTCGAATCGCCTTTAAAGCACATGAAAAGCGGCAAAACGTTGACAATGATGCCCTTGGCCAAAAAGGGCGTATGCGTTTTTTCCTGAATATATTCAGGAAAAAACGCATGCGACCTTTTTGGCCAACCAAGCAACCTGGAAAGGCAAATCAGCGCTACAAAGAAGTCTCGCTTCCCATCGGTCAAAAGGGCCATGCCAAAAAAAGTGTCAAAACCAGAAATGCAGGACAGGCCATGGAGAAATGGGAGCCTTGCTACACTGATGGGCGGGATGTAAATTGCCCACAGCCACTCTGGAGAAGGGTACGGTGTGTCCTGAAACATCTAAAAAACACAGCTTAGAGAGCATAGGGCACTTCCACGCATGGGGGGATAAAGTGGGAAAATTGAAAATCAGCAAGACACAAGCACCCCAAAGTTTAGGGCTGCTCTGTTGACAAGGACCTCCACTTCATTCCACCTTAAATATCCCAGGAAAGCGAAAAATCGATAAAAAAGTTGTGGTCCTTATGTACAATGGAATATCACTCCGCCATGAAATCAATGTCATAAGGCTAGTAGCAGCATGATGAGTGGATTTAGGTACGACGATTCTAAGTGAAATAAGTCACACAGAAAAGGACACTTCTCATAAGGTGTCACTTATAGAGGGAATGTAAAAACCGTTACACTTGAACTGAATTACAAAACAGAACAGAGTCACACATGCAGAAAACACACTATGGCTGCTTAACGGGAAAGGTGAGGTGGGGTGATACATAAAACAAGAGTTTCAAATTAGCTCAGATACCGTTCCATAAACCCAATATGTAATAGACAAGACCTACTCCTTGCTCAGAGAACTGGACTCAACACGCCCGATTCACCGCACCAGAATATATCTGACTAGTAATAATCTTAAAACCTATGTATTGATATCTCTCTGTTAGTGTGTCAAGTGGGTGTAAAGCGGCATAAACACAGCCGTGAAAAGCAGCTAAACCCCATTATAAAAATAAATTACTTTTAAAAACCCATGAAACAAAGACAGGGAAAGAGAGAGAAATTCTTACACAATTCGTTCAGGGGCTGTGATGCAACCTGGATTGACCATATCTAGACCCACAGCTGGATGAGACATAAGGGTGGACACTCTTGGGGCTGAGAGGTTTGGTGAGGTTGGGTGAGCAAACGCAGACCCTTTAAAGTAATACTGCGTGCTACCCATCGCATGGGTCCCAAATCTCCAGGTTCAAGGGCATCTTCCTACATCGAAAACATGCATGAGAAACCCAGAAGATGGTACACCGTGTGATGGGGAAAGGTTTCTAAAACGCACCTCATTTCTCATCTCCTTGTGCTCGGGTCCGCCATTCCAGCCACTTTACTAGGAATCTCCCTACTTGGAGCCTCAGCACCTTTAACCTCCTGTTCCGTACAGGTTGCAATTTGTCCTGAGGATGAACGGGAAGACGGGGAACCAATGGGAGACTAGCTCTTGGTGTTGGGACAGGCACAGGTCACTCTATTTTCCCATCAGGAAGAGGAATTAACCACAGGCTCAGCCTGCCCCCGGAACCAGAACAGGGCCTGAAGCCATCCTGCGCTTTTGCGGCCAGCTCCCAAAAAAGCGACTTGTAAAATGGAGCTTCAGGGCACTGCAATTCACAAACCTGCAGAGTTATAAATGATAACTCTCGTCCACAAATATATTGAGGGAAGGCAAAGAAGAGGATTTGAAATCAAGGCAGAATTGCAGAAAACAGATTTCATGAGGTAGATTCGAATCGCCTTTAAAGCACATGAAAAGCGGCAAAACGTTGACAATGATGCCCTTGGCCAAAAAGGGCGCATGCGTTTTTTCCTGAATATATTCAGGAAAAAACGCATGCGCCCTTTTTGGCCAACCAAGCAACCTGGAAAGGCAAATCAGCGCTACAAAGAAGTCTCGCTTCCCATCGGTCGAAAGGGCCATGCTGAAAAAAGGGTCAAAACCAGAAATGCAGGACAGGCCATGGAGAAATGGGAGCCTTGCTACACTGATGGGCGGGATGTAAATTGCCAACAGCCACTTTGGAGAAGGGTACGGTGTGTCCTGAAACATCTAAAAAACACAGCTTAGAGAGCATAGGGCACTTCCACGCATGGGGGGATAAAGTGGGAAAATTGAAAATCAGCAAGACACAAGCACCCCAAAGTTTAGGGCTGCTCTGTTGACAAGGACCTCCACTTCATTCCACCTTAAATATCCCAGGAAAGCGAAAAATGGATAAAAAAGTTGTGGTCCTTATGTACAATGGAATATCACTCAGCCATGAAATCAATGTCATAAGGCTAGTAGCAGCATGATGAGTGGATTTAGGTACGACGATGCTAAGTGAAATAAGTCACACAGAAAAGGACACTTCTCATAAGGTGTCACTTATAGAGGGAATGTAAAAACCGTTACACTTGAAGTGAATTACAAAACAGAACAGAGTCACACATGCAGAAAACACACTATGGCTGCTTAACAGGAAAGGTGAGGTGGGGTGATACATAAAACAAGAGTTTCAAATTAGCTCAGATACCGTTCCATAAACCCAATATGTAATAGACAAGACCTACTCCTTGCTCAGAGAACTGGACTCAACACGCCCGATTCACCGCACCAGAATATATCTGACTAGTAATAATCTTAAAACCTATGTATTGATATCTCTCTGTTAGTGTGTCAAGTGGGTGTAAAGCGGCATAAACACAGCCGTGAAAAGCAGCTAAACCCCATTGTAAAAATAAATTACTTTTAAAAACCCATGAAACAAAGACAGGGAAAGAGAGAGAAATTCTTACACAATTCGTTCAGGGGCTGTGATGCAACCTGGATTGACCATATCTAGACCCACAGCTGGATGAGACATAAGGGTGGACACTCTTGGGGCTGAGAGGTTTGGTGAGGTTGGGTGAGCAAACGCAGACCCTTTAAAGTAATACTGCGTGCTACCCATCGCATGGGTCCCAAATCTCCAGGTTCAAGGGCATCTTCCTACATCGAAAACATGCATGAGAAACGCAGAAGATGGTACACCGTGTGATGGGGAAAGGTTTCTAAAACGCACCTCATTTCTCATCTCCTTGTGCTCGGGTTCGCCATTCCAGCCACTTTACTAGCAATCTCCCTACTTGGAGCATCAGCACCTTTAACCTCCTGTTCCGTACAGGTTGCAATTTGTCCTGAGGATGAATGGGAAGACGGGGAACCAATGAGAGACTAGCTCTTGGTGTTGGGACAGGCACAGGTCACTCTATTTTCCCATCAGGAAGAAGAATTAACCACAGGCTCAGCCTGCCCCCCGGAACCAGAACAGGGCCTGAAGCCATCCTGCGCTTTTGCGGCCAGCTCCCAAAAAAGCGACTTGTAAATTGGAGCTTCAGGGCACTGCAATTCACAAACCTGCAGAGTTATAAATGATAACTCTCGTCCACAAATATATTGAGGGAAGGACAAGAAGAGGATTTGAAATCAAGGAAGAATTGCAGGAAACAGATTTCAGGAGGTAGATTCGAATCGCCTTTAAAGCACATGAAAAGCAGCAAAACGTTGACAATGAGGCCCTTGGCCAAAAAGGGCGTATGCGTTTCTTGCTGAATATATTCAGGAAAAAACGCATACGCCCTTTTTGGCCAACGAAGCAACCTGGAAAGGCAAATCAGTGCTACAAAGAAGTCTCGCTTCCCATCAGTCAAAAGGGCCATGCCAAAAAAAGTGTCAAAACCAGAAATGCAGGACAGGCCATGGAGAAATGGGAGCCTTGCTACACTGATGGGCGGGATGTAAATTGCCAACAGCCACTCTGGAGAAGTGTACGGTGTGTCCTGAAACATCTAAAAAACACAGCTTAGAGAGCATAGGGCACTTCCACGCATGGGGGGATAAAGTGGGAAAATTGAAAATCAGCAAGACACAAGCACCCCAAAGTTTAGGGCTGCTCTGTTGACAAGGACCTCCACTTCATTCCACCTTAAATATCCCAGGAAAGCGAAAAATGGATAAAAAAGTTGTGGTCCTTATGTACAATGGAATATCACTCAGCCATGAAATCAATGTCATAAGGCTAGTAGCAGCATGATGAGTGGATTTAGGTACGACGATTCTAAGTGAAATAAGTCACACAGAAAAGGACATTTCTCATAAGGTGTCACTTATAGAGGGAATGTAAAAACCGTTACACTTGAACTGAATTACAAAACAGAACAGAGTCACACTGGCAGAAAACACACTATGGCTGCTTAACGGGAAAGATGAGGTGGGGTGATACATAAAACAAGAGTTTCAAATTAGCTCAGATACCGTTCCATAAACCCAATATGTAATAGACAAGACCTACTCCTTGCTCAGAGAACTGGACTCAACACGCCCGATTCACCGCACCAGAATATATCTGACTAGTAATAATCTTAAAACCTATGTATTGATATCTCTCTGTTAGTGTGTCAAGTGGGTGTAAAGCGGCATAAACACAGCCGTGAAAAGCAGCTAAACCCCATTATAAAAATAAATTACTTTTAAAAACCCATGAAACAAAGACAGGGAAAGAGAGAGAAATTCTTACACAATTCGTTCAGGGGCTGTGATGCAACCTGGATTGACCATATCTAGACCCACAGCTGGATGAGACATAAGGGTGGACACTCTTGGGGCTGAGAGGTTTGGTGAGGTTGGGTGAGCAAACGCAGACCCTTTAAAGTAATACTGCGTGCTACCCATCACAGGGGACCCAAATCTCCAGGTTCAAGGGCATCTTCCTACATCGAAAACATGCATGAGAAACCCAGAAGATGGTACACCGTGTGATGGGGAAAGGTTTCTAAAATGCACCTCATTTCTCATCTCCTTGTGCTCGGGTTCGCCATTCCAGCCACTTTACTAGCAATCTCCCTACTTGGAGCCTCAGCACCTTTAACCTCCTGTTCCGTACAGGTTGCAATTTGTCCTGAGGATGAACGGGAAGACGGGGAACCAATGAGAGACTAGCTCTTGGTGTTGGGACAGGCGCAGGTCACTCTATTTTCCCATCAGGAAGAAGAATTAACCACAGGCTCAGCCTGCCCCCCGGAACCAGAACAGGGCCTGAAGCCATCCTGCGCTTTTGCGGCCAGCTCCCAACAAAGCGACTTGTAAAATGGAGCTTCAGGGCACGCAATTCACAAACCTGCAGAGTTATAAATGATAACTCTCGTCCACAAATATATTGAGGGAAGGCAAAGAAGAGGATTTGAAATCAAGGCAGAATTGCAGGAATCAGATTTCAGGAGGTAGATTCGAATCACCTTTAAAGCACATGAAAAGCGGCAAAACGTTGACAATGATGCCCTTGGCCAAAAAGGGCGCATGCGTTTTTTCCTGAATATATTCAGGAAAAAACGCATGCGCCCTTTTTGGCCAACCAAGCAACCTGGAAAGGCAAATCAGCGCTACAAAGAAGTCTCGCTTCCCATCGGTCGAAAGGGCCATGCTGAAAAAAGTGTCAAAACCAGAAATGCAGGACAGGCCATGGAGAAATGGGAGCCTTGCTACACTGATGGGCGGGATGTAAATTGCCAACAGCCACTCTGGAGAAGGGTACGGTGTGTCCTGAAACATCTAAAAAACACAGCTTAGAGAGCATAGGTCACTTCCACGCATGGGGGGATAAAGTGGGAAAATTGAAAATCAGCAAGACACAAGCACCCGAAAGTTTAGGGCTGCTCTGTTGACAAGGACCTCCACTTCATTCCACCTTAAATATCCCAGGAAAGCGAAAAATGGATAAAAAAGTTGTGGTCCTTATGTACAATGGAATATCACTCAGCCATGAAATCAATGTCATAAGGCTAGTAGCAGCATAATGAGTGGATTTAGGTACGACGATTCTAAGTGAAATAAGTCACACAGAAAAGGACACTTCTCATAAGGTGTCACTTATAGAGGGAATGTAAAAACCGTTACACTTGAACTGAATTACAAAACAGAACAGAGTCACACATGCAGAAAACACACTATGGCTGCTTAACGGGAAAGGTGAGGTGGGGTGACACATAAAACAAGAGTTTCAAATTAGCTCAGATACCGTTCCATAAACCCAATATGTAATAGACAAGACCTACTCCTTGCTCAGAGAACTGGACTCAACACGCCCGATTCACCGCACCAGAATATATCTGACTAGTAATAATCTTAAAACCTATGTATTGATATCTCTCTGTTAGTGTGTCAAGTGGGTGTAAAGCGGCATAAACACAGCCGTGAAAAGCAGCTAAACCCCATTATAAAAATAAATTACTTTTAAAAACCCATGAAACAAAGACAGGGAAAGAGAGAGAAATTCTTACACAATTCGTTCAGGGGCTGTGATGCAACCTGGATTGACCATATCTAGACCCACAGCTGGATGAGACATAAGGGTGGACACTCTTGGGGCTGAGAGGTTTGGTGAGGTTGGGTGAGCAAACGCAGACCCTTTAAAGTAATACTGCGTGCTACCCATCGCATGGGTCCCAAATCTCCAGGTTCAAGGTCATCTTCCTACATCGAAAACATGCATGAGAAACCCAGAAGATGGTACACCGTGTGATGGGGAAAGGTTTCTAAAACACACCTCATTTCTCATCTCCTTGTGCTCGGGTTCGCCATTCCAGCCACTTTACTAGCAATCTCCCTACTTGGAGCCTCAGCACCTTTAACCTCCTGTTCCGTACAGGTTGCAATTTGTCCTGAGGATGAACGGGAAGACGGGGAACCAATGAGAGACTAGCTCTTGGTGTTGGGACAGGCACAGGTCACTCTATTTTCCCATCAGGAAGAAGAATTAACCACATGCTCAGCCTGCCCCCCGGAACCAGAACAGGGCCTGAAGCCATCCTGCGCTTTTGCGGCCAGCTCCCAAAAAAGCGACTTGTAAAAAGGAGCTTCAGGGCACTGCAATTCACAAACCTGCAGAGTTATAAATGATAACTCTCGTCCACAAATATATTGAGGGAAGGCAAAGAAGAGGATTTGAAATCAAGGCAGAATTGCAGGAAACAGATTTCAGGAGGTAGATTCGAATCGCCTTTAAAGCACATGAAAAGCGGCAAAACGTTGACAATGATGCCCTTGGCCAAAAAGGGCGCATGCGTTTTTTCCTGAATATATTCAGGAAAAAACGCATGCGCCCTTTTTGGACAACCAAGCAACCTGGAAAGGCAAATCAGTGCTACAAAGAAGTCTCTCTTCCCATCAGTCAAAAGGGCCATGCCAAAAAAAGTGTCAAAACCAGAAATGCAGGACAGGCCATGGAGAAATGGGAGCCTTGCTACACTGATGGGCGGGATGTAAATTGCCAACAGCCACTCTGGAGAAGTGTACGGTGTGTCCTGAAACATCTAAAAAACACAGCTTAGAGAGCATAGGGCACTTCCACGCATGGGGGGATAAAGTGGGAAAATTGAAAATCAGCAAGACACAAGCACCCCAAAGTTTAGGGCTGCTCTGTTGACAAGGACCTCCACTTCATTCCACCTTAAATATCCCAAAAAGCGAAAAATGGATCAAAAAGTTGTGGTCCTTATGTACAATGGAATATCACTCAGCCATGAAATCAATGTCATAAGGCTAGTAGCAGCATGATGAGTGGATTTAGGTAAGACGATTCTAAGTGAAATAAGTCACACAGAAAAGGACACTTCTCATAAGGTGTCACTTATAGAGGGAATGTAAAAACCGTTACACTTGAACTGAATTACAAAACAGAACAGAGTCACACTTGCAGAAAACACACTATGGCTGCTTAACGGGAAAGATGAGGTGGGGTGATACATAAAACAAGAGTTTCAAATTAGCTCAGATACCGTTCCATAAACCCAATATGTAATAGACAAGACCTACTCCTTGCTCAGAGAACTGGACTCAACACGCCCGATTCACCGCACAAGAATATATCTGACTAGTAATAATCTTAAAACCTATGTATTGATATCTCTCTGTTAGTGTGTCAAGTGGGTGTAAAGCGGCATAAACACAGCCGTGAAAAGCAGCTAAACCCCATTATAAAAATAAATTACTTTTAAAAACCCATGAAACAAAGACAGGGAAAGACAGAGAAATTCTTACACAATTCGTTCAGGGGCTGTGATGCAACCTGGATTGACCATATCTAGACCCTCAGCTGGATGAGACATAAGGGTGGACACTCTTGGGGCTGAGAGGTTTGGTGAGGTTGGGTGAGCAAACGCAGACCCTTTAAAGTAATACTGCGTGCTACCCATCACAGGGGACCCAAATCTCCAGGTTCAAGGGCATCTTCCTACATCGAAAACATGCATGAGAAACCCAGAAGATGGTACACCGTGTGATGGGGAAAGGTTTCTAAAATGCACCTCATTTCTCATCTCCTTGTGCTCGGGTTCGCCATTCCAGCCACTTTACTAGCAATCTCCCTACTTGGAGCCTCAGCACCTTTAACCTCCTGTTCCGTACAGGTTGCAATTTGTCCTGAGAATGAACGGGAAGACGGGGAACCAATGAGAGACTAGCTCTAGGTGTTGGGACAGGCGCAGGTCACTCTATTTTCCCATCAGGAAGAAGAATTAACCACAGGCTCAGCCTGCCCCCCGGAACCAGAACAGGGCCGGAAGCCATCCTGCGCTTTTGCGGCCAGCTCCCAACAAAGCGACTTGTAAAATGGAGCTTCAGGGCACTGCAATTCACAAACCTGCAGAGTTATAAATGATAACTCTCGTCCACAAATATATTGAGGGAAGGCAAAGAAGAGGATTGGAAATCAAGGCAGAATTGCAGGAATCAGATTTCAGGAGGTAGATTCGAATCGCCTTTAAAGCACATGAAAAGCGGCAAAACGTTGACAATGATGCCCTTGGCCAAAAAGGGCGTATGCGTTTTTTCCTGAATATATTCAGGAAAAAACGCATGCGACCTTTTTGGCCAACCAAGCAACCTGGAAAGGCAAATCAGCGCTACAAAGAAGTCTCGCTTCCCATCGGTCAAAAGGGCCATGCCAAAAAAAGTGTCAAAACCAGAAATGCAGGACAGGCCATGGAGAAATGGGAGCCTTGCTACACTGATGGGCGGGATGTAAATTGCCCACAGCCACTCTGGAGAAGGGTACGGTGTGTCCTGAAACATCTAAAAAACACAGCTTAGAGAGCATAGGGCACTTCCACGCATGGGGGGATAAAGTGGGAAAATTGAAAATCAGCAAGACACAAGCACCCCAAAGTTTAGGGCTGCTCTGTTGACAAGGACCTCCACTTCATTCCACCTTAAATATCCCAGGAAAGCGAAAAATCGATAAAAAAGTTGTGGTCCTTATGTACAATGGAATATCACTCAGCCATGAAATCAATGTCATAAGGCTAGTAGCAGCATGATGAGTGGATTTAGGTACGACGATTCTAAGTGAAATAAGTCACACAGAAAAGGACACTTCTCATAAGGTGTCACTTATAGAGGGAATGTAAAAACCGTTACACTTGAACTGAATTACAAAACAGAACAGAGTCACACATGCAGAAAACACACTATGGCTGCTTAACGGGAAAGGTGAGGTGGGGTGATACATAAAACAAGAGTTTCAAATTAGCTCAGATACCGTTCCATAAACCCAATATGTAATAGGCAAGACCTACTCCTTGCTCAGAGAACTGGACTCAACACGCCCGATTCACCGCACAAGAATATATCTGACTAGTAATAATCTTAAAACCTATGTATTGATATCTCTCTGTTAGTGTGTCAAGTGGGTGTAAAGCGGCATAAACACAGCCGTGAAAAGCAGCTAAACCCCATTATAAAAATAAATTACTTTTAAAAATCCATGAAACAAAGACAGGGAAAGACAGAGAAATTCTTACACAATTCGTTCAGGGGCTGTGATGCAACCTGGATTGACCATATCTAGACCCACAGCTGGATGAGACATAAGGGTGGACACTCTTGGGGCTGAGAGGTTTGGTGAGGTTGGGTGAGCAAACGCAGACCCTTTAAAGTAATACTGCGTGCTACCCATCGCATGGGTCCCAAATCTCCAGGTTCAAGGGCATCTTACTACATCGAAAACATGCATGAGAAACCCAGAAGATGGTACAGCGTGTGATGGGGAAAGGTTTCTAAAACGCACCTCATTTCTCATCTCCTTGTGCTCGGGTTCGCCATTCCAGCCACTTTACTATCAATCTCCCTACTTGGAGCATCAGCACCTTTAACCTCCTGTTCCGTACAGGTTGCAATTTGTCCTGAGGATGAACGGGAAGACGGGGAACCAATGAGAGACTAGCTCTTGGTGTTGGGACAGGCACAGGTCACTCTATTTTCCCATCAGGAAGAAGAATTAACCACAGGCTCAGCCTGCCCCCCAGAACCAGAACAGGGCCTGAAGCCATCCTGCGCTTTTGCGGCCAGCTCCCAAAAAAGCGACTTGTAAAATGGAGCTTCAGGGCACTGCAATTCACAAACCTGCAGAGTTATAAATGATAACTCTCGTCCACAAATATATTGAGGGAAGGCAAAGAAGAGGATTGGAAATCAAGGCAGAATTGCAGGAATCAGATTTCAGGAGGTAGATTCGAATCGCCTTTAAAGCACATGAAAAGCGGCAAAACGTTGACAATGATGCCCTTGGCCAAAAAGGGCATATGCGTTTTTTCCTGAATATATTCAGGAAAAAACGCATGCGACCTTTTTGGCCAACCAAGCAACCTGGAAAGGCAAATCATCGCTACAAAGAAGTCTCGCTTCCCATCGGTCAAAAGGGTCATGCCAAAAAAAGTGTCAAAACCAGAAATGCAGGACAGGCCATGGAGAAATGGGAGCCTTGCTACACTGATGGGCGGGATGTAAATTGCCAACAGCCACTCTGGAGAAGTGTACGGTGTGTCCTGAAACATCTAAAAAACACAGCTTAGAGAGCATAGGGCACTTCCACGCATGGGGGGATAAAGTGGGAAAATTGAAAATCAGCAAGACACAAGCACCCCAAAGTTTAGGGCTGCTCTGTTGACAAGGTCCTCCACTTCATTCCACCTTAAATATCCCAGGAAAGCGAAAAATGGATAAAAAAGTTATGGTCCTTATGTACAATGGAATATCACTCAGCCATGAAATCAATGTCATAAGGCTAGTAGCAGCATGATGAGTGGATTTAGGTACGACGATTCTAAGTGAAATAAGTCACACAGAAAAGGACACTTCTCATAAGGTGTCACTTATAGAGGGAATGTAAAAACCATTACACTTGAACTGAATTACAAAACAGAACAGAGTCACACATGCAGAAAACACACTATGGCTGCTTAACGGGAAAGGTGAGGTGGGGTGATACATAAAACAAGAGTTTCAAATTAGCTCAGATACCGTTCCATAAACCCAATATGTAATAGACAAGACCTACTCCTTGCTCAGAGAACTGGACTCAACACGCCCGATTCACCGCACAAGAATATATCTGACTAGTAATAATCTTAAAACCTATGTATTGATATGTCTCTGTTAGTGTGTCAAGTGGGTGTAAAGCGGCATAAACACAGCCGTGAAAAGCAGCTAAACCCCATTATAAAAATAAATTACTTTTAAAAACCCATGAAACAAAGACAGGGAAAGACAGAGAAATTCTTACACAATTCGTTCAGGGGCTGTGATGCAACCTGGATTGACCATATCTAGACCCACAGCTGGATGAGACATAAGGGTGGACACTCTTGGGGCTGAGAGGTTTGGTGAGGTTGGGTGAGCAAACGCAGACCCTTTAAAGTAATACTGCGTGCTACCCATCACAGGGGACCCAAATCTCCAGGTTCAAGGGCATCTTCCTACATCGAAAACATGCATGAGAAACCCAGAAGATGGTACACCGTGTGATGGGGAAAGGTTTCTAAAATGCACCTCATTTCTCATCTCCTTGTGCTCGGGTTCGCCATTCCAGCCACTTTACTAGCAATCTCCCTACTTGGAGCCTCAGCACCTTTAACCTCCTGTTCCGTACAGGTTGCAATTTGTCCTGAGGATGAACGGGAAGACGGGGAACCAATGAGAGACTAGCTCTTGGTGTTGGGACAGGCGCAGGTCACTCTATTTTCCCATCAGGAAGAAGAATTAACCACAGGCTCAGCCTGCCCCCCGGAACCAGAACAGGGCCTGAAGCCATCCTGCGCTTTTGCGGCCAGCTCCCAACAAAGCGACTTGTAAAATGGAGCTTCAGGGCACGCAATTCACAAACCTGCAGAGTTATAAATGATAACTCTCGTCCACAAATATATTGAGGGAAGGCAAAGAAGAGGATTTGAAATCAAGGCAGAATTGCAGGAATCAGATTTCAGGAGGTAGATTCGAATCACCTTTAAAGCACATGAAAAGCGGCAAAACGTTGACAATGATGCCCTTGGCCAAAAAGGGCGCATGCGTTTTTTCCTGAATATATTCAGGAAAAAACGCATGCGCCCTTTTTGGCCAACCAAGCAACCTGGAAAGGCAAATCAGCGCTACAAAGAAGTCTCGCTTCCCATCGGTCGAAAGGGCCATGCTGAAAAAAGTGTCAAAACCAGAAATGCAGGACAGGCCATGGAGAAATGGGAGCCTTGCTACACTGATGGGCGGGATGAAAATTGCCAACAGCCACTCTGGAGAAGGGTACGGTGTGTCCTGAAACATCTAAAAAACACAGCTTAGAGAGCATAGGTCACTTCCACGCATGGGGGGATAAAGTGGGAAAATTGAAAATCAGCAAGACACAAGCACCCGAAAGTTTAGGGCTGCTCTGTTGACAAGGACCTCCACTTCATTCCACCTTAAATATCCCAGGAAAGCGAAAAATGGATAAAAAAGTTGTGGTCCTTATGTACAATGGAATATCACTCAGCCATGAAATCAATGTCATAAGGCTAGTAGCAGCATAATGAGTGGATTTAGGTACGACGATTCTAAGTGAAATAAGTCACACAGAAAAGGACACTTCTCATAAGGTGTCACTTATAGAGGGAATGTAAAAACCGTTACACTTGAACTGAATTACAAAACAGAACAGAGTCACACATGCAGAAAACACACTATGGCTGCTTAACGGGAAAGGTGAGGTGGGGTGACACATAAAACAAGAGTTTCAAATTAGCTCAGATACCGTTCCATAAACCCAATATGTAATAGACAAGACCTACTCCTTGCTCAGAGAACTGGACTCAACACGCCCGATTCACCGCACCAGAATATATCTGACTAGTAATAATCTTAAAACCTATGTATTGATATCTCTCTGTTAGTGTGTCAAGTGGGTGTAAAGCGGCATAAACACAGCTGTGAAAAGCAGCTAAACCCCATTATAAAAATAAATTACTTTTAAAAACCCATGAAACAAAGACAGGGAAAGAGAGAGAAATTCTTACACAATTCGTTCAGGGGCTGTGATGCAACCTGGATTGACCATATCTAGACCCACAGCTGGATGAGACATAAGGGTGGACACTCTTGGGGCTGAGAGGTTTGGTGAGGTTGGGTGAGCAAACGCAGACCCTTTAAAGTAATACTGCGTGCTACCCATCGCATGGGTCCCAAATCTCCAGGTTCAAGGTCATCTTCCTACATCGAAAACATGCATGAGAAACCCAGAAGATGGTACACCGTGTGATGGGGAAAGGTTTCTAAAACACACCTCATTTCTCATCTCCTTGTGCTCGGGTTCGCCATTCCAGCCACTTTACTAGCAATCTCCCTACTTGGAGCCTCAGCACCTTTAACCTCCTGTTCCGTACAGGTTGCAATTTGTCCTGAGGATGAACGGGAAGACGGGGAACCAATGAGAGACTAGCTCTAGGTGTTGGGACAGGCGCAGGTCACTCTATTTTCCCATCAGGAAGAAGAATTAACCACAGGCTCAGCCTGCCCCCCGGAACCAGAACAGGGCCGGAAGCCATCCTGCGCTTTTGCGGCCAGCTCCCAACAAATCGACTTGTAAAATGGAGCTTCAGGGCACTGCAATTCACAAACCTGCAGAGTTATAAATGATAACTCTCGTCCACAAATATATTGAGGGAAGGCAAAGAAGAGGATTTGAAATCAAGGCAGAATTGCAGGAATCAGATTTCAGGAGGTAGATTCGAATCGCCTTTAAAGCACATGAAAAGCGGCAAAACGTTGACAATGTTGCCCTTTGGCCAAAAAGGGCGCATAAGTTTTTTCCTGAATATACTCAGGAAAAAACGCATGCGCCTTTTTGGCCAACCAAGCAACCTGGAAAGGCAAATCAGCGCTACAAAGAAGTCTCGCTTCCCATCGGTCGAAAGGGCCATGCTGAAAAAAGGGTCAAAACCAGAAATGCAGGACAGGCCATGGAGAAATGGGAGCCTTGCTACACTGATGGGCGGGATGTAAATTGCCAACAGCCACTCTGGAGAAGGGTACGGTGTGTCCTGAAACATCTAAAAAACACAGCTTAGAGAGCATAGGTCACTTCCACGCATGGGGGGATAAAGTGGGAAAATTGGAAATCAGCAAGACACAAGCACCCCAAAGTTTAGGGCTGCTCTGTTTACAAGGACCTCCACTTCATTCCACCTTAAATATCCCAGGAAAGCGAAAAATGGATAAAAAAGTTGTGGTCCTTATGTACAATGGAATATCACTCAGCCATGAAATCAATGTCATAAGGCTAGTAGCAGCATAATGAGTGGATTTAGGTACGACGATTCTAAGTGAAATAAGTCACACAGAAAAGGACACTTCTCATAAGGTGTCACTTATAGAGGGAATGTAAAAACCGTTACACTTGAACTGAATTACAAAACAGAACAGAGTCACACATGCAGAAAACACACTATGGCTGCTTAACGGGAAAGGTGAGGTGGGGTGATACATAAAACAAGAGTTTCAAATTAGCTCAGATACCGTTCCATAAACCCAATATGTAATAGACAAGACCTACTCCTTGCTCAGAGAACTGGACTCAACACGCCCGATTCACCGCACAAGAATATATCTGACTAGTAATAATCTTAAAACCTATGTATTGATATCTCTCTGTTAGTGTGTCAAGTGGGTGTAAAGCAGCATAAACACAGCCGTGAAAAGCAGCTAAACCCCATTATAAAAATAAATTACTTTTAAAAACCCATGAAACAAAGACAGGGAAAGAGAGAGAAATTCTTACACAATTCGTTCAGGGGCTGTGATGCAACCTGGATTGACCATATCTAGACCCACAGCTGGATGAGACATAAGGGTGGACACTCTTGGGGCTGAGAGGTTTGGTGAGGTTGGGTGAGCAAACGCAGACCCTTTAAAGTAATACTGCGTGCTACCCATCGCATGGGTCCCAAATCTCCAGGTTCAAGGGCATCTTCCTACATCGAAAACATGCATGAGAAACCCAGAAGATGGTACACCGTGTGATGGGGAAAGGTTTCTAAAACGCACCTCATTTCTCATCTCCTTGTGCTCGGGTTCGCCATTCCAGCCACTTTACTAGCAATCTCCCTACTTGGAGCCTCAGCACCTTTAACCTCCTGTTCCGTACAGGTTGCAATTTGTCCTGAGGATGAACGGGAAGACGGGGAACCAATGAGAGACTAGCTCTTGGTTTTGGGACAGGCAGAGGTCACTCTATATTCCCATCAGGAAGAAGAATTAACCACAGGCTCAGCCTGCCCCCCGGAACCAGAACAGGGCCTGAAGCCATCCTGCGCTTTTGCGGCCAGCTCCCAAAAAAGCGACTTGTAAAATGGAGCTTCAGGGCACTGCAATTCAAAAACCTGCAGAGTTATAAATGATAACTCTCGTCCACCAATATATTGAGGGAAGGCAAAGAAGAGGATTTGAAATCAAGGCAGAATTGCAGGAAACAGATTTCAGGAGGTAGATTCGAATCGCCTTTAAAGCACATGAAAAGCGGCAAAACGTTGACAATGATGCCCTTGGCCAAAAAGGGCGCATGCGTTTTTTCCTGAATATATTCAGGAAAAAACGCATGCGCCCTTTTTGGACAACCAAGCAACCTGGAAAGGCAAATCAGTGCTACAAAGAAGTCTCTCTTCCCATCAGTCAAAAGGGCCATGCCAAAAAAAGTGTCAAAACCAGAAATGCAGGACAGGCCATGGAGAAATGGGAGCCTTGCTACACTGATGGGCGGGATGTAAATTGCCAACAGCCACTCTGGAGAAGTGTACGGTGTGTCCTGAAACATCTAAAAAACACAGCTTAGAGAGCATAGGGCACTTCCACGCATGGGGGGATAAAGTGGGAAAATTGAAAATCAGCAAGACACAAGCACCCCAAAGTTTAGGGCTGCTCTGTTGACAAGGACCTCCACTTCATTCCACCTTAAATATCCCAGGAAAGCGAAAAATGGATCAAAAAGTTGTGGTCCTTATGTACAATGGAATATCACTCAGCCATGAAATCAATGTCATAAGGCTAGTAGCAGCATGATGAGTGGATTTAGGTACGACGATTCTAAGTGAAATAAGTCACACAGAAAAGGACACTTCTCATATGGTGTCACTTATAGAGGGAATGTAAAAACCGTTACACTTGAACTGAATTACAAAACAGAACAGAGTCACACATGCAGAAAACACACTATGGCTGCTTAACGGGAAAGGTGAGGTGGGGTGATACATAAAACAAGAGTTTCAAATTAGCTCAGATACCGTTCCATAAACCCAATATGTAATAGACAAGACCTACTCCTTGCTCAGAGAACTGGACTCAACACGCCCGATTCACCGCACAAGAATATATCTGACTAGTAATAATCTTAAAACCTATGTATTGATATCTCTCTGTTAGTGTGTCAAGTGGGTGTAAAGCGGCATAAACACAGCCGTGAAAAGCAGCTAAACCCCATTATAAAAATAAATTACTTTTAAAAACCCATGAAACAAAGACAGGGAAAGAGAGAGAAATTCTTACACAATTCGTTCAGGGGCTGTGATGCAACCTGGATTGACCATATCTAGACCCACAGCTGGATGAGACATAAGGGTGGACACTCTTGGGGCTGAGAGGTTTGGTGAGGTTGGGTGAGCAAACGCAGACCCTTTAAAGTAATACTGCGTGCTACCCATCGCATGGGTCCCAAATCTCCAGGTTCAAGGGCATCTTCCTACATCGAAAACATGCATGAGAAACCCAGAAGATGGTACACCGTGTGATGGGGAAAGGTTTCTAAAACGCACCTCATTTCTCATCTCCTTGTGCTCGGGTTCGCCATTCCAGCCACTTTACTATCAATCTCCCTACTTGGAGCATCAGCACCTTTAACCTCCTGTTCCGTACAGGTTGCAATTTGTCCTGAGGATGAACGGGAAGACGGGGAACCAATGAGAGACTAGCTCTTGGTGTTGGGACAGGCACAGGTCACTCTATTTTCCCATCAGGAAGAAGAATTAACCACAGGCTCAGCCTGCCCCCCAGAACCAGAACAGGGCCTGAAGCCATCCTGCGCTTTTGCGGCCAGCTCCCAAAAAAGCGACTTGTAAAATGGAGCTTCAGGGCACTGCAATTCACAAACCTGCAGAGTTATAAATGATAACTCTCGTCCACAAATATATTGAGGGAAGGCAAAGAAGAGGATTGGAAATCAAGGCAGAATTGCAGGAATCAGATTTCAGGAGGTAGATTCGAATCACCTTTAAAGCACATGAAAAGCGGCAAAACGTTGACAATGATGCCCTTGGCCAAAAAGGGCGCATGCGTTTTTTCCTGAATATATTCAGGAAAAAACGCATGCGCCCTTTTTGGCCAACCAAGCAACCTGGAAAGGCAAATCAGCGCTACAAAGAAGTCTCGCTTCCCATCGGTCGAAAGGTCCATGCTGAAAAAAGGGTCAAAACCAGAAATGCAGGACAGGCCATGGAGAAATGGGAGCCTTGCTACACTGATGGGCGGGATGTAAATTGCCAACAGCCACTCTGGAGAAGGGTACGGTGTGTCCTGAAACATCTAAAAAACACAGCTTAGAGAGCATAGGTCACTTCCACGCATGGGGGGATAAAGTGGGAAAATTGAAAATCAGCAAGACACAAGCACCCGAAAGTTTAGGGCTGCTCTGTTGACAAGGACCTCCACTTCATTCCACCTTAAATATCCCAGGAAAGCGAAAAATGGATAAAAAAGTTGTGGTCCTTATGTACAATGGAATATCACTCAGCCATGAAATCAATGTCATAAGGCTAGTAGCAGCATAATGAGTGGATTTAGGTACGACGATTCTAAGTGAAATAAGTCACACAGAAAAGGACACTTCTCATAAGGTGTCACTTATAGAGGGAATGTAAAAACCGTTACACTTGAACTGAATTACAAAACAGAACAGAGTCACACATGCAGAAAACACACTATGGCTGCTTAACGGGAAAGGTGAGGTGGGGTGACACATAAAACAAGAGTTTCAAATTAGCTCAGATACCGTTCCATAAACCCAATATGTAATAGACAAGACCTACTCCTTGCTCAGAGAACTGGACTCAACACGCCCGATTCACCGCACCAGAATATATCTGACTAGTAATAATCTTAAAACCTATGTATTGATATCTCTCTGTTAGTGTGTCAAGTGGGTGTAAAGCGGCATAAACACAGCCGTGAAAAGCAGCTAAACCCCATTATAAAAATAAATTACTTTTAAAAACCCATGAAACAAAGACAGGGAAAGAGAGAGAAATTCTTACACAATTCGTTCAGGGGCTGTGATGCAACCTGGATTGACCATATCTAGACCCACAGCTGGATGAGACATAAGGGTGGACACTCTTGGGGCTGAGAGGTTTGGTGAGGTTGGGTGAGCAAACGCAGACCCTTTAAAGTAATACTGCGTGCTACCCATCGCATGGGTCCCAAATCTCCAGGTTCAAGGGCATCTTCCTACATCGAAAACATGCATGAGAAACCCAGAAGATGGTACACCGTGTGATGGGGAAAGGTTTCTAAAACGCACCTCATTTCTCATCTCCTTGTGCTCGGGTCCGCCATTCCAGCCACTTTACTAGGAATCTCCCTACTTGGAGCCTCAGCACCTTTAACCTCCTGTTCCGTACAGGTTGCAATTTGTCCTGAGGATGAACGGGAAGACGGGGAACCAATGGGAGACTAGCTCTTGGTGTTGGGACAGGCACAGGTCACTCTATTTTCCCATCAGGAAGAAGAATTAACCACAGGCTCAGCCTGCCCCCGGAACCAGAACAGGGCCTGAAGCCATCCTGCGCTTTTGCGGCCAGCTCCCAAAAAAGCGACTTGTAAAATGGAGCTTCAGGGCACTGCAATTCACAAACCTGCAGAGTTATAAATGATAACTCTCGTCCACAAATATATTGAGGGAAGGCAAAGAAGAGGATTTGAAATCAAGGCAGAATTGCAGAAAACAGATTTCATGAGGTAGATTCGAATCGCCTTTAAAGCACATGAAAAGCGGCAAAACGTTGACAATGATGCCCTTGGCCAAAAAGGGCGCATGCGTTTTTTCCTGAATATATTCAGGAAAAAACGCATGCGCCCTTTTTGGCCAACCAAGCAACCTGGAAAGGCAAATCAGCGCTACAAAGAAGTCTCGCTTCCCATCGGTCGAAAGGGCCATGCTGAAAAAAGGGTCAAAACCAGAAATGCAGGACAGGCCATGGAGAAATGGGAGCCTTGCTACACTGATGGGCGGGATGTAAATTGCCAACAGCCACTCTGGAGAAGGGTACGGTGTGTCCTGAAACATCTAAAAAACACAGCTTAGAGAGCATAGGGCACTTCCACGCATGGGGGGATAAAGTGGGAAAATTGAAAATCAGCAAGACACAAGCACCCCAAAGTTTAGGGCTGCTCTGTTGACAAGGACCTCCACTTCATTCCACCTTAAATATCCCAGGAAAGCGAAAAATGGATAAAAAAGTTGTGGTCCTTATGTACAATGGAATATCACTCAGCCATGAAATCAATGTCATAAGGCTAGTAGCAGCATGATGAGTGGATTTAGGTACGACGATTCTAAGTGAAATAAGTCACACAGAAAAGGACACTTCTCATAAGGTGTCACTTATAGAGGGAATGTAAAAACCGTTACACTTGAACTGAATTACAAAACAGAACAGAGTCACACATGCAGAAAACACACTATGGCTGCTTAACAGGAAAGGTGAGGTGGGGTGATACATAAAACAAGAGTTTCAAATTAGCTCAGATACCGTTCCATAAACCCAATATGTAATAGACAAGACCTACTCCTTGCTCAGAGAACTGGACTCAACACGCCCGATTCACCGCACCAGAATATATCTGACTAGTAATAATCTTAAAACCTATGTATTGATATCTCTCTGTTAGTGTGTCAAGTGGGTGTAAAGCGGCATAAACACAGCCGTGAAAAGCAGCTAAACCCCATTGTAAAAATAAATTACTTTTAAAAACCCATGAAACAAAGACAGGGAAAGAGAGAGAAATTCTTACACAATTCGTTCAGGGGCTGTGATGCAACCTGGATTGACCATATCTAGACCCACAGCTGGATGAGACATAAGGGTGGACACTCTTGGGGCTGAGAGGTTTGGTGAGGTTGGGTGAGCAAACGCAGACCCTTTAAAGTAATACTGCGTGCTACCCATCGCATGGGTCCCAAATCTCCAGGTTCAAGGGCATCTTCCTACATCGAAAACATGCATGAGAAACGCAGAAGATGGTACACCGTGTGATGGGGAAAGGTTTCTAAAACGCACCTCATTTCTCATCTCCTTGTGCTCGGGTTCGCCATTCCAGCCACTTTACTAGCAATCTCCCTACTTGGAGCATCAGCACCTTTAACCTCCTGTTCCGTACAGGTTGCAATTTGTCCTGAGGATGAATGGGAAGACGGGGAACCAATGAGAGACTAGCTCTTGGTGTTGGGACAGGCACAGGTCACTCTATTTTCCCATCAGGAAGAAGAATTAACCACAGGCTCAGCCTGCCCCCCGGAACCAGAACAGGGCCTGAAGCCATCCTGCGCTTTTGCGGCCAGCTCCCAAAAAAGCGACTTGTAAATTGGAGCTTCAGGGCACTGCAATTCACAAACCTGCAGAGTTATAAATGATAACTCTCGTCCACAAATATATTGAGGGAAGGACAAGAAGAGGATTTGAAATCAAGGAAGAATTGCAGGAAACAGATTTCAGGAGGTAGATTCGAATCGCCTTTAAAGCACATGAAAAGCAGCAAAACGTTGACAATGAGGCCCTTGGCCAAAAAGGGCGTATGCGTTTCTTGCTGAATATATTCAGGAAAAAACGCATACGCCCTTTTTGGCCAACGAAGCAACCTGGAAAGGCAAATCAGTGCTACAAAGAAGTCTCGCTTCCCATCAGTCAAAAGGGCCATGCCAAAAAAAGTGTCAAAACCAGAAATGCAGGACAGGCCATGGAGAAATGGGAGCCTTGCTACACTGATGGGCGGGATGTAAATTGCCAACAGCCACTCTGGAGAAGTGTACGGTGTGTCCTGAAACATCTAAAAAACACAGCTTAGAGAGCATAGGGCACTTCCACGCATGGGGGGATAAAGTGGGAAAATTGAAAATCAGCAAGACACAAGCACCCCAAAGTTTAGGGCTGCTCTGTTGACAAGGTCCTCCACTTCATTCCACCTTAAATATCCCAGGAAAGCGAAAAATGGATAAAAAAGTTATGGTCCTTATGTACAATGGAATATCACTCAGCCATGAAATCAATGTCATAAGGCTAGTAGCAGCATGATGAGTGGATTTAGGTACGACGATTCTAAGTGAAATAAGTCACACAGAAAAGGACACTTCTCATAAGGTGTCACTTATAGAGGGAATGTAAAAACCATTACACTTGAACTGAATTACAAAACAGAACAGAGTCACACATGCAGAAAACACACTATGGCTGCTTAACGGGAAAGGTGAGGTGGGGTGATACATAAAACAAGAGTTTCAAATTAGCTCAGATACCGTTCCATAAACCCAATATGTAATAGACAAGACCTACTCCTTGCTCAGAGAACTGGACTCAACACGCCCGATTCACCGCACAAGAATATATCTGACTAGTAATAATCTTAAAACCTATGTATTGATATGTCTCTGTTAGTGTGTCAAGTGGGTGTAAAGCGGCATAAACACAGCCGTGAAAAGCAGCTAAACCCCATTATAAAAATAAATTACTTTTAAAAACCCATGAAACAAAGACAGGGAAAGACAGAGAAATTCTTACACAATTCGTTCAGGGGCTGTGATGCAACCTGGATTGACCATATCTAGACCCACAGCTGGATGAGACATAAGGGTGGACACTCTTGGGGCTGAGAGGTTTGGTGAGGTTGGGTGAGCAAACGCAGACCCTTTAAAGTAATACTGCGTGCTACCCATCACAGGGGACCCAAATCTCCAGGTTCAAGGGCATCTTCCTACATCGAAAACATGCATGAGAAACCCAGAAGATGGTACACCGTGTGATGGGGAAAGGTTTCTAAAATGCACCTCATTTCTCATCTCCTTGTGCTCGGGTTCGCCATTCCAGCCACTTTACTAGCAATCTCCCTACTTGGAGCCTCAGCACCTTTAACCTCCTGTTCCGTACAGGTTGCAATTTGTCCTGAGGATGAACGGGAAGACGGGGAACCAATGAGAGACTAGCTCTTGGTGTTGGGACAGGCGCAGGTCACTCTATTTTCCCATCAGGAAGAAGAATTAACCACAGGCTCAGCCTGCCCCCCGGAACCAGAACAGGGCCTGAAGCCATCCTGCGCTTTTGCGGCCAGCTCCCAACAAAGCGACTTGTAAAATGGAGCTTCAGGGCACGCAATTCACAAACCTGCAGAGTTATAAATGATAACTCTCGTCCACAAATATATTGAGGGAAGGCAAAGAAGAGGATTTGAAATCAAGGCAGAATTGCAGGAATCAGATTTCAGGAGGTAGATTCGAATCACCTTTAAAGCACATGAAAAGCGGCAAAACGTTGACAATGATGCCCTTGGCCAAAAAGGGCGCATGCGTTTTTTCCTGAATATATTCAGGAAAAAACGCATGCGCCCTTTTTGGCCAACCAAGCAACCTGGAAAGGCAAATCAGCGCTACAAAGAAGTCTCGCTTCCCATCGGTCGAAAGGGCCATGCTGAAAAAAGTGTCAAAACCAGAAATGCAGGACAGGCCATGGAGAAATGGGAGCCTTGCTACACTGATGGGCGGGATGAAAATTGCCAACAGCCACTCTGGAGAAGGGTACGGTGTGTCCTGAAACATCTAAAAAACACAGCTTAGAGAGCATAGGTCACTTCCACGCATGGGGGGATAAAGTGGGAAAATTGAAAATCAGCAAGACACAAGCACCCGAAAGTTTAGGGCTGCTCTGTTGACAAGGACCTCCACTTCATTCCACCTTAAATATCCCAGGAAAGCGAAAAATGGATAAAAAAGTTGTGGTCCTTATGTACAATGGAATATCACTCAGCCATGAAATCAATGTCATAAGGCTAGTAGCAGCATAATGAGTGGATTTAGGTACGACGATTCTAAGTGAAATAAGTCACACAGAAAAGGACACTTCTCATAAGGTGTCACTTATAGAGGGAATGTAAAAACCGTTACACTTGAACTGAATTACAAAACAGAACAGAGTCACACATGCAGAAAACACACTATGGCTGCTTAACGGGAAAGGTGAGGTGGGGTGATACATAAAACAAGAGTTTCAAATTAGCTCAGATACCGTTCCATAAACCCAATATGTAATAGACAAGACCTACTCCTTGCTCAGAGAACTGGACTCAACACGCCCGATTCACCGCACAAGAATATATCTGACTAGTAATAATCTTAAAACCTATGTATTGATATCTCTCTGTTAGTGTGTCAAGTGGGTGTAAAGCGGCATAAACACAGCCGTGAAAAGCAGCTAAACCCCATTATAAAAATAAATTACTTTTAAAAACCCATGAAACAAAGACAGGGAAAGAGAGAGAAATTCTTACACAATTCGTTCAGGGGCTGTGATGCAACCTGGATTGACCATATCTAGACCCACAGCTGGATGAGACATAAGGGTGGACACTCTTGGGGCTGAGAGGTTTGGTGAGGTTGGGTGAGCAAACGCAGACCCTTTAAAGTAATACTGCGTGCTACCCATCGCATGGGTCCCAAATCTCCAGGTTCAAGGGCATCTTCCTACATCGAAAACATGCATGAGAAACCCAGAAGATGGTACACCGTGTGATGGGGAAAGGTTTCTAAAACGCACCTCATTTCTCATCTCCTTGTGCTCGGGTTCGCCATTCCAGCCACTTTACTAGCAATCTCCCTACTTGGAGCCTCAGCACCTTTAACCTCCTGTTCCGTACAGGTTGCAATTTGTCCTGAGGATGAACGGGAAGACGGGGAACCAATGAGAGACTAGCTCTTGGTTTTGGGACAGGCAGAGGTCACTCTATATTCCCATCAGGAAGAAGAATTAACCACAGGCTCAGCCTGCCCCCCGGAACCAGAAAAGGGCCTGAAGCCATCCTGCGCTTTTGCGGCCAGCTCCCAAAAAAGCGACTTGTAAAATGGAGCTTCAGGGCACTGCAATTCAAAAACCTGCAGAGTTATAAATGATAACTCTCGTCCACCAATATATTGAGGGAAGGCAAAGAAGAGGATTTGAAATCAAGGCAGAATTGCAGGAAACAGATTTCAGGAGGTAGATTCGAATCGCCTTTAAAGCACATGAAAAGCGGCAAAACGTTGACAATGATGCCCTTGGCCAAAAAGGGCGCATGCGTTTTTTCCTGAATATATTCAGGAAAAAACGCATGCGCCCTTTTTGGACAACCAAGCAACCTGGAAAGGCAAATCAGTGCTACAAAGAAGTCTCTCTTCCCATCAGTCAAAAGGGCCATGCCAAAAAAAGTGTCAAAACCAGAAATGCAGGACAGGCCATGGAGAAATGGGAGCCTTGCTACACTGATGGGCGGGATGTAAATTGCCAACAGCCACTCTGGAGAAGTGTACGGTGTGTCCTGAAACATCTAAAAAACACAGCTTAGAGAGCATAGGGCACTTCCACGCATGGGGGGATAAAGTGGGAAAATTGAAAATCAGCAAGACACAAGCACCCCAAAGTTTAGGGCTGCTCTGTTGACAAGGACCTCCACTTCATTCCACCTTAAATATCCCAGGAAAGCGAAAAATGGATCAAAAAGTTGTGGTCCTTATGTACAATGGAATATCACTCAGCCATGAAATCAATGTCATAAGGCTAGTAGCAGCATGATGAGTGGATTTAGGTACGACGATTCTAAGTGAAATAAGTCACACAGAAAAGGACACTTCTCATATGGTGTCACTTATAGAGGGAATGTAAAAACCGTTACACTTGAACTGAATTACAAAACAGAACAGAGTCACACATGCAGAAAACACACTATGGCTGCTTAACGGGAAAGGTGAGGTGGGGTGATACATAAAACAAGAGTTTCAAATTAGCTCAGATACCGTTCCATAAACCCAATATGTAATAGACAAGACCTACTCCTTGCTCAGAGAACTGGACTCAACACGCCCGATTCACCGCACAAGAATATATCTGACTAGTAATAATCTTAAAACCTATGTATTGATATCTCTCTGTTAGTGTGTCAAGTGGGTGTAAAGCGGCATAAACACAGCCGTGAAAAGCAGCTAAACCCCATTATAAAAATAAATTACTTTTAAAAACCCATGAAACAAAGACAGGGAAAGAGAGAGAAATTCTTACACAATTCGTTCAGGGGCTGTGATGCAACCTGGATTGACCATATCTAGACCCACAGCTGGATGAGACATAAGGGTGGACACTCTTGGGGCTGAGAGGTTTGGTGAGGTTGGGTGAGCAAACGCAGACCCTTTAAAGTAATACTGCGTGCTACCCATCGCATGGGTCCCAAATCTCCAGGTTCAAGGGCATCTTCCTACATCGAAAACATGCATGAGAAACCCAGAAGATGGTACACCGTGTGATGGGGAAAGGTTTCTAAAACGCACCTCATTTCTCATCTCCTTGTGCTCGGGTTCGCCATTCCAGCCACTTTACTATCAATCTCCCTACTTGGAGCATCAGCACCTTTAACCTCCTGTTCCGTACAGGTTGCAATTTGTCCTGAGGATGAACGGGAAGACGGGGAACCAATGAGAGACTAGCTCTTGGTGTTGGGACAGGCACAGGTCACTCTATTTTCCCATCAGGAAGAAGAATTAACCACAGGCTCAGCCTGCCCCCCAGAACCAGAACAGGGCCTGAAGCCATCCTGCGCTTTTGCGGCCAGCTCCCAAAAAAGCGACTTGTAAAATGGAGCTTCAGGGCACTGCAATTCACAAACCTGCAGAGTTATAAATGATAACTCTCGTCCACAAATATATTGAGGGAAGGCAAAGAAGAGGATTGGAAATCAAGGCAGAATTGCAGGAATCAGATTTCAGGAGGTAGATTCGAATCGCCTTTAAAGCACATGAAAAGCGGCAAAACGTTGACAATGATGCCCTTGGCCAAAAAGGGCGTATGCGTTTTTTCCTGAATATATTCAGGAAAAAACGCATGCGACCTTTTTGGCCAACCAAGCAACCTGGAAAGGCAAATCAGCGCTACAAAGAAGTCTCGCTTCCCATCGGTCAAAAGGGCCATGCCAAAAAAAGTGTCAAAACCAGAAATGCAGGACAGGCCATGGAGAAATGGGAGCCTTGCTACACTGATGGGCGGGATGTAAATTGCCCACAGCCACTCTGGAGAAGGGTACGGTGTGTCCTGAAACATCTAAAAAACACAGCTTAGAGAGCATAGGGCACTTCCACGCATGGGGGGATAAAGTGGGAAAATTGAAAATCAGCAAGACACAAGCACCCCAAAGTTTAGGGCTGCTCTGTTGACAAGGACCTCCACTTCATTCCACCTTAAATATCCCAGGAAAGCGAAAAATCGATAAAAAAGTTGTGGTCCTTATGTACAATGGAATATCACTCCGCCATGAAATCAATGTCATAAGGCTAGTAGCAGCATGATGAGTGGATTTAGGTACGACGATTCTAAGTGAAATAAGTCACACAGAAAAGGACACTTCTCATAAGGTGTCACTTATAGAGGGAATGTAAAAACCGTTACACTTGAACTGAATTACAAAACAGAACAGAGTCACACATGCAGAAAACACACTATGGCTGCTTAACGGGAAAGGTGAGGTGGGGTGATACATAAAACAAGAGTTTCAAATTAGCTCAGATACCGTTCCATAAACCCAATATGTAATAGACAAGACCTACTCCTTGCTCAGAGAACTGGACTCAACACGCCCGATTCACCGCACCAGAATATATCTGACTAGTAATAATCTTAAAACCTATGTATTGATATCTCTCTGTTAGTGTGTCAAGTGGGTGTAAAGCGGCATAAACACAGCCGTGAAAAGCAGCTAAACCCCATTATAAAAATAAATTACTTTTAAAAACCCATGAAACAAAGACAGGGAAAGAGAGAGAAATTCTTACACAATTCGTTCAGGGGCTGTGATGCAACCTGGATTGACCATATCTAGACCCACAGCTGGATGAGACATAAGGGTGGACACTCTTGGGGCTGAGAGGTTTGGTGAGGTTGGGTGAGCAAACGCAGACCCTTTAAAGTAATACTGCGTGCTACCCATCGCATGGGTCCCAAATCTCCAGGTTCAAGGGCATCTTCCTACATCGAAAACATGCATGAGAAACCCAGAAGATGGTACACCGTGTGATGGGGAAAGGTTTCTAAAACGCACCTCATTTCTCATCTCCTTGTGCTCGGGTCCGCCATTCCAGCCACTTTACTAGGAATCTCCCTACTTGGAGCCTCAGCACCTTTAACCTCCTGTTCCGTACAGGTTGCAATTTGTCCTGAGGATGAACGGGAAGACGGGGAACCAATGGGAGACTAGCTCTTGGTGTTGGGACAGGCACAGGTCACTCTATTTTCCCATCAGGAAGAAGAATTAACCACAGGCTCAGCCTGCCCCCGGAACCAGAACAGGGCCTGAAGCCATCCTGCGCTTTTGCGGCCAGCTCCCAAAAAAGCGACTTGTAAAATGGAGCTTCAGGGCACTGCAATTCACAAACCTGCAGAGTTATAAATGATAACTCTCGTCCACAAATATATTGAGGGAAGGCAAAGAAGAGGATTTGAAATCAAGGCAGAATTGCAGAAAACAGATTTCATGAGGTAGATTCGAATCGCCTTTAAAGCACATGAAAAGCGGCAAAACGTTGACAATGATGCCCTTGGCCAAAAAGGGCGCATGCGTTTTTTCCTGAATATATTCAGGAAAAAACGCATGCGCCCTTTTTGGCCAACCAAGCAACCTGGAAAGGCAAATCAGCGCTACAAAGAAGTCTCGCTTCCCATCGGTCGAAAGGGCCATGCTGAAAAAAGGGTCAAAACCAGAAATGCAGGACAGGCCATGGAGAAATGGGAGCCTTGCTACACTGATGGGCGGGATGTAAATTGCCAACAGCCACTTTGGAGAAGGGTACGGTGTGTCCTGAAACATCTAAAAAACACAGCTTAGAGAGCATAGGGCACTTCCACGCATGGGGGGATAAAGTGGGAAAATTGAAAATCAGCAAGACACAAGCACCCCAAAGTTTAGGGCTGCTCTGTTGACAAGGACCTCCACTTCATTCCACCTTAAATATCCCAGGAAAGCGAAAAATGGATAAAAAAGTTGTGGTCCTTATGTACAATGGAATATCACTCAGCCATGAAATCAATGTCATAAGGCTAGTAGCAGCATGATGAGTGGATTTAGGTACGACGATGCTAAGTGAAATAAGTCACACAGAAAAGGACACTTCTCATAAGGTGTCACTTATAGAGGGAATGTAAAAACCGTTACACTTGAAGTGAATTACAAAACAGAACAGAGTCACACATGCAGAAAACACACTATGGCTGCTTAACAGGAAAGGTGAGGTGGGGTGATACATAAAACAAGAGTTTCAAATTAGCTCAGATACCGTTCCATAAACCCAATATGTAATAGACAAGACCTACTCCTTGCTCAGAGAACTGGACTCAACACGCCCGATTCACCGCACCAGAATATATCTGACTAGTAATAATCTTAAAACCTATGTATTGATATCTCTCTGTTAGTGTGTCAAGTGGGTGTAAAGCGGCATAAACACAGCCGTGAAAAGCAGCTAAACCCCATTGTAAAAATAAATTACTTTTAAAAACCCATGAAACAAAGACAGGGAAAGAGAGAGAAATTCTTACACAATTCGTTCAGGGGCTGTGATGCAACCTGGATTGACCATATCTAGACCCACAGCTGGATGAGACATAAGGGTGGACACTCTTGGGGCTGAGAGGTTTGGTGAGGTTGGGTGAGCAAACGCAGACCCTTTAAAGTAATACTGCGTGCTACCCATCGCATGGGTCCCAAATCTCCAGGTTCAAGGGCATCTTCCTACATCGAAAACATGCATGAGAAACGCAGAAGATGGTACACCGTGTGATGGGGAAAGGTTTCTAAAACGCACCTCATTTCTCATCTCCTTGTGCTCGGGTTCGCCATTCCAGCCACTTTACTAGCAATCTCCCTACTTGGAGCATCAGCACCTTTAACCTCCTGTTCCGTACAGGTTGCAATTTGTCCTGAGGATGAATGGGAAGACGGGGAACCAATGAGAGACTAGCTCTTGGTGTTGGGACAGGCACAGGTCACTCTATTTTCCCATCAGGAAGAAGAATTAACCACAGGCTCAGCCTGCCCCCCGGAACCAGAACAGGGCCTGAAGCCATCCTGCGCTTTTGCGGCCAGCTCCCAAAAAAGCGACTTGTAAATTGGAGCTTCAGGGCACTGCAATTCACAAACCTGCAGAGTTATAAATGATAACTCTCGTCCACAAATATATTGAGGGAAGGACAAGAAGAGGATTTGAAATCAAGGAAGAATTGCAGGAAACAGATTTCAGGAGGTAGATTCGAATCGCCTTTAAAGCACATGAAAAGCAGCAAAACGTTGACAATGAGGCCCTTGGCCAAAAAGGGCGTATGCGTTTCTTGCTGAATATATTCAGGAAAAAACGCATACGCCCTTTTTGGCCAACGAAGCAACCTGGAAAGGCAAATCAGTGCTACAAAGAAGTCTCGCTTCCCATCAGTCAAAAGGGCCATGCCAAAAAAAGTGTCAAAACCAGAAATGCAGGACAGGCCATGGAGAAATGGGAGCCTTGCTACACTGATGGGCGGGATGTAAATTGCCAACAGCCACTCTGGAGAAGTGTACGGTGTGTCCTGAAACATCTAAAAAACACAGCTTAGAGAGCATAGGGCACTTCCACGCATGGGGGGATAAAGTGGGAAAATTGAAAATCAGCAAGACACAAGCACCCCAAAGTTTAGGGCTGCTCTGTTGACAAGGACCTCCACTTCATTCCACCTTAAATATCCCAGGAAAGCGAAAAATGGATAAAAAAGTTGTGGTCCTTATGTACAATGGAATATCACTCAGCCATGAAATCAATGTCATAAGGCTAGTAGCAGCATGATGAGTGGATTTAGGTACGACGATTCTAAGTGAAATAAGTCACACAGAAAAGGACATTTCTCATAAGGTGTCACTTATAGAGGGAATGTAAAAACCGTTACACTTGAACTGAATTACAAAACAGAACAGAGTCACACTGGCAGAAAACACACTATGGCTGCTTAACGGGAAAGATGAGGTGGGGTGATACATAAAACAAGAGTTTCAAATTAGCTCAGATACCGTTCCATAAACCCAATATGTAATAGACAAGACCTACTCCTTGCTCAGAGAACTGGACTCAACACGCCCGATTCACCGCACCAGAATATATCTGACTAGTAATAATCTTAAAACCTATGTATTGATATCTCTCTGTTAGTGTGTCAAGTGGGTGTAAAGCGGCATAAACACAGCCGTGAAAAGCAGCTAAACCCCATTATAAAAATAAATTACTTTTAAAAACCCATGAAACAAAGACAGGGAAAGAGAGAGAAATTCTTACACAATTCGTTCAGGGGCTGTGATGCAACCTGGATTGACCATATCTAGACCCACAGCTGGATGAGACATAAGGGTGGACACTCTTGGGGCTGAGAGGTTTGGTGAGGTTGGGTGAGCAAACGCAGACCCTTTAAAGTAATACTGCGTGCTACCCATCACAGGGGACCCAAATCTCCAGGTTCAAGGGCATCTTCCTACATCGAAAACATGCATGAGAAACCCAGAAGATGGTACACCGTGTGATGGGGAAAGGTTTCTAAAATGCACCTCATTTCTCATCTCCTTGTGCTCGGGTTCGCCATTCCAGCCACTTTACTAGCAATCTCCCTACTTGGAGCCTCAGCACCTTTAACCTCCTGTTCCGTACAGGTTGCAATTTGTCCTGAGGATGAACGGGAAGACGGGGAACCAATGAGAGACTAGCTCTTGGTGTTGGGACAGGCGCAGGTCACTCTATTTTCCCATCAGGAAGAAGAATTAACCACAGGCTCAGCCTGCCCCCCGGAACCAGAACAGGGCCTGAAGCCATCCTGCGCTTTTGCGGCCAGCTCCCAACAAAGCGACTTGTAAAATGGAGCTTCAGGGCACGCAATTCACAAACCTGCAGAGTTATAAATGATAACTCTCGTCCACAAATATATTGAGGGAAGGCAAAGAAGAGGATTTGAAATCAAGGCAGAATTGCAGGAATCAGATTTCAGGAGGTAGATTCGAATCACCTTTAAAGCACATGAAAAGCGGCAAAACGTTGACAATGATGCCCTTGGCCAAAAAGGGCGCATGCGTTTTTTCCTGAATATATTCAGGAAAAAACGCATGCGCCCTTTTTGGCCAACCAAGCAACCTGGAAAGGCAAATCAGCGCTACAAAGAAGTCTCGCTTCCCATCGGTCGAAAGGGCCATGCTGAAAAAAGTGTCAAAACCAGAAATGCAGGACAGGCCATGGAGAAATGGGAGCCTTGCTACACTGATGGGCGGGATGTAAATTGCCAACAGCCACTCTGGAGAAGGGTACGGTGTGTCCTGAAACATCTAAAAAACACAGCTTAGAGAGCATAGGTCACTTCCACGCATGGGGGGATAAAGTGGGAAAATTGAAAATCAGCAAGACACAAGCACCCGAAAGTTTAGGGCTGCTCTGTTGACAAGGACCTCCACTTCATTCCACCTTAAATATCCCAGGAAAGCGAAAAATGGATAAAAAAGTTGTGGTCCTTATGTACAATGGAATATCACTCAGCCATGAAATCAATGTCATAAGGCTAGTAGCAGCATAATGAGTGGATTTAGGTACGACGATTCTAAGTGAAATAAGTCACACAGAAAAGGACACTTCTCATAAGGTGTCACTTATAGAGGGAATGTAAAAACCGTTACACTTGAACTGAATTACAAAACAGAACAGAGTCACACATGCAGAAAACACACTATGGCTGCTTAACGGGAAAGGTGAGGTGGGGTGACACATAAAACAAGAGTTTCAAATTAGCTCAGATACCGTTCCATAAACCCAATATGTAATAGACAAGACCTACTCCTTGCTCAGAGAACTGGACTCAACACGCCCGATTCACCGCACCAGAATATATCTGACTAGTAATAATCTTAAAACCTATGTATTGATATCTCTCTGTTAGTGTGTCAAGTGGGTGTAAAGCGGCATAAACACAGCCGTGAAAAGCAGCTAAACCCCATTATAAAAATAAATTACTTTTAAAAACCCATGAAACAAAGACAGGGAAAGAGAGAGAAATTCTTACACAATTCGTTCAGGGGCTGTGATGCAACCTGGATTGACCATATCTAGACCCACAGCTGGATGAGACATAAGGGTGGACACTCTTGGGGCTGAGAGGTTTGGTGAGGTTGGGTGAGCAAACGCAGACCCTTTAAAGTAATACTGCGTGCTACCCATCGCATGGGTCCCAAATCTCCAGGTTCAAGGTCATCTTCCTACATCGAAAACATGCATGAGAAACCCAGAAGATGGTACACCGTGTGATGGGGAAAGGTTTCTAAAACACACCTCATTTCTCATCTCCTTGTGCTCGGGTTCGCCATTCCAGCCACTTTACTAGCAATCTCCCTACTTGGAGCCTCAGCACCTTTAACCTCCTGTTCCGTACAGGTTGCAATTTGTCCTGAGGATGAACGGGAAGACGGGGAACCAATGAGAGACTAGCTCTTGGTGTTGGGACAGGCACAGGTCACTCTATTTTCCCATCAGGAAGAAGAATTAACCACATGCTCAGCCTGCCCCCCGGAACCAGAACAGGGCCTGAAGCCATCCTGCGCTTTTGCGGCCAGCTCCCAAAAAAGCGACTTGTAAAAAGGAGCTTCAGGGCACTGCAATTCACAAACCTGCAGAGTTATAAATGATAACTCTCGTCCACAAATATATTGAGGGAAGGCAAAGAAGAGGATTTGAAATCAAGGCAGAATTGCAGGAAACAGATTTCAGGAGGTAGATTCGAATCGCCTTTAAAGCACATGAAAAGCGGCAAAACGTTGACAATGATGCCCTTGGCCAAAAAGGGCGCATGCGTTTTTTCCTGAATATATTCAGGAAAAAACGCATGCGCCCTTTTTGGACAACCAAGCAACCTGGAAAGGCAAATCAGTGCTACAAAGAAGTCTCTCTTCCCATCAGTCAAAAGGGCCATGCCAAAAAAAGTGTCAAAACCAGAAATGCAGGACAGGCCATGGAGAAATGGGAGCCTTGCTACACTGATGGGCGGGATGTAAATTGCCAACAGCCACTCTGGAGAAGTGTACGGTGTGTCCTGAAACATCTAAAAAACACAGCTTAGAGAGCATAGGGCACTTCCACGCATGGGGGGATAAAGTGGGAAAATTGAAAATCAGCAAGACACAAGCACCCCAAAGTTTAGGGCTGCTCTGTTGACAAGGACCTCCACTTCATTCCACCTTAAATATCCCAAAAAGCGAAAAATGGATCAAAAAGTTGTGGTCCTTATGTACAATGGAATATCACTCAGCCATGAAATCAAAGTCATAAGGCTAGTAGCAGCATGATGAGTGGATTTAGGTAAGACGATTCTAAGTGAAATAAGTCACACAGAAAAGGACACTTCTCATAAGGTGTCACTTATAGAGGGAATGTAAAAACCGTTACACTTGAACTGAATTACAAAACAGAACAGAGTCACACTTGCAGAAAACACACTATGGCTGCTTAACGGGAAAGATGAGGTGGGGTGATACATAAAACAAGAGTTTCAAATTAGCTCAGATACCGTTCCATAAACCCAATATGTAATAGACAAGACCTACTCCTTGCTCAGAGAACTGGACTCAACACGCCCGATTCACCGCACAAGAATATATCTGACTAGTAATAATCTTAAAACCTATGTATTGATATCTCTCTGTTAGTGTGTCAAGTGGGTGTAAAGCGGCATAAACACAGCCGTGAAAAGCAGCTAAACCCCATTATAAAAATAAATTACTTTTAAAAACCCATGAAACAAAGACAGGGAAAGACAGAGAAATTCTTACACAATTCGTTCAGGGGCTGTGATGCAACCTGGATTGACCATATCTAGACCCTCAGCTGGATGAGACATAAGGGTGGACACTCTTGGGGCTGAGAGGTTTGGTGAGGTTGGGTGAGCAAACGCGGACCCTTTAAAGTAATACTGCGTGCTACCCATCACAGGGGACCCAAATCTCCAGGTTCAAGGGCATCTTCCTACATCGAAAACATGCATGAGAAACCCAGAAGATGGTACACCGTGTGATGGGGAAAGGTTTCTAAAATGCACCTCATTTCTCATCTCCTTGTGCTCGGGTTCGCCATTCCAGCCACTTTACTAGCAATCTCCCTACTTGGAGCCTCAGCACCTTTAACCTCCTGTTCCGTACAGGTTGCAATTTGTCCTGAGAATGAACGGGAAGACGGGGAACCAATGAGAGACTAGCTCTAGGTGTTGGGACAGGCGCAGGTCACTCTATTTTCCCATCAGGAAGAAGAATTAACCACAGGCTCAGCCTGCCCCCCGGAACCAGAACAGGGCCGGAAGCCATCCTGCGCTTTTGCGGCCAGCTCCCAACAAAGCGACTTGTAAAATGGAGCTTCAGGGCACTGCAATTCACAAACCTGCAGAGTTATAAATGATAACTCTCGTCCACAAATATATTGAGGGAAAGCAAAGAAGAGGATTGGAAATCAAGGCAGAATTGCAGGAATCAGATTTCAGGAGGTAGATTCGAATCGCCTTTAAAGCACATGAAAAGCGGCAAAACGTTGACAATGATGCCCTTGGCCAAAAAGGGCGTATGCGTTTTTTCCTGAATATATTCAGGAAAAAACGCATGCGACCTTTTTGGCCAACCAAGCAACCTGGAAAGGCAAATCAGCGCTACAAAGAAGTCTCGCTTCCCATCGGTCAAAAGGGCCATGCCAAAAAAAGTGTCAAAACCAGAAATGCAGGACAGGCCATGGAGAAATGGGAGCCTTGCTACACTGATGGGCGGGATGTAAATTGCCCACAGCCACTCTGGAGAAGGGTACGGTGTGTCCTGAAACATCTAAAAAACACAGCTTAGAGAGCATAGGGCACTTCCACGCATGGGGGGATAAAGTGGGAAAATTGAAAATCAGCAAGACACAAGCACCCCAAAGTTTAGGGCTGCTCTGTTGACAAGGACCTCCACTTCATTCCACCTTAAATATCCCAGGAAAGCGAAAAATCGATAAAAAAGTTGTGGTCCTTATGTACAATGGAATATCACTCAGCCATGAAATCAATGTCATAAGGCTAGTAGCAGCATGATGAGTGGATTTAGGTACGACGATTCTAAGTGAAATAAGTCACACAGAAAAGGACACTTCTCATAAGGTGTCACTTATAGAGGGAATGTAAAAACCGTTACACTTGAACTGAATTACAAAACAGAACAGAGTCACACATGCAGAAAACACACTATGGCTGCTTAACGGGAAAGGTGAGGTGGGGTGATACATAAAACAAGAGTTTCAAATTAGCTCAGATACCGTTCCATAAACCCAATATGTAATAGGCAAGACCTACTCCTTGCTCAGAGAACTGGACTCAACACGCCCGATTCACCGCACAAGAATATATCTGACTAGTAATAATCTTAAAACCTATGTATTGATATCTCTCTGTTAGTGTGTCAAGTGGGTGTAAAGCGGCATAAACACAGCCGTGAAAAGCAGCTAAACCCCATTATAAAAATAAATTACTTTTAAAAATCCATGAAACAAAGACAGGGAAAGACAGAGAAATTCTTACACAATTCGTTCAGGGGCTGTGATGCAACCTGGATTGACCATATCTAGACCCACAGCTGGATGAGACATAAGGGTGGACACTCTTGGGGCTGAGAGGTTTGGTGAGGTTGGGTGAGCAAACGCAGACCCTTTAAAGTAATACTGCGTGCTACCCATCGCATGGGTCCCAAATCTCCAGGTTCAAGGGCATCTTACTACATCGAAAACATGCATGAGAAACCCAGAAGATGGTACAGCGTGTGATGGGGAAAGGTTTCTAAAACGCACCTCATTTCTCATCTCCTTGTGCTCGGGTTCGCCATTCCAGCCACTTTACTATCAATCTCCCTACTTGGAGCATCAGCACCTTTAACCTCCTGTTCCGTACAGGTTGCAATTTGTCCTGAGGATGAACGGGAAGACGGGGAACCAATGAGAGACTAGCTCTTGGTGTTGGGACAGGCACAGGTCACTCTATTTTCCCATCAGGAAGAAGAATTAACCACAGGCTCAGCCTGCCCCCCAGAACCAGAACAGGGCCTGAAGCCATCCTGCGCTTTTGCGGCCAGCTCCCAAAAAAGCGACTTGTAAAATGGAGCTTCAGGGCACTGCAATTCACAAACCTGCAGAGTTATAAATGATAACTCTCGTCCACAAATATATTGAGGGAAGGCAAAGAAGAGGATTGGAAATCAAGGCAGAATTGCAGGAATCAGATTTCAGGAGGTAGATTCGAATCGCCTTTAAAGCACATGAAAAGCGGCAAAACGTTGACAATGATGCCCTTGGCCAAAAAGGGCATATGCGTTTTTTCCTGAATATATTCAGGAAAAAACGCATGCGCCCTTTTTGGCCAACCAAGCAACCTGGAAAGGCAAATCAGCGCTACAAAGAAGTCTCGCTTCCCATCGGTCGAAAGGGCCATGCTGAAAAAAGGGTCAAAACCAGAAATGCAGGACAGGCCATGGAGAAATGGGAGCCTTGCTACACTGATGGGCGGGATGTAAATTGCCAACAGCCACTCTGGAGAAGGGTACGGTGTGTCCTGAAACATCTAAAAAACACAGCTTAGAGAGCATAGGTCACTTCCACGCATGGGGGGATAAAGTGGGAAAATTGGAAATCAGCAAGACACAAGCACCCCAAAGTTTAGGGCTGCTCTGTTTACAAGGACCTCCACTTCATTCCACCTTAAATATCCCAGGAAAGCGAAAAATGGATAAAAAAGTTGTGGTCCTTATGTACAATGGAATATCACTCAGCCATGAAATCAATGTCATAAGGCTAGTAGCAGCATAATGAGTGGATTTAGGTACGACGATTCTAAGTGAAATAAGTCACACAGAAAAGGACACTTCTCATAAGGTGTCACTTATAGAGGGAATGTAAAAACCGTTACACTTGAACTGAATTACAAAACAGAACAGAGTCACACATGCAGAAAACACACTATGGCTGCTTAACGGGAAAGGTGAGGTGGGGTGATACATAAAACAAGAGTTTCAAATTAGCTCAGATACCGTTCCATAAACCCAATATGTAATAGACAAGACCTACTCCTTGCTCAGAGAACTGGACTCAACACGCCCGATTCACCGCACAAGAATATATCTGACTAGTAATAATCTTAAAACCTATGTATTGATATCTCTCTGTTAGTGTGTCAAGTGGGTGTAAAGCAGCATAAACACAGCCGTGAAAAGCAGCTAAACCCCATTATAAAAATAAATTACTTTTAAAAACCCATGAAACAAAGACAGGGAAAGAGAGAGAAATTCTTACACAATTCGTTCAGGGGCTGTGATGCAACCTGGATTGACCATATCTAGACCCACAGCTGGATGAGACATAAGGGTGGACACTCTTGGGGCTGAGAGGTTTGGTGAGGTTGGGTGAGCAAACGCAGACCCTTTAAAGTAATACTGCGTGCTACCCATCGCATGGGTCCCAAATCTCCAGGTTCAAGGGCATCTTCCTACATCGAAAACATGCATGAGAAACCCAGAAGATGGTACACCGTGTGATGGGGAAAGGTTTCTAAAACGCACCTCATTTCTCATCTCCTTGTGCTCGGGTTCGCCATTCCAGCCACTTTACTAGCAATCTCCCTACTTGGAGCCTCAGCACCTTTAACCTCCTGTTCCGTACAGGTTGCAATTTGTCCTGAGGATGAACGGGAAGACGGGGAACCAATGAGAGACTAGCTCTTGGTTTTGGGACAGGCAGAGGTCACTCTATATTCCCATCAGGAAGAAGAATTAACCACAGGCTCAGCCTGCCCCCCGGAACCAGAACAGGGCCTGAAGCCATCCTGCGCTTTTGCGGCCAGCTCCCAAAAAAGCGACTTGTAAAATGGAGCTTCAGGGCACTGCAATTCAAAAACCTGCAGAGTTATAAATGATAACTCTCGTCCACCAATATATTGAGGGAAGGCAAAGAAGAGGATTTGAAATCAAGGCAGAATTGCAGGAAACAGATTTCAGGAGGTAGATTCGAATCGCCTTTAAAGCACATGAAAAGCGGCAAAACGTTGACAATGATGCCCTTGGCCAAAAAGGGCGCATGCGTTTTTTCCTGAATATATTCAGGAAAAAACGCATGCGCCCTTTTTGGACAACCAAGCAACCTGGAAAGGCAAATCAGTGCTACAAAGAAGTCTCTCTTCCCATCAGTCAAAAGGGCCATGCCAAAAAAAGTGTCAAAACCAGAAATGCAGGACAGGCCATGGAGAAATGGGAGCCTTGCTACACTGATGGGCGGGATGTAAATTGCCAACAGCCACTCTGGAGAAGTGTACGGTGTGTCCTGAAACATCTAAAAAACACAGCTTAGAGAGCATAGGGCACTTCCACGCATGGGGGGATAAAGTGGGAAAATTGAAAATCAGCAAGACACAAGCACCCCAAAGTTTAGGGCTGCTCTGTTGACAAGGACCTCCACTTCATTCCACCTTAAATATCCCAGGAAAGCGAAAAATGGATCAAAAAGTTGTGGTCCTTATGTACAATGGAATATCACTCAGCCATGAAATCAATGTCATAAGGCTAGTAGCAGCATGATGAGTGGATTTAGGTACGACGATTCTAAGTGAAATAAGTCACACAGAAAAGGACACTTCTCATATGGTGTCACTTATAGAGGGAATGTAAAAACCGTTACACTTGAACTGAATTACAAAACAGAACAGAGTCACACATGCAGAAAACACACTATGGCTGCTTAACGGGAAAGGTGAGGTGGGGTGATACATAAAACAAGAGTTTCAAATTAGCTCAGATACCGTTCCATAAACCCAATATGTAATAGACAAGACCTACTCCTTGCTCAGAGAACTGGACTCAACACGCCCGATTCACCGCACAAGAATATATCTGACTAGTAATAATCTTAAAACCTATGTATTGATATCTCTCTGTTAGTGTGTCAAGTGGGTGTAAAGCGGCATAAACACAGCCGTGAAAAGCAGCTAAACCCCATTATAAAAATAAATTACTTTTAAAAACCCATGAAACAAAGACAGGGAAAGAGAGAGAAATTCTTACACAATTCGTTCAGGAGCTGTGATGCAACCTGGATTGACCATATCTAGACCCACAGCTGGATGAGACATAAGGGTGGACACTCTTGGGGCTGAGAGGTTTGGTGAGGTTGGGTGAGCAAACGCAGACCCTTTAAAGTAATACTGCGTGCTACCCATCGCATGGGTCCCAAATCTCCAGGTTCAAGGGCATCTTCCTACATCGAAAACATGCATGAGAAACCCAGAAGATGGTACACCGTGTGATGGGGAAAGGTTTCTAAAACGCACCTCATTTCTCATCTCCTTGTGCTCGGGTTCGCCATTCCAGCCACTTTACTATCAATCTCCCTACTTGGAGCATCAGCACCTTTAACCTCCTGTTCCGTACAGGTTGCAATTTGTCCTGAGGATGAACGGGAAGACGGGGAACCAATGAGAGACTAGCTCTTGGTGTTGGGACAGGCACAGGTCACTCTATTTTCCCATCAGGAAGAAGAATTAACCACAGGCTCAGCCTGCCCCCCAGAACCAGAACAGGGCCTGAAGCCATCCTGCGCTTTTGCGGCCAGCTCCCAAAAAAGCGACTTGTAAAATGGAGCTTCAGGGCACTGCAATTCACAAACCTGCAGAGTTATAAATGATAACTCTCGTCCACAAATATATTGAGGGAAGGCAAAGAAGAGGATTGGAAATCAAGGCAGAATTGCAGGAATCAGATTTCAGGAGGTAGATTCGAATCGCCTTTAAAGCACATGAAAAGCGGCAAAACGTTGACAATGATGCCCTTGGCCAAAAAGGGCGTATGCGTTTTTTCCTGAATATATTCAGGAAAAAACGCATGCGACCTTTTTGGCCAACCAAGCAACCTGGAAAGGCAAATCAGCGCTACAAAGAAGTCTCGCTTCCCATCGGTCAAAAGGGCCATGCCAAAAAAAGTGTCAAAACCAGAAATGCAGGACAGGCCATGGAGAAATGGGAGCCTTGCTACACTGATGGGCGGGATGTAAATTGCCCACAGCCACTCTGGAGAAGGGTACGGTGTGTCCTGAAACATCTAAAAAACACAGCTTAGAGAGCATAGGGCACTTCCACGCATGGGGGGATAAAGTGGGAAAATTGAAAATCAGCAAGACACAAGCACCCCAAAGTTTAGGGCTGCTCTGTTGACAAGGACCTCCACTTCATTCCACCTTAAATATCCCAGGAAAGCGAAAAATCGATAAAAAAGTTGTGGTCCTTATGTACAATGGAATATCACTCCGCCATGAAATCAATGTCATAAGGCTAGTAGCAGCATGATGAGTGGATTTAGGTACGACGATTCTAAGTGAAATAAGTCACACAGAAAAGGACACTTCTCATAAGGTGTCACTTATAGAGGGAATGTAAAAACCGTTACACTTGAACTGAATTACAAAACAGAACAGAGTCACACATGCAGAAAACACACTATGGCTGCTTAACGGGAAAGGTGAGGTGGGGTGATACATAAAACAAGAGTTTCAAATTAGCTCAGATACCGTTCCATAAACCCAATATGTAATAGACAAGACCTACTCCTTGCTCAGAGAACTGGACTCAACACGCCCGATTCACCGCACCAGAATATATCTGACTAGTAATAATCTTAAAACCTATGTATTGATATCTCTCTGTTAGTGTGTCAAGTGGGTGTAAAGCGGCATAAACACAGCCGTGAAAAGCAGCTAAACCCCATTATAAAAATAAATTACTTTTAAAAACCCATGAAACAAAGACAGGGAAAGAGAGAGAAATTCTTACACAATTCGTTCAGGGGCTGTGATGCAACCTGGATTGACCATATCTAGACCCACAGCTGGATGAGACATAAGGGTGGACACTCTTGGGGCTGAGAGGTTTGGTGAGGTTGGGTGAGCAAACGCAGACCCTTTAAAGTAATACTGCGTGCTACCCATCGCATGGGTCCCAAATCTCCAGGTTCAAGGGCATCTTCCTACATCGAAAACATGCATGAGAAACCCAGAAGATGGTACACCGTGTGATGGGGAAAGGTTTCTAAAACGCACCTCATTTCTCATCTCCTTGTGCTCGGGTCCGCCATTCCAGCCACTTTACTAGGAATCTCCCTACTTGGAGCCTCAGCACCTTTAACCTCCTGTTCCGTACAGGTTGCAATTTGTCCTGAGGATGAACGGGAAGACGGGGAACCAATGGGAGACTAGCTCTTGGTGTTGGGACAGGCACAGGTCACTCTATTTTCCCATCAGGAAGAAGAATTAACCACAGGCTCAGCCTGCCCCCGGAACCAGAACAGGGCCTGAAGCCATCCTGCGCTTTTGCGGCCAGCTCCCAAAAAAGCGACTTGTAAAATGGAGCTTCAGGGCACTGCAATTCACAAACCTGCAGAGTTATAAATGATAACTCTCGTCCACAAATATATTGAGGGAAGGCAAAGAAGAGGATTTGAAATCAAGGCAGAATTGCAGAAAACAGATTTCATGAGGTAGATTCGAATCGCCTTTAAAGCACATGAAAAGCGGCAAAACGTTGACAATGATGCCCTTGGCCAAAAAGGGCGCATGCGTTTTTTCCTGAATATATTCAGGAAAAAACGCATGCGCCCTTTTTGGCCAACCAAGCAACCTGGAAAGGCAAATCAGCGCTACAAAGAAGTCTCGCTTCCCATCGGTCGAAAGGGCCATGCTGAAAAAAGGGTCAAAACCAGAAATGCAGGACAGGCCATGGAGAAATGGGAGCCTTGCTACACTGATGGGCGGGATGTAAATTGCCAACAGCCACTTTGGAGAAGGGTACGGTGTGTCCTGAAACATCTAAAAAACACAGCTTAGAGAGCATAGGGCACTTCCACGCATGGGGGGATAAAGTGGGAAAATTGAAAATCAGCAAGACACAAGCACCCCAAAGTTTAGGGCTGCTCTGTTGACAAGGACCTCCACTTCATTCCACCTTAAATATCCCAGGAAAGCGAAAAATGGATAAAAAAGTTGTGGTCCTTATGTACAATGGAATATCACTCAGCCATGAAATCAATGTCATAAGGCTAGTAGCAGCATGATGAGTGGATTTAGGTACGACGATGCTAAGTGAAATAAGTCACACAGAAAAGGACACTTCTCATAAGGTGTCACTTATAGAGGGAATGTAAAAACCGTTACACTTGAAGTGAATTACAAAACAGAACAGAGTCACACATGCAGAAAACACACTATGGCTGCTTAACAGGAAAGGTGAGGTGGGGTGATACATAAAACAAGAGTTTCAAATTAGCTCAGATACCGTTCCATAAACCCAATATGTAATAGACAAGACCTACTCCTTGCTCAGAGAACTGGACTCAACACGCCCGATTCACCGCACCAGAATATATCTGACTAGTAATAATCTTAAAACCTATGTATTGATATCTCTCTGTTAGTGTGTCAAGTGGGTGTAAAGCGGCATAAACACAGCAGTGAAAAGCAGCTAAACCCCATTGTAAAAATAAATTACTTTTAAAAACCCATGAAACAAAGACAGGGAAAGAGAGAGAAATTCTTACACAATTCGTTCAGGGGCTGTGATGCAACCTGGATTGACCATATCTAGACCCACAGCTGGATGAGACATAAGGGTGGACACTCTTGGGGCTGAGAGGTTTGGTGAGGTTGGGTGAGCAAACGCAGACCCTTTAAAGTAATACTGCGTGCTACCCATCGCATGGGTCCCAAATCTCCAGGTTCAAGGGCATCTTCCTACATCGAAAACATGCATGAGAAACGCAGAAGATGGTACACCGTGTGATGGGGAAAGGTTTCTAAAACGCACCTCATTTCTCATCTCCTTGTGCTCGGGTTCGCCATTCCAGCCACTTTACTAGCAATCTCCCTACTTGGAGCATCAGCACCTTTAACCTCCTGTTCCGTACAGGTTGCAATTTGTCCTGAGGATGAATGGGAAGACGGGGAACCAATGAGAGACTAGCTCTTGGTGTTGGGACAGGCACAGGTCACTCTATTTTCCCATCAGGAAGAAGAATTAACCACAGGCTCAGCCTGCCCCCCGGAACCAGAACAGGGCCTGAAGCCATCCTGCGCTTTTGCGGCCAGCTCCCAAAAAAGCGACTTGTAAATTGGAGCTTCAGGGCACTGCAATTCACAAACCTGCAGAGTTATAAATGATAACTCTCGTCCACAAATATATTGAGGGAAGGACAAGAAGAGGATTTGAAATCAAGGAAGAATTGCAGGAAACAGATTTCAGGAGGTAGATTCGAATCGCCTTTAAAGCACATGAAAAGCAGCAAAACGTTGACAATGAGGCCCTTGGCCAAAAAGGGCGTATGCGTTTCTTGCTGAATATATTCAGGAAAAAACGCATACGCCCTTTTTGGCCAACGAAGCAACCTGGAAAGGCAAATCAGTGCTACAAAGAAGTCTCGCTTCCCATCAGTCAAAAGGGCCATGCCAAAAAAAGTGTCAAAACCAGAAATGCAGGACAGGCCATGGAGAAATGGGAGCCTTGCTACACTGATGGGCGGGATGTAAATTGCCAACAGCCACTCTGGAGAAGTGTACGGTGTGTCCTGAAACATCTAAAAAACACAGCTTAGAGAGCATAGGGCACTTCCACGCATGGGGGGATAAAGTGGGAAAATTGAAAATCAGCAAGACACAAGCACCCCAAAGTTTAGGGCTGCTCTGTTGACAAGGACCTCCACTTCATTCCACCTTAAATATCCCAGGAAAGCGAAAAATGGATAAAAAAGTTGTGGTCCTTATGTACAATGGAATATCACTCAGCCATGAAATCAATGTCATAAGGCTAGTAGCAGCATGATGAGTGGATTTAGGTACGACGATTCTAAGTGAAATAAGTCACACAGAAAAGGACATTTCTCATAAGGTGTCACTTATAGAGGGAATGTAAAAACCGTTACACTTGAACTGAATTACAAAACAGAACAGAGTCACACTGGCAGAAAACACACTATGGCTGCTTAACGGGAAAGATGAGGTGGGGTGATACATAAAACAAGAGTTTCAAATTAGCTCAGATACCGTTCCATAAACCCAATATGTAATAGACAAGACCTACTCCTTGCTCAGAGAACTGGACTCAACACGCCCGATTCACCGCACCAGAATATATCTGACTAGTAATAATCTTAAAACCTATGTATTGATATCTCTCTGTTAGTGTGTCAAGTGGGTGTAAAGCGGCATAAACACAGCCGTGAAAAGCAGCTAAACCCCATTATAAAAATAAATTACTTTTAAAAACCCATGAAACAAAGACAGGGAAAGAGAGAGAAATTCTTACACAATTCGTTCAGGGGCTGTGATGCAACCTGGATTGACCATATCTAGACCCACAGCTGGATGAGACATAAGGGTGGACACTCTTGGGGCTGAGAGGTTTGGTGAGGTTGGGTGAGCAAACGCAGACCCTTTAAAGTAATACTGCGTGCTACCCATCACAGGGGACCCAAATCTCCAGGTTCAAGGGCATCTTCCTACATCGAAAACATGCATGAGAAACCCAGAAGATGGTACACCGTGTGATGGGGAAAGGTTTCTAAAATGCACCTCATTTCTCATCTCCTTGTGCTCGGGTTCGCCATTCCAGCCACTTTACTAGCAATCTCCCTACTTGGAGCCTCAGCACCTTTAACCTCCTGTTCCGTACAGGTTGCAATTTGTCCTGAGGATGAACGGGAAGACGGGGAACCAATGAGAGACTAGCTCTTGGTGTTGGGACAGGCGCAGGTCACTCTATTTTCCCATCAGGAAGAAGAATTAACCACAGGCTCAGCCTGCCCCCCGGAACCAGAACAGGGCCTGAAGCCATCCTGCGCTTTTGCGGCCAGCTCCCAACAAAGCGACTTGTAAAATGGAGCTTCAGGGCACGCAATTCACAAACCTGCAGAGTTATAAATGATAACTCTCGTCCACAAATATATTGAGGGAAGGCAAAGAAGAGGATTTGAAATCAAGGCAGAATTGCAGGAATCAGATTTCAGGAGGTAGATTCGAATCACCTTTAAAGCACATGAAAAGCGGCAAAACGTTGACAATGATGCCCTTGGCCAAAAAGGGCGCATGCGTTTTTTCCTGAATATATTCAGGAAAAAACGCATGCGCCCTTTTTGGCCAACCAAGCAACCTGGAAAGGCAAATCAGCGCTACAAAGAAGTCTCGCTTCCCATCGGTCGAAAGGGCCATGCTGAAAAAAGTGTCAAAACCAGAAATGCAGGACAGGCCATGGAGAAATGGGAGCCTTGCTACACTGATGGGCGGGATGTAAATTGCCAACAGCCACTCTGGAGAAGTGTACGGTGTGTCCTGAAACATCTAAAAAACACAGCTTAGAGAGCATAGGGCACTTCCACGCATGGGGGGATAAAGTGGGAAAATTGAAAATCAGCAAGACACAAGCACCCCAAAGTTTAGGGCTGCTCTGTTGACAAGGACCTCCACTTCATTCCACCTTAAATATCCCAGGAAAGCGAAAAATGGATAAAAAAGTTGTGGTCCTTATGTACAATGGAATATCACTCAGCCATGAAATCAATGTCATAAGGCTAGTAGCAGCATGATGAGTGGATTTAGGTACGACGATTCTAAGTGAAATAAGTCACACAGAAAAGGACATTTCTCATAAGGTGTCACTTATAGAGGGAATGTAAAAACCGTTACACTTGAACTGAATTACAAAACAGAACAGAGTCACACTGGCAGAAAACACACTATGGCTGCTTAACGGGAAAGATGAGGTGGGGTGATACATAAAACAAGAGTTTCAAATTAGCTCAGATACCGTTCCATAAACCCAATATGTAATAGACAAGACCTACTCCTTGCTCAGAGAACTGGACTCAACACGCCCGATTCACCGCACCAGAATATATCTGACTAGTAATAATCTTAAAACCTATGTATTGATATCTCTCTGTTAGTGTGTCAAGTGGGTGTAAAGCGGCATAAACACAGCCGTGAAAAGCAGCTAAACCCCATTATAAAAATAAATTACTTTTAAAAACCCATGAAACAAAGACAGGGAAAGAGAGAGAAATTCTTACACAATTCGTTCAGGGGCTGTGATGCAACCTGGATTGACCATATCTAGACCCACAGCTGGATGAGACATAAGGGTGGACACTCTTGGGGCTGAGAGGTTTGGTGAGGTTGGGTGAGCAAACGCAGACCCTTTAAAGTAATACTGCGTGCTACCCATCACAGGGGACCCAAATCTCCAGGTTCAAGGGCATCTTCCTACATCGAAAACATGCATGAGAAACCCAGAAGATGGTACACCGTGTGATGGGGAAAGGTTTCTAAAATGCACCTCATTTCTCATCTCCTTGTGCTCGGGTTCGCCATTCCAGCCACTTTACTAGCAATCTCCCTACTTGGAGCCTCAGCACCTTTAACCTCCTGTTCCGTACAGGTTGCAATTTGTCCTGAGGATGAACGGGAAGACGGGGAACCAATGAGAGACTAGCTCTTGGTGTTGGGACAGGCGCAGGTCACTCTATTTTCCCATCAGGAAGAAGAATTAACCACAGGCTCAGCCTGCCCCCCGGAACCAGAACAGGGCCTGAAGCCATCCTGCGCTTTTGCGGCCAGCTCCCAACAAAGCGACTTGTAAAATGGAGCTTCAGGGCACGCAATTCACAAACCTGCAGAGTTATAAATGATAACTCTCGTCCACAAATATATTGAGGGAAGGCAAAGAAGAGGATTTGAAATCAAGGCAGAATTGCAGGAATCAGATTTCAGGAGGTAGATTCGAATCACCTTTAAAGCACATGAAAAGCGGCAAAACGTTGACAATGATGCCCTTGGCCAAAAAGGGCGCATGCGTTTTTTCCTGAATATATTCAGGAAAAAACGCATGCGCCCTTTTTGGCCAACCAAGCAACCTGGAAAGGCAAATCAGCGCTACAAAGAAGTCTCGCTTCCCATCGGTCGAAAGGGCCATGCTGAAAAAAGTGTCAAAACCAGAAATGCAGGACAGGCCATGGAGAAATGGGAGCCTTGCTACACTGATGGGCGGGATGTAAATTGCCAACAGCCACTCTGGAGAAGGGTACGGTGTGTCCTGAAACATCTAAAAAACACAGCTTAGAGAGCATAGGTCACTTCCACGCATGGGGGGATAAAGTGGGAAAATTGAAAATCAGCAAGACACAAGCACCCGAAAGTTTAGGGCTGCTCTGTTGACAAGGACCTCCACTTCATTCCACCTTAAATATCCCAGGAAAGCGAAAAATGGATAAAAAAGTTGTGGTCCTTATGTACAATGGAATATCACTCAGCCATGAAATCAATGTCATAAGGCTAGTAGCAGCATAATGAGTGGATTTAGGTACGACGATTCTAAGTGAAATAAGTCACACAGAAAAGGACACTTCTCATAAGGTGTCACTTATAGAGGGAATGTAAAAACCGTTACACTTGAACTGAATTACAAAACAGAACAGAGTCACACATGCAGAAAACACACTATGGCTGCTTAACGGGAAAGGTGAGGTGGGGTGACACATAAAACAAGAGTTTCAAATTAGCTCAGATACCGTTCCATAAACCCAATATGTAATAGACAAGACCTACTCCTTGCTCAGAGAACTGGACTCAACACGCCCGATTCACCGCACCAGAATATATCTGACTAGTAATAATCTTAAAACCTATGTATTGATATCTCTCTGTTAGTGTGTCAAGTGGGTGTAAAGCGGCATAAACACAGCCGTGAAAAGCAGCTAAACCCCATTATAAAAATAAATTACTTTTAAAAACCCATGAAACAAAGACAGGGAAAGAGAGAGAAATTCTTACACAATTCGTTCAGGGGCTGTGATGCAACCTGGATTGACCATATCTAGACCCACAGCTGGATGAGACATAAGGGTGGACACTCTTGGGGCTGAGAGGTTTGGTGAGGTTGGGTGAGCAAACGCAGACCCTTTAAAGTAATACTGCGTGCTACCCATCGCATGGGTCCCAAATCTCCAGGTTCAAGGTCATCTTCCTACATCGAAAACATGCATGAGAAACCCAGAAGATGGTACACCGTGTGATGGGGAAAGGTTTCTAAAACACACCTCATTTCTCATCTCCTTGTGCTCGGGTTCGCCATTCCAGCCACTTTACTAGCAATCTCCCTACTTGGAGCCTCAGCACCTTTAACCTCCTGTTCCGTACAGGTTGCAATTTGTCCTGAGGATGAACGGGAAGACGGGGAACCAATGAGAGACTAGCTCTTGGTGTTGGGACAGGCACAGGTCACTCTATTTTCCCATCAGGAAGAAGAATTAACCACATGCTCAGCCTGCCCCCCGGAACCAGAACAGGGCCTGAAGCCATCCTGCGCTTTTGCGGCCAGCTCCCAAAAAAGCGACTTGTAAAAAGGAGCTTCAGGGCACTGCAATTCACAAACCTGCAGAGTTATAAATGATAACTCTCGTCCACAAATATATTGAGGGAAGGCAAAGAAGAGGATTTGAAATCAAGGCAGAATTGCAGGAAACAGATTTCAGGAGGTAGATTCGAATCGCCTTTAAAGCACATGAAAAGCGGCAAAACGTTGACAATGATGCCCTTGGCCAAAAAGGGCGCATGCGTTTTTTCCTGAATATATTCAGGAAAAAACGCATGCGCCCTTTTTGGACAACCAAGCAACCTGGAAAGGCAAATCAGTGCTACAAAGAAGTCTCTCTTCCCATCAGTCAAAAGGGCCATGCCAAAAAAAGTGTCAAAACCAGAAATGCAGGACAGGCCATGGAGAAATGGGAGCCTTGCTACACTGATGGGCGGGATGTAAATTGCCAACAGCCACTCTGGAGAAGTGTACGGTGTGTCCTGAAACATCTAAAAAACACAGCTTAGAGAGCATAGGGCACTTCCACGCATGGGGGGATAAAGTGGGAAAATTGAAAATCAGCAAGACACAAGCACCCCAAAGTTTAGGGCTGCTCTGTTGACAAGGACCTCCACTTCATTCCACCTTAAATATCCCAAAAAGCGAAAAATGGATCAAAAAGTTGTGGTCCTTATGTACAATGGAATATCACTCAGCCATGAAATCAATGTCATAAGGCTAGTAGCAGCATGATGAGTGGATTTAGGTAAGACGATTCTAAGTGAAATAAGTCACACAGAAAAGGACACTTCTCATAAGGTGTCACTTATAGAGGGAATGTAAAAACCGTTACACTTGAACTGAATTACAAAACAGAACAGAGTCACACTTGCAGAAAACACACTATGGCTGCTTAACGGGAAAGATGAGGTGGGGTGATACATAAAACAAGAGTTTCAAATTAGCTCAGATACCGTTCCATAAACCCAATATGTAATAGACAAGACCTACTCCTTGCTCAGAGAACTGGACTCAACACGCCCGATTCACCGCACAAGAATATATCTGACTAGTAATAATCTTAAAACCTATGTATTGATATCTCTCTGTTAGTGTGTCAAGTGGGTGTAAAGCGGCATAAACACAGCCGTGAAAAGCAGCTAAACCCCATTATAAAAATAAATTACTTTTAAAAACCCATGAAACAAAGACAGGGAAAGACAGAGAAATTCTTACACAATTCGTTCAGGGGCTGTGATGCAACCTGGATTGACCATATCTAGACCCTCAGCTGGATGAGACATAAGGGTGGACACTCTTGGGGCTGAGAGGTTTGGTGAGGTTGGGTGAGCAAACGCAGACCCTTTAAAGTAATACTGCGTGCTACCCATCACAGGGGACCCAAATCTCCAGGTTCAAGGGCATCTTCCTACATCGAAAACATGCATGAGAAACCCAGAAGATGGTACACCGTGTGATGGGGAAAGGTTTCTAAAATGCACCTCATTTCTCATCTCCTTGTGCTCGGGTTCGCCATTCCAGCCACTTTACTAGCAATCTCCCTACTTGGAGCCTCAGCACCTTTAACCTCCTGTTCCGTACAGGTTGCAATTTGTCCTGAGAATGAACGGGAAGACGGGGAACCAATGAGAGACTAGCTCTAGGTGTTGGGACAGGCGCAGGTCACTCTATTTTCCCATCAGGAAGAAGAATTAACCACAGGCTCAGCCTGCCCCCCGGAACCAGAACAGGGCCGGAAGCCATCCTGCGCTTTTGCGGCCAGCTCCCAACAAAGCGACTTGTAAAATGGAGCTTCAGGGCACTGCAATTCACAAACCTGCAGAGTTATAAATGATAACTCTCGTCCACAAATATATTGAGGGAAGGCAAAGAAGAGGATTGGAAATCAAGGCAGAATTGCAGGAATCAGATTTCAGGAGGTAGATTCGAATCGCCTTTAAAGCACATGAAAAGCGGCAAAACGTTGACAATGATGCCCTTGGCCAAAAAGGGCGTATGCGTTTTTTCCTGAATATATTCAGGAAAAAACGCATGCGACCTTTTTGGCCAACCAAGCAACCTGGAAAGGCAAATCAGCGCTACAAAGAAGTCTCGCTTCCCATCGGTCAAAAGGGCCATGCCAAAAAAAGTGTCAAAACCAGAAATGCAGGACAGGCCATGGAGAAATGGGAGCCTTGCTACACTGATGGGCGGGATGTAAATTGCCCACAGCCACTCTGGAGAAGGGTACGGTGTGTCCTGAAACATCTAAAAAACACAGCTTAGAGAGCATAGGGCACTTCCACGCATGGGGGTATAAAGTGGGAAAATTGAAAATCAGCAAGACACAAGCACCCCAAAGTTTAGGGCTGCTCTGTTGACAAGGACCTCCACTTCATTCCACCTTAAATATCCCAGGAAAGCGAAAAATCGATAAAAAAGTTGTGGTCCTTATGTACAATGGAATATCACTCAGCCATGAAATCAATGTCATAAGGCTAGTAGCAGCATGATGAGTGGATTTAGGTACGACGATTCTAAGTGAAATAAGTCACACAGAAAAGGACACTTCTCATAAGGTGTCACTTATAGAGGGAATGTAAAAACCGTTACACTTGAACTGAATTACAAAACAGAACAGAGTCACACATGCAGAAAACACACTATGGCTGCTTAACGGGAAAGGTGAGGTGGGGTGATACATAAAACAAGAGTTTCAAATTAGCTCAGATACCGTTCCATAAACCCAATATGTAATAGACAAGACCTACTCCTTGCTCAGAGAACTGGACTCAACACGCCCGATTCACCGCACAAGAATATATCTGACTAGTAATAATCTTAAAACCTTTGTATTGATATCTCTCTGTTAGTGTGTCAAGTGGGTGTAAAGCGGCATAAACACAGCCGTGAAAAGCAGCTAAACCCCATTATAAAAATAAATTACTTTTAAAAACCCATGAAACAAAGACAGGAAAAGACAGAGAAATTCTTACACAATTCGTTCAGGGGCTGTGACGCAACCTGGATTGACCATATCTAGACCCACAGCTGGATGAGACATAAGGGTGGACACTCTTGGGGCTGAGAAGTTTGGTGAGGTTGGGTGAGCAAACGCAGACCCTTTAAAGTAATACTGCGTGCTACCCATCGCATGGGTCCCAAATCTCCAGGTTCAAGGGCATCTTCCTACATCGAAATCATGCTTGAGAAATCCAGAAGATGGTACACCGTGTGATGGGGAAAGGTTTCTAAAACGCACCTCATTTCTCATCTTCTTGTGCTCGGGTTCGCCATTCCAGCCACTTTACTAGCAATCTCCCTACTTGGAGCATCAGCACCTTTAACCTCCTGTTCCGTACAGGTTGCAATTTGTCCTGAGGATGAACGGGAAGACGGGGAACCAATGAGAGACTAGCTCTTGGTGTTGGGACAGGCAGAGGTCACTCTATTTTCCCTTCAGGAAGAAGAATTAACCACAGGCTCAGCCTGCCCCCCGGAACCAGAACAGGGCCTGAAGCCATCCTGCGCTTTTGCGGCCAGCTCACAAAAATGCGACTTGTAAAATGGAGCTTCAGGGCACTGCAATTCACAAACCTGCAGAGTTATAAATGATAACTCTCGTCCACAAATATATTGAGGGAAGGCAAAGAAGAGGATTTGAAATCAAGGCAGAATTGCAGGAAACAGATTTCAGGAGGTAGATTCGAATCGCCTTTAAATCACATGAAAAGCGGCAAAACGTTGACAATGATGCCCTTGGCCAAAAAGGGCGTGTGCGTTTTTTCCTGAATATATTCAGGAAAAAACGCATACGCCCTTTTTGGCCAACCAAGCAACCTGTAAAGGCAAATCAGCGCTACAAAGAAGTCTCGCTTCCCATCGGTCAAAAGGGCTATGCTGAAAAAAGTGTCAAAACCAGAAATGCAGGACAGGCCATGGAGAAATGGGAGCCTTGCTACACTGATGGGCGGGATGTAAATTGCCAACAGCCACTCTGGAGAAGGGTACGGTGTGTCCTGAAACATCTAAAAAACACAGCTTAGAGAGCATAGGTCACTTCCACGCATGGGGGGATAAAGTGGGAAAATTGAAAATCAGCAAGACACAAGCACCCGAAAGTTTAGGGCTGCTCTGTTGACAAGGACCTCCACTTCATTCCACCTTAAATATCCCAGGAAAGCGAAAAATGGATAAAAAAGTTGTGGTCCTTATGTACAATGGAATATCACTCAGCCATGAAATCAATGTCATAAGGCTAGTAGCAGCATAATGAGTGGATTTAGGTACGACGATTCTAAGTGAAATAAGTCACACAGAAAAGGACACTTCTCATAAGGTGTCACTTATAGAGGGAATGTAAAAACCGTTACACTTGAACTGAATTACAAAACAGAACAGAGTCACACATGCAGAAAACACACTATGGCTGCTTAACGGGAAAGGTGAGGTGGGGTGACACATAAAACAAGAGTTTCAAATTAGCTCAGATACCGTTCCATAAACCCAATATGTAATAGACAAGACCTACTCCTTGCTCAGAGAACTGGACTCAACACGCCCGATTCACCGCACCAGAATATATCTGACTAGTAATAATCTTAAAACCTATGTATTGATATCTCTCTGTTAGTGTGTCAAGTGGGTGTAAAGCGGCATAAACACAGCCGTGAAAAGCAGCTAAACCCCATTATAAAAATAAATTACTTTTAAAAACCCATGAAACAAAGACAGGGAAAGAGAGAGAAATTCTTACACAATTCGTTCAGGGGCTGTGATGCAACCTGGATTGACCATATCTAGACCCACAGCTGGATGAGACATAAGGGTGGACACTCTTGGGGCTGAGAGGTTTGGTGAGGTTGGGTGAGCAAACGCAGACCCTTTAAAGTAATACTGCGTGCTACCCATCGCATGGGTCCCAAATCTCCAGGTTCAAGGTCATCTTCCTACATCGAAAACATGCATGAGAAACCCAGAAGATGGTACACCGTGTGATGGGGAAAGGTTTCTAAAACACACCTCATTTCTCATCTCCTTGTGCTCGGGTTCGCCATTCCAGCCACTTTACTAGCAATCTCCCTACTTGGAGCCTCAGCACCTTTAACCTCCTGTTCCGTACAGGTTGCAATTTGTCCTGAGGATGAACGGGAAGACGGGGAACCAATGAGAGACTAGCTCTTGGTGTTGGGACAGGCACAGGTCACTCTATTTTCCCATCAGGAAGAAGAATTAACCACATGCTCAGCCTGCCCCCCGGAACCAGAACAGGGCCTGAAGCCATCCTGCGCTTTTGCGGCCAGCTCCCAAAAAAGCGACTTGTAAAAAGGAGCTTCAGGGCACTGCAATTCACAAACCTGCAGAGTTATAAATGATAACTCTCGTCCACAAATATATTGAGGGAAGGCAAAGAAGAGGATTTGAAATCAAGGCAGAATTGCAGGAAACAGATTTCAGGAGGTAGATTCGAATCGCCTTTAAAGCACATGAAAAGCGGCAAAACGTTGACAATGATGCCCTTGGCCAAAAAGGGCGCATGCGTTTTTTCCTGAATATATTCAGGAAAAAACGCATGCGCCCTTTTTGGACAACCAAGCAACCTGGAAAGGCAAATCAGTGCTACAAAGAAGTCTCTCTTCCCATCAGTCAAAAGGGCCATGCCAAAAAAAGTGTCAAAACCAGAAATGCAGGACAGGCCATGGAGAAATGGGAGCCTTGCTACACTGATGGGCGGGATGTAAATTGCCAACAGCCACTCTGGAGAAGTGTACGGTGTGTCCTGAAACATCTAAAAAACACAGCTTAGAGAGCATAGGGCACTTCCACGCATGGGGGGATAAAGTGGGAAAATTGAAAATCAGCAAGACACAAGCACCCCAAAGTTTAGGGCTGCTCTGTTGACAAGGACCTCCACTTCATTCCACCTTAAATATCCCAAAAAGCGAAAAATGGATCAAAAAGTTGTGGTCCTTATGTACAATGGAATATCACTCAGCCATGAAATCAATGTCATAAGGCTAGTAGCAGCATGATGAGTGGATTTAGGTAAGACGATTCTAAGTGAAATAAGTCACACAGAAAAGGACACTTCTCATAAGGTGTCACTTATAGAGGGAATGTAAAAACCGTTACACTTGAACTGAATTACAAAACAGAACAGAGTCACACTTGCAGAAAACACACTATGGCTGCTTAACGGGAAAGATGAGGTGGGGTGATACATAAAACAAGAGTTTCAAATTAGCTCAGATACCGTTCCATAAACCCAATATGTAATAGACAAGACCTACTCCTTGCTCAGAGAACTGGACTCAACACGCCCGATTCACCGCACAAGAATATATCTGACTAGTAATAATCTTAAAACCTATGTATTGATATCTCTCTGTTAGTGTGTCAAGTGGGTGTAAAGCGGCATAAACACAGCCGTGAAAAGCAGCTAAACCCCATTATAAAAATAAATTACTTTTAAAAACCCATGAAACAAAGACAGGGAAAGACAGAGAAATTCTTACACAATTCGTTCAGGGGCTGTGATGCAACCTGGATTGACCATATCTAGACCCTCAGCTGGATGAGACATAAGGGTGGACACTCTTGGGGCTGAGAGGTTTGGTGAGGTTGGGTGAGCAAACGCAGACCCTTTAAAGTAATACTGCGTGCTACCCATCACAGGGGACCCAAATCTCCAGGTTCAAGGGCATCTTCCTACATCGAAAACATGCATGAGAAACCCAGAAGATGGTACACCGTGTGATGGGGAAAGGTTTCTAAAATGCACCTCATTTCTCATCTCCTTGTGCTCGGGTTCGCCATTCCAGCCACTTTACTAGCAATCTCCCTACTTGGAGCCTCAGCACCTTTAACCTCCTGTTCCGTACAGGTTGCAATTTGTCCTGAGAATGAACGGGAAGACGGGGAACCAATGAGAGACTAGCTCTAGGTGTTGGGACAGGCGCAGGTCACTCTATTTTCCCATCAGGAAGAAGAATTAACCACAGGCTCAGCCTGCCCCCCGGAACCAGAACAGGGCCGGAAGCCATCCTGCGCTTTTGCGGCCAGCTCCCAACAAAGCGACTTGTAAAATGGAGCTTCAGGGCACTGCAATTCACAAACCTGCAGAGTTATAAATGATAACTCTCGTCCACAAATATATTGAGGGAAGGCAAAGAAGAGGATTGGAAATCAAGGCAGAATTGCAGGAATCAGATTTCAGGAGGTAGATTCGAATCGCCTTTAAAGCACATGAAAAGCGGCAAAACGTTGACAATGATGCCCTTGGCCAAAAAGGGCGTATGCGTTTTTTCCTGAATATATTCAGGAAAAAACGCATGCGACCTTTTTGGCCAACCAAGCAACCTGGAAAGGCAAATCAGCGCTACAAAGAAGTCTCGCTTCCCATCGGTCAAAAGGGCCATGCCAAAAAAAGTGTCAAAACCAGAAATGCAGGACAGGCCATGGAGAAATGGGAGCCTTGCTACACTGATGGGCGGGATGTAAATTGCCCACAGCCACTCTGGAGAAGGGTACGGTGTGTCCTGAAACATATAAAAAACACAGCTTAGAGAGCATAGGGCACTTCCACGCATGGGGGGATAAAGTGGGAAAATTGAAAATCAGCAAGACACAAGCACCCCAAAGTTTAGGGCTGCTCTGTTGACAAGGACCTCCACTTCATTCCACCTTAAATATCCCAGGAAAGCGAAAAATCGATAAAAAAGTTGTGGTCCTTATGTACAATGGAATATCACTCAGCCATGAAATCAATGTCATAAGGCTAGTAGCAGCATGATGAGTGGATTTAGGTACGACGATTCTAAGTGAAATAAGTCACACAGAAAAGGACACTTCTCATAAGGTGTCACTTATAGAGGGAATGTAAAAACCGTTACACTTGAACTGAATTACAAAACAGAACAGAGTCACACATGCAGAAAACACACTATGGCTGCTTAACGGGAAAGGTGAGGTGGGGTGATACATAAAACAAGAGTTTCAAATTAGCTCAGATACCGTTCCATAAACCCAATATGTAATAGACAAGACCTACTCCTTGCTCAGAGAACTGGACTCAACACGCCCGATTCACCGCACAAGAATATATCTGACTAGTAATAATCTTAAAACCTTTGTATTGATATCTCTCTGTTAGTGTGTCAAGTGGGTGTAAAGCGGCATAAACACAGCCGTGAAAAGCAGCTAAACCCCATTATAAAAATAAATTACTTTTAAAAACCCATGAAACAAAGACAGGAAAAGACAGAGAAATTCTTACACAATTCGTTCAGGGGCTGTGACGCAACCTGGATTGACCATATCTAGACCCACAGCTGGATGAGACATAAGGGTGGACACTCTTGGGGCTGAGAAGTTTGGTGAGGTTGGGTGAGCAAACGCAGACCCTTTAAAGTAATACTGCGTGCTACCCATCGCATGGGTCCCAAATCTCCAGGTTCAAGGGCATCTTCCTACATCGAAATCATGCTTGAGAAATCCAGAAGATGGTACACCGTGTGATGGGGAAAGGTTTCTAAAACGCACCTCATTTCTCATCTTCTTGTGCTCGGGTTCGCCATTCCAGCCACTTTACTAGCAATCTCCCTACTTGGAGCATCAGCACCTTTAACCTCCTGTTCCGTACAGGTTGCAATTTGTCCTGAGGATGAACGGGAAGACGGGGAACCAATGAGAGACTAGCTCTTGGTGTTGGGACAGGCAGAGGTCACTCTATTTTCCCTTCAGGAAGAAGAATTAACCACAGGCTCAGCCTGCCCCCCGGAACCAGAACAGGGCCTGAAGCCATCCTGCGCTTTTGCGGCCAGCTCACAAAAATGCGACTTGTAAAATGGAGCTTCAGGGCACTGCAATTCACAAACCTGCAGAGTTATAAATGATAACTCTCGTCCACAAATATATTGAGGGAAGGCAAAGAAGAGGATTTGAAATCAAGGCAGAATTGCAGGAAACAGATTTCAGGAGGTAGATTCGAATCGCCTTTAAATCACATGAAAAGCGGCAAAACGTTGACAATGATGCCCTTGGCCAAAAAGGGCGTGTGCGTTTTTTCCTGAATATATTCAGGAAAAAACGCATACGCCCTTTTTGGCCAACCAAGCAACCTGTAAAGGCAAATCAGCGCTACAAAGAAGTCTCGCTTCCCATCGGTCAAAAGGGCTATGCTGAAAAAAGTGTCAAAACCAGAAATGCAGGACAGGCCATGGAGAAATGGGAGCCTTGCTACACTGATGGGCGGGATGTAATTTGCCCACAGCCACTCTGGAGAAGGATACGGTGTGTCCTGAAACATCTAAAAAACACAGCTTAGAGAGCATAGGGCACTTCCACGCATGGGGGGATAAAGTGGGAAAATTGAAAATCAGCAAGACACAAGCACCCCAAAGTTTAGGGCTGCTCTGTTGACAAGGACCTCCACTTCATTCCACCTTAAATAACCCAGGAAAGCGAAAAATGGATAAAAAAGTTGTGGTCCTTATGTACAATGGAATATCACTCAGCCATGAAATCAATGTCATAAGGCTAGTAGCAGCATGATGAGTGGATTTAGGTACGACGATTCTAAGTGAAATAAGTCACACAGAAAAGGACACTTCTCATAAGGTGTCACTTATACAGGGAATGTAAAAACCGTTACACTTGAACTGAATTACAAAACAGAACAGAGTCACACATGCAGAAAACACACTATGGCTGCTTAACGGGAAAGGTGAGGTGGGGTGATACATAAAACAAGAGTTTCAAATTAGCTCAGATACCGTTCCATAAACCCAATATGTAATAGACAAGACCTACTCCTTGCTCAGAGAACTGGACTCAACACGCCCGATTCACCGCACAAGAATATATCTGACTAGTAATAATCTTAAAACCTATGTATTGATATCTCTCTGTTAGTGTGTCATGTGGGTGTAAAGCGGCATAAACACAGCCGTGAAAAGCAGCTAAACCCCATTATAAAAATAAATTACTTTTAAAAACCCATGAAACAAAGACAGGGAAAGAGAGAGAAATTCTTACACAATTCGTTCAGGGGCTGTGATGCAACCTGGATTGACCATATCTAGACCCACAGCTGGATGAGACATAAGGGTGGACACTCTTGGGGCTGAGAGGTTTGGTGAGGTTGGGTGAGCAAACGCAGACCCTTTAAAGTAATACTGCGTGCTACCCATCGCATGGGTCCCAAATCTCCAGGTTCAAGGGCATCTTCCTACATCGAAAACATGCATGAGAAACCCAGAAGATGGTACACCGTGTGATGGGGAAAGGTTTCTAAAACGCACCTCATTTCTCATCTCCTTGTGCTCGGGTTCGCCATTCCAGCCACTTTACTAGCAATCTCCCTACTTGGAGCCTCAGCACCTTTAACCTCCTGTTCCGTACAGGTGGCAATTTGTCCTGAGGATGAACGGGAAGACGGGGAACCAATGAGAGACTAGCTCTCGGTGTTGGGACAGGCACAGGTCACTCTATTTTCCCATCAGGAAGAAGAATTAACCACAGGCTCAGCCTGCCCCCCAGAACCAGAACAGAGCCTGAAGCCATCCTGCGCTTTTGCGGCCAGCTCCCAAAAAAGCGACTTGTAAAATGGAGCTTCAGGGCACTGCAATTCACAAACCTGCAGAGTTATAAATGATAACTCTCGTCCACAAATATATTGAGGGAAGGCAAAGAAGAGGATTGGAAATCAAGGCAGAATTGCAGGAATCAGATTTCAGGAGGTAGATTCGAATCGCCTTTAAAGCACATGAAAAGCGGCAAAACGTTGACAATGATGCCCTTGGCCAAAAAGGGCGTATGCGTTTTTTCCTGAATATATTCAGGAAAAAACGCATGCGACCTTTTTGGCCAACCAAGCAACCTGGAAAGGCAAATCAGCGCTACAAAGAAGTCTCGCTTCCCATCGGTCAAAAGGGCCATGCTGAAAAAAGGGTCAAAACCAGAAATGCAGGACAGGCCATGGAGAAATGGGAGCCTTGCTACACTGATGGGCGGGATGTAATTTGCCCACAGCCACTCTGGAGAAGGATACGGTGTGTCCTGAAACATCTAAAAAACACAGCTTAGAGAGCATAGGGCACTTCCACGCATGGGGGGATAAAGTGGGAAAATTGAAAATCAGCAAGACACAAGCACCCCAAAGTTTAGGGCTGCTCTGTTGACAAGGACCTCCACTTCATTCCACCTTAAATATCCCAGGAAAGCGAAAAATGGATAAAAAATTTGTGGTCCTTATGTACAATGGAATATCACTCAGCCATGAAATCAATGTCATAAGGCTATTAGCAGCATGATGAGTGGATTTAGGTACGACGATTCTAAGTGAAATAAGTCACACAGAAAAGGACACTTCTCATAAGGTGTCACTTATAGAGGGAATGTAAAAACCGTTACACTTGAACTGAATTACAAAACAGAACAGAGTCACACATGCAGAAAACACACTATGGCTGCTTAACGGGAAAGGTGAGGTGGGGTGATACATAAAACAAGAGTTTCAAATTAGCTCAGATACCGTTCCATAAACCCAATATGTAATAGACAAGACCTACTCCTTGCTCAGAGACCTGGACTCAACACGCCCGATTCACCGCACAAGAATATATCTGACTAGTAATAATCTTAAAACCTATGTATTGATATCTCTCTGTTAGTGTGTCAAGTGGGTGTAAAGCGGCATAAACACAGCCGTGAAAAGCAGCTAAACCCCATTATAAAAATAAATTACTTTTAAAAACCCATGATACAAAGACAGGGAAAGAGAGAGAAATTCTTACACAATTCGTTCAGGGGCTGTGATGCAACCTGGATTGACCATATCTAGACCCACAGCTGGATGAGACATAAGGGTGGACACTCTTGGGGCTGAGAGGTTTGGTGAGGTTGGGTGAGCAAACGCAGACCCTTTAAAGTAATACTGCGTGCTACCCATCGCATGGGTCCCAAATCTCCAGGTTCAAGGGCATCTTCCTACATCGAAAACATGCATGAGAAACCCAGAAGATGGTACACCGTGTGATGGGGAAAGGTTTCTAAAACGCACCTCATTTCTCATCTCCTTGTGCTCGGGTTCGCCATTCCAGCCACTTTACTAGCAATCTCCCTACTTGGAGCCTCAGCACCTTTAACCTCCTGTTCCGTACAGGTTGCAATTTGTCCTGAGGATGAACGGGAAGACGGGGAACCAATGAGAGACTAGCTCTTGGTGTTGGGACAGGCACAGGTCACTCTATTTTCCCATCAGGAAGAAGAATTAACCACAGGCTCAGCCTGCCCCCCAGAACCAGAACAGGGCCTGAAGCCATCCTGCGCTTTTGCGGCCAGCTCCCAAAAAAGCGACTTGTAAAATGGAGCTTCAGGGCACTGCAATTCACAAACCTGCAGAGTTATAAATGATAACTCTCGTCCACAAATATATTGAGGGAAGGCAAAGAAGAGGATTGGAAATCAAGGCAGAATTGCAGGAATCAGATTTCAGGAGGTAGATTCGAATCGCCTTTAAAGCACATGAAAAGCGGCAAAACGTTGACAATGATGCCCTTGGCCAAAAAGGGCGTATGCGTTTTTTCCTGAATATATTCAGGAAAAAACGCATGCGAACTTTTTGGCCAACCAAGCAACCTGGAAAGGCAAATCAGCGCTACAAAGAAGTCTCGCTTCCCATCGGTCAAAAGGGCCATGCTGAAAAAAGGGTCAAAACCAGAAATGCAGGACAGGCCATGGAGAAATGGGAGCCTTGCTACACTGATGGGCGGGATGTAAATTGCCCACAGCCACTCTGGAGAAGGGTACGGTGTGTCCTGAAACATCTAAAAAACACAGCTTAGAGAGCATAGGGCACTTCCACGCATGGGGGGATAAAGTGGGAAAATTGAAAATCAGCAAGACACAAGCACCCCAAAGTTTAGGGCTGCTCTGTTGACAAGGACCTCCACTTCATTCCACCTTAAATATCCCAGGAAAGCGAAAAATGGATAAAAAAGTTGTGGTCCTTATGTACAATGGAATATCACTCAGCCATGAAATCAATGTCATAAGGCTAGTAGCAGCATGATGAGTGGATTTAGGTACGACGATTCTAAGTGAAATAAGTCACACAGAAAAGGACACTTCTCATAAGGTGTCACTTATAGAGGGAATGTAAAAACCGTTACACTTGAACTGAATTACAAAACAGAACAGAGTCACACATGCAGAAAACACACTATGGCTGCTTAACGGGAAAGGTGAGGTGGGGTGATACATAAAACAAGAGTTTCAAATTAGCTCAGATACCGTTCCATAAACCCAATATGTAATAGACAAGACCTACTCCTTGCTTAGAGAACTGGACTCAACACGCCCGATTCACCGCACAAGAATATATCTGACTAGTAATAATCTTAAAACCTATGTATTGATATCTCTCTGTTAGTGTGTCAAGTGGGTGTAAAGCGGCATAAACACAGCCGTGAAAAGCAGCTAAACCCCATTATAAAAATAAATTACTTTTAAAAACCCATGAAACAAAGACAGGGAAAGACAGAGAAATTCTTACACAATTCGTTCAGGGGCTGTGATGCAACCTGGATTGACCATATCTAGACCCACAGCTGGATGAGACATAAGGGTGGACACTCTTGGGGCTGAGAGGTTTGGTGAGGTTGGGTGAGCAAACGCAGACCCTTTAAAGTAATACTGCGTGCTACCCATCGCATGGGTCCCAAATCTCCAGGTTCAAGGTCATCTTCCTACATCGAAAACATGCATGAGAAACCCAGAAGATGGTACACCGTGTGATGGGGAAAGGTTTCTAAAACACACCTCATTTCTCATCTCCTTGTGCTCGGGTTCGCCATTCCAGCCACTTTACTAGCAATCTCCCTACTTGGAGCCTCAGCACCTTTAACCTCCTGTTCCGTACAGGTTGCAATTTGTCCTGAGGATGAACGGGAAGACGGGGAACCAATGAGAGACTAGCTCTTGGTGTTGGGACAGGCACAGGTCACTCTATTTTCCCATCAGGAAGAAGAATTAACCACATGCTCAGCCTGCCCCCCGGAACCAGAACAGGGCCTGAAGCCATCCTGCGCTTTTGCGGCCAGCTCCCAAAAAAGCGACTTGTAAAAAGGAGCTTCAGGGCACTGCAATTCACACACCTGCAGAGTTATAAATGATAACTCTCGTCCACAAATATATTGAGGGAAGGCAAAGAAGAGGATTTGAAATCAAGGCAGAATTGCAGGAAACAGATTTCAGGAGGTAGATTCGAATCGCCTTTAAAGCACATGAAAAGCGGCAAAACGTTGACAATGATGCCCTTGGCCAAAAAGGGCGCATGCGTTTTTTCCTGAATATATTCAGGAAAAAACGCATGCGCCCTTTTTGGACAACCAAGCAACCTGGAAAGGCAAATCAGTGCTACAAAGAAGTCTCTCTTCCCATCAGTCAAAAGGGCCATGCCAAAAAAAGTGTCAAAACCAGAAATGCAGGACAGGCCATGGAGAAATGGGAGCCTTGCTACACTGATGGGCGGGATGTAAATTGCCAACAGCCACTCTGGAGAAGTGTACGGTGTGTCCTGAAACATCTAAAAAACACAGCTTAGAGAGCATAGGGCACTTCCACGCATGGGGGGATAAAGTGGGAAAATTGAAAATCAGCAAGACACAAGCACCCCAAAGTTTAGGGCTGCTCTGTTGACAAGGACCTCCACTTCATTCCACCTTAAATATCCCAAAAAGCGAAAAATGGATCAAAAAGTTGTGGTCCTTATGTACAATGGAATATCACTCAGCCATGAAATCAATGTCATAAGGCTAGTAGCAGCATGATGAGTGGATTTAGGTAAGACGATTCTAAGTGAAATAAGTCACACAGAAAAGGACACTTCTCATAAGGTGTCACTTATAGAGGGAATGTAAAAACCGTTACACTTGAACTGAATTACAAAACAGAACAGAGTCACACTTGCAGAAAACACACTATGGCTGCTTAACGGGAAAGATGAGGTGGGGTGATACATAAAACAAGAGTTTCAAATTAGCTCAGATACCGTTCCATAAACCCAATATGTAATAGACAAGACCTACTCCTTGCTCAGAGAACTGGACTCAACACGCCCGATTCACCGCACAAGAATATATCTGACTAGTAATAATCTTAAAACCTATGTATTGATATCTCTCTGTTAGTGTGTCAAGTGGGTGTAAAGCGGCATAAACACAGCCGTGAAAAGCAGCTAAACCCCATTATAAAAATAAATTACTTTTAAAAACCCATGAAACAAAGACAGGGAAAGACAGAGAAATTCTTACACAATTCGTTCAGGGGCTGTGATGCAACCTGGATTGACCATATCTAGACCCTCAGCTGGATGAGACATAAGGGTGGACACTCTTGGGGCTGAGAGGTTTGGTGAGGTTGGGTGAGCAAACACAGACCCTTTAAAGTAATACTGCGTGCTACCCATCACAGGGGACCCAAATCTCCAGGTTCAAGGGCATCTTCCTACATCGAAAACATGCATGAGAAACCCAGAAGATGGTACACCGTGTGATGGGGAAAGGTTTCTAAAATGCACCTCATTTCTCATCTCCTTGTGCTCGGGTTCGCCATTCCAGCCACTTTACTAGCAATCTCCCTACTTGGAGCCTCAGCACCTTTAACCTCCTGTTCCGTACAGGTTGCAATTTGTCCTGAGAATGAACGGGAAGACGGGGAACCAATGAGAGACTAGCTCTAGGTGTTGGGACAGGCGCAGGTCACTCTATTTTCCCATCAGGAAGAAGAATTAACCACAGGCTCAGCCTGCCCCCCGGAACCAGAACAGGGCCGGAAGCCATCCTGCGCTTTTGCGGCCAGCTCCCAACAAAGCGACTTGTAAAATGGAGCTTCAGGGCACTGCAATTCACAAACCTGCAGAGTTATAAATGATAACTCTCGTCCACAAATATATTGAGGGAAGGCAAAGAAGAGGATTGGAAATCAAGGCAGAATTGCAGGAATCAGATTTCAGGAGGTAGATTCGAATCGCCTTTAAAGCACATGAAAAGCGGCAAAACGTTGACAATGATGCCCTTGGCCAAAAAGGGCGTATGCGTTTTTTCCTGAATATATTCAGGAAAAAACGCATGCGACCTTTTTGGCCAACCAAGCAACCTGGAAAGGCAAATCAGCGCTACAAAGAAGTCTCGCTTCCCATCGGTCAAAAGGGCCATGCCAAAAAAAGTGTCAAAACCAGAAATGCAGGACAGGCCATGGAGAAATGGGAGCCTTGCTACACTGATGGGCGGGATGTAAATTGCCCACAGCCACTCTGGAGAAGGGTACGGTGTGTCCTGAAACATCTAAAAAACACAGCTTAGAGAGCATAGGGCACTTCCACGCATGGGGGGATAAAGTGGGAAAATTGAAAATCAGCAAGACACAAGCACCCCAAAGTTTAGGGCTGCTCTGTTGACAAGGACCTCCACTTCATTCCACCTTAAATATCCCAGGAAAGCGAAAAATGGATAAAAAAGTTGTGGTCCTTATGTACAATGGAATATCACTCAGCCATGAAATCAATGTCATAAGGCTAGTAGCAGCATGATGAGTGGATTTAGGTACGACGATTCTAAGTGAAATAAGTCACACAGAAAAGGACACTTCTCATAAGGTGTCACTTATAGAGGGAATGTAAAAACCGTTACACTTGAACTGAATTACAAAACAGAACAGAGTCACACATGCAGAAAACACACTATGGCTGCTTAACGGGAAAGGTGAGGTGGGGTGATACATAAAACAAGAGTTTCAAATTAGCTCAGATACCGTTCCATAAACCCAATATGTAATAGACAAGACCTACTCCTTGCTCAGAGACCTGGACTCAACACGCCCGATTCACCGCACAAGAATATATCTGACTAGTAATAATCTTAAAACCTATGTATTGATATCTCTCTGTTAGTGTGTCAAGTGGGTGTAAAGCGGCATAAACACAGCCGTGAAAAGCAGCTAAACCCCATTATAAAAATAAATTACTTTTAAAAACCCATGATACAAAGACAGGGAAAGAGAGAGAAATTCTTACACAATTCGTTCAGGGGCTGTGATGCAACCTGGATTGACCATATCTAGACCCACAGCTGGATGAGACATAAGGGTGGACACTCTTGGGGCTGAGAGGTTTGGTGAGGTTGGGTGAGCAAACGCAGACCCTTTAAAGTAATACTGCGTGCTACCCATCGCATGGGTCCCAAATCTCCAGGTTCAAGGGCATCTTCCTACATCGAAAACATGCATGAGAAACCCAGAAGATGGTACACCGTGTGATGGGGAAAGGTTTCTAAAACGCACCTCATTTCTCATCTCCTTGTGCTCGGGTTCGCCATTCCAGCCACTTTACTAGCAATCTCCCTACTTGGAGCCTCAGCACCTTTAACCTCCTGTTCCGTACAGGTTGCAATTTGTCCTGAGGATGAACGGGAAGACGGGGAACCAATGAGAGACTAGCTCTTGGTGTTGGGACAGGCACAGGTCACTCTATTTTCCCATCAGGAAGAAGAATTAACCACAGGCTCAGCCTGCCCCCCGGAACCAGAACAGGGCCTGAAGCCATCCTGCGCTTTTGCGGCCAGCTCCCAAAAAAGCGACTTGTAAAATGGAGCTTCAGGGCACTGCAATTCACAAACCTGCAGAGTTATAAATGATAACTCTCGTCCACAAATATATTGAGGGAAGGCAAAGAAGAGGATTGGAAATCAAGGCAGAATTGCAGGAATCAGATTTCAGGAGGTAGATTCGAATCGCCTTTAAAGCACATGAAAAGCGGCAAGACTTTGACAATGATGCCCTTGGCCAAAAAGGGCGTATGCGATTTTTCCTGAATATATTCAGGAAAAAACGCATACGCCCTTTTTGTCCAACCAAGCAACCTGTAAAGGCAAATCAGCGCTACAAAGAAGTCTCGCTTCCCATCGGTCAAAAGGGCTATGCTGAAAAAAGTGTCAAAACCAGAAATGCAGGACAGGCCATGGAGAAATGGGAGCCTTGCTACACTGATGGGCGGGATGTAATTTGCCCACAGCCACTCTGGAGAAGGGTACGGTGTGTCCTGAAACATCTAAAAAACACAGCTTAGAGAGCATAGGGCACTTCCACGCATGGGGGGATAAAGTGGGAAAATTGAAAATCAGCAAGACACAAGCACCCCAAAGTTTAGGGCTGCTCTGTTGACAAGGACCTCCACTTCATTCCACCTTAAATATCCCAGGAAAGCGAAAAATGGATAAAAAAGTTGTGGTCCTTATGTACAATGGAATATCACTCAGCCATGAAATCAATGTCATAAGGATAGTAGCAGCATGATGAGTGGATTTAGGTACGACGATTCTAAGTGAAATAAGTCACACAGAAAAGGACACTTCTCATAAGGTGTCACTTATAGAGGGAATGTAAAAACCGTTACACTTGAACTGAATTACAAAACAGAACAGAGTCACACATGCAGAAAACACACTATGGCTGCTTAACGGGAAAGGTGAGGTGGGGTGATACATAAAACAAGAGTTTCAAATTAGCTCAGATACCGTTCCATAAACCCAATATGTAATAGACAAGACCTACTCCTTGCTCAGAGAACTGGACTCAACACGCCCGATTCACCGCACAAGAATATATCTGACTAGTAATAATCTTAAAACCTTTGTATTGATATCTCTCTGTTAGTGTGTCAAGTGGGTGTAAAGCGGCATAAACACAGCCGTGAAAAGCAGCTAAACCCCATTATAAAAATAAATTACTTTTAAAAACCCATGAAACAAAGACAGGAAAAGACAGAGAAATTCTTACACAATTCGTTCAGGGGCTGTGACGCAACCTGGATTGACCATATCTAGACCCACAGCTGGATGAGACATAAGGGTGGACACTCTTGGGGCTGAGAGGTTTGGTGAGGTTGGGTGAGCAAACGCAGACCCTTTAAAGTAATACTGCGTGCTACCCATCGCATGGGTCCCAAATCTCCAGGTTCAAGGGCATCTTCCTACATCGAAATCATGCTTGAGAAATCCAGAAGATGGTACACCGTGTGATGGGGAAAGGTTTCTAAAACGCACCTCATTTCTCATCTTCTTGTGCTCGGGTTCGCCATTCCAGCCACTTTACTAGCAATCTCCCTACTTGGAGCATCAGCACCTTTAACCTCCTGTTCCGTACAGGTTGCAATTTGTCCTGAGGATGAACGGGAAGACGGGGAACCAATGAGAGACTAGCTCTTGGTGTTGGGACAGGCACAGGTCACTCTATTTTCCCTTCAGGAAGAAGAATTAACCACAGGCTCAGCCTGCCCCCCGGAACCAGAACAGGGCCTGAAGCCATCCTGCGCTTTTGCGGCCAGCTCACAAAAATGCGACTTGTAAAATGGAGCTTCAGGGCACTGCAATTCACAAACCTGCAGAGTTATAAATGATAACTCTCGTCCACAAATATATTGAGGGAAGGCAAAGAAGAGTATTTGAAATCAAGGCAGAATTGCACAAACAGATTTCAGGAGGTAGATTCGAATCGCCTTTAAAGCACATGAAAAGCGGCAAAACGTTGACAATGATGCCCTTGGCCAAAAAGGGCGTATGCGTTTTGTCCTGAATATATTCAGGAAAAAACGCATACGCCCTTTTTGGCCAACCAAGCAACTTGGAAAGGCAAATCAGCGCTACAAAGAAGTCTCGCTTCCCATCGGTCAAAAGGGCCATGCTGAAAAAAGTGTCAAAACCAGAAATGCAGGACAGGCCATGGAGAAATGGGAGCCTTGCTACACTAATGGGCGGGATGTAAATTGCCCACAGCCACTCTGGAGAAGGGTACGGTGTGTCCTGAAACATCTAAAAAACACAGCTGAGAGAGCATAGGGCACTTCCACGCATGGGGGGATAAAGTGGGAAAATTGAAAATTAGCAAGACACAAGCACCCCAAAGTTTAGGGCTGCTCTGTTGACAAGGACCTCCACTTCATTCCACCTTAAATATCCCAGGAAAGCGAAAAATGGATAAAAAAGTTGTGGTCCTTATGTACAATGGAATATCACTCAGCCATGAAATCAATGTCATAAGGCTAGTAGCAGCATGATGAGTGGATTTAGGTACGACAATTCTAAGTGAAATAAGTCACACAGAAAAGGACACTTCTCATAAGGTGTCACTTATAGAGGGAATTTAAAAACCGTTACACTTGAACTGAATTACAAAACAGAACAGAGTCACACATGCAGAAAACACACTATGGCTGCTTAACGGGAAAGGTGAGGTGGGGTGATACATAAAACAAGAGTTTCAAATTAGCTCAGATACCGTTCCATAAACCCAATATGTAATAGACAAGACCTACTCCTTGCTCAGAGAACTGGACTCAACACGCCCGATTCACCGCACAAGAATATATCTGACTAGTAATAATCTTAAAACCTATGTATTGATATCTCTCTGTTAGTGTGTCAAGTGGGTGTAAAGCGGCATAAACACAGCCGTGAAAAGCAGCTAAACCCCATTATAAAAATAAATTACTTTTAAAAACCCATGATACAAAGACAGGGAAAGAGAGAGAAATTCTTACACAATACGTTCAGGGGCTGTGATGCAACCTGGATTGACCATATCTAGACCCACAGCTGGATGAGACATAAGGGTGGACACTCTTGGGGCTGAGAGGTCTGGTGAGGTTGGGTGAGCAAACGCAGACCCTTTAAAGTAATACTGCGTGCTACACATCGCATGGGTCCCAAATCTCCAGGTTCAAGGGCATCTTCCTACATCGAAAACATGCATGAGAAACCCAGAAGATGGTACACCGTGTGATGGGGAAAGGTTTCTAAAACGCACCTCATTTCTCATCTCCTTGTGCTCGGGTTCGCCATTCCAGCCACTTTACTAGCAATCTCCCTACTTGGAGCCTCAGCACCTTTAACCTCCTGTTCCGTACAGGTTGCAATTTGTCCTGAGGATGAACGGGAAGACGGGGAAGCAATGAGAGACTAGCTCTTGGTTTTGGGACAGGCAGAGGTCACTCTATTTTCCCATCAGGAAGAAGAATTAACCACAGGCTCAGCCTGCCCCCCAGAACCAGAACAGGGCCTGAAGCCATCCTGCGCTTTTGCGGCCAGCTCCCAAAAAAGGGACTTGTAAAATGGAGCTTCAGGGCACTGCAATTCACAAACCTGCAGAGTTATAAATGATAACTCTCGTCCACAAATATATTGAGGGAAGGCAAATAAGAGGATTTGAAATCAAGGCATAATTGCAGGAATCAGATTTCAGGAGGTAGATTCGAATCGCCTTTAAAGCACATGAAAAGCAGCAAGACGTTGACAATGATGCCCTTGGCCAAAAAGGGCGTATGCGATTTTTCCTGAATATATTCAGGAAAAAACGCATACGCCCTTTTTGGCCAACCAAGCAACCTGTAAAGGCAAATCAGCGCTACAAAGAAGTCTCGCTTCCCATCGGTCAAAAGGGCTATGCTGAAAAAAGTGTCAAAACCAGAAATGCAGGACAGGCCATGGAGAAATGGGAGCCTTGCTACACTGATGGGCGGGATGTAATTTGCCCACAGCCACTCTGGAGAAGGGTACGGTGTGTCCTGAAACATCTAAAAAACACAGCTTAGAGAGCATAGGGCACTTCCACGCATGGGGGGATAAAGTGGGAAAATTGAAAATCAGCAAGACACAAGCACCCCAAAGTTTAGGGCTGCTCTGTTGACAAGGACCTCCACTTCATTCCACCTTAAATATCCCAGGAAAGCGAAAAATGGATAAAAAAGTTGTGGTCCTTATGTACAATGGAATATCACTCAGCCATGAAATCAATGTCATAAGGCTAGTAGCAGCATGATGAGTGGATTTAGGTACGACGATTCTAAGTGAAATAAGTCACACAGAAAAGGACACTTCTCATAAGGTGTCACTTATAGAGGGAATGTAAAAACCGTTACACTTGAACTGAATTACAAAACAGAACAGAGTCACACATGCAGAAAACACACTATGGCTGCTTAACGGGAAAGGTGAGGTGGGGTGATACATAAAACAAGAGTTTCAAATTAGCTCAGATACCGTTCCCTAAACCCAATATGTAATAGACAAGACCTACTCCTTGCTCAGAGAACTGGACTCAACACGCCCGATTCACCGCACAAGAATATATCTGACTAGTAATAATCTTAAAACCTATGTATTGATATCTCTCTGTTAGTGTGTCAAGTGGGTGTAAAGCGGCATAAACACAGCCGTGAAAAGCAGCTAAACCCCATTATAAAAATAAATTACTTTTAAAAACCCATGATACAAAGACAGGGAAAGAGAGAGAAATTCTTACACAATTCGTTCAGGGGCTGTGATGCAACCTGGATTGACCATATCTAGACCCACAGCTGGATGAGACATAAGGGTGGACACTCTTGGGGCTGAGAGGTTTGCTGAGGTTGGGTGAGCAAACGCAGACCCTTTAAAGTAATACTGCGTGCTACCCATCACATGGGTCCCAAATCTCCAGGTTCAAGGGCATCTTCCTACATCGAAAACATGCATGAGAAACCCAGAAGATGGTACACCGTGTGATGGGGAAAGGTTTCTAAAACGCACCTCATTTCTCATCTCCTTGTGCTCGGGTTCGCCATTCCAGGCACTTTACTAGCAATCTCCCTACTTGGAGCATCAGCACCTTTAACCTCCTGTTCCGTACAGGTTGCAATTTGTCCTGAGGATGAACGGGAAGACGGGGAACCAATAAGAGACTAGCTCTTGGTGTTGGGACAGGCACAGGTCACTCTATTTTCCCATCAGGAAGAAGAATTAACCACAGGCTCAGCCTGCCCCCCGGAACCAGAACAGGGCCTGAAGCCATCCTGCGCTTTTGCGGCCAGCTCCCAAAAAAGCGACTTGTAAAATGGAGCTTCAGGGCACTGCAATTCACAAACCTGCAGAGTTATAAATGATAACTCTCGTCCACAAATATATTGAGGGAAGGCAAAGAAGAGGATTGGAAATCAAGGCAGAATTGCAGGAATCAGATTTCAGGAGGTAGATTCGAATCGCCTTTAAAGCACATGAAAAGCGGCAAGACTTTGACAATGATGCCCTTGGCCAAAAAGGGCGTATGCGATTTTTCCTGAATATATTCAGGAAAAAACGCATACGCCCTTTTTGTCCAACCAAGCAACCTGTAAAGGCAAATCAGCGCTACAAAGAAGTCTCGCTTCCCATCGGTCAAAAGGGCTATGCTGAAAAAAGTGTCAAAACCAGAAATGCAGGACAGGCCATGGAGAAATGGGAGCCTTGCTACACTGATGGGCGGGATGTAAATTGCCCACAGCCACTCTGGAGAAGGGTACGGTGTGTCCTGAAACATCTAAAAAACACAGCTTAGAGAGCATAGGGCACTTCCACGCATGGGGGGATAAAGTGGGAAAATTGAAAATCAGCAAGACACAAGCACCCCAAAGTTTAGGGCTGCTCTGTTGACAAGGACCTCCACTTCATTCCACCTTAAATATCCCAGGAAAGCGAAAAATGGATAAAAAAGTTGTGCTCCTTATGTACAATGGAATATCACTCAGCCATGAAATCAATGTCATAAGGCTAGTAGCAGCATGATGAGTGGATTTAGGTACGACGATTCTAAGTGAAATAAGTCACACAGAAAAGGACACTTCTCATAAGGTGTCACTTATAGAGGGAATGTAAAAACCGTTACACTTGAACTGAATTACAAAACAGAACAGAGTCACACATGCAGAAAACACACTATGGCTGCTTAACGGGAAAGGTGAGGTGGGGTGATACATAAAACAAGAGTTTCAAATTAGCTCAGATACCGTTCCATAAACCCAATATGTAATAGACAAGACCTACTCCTTGCTCAGAGAACTGGACTCAACACGCCCGATTCACCGCACAAGAATATATCTGACTAGTAATAATCTTAAAACCTATGTATTGATATCTCTCTGTTAGTGTGTCAAGTGGGTGTAAAGCGGCATAAACACAGCCGTGAAAAGCAGCTAAACCCCATTATAAAAATAAATTACTTTTAAAAACCCATGAAACAAAGACAGGGAAAGACAGAGAAATTCTTACACAATTCGTTCAGGGGCTGTGATGCAACCTGGATTGACCATATCTAGACCCACAGCTGGATGAGACATAAGGGTGGACACTCTTGGGGCTGAGAGGTTTGGTGAGGTTGGGTGAGCAAACGCAGACCCTTTAAAGTAATACTGCGTGCTACCCATCGCATGGGTCCCAAATCTCCAGGTTCAAGGGCATCTTCCTACATCGAAAACATGCATGAGAAACCCAGAAGATGGTACACCGTGTGATGGGGAAAGGTTTCTAAAACGCACCTCATTTCTCATCTCCTTGTGCTCGGGTTTGCCATTCCAGCCACTTTACTAGCAATCTCCCTACTTGGAGCCTCAGCACGTTTAACCTCCTGTTCCGTACAGGTTGCAATTTGTCCTGAGGATGAACGGGAAGAAGGGGAACCAATGAGAGACTAGCTCTTAGTTTTGGGACAGGCAGAGGTCACTCTATTTTCCCATCAGGAAGAAGAATTAACCACAGGCTCAGCCTGCCCCCCGGAACCAGAACAGGGCCTGAAGCCATCCTGCGCTTTTGCGGCCAGCTCCCAAAAAAGCGACTTGTAAAATGGAGCTTCAGGGCACTGCAATTCAAAAACCTGCAGAGTTATAAATGATAACTCTCGTCCACAAATATATTGAGGGAAGGCAAAGAAGAGGATTTCAATCAAGGCAGAATTGCAGGAAACAGATTTCAGGAGGTAGATTCGAATCGCCTTTAAAGCACATGAAAAGCGGCAAAACGTTGACAATGATGCCCTTGGCCAAAAAGGGCGCATGCGTTTTTTCCTGAATATATTCAGGAAAAAACGCATGCGCCCTTTTTGGCCAACCAAGCAACCTGGAAAGGCAAATCATCGCTACAAAGAAGTCTCGCTTCCCATCGGTCAAAAGGGCCATGCCGAAAAAAGTGTCATAACCAGAAATGCAGGACAGGCCATGGAGAAATGGGAGCCTTGCTACACTGATGGGTGGTATGTAAATTGCCAACAGCCACTCTGGAGAAGGGTACGGTGTGTCCTGAAACATCTAAAAAACACAGCTTAGAGAGCATAGGGCACTTCCACGCATGGGGGGATAAAGTGGGAAAATTGAAAATCAGCAAGACACAAGCACCCCAAAGTTTAGGGCTGCTCTGTTGACAAGGACCTCCACTTCATTCCACCTTAAATATCCCAGGAAAGCGAAAAATGGATAAAAAAGTTGTGGTCCTTATGTACAATGGAATATCACTCAGCCATGAAATCAATGTCATAAGGCTAGTAGCAGCATGATGAGTGGATTTAGGTACGACGATTCTAAGTGAAATAAGTCACACAGAAAAGGACACTTCTCATAAGGTGTCACTTATAGAGGGAATGTAAAAACCATTACACTTGAACTGAATTACAAAACAGAACAGAGTCACACATGCAGAAAACACACTATGGCTGCTTAACGGGAAAGGTGAGGTGGGGTGATACATAAAACAAGAGTTTCAAATTAGCTCAGATACCGTTCCATAAACCCAATATGTAATAGACAAGACCAACTCCTTGCTCAGAGAACTGGACTCAACACGCCCGATTCACCGCACAAGAATATATCTGACTAGTAATAATCTTAAAACCTATGTATTGATATCTCTCTGTTAGTGTGTCAAGTGGGTGTAAAGCGGCATAAACACAGCCGTGAAAAGCAGCTAAACCCCATTATAAAAATAAATTACTTTTAAAAACCCATGAAACAAAGACAGGGAAAGAGAGAGAAATTCTTACACAATTCGTTCAGGGGCTGTGATGCAACCTGGATTGACCATATCTAGACCCACAGCTGGATGAGACATAAGGGTGGACACTCTTGGGGCTGAGAGGTTTGGTGAGGTTGGGTGAGCAAACGCAGGCCCTTTAAAGTAATACTGCGTGCTACCCATCGCATGGGTCCCAAATCTCCAGGTTCAAGGGCATCTTCCTACATCGAAAACATGCATGAGAAACCCAGAAGATGGTACACCGTGTGATGGGGAAAGGTTTCTAAAACGCACCTCATTTCTCATCTCCTTGTGCTCGGGTTCGCCATTCCAGCCACTTTACTATCAATCTCCCTACTTGGAGCATCAGCACCTTTAACCTCCTGTTCCGTACAGGTTGCAATTTGTCCTGAGGATGAACGGGAAGACGGGGAACCAATGAGAGACTAGCTCTTGGTGTTGGGACAGGCACAGGTCACTCTATTTTCCCATCAGGAAGAAGAATTAACCACAGGCTCAGCCTGCCCCCCAGAACCAGAACAGGGCCTGAAGCCATCCTGCGCTTTTGCGGCCAGCTCCCAAAAAAGGGACTTGTAAAATGGAGCTTCAGGGCACTGCAATTCACAAACCTGCAGAGTTATAAATGATAACTCTCGTCCACAAATATATTGAGGGAAGGCAAAGAAGAGGATTGGAAATCAAGGCAGAATTGCAGGAATCAGATTTCAGGAGGTAGATTCGAATCGCCTTTAAAGCACATGAAAAGCAGCAAGACGTTGACAATGATGCCCTTGGCCAAAAAGGGCGTATGCGATTTTTCCTGAATATATTCAGGAAAAAACGCATACGCCCTTTTTGGCCAACCAAGCAACCTGTAAAGGCAAATCAGCGCTACAAAGAAGTCTCGCTTCCCATCGGTCAAAAGGGCTATGCTGAAAAAAGTGTCAAAACCAGAAATGCAGGACAGGCCATGGAGAAATGGGAGCCTTGCTACACTGATGGGCGGGATGTAATTTGCCCACAGCCACTCTGGAGAAGGGTACGGTGTGTCCTGAAACATCTAAAAAACACAGCTTAGAGAGCATAGGGCACTTCCACGCATGGGGGGATAAAGTGGGAAAATTGAAAATCAGCAAGACACAAGCACCCCAAAGTTTAGGGCTGCTCTGTTGACAAGGACCTCCACTTCATTCCACCTTAAATATCCCAGGAAAGCGAAAAATGGATAAAAAAGTTGTGGTCCTTATGTACAATGGAATATCACTCAGCCATGAAATCAATGTCATAAGGCTAGTAGCAGCATGATGAGTGGATTTAGGTACGACGATTCTAAGTGAAATAAGTCACACAGAAAAGGACACTTCTCATAAGGTGTCACTTATAGAGGGAATGTAAAAACCGTTACACTTGAACTGAATTACAAAACAGAACAGAGTCACACATGCAGAAAACACACTATGGCTGCTTAACGGGAAAGGTGAGGTGGGGTGATACATAAAACAAGAGTTTCAAATTAGCTCAGATACCGTTCCCTAAACCCAATATGTAATAGACAAGACCTACTCCTTGCTCAGAGAACTGGACTCAACACGCCCGATTCACCGCACAAGAATATATCTGACTAGTAATAATCTTAAAACCTATGTATTGATATCTCTCTGTTAGTGTGTCAAGTGGGTGTAAAGCGGCATAAACACAGCCGTGAAAAGCAGCTAAACCCCATTATAAAAATAAATTACTTTTAAAAACCCATGATACAAAGACAGGGAAAGAGAGAGAAATTCTTACACAATTCGTTCAGGGGCTGTGATGCAACCTGGATTGACCATATCTAGACCCACAGCTGGATGAGACATAAGGGTGGACACTCTTGGGGCTGAGAGGTTTGCTGAGGTTGGGTGAGCAAACGCAGACCCTTTAAAGTAATACTGCGTGCTACCCATCGCATGGGTCCCAAATCTCCAGGTTCAAGGGCATCTTCCTACATCGAAAACATGCATGAGAAACCCAGAAGATGGTACACCGTGTGATGGGGAAAGGTTTCTAAAACGCACCTCATTTCTCATCTCCTTGTGCTCGGGTTCGCCATTCCAGGCACTTTACTAGCAATCTCCCTACTTGGAGCATCAGCACCTTTAACCTCCTGTTCCGTACAGGTTGCAATTTGTCCTGAGGATGAACGGGAAGACGGGGAACCAATGAGAGACTAGCTCTTGGTGTTGGGACAGGCACAGGTCACTCTATTTTCCCATCAGGAAGAAGAATTAACCACAGGCTCAGCCTGCCCCCCGGAACCAGAACAGGGCCTGAAGCCATCCTGCGCTTTTGCGGCCAGCTCCCAAAAAAGCGACTTGTAAAATGGAGCTTCAGGGCACTGCAATTCACAAACCTGCAGAGTTATAAATGATAACTCTCGTCCACAAATATATTGAGGGAAGGCAAAGAAGAGGATTGGAAATCAAGGCAGAATTGCAGGAATCAGATTTCAGGAGGTAGATTCGAATCGCCTTTAAAGCACATGAAAAGCGGCAAGACTTTGACAATGATGCCCTTGGCCAAAAAGGGCGTATGCGATTTTTCCTGAATATATTCAGGAAAAAACGCATACGCCCTTTTTGTCCAACCAAGCAACCTGGAAAGGCAAATCAGCGCTACAAAGAAGTCTCGCTTCCCATCGGTCAAAAGGGCTATGCTGAAAAAAGTGTCAAAACCAGAAATGCAGGACAGGCCATGGAGAAATGGGAGCCTTGCTACACTGATGGGCGGGATGTAATTTGCCCACAGCCACTCTGGAGAAGGGTACGGTGTGTCCTGAAACATCTAAAAAACACAGCTTAGAGAGCATAGGGCACTTCCACGCATGGGGGGATAAAGTGGGAAAATTGAAAATCAGCAAGACACAAGCACCCCAAAGTTTAGGGCTGCTCTGTTGACAAGGACCTCCACTTCATTCCACCTTAAATATCCCAGGAAAGCGAAAAATGGATAAAAAAGTTGTGCTCCTTATGTACAATGGAATATCACTCAGCCATGAAATCAATGTCATAAGGCTAGTAGCAGCATGATGAGTGGATTTAGGTACGACGATTCTAAGTGAAATAAGTCACACAGAAAAGGACACTTCTCATAAGGTGTCACTTATAGAGGGAATGTAAAAACCGTTACACTTGAACTGAATTACAAAACAGAACAGAGTCACACATGCAGAAAACACACTATGGCTGCTTAACGGGAAAGGTGAGGTGGGGTGATACATAAAACAAGAGTTTCAAATTAGCTCAGATACCGTTCCCTAAACCCAATATGTAATAGACAAGACCTACTCCTTGCTCAGAGAACTGGACTCAACACGCCCGATTCACCGCACAAGAATATATCTGACTAGTAATAATCTTAAAACCTATGTATTGATATCTCTCTGTTAGTGTGTCAAGTGGGTGTAAAGCGGCATAAACACAGCCGTGAAAAGCAGCTAAACCCCATTATAAAAATAAATTACTTTTAAAAACCCATGATACAAAGACAGGGAAAGAGAGAGAAATTCTTACACAATTCGTTCAGGGGCTGTGATGCAACCTGGATTGACCATATCTAGACCCACAGCTGGATGAGACATAAGGGTGGACACTCTTGGGGCTGAGAGTTTTGGTGAGGTTGGGTGAGCAAACGCAGACCCTTTAAAGTAATACTGCGTGCTACCCATCGCATGGGTCCCAAATCTCCAGGTTCAAGGGCATCTTCCTACATCGAAAACATGCATGAGAAACCCAGAAGATGGTACACCGTGTGATGGGGAAAGGTTTCTAAAACGCACCTCATTTCTCATCTCCTTGTGCTCGGGTTCGCCATTCCAGCCACTTTACTAGCAATCTCCCTACTTGGAGCATCAGCACCTTTAACCTCCTGTTCCGTACAGGTTGCAATTTGTCCTGAGGATGAACGGGAAGACGGGGAAGCAATGAGAGACTAGCTCTTGGTATTGGGACAGGCAGAGGTCACTCTATTTTCCCATCAGGAAGAAGAATTAACCACAGCCTCAGCCTGCCCCCCGGAACCAGAACAGGGCCTGAAGCCATCCTGCACATTTGCGGCCAGCTCCCAAAAAAGCGACTTGTAAAATGGAGCTTCAGGGCACTGCAATTCACAAACCTGCAGAGTTATAAATGATAACTCTCGTCCACAAATATATTGAGGGAAGGCAAAGAAGAGGATTTGAAATCAAGTCATAATTGCAGGAATCAGATTTCAGGAGGTAGATTCGAATCGCATTTAAAGCACATGAAAAGCGGCAAAACGTTGACAATGATGCCCTTGGCCAAAAAGGGCGTATGCGTTTTTTCCTGAATATATTCAGGAAAAAACGCATACGCCCTTTTTGGCCAACCAAGCAACCTATAAAGGCAAATCAGCGCTACAAAGCAGTCTCGCTTCCCATCGGTCAAAAGGGCTATGCTGAAAAAAGTGTCAAAACCAGAAATGCAGGACAGGCCATGGAGAAATGGGAGCCTTGCTACACTGATGGGCGGGATGTAATTTGCCCACAGCCACTCTGGAGAAGGGTACGGTGTGTCCTGAAACATCTAAAAAACACAGCTTAGAGAGCATAGGGCACTTGACGCATGGGGGGATAAAGTGGGAAAATTGAAAATCAGCAAGACACAAGCACCCCAAAGTTTAGGGCTGCTCTGTTGACAAGGACCTCCACTTCATTCCACCTTAAATATCCCAGGAAAGCGAAAAATGGATAAAAAAGTTGTGCTCCTTATGTACAATGGAATATCACTCAGCCATGAAATCAATGTCATAAGGCTAGTAGCAGAATGATGAGTGGATTTAGGTACGACGATTCTAAGTGAAATAAGTCACACAGAAAAGGACACTTCTTATAAGGTGTCACTTATAGAGGGAATGTAAAAACCATTACACTTGAACTGAATTACAAAACAGAACAGAGTCACACATGCAGAAAACACACTATGGCTGCTTAACGGGAAAGGTGAGGTGGGGTGATACATAAAACAAGAGTTTCAAATTAGCTCAGATACCGTTCCCTAAACCCAATATGTAATAGACAAGACCTACTCCTTGCTCAGAGAACTGGACTCAACACGCCCGATTCACCGCACAAGAATATATCTGACTAGTAATAATCTTAAAACCTATGTATTGATATCTCTCTGTTAGTGTGTCAAGTGGGTGTAAAGCGGCATAAACACAGCCGTGAAAAGCAGCTAAACCCCATTATAAAAATAAATTACTTTTAAAAACCCATGATACAAAGACAGGGAAAGAGAGAGAAATTCTTACACAATTCGTTCAGGGGCTGTGATGCAACCTGGATTGACCATATCTAGACCCACAGCTGGATGAGACATAAGGGTGGACACTCTTGGGGCTGAGAGGTTTGGTGAGGTTGGGTGAGCAAACGCAGACCCTTTAAAGTAATACTGCGTGCTACCCATCGCATGGGTCCCAAATCTCCAGGTTCAAGGGCATCTTCCTACATCGAAATCATGCATGAGTAATCCAGAAGATGGTACACCGTGTGATGGGGAAAGGTTTCTAAAACGCACCTCAATTCTCATCTCCTTGTGCTCGGGTTCGCCATTCCAGCCACTTTACTAGCAATCACCCTACTTGGAGCATCAGCACCTTTAACCTCCTGTTCCGTACAGGTTGCAATTTGTCCTGAGGATGAACGGGAAGACGGGGAAGCAATGAGAGACTAGCTCTTGGTGTTGGGACAGGCACAGGTCACTCTATTTTCCCTTCAGGAAGAAGAATTAACCACAGGCTCAGCCTGCCCCCCGGAACCAGAACAGGGCCTGAAGCCATCCGGCGCTTTTGCGGCCAGCTCCCAAAAAAGCGACTTGTAAAATGGAGCTTCAGGGCACTGCAATTCACAAACCTGCAGAGTTATAAATGATAACTCTCGTCCACAAATATATTGAGGGAAGGCAAAGAAGAGGATTTGAAATCAAGGCAGAATTGCAGGAAACAGATTTCAGGAGGTAGATTCGAATCGCCTTTAAAGCACATGAAAAGCGGCAAAACGTTGACAATGATGCCCTTGGCCAAAAAGGGCGTATGCGTTTTTTCCTGAATATATTCAGGAAAAAACGCATACGCCCTTTTTGGCCAACCAAGCAACTTGGAAAGGCAAATCTGCGCTACAAAGAAGTCTCGCTTCCCATCGGTCAAAAGGGCCATGCTGAAAAAAGTGTCAAAACCAGAAATGCAGGACAGGCCATGGAGAAATGGGAGCCTTGCTACACTAATGGGCGGGATGTAAATTGCCCACAGCCACTCTGGAGAAGGGTACGGTGTGTCCTGAAACATCTAAAAAACACAGCTGAGAGAGCATAGGGCACTTCCACGCATTGGGGGAAAAAGTGGGAAAATTGAAAATCAGCAAGACACAAGCACCCCAAAGTTTAGGGCTGCTCTGTTGACAAGGACCTCCACTTCATTCCACCTTAAATATCCCAGGAAAGCGAAAAATGGATAAAAAAGTTGTGGTCCTTATGTACAATGGAATATCACTCAGCCATGAAATCAATGTCATAAGGCTAGTAGCAGCATGATGAGTGGATTTAGGTACGACAATTCTAAGTGAAATAAGTCACACAGAAAAGGACACTTCTCATAAGGTGTCACTTATAGAGGGAATGTAAAAACCGTTACACTTGAACTGAATTACAAAACAGAACAGAGTCACACATGCAGAAAACACACTATGGCTGCTTAACGGGAAAGGTGAGGTGGGGTGATACATAAAACAAGAGTTTCAAATTAGCTCAGATACCGTTCCATAAACCCAATATGTAATAGACAAGACCTACTCCTTGCTCAGAGAACTGGACTCAACACGCCCGATTCACCGCACAAGAATATATCTGACTAGTAATAATCTTAAAACCTATGTATTGATATCTCTCTGTTAGTGTGTCAAGTGGGTGTAAAGTGGCATAAACACAGCCGTGAAAAGCAGCTAAACCCCATTATAAAAATAAATTACTTTTAAAAACCCATGAAACAAAGACAGGGAAAGAGAGAGAAATTCTTACACAATTCGTTCAGGGGCTGTGATGCAACCTGGATTGACCATATCTAGACCCACAGCTGGATGAGACATAAGGGTGGACACTCTTGGGGCTGAGAGGTTTGGTGAGGTTGGGTGAGCAAACGCAGACCCTTTAAAGTAATACTGCGTGCTACCCATCGCATGGGTCCCAAATCTCCAGGTTCAAGGGCATCTTCCTACATCGAAATCATGCATGAGAAATCCAGAAGATGGTACACCGTGTGATGGGGAAAGGTTTCTAAAACGCACCTCATTTCTCATCTCCTTGTGCTCGGGTTCGCCATTCCAGCCACTTTACTAGCAATCTCCCTACTTGGAGCATCAGCACCTTTAACCTCCTGTTCCGTACAGGTTGCAATTTGTCCTGAGGATGAACGGGAAGACGGGGAAGCAATGAGAGACTAGCTCTTGGTGTTGGGACAGGCACAGGTCACTCTATTTTCCCTTCAGGAAGAAGAATTAACCACAGGCTCAGCCTGCCCCCCGGAACCAGAACAGGGCCTGAAGCCATCCTGCGCTTTTGCGGCCAGCTCCCAAAAAAGCGACTTGTAAAATGGAGCTTCAGGGCACTGCAATTCACAAACCTGCAGAGTTATAAATGATAACTCTCGTCCACAAATATATTGAGGGAAGGCAAAGAAGAGGATTTGAAATCAAGGCAGAATTGCAGGAAACAGATTTCAGGAGGTAGATTCGAATCGCCTTTAAAGCACATGAAAAGCGGCAAAACGTTGACAATGATGCCCTTGGCCAAAAAGGGCGTATGCGTTTTTTCCTGAATATATTCAGGAAAAAACGCATACGCCCTTTTTGGCCAACCAAGCAACTTGGAAAGGCAAATCTGCGCTACAAAGAAGTCTCGCTTCCCATCGGTCAAAAGGGCCATGCTGAAAAAAGTGTCAAAACCAGAAATGCAGGACAGGCCATGGAGAAATGGGAGCCTTGCTACACTAATGGGCGGGATGTAAATTGCCCACAGCCACTCTGGAGAAGGGTACGGTGTGTCCTGAAACATCTAAAAAACACAGCTGAGAGAGCATAGGGCACTTCCACGCATGGGGGGAAAAAGTGGGAAAATTGAAAATCAGCAAGACACAAGCACCCCAAAGTTTAGGGCTGCTCTGTTGACAAGGACCTCCACTTCATTCCACCTTAAATATCCCAGGAAAGCGAAAAATGGATAAAAAAGTTGTGGTCCTTATGTACAATGGAATATCACTCAGCCATGAAATCAATGTCATAAGGCTAGTAGCAGCATGATGAGTGGATTTAGGTACGACAATTCTAAGTGAAATAAGTCACACAGAAAAGGACACTTCTCATAAGGTGTCACTTATAGAGGGAATGTAAAAACCGTTACACTTGAACTGAATTACAAAACAGAACAGAGTCACACATGCAGAAAACACACTATGGCTGCTTAACGGGAAAGGTGAGGTGGGGTGATACATAAAACAAGAGTTTCAAATTAGCTCAGATACCGTTCCATAAACCCAATATGTAATAGACAAGACCTACTCCTTGCTCAGAGAACTGGACTCAACACGCCCGATTCACCGCACAAGAATATATCTGACTAGTAATAATCTTAAAACCTATGTATTGATATCTCTCTGTTAGTGTGTCAAGTGGGTGTAAAGTGGCATAAACACAGCCGTGAAAAGCAGCTAAACCCCATTATAAAAATAAATTACTTTTAAAAACCCATGATACAAAGACAGGGAAAGAGAGAGAAATTCTTACACAATTCGTTCAGGGGCTGTGATGCAACCTGGATTGACCATATCTAGACCCACAGCTGGATGAGACATAAGGGTGGACACTCTTGGGGCTGAGAGTTTTGGTGAGGTTGGGTGAGCAAACGCAGACCCTTTAAAGTAATACTGCGTGCTACCCATCGCATGGGTCCCAAATCTCCAGGTTCAAGGGCATCTTCCTACATCGAAAACATGCATGAGAAACCCAGAAGATGGTACACCGTGTGATGGGGAAAGGTTTCTAAAACGCACCTCATTTCTCATCTCCTTGTGCTCGGGTTCGCCATTCCAGCCACTTTACTAGCAATCTCCCTACTTGGAGCATCAGCACCTTTAACCTCCTGTTCCGTACAGGTTGCAATTTGTCCTGAGGATGAACGGGAAGACGGGGAAGCAATGAGAGACTAGCTCTTGGTATTGGGACAGGCAGAGGTCACTCTATTTTCCCATCAGGAAGAAGAATTAACCACAGCCTCAGCCTGCCCCCCGGAACCAGAACAGGGCCTGAAGCCATCCTGCACATTTGCGGCCAGCTCCCAAAAAAGCGACTTGTAAAATGGAGCTTCAGGGCACTGCAATTCACAAACCTGCAGAGTTATAAATGATAACTCTCGTCCACAAATATATTGAGGGAAGGCAAAGAAGAGGATTTGAAATCAAGGCATAATTGCAGGAATCAGATTTCAGGAGGTAGATTCGAATCGCATTTAAAGCACATGAAAAGCGGCAAAACGTTGACAATGATGCCCTTGGCCAAAAAGGGCGTATGCGTTTTTTCCTGAATATATTCAGGAAAAAACGCATACGCCCTTTTTGGCCAACCAAGCAACCTATAAAGGCAAATCAGCGCTACAAAGCAGTCTCGCTTCCCATCGGTCAAAAGGGCTATGCTGAAAAAAGTGTCAAAACCAGAAATGCAGGACAGGCCATGGAGAAATGGGAGCCTTGCTACACTGATGGGCGGGATGTAATTTGCCCACAGCCACTCTGGAGAAGGGTACGGTGTGTCCTGAAACATCTAAAAAACACAGCTTAGAGAGCATAGGGCACTTGACGCATGGGGGGATAAAGTGGGAAAATTGAAAATCAGCAAGACACAAGCACCCCAAAGTTTAGGGCTGCTCTGTTGACAAGGACCTCCACTTCATTCCACCTTAAATATCCCAGGAAAGCGAAAAATGGATAAAAAAGTTGTGCTCCTTATGTACAATGGAATATCACTCAGCCATGAAATCAATGTCATAAGGCTAGTAGCAGAATGATGAGTGGATTTAGGTACGACGATTCTAAGTGAAATAAGTCACACAGAAAAGGACACTTCTTATAAGGTGTCACTTATAGAGGGAATGTAAAAACCATTACACTTGAACTGAATTACAAAACAGAACAGAGTCACACATGCAGAAAACACACTATGGCTGCTTAACGGGAAAGGTGAGGTGGGGTGATACATAAAACAAGAGTTTCAAATTAGCTCAGATACCGTTCCCTAAACCCAATATGTAATAGACAAGACCTACTCCTTGCTCAGAGAACTGGACTCAACACGCCCGATTCACCGCACAAGAATATATCTGACTAGTAATAATCTTAAAACCTATGTATTGATATCTCTCTGTTAGTGTGTCAAGTGGGTGTAAAGCGGCATAAACACAGCCGTGAAAAGCAGCTAAACCCCATTATAAAAATAAATTACTTTTAAAAACCCATGATACAAAGACAGGGAAAGAGAGAGAAATTCTTACACAATTCGTTCAGGGGCTATGATGCAACCTGGATTGACCATATCTAGACCCACAGCTGGATGAGACATAAGGGTGGACACTCTTGGGGCTGAGAGGTTTGGTGAGGTTGGGTGAGCAAACGCAGACCCTTTAAAGTAATACTGCGTGCTACCCATCGCATGGGTCCCAAATCTCCAGGTTCAAGGGCATCTTCCTACATCGAAATCATGCATGAGTAATCCAGAAGATGGTACACCGTGTGATGGGGAAAGGTTTCTAAAACGCACCTCAATTCTCATCTCCTTGTGCTCGGGTTCGCCATTCCAGCCACTTTACTAGCAATCACCCTACTTGGAGCATCAGCACCTTTAACCTCCTGTTCCGTACAGGTTGCAATTTGTCCTGAGGATGAACGGGAAGACGGGGAAGCAATGAGAGACTAGCTCTTGGTGTTGGGACAGGCACAGGTCACTCTATTTTCCCTTCAGGAAGAAGAATTAACCACAGGCTCAGCCTGCCCCCCGGAACCAGAACAGGGCCTGAAGCCATCCGGCGCTTTTGCGGCCAGCTCCCAAAAAAGCGACTTGTAAAATGGAGCTTCAGGGCACTGCAATTCACAAACCTGCAGAGTTATAAATGATAACTCTCGTCCACAAATATATTGAGGGAAGGCAAAGAAGAGGATTTGAAATCAAGGCAGAATTGCAGGAAACAGATTTCAGGAGGTAGATTCGAATCGCCTTTAAAGCACATGAAAAGCGGCAAAACGTTGACAATGATGCCCTTGGCCAAAAAGGGCGTATGCGTTTTTTCCTGAATATATTCAGGAAAAAACGCATACGCCCTTTTTGGCCAACCAAGCAACTTGGAAAGGCAAATCTGCGCTACAAAGAAGTCTCGCTTCCCATCGGTCAAAAGGGCCATGCTGAAAAAAGTGTCAAAACCAGAAATGCAGGACAGGCCATGGAGAAATGGGAGCCTTGCTACACTAATGGGCGGGATGTAAATTGCCCACAGCCACTCTGGAGAAGGGTACGGTGTGTCCTGAAACATCTAAAAAACACAGCTGAGAGAGCATAGGGCACTTCCACGCATGGGGGGAAAAAGTGGGAAAATTGAAAATCAGCAAGACACAAGCACCCCAAAGTTTAGGGCTGCTCTGTTGACAAGGACCTCCACTTCATTCCACCTTAAATATCCCAGGAAAGCGAAAAATGGATAAAAAAGTTGTGGTCCTTATGTACAATGGAATATCACTCAGCCATGAAATCAATGTCATAAGGCTAGTAGCAGCATGATGAGTGGATTTAGGTACGACAATTCTAAGTGAAATAAGTCACACAGAAAAGGACACTTCTCATAAGGTGTCACTTATAGAGGGAATGTAAAAACCGTTACACTTGAACTGAATTACAAAACAGAACAGAGTCACACATGCAGAAAACACACTATGGCTGCTTAACGGGAAAGGTGAGGTGGGGTGATACATAAAACAAGAGTTTCAAATTAGCTCAGATACCGTTCCATAAACCCAATATGTAATAGACAAGACCTACTCCTTGCTCAGAGAACTGGACTCAACACGCCCGATTCACCGCACAAGAATATATCTGACTAGTAATAATCTTAAAACCTATGTATTGATATCTCTCTGTTAGTGTGTCAAGTGGGTGTAAAGTGGCATAAACACAGCCGTGAAAAGCAGCTAAACCCCATTATAAAAATAAATTACTTTTAAAAACCCATGAAACAAAGACAGGGAAAGAGAGAGAAATTCTTACACAATTCGTTCAGGGGCTGTGATGCAACCTGGATTGACCATATCTAGACCCACAGCTGGATGAGACATAAGGGTGGACACTCTTGGGGCTGAGAGGTTTGGTGAGGTTGGGTGAGCAAACGCAGACCCTTTAAAGTAATACTGCGTGCTACCCATCGCATGGGTCCCAAATCTCCAGGTTCAAGGGCATCTTCCTACATCGAAATCATGCATGAGAAATCCAGAAGATGGTACACCGTGTGATGGGGAAAGGTTTCTAAAACGCACCTCATTTCTCATCTCCTTGTGCTCGGGTTCGCCATTCCAGCCACTTTACTAGCAATCTCCCTACTTGGAGCATCAGCACCTTTAACCTCCTGTTCCGTACAGGTTGCAATTTGTCCTGAGGATGAACGGGAAGACGGGGAAGCAATGAGAGACTAGCTCTTGGTGTTGGGACAGGCACAGGTCACTCTATTTTCCCTTCAGGAAGAAGAATTAACCACAGGCTCAGCCTGCCCCCCGGAACCAGAACAGGGCCTGAAGCCATCCTCCGCTTTTGCGGCCAGCTCCCAAAAAAGCGACTTGTAAAATGGAGCTTCAGGGCACTGCAATTCACAAACCTGCAGAGTTATAAATGATAACTCTCGTCCACAAATATATTGAGGGAAGGCAAAGAAGAGGATTTGAAATCAAGGCAGAATTGCAGGAAACAGATTTCAGGAGGTAGATTCGAATCGCCTTTAAAGCACATGAAAAGCGGCAAAACGTTGACAATGATGCCCTTGGCCAAAAAGGGCGTATGCGTTTTTTCCTGAATATATTCAGGAAAAAACGCATACGCCCTTTTTGGCCAACCAAGCAACTTGGAAAGGCAAATCTGCGCTACAAAGAAGTCTCGCTTCCCATCGGTCAAAAGGGCCATGCTGAAAAAAGTGTCAAAACCAGAAATGCAGGACAGGCCATGGAGAAATGGGAGCCTTGCTACACTAATGGGCGGGATGTAAATTGCCCACAGCCACTCTGGAGAAGGGTACGGTGTGTCCTGAAACATCTAAAAAACACAGCTGAGAGAGCATAGGGCACTTCCACGCATGGGGGGAAAAAGTGGGAAAATTGAAAATCAGCAAGACACAAGCACCCCAAAGTTTAGGGCTGCTCTGTTGACAAGGACCTCCACTTCATTCCACCTTAAATATCCCAGGAAAGCGAAAAATGGATAAAAAAGTTGTGGTCCTTATGTACAATGGAATATCACTCAGCCATGAAATCAATGTCATAAGGCTAGTAGCAGCATGATGAGTGGATTTAGGTACGACAATTCTAAGTGAAATAAGTCACACAGAAAAGGACACTTCTCATAAGGTGTCACTTATAGAGGGAATGTAAAAACCGTTACACTTGAACTGAATTACAAAACAGAACAGAGTCACACATGCAGAAAACACACTATGGCTGCTTAACGGGAAAGGTGAGGTGGGGTGATACATAAAACAAGAGTTTCAAATTAGCTCAGATACCGTTCCATAAACCCAATATGTAATAGACAAGACCTACTCCTTGCTCAGAGAACTGGACTCAACACGCCCGATTCACCGCACAAGAATATATCTGACTAGTAATAATCTTAAAACCTATGTATTGATATCTCTCTGTTAGTGTGTCAAGTGGGTGTAAAGTGGCATAAACACAGCCGTGAAAAGCAGCTAAACCCCATTATAAAAATAAATTACTTTTAAAAACCCATGAAACAAAGACAGGGAAAGACAGAGAAATTCTTACACAATTCGTTCAGGGGCTGTGATGCAACCTGGATTGACCATATCTAGACCCACAGCTGGATGAGACATAAGGGTGGACACTCTTGGGGCTGAGAGGTTTGGTGAGGTTGGGTGAGCAAACGCAGACCCTTTAAAGTAATACTGCGTGCTACCCATCGCATGGGTCCCAAATCTCCAGGTTCAAGGGCATCTTCCTACATCGAAATCATGCATGAGAAATCCAGAAGATGGTACACCGTGTGATGGGGAAAGGTTTCTAAAACGCACCTCATTTCTCATCTCCTTGTGCTCGGGTTCGCCATTCCAGCCACTTTACTAGCAATCTCCCTACTTGGAGCATCAGCACCTTTAACCTCCTGTTCCGTACAGGTTGCAATTTGTCCTGAGGATGAACGGGAAGACGGGGAAGCAATGAGAGACTAGCTCTTGGTGTTGGGACAGGCACAGGTCACTCTATTTTCCCTTCAGGAAGAAGAATTAACCACAGGCTCAGCCTGCCCCCCGGAACCAGAACAGGGCCTGAAGCCATCCTCCGCTTTTGCGGCCAGCTCCCAAAAAAGCGACTTGTAAAATGGAGCTTCAGGGCACTGCAATTCACAAACCTGCAGAGTTATAAATGATAACTCTCGTCCACAAATATATTGAGGGAAGGCAAAGAAGAGGATTTGAAATCAAGGCAGAATTGCAGGAAACAGATTTCAGGAGGTAGATTCGAATCGCCTTTAAAGCACATGAAAAGCGGCAAAACGTTGACAATGATGCCCTTGGCCAAAAAGGGCGTATGCGTTTTTTCCTGAATATATTCAGGAAAAAACGCATACGCCCTTTTTGGCCAACCAAGCAACTTGGAAAGGCAAATCTGCGCTACAAAGAAGTCTCGCTTCCCATCGGTCAAAAGGGCCATGCTGAAAAAAGTGTCAAAACCAGAAATGCAGGACAGGCCATGGAGAAATGGGAGCCTTGCTACACTAATGGGCGGGATGTAAATTGCCCACAGCCACTCTGGAGAAGGGTACGGTGTGTCCTGAAACATCTAAAAAACACAGCTGAGAGAGCATAGGGCACTTCCACGCATGGGGGGAAAAAGTGGGAAAATTGAAAATCAGCAAGACACAAGCACCCCAAAGTTTAGGGCTGCTCTGTTGACAAGGACCTCCACTTCATTCCACCTTAAATATCCCAGGAAAGCGAAAAATGGATAAAAAAGTTGTGGTCCTTATGTACAATGGAATATCACTCAGCCATGAAATCAATGTCATAAGGCTAGTAGCAGCATGATGAGTGGATTTAGGTACGACAATTCTAAGTGAAATAAGTCACACAGAAAAGGACACTTCTCATAAGGTGTCACTTATAGAGGGAATGTAAAAACCGTTACACTTGAACTGAATTACAAAACAGAACAGAGTCACACATGCAGAAAACACACTATGGCTGCTTAACGGGAAAGGTGAGGTGGGGTGATACATAAAACAAGAGTTTCAAATTAGCTCAGATACCGTTCCATAAACCCAATATGTAATAGACAAGACCTACTCCTTGCTCAGAGAACTGGACTCAACACGCCCGATTCACCGCACAAGAATATATCTGACTAGTAATAATCTTAAAACCTATGTATTGATATCTCTCTGTTAGTGTGTCAAGTGGGTGTAAAGTGGCATAAACACAGCCGTGAAAAGCAGCTAAACCCCATTATAAAAATAAATTACTTTTAAAAACCCATGAAACAAAGACAGGGAAAGAGAGAGAAATTCTTACACAATTCGTTCAGGGGCTGTGATGCAACCTGGATTGACCATATCTAGACCCACAGCTGGATGAGACATAAGGGTGGACACTCTTGGGGCTGAGAGGTTTGGTGAGGTTGGGTGAGCAAACGCAGACCCTTTAAAGTAATACTGCGTGCTACCCATCGCATGGGTCCCAAATCTCCAGGTTCAAGGGCATCTTCCTACATCGAAATCATGCATGAGAAATCCAGAAGATGGTACACCGTGTGATGGGGAAAGGTTTCTAAAACGCACCTCATTTCTCATCTCCTTGTGCTCGGGTTCGCCATTCCAGCCACTTTACTAGCAATCTCCCTACTTGGAGCATCAGCACCTTTAACCTCCTGTTCCGTACAGGTTGCAATTTGTCCTGAGGATGAACGGGAAGACGGGGAAGCAATGAGAGACTAGCTCTTGGTGTTGGGACAGGCACAGGTCACTCTATTTTCCCTTCAGGAAGAAGAATTAACCACAGGCTCAGCCTGCCCCCCGGAACCAGAACAGGGCCTGAAGCCATCCGGCGCTTTTGCGGCCAGCTCCCAAAAAAGCGACTTGTAAAATGGAGCTTCAGGGCACTGCAATTCACAAACCTGCAGAGTTATAAATGATAACTCTCGTCCACAAATATATTGAGGGAAGGCAAAGAAGAGGATTTGAAATCAAGGCAGAATTGCAGGAAACAGATTTCAGGAGGTAGATTCGAATCGCCTTTAAAGCACATGAAAAGCGGCAAAACGTTGACAATGATGCCCTTGGCCAAAAAGGGCGTATGCGTTTTTTCCTGAATATATTCAGGAAAAAACGCATACGCCCTTTTTGGCCAACCAAGCAACTTGGAAAGGCAAATCTGCGCTACAAAGAAGTCTCGCTTCCCATCGGTCAAAAGGGCCATGCTGAAAAAAGTGTCAAAACCAGAAATGCAGGACAGGCCATGGAGAAATGGGAGCCTTGCTACACTAATGGGCGGGATGTAAATTGCCCACAGCCACTCTGGAGAAGGGTACGGTGTGTCCTGAAACATCTAAAAAACACAGCTGAGAGAGCATAGGGCACTTCCACGCATGGGGGGAAAAAGTGGGAAAATTGAAAATCAGCAAGACACAAGCACCCCAAAGTTTAGGGCTGCTCTGTTGACAAGGACCTCCACTTCATTCCACCTTAAATATCCCAGGAAAGCGAAAAATGGATAAAAAAGTTGTGGTCCTTATGTACAATGGAATATCACTCAGCCATGAAATCAATGTCATAAGGCTAGTAGCAGCATGATGAGTGGATTTAGGTACGACAATTCTAAGTGAAATAAGTCACACAGAAAAGGACACTTCTCATAAGGTGTCACTTATAGAGGGAATGTAAAAACCGTTACACTTGAACTGAATTACAAAACAGAACAGAGTCACACATGCAGAAAACACACTATGGCTGCTTAACGGGAAAGGTGAGGTGGGGTGATACATAAAACAAGAGTTTCAAATTAGCTCAGATACCGTTCCATAAACCCAATATGTAATAGACAAGACCTACTCCTTGCTCAGAGAACTGGACTCAACACGCCCGATTCACCGCACAAGAATATATCTGACTAGTAATAATCTTAAAACCTATGTATTGATATCTCTCTGTTAGTGTGTCAAGTGGGTGTAAAGTGGCATAAACACAGCCGTGAAAAGCAGCTAAACCCCATTATAAAAATAAATTACTTTTAAAAACCCATGAAACAAAGACAGGGAAAGAGAGAGAAATTCTTACACAATTCGTTCAGGGGCTGTGATGCAACCTGGATTGACCATATCTAGACCCACAGCTGGATGAGACATAAGGGTGGACACTCTTGGGGCTGAGAGGTTTGGTGAGGTTGGGTGAGCAAACGCAGACCCTTTAAAGTAATACTGCGTGCTACCCATCGCATGGGTCCCAAATCTCCAGGTTCAAGGGCATCTTCCTACATCGAAATCATGCATGAGAAATCCAGAAGATGGTACACCGTGTGATGGGGAAAGGTTTCTAAAACGCACCTCATTTCTCATCTCCTTGTGCTCGGGTTCGCCATTCCAGCCACTTTACTAGCAATCTCCCTACTTGGAGCATCAGCACCTTTAACCTCCTGTTCCGTACAGGTTGCAATTTGTCCTGAGGATGAACGGGAAGACGGGGAAGCAATGAGAGACTAGCTCTTGGTGTTGGGACAGGCACAGGTCACTCTATTTTCCCTTCAGGAAGAAGAATTAACCACAGGCTCAGCCTGCCCCCCGGAACCAGAACAGGGCCTGAAGCCATCCTGCGCTTTTGCGGCCAGCTCCCAAAAAAGCGACTTGTAAAATGGAGCTTCAGGGCACTGCAATTCACAAACCTGCAGAGTTATAAATGATAACTCTCGTCCACAAATATATTGAGGGAAGGCAAAGAAGAGGATTTGAAATCAAGGCAGAATTGCAGGAAACAGATTTCAGGAGGTAGATTCGAATCGCCTTTAAAGCACATGAAAAGCGGCAAAACGTTGACAATGATGCCCTTGGCCAAAAAGGGCGTATGCGTTTTTTCCTGAATATATTCAGGAAAAAACGCATACGCCCTTTTTGGCCAACCAAGCAACTTGGAAAGGCAAATCTGCGCTACAAAGAAGTCTCGCTTCCCATCGGTCAAAAGGGCCATGCTGAAAAAAGTGTCAAAACCAGAAATGCAGGACAGGCCATGGAGAAATGGGAGCCTTGCTACACTAATGGGCGGGATGTAAATTGCCCACAGCCACTCTGGAGAAGGGTACGGTGTGTCCTGAAACATCTAAAAAACACAGCTGAGAGAGCATAGGGCACTTCCACGCATGGGGGGAAAAAGTGGGAAAATTGAAAATCAGCAAGACACAAGCACCCCAAAGTTTAGGGCTGCTCTGTTGACAAGGACCTCCACTTCATTCCACCTTAAATATCCCAGGAAAGCGAAAAATGGATAAAAAAGTTGTGGTCCTTATGTACAATGGAATATCACTCAGCCATGAAATCAATGTCATAAGGCTAGTAGCAGCATGATGAGTGGATTTAGGTACGACAATTCTAAGTGAAATAAGTCACACAGAAAAGGACACTTCTCATAAGGTGTCACTTATAGAGGGAATGTAAAAACCGTTACACTTGAACTGAATTACAAAACAGAACAGAGTCACACATGCAGAAAACACACTATGGCTGCTTAACGGGAAAGGTGAGGTGGGGTGATACATAAAACAAGAGTTTCAAATTAGCTCAGATACCGTTCCATAAACCCAATATGTAATAGACAAGACCTACTCCTTGCTCAGAGAACTGGACTCAACACGCCCGATTCACCGCACAAGAATATATCTGACTAGTAATAATCTTAAAACCTATGTATTGATATCTCTCTGTTAGTGTGTCAAGTGGGTGTAAAGTGGCATAAACACAGCCGTGAAAAGCAGCTAAACCCCATTATAAAAATAAATTACTTTTAAAAACCCATGATACAAAGACAGGGAAAGAGAGAGAAATTCTTACACAATTCGTTCAGGGGCTGTGATGCAACCTGGATTGACCATATCTAGACCCACAGCTGGATGAGACATAAGGGTGGACACTCTTGGGGCTGAGAGTTTTGGTGAGGTTGGGTGAGCAAACGCAGACCCTTTAAAGTAATACTGCGTGCTACCCATCGCATGGGTCCCAAATCTCCAGGTTCAAGGGCATCTTCCTACATCGAAAACATGCATGAGAAACCCAGAAGATGGTACACCGTGTGATGGGGAAAGGTTTCTAAAACGCACCTCATTTCTCATCTCCTTGTGCTCGGGTTCGCCATTCCAGCCACTTTACTAGCAATCTCCCTACTTGGAGCATCAGCACCTTTAACCTCCTGTTCCGTACAGGTTGCAATTTGTCCTGAGGATGAACGGGAAGACGGGGAAGCAATGAGAGACTAGCTCTTGGTATTGGGACAGGCAGAGGTCACTCTATTTTCCCATCAGGAAGAAGAATTAACCACAGCCTCAGCCTGCCCCCCGGAACCAGAACAGGGCCTGAAGCCATCCTGCACATTTGCGGCCAGCTCCCAAAAAAGCGACTTGTAAAATGGAGCTTCAGGGCACTGCAATTCACAAACCTGCAGAGTTATAAATGATAACTCTCGTCCACAAATATATTGAGGGAAGGCAAAGAAGAGGATTTGAAATCAAGGCATAATTGCAGGAATCAGATTTCAGGAGGTAGATTCGAATCGCATTTAAAGCACATGAAAAGCGGCAAAACGTTGACAATGATGCCCTTGGCCAAAAAGGGCGTATGCGTTTTTTCCTGAATATATTCAGGAAAAAACGCATACGCCCTTTTTGGCCAACCAAGCAACCTATAAAGGCAAATCAGCGCTACAAAGCAGTCTCGCTTCCCATCGGTCAAAAGGGCTATGCTGAAAAAAGTGTCAAAACCAGAAATGCAGGACAGGCCATGGAGAAATGGGAGCCTTGCTACACTGATGGGCGGGATGTAATTTGCCCACAGCCACTCTGGAGAAGGGTACGGTGTGTCCTGAAACATCTAAAAAACACAGCTTAGAGAGCATAGGGCACTTGACGCATGGGGGGATAAAGTGGGAAAATTGAAAATCAGCAAGACACAAGCACCCCAAAGTTTAGGGCTGCTCTGTTGACAAGGACCTCCACTTCATTCCACCTTAAATATCCCAGGAAAGCGAAAAATGGATAAAAAAGTTGTGCTCCTTATGTACAATGGAATATCACTCAGCCATGAAATCAATGTCATAAGGCTAGTAGCAGAATGATGAGTGGATTTAGGTACGACGATTCTAAGTGAAATAAGTCACACAGAAAAGGACACTTCTTATAAGGTGTCACTTATAGAGGGAATGTAAAAACCATTACACTTGAACTGAATTACAAAACAGAACAGAGTCACACATGCAGAAAACACACTATGGCTGCTTAACGGGAAAGGTGAGGTGGGGTGATACATAAAACAAGAGTTTCAAATTAGCTCAGATACCGTTCCCTAAACCCAATATGTAATAGACAAGACCTACTCCTTGCTCAGAGAACTGGACTCAACACGCCCGATTCACCGCACAAGAATATATCTGACTAGTAATAATCTTAAAACCTATGTATTGATATCTCTCTGTTAGTGTGTCAAGTGGGTGTAAAGCGGCATAAACACAGCCGTGAAAAGCAGCTAAACCCCATTATAAAAATAAATTACTTTTAAAAACCCATGATACAAAGACAGGGAAAGAGAGAGAAATTCTTACACAATTCGTTCAGGGGCTATGATGCAACCTGGATTGACCATATCTAGACCCACAGCTGGATGAGACATAAGGGTGGACACTCTTGGGGCTGAGAGGTTTGGTGAGGTTGGGTGAGCAAACGCAGACCCTTTAAAGTAATACTGCGTGCTACCCATCGCATGGGTCCCAAATCTCCAGGTTCAAGGGCATCTTCCTACATCGAAATCATGCATGAGTAATCCAGAAGATGGTACACCGTGTGATGGGGAAAGGTTTCTAAAACGCACCTCAATTCTCATCTCCTTGTGCTCGGGTTCGCCATTCCAGCCACTTTACTAGCAATCACCCTACTTGGAGCATCAGCACCTTTAACCTCCTGTTCCGTACAGGTTGCAATTTGTCCTGAGGATGAACGGGAAGACGGGGAAGCAATGAGAGACTAGCTCTTGGTGTTGGGACAGGCACAGGTCACTCTATTTTCCCTTCAGGAAGAAGAATTAACCACAGGCTCAGCCTGCCCCCCGGAACCAGAACAGGGCCTGAAGCCATCCGGCGCTTTTGCGGCCAGCTCCCAAAAAAGCGACTTGTAAAATGGAGCTTCAGGGCACTGCAATTCACAAACCTGCAGAGTTATAAATGATAACTCTCGTCCACAAATATATTGAGGGAAGGCAAAGAAGAGGATTTGAAATCAAGGCAGAATTGCAGGAAACAGATTTCAGGAGGTAGATTCGAATCGCCTTTAAAGCACATGAAAAGCGGCAAAACGTTGACAATGATGCCCTTGGCCAAAAAGGGCGTATGCGTTTTTTCCTGAATATATTCAGGAAAAAACGCATACGCCCTTTTTGGCCAACCAAGCAACTTGGAAAGGCAAATCTGCGCTACAAAGAAGTCTCGCTTCCCATCGGTCAAAAGGGCCATGCTGAAAAAAGTGTCAAAACCAGAAATGCAGGACAGGCCATGGAGAAATGGGAGCCTTGCTACACTAATGGGCGGGATGTAAATTGCCCACAGCCACTCTGGAGAAGGGTACGGTGTGTCCTGAAACATCTAAAAAACACAGCTGAGAGAGCATAGGGCACTTCCACGCATGGGGGGAAAAAGTGGGAAAATTGAAAATCAGCAAGACACAAGCACCCCAAAGTTTAGGGCTGCTCTGTTGACAAGGACCTCCACTTCATTCCACCTTAAATATCCCAGGAAAGCGAAAAATGGATAAAAAAGTTGTGGTCCTTATGTACAATGGAATATCACTCAGCCATGAAATCAATGTCATAAGGCTAGTAGCAGCATGATGAGTGGATTTAGGTACGACAATTCTAAGTGAAATAAGTCACACAGAAAAGGACACTTCTCATAAGGTGTCACTTATAGAGGGAATGTAAAAACCGTTACACTTGAACTGAATTACAAAACAGAACAGAGTCACACATGCAGAAAACACACTATGGCTGCTTAACGGGAAAGGTGAGGTGGGGTGATACATAAAACAAGAGTTTCAAATTAGCTCAGATACCGTTCCATAAACCCAATATGTAATAGACAAGACCTACTCCTTGCTCAGAGAACTGGACTCAACACGCCCGATTCACCGCACAAGAATATATCTGACTAGTAATAATCTTAAAACCTATGTATTGATATCTCTCTGTTAGTGTGTCAAGTGGGTGTAAAGTGGCATAAACACAGCCGTGAAAAGCAGCTAAACCCCATTATAAAAATAAATTACTTTTAAAAACCCATGAAACAAAGACAGGGAAAGAGAGAGAAATTCTTACACAATTCGTTCAGGGGCTGTGATGCAACCTGGATTGACCATATCTAGACCCACAGCTGGATGAGACATAAGGGTGGACACTCTTGGGGCTGAGAGGTTTGGTGAGGTTGGGTGAGCAAACGCAGACCCTTTAAAGTAATACTGCGTGCTACCCATCGCATGGGTCCCAAATCTCCAGGTTCAAGGGCATCTTCCTACATCGAAATCATGCATGAGAAATCCAGAAGATGGTACACCGTGTGATGGGGAAAGGTTTCTAAAACGCACCTCATTTCTCATCTCCTTGTGCTCGGGTTCGCCATTCCAGCCACTTTACTAGCAATCTCCCTACTTGGAGCATCAGCACCTTTAACCTCCTGTTCCGTACAGGTTGCAATTTGTCCTGAGGATGAACGGGAAGACGGGGAAGCAATGAGAGACTAGCTCTTGGTGTTGGGACAGGCACAGGTCACTCTATTTTCCCTTCAGGAAGAAGAATTAACCACAGGCTCAGCCTGCCCCCCGGAACCAGAACAGGGCCTGAAGCCATCCTGCGCTTTTGCGGCCAGCTCCCAAAAAAGCGACTTGTAAAATGGAGCTTCAGGGCACTGCAATTCACAAACCTGCAGAGTTATAAATGATAACTCTCGTCCACAAATATATTGAGGGAAGGCAAAGAAGAGGATTTGAAATCAAGGCAGAATTGCAGGAAACAGATTTCAGGAGGTAGATTCGAATCGCCTTTAAAGCACATGAAAAGCGGCAAAACGTTGACAATGATGCCCTTGGCCAAAAAGGGCGTATGCGTTTTTTCCTGAATATATTCAGGAAAAAACGCATACGCCCTTTTTGGCCAACCAAGCAACTTGGAAAGGCAAATCTGCGCTACAAAGAAGTCTCGCTTCCCATCGGTCAAAAGGGCCATGCTGAAAAAAGTGTCAAAACCAGAAATGCAGGACAGGCCATGGAGAAATGGGAGCCTTGCTACACTAATGGGCGGGATGTAAATTGCCCACAGCCACTCTGGAGAAGGGTACGGTGTGTCCTGAAACATCTAAAAAACACAGCTGAGAGAGCATAGGGCACTTCCACGCATGGGGGGAAAAAGTGGGAAAATTGAAAATCAGCAAGACACAAGCACCCCAAAGTTTAGGGCTGCTCTGTTGACAAGGACCTCCACTTCATTCCACCTTAAATATCCCAGGAAAGCGAAAAATGGATAAAAAAGTTGTGGTCCTTATGTACAATGGAATATCACTCAGCCATGAAATCAATGTCATAAGGCTAGTAGCAGCATGATGAGTGGATTTAGGTACGACAATTCTAAGTGAAATAAGTCACACAGAAAAGGACACTTCTCATAAGGTGTCACTTATAGAGGGAATGTAAAAACCGTTACACTTGAACTGAATTACAAAACAGAACAGAGTCACACATGCAGAAAACACACTATGGCTGCTTAACGGGAAAGGTGAGGTGGGGTGATACATAAAACAAGAGTTTCAAATTAGCTCAGATACCGTTCCATAAACCCAATATGTAATAGACAAGACCTACTCCTTGCTCAGAGAACTGGACTCAACACGCCCGATTCACCGCACAAGAATATATCTGACTAGTAATAATCTTAAAACCTATGTATTGATATCTCTCTGTTAGTGTGTCAAGTGGGTGTAAAGTGGCATAAACACAGCCGTGAAAAGCAGCTAAACCCCATTATAAAAATAAATTACTTTTAAAAACCCATGAAACAAAGACAGGGAAAGACAGAGAAATTCTTACACAATTCGTTCAGGGGCTGTGATGCAACCTGGATTGACCATATCTAGACCCACAGCTGGATGAGACATAAGGGTGGACACTCTTGGGGCTGAGAGGTTTGGTGAGGTTGGGTGAGCAAACGCAGACCCTTTAAAGTAATACTGCGTGCTACCCATCGCATGGGTCCCAAATCTCCAGGTTCAAGGGCATCTTCCTACATCGAAATCATGCATGAGAAATCCAGAAGATGGTACACCGTGTGATGGGGAAAGGTTTCTAAAACGCACCTCATTTCTCATCTCCTTGTGCTCGGGTTCGCCATTCCAGCCACTTTACTAGCAATCTCCCTACTTGGAGCATCAGCACCTTTAACCTCCTGTTCCGTACAGGTTGCAATTTGTCCTGAGGATGAACGGGAAGACGGGGAAGCAATGAGAGACTAGCTCTTGGTGTTGGGACAGGCACAGGTCACTCTATTTTCCCTTCAGGAAGAAGAATTAACCACAGGCTCAGCCTGCCCCCCGGAACCAGAACAGGGCCTGAAGCCATCCTCCGCTTTTGCGGCCAGCTCCCAAAAAAGCGACTTGTAAAATGGAGCTTCAGGGCACTGCAATTCACAAACCTGCAGAGTTATAAATGATAACTCTCGTCCACAAATATATTGAGGGAAGGCAAAGAAGAGGATTTGAAATCAAGGCAGAATTGCAGGAAACAGATTTCAGGAGGTAGATTCGAATCGCCTTTAAAGCACATGAAAAGCGGCAAAACGTTGACAATGATGCCCTTGGCCAAAAAGGGCGTATGCGTTTTTTCCTGAATATATTCAGGAAAAAACGCATACGCCCTTTTTGGCCAACCAAGCAACTTGGAAAGGCAAATCTGCGCTACAAAGAAGTCTCGCTTCCCATCGGTCAAAAGGGCCATGCTGAAAAAAGTGTCAAAACCAGAAATGCAGGACAGGCCATGGAGAAATGGGAGCCTTGCTACACTAATGGGCGGGATGTAAATTGCCCACAGCCACTCTGGAGAAGGGTACGGTGTGTCCTGAAACATCTAAAAAACACAGCTGAGAGAGCATAGGGCACTTCCACGCATGGGGGGAAAAAGTGGGAAAATTGAAAATCAGCAAGACACAAGCACCCCAAAGTTTAGGGCTGCTCTGTTGACAAGGACCTCCACTTCATTCCACCTTAAATATCCCAGGAAAGCGAAAAATGGATAAAAAAGTTGTGGTCCTTATGTACAATGGAATATCACTCAGCCATGAAATCAATGTCATAAGGCTAGTAGCAGCATGATGAGTGGATTTAGGTACGACAATTCTAAGTGAAATAAGTCACACAGAAAAGGACACTTCTCATAAGGTGTCACTTATAGAGGGAATGTAAAAACCGTTACACTTGAACTGAATTACAAAACAGAACAGAGTCACACATGCAGAAAACACACTATGGCTGCTTAACGGGAAAGGTGAGGTGGGGTGATACATAAAACAAGAGTTTCAAATTAGCTCAGATACCGTTCCATAAACCCAATATGTAATAGACAAGACCTACTCCTTGCTCAGAGAACTGGACTCAACACGCCCGATTCACCGCACAAGAATATATCTGACTAGTAATAATCTTAAAACCTATGTATTGATATCTCTCTGTTAGTGTGTCAAGTGGGTGTAAAGTGGCATAAACACAGCCGTGAAAAGCAGCTAAACCCCATTATAAAAATAAATTACTTTTAAAAACCCATGAAACAAAGACAGGGAAAGAGAGAGAAATTCTTACACAATTCGTTCAGGGGCTGTGATGCAACCTGGATTGACCATATCTAGACCCACAGCTGGATGAGACATAAGGGTGGACACTCTTGGGGCTGAGAGGTTTGGTGAGGTTGGGTGAGCAAACGCAGACCCTTTAAAGTAATACTGCGTGCTACCCATCGCATGGGTCCCAAATCTCCAGGTTCAAGGGCATCTTCCTACATCGAAATCATGCATGAGAAATCCAGAAGATGGTACACCGTGTGATGGGGAAAGGTTTCTAAAACGCACCTCATTTCTCATCTCCTTGTGCTCGGGTTCGCCATTCCAGCCACTTTACTAGCAATCTCCCTACTTGGAGCATCAGCACCTTTAACCTCCTGTTCCGTACAGGTTGCAATTTGTCCTGAGGATGAACGGGAAGACGGGGAAGCAATGAGAGACTAGCTCTTGGTGTTGGGACAGGCACAGGTCACTCTATTTTCCCTTCAGGAAGAAGAATTAACCACAGGCTCAGCCTGCCCCCCGGAACCAGAACAGGGCCTGAAGCCATCCTGCGCTTTTGCGGCCAGCTCCCAAAAAAGCGACTTGTAAAATGGAGCTTCAGGGCACTGCAATTCACAAACCTGCAGAGTTATAAATGATAACTCTCGTCCACAAATATATTGAGGGAAGGCAAAGAAGAGGATTTGAAATCAAGGCAGAATTGCAGGAAACAGATTTCAGGAGGTAGATTCGAATCGCCTTTAAAGCACATGAAAAGCGGCAAAACGTTGACAATGATGCCCTTGGCCAAAAAGGGCGTATGCGTTTTTTCCTGAATATATTCAGGAAAAAACGCATACGCCCTTTTTGGCCAACCAAGCAACTTGGAAAGGCAAATCTGCGCTACAAAGAAGTCTCGCTTCCCATCGGTCAAAAGGGCCATGCTGAAAAAAGTGTCAAAACCAGAAATGCAGGACAGGCCATGGAGAAATGGGAGCCTTGCTACACTAATGGGCGGGATGTAAATTGCCCACAGCCACTCTGGAGAAGGGTACGGTGTGTCCTGAAACATCTAAAAAACACAGCTGAGAGAGCATAGGGCACTTCCACGCATGGGGGGAAAAAGTGGGAAAATTGAAAATCAGCAAGACACAAGCACCCCAAAGTTTAGGGCTGCTCTGTTGACAAGGACCTCCACTTCATTCCACCTTAAATATCCCAGGAAAGCGAAAAATGGATAAAAAAGTTGTGGTCCTTATGTACAATGGAATATCACTCAGCCATGAAATCAATGTCATAAGGCTAGTAGCAGCATGATGAGTGGATTTAGGTACGACAATTCTAAGTGAAATAAGTCACACAGAAAAGGACACTTCTCATAAGGTGTCACTTATAGAGGGAATGTAAAAACCGTTACACTTGAACTGAATTACAAAACAGAACAGAGTCACACATGCAGAAAACACACTATGGCTGCTTAACGGGAAAGGTGAGGTGGGGTGATACATAAAACAAGAGTTTCAAATTAGCTCAGATACCGTTCCATAAACCCAATATGTAATAGACAAGACCTACTCCTTGCTCAGAGAACTGGACTCAACACGCCCGATTCACCGCACAAGAATATATCTGACTAGTAATAATCTTAAAACCTATGTATTGATATCTCTCTGTTAGTGTGTCAAGTGGGTGTAAAGTGGCATAAACACAGCCGTGAAAAGCAGCTAAACCCCATTATAAAAATAAATTACTTTTAAAAACCCATGAAACAAAGACAGGGAAAGACAGAGAAATTCTTACACAATTCGTTCAGGGGCTGTGATGCAACCTGGATTGACCATATCTAGACCCACAGCTGGATGAGACATAAGGGTGGACACTCTTGGGGCTGAGAGGTTTGGTGAGGTTGGGTGAGCAAACGCAGACCCTTTAAAGTAATACTGCGTGCTACCCATCGCATGGGTCCCAAATCTCCAGGTTCAAGGGCATCTTCCTACATCGAAATCATGCATGAGAAATCCAGAAGATGGTACACCGTGTGATGGGGAAAGGTTTCTAAAACGCACCTCATTTCTCATCTCCTTGTGCTCGGGTTCGCCATTCCAGCCACTTTACTAGCAATCTCCCTACTTGGAGCATCAGCACCTTTAACCTCCTGTTCCGTACAGGTTGCAATTTGTCCTGAGGATGAACGGGAAGACGGGGAAGCAATGAGAGACTAGCTCTTGGTGTTGGGACAGGCACAGGTCACTCTATTTTCCCTTCAGGAAGAAGAATTAACCACAGGCTCAGCCTGCCCCCCGGAACCAGAACAGGGCCTGAAGCCATCCTCCGCTTTTGCGGCCAGCTCCCAAAAAAGCGACTTGTAAAATGGAGCTTCAGGGCACTGCAATTCACAAACCTGCAGAGTTATAAATGATAACTCTCGTCCACAAATATATTGAGGGAAGGCAAAGAAGAGGATTTGAAATCAAGGCAGAATTGCAGGAAACAGATTTCAGGAGGTAGATTCGAATCGCCTTTAAAGCACATGAAAAGCGGCAAAACGTTGACAATGATGCCCTTGGCCAAAAAGGGCGTATGCGTTTTTTCCTGAATATATTCAGGAAAAAACGCATACGCCCTTTTTGGCCAACCAAGCAACTTGGAAAGGCAAATCTGCGCTACAAAGAAGTCTCGCTTCCCATCGGTCAAAAGGGCCATGCTGAAAAAAGTGTCAAAACCAGAAATGCAGGACAGGCCATGGAGAAATGGGAGCCTTGCTACACTAATGGGCGGGATGTAAATTGCCCACAGCCACTCTGGAGAAGGGTACGGTGTGTCCTGAAACATCTAAAAAACACAGCTGAGAGAGCATAGGGCACTTCCACGCATGGGGGGAAAAAGTGGGAAAATTGAAAATCAGCAAGACACAAGCACCCCAAAGTTTAGGGCTGCTCTGTTGACAAGGACCTCCACTTCATTCCACCTTAAATATCCCAGGAAAGCGAAAAATGGATAAAAAAGTTGTGGTCCTTATGTACAATGGAATATCACTCAGCCATGAAATCAATGTCATAAGGCTAGTAGCAGCATGATGAGTGGATTTAGGTACGACAATTCTAAGTGAAATAAGTCACACAGAAAAGGACACTTCTCATAAGGTGTCACTTATAGAGGGAATGTAAAAACCGTTACACTTGAACTGAATTACAAAACAGAACAGAGTCACACATGCAGAAAACACACTATGGCTGCTTAACGGGAAAGGTGAGGTGGGGTGATACATAAAACAAGAGTTTCAAATTAGCTCAGATACCGTTCCATAAACCCAATATGTAATAGACAAGACCTACTCCTTGCTCAGAGAACTGGACTCAACACGCCCGATTCACCGCACAAGAATATATCTGACTAGTAATAATCTTAAAACCTATGTATTGATATCTCTCTGTTAGTGTGTCAAGTGGGTGTAAAGCGGCATAAACACAGCCGTGAAAAGCAGCTAAACCCCATTATAAAAATAAATTACTTTTAAAAACCCATGAAACAAAGACAGGGAAAGACAGAGAAATTCTTACACAATTCGTTCAGGGGCTGTGATGCAACCTGGATTGACCATATCTAGACCCACAGCTGGATGAGACATAAGGGTGGACACTCTTGGGGCTGAGAGGTTTGGTGAGGTTGGGTGAGCAAACGCAGACCCTTTACAGTAATACTGCGTGCTACCCATCGCATGGGTCCCAAATCTCCAGGTTCAAGGGCATCTTCCTACATCGAAATCATGCATGAGAAATCCAGAAGATGGTACACCGTGTGATGGGGAAAGGTTTCTAAAACGCACCTCATTTCTCATCTCCTTGTGCTCGGGTTCGCCATTCCAGCCACTTTACTAGCAATCTCCCTACTTGGAGCATCAGCACCTTTAACCTCCTGTTCCGTACAGGTTGCAATTTGTCCTGAGGATGAACGGGAAGACGGGGAAGCAATGAGAGACTAGCTCTTGGTGTTGGGACAGGCACAGGTCACTCTATTTTCCCTTCAGGAAGAAGAATTAACCACAGGCTCAGCCTGCCCCCCGGAACCAGAACAGGGCCTGAAGCCATCCTGCGCTTTTGCGGCCAGCTCCCAAAAAAGCGACTTGTAAAATGGAGCTTCAGGGCACTGCAATTCACAAACCTGCAGAGTTATAAATGATAACTCTCGTCCACAAATATATTGAGGGAAGGCAAAGAAGAGGATTTGAAATCAAGGCAGAATTGCAGGAAACAGATTTCAGGAGGTAGATTCGAATCGCCTTTAAAGCACATGAAAAGCGGCAAAACGTTGACAATGATGCCCTTGGCCAAAAAGGGCGTATGCGTTTTTTCCTGAATATATTCAGGAAAAAACGCATACGCCCTTTTTGGCCAACCAAGCAACCTGGAAAGGCAAATCTGCGCTACAAAGAAGTCTCGCTTCCCATCGGTCAAAAGGGCCATGCTGAAAAAAGTGTCAAAACCAGAAATGCAGGACAGGCCATGGAGAAATGGGAGCCTTGCTACACTAATGGGCGGGATGTAAATTGCCCACAGCCACTCTGGAGAAGGGTACGGTGTGTCCTGAAACATCTAAAAAACACAGCTGAGAGAGCATAGGGCACTTCCACGCATGGGGGGAAAAAGTGGGAAAATTGAAAATCAGCAAGACACAAGCACCCCAAAGTTTAGGGCTGCTCTGTTGACAAGGACCTCCACTTCATTCCACCTTAAATATCCCAGGAAAGCGAAAAATGGATAAAAAAGTTGTGGTCCTTATGTACAATGGAATATCACTCAGCCATGAAATCAATGTCATAAGGCTAGTAGCAGCATGATGAGTGGATTTAGGTACGACAATTCTAAGTGAAATAAGTCACACAGAAAAGGACACTTCTCATAAGGTGTCACTTATAGAGGGAATGTAAAAACCGTTACACTTGAACTGAATTACAAAACAGAACAGAGTCACACATGCAGAAAACACACTATGGCTGCTTAACGGGAAAGGTGAGGTGGGGTGATACATAAAACAAGAGTTTCAAATTAGCTCAGATACCGTTCCATAAACCCAATATGTAATAGACAAGACCTACTCCTTGCTCAGAGAACTGGACTCAACACGCCCGATTCACCGCACAAGAATATATCTGACTAGTAATAATCTTAAAACCTATGTATTGATATCTCTCTGTTAGTGTGTCAAGTGGGTGTAAAGCGGCATAAACACAGCCGTGAAAAGCAGCTAAACCCCATTATAAAAATAAATTACTTTTAAAAACCCATGAAACAAAGACAGGGAAAGACAGAGAAATTCTTACACAATTCGTTCAGGGGCTGTGATGCAACCTGGATTGACCATATCTAGACCCACAGCTGGATGAGACATAAGGGTGGACACTCTTGGGGCTGAGAGGTTTGGTGAGGTTGGGTGAGCAAACGCAGACCCTTTACAGTAATACTGCGTGCTACCCATCGCATGGGTCCCAAATCTCCAGGTTCAAGGGCATCTTCCTACATCGAAATCATGCATGAGAAATCCAGAAGATGGTACACCGTGTGATGGGGAAAGGTTTCTAAAACGCACCTCATTTCTCATCTCCTTGTGCTCGGGTTCGCCATTCCAGCCACTTTACTAGCAATCTCCCTACTTGGAGCCTCAGCACCTTTAACCTCCTGTTCCGTACAGGTTACAATTTGTCCTGAGGATGAACGGGAAGACGGGGAAGCAATGAGAGACTAGCTCTTGGTGTTGGGACAGGCACAGGTCACTCTATTTTCCCTTCAGGAAGAAGAATTAACCACAGGCTCAGCCTGACCCCCGGAACCAGAACAGGGCCTGAAGCCATCCTGCGCTTTTGCGGCCAGCTCACAAAAATGCGACTTGTAAAATGGAGCTTCAGGGCACTGCAATTCACAAACCTGCAGAGTTATAAATGATAACTCTCGTCCACAAATATATTGAGGGAAGGCAAAGAAGAGGATTTGAAATCAAGGCAGAATTGCACAAACAGATTTCAGGAGGTAGATTCGAATCGCCTTTAAAGCACATGAAAAGCGGCAAAACGTTGACAATGATGCCCTTGGCCAAAAAGGGCGTATGCGTTTTTTCCTGAATATATTCAGGAAAAAACGCATGCGACCTTTTTGGCCAACCAAGCAACCTGGAAAGGCAAATCATCGCTACAAAGAAGTCTCGCTTCCCATCGGTCAAAAGGGTCATGCCGAAAAAAGTGTCATAACCAGAAATGCAGGACAGGCCATGGAGAAATGGGAGCCTTGCTACACTGATGGGTGGGATGTAAATTGCCAACAGCCACTCTGGAGAAGTGTACGGTGTGTCCTGAAACATCTAAAAAACACAGCTTAGAGAGCATAGGGCACTTCCACGCATGGGGGGATAAAGTGGGAAAATTGAAAATCAGCAAGACACAAGCACCCCAAAGTTTAGGGCTGCTCTGTTGACAAGGACCTCCACTTCATTCCACCTTAAATTTCCAGGAAAGCGAAAAATGGATAAAAAAGTTGTGCTCCTTATGTAAAATGGAATATCACTCAGCCATGAAATCAATGTCATAAGGCTAGTAGCAGCATGATGAGTGGATTTAGGTACGACGATTCTAAGTGAAATAAGTCACACAGAAAAGGACACTTCTCATAAGGTGTCACTTATAGAGGGAATGTAAAAACCATTACACTTGAACTGAATTACAAAACAGAACAGAGTCACACATGCAGAAAACACACTATGGCTGCTTAACGGGAAAGGTGAGGTGGGGTGATACATAAAACAAGAGTTTCAAATTAGCTCAGATACCGTTCCATAAACCCAATATGTAATAGACAAGACCAACTCCTTGCTCAGAGAACTGGACTCAACATGCCCGATTCACCGCACAAGAATATATCTGACTAGTAATAATCTTAAAACCTTTGTATTGATATCTCTCTGTTAGTGTGTCACGTGGGTGTAAAGCGGCATAAACACAGCCGTGAAAAGCAGCTAAACCCCATTATAAAAATAAATTACTTTTAAAAACCCATGAAACAAAGACAGGGAAAGACAGAGAAATTCTTACACAATTCGTTCAGGGGCAGTGATGCAACCTGGATTAACCATATCTAGACCCACAGCTGGATGAGACATAAGGGTGGACACTCTTGGGGCTGAGAGGTTTGGTGAGGTTGGGTGAGCAAACGCAGACCCTTTAAAGTAATACTGCGTGCTACCCATCGCATGGGTCCCAAATCTCCAGGTTCAAGGGCATCTTCCTACATCGAAATCATGCTTGAGAAATCCAGAAGATGGTACACCGTGTGATGGGGAAAGGTTTCTAAAACGCACCTCATTTCTCATCTTCTTGTGCTCGGGTTCGCCATTCCAGCCACTTTACTAGCAATCTCCCTACTTGGAGCATCAGCACCTTTAACCTCCTGTTCCGTACAGGTTGCAATTTGTCCTGAGGATGAACGGGAAGACGGGGAAGCAATGAGAGACTAGCTCTTGGTGTTGGGACAGGCACAGGTCACTCTATTTTCCCTTCAGGAAGAAGAATTAACCACAGGCTCAGCCTGCCCCCCGGAACCAGAACAGGGCCTGAAGCCATCCTGCGCTTTTGCGGCCAGCTCACAAAAATGCGACTTGTAAAATGGAGCTTCAGGGCACTGCAATTCACAAACCTGCAGAGTTATAAATGATAACTCTCGTCCACAAATATATTGAGGGAAGGCAAAGAAGAGGATTTGAAATCAAGGCAGAATTGCAGGAAACAGATTTCAGGAGGTAGATTCGAATCGCCTTTAAATCACATGAAAAGCGGCAAAACGTTGACAATGATGCCCTTGGCCAAAAAGGGCGTATGCCGTTTTTCCTGAATATATTCAGGAAAAAACGCATGCGACCTTTTTGGCCAACCAAGCAACCTGGAAAGGCAAATCATCGCTACAAAGAAGTCTCGCTTCCCATCGGTCAAAAGGGCCATGCTGAAAAAAGTGTCAAAACCAGAAATGCAGGACAGGCCATGGAGAAATGGGAGCCTTGCTACACTAATGGGCGGGATGTAAATTGCCCACAGCCACTCTGGAGAAGGGTACGGTGTGTCCTGAAACATCTAAAAAACACAGCTGAGAGAGCATAGGGCACTTCCACGCATGGGGGGAAAAAGTGGGAAAATTGAAAATCAGCAAGACACAAGCACCCCAAAGTTTAGGGCTGCTCTGTTGACAAGGACCTCCACTTCATTCCACCTTAAATATCCCAGGAAAGCGAAAAATGGATAAAAAAGTTGTGGTCCTTATGTACAATGGAATATCACTCAGCCATGAAATCAATGTCATAAGGCTAGTAGCAGCATGATGAGTGGATTTAGGTACAATTCTAAGTGAAATAAGTCACACAGAAAAGGACACTTCTCATAAGGTGTCACCTATAGAGGGAATGTAAAAACCGTTACACTTGAACTGAATTACAAAACAGAACAGAGTCACACATGCAGAAAACACACTATGGCTGCTTAACGGGAAAGGTGAGGTGGGGTGATACATAAAACAAGAGTTTCAAATTAGCTCAGATACCGTTCCATAAACCCAATATGTAATAGACAAGACCTACTCCTTGCTCAGAGAACTGGACTCAACACGCCCGATTCACCGCACAAGAATATATCTGACTAGTAATAATCTTAAAACCTATGTATTGATATCTCTCTGTTAGTGTGTCAAGTGGGTGTAAAGCGGCATAAACACAGCCGTGAAAAGCAGCTAAACCCCATTATAAAAATAAATTACTTTTAAAAACCCATGAAACAAAGACAGGGAAAGAGAGAGAAATTCTTACACAATTCGTTCAGGGGCTGTGATGCAACCTGGATTGACCATATCTAGACCCACAGCTGGATGAGACATAAGGGTGGACACTCTTGGGGCTGAGAGGTTTGGTGAGGTTGGGTGAGCAAACGCAGACCCTTTAAAGTAATACTGCGTGCTACCCATCGCATGGGTCCCAAATCTCCAGGTTCAAGGGCATCTTCCTACATCGAAATCATGCATGAGAAATCCAGAAGATGGTACACCGTGTGATGGGGAAAGGTTTCTAAAACGCACCTCATTTCTCATCTCCTTGTGCTCGGGTTCGCCATTCCAGCCACTTTACTAGCAATCTCCCTACTTGGAGCATCAGCACCTTTAACCTCCTGTTCCGTACAGGTTGCAATTTGTCCTGAGGATGAACGGGAAGACGGGGAAGCAATGAGAGACTAGCTCTTGGTGTTGGGACAGGCACAGGTCACTCTATTTTCCCTTCAGGAAGAAGAATTAACCACAGGCTCAGCCTGCCCCCCGGAACCAGAACAGGGCCTGAAGCCATCCTGCGCTTTTGCGGCCAGCTCCCAAAAAAGCGACTTGTAAAATGGAGCTTCAGGGCACTGCAATTCACAAACCTGCAGAGTTATAAATGATAACTCTCGTCCACAAATATATTGAGGGAAGGCAAAGAAGAGGATTTGAAATCAAGGCAGAATTGCAGGAAACAGATTTCAGGAGGTAGATTCGAATCGCCTTTAAAGCACATGAAAAGCGGCAAAACGTTGACAATGATGCCCTTGGCCAAAAAGGGCGTATGCGTTTTTTCCTGAATATATTCAGGAAAAAACGCATACGCCCTTTTTGGCCAACCAAGCAACCTGGAAAGGCAAATCTGCGCTACAAAGAAGTCTCGCTTCCCATCGGTCAAAAGGGCCATGCTGAAAAAAGTGTCAAAACCAGAAATGCAGGACAGGCCATGGAGAAATGGGAGCCTTGCTACACTAATGGGCGGGATGTAAATTGCCCACAGCCACTCTGGAGAAGGGTACGGTGTGTCCTGAAACATCTAAAAAACACAGCTGAGAGAGCATAGGGCACTTCCACGCATGGGGGGAAAAAGTGGGAAAATTGAAAATCAGCAAGACACAAGCACCCCAAAGTTTAGGGCTGCTCTGTTGACAAGGACCTCCACTTCATTCCACCTTAAATATCCCAGGAAAGCGAAAAATGGATAAAAAAGTTGTGGTCCTTATGTACAATGGAATATCACTCAGCCATGAAATCAATGTCATAAGGCTAGTAGCAGCATGATGAGTGGATTTAGGTACGACAATTCTAAGTGAAATAAGTCACACAGAAAAGGACACTTCTCATAAGGTGTCACTTATAGAGGGAATGTAAAAACCGTTACACTTGAACTGAATTACAAAACAGAACAGAGTCACACATGCAGAAAACACACTATGGCTGCTTAACGGGAAAGGTGAGGTGGGGTGATACATAAAACAAGAGTTTCAAATTAGCTCAGATACCGTTCCATAAACCCAATATGTAATAGACAAGACCTACTCCTTGCTCAGAGAACTGGACTCAACACGCCCGATTCACCGCACAAGAATATATCTGACTAGTAATAATCTTAAAACCTATGTATTGATATCTCTCTGTTAGTGTGTCAAGTGGGTGTAAAGCGGCATAAACACAGCCGTGAAAAGCAGCTAAACCCCATTATAAAAATAAATTACTTTTAAAAACCCATGAAACAAAGACAGGGAAAGAGAGAGAAATTCTTACACAATTCGTTCAGGGGCTGTGATGCAACCTGGATTGACCATATCTAGACCCACAGCTGGATGAGACATAAGGGTGGACACTCTTGGGGCTGAGAGGTTTGGTGAGGTTGGGTGAGCAAACGCAGACCCTTTACAGTAATACTGCGTGCTACCCATCGCATGGGTCCCAAATCTCCAGGTTCAAGGGCATCTTCCTACATCGAAATCATGCATGAGAAATCCAGAAGATGGTACACCGTGTGATGGGGAAAGGTTTCTAAAACGCACCTCATTTCTCATCTCCTTGTGCTCGGGTTCGCCATTCCAGCCACTTTACTAGCAATCTCCCTACTTGGAGCCTCAGCACCTTTAACCTCCTGTTCCGTACAGGTTACAATTTGTCCTGAGGATGAACGGGAAGACGGGGAAGCAATGAGAGACTAGCTCTTGGTGTTGGGACAGGCACAGGTCACTCTATTTTCCCTTCAGGAAGAAGAATTAACCACAGGCTCAGCCTGACCCCCGGAACCAGAACAGGGCCTGAAGCCATCCTGCGCTTTTGCGGCCAGCTCACAAAAATGCGACTTGTAAAATGGAGCTTCAGGGCACTGCAATTCACAAACCTGCAGAGTTATAAATGATAACTCTCGTCCACAAATATATTGAGGGAAGGCAAAGAAGAGGATTTGAAATCAAGGCAGAATTGCACAAACAGATTTCAGGAGGTAGATTCGAATCGCCTTTAAAGCACATGAAAAGCGGCAAAACGTTGACAATGATGCCCTTGGCCAAAAAGGGCGTATGCGTTTTTTCCTGAATATATTCAGGAAAAAACGCATGCGACCTTTTTGGCCAACCAAGCAACCTGGAAAGGCAAATCATCGCTACAAAGAAGTCTCGCTTCCCATCGGTCAAAAGGGTCATGCCGAAAAAAGTGTCATAACCAGAAATGCAGGACAGGCCATGGAGAAATGGGAGCCTTGCTACACTGATGGGTGGGATGTAAATTGCCAACAGCCACTCTGGAGAAGTGTACGGTGTGTCCTGAAACATCTAAAAAACACAGCTTAGAGAGCATAGGGCACTTCCACGCATGGGGGGATAAAGTGGGAAAATTGAAAATCAGCAAGACACAAGCACCCCAAAGTTTAGGGCTGCTCTGTTGACAAGGACCTCCACTTCATTCCACCTTAAATTTCCAGGAAAGCGAAAAATGGATAAAAAAGTTGTGCTCCTTATGTAAAATGGAATATCACTCAGCCATGAAATCAATGTCATAAGGCTAGTAGCAGCATGATGAGTGGATTTAGGTACGACGATTCTAAGTGAAATAAGTCACACAGAAAAGGACACTTCTCATAAGGTGTCACTTATAGAGGGAATGTAAAAACCATTACACTTGAACTGAATTACAAAACAGAACAGAGTCACACATGCAGAAAACACACTATGGCTGCTTAACGGGAAAGGTGAGGTGGGGTGATACATAAAACAAGAGTTTCAAATTAGCTCAGATACCGTTCCATAAACCCAATATGTAATAGACAAGACCAACTCCTTGCTCAGAGAACTGGACTCAACATGCCCGATTCACCGCACAAGAATATATCTGACTAGTAATAATCTTAAAACCTTTGTATTGATATCTCTCTGTTAGTGTGTCACGTGGGTGTAAAGCGGCATAAACACAGCCGTGAAAAGCAGCTAAACCCCATTATAAAAATAAATTACTTTTAAAAACCCATGAAACAAAGACAGGGAAAGAGAGAGAAATTCTTACACAATTCGTTCAGGGGCTGTGATGCAACCTGGATTGACCATATCTAGACCCACAGCTGGATGAGACATAAGGGTGGACACTCTTGGGGCTGAGAGGTTTGGTGAGGTTGGGTGAGCAAACGCAGACCCTTTAAAGTAATACTGCGTGCTACCCATCGCATGGGTCCCAAATCTCCAGGTTCAAGGGCATCTTCCTACATCGAAATCATGCATGAGAAATCCAGAAGATGGTACACCGTGTGATGGGGAAAGGTTTCTAAAACGCACCTCATTTCTCATCTCCTTGTGCTCGGGTTCGCCATTCCAGCCACTTTACTAGCAATCTCCCTACTTGGAGCATCAGCACCTTTAACCTCCTGTTCCGTACAGGTTGCAATTTGTCCTGAGGATGAACGGGAAGACGGGGAAGCAATGAGAGACTAGCTCTTGGTGTTGGGACAGGCACAGGTCACTCTATTTTCCCTTCAGGAAGAAGAATTAACCACAGGCTCAGCCTGCCCCCCGGAACCAGAACAGGGCCTGAAGCCATCCTGCGCTTTTGCGGCCAGCTCCCAAAAAAGCGACTTGTAAAATGGAGCTTCAGGGCACTGCAATTCACAAACCTGCAGAGTTATAAATGATAACTCTCGTCCACAAATATATTGAGGGAAGGCAAAGAAGAGGATTTGAAATCAAGGCAGAATTGCAGGAAACAGATTTCAGGAGGTAGATTCGAATCGCCTTTAAAGCACATGAAAAGCGGCAAAACGTTGACAATGATGCCCTTGGCCAAAAAGGGCGTATGCGTTTTTTCCTGAATATATTCAGGAAAAAACGCATACGCCCTTTTTGGCCAACCAAGCAACTTGGAAAGGCAAATCTGCGCTACAAAGAAGTCTCGCTTCCCATCGGTCAAAAGGGCCATGCTGAAAAAAGTGTCAAAACCAGAAATGCAGGACAGGCCATGGAGAAATGGGAGCCTTGCTACACTAATGGGCGGGATGTAAATTGCCCACAGCCACTCTGGAGAAGGGTACGGTGTGTCCTGAAACATCTAAAAAACACAGCTGAGAGAGCATAGGGCACTTCCACGCATGGGGGGAAAAAGTGGGAAAATTGAAAATCAGCAAGACACAAGCACCCCAAAGTTTAGGGCTGCTCTGTTGACAAGGACCTCCACTTCATTCCACCTTAAATATCCCAGGAAAGCGAAAAATGGATAAAAAAGTTGTGGTCCTTATGTACAATGGAATATCACTCAGCCATGAAATCAATGTCATAAGGCTAGTAGCAGCATGATGAGTGGATTTAGGTACGACAATTCTAAGTGAAATAAGTCACACAGAAAAGGACACTTCTCATAAGGTGTCACTTATAGAGGGAATGTAAAAACCGTTACACTTGAACTGAATTACAAAACAGAACAGAGTCACACATGCAGAAAACACACTATGGCTGCTTAACGGGAAAGGTGAGGTGGGGTGATACATAAAACAAGAGTTTCAAATTAGCTCAGATACCGTTCCATAAACCCAATATGTAATAGACAAGACCTACTCCTTGCTCAGAGAACTGGACTCAACACGCCCGATTCACCACACAAGAATATATCTGACTAGTAATAATCTTAAAACCTATGTATTGATATCTCTCTGTTAGTGTGTCAAGTGGGTGTAAAGCGGCATAAACACAGCCGTGAAAAGCAGCTAAACCCCATTATAAAAATAAATTACTTTTAAAAACCCATGAAACAAAGACAGGGAAAGACAGAGAAATTCTTACACAATTCGTTCAGGGGCTGTGATGCAACCTGGATTGATCATATCTAGACCCACAGCTGGATGAGACATAAGGGTGGACACTCTTGGGGCTGAGAGGTTTGGTGAGGTTGGGTGAGCAAACGCAGACCCTTTAGAGTAATACTGCGTGCTACCCATCGCATGGGTCCCAAATCTCCAGGTTCAAGGGCATCTTCCTACATCGAAATCATGCATGAGAAATCCAGAAGATGGTACACCGTGTGATGGGGAAAGGTTTCTAAAACGCACCTCATTTCTCATCTCCTTGTGCTCGGGTTCGCCATTCCAGCCACTTTACTAGCAATCTCCCTACTTGGAGCCTCAGCACCTTTAACCTTCTGTTCCGTACAGGTTACAATTTGTCCTGAGGATGAACGGGAAGACGGGGAAGCAATGAGAGACTAGCTCTTGGTGTTGGGACAGGCACAGGTCACTCTATTTTCCCTTCAGGAAGAAGAATTAACCACAGGCTCAGCCTGCCCCCCGGAACCAGAACAGGGCCTGAAGCCATCCTGCGCTTTTGCGGCCAGCTCACAAAAATGCGACTTGTAAAATGGAGCTTCAGGGCACTGCAATTCACAAACCTGCAGAGTTATAAATGATAACTCTCGTCCACAAATGTATTGAGGGAAGGCAAAGAAGAGGATTTGAAATCAAGGCAGAATTGCACAAACAGATTTCAGGAGGTAGATTCGAATCGCCTTTAAAGCACATGAAAAGCGGCAAAACGTTGACAATGATGCCCTTGGCCAAAAAGGGCGTATGCGTTTTTTCCTGAATATATTCAGGAAAAAACGCATACGCCCTTTTTGGCCAACCAAGCAACTTGGAAAGGCAAATCTGCGCTACAAAGAAGTCTCGCTTCCCATCGGTCAAAAGGGCCATGCTGAAAAAAGTGTCAAAACCAGAAATGCAGGACAGGCCATGGAGAAATGGGAGCCTTGCTACACTAATGGGCGGGATGTAAATTGCCCACAGCCACTCTGGAGAAGGGTACGGTGTGTCCTGAAACATCTAAAAAACACAGCTGAGAGAGCATAGGGCACTTCCACGCATGGGGGGAAAAAGTGGGAAAATTGAAAATTAGCAAGACACAAGCACCCCAAAGTTTAGGGCTGCTCTGTTGACAAGGACCTCCACTTCATTCCACCTTAAATATCCCAGGAAAGCGAAAAATGGATAAAAAAGTTGTGGTCCTTATGTACAATGGAATATCACTCAGCCATGAAATCAATGTCATAAGGCTAGTAGCAGCATGATGAGTGGATTTAGGTACGACAATTCTAAGTGAAATAAGTCACACAGAAAAGGACACTTCTCATAAGGTGTCACTTATAGAGGGAATGTAAAAACCGTTACACTTGAACTGAATTACAAAACAGAACAGAGTCACACATGCAGAAAACACACTATGGCTGCTTAACGGGAAAGGTGAGGTGGGGTGATACATAAAACAAGAGTTTCAAATTAGCTCAGATACCGTTCCATAAACCCAATATGTAATAGACAAGACCTACTCCTTGCTCAGAGAACTGGACTCAACACGCCCGATTCACCGCACAAGAATATATCTGACTAGTAATAATCTTAAAACCTATGTATTGATATCTCTCTGTTAGTGTGTCAAGTGGGTGTAAAGCGGCATAAACACAGCCGTGAAAAGCAGCTAAACCCCATTATAAAAATAAATTACTTTTAAAATCCCATGATACAAAGACAGGGAAAGAGAGAGAAATTCTTACACAATACGTTCAGGGGCTGTGATGCAACCTGGATTGACCATATCTAGACCCACAGCTGGATGAGACATAAGGGTGGACACTCTTGGGGCTGAGAGGTTTGGTGAGGTTGGGTGAGCAAACGCAGACCCTTTAAAGTAATACTGCGTGCTACCCATCGCATGGGTCCCAAATCTCCAGGTTCAAGGGCATCTTCCTACATCGAAAACATGCATGAGAAACCCAGAAGATGGTACACCGTGTGATGGGGAAAGGTTTCTAAAACGCACCTCATTTCTCATCTCCTTGTGCTCGGGTTCGCCATTCCAGCCACTTTACTAGCAATCTCCCTACTTGGAGCCTCAGCACCTTTAACCTCCTGTTCCGTACAGGTTGCAATTTGTCCTGAGGATGAACGGGAAGACGGGGAAGCAATGAGAGACTAGCTCTTGGTTTTGGGACAGGCAGAGGTCACTCTATTTTCCCATCAGGAAGAAGAATTAACCACAGGCTCAGCCTGCCCCCCAGAACCAGAACAGGGCCTGAAGCCATCCTGCACTTTTGCGGCCAGCTCCCAAAAAAGGGACTTGTAAAATGGAGCTTCAGGGCACTGCAATTCACAAACCTGCAGAGTTATAAATGATAACTCTCGTCCACAAATATATTGAGGGAAGGCAAAGAAGAGGATTGGAAATCAAGGCAGAATTGCAGGAATCAGATTTCAGGAGGTAGATACGAATCGCCTTTAAAGCACATGAAAAGCGGAAAAACGTTGACAATGATGCCCTTGGCCAAAAAGGGCGTATGCGTTTTTTCCTGAATATATTCAGGAAAAAACGCATGCGACCTTTTTGGCCAACCAAGCAACCTGGAAAGGCAAATCATCGCTACAAAGAAGTCTCGCTTCCCATCGGTCAAAAGGGTCATGCCGAAAAAAGTGTCATAACCAGAAATGCAGGACAGGCCATGGAGAAATGGGAGCCTTGCTACACTGATGGGTGGGATGTAAATTGCCAACAGCCACTCTGGAGAAGTGTACGGTGTGTCCTGAAACATCTAAAAAACACAGCTTAGAGAGCATAGGGCACTTCCACGCATGGGGGGATAAAGTGGGAAAATTGAAAATCAGCAAGACACAAGCACCCCAAAGTTTAGGGCTGCTCTGTTGACAAGGACCTCCACTTCATTCCACCTTAAATTTCCAGGAAAGCGAAAAATGGATAAAAAAGTTGTGCTCCTTATGTAAAATGGAATATCACTCAGCCATGAAATCAATGTCATAAGGCTAGTAGCAGCATGATGAGTGGATTTAGGTACGACGATTCTAAGTGAAATAAGTCACACAGAAAAGGACACTTCTCATAAGGTGTCACTTATAGAGGGAATGTAAAAACCGTTACACTTGAACTGAATTACAAAACAGAACAGAGTCACACATGCAGAAAACACACTATGGCTGCTTAACGGGAAAGGTGAGGTGGGGTGATACATAAAACAAGAGTTTCAAATTAGCTCAGATACCGTTCCATAAACCCAATATGTAATAGACAAGACCTACTCCTTGCTCAGAGACCTGGACTCAACACGCCCGATTCACCGCACAAGAATATATCTGACTAGTAATAATCTTAAAACCTATGTATTGATATCTCTCTGTTAGTGTGTCAAGTGGGTGTAAAGCGGCATAAACACAGCCGTGAAAAGCAGCTAAACCCCATTATAAAAATAAATTACTTTTAAAAACCCATGATACAAAGACAGGGAAAGAGAGAGAAATTCTTACACAATTCGTTCAGGGGCTGTGATGCAACCTGGATTGACCATATCTAGACCCACAGCTGGATGAGACATAAGGGTGGACACTCTTGGGGCTGAGAGGTTTGGTGAGGTTGGGTGAGCAAACGCAGACCCTTTAAAGTAATACTGCGTGCTACCCATCGCATGGGTCCCAAATCTCCAGGTTCAAGGGCATCTTCCTACATCGAAAACATGCATGAGAAACCCAGAAGATGGTACACCGTGTGATGGGGAAAGGTTTCTAAAACGCACCTCATTTCTCATCTCCTTGTGCTCGGGTTCGCCATTCCAGCCACTTTACTAGCAATCTCCCTACTTGGAGCCTCAGCACCTTTAACCTCCTGTTCCGTACAGGTTGCAATTTGTCCTGAGGATGAACGGGAAGACGGGGAACCAATGAGAGACTAGCTCTTGGTGTTGGGACAGGCACAGGTCACTCTATTTTCCCATCAGGAAGAAGAATTAACCACAGGCTCAGCCTGCCCCCCAGAACCAGAACAGGGCCTGAAGCCATCCTGCGCTTTTGCGGCCAGCTCCCAAAAAAGCGACTTGTAAAATGGAGCTTCAGGGCACTGCAATTCACAAACCTGCAGAGTTATAAATGATAACTCTCGTCCACAAATATATTGAGGGAAGGCAAAGAAGAGGATTGGAAATCAAGGCAGAATTGCAGGAATCAGATTTCAGGAGGTAGATTCGAATCGCCTTTAAAGCACATGAAAAGCGGCAAAACGTTGACAATGATGCCCTTGGCCAAAAAGGGCGTATGCGTTTTTTCCTGAATATATTCAGGAAAAAACGCATGCGACCTTTTTGGCCAACCAAGCAACCTGGAAAGGCAAATCAGCGCTACAAAGAAGTCTCGCTTCCCATCGGTCAAAAGGGCCATGCTGAAAAAAGGGTCAAAACCAGAAATGCAGGACAGGCCATGGAGAAATGGGAGCCTTGCTACACTGATGGGCGGGATGTAAATTGCCCACAGCCACTCTGGAGAAGGGTACGGTGTGTCCTGAAACATCTAAAAAACACAGCTTAGAGAGCATAGGGCACTTCCACGCATGGGGGGATAAAGTGGGAAAATTGAAAATCAGCAAGACACAAGCACCCCAAAGTTTAGGGCTGCTCTGTTGACAAGGACCTCCACTTCATTCCACCTTAAATATCCCAGGAAAGCGAAAAATGGATAAAAAAGTTGTGGTCCTTATGTACAATGGAATATCACTCAGCCATGAAATCAATGTCATAAGGCTAGTAGCAGCATGATGAGTGGATTTAGGTACGACGATTCTAAGTGAAATAAGTCACACAGAAAAGGACACTTCTCATAAGGTGTCACTTATAGAGGGAATGTAAAAACCGTTACACTTGAACTGAATTACAAAACAGAACAGAGTCACACATGCAGAAAACACACTATGGCTGCTTAACGGGAAAGGTGAGGTGGGGTGATACATAAAACAAGAGTTTCAAATTAGCTCAGATACCGTTCCATAAACCCAATATGTAATAGACAAGACCTACTCCTTGCTCAGAGAACTGGACTCAACACGCCCGATTCACCGCACAAGAATATATCTGACTAGTAATAATCTTAAAACCTATGTATTGATATCTCTCTGTTAGTGTGTCAAGTGGGTGTAAAGCGGCATAAACACAGCCGTGAAAAGCAGCTAAACCCCATTATAAAAATAAATTACTTTTAAAAACCCATGAAACAAAGACAGGGAAAGAGAGAGAAATTCTTACACAATTCGTTCAGGGGCTGTGATGCAACCTGGATTGACCATATCTAGACCCACAGCTGGATGAGACATAAGGGTGGACACTCTTGGGGCTGAGAGGTTTGGTGAGGTTGGGTGAGCAAACGCAGACCCTTTAAAGTAATACTGCGTGCTACCCATCGCATGGGTCCCAAATCTCCAGGTTCAAGGGCATCTTCCTACATCGAAAACATGCATGAGAAACCCAGAAGATGGTACACCGTGTGATGGGGAAAGGTTTCTAAAACGCACCTCATTTCTCATCTCCTTGTGCTCGGGTTCGCCATTCCAGCCACTTTACTAGCAATCTCCCTACTTGGAGCCTCAGCACCTTTAACCTCCTGTTCCGTACAGGTTGCAATTTGTCCTGAGGATGAACGGGAAGACGGGGAACCAATGAGAGACTAGCTCTTGGTGTTGGGACAGGCACAGGTCACTCTATTTTCCCATCAGGAAGAAGAATTAACCACAGGCTCAGCCTGCCCCCCAGAACCAGAACAGGGCCTGAAGCCATCCTGCGCTTTTGCGGCCAGCTCCCAAAAAAGCGACTTGTAAAATGGAGCTTCAGGGCACTGCAATTCACAAACCTGCAGAGTTATAAATGATAACTCTCGTCCACAAATATATTGAGGGAAGGCAAAGAAGAGGATTGGAAATCAAGGCAGAATTGCAGGAATCAGATTTCAGGAGGTAGATTCGAATCGCCTTTAAAGCACATGAAAAGCGGCAAAACGTTGACAATGATGCCCTTGGCCGAAAAGGGCGCATGCGTTTTTTCCTGAATATATTCAGGAAAAAACGCATGCGACCTTTTTGGCCAACCAAGCAACCTGGAAAGGCAAATCAGCGCTACAAAGAAGTCTCGCTTCCCATCGGTCAAAAGGGCCATGCTGAAAAAAGGGTCAAAACCAGAAATGCAGGACAGGCCATGGAGAAATGGGAGCCTTGCTACACTGATGGGCGGGATGTAAATTGCCCACAGCCACTCTGGAGAAGGGTACGGTGTGTCCTGAAACATCTAAAAAACACAGCTTAGAGAGCATAGGGCACTTCCACGCATGGGGGGATAAAGTGGGAAAATTGAAAATCAGCAAGACACAAGCACCCCAAAGTTTAGGGCTGCTCTGTTGACAAGGACCTCCACTTCATTCCACCTTAAATTTCCAGGAAAGCGAAAAATGGATAAAAAAGTTGTGCTCCTTATGTAAAATGGAATATCACTCAGCCATGAAATCAATGTCATAAGGCTAGTAGCAGCATGATGAGTGGATTTAGGTACGACGATTCTAAGTGAAATAAGTCACACAGAAAAGGACACTTCTCATAAGGTGTCACTTATAGAGGGAATGTAAAAACCATTACACTTGAACTGAATTACAAAACAGAACAGAGTCACACATGCAGAAAACACACTATGGCTGCTTAACGGGAAAGGTGAGGTGGGGTGATACATAAAACAAGAGTTTCAAATTAGCTCAGATACCGTTCCATAAACCCAATATGTAATAGACAAGACCTACTCCTTGCTCAGAGAACTGGACTCAACACGCCCGATTCACCGCACAAGAATATATCTGACTAGTAATAATCTTAAAACCTTTGTATTGATATCTCTCTGTTAGTGTGTCAAGTGGGTGTAAAGCGGCATAAACACAGCCGTGAAAAGCAGCTAAACCCCATTATAAAAATAAATTACTTTTAAAAACCCATGAAACAAAGACAGGGAAAGACAGAGAAATTCTTACACAATTCGTTCAGGGGCTGTGATGCAACCTGGATTGACCATATCTAGACCCACAGCTGGATGAGACATAAGGGTGGACACTCTTGGGGCTGAGAGGTTTGGTGAGGTTGGGTGAGCAAACGCAGACCCTTTAAAGTAATACTGCGTGCTACCCATCGCATGGGTCCCAAATCTCCAGGTTCAAGGGCATCTTCCTACATCGAAACCATGCTTGAGAAATCCAGAAGATGGTACACCGTGTGATGGGGAAAGGTTTCTAAAACGCACCTCATTTCTCATCTTCTTGTGCTCGGGTTCGCCATTCCAGCCACTTTACTAGCAATCTCCCTACTTGGAGCATCAGCACCTTTAACCTCCTGTTCCGTACAGGTTGCAATTTGTCCTGAGGATGAACGGGAAGACGGGGAACCAATGAGAGACTAGCTCTTGGTGTTGGGACAGGCACAGGTCACTCTATTTTCCCTTCAGGAAGAAGAATTAACCACAGGCTCAGCCTGCCCCCCGGAACCAGAACAGGGCCTGAAGCCATCCTGCGCTTTTGCGGCCAGCTCACAAAAATGCGACTTGTAAAATGGAGCTTCAGGGCACTGCAATTCACAAACCTGCAGAGTTATAAATGATAACTCTCGTCCACAAATATATTGAGGGAAGGCAAAGAAGAGGATTTGAAATCAAGGCAGAATTGCAGGAAACAGATTTCAGGAGGTAGATTCGAATCGCCTTTAAATCACATGAAAAGCGGCAAAACGTTGACAATGATGCCCTTGGCCAAAAAGGGCGTATGCGTTTTTTCCTGAATATATTCAGGAAAAAACGCATACGCCCTTTTTGGCCAACCAAGCAACTTGGAAAGGCAAATCAGCGCTACAAAGAAGTCTCGCTTCCCATCGGTCAAAAGGGCCATGCTGAAAAAAGTGTCAAAACCAGAAATGCAGGACAGGCCATGGAGAAATGGGAGCCTTGCTACACTAATGGGCGGGATGTAAATTGCCCACAGCCACTCTGGAGAAGGGTACGGTGTGTCCTGAAACATCTAAAAAACACAGCTGAGAGAGCATAGGGCACTTCCACGCATGGGGGGATAAAGTGGGAAAATTGAAAATCAGCAAGACACAAGCACCCCAAAGTTTAGGGCTGCTCTGTTGACAAGGACCTCCACTTCATTCCACCTTAAATATCATAGGAAAGCGAAAAATGGATAAAAAAGTTGTGGTCCTTATGTACAATGGAATATCACTCAGCCATGAAATCAATGTCATAAGGCTAGTAGCAGCATGATGAGTGGATTTAGGTACGACGATTCTAAGTGAAATAAGTCACACAGAAAAGGACACTTCTCATAAGGTGTCACTTATAGAGGGAATGTAAAAACCGTTACACTTGAACTGAATTACAAAACAGAACAGAGTCACACATGCAGAAAACACACTATGGCTGCTTAACGGGAAAGGTGAGGTGGGGTGACACATAAAACAAGAGTTTCAAATTAGCTCAGATACCGTTCCATAAACCCAATATGTAATAGACAAGACCTACTCCTTGCTCAGAGACCTGGACTCAACACGCCCGATTCACCGCACAAGAATATATCTGACTAGTAATAATCTTAAAACCTATGTATTGATATCTCTCTGTTAGTGTGTCAAGTGGGTGTAAAGCGGCATAAACACAGCCGTGAAAAGCAGCTAAACCCCATTATAAAACTAAATTACTTTTAAAACCCATGAAACAAAGACAGGGAAAGAGAGAGAAATTCTTACACAATTCGTTCAGGGGCTGTGATGCAACCTGGATTGACCATATCTAGACCCACAGCTGGATGAGACATAAGGGTGGACACTCTTGGGGCTGAGAGGTTTGGTGAGGTTGGGTGAGCAAACGCAGACCCTTTAAAGTAATACTGCGTGCTACCCATCGCATGGGTCCCAAATCTCCAGGTTCAAGGGCATCTTCCTACATCGAAAACATGCATGAGAAACCCAGAAGATGGTACACCGTGTGATGGGGAAAGGTTTCTAAAACGCACCTCATTTCTCATCTCCTTGTGCTCGGGTTCGCCATTCCAGCCACTTTACTAGCAATCTCCCTACTTGGAGCCTCAGCACCTTTAACCTCCTGTTCCGTACAGGTTGCAATTTGTCCTGAGGATGAACGGGAAGACGGGGAACCAATGAGAGACTAGCTCTTGGTGTTGGGACAGGCACAGGTCACTCTATTTTCCCATCAGGAAGAAGAATTAACCACAGGCTCAGCCTGCCCCCCAGAACCAGAACAGGGCCTGAAGCCATCCTGCGCTTTTGCGGCCAGCTCCCAAAAAAGCGACTTGTAAAATGGAGCTTCAGGGCACTGCAATTCACAAACCTGCAGAGTTATAAATGATAACTCTCGTCCACAAATATATTGAGGGAAGGCAAAGAAGAGGATTGGAAATCAAGGCAGAATTGCAGGAATCAGATTTCAGGAGGTAGATTCGAATCGCCTTTAAAGCACATGAAAAGCGGCAAAACGTTGACAATGATGCCCTTGGCCAAAAAGGGCGTATGCGTTTTTTCCTGAATATATTCAGGAAAAAACGCATGCGACCTTTTTGGCCAACCAAGCAACCTGGAAAGGCAAATCAGCGCTACAAAGAAGTCTCGCTTCCCATCGGTCAAAAGGGCCATGCTGAAAAAAGGGTCAAAACCAGAAATGCAGGACAGGCCATGGAGAAATGGGAGCCTTGCTACACTGATGGGCGGGATGTAAATTGCCCACAGCCACTCTGGAGAAGGGTACGGTGTGTCCTGAAACATCTAAAAAACACAGCTTAGAGAGCATAGGGCACTTCCACGCATGGGGTGATAAAGTGGGAAAATTGAAAATCAGCAAGACACAAGCACCCCAAAGTTTAGGGCTGCTCTGTTGACAAGGACCTCCACTTCATTCCACCTTAAATATCCCAGGAAAGCGAAAAATGGATAAAAAAGTTGTGGTCCTTATGTACAATGGAATATCACTCAGCCATGAAATCAATGTCATAAGGCTAGTAGCAGCATGATGAGTGGATTTAGGTACGACGATTCTAAGTGAAATAAGTCACACAGAAAAGGACACTTCTCATAAGGTGTCACTTATAGAGGGAATGTAAAAACCGTTACACTTGAACTGAATTACAAAACAGAACAGAGTCACACATGCAGAAAACACACTATGGCTGCTTAACGGGAAAGGTGAGGTGGGGTGATACATAAAACAAGAGCTTCAAATTATCTCAGATACCGTTCCATAAACCCAATATGTAATAGACAAGACCTACTCCTTGCTCAGAGAACTGGACTCAACACGCCCGATTCACCGCACAAGAATATATCTGACTAGTAATAATCTTAAAACCTATGTATTGATATCTCTCTGTTAGTGTGTCAAGTGGGTGTAAAGCGGCATAAACACAGCCGTGAAAAGCAGCTAAACCCCATTATAAAAATAAATTACTTTTAAAAACCCATGAAACAAAGACAGGGAAAGAGAGAGAAATTCTTACACAATTCGTTCAGGGGCTGTGATGCAACCTGGATTGACCATATCTAGACCCACAGCTGGATGAGACATAAGGGTGGACACTCTTGGGGCTGAGAGGTTTGGTGAGGTTGGGTGAGCAAACGCAGACCCTTTAAAGTAATACTGCGTGCTACCCATCGCATGGGTCCCAAATCTCCAGGTTCAAGGGCATCTTCCTACATCGAAAACATGCATGAGAAACCCAGAAGATGGTACACCGTGTGATGGGGAAAGGTTTCTAAAACGCACCTCATTTCTCATCTCCTTGTGCTCGGGTTCGCCATTCCAGCCACTTTACTAGCAATCTCCCTACTTGGAGCCTCAGCACCTTTAACCTCCTGTTCCGTACAGGTTGCAATTTGTCCTGAGGATGAACGGGAAGACGGGGAACCAAATGAGAGACTAGCTCTTGGTGTCGGGACAGGCACAGGTCACTCTATTTTCCCATCAGGAAGAAGAATTAACCACAGGCTCAGCCTGCCCCCCATAACCAGAACAGGGCCTGAAGCCATCCTGCGCTTTTGCGGCCAGCTCCCAAAAAAGCGACTTGTAAAATGGAGCTTCAGGGCACTGCAATTCACAAACCTGCAGAGTTATAAATGATAACTCTCGTCCACAAATATATTGAGGGAAGGCAAAGAAGAGGATTGGAAATCAAGGCAGAATTGCAGGAATCAGATTTCAGGAGGTAGATTCGAATCGCCTTTAAAGCACATGAAAAGCGGCAAAACGTTGACAATGATGCCCTTGGCCAAAAAGGGCGTATGCGTTTTTTCCTGAATATATTCAGGAAAAAACGCATGCGACCTTTTTGGCCAACCAAGCAACCTGGAAAGGCAAATCAGCGCTACAAAGAAGTCTCGCTTCCCATCGGTCAAAAGGGCCATGCTGAAAAAAGGGTCAAAACCAGAAATGCAGGACAGGCCATGGAGAAATGGGAGCCTTGCTACACTGTTGGGCGGGATGTAAATTGCCCACAGCCACTCTGGAGAAGGGTACGGTGTGTCCTGAAACATCTAAAAAACACAGCTTAGAGAGCATAGGGCACTTCCACGCATGGGGGGATAAAGTGGGAAAATTGAAAATCAGCAAGACACAAGCACCCCAAAGTTTAGGGCTGCTCTGTTGACAAGGACCTCCACTTCATTCCACCTTAAATATCACAGGAAAGCGAAAAATGGATAAAAAAGTTGTGGTCCTTATGTACAATGGAATATCACTCAGCCATGAAATCAATGTCATAAGGCTAGTAGCAGCATGATGAGTGGATTTAGGTACGACGATTCTAAGTGAAATAAGTCACACAGAAAAGGACACTTCTCATAAGGTGTCACTTATAGAGGGAATGTAAAAACCGTTACACTTGAACTGAATTACAAAACAGAACAGAGTCACACATGCAGAAAACACACTATGGCTGCTTAACGGGAAAGGTGAGGTGGGGTGATACATAAAACAAGAGTTTCAAATTAGCTCAGATACCGTTCCATAAACCCAATATGTAATAGACAAGACCTACTCCTTGCTCAGAGAACTGGACTCAACACGCCCGATTCACCGCACAAGAATATATCTGACTAGTAATAATCTTAAAACCTATGTATTGATATCTCTCTGTTAGTGTGTCAAGTGGGTGTAAAGCGGCATAAACACAGCCGTGAAAAGCAGCTAAACCCCATTATAAAAATAAATTACTTTTAAAAACCCATGAAACAAAGACAGGGAAAGAGAGAGAAATTCTTACACAATTCGTTCAGGGGCTGTGATGCAACCTGGATTGACCATATCTAGACCCACAGCTGGATGAGACATAAGGGTGGACACTCTTGGGGCTGAGAGGTTTGGTGAGGTTGGGTGAGCAAACGCAGACCCTTTAAAGTAATACTGCGTGCTACCCATCGCATGGGTCCCAAATCTCCAGGTTCAAGGGCAGCTTCCTATATCGAAAACATGCATGAGAAACCCAGAAGATGGTACACCGTGTGATGGGGAAAGGTTTCTAAAACGCACCTCATTTCTCATCTCCTTTTGCTCGGGTTCGCCATTCCAGCCACTTTACTAGCAATCTCCCTACTTGGAGCCTCAGCACCTTTAACCTCCTGTTCCGTACAGGTTGCAATTTGTCCTGAGGATGAACGGGAAGACGGGGAAGCAATGAGAGACTAGCTCTTGGTTTTGGGACAGGCAGAGGTCACTCTATTTTCCCACCAGGAAGAAGAATTAACCACAGGCTCAGCCTGCCCCCCAGAACCAGAACAGGGCCTGAAGCCATCCTGCACTTTTGCGGCCAGCTCCCAAAAAAGGGACTTGTAAAATGGAGCTTCAGGGCACTGCAATTCACAAACCTGCAGAGTTATAAATGATAACTCTCGTCCACAAATATATTGAGGGAAGGCAAAGAAGAGGATTGGAAATCAAGGCAGAATTGCAGGAATCAGATTTCAGGAGGTAGATTCGAATCGCCTTTAAAGCACATGAAAAGCGGCAAAACGTTGACAATGATGCCCTTGGCCAAAAAGGGCGTATGCGTTTTTTCCTGAATATATTCAGGAAAAAACGCATGCGACCTTTTTGGCCAACCAAGCAACCTGGAAAGGCAAATCATCGCTACAAAGAAGTCTCGCTTCCCATCGGTCAAAAGGGTCATGCCGAAAAAAGTGTCATAACCAGAAATGCAGGACAGGCCATGGAGAAATGGGAGCCTTGCTACACTGATGGGTGGGATGTAAATTGCCAACAGCCACTCTGGATAAGTGTACGGTGTGTCCTGAAACATCTAAAAAACACAGCTTAGAGAGCATAGGGCACTTCCACGCATGGGGGGATAAAGTGGGAAAATTGAAAATCAGCAAGACACAAGCACCCCAAAGTTTAGGGCTGCTCTGTTGACAAGGACCTCCACTTCATTCCACCTTAAATTTCCAGGAAAGCGAAAAATGGATAAAAAAGTTGTGCTCCTTATGTAAAATGGAATATCACTCAGCCATGAAATCAATGTCATAAGGCTAGTAGCAGCATGATGAGTGGATTTAGGTACGACGATTCTAAGTGAAATAAGTCACACAGAAAAGGACACTTCTCATAAGGTGTCACTTATAGAGGGAATGTAAAAACCATTACACTTGAACTGAATTACAAAACAGAACAGAGTCACACATGCAGAAAACACACTATGGCTGCTTAACGGGAAAGGTGAGGTGGGGTGATACATAAAACAAGAGTTTCAAATTAGCTCAGATACCGTTCCATAAACCCAATATGTAATAGACAAGACCTACTCCTTGCTCAGAGAACTGGACTCAACACGCCCGATTCACCGCACAAGAATATATCTGACTAGTAATAATCTTAAAACCTTTGTATTGATATCTCTCTGTTAGTGTGTCAAGTGGGTGTAAAGCGGCATAAACACAGCCGTGAAAAGCAGCTAAACCCCATTATAAAAATAAATTACTTTTAAAAACCCATGAAACAAAGACAGGGAAAGACAGAGAAATTCTTACACAATTCGTTCAGGGGCTGTGATGCAACCTGGATTGACCATATCTAGACCCACAGCTGGATGAGACATAAGGGTGGACACTCTTGGGGCTGAGAGGTTTGGTGAGGTTGGGTGAGCAAACGCAGACCCTTTAAAGTAATACTGCGTGCTACCCATCGCATGGGTCCCAAATCTCCAGGTTCAAGGGCATCTTCCTACATCGAAATCATGCTTGAGAAATCCAGAAGATGGTACACCGTGTGATGGGGAAAGGTTTCTAAAACGCACCTCATTTCTCATCTTCTTGTGCTCGGGTTCGCCATTCCAGCCACTTTACTAGCAATCTCCCTACTTGGAGCATCAGCACCTTTAACCTCCTGTTCCGTACAGGTTGCAATTTGTCCTGAGGATGAACGGGAAGACGGGGAACCAATGAGAGACTAGCTCTTGGTGTTGGGACAGGCACAGGTCACTCTATTTTCCCTTCAGGAAGAAGAATTAACCACAGGCTCAGCCTGCCCCCCGGAACCAGAACAGGGCCTGAAGCCATCCTGCGCTTTTGCGGCCAGCTCACAAAAATGCGACTTGTAAAATGGAGCTTCAGGGCACTGCAATTCACAAACCTGCAGAGTTATAAATGATAACTCTCGTCCACAAATATATTGAGGGAAGGCAAAGAAGAGGATTTGAAATCAAGGCAGAATTGCAGGAAACAGATTTCAGGAGGTAGATTCGAATCGCCTTTAAATCACATGAAAAGCGGCAAAACGTTGACAATGATGCCCTTGGCCAAAAAGGGCGTATGCGTTTTTTCCTGAATATATTCAGGAAAAAACGCATACGCCCTTTTTGGCCAACCAAGCAACTTGGAAAGGCAAATCTGCGCTACAAAGAAGTCTCGCTTCCCATCGGTCAAAAGGGCCATGCTGAAAAAAGTGTCAAAACCAGAAATGCAGGACAGGCCATGGAGAAATGGGAGCCTTGCTACACTAATGGGCGGGATGTAAATTGCCCACAGCCACTCTGGAGAAGGGTACGGTGTGTCCTGAAACATCTAAAAAACACAGCTGAGAGAGCATAGGGCACTTCCACGCATGGGGGGAAAAAGTGGGAAAATTGAAAATTAGCAAGACACAAGCACCCCAAAGTTTAGGGCTGCTCTGTTGACAAGGACCTCCACTTCATTCCACCTTAAATATCCCAGGAAAGCGAAAAATGGATAAAAAAGTTGTGGTCCTTATGTACAATGGAATATCACTCAGCCATGAAATCAATGTCATAAGGCTAGTAGCAGCATGATGAGTGGATTTAGGTACGACAATTCTAAGTGAAATAAGTCACACAGAAAAGGACACTTCTCATAAGGTGTCACTTATAGAGGGAATGTAAAAACCGTTACACTTGAACTGAATTACAAAACAGAACAGAGTCACACATGCAGAAAACACACTATGGCTGCTTAACGGGAAAGGTGAGGTGGGGTGATACATAAAACAAGAGTTTCAAATTAGCTCAGATACCGTTCCATAAACCCAATATGTAATAGACAAGACCTACTCCTTGCTCAGAGAACTGGACTCAACACGCCCGATTCACCGCACAAGAATATATCTGACTAGTAATAATCTTAAAACCTATGTATTGATATCTCTCTGTTAGTGTGTCAAGTGGGTGTAAAGCGGCATAAACACAGCCGTGAAAAGCAGCTAAACCCCATTATAAAAATAAATTACTTTTAAAATCCCATGATACAAAGACAGGGAAAGAGAGAGAAATTCTTACACAATACGTTCAGGGGCTGTGATGCAACCTGGATTGACCATATCTAGACCCACAGCTGGATGAGACATAAGGGTGGACACTCTTGGGGCTGAGAGGTTTGGTGAGGTTGGGTGAGCAAACGCAGACCCTTTAAAGTAATACTGCGTGCTACCCATCGCATGGGTCCCAAATCTCCAGGTTCAAGGGCATCTTCCTACATCGAAAACATGCATGAGAAACCCAGAAGATGGTACACCGTGTGATGGGGAAAGGTTTCTAAAACGCACCTCATTTCTCATCTCCTTGTGCTCGGGTTCGCCATTCCAGCCACTTTACTAGCAATCTCCCTACTTGGAGCCTCAGCACCTTTAACCTCCTGTTCCGTACAGGTTGCAATTTGTCCTGAGGATGAACGGGAAGACGGGGAAGCAATGAGAGACTAGCTCTTGGTTTTGGGACAGGCAGAGGTCACTCTATTTTCCCATCAGGAAGAAGAATTAACCACAGGCTCAGCCTGCCCCCCAGAACCAGAACAGGGCCTGAAGCCATCCTGCACTTTTGCGGCCAGCTCCCAAAAAAGGGACTTGTAAAATGGAGCTTCAGGGCACTGCAATTCACAAACCTGCAGAGTTATAAATGATAACTCTCGTCCACAAATATATTGAGGGAAGGCAAAGAAGAGGATTGGAAATCAAGGCAGAATTGCAGGAATCAGATTTCAGGAGGTAGATTCGAATCGCCTTTAAAGCACATGAAAAGCGGCAAAACGTTGACAATGATGCCCTTGGCCAAAAAGGGCGTATGCGTTTTTTCCTGAATATATTCAGGAAAAAACGCATGCGACCTTTTTGGCCAACCAAGCAACCTGGAAAGGCAAATCAGCGCTACAAAGAAGTCTCGCTTCCCATCGGTCAAAAGGGTCATGCCGAAAAAAGTGTCATAACCAGAAATGCAGGACAGGCCATGGAGAAATGGGAGCCTTGCTACACTGATGGGTGGGATGTAAATTGCCAACAGCCACTCTGGAGAAGTGTACGGTGTGTCCTGAAACATCTAAAAAACACAGCTTAGAGAGCATAGGGCACTTCCACGCATGGGGGGATAAAGTGGGAAAATTGAAAATCAGCAAGACACAAGCACCCCAAAGTTTAGGGCTGCTCTGTTGACAAGGACCTCCACTTCATTCCACCTTAAATTTCCAGGAAAGCGAAAAATGGATAAAAAAGTTGTGCTCCTTATGTAAAATGGAATATCACTCAGCCATGAAATCAATGTCATAAGGCTAGTAGCAGCATGATGAGTGGATTTAGGTACGACGATTCTAAGTGAAATAAGTCACACAGAAAAGGACACTTCTCATAAGGTGTCACTTATAGAGGGAATGTAAAAACCATTACACTTGAACTGAATTACAAAACAGAACAGAGTCACACATGCAGAAAACACACTATGGCTGCTTAACGGGAAAGGTGAGGTGGGGTGATACATAAAACAAGAGTTTCAAATTAGCTCAGATACCGTTCCATAAACCCAATATGTAATAGACAAGACCAACTCCTTGCTCAGAGAACTGGACTCAACACGCCCGATTCACCGCACAAGAATATATCTGACTAGTAATAATCTTAAAACCTTTGTATTGATATCTCTCTGTTAGTGTGTCAAGTGGGTGTAAAGCGGCATAAACACAGCCGTGAAAAGCAGCTAAACCCCATTATAAAAATAAATTACTTTTAAAAACCCATGAAACAAAGACAGGGAAAGACAGAGAAATTCTTACACAATTCGTTCAGGGGCTGTGATGCAACCTGGATTGACCATATCTAGACCCACAGCTGGATGAGACATAAGGGTGGACACTCTTGGGGCTGAGAGGTTTGGTGAGGTTGGGTGAGCAAACGCAGACCCTTTAAAGTAATACTGCGTGCTACCCATCGCATGGGTCCCAAATCTCCAGGTTCAAGGGCATCTTCCTACATCGAAATCATGCTTGAGAAATCCAGAAGATGGTACACCGTGTGATGGGGAAAGGTTTCTAAAACGCACCTCATTTCTCATCTTCTTGTGCTCGGGTTCGCCATTCCAGCCACTTTACTAGCAATCTCCCTACTTGGAGCATCAGCACCTTTAACCTCCTGTTCCGTACAGGTTGCAATTTGTCCTGAGGATGAACGGGAAGACGGGGAACCAATGAGAGACTAGCTCTTGGTGTTGGGACAGGCACAGGTCACTCTATTTTCCCTTCAGGAAGAAGAATTAACCACAGGCTCAGCCTGCCCCCCGGAACCAGAACAGGGCCTGAAGCCATCCTGCGCTTTTGCGGCCAGCTCACAAAAATGCGACTTGTAAAATGGAGCTTCAGGGCACTGCAATTCACAAACCTGCAGAGTTATAAATGATAACTCTCGTCCACAAATATATTGAGGGAAGGCAAAGAAGAGGATTTGAAATCAAGGCAGAATTGCAGGAAACAGATTTCAGGAGGTAGATTCGAATCGCCTTTAAATCACATGAAAAGCGGCAAAACGTTGACAATGATGCCCTTGGCCAAAAAGGGCGTATGCGTTTTTTCCTGAATATATTCAGGAAAAAACGCATACGCCCTTTTTGGCCAACCAAGCAACTTGGAAAGGCAAATCAGCGCTACAAAGAAGTCTCGCTTCCCATCGGTCAAAAGGGCCATGCTGAAAAAAGTGTCAAAACGAGAAATGCAGGACAGGCCATGGAGAAATGGGAGCCTTGCTACACTAATGGGCGGGATGTAAATTGCCCACAGCCACTCTGGAGAAGGGTACGGTGTGTCCTGAAACATCTAAAAAACACAGCTGAGAGAGCATAGGGCACTTCCACGCATGGGGGGATAAAGTGGGAAAATTGAAAATCAGCAAGACACAAGCACCCCAAAGTTTAGGGCTGCTCTGTTGACAAGGACCTCCACTTCTTTCCACCTTAAATATCATAGGAAAGCGAAAAATGGATAAAAAAGTTGTGGTCCTTATGTACAATGGAATATCACTCAGCCATGAAATCAATGTCATAAGGCTAGTAGCAGCATGATGAGTGGATTTAGGTACGACGATTCTAAGTGAAATAAGTCACACAGAAAAGGACACTTCTCATAAGGTGTCACTTATAGAGGGAATGTAAAAACCGTTACACTTGAACTGAATTACAAAACAGAACAGAGTCACACATGCAGAAAACACACTATGGCTGCTTAACGGGAAAGGTGAGGTGGGGTGATACATAAAACAAGAGTTTCAAATTAGCTCAGATACCGTTCCATAAACCCAATATGTAATAGACAAGACCTACTCCTTGCTCAGAGACCTGGACTCAACACGCCCGATTCACCGCACAAGAATATATCTGACTAGTAATAATCTTAAAACCTATGTATTGATATCTCTCTGTTAGTGTGTCAAGTGGGTGTAAAGCGGCATAAACACAGCCGTGAAAAGCAGCTAAACCCCATTATAAAAATAAATTACTTTTAAAAACCCATGATACAAAGACAGGGAAAGAGAGAGAAATTCTTACACAATTCGTTCAGGGGCTGTGATGCAACCTGGATTGACCATATCTAGACCCACAGCTGGATGAGACATAAGGGTGGACACTCTTGGGGCTGAGAGGTTTGGTGAGGTTGGGTGAGCAAACGCAGACCCTTTAAAGTAATACTGCGTGCTACCCATCGCATGGGTCCCAAATCTCCAGGTTCAAGGGCATCTTCCTACATCGAAAACATGCATGAGAAACCCAGAAGATGGTACACCGTGTGATGGGGAAAGGTTTCTAAAACGCACCTCATTTCTCATCTCCTTGTGCTCGGGTTCGCCATTCCAGCCACTTTACTAGCAATCTCCCTACTTGGAGCCTCAGCACCTTTAACCTCCTGTTCCGTACAGGTTGCAATTTGTCCTGAGGATGAACGGGAAGACGGGGAACCAATGAGAGACTAGCTCTTGGTGTTGGGACAGGCACAGGTCACTCTATTTTCCCATCAGGAAGAAGAATTAACCACAGGCTCAGCCTGCCCCCCAGAACCAGAACAGGGCCTGAAGCCATCCTGCGCTTTTGCGGCCAGCTCCCAAAAAAGCGACTTGTAAAATGGAGCTTCAGGGCACTGCAATTCACAAACCTGCAGAGTTATAAATGATAACTCTCGTCCACAAATATATTGAGGGAAGGCAAAGAAGAGGATTGGAAATCAAGGCAGAATTGCAGGAATCAGATTTCAGGAGGTAGATTCGAATCGCCTTTAAAGCACATGAAAAGCGGCAAAACGTTGACAATGATGCCCTTGGCCAAAAAGGGCGTATGCGTTTTTTCCTGAATATATTCAGGAAAAAACGCATGCGACCTTTTTGGCCAACCAAGCAACCTGGAAAGGCAAATCAGCGCTACAAAGAAGTCTCGCTTCCCATCGGTCAAAAGGGCCATGCTGAAAAAAGGGTCAAAACCAGAAATGCAGGACAGGCCATGGAGAAATGGGAGCCTTGCTACACTGATGGGCGGGATGTAAATTGCCCACAGCCACTCTGGAGAAGGGTACGGTGTGTCCTGAAACATCTAAAAAACACAGCTTAGAGAGCATAGGGCACTTCCACGCATGGGGGGATAAAGTGGGAAAATTGAAAATCAGCAAGACACAAGCACCCCAAAGTTTAGGGCTGCTCTGTTGACAAGGACCTCCACTTCATTCCACCTTAAATATCCCAGGAAAGCGAAAAATGGATAAAAAAGTTGTGGTCCTTATGTACAATGGAATATCACTCAGCCATGAAATCAATGTCATAAGGCTAGTAGCAGCATGATGAGTGGATTTAGGTACGACGATTCTAAGTGAAATAAGTCACACAGAAAAGGACACTTCTCATAAGGTGTCACTTATAGAGGGAATGTAAAAACCGTTACACTTGAACTGAATTACAAAACAGAACAGAGTCACACATGCAGAAAACACACTATGGCTGCTTAACGGGAAAGGTGAGGTGGGGTGATACATAAAACAAGAGTTTCAAATTAGCTCAGATACCGTTCCATAAACCCAATATGTAATAGACAAGACCTACTCCTTGCTCAGAGAACTGGACTCAACACGCCCGATTCACCGCACAAGAATATATCTGACTAGTAATAATCTTAAAACCTATGTATTGATATCTCTCTGTTAGTGTGTCAAGTGGGTGTAAAGCGGCATAAACACAGCCGTGAAAAGCAGCTAAACCCCATTATAAAAATAAATTACTTTTAAAAACCCATGAAACAAAGACAGGGAAAGAGAGAGAAATTCTTACACAATTCGTTCAGGGGCTGTGATGCAACCTGGATTGACCATATCTAGACCCACAGCTGGATGAGACATAAGGGTGGACACTCTTGGGGCTGAGAGGTTTGGTGAGGTTGGGTGAGCAAACGCAGACCCTTTAAAGTAATACTGCGTGCTACCCATCGCATGGGTCCCAAATCTCCAGGTTCAAGGGCATCTTCCTACATCGAAAACATGCATGAGAAACCCAGAAGATGGTACACCGTGTGATGGGGAAAGGTTTCTAAAACGCACCTCATTTCTCATCTCCTTGTGCTCGGGTTCGCCATTCCAGCCACTTTACTAGCAATCTCCCTACTTGGAGCCTCAGCACCTTTAACCTCCTGTTCCGTACAGGTTGCAATTTGTCCTGAGGATGAACGGGAAGACGGGGAACCAATGAGAGACTAGCTCTTGGTGTTGGGACAGGCACAGGTCACTCTATTTTCCCTTCAGGAAGAAGAATTAACCACAGGCTCAGCCTGCCCCCCGGAACCAGAACAGGGCCTGAAGCCATCCTGCGCTTTTGCGGCCAGCTCACAAAAATGCGACTTGTAAAATGGAGCTTCAGGGCACTGCAATTCACAAACCTGCAGAGTTATAAATGATAACTCTCGTCCACAAATATATTGAGGGAAGGCAAAGAAGAGGATTTGAAATCAAGGCAGAATTGCAGGAAACAGATTTCAGGAGGTAGATTCGAATCGCCTTTAAATCACATGAAAAGCGGCAAAACGTTGACAATGATGCCCTTGGCCAAAAAGGGCGTATGCGTTTTTTCCTGAATATATTCAGGAAAAAACGCATACGCCCTTTTTGGCCAACCAAGCAACTTGGAAAGGCAAATCAGCGCTACAAAGAAGTCTCGCTTCCCATCGGTCAAAAGGGCCATGCTGAAAAAAGTGTCAAAACGAGAAATGCAGGACAGGCCATGGAGAAATGGGAGCCTTGCTACACTAATGGGCGGGATGTAAATTGCCCACAGCCACTCTGGAGAAGGGTACGGTGTGTCCTGAAACATCTAAAAAACACAGCTGAGAGAGCATAGGGCACTTCCACGCATGGGGGGATAAAGTGGGAAAATTGAAAATCAGCAAGACACAAGCACCCCAAAGTTTAGGGCTGCTCTGTTGACAAGGACCTCCACTTCTTTCCACCTTAAATATCATAGGAAAGCGAAAAATGGATAAAAAAGTTGTGGTCCTTATGTACAATGGAATATCACTCAGCCATGAAATCAATGTCATAAGGCTAGTAGCAGCATGATGAGTGGATTTAGGTACGACGATTCTAAGTGAAATAAGTCACACAGAAAAGGACACTTCTCATAAGGTGTCACTTATAGAGGGAATGTAAAAACCGTTACACTTGAACTGAATTACAAAACAGAACAGAGTCACACATGCAGAAAACACACTATGGCTGCTTAACGGGAAAGGTGAGGTGGGGTGATACATAAAACAAGAGTTTCAAATTAGCTCAGATACCGTTCCATAAACCCAATATGTAATAGACAAGACCTACTCCTTGCTCAGAGACCTGGACTCAACACGCCCGATTCACCGCACAAGAATATATCTGACTAGTAATAATCTTAAAACCTATGTATTGATATCTCTCTGTTAGTGTGTCAAGTGGGTGTAAAGCGGCATAAACACAGCCGTGAAAAGCAGCTAAACCCCATTATAAAAATAAATTACTTTTAAAAACCCATGATACAAAGACAGGGAAAGAGAGAGAAATTCTTACACAATTCGTTCAGGGGCTGTGATGCAACCTGGATTGACCATATCTAGACCCACAGCTGGATGAGACATAAGGGTGGACACTCTTGGGGCTGAGAGGTTTGGTGAGGTTGGGTGAGCAAACGCAGACCCTTTAAAGTAATACTGCGTGCTACCCATCGCATGGGTCCCAAATCTCCAGGTTCAAGGGCATCTTCCTACATCGAAAACATGCATGAGAAACCCAGAAGATGGTACACCGTGTGATGGGGAAAGGTTTCTAAAACGCACCTCATTTCTCATCTCCTTGTGCTCGGGTTCGCCATTCCAGCCACTTTACTAGCAATCTCCCTACTTGGAGCCTCAGCACCTTTAACCTCCTGTTCCGTACAGGTTGCAATTTGTCCTGAGGATGAACGGGAAGACGGGGAACCAATGAGAGACTAGCTCTTGGTGTTGGGACAGGCACAGGTCACTCTATTTTCCCATCAGGAAGAAGAATTAACCACAGGCTCAGCCTGCCCCCCAGAACCAGAACAGGGCCTGAAGCCATCCTGCGCTTTTGCGGCCAGCTCCCAAAAAAGCGACTTGTAAAATGGAGCTTCAGGGCACTGCAATTCACAAACCTGCAGAGTTATAAATGATAACTCTCGTCCACAAATATATTGAGGGAAGGCAAAGAAGAGGATTGGAAATCAAGGCAGAATTGCAGGAATCAGATTTCAGGAGGTAGATTCGAATCGCCTTTAAAGCACATGAAAAGCGGCAAAACGTTGACAATGATGCCCTTGGCCAAAAAGGGCGTATGCGTTTTTTCCTGAATATATTCAGGAAAAAACGCATGCGACCTTTTTGGCCAACCAAGCAACCTGGAAAGGCAAATCAGCGCTACAAAGAAGTCTCGCTTCCCATCGGTCAAAAGGGCCATGCTGAAAAAAGGGTCAAAACCAGAAATGCAGGACAGGCCATGGAGAAATGGGAGCCTTGCTACACTGATGGGCGGGATGTAAATTGCCCACAGCCACTCTGGAGAAGGGTACGGTGTGTCCTGAAACATCTAAAAAACACAGCTTAGAGAGCATAGGGCACTTCCACGCATGGGGGGATAAAGTGGGAAAATTGAAAATCAGCAAGACACAAGCACCCCAAAGTTTAGGGCTGCTCTGTTGACAAGGACCTCCACTTCATTCCACCTTAAATATCCCAGGAAAGCGAAAAATGGATAAAAAAGTTGTGGTCCTTATGTACAATGGAATATCACTCAGCCATGAAATCAATGTCATAAGGCTAGTAGCAGCATGATGAGTGGATTTAGGTACGACGATTCTAAGTGAAATAAGTCACACAGAAAAGGACACTTCTCATAAGGTGTCACTTATAGAGGGAATGTAAAAACCGTTACACTTGAACTGAATTACAAAACAGAACAGAGTCACACATGCAGAAAACACACTATGGCTGCTTAACGGGAAAGGTGAGGTGGGGTGATACATAAAACAAGAGTTTCAAATTAGCTCAGATACCGTTCCATAAACCCAATATGTAATAGACAAGACCTACTCCTTGCTCAGAGAACTGGACTCAACACGCCCGATTCACCGCACAAGAATATATCTGACTAGTAATAATCTTAAAACCTATGTATTGATATCTCTCTGTTAGTGTGTCAAGTGGGTGTAAAGCGGCATAAACACAGCCGTGAAAAGCAGCTAAACCCCATTATAAAAATAAATTACTTTTAAAAACCCATGAAACAAAGACAGGGAAAGAGAGAGAAATTCTTACACAATTCGTTCAGGGGCTGTGATGCAACCTGGATTGACCATATCTAGACCCACAGCTGGATGAGACATAAGGGTGGACACTCTTGGGGCTGAGAGGTTTGGTGAGGTTGGGTGAGCAAACGCAGACCCTTTAAAGTAATACTGCGTGCTACCCATCGCATGGGTCCCAAATCTCGAGGTTCAAGGGCATCTTCCTACATCGAAAACATGCATGAGAAACCCAGAAGATGGTACACCGTGTGATGGGGAAAGGTTTCTAAAACGCACCTCATTTCTCATCTCCTTGTGCTCGGGTTCGCCATTCCAGCCACTTTACTAGCAATCTCCCTACTTGGAGCCTCAGCACCTTTAACCTCCTGTTCCGTACAGGTTGCAATTTGTCCTGAGGATGAACGGGAAGACGGGGAACCAATGAGAGACTAGCTCTTGGTGTTGGGACAGGCACAGGTCACTCTATTTTCCCATCAGGAAGAAGAATTAACCACAGGCTCAGCCTGCCCCCCAGAACCAGAACAGGGCCTGAAGCCATCCTGCGCTTTTGCGGCCAGCTCCCAAAAAAGCGACTTGTAAAATGGAGCTTCAGGGCACTGCAATTCACAAACCTGCAGAGTTATAAATGATAACTCTCGTCCACAAATATATTGAGGGAAGGCAAAGAAGAGGATTGGAAATCAAGGCAGAATTGCAGGAATCAGATTTCAGGAGGTAGATTCGAATCGCCTTTAAAGCACATGAAAAGCGGCAAAACGTTGACAATGATGCCCTTGGCCAAAAAGGGCGTATGCGTTTTTTCCTGAATATATTCAGGAAAAAACGCATGCGACCTTTTTGGCCAACCAAGCAACCTGGAAAGGCAAATCAGCGCTACAAAGAAGTCTCGCTTCCCATCGGTCAAAAGGGCCATGCTGAAAAAAGGGTCAAAACCAGAAATGCAGGACAGGCCATGGAGAAATGGGAGCCTTGCTACACTGATGGGCGGGATGTAAATTGCCCACAGCCACTCTGGAGAAGGGTACGGTGTGTCCTGAAACATCTAAAAAACACAGCTTAGAGAGCATAGGGCACTTCCACGCATGGGGGGATAAAGTGGGAAAATTGAAAATCAGCAAGACACAAGCACCCCAAAGTTTAGGGCTGCTCTGTTGACAAGGACCTCCACTTCATTCCACCTTAAATATCCCAGGAAAGCGAAAAATGGATAAAAAAGTTGTGGTCCTTATGTACAATGGAATATCACTCAGCCATGAAATCAATGTCATAAGGCTAGTAGCAGCATGATGAGTGGATTTAGGTACGACGATTCTAAGTGAAATAAGTCACACAGAAAAGGACACTTCTCATAAGGTGTCACTTATAGAGGGAATGTAAAAACCGTTACACTTGAACTGAATTACAAAACAGAACAGAGTCACACATGCAGAAAACACACTATGGCTGCTTAACGGGAAAGGTGAGGTGGGGTGATACATAAAACAAGAGTTTCAAATTAGCTCAGATACCGTTCCATAAACCCAATATGTAATAGACAAGACCTACTCCTTGCTCAGAGAACTGGACTCAACACGCCCGATTCACCGCACAAGAATATATCTGACTAGTAATAATCTTAAAACCTATGTATTGATATCTCTCTGTTAGTGTGTCAAGTGGGTGTAAAGCGGCATAAACACAGCCGTGAAAAGCAGCTAAACCCCATTATAAAAATAAATTACTTTTAAAAACCCATGAAACAAAGACAGGGAAAGAGAGAGAAATTCTTACACAATTCGTTCAGGGGCTGTGATGCAACCTGGATTGACCATATCTAGACCCACAGCTGGATGAGACATAAGGGTGGACACTCTTGGGGCTGAGAGGTTTGGTGAGGTTGGGTGAGCAAACGCAGACCCTTTAAAGTAATACTGCGTGCTACCCATCGCATGGGTCCCAAATCTCCAGGTTCAAGGGCATCTTCCTACATCGAAAACATGCATGAGAAACCCAGAAGATGGTACACCGTGTGATGGGGAAAGGTTTCTAAAACGCACCTCATTTCTCATCTCCTTGTGCTCGGGTTCGCCATTCCAGCCACTTTACTAGCAATCTCCCTACTTGGAGCCTCAGCACCTTTAACCTCCTGTTCCGTACAGGTTGCAATTTGTCCTGAGGATGAACGGGAAGACGGGGAACCAAATGAGAGACTAGCTCTTGGTGTCGGGACAGGCACAGGTCACTCTATTTTCCCATCAGGAAGAAGAATTAACCACAGGCTCAGCCTGCCCCCCATAACCAGAACAGGGCCTGAAGCCATCCTGCGCTTTTGCGGCCAGCTCCCAAAAAAGCGACTTGTAAAATGGAGCTTCAGGGCACTGCAATTCACAAACCTGCAGAGTTATAAATGATAACTCTCGTCCACAAATATATTGAGGGAAGGCAAAGAAGAGGATTGGAAATCAAGGCAGAATTGCAGGAATCAGATTTCAGGAGGTAGATTCGAATCGCCTTTAAAGCACATGAAAAACGGCAAAACGTTGACAATGATGCCCTTGGCCAAAAAGGGCGTATGCGTTTTTTCCTGAATATATTCAGGAAAAAACGCATGCGACCTTTTTGGCCAACCAAGCAACCTGGAAAGGCAAATCAGCGCTACAAAGAAGTCTCGCTTCCCATCGGTCAAAAGGGCCATGCTGAAAAAAGGGTCAAAACCAGAAATGCAGGACAGGCCATGGAGAAATGGGAGCCTTGCTACACTGTTGGGCGGGATGTAAATTGCCCACAGCCACTCTGGAGAAGGGTACGGTGTGTCCTGAAACATCTAAAAAACACAGCTTAGAGAGCATAGGGCACTTCCACGCATGGGGGGATAAAGTGGGAAAATTGAAAATCAGCAAGACACAAGCACCCCAAAGTTTAGGGCTGCTCTGTTGACAAGGACCTCCACTTCATTCCACCTTAAATATCACAGGAAAGCGAAAAATGGATAAAAAAGTTGTGGTCCTTATGTACAATGGAATATCACTCAGCCATGAAATCAATGTCATAAGGCTAGTAGCAGCATGATGAGTGGATTTAGGTACGACGATTCTAAGTGAAATAAGTCACACAGAAAAGGACACTTCTCATAAGGTGTCACTTATAGAGGGAATGTAAAAACCGTTACACTTGAACTGAATTACAAAACAGAACAGAGTCACACATGCAGAAAACACACTATGGCTGCTTAACGGGAAAGGTGAGGTGGGGTGATACATAAAACAAGAGTTTCAAATTAGCTCAGATACCGTTCCATAAACCCAATATGTAATAGACAAGACCTACTCCTTGCTCAGAGAACTGGACTCAACACGCCCGATTCACCGCACAAGAATATATCTGACTAGTAATAATCTTAAAACCTATGTATTGATATCTCTCTGTTAGTGTGTCAAGTGGGTGTAAAGCGGCATAAACACAGCCGTGAAAAGCAGCTAAACCCCATTATAAAAATAAATTACTTTTAAAAACCCATGAAACAAAGACAGGGAAAGAGAGAGAAATTCTTACACAATTCGTTCAGGGGCTGTGATGCAACCTGGATTGACCATATCTAGACCCACAGCTGGATGAGACATAAGGGTGGACACTCTTGGGGCTGAGAGGTTTGGTGAGGTTGGGTGAGCAAACGCAGACCCTTTAAAGTAATACTGCGTGCTACCCATCGCATGGGTCCCAAATCTCCAGGTTCAAGGGCATCTTCCTACATCGAAAACATGCATGAGAAACCCAGAAGATGGTACACCGTGTGATGGGGAAAGGTTTCTAAAACGCACCTCATTTCTCATCTCCTTGTGCTCGGGTTCGCCATTCCAGCCACTTTACTAGCAATCTCCCTACTTGGAGCCTCAGCACCTTTAACCTCCTGTTCCGTACAGGTTGCAATTTGTCCTGAGGATGAACGGGAAGACGGGGAACCAAATGAGAGACTAGCTCTTGGTGTTGGGACAGGCACAGGTCACTCTATTTTCCCATCAGGAAGAAGAATTAACCACAGGCTCAGCCTGCCCCCCAGAACCAGAACAGGGCCTGAAGCCATCCTGCGCTTTTGCGGCCAGCTCCCAAAAAAGCGACTTGTAAAATGGAGCTTCAGGGCACTGCAATTCACAAACCTGCAGAGTTATAAATGATAACTCTCGTCCACAAATATATTGAGGGAAGGCAAAGAAGAGGATTGGAAATCAAGGCAGAATTGCAGGAATCAGATTTCAGGAGGTAGATTCGAATCGCCTTTAAAGCACATGAAAAGCGGCAAAACGTTGACAATGATGCCCTTGGCCAAAAAGGGCGTATGCGTTTTTTCCTGAATATATTCAGGAAAAAACGCATGCGACCTTTTTGGCCAACCAAGCAACCTGGAAAGGCAAATCAGCGCTACAAAGAAGTCTCGCTTCCCATCGGTCAAAAGGGCCATGCTGAAAAAAGGGTCAAAACCAGAAATGCAGGACAGGCCATGGAGAAATGGGAGCCTTGCTACACTGATGGGCGGGATGTAAATTGCCAACAGCCACTCTGGAGAAGGGTACGGTGTGTCCTGAAACATCTAAAAAACACAGCTTAGAGAGCATAGGGCACTTCCACGCATGGGGGGATAAAGGGGGAAAATTGAAAATCAGCAAGACACAAGCACCCCAAAGTTTAAGGCTGCTCTGTTGACAAGGACCTCCACTTCATTCCACCTTAAATATCCCAGGAAAGCGAAAAATGGATAAAAAAGTTGTGGTCCTTATGTACAATGGAATATCACTCAGCCATGAAATCAATGTCATAAGGCTAGTAGCAGCATGATGAGTGGATTTAGGTACGACGATTCTAAGTGAAATAAGTCACACAGAAAAGGACACATCTCATAAGGTGTCACTTATAGAGGGAATGTAAAAACCGTTACACTTGAACTGAATTACAAAACAGAACAGAGTCACACATGCAGAAAACACACTATGGCTGCTTAACGGGAAAGGTGAGGTGGGGTGATACATAAAACAAGAGTTTCAAATTAGCTCAGATACCGTTCCATAAACCCAATATGTAATAGACAAGACCTACTCCTTGCTCAGAGAACTGGACTCAACATGCCCGATTCACCGCACAAGAATATATCTGACTAGTAATAATCTTAAAACCTATGTATTGATATCTCTCTGTTAGTGTGTCAAGTGGGTGTAAAGCGGCATAAACACAGCCGTGAAAAGCAGCTAAACCCCATTATAAAAATAAATTACTTTTAAAAACCCATGAAACAAAGACAGGGAAAGACAGAGAAATTCTTACACAATTCGTTCAGGGGCTGTGATGCAACCTGGATTGACCATATCTAGACCCACAGCTGGATGAGACATAAGGGTGGACACTCTTGGGGCTGAGAGGTTTGGTGAGGTTGGGTGAGCAAACGCAGACCCTTTAAAGTAATACTGCGTGCTACCCATCGCATGGGTCCCAAATCTCCAGGTTCAAGGGCATCTTCCTACATCGAAAACATGCATGAGAAACCCAGAAGATGGTACACCGTGTGATGGGGAAAGGTTTCTAAAACGCACCTCATTTCTCATCTCCTTGTGCTCGGGTTCGCCATTCCAGCCACTTTACTAGCAATCTCCCTACTTGGAGCCTCAGCACCTTTAACCTCCTGTTCCGTACAGGTTGCAATTTGTCCTGAGGATGAACGGGAAGACGGGGAAGCAATGAGAGACTAGCTCTTGGTTTTGGGACAGGCAGAGGTCACTCTATTTTCCCACCAGGAAGAAGAATTAACCACAGGCTCAGCCTGCCCCCCAGAACCAGAACAGGGCCTGAAGCCATCCTGCACTTTTGCGGCCAGCTCCCAAAAAAGGGACTTGTAAAATGGAGCTTCAGGGCACTGCAATTCACAAACTGCAGAGTTATAAATGATAACTCTCGTCCACAAATATATTGAGGGAAGGCAAAGAAGAGGATTGGAAATCAAGGCAGAATTGCAGGAATCAGATTTCAGGAGGTAGATTCGAATCGCCTTTAAAGCACATGAAAAGCGGCAAAACGTTGACAATGATGCCCTTGGCCAAAAAGGGCGTATGAGTTTTTTCCTGAATATATTCAGGAAAAAACGCATGCGACCTTTTTGGCCAACCAAGCAACCTGGAAAGGCAAATCATCGCTACAAAGAAGTCTCGCTTCCCATCGGTCAAAAGGGTCATGCCGAAAAAAGTGTCATAACCAGAAATGCAGGACAGGCCATGGAGAAATGGGAGCCTTGCTACACTGATGGGTGGGATGTAAATTGCCAACAGCCACTCTGGATAAGTGTACGGTGTGTCCTGAAACATCTAAAAAACACAGCTTAGAGAGCATAGGGCACTTCCACGCATGGGGGGATAAAGTGGGAAAATTGAAAATCAGCAAGACACAAGCACCCCAAAGTTTAGGGCTGCTCTGTTGACAAGGACCTCCACTTCATTCCACCTTAAATTTCCAGGAAAGCGAAAAATGGATAAAAAAGTTGTGCTCCTTATGTAAAATGGAATATCACTCAGCCATGAAATCAATGTCATAAGGCTAGTAGCAGCATGATGAGTGGATTTAGGTACGACGATTCTAAGTGAAATAAGTCACACAGAAAAGGACACTTCTCATAAGGTGTCACTTATAGAGGGAATGTAAAAACCATTACACTTGAACTGAATTACAAAACAGAACAGAGTCACACATGCAGAAAACACACTATGGCTGCTTAACGGGAAAGGTGAGGTGGGGTGATACATAAAACAAGAGTTTCAAATTAGCTCAGATACCGTTCCATAAACCCAATATGTAATAGACAAGACCAACTCCTTGCTCAGAGAACTGGACTCAACACGCCCGATTCACCGCACAAGAATATATCTGACTAGTAATAATCTTAAAACCTTTGTATTGTTATCTCTCTGTTAGTGTGTCAAGTGGGTGTAAAGCGGCATAAACACAGCCGTGAAAAGCAGCTAAACCCCATTATAAAAATAAATTACTTTTAAAAACCCATGAAACAAAGACAGGGAAAGACAGAGAAATTCTTACACAATTCGTTCAGGGGCTGTGATGCAACCTGGATTGACCATATCTAGACCCACAGCTGGATGAGACATAAGGGTGGACACTCTTGGGGCTGAGAGGTTTGGTGAGGTTGGGTGAGCAAACGCAGACCCTTTAAAGTAATACTGCGTGCTACCCATCGCATGGGTCCCAAATCTCCAGGTTCAAGGGCATCTTCCTACATCGAAATCATGCTTGAGAAATCCAGAAGATGGTACACCGTGTGATGGGGAAAGGTTTCTAAAACGCACCTCATTTCTCATCTTCTTGTGCTCGGGTTCGCCATTCCAGCCACTTTACTAGCAATCTCCCTACTTGGAGCATCAGCACCTTTAACCTCCTGTTCCGTACAGGTTGCAATTTGTCCTGAGGATGAACGGGAAGACGGGGAACCAATGAGAGACTAGCTCTTGGTGTTGGGACAGGCACAGGTCACTCTATTTTCCCTTCAGGAAGAAGAATTAACCACAGGCTCAGCCTGCCCCCCGGAACCAGAACAGGGCCTGAAGCCATCCTGCGCTTTTGCGGCCAGCTCACAAAAATGCGACTTGTAAAATGGAGCTTCAGGGCACTGCAATTCACAAACCTGCAGAGTTATAAATGATAACTCTCGTCCACAAATATATTGAGGGAAGGCAAAGAAGAGGATTTGAAATCAAGGCAGAATTGCAGGAAACAGATTTCAGGAGGTAGATTCGAATCGCCTTTAAATCACATGAAAAGCGGCAAAACGTTGACAATGATGCCCTTGGCCAAAAAGGGCGTATGCGTTTTTTCCTGAATATATTCAGGAAAAAACGCATACGCCCTTTTTGGCCAACCAAGCAACTTGGAAAGGCAAATCAGCGCTACAAAGAAGTCTCGCTTCCCATCGGTCAAAAGGGCCATGCTGAAAAAAGTGTCAAAACCAGAAATGCAGGACAGGCCATGGAGAAATGGGAGCCTTGCTACACTAATGGGCGGGATGTAAATTGCCCACAGCCACTCTGGAGAAGGGTACGGTGTGTCCTGAAACATCTAAAAAACACAGCTGAGAGAGCATAGGGCACTTCCACGCATGGGGGGATAAAGTGGGAAAATTGAAAATCAGCAAGACACAAGCACCCCAAAGTTTAGGGCTGCTCTGTTGACAAGGACCTCCACTTCATTCCACCTTAAATATCATAGGAAAGCGAAAAATGGATAAAAAAGTTGTGGTCCTTATGTACAATGGAATATCACTCAGCCATGAAATCAATGTCATAAGGCTATTAGCAGCATGATGAGTGGATTTAGGTACGACGATTCTAAGTGAAATAAGTCACACAGAAAAGGACACTTCTCATAAGGTGTCACTTATAGAGGGAATGTAAAAACCGTTACACTTGAACTGAATTACAAAACAGAACAGAGTCACACATGCAGAAAACACACTATGGCTGCTTAACGGGAAAGGTGAGGTGGGGTGATACATAAAACAAGAGTTTCAAATTAGCTCAGATACCGTTCCATAAACCCAATATGTAATAGACAAGACCTACTCCTTGCTCAGAGACCTGGACTCAACACGCCCGATTCACCGCACAAGAATATATCTGACTAGTAATAATCTTAAAACCTATGTATTGATATCTCTCTGTTAGTGTGTCAAGTGGGTGTAAAGCGGCATAAACACAGCCGTGAAAAGCAGCTAAACCCCATTATAAAAATAAATTACTTTTAAAAACCCATGATACAAAGACAGGGAAAGAGAGAGAAATTCTTACACAATTCGTTCAGGGGCTGTGATGCAACCTGGATTGACCATATCTAGACCCACAGCTGGATGAGACATAAGGGTGGACACTCTTGGGGCTGAGAGGTTTGGTGAGGTTGGGTGAGCAAACGCAGACCCTTTAAAGTAATACTGCGTGCTACCCATCGCATGGGTCCCAAATCTCCAGGTTCAAGGGCATCTTCCTACATCGAAAACATGCATGAGAAACCCAGAAGATGGTACACCGTGTGATGGGGAAAGGTTTCTAAAACGCACCTCATTTCTCATCTCCTTGTGCTCGGGTTCGCCATTCCAGCCACTTTACTAGCAATCTCCCTACTTGGAGCCTCAGCACCTTTAACCTCCTGTTCCGTACAGGTTGCAATTTGTCCTGAGGATGAACGGGAAGACGGGGAACCAATGAGAGACTAGCTCTTGGTGTTGGGACAGGCACAGGTCACTCTATTTTCCCATCAGGAAGAAGAATTAACCACAGGCTCAGCCTGCCCCCCAGAACCAGAACAGGGCCTGAAGCCATCCTGCGCTTTTGCGGCCAGCTCCCAAAAAAGCGACTTGTAAAATGGAGCTTCAGGGCACTGCAATTCACAAACCTGCAGAGTTATAAATGATAACTCTCGTCCACAAATATATTGAGGGAAGGCAAAGAAGAGGATTGGAAATCAAGGCAGAATTGCAGGAATCAGATTTCAGGAGGTAGATTCGAATCGCCTTTAAAGCACATGAAAAGCGGCAAAACGTTGACAATGATGCCCTTGGCCAAAAAGGGCGTATGCGTTTTTTCCTGAATATATTCAGGAAAAAACGCATGCGACCTTTTTGGCCAACCAAGCAACCTGGAAAGGCAAATCAGCGCTACAAAGAAGTCTCGCTTCCCATCGGTCAAAAGGGCCATGCTGAAAAAAGGGTCAAAACCAGAAATGCAGGACAGGCCATGGAGAAATGGGAGCCTTGCTACACTGATGGGCGGGATGTAAATTGCCCACAGCCACTCTGGAGAAGGGTACGGTGTGTCCTGAAACATCTAAAAAACACAGCTTAGAGAGCATAGGGCACTTCCACGCATGGGGGGATAAAGTGGGAAAATTGAAAATCAGCAAGACACAAGCACCCCAAAGTTTAGGGCTGCTCTGTTGACAAGGACCTCCACTTCATTCCACCTTAAATATCCCAGGAAAGCGAAAAATGGATAAAAAAGTTGTGGTCCTTATGTACAATGGAATATCACTCAGCCATGAAATCAATGTCATAAGGCTAGTAGCAGCATGATGAGTGGATTTAGGTACGACGATTCTAAGTGAAATAAGTCACACAGAAAAGGACACTTCTCATAAGGTGTCACTTATAGAGGGAATGTAAAAACCGTTACACTTGAACTGAATTACAAAACAGAACAGAGTCACACATGCAGAAAACACACTATGGCTGCTTAACGGGAAAGGTGAGGTGGGGTGATACATAAAACAAGAGTTTCAAATTAGCTCAGATACCGTTCCATAAACCCAATATGTAATAGACAAGACCTACTCCTTGCTCAGAGAACTGGACTCAACACGCCCGATTCACCGCACAAGAATATATCTGACTAGTAATAATCTTAAAACCTATGTATTGATATCTCTCTGTTAGTGTGTCAAGTGGGTGTAAAGCGGCATAAACACAGCCGTGAAAAGCAGCTAAACCCCATTATAAAAATAAATTACTTTTAAAAACCCATGAAACAAAGACAGGGAAAGAGAGAGAAATTCTTACACAATTCGTTCAGGGGCTGTGATGCAACCTGGATTGACCATATCTAGACCCACAGCTGGATGAGACATAAGGGTGGACACTCTTGGGGCTGAGAGGTTTGGTGAGGTTGGGTGAGCAAACGCAGACCCTTTAAAGTAATACTGCGTGCTACCCATCGCATGGGTCCCAAATCTCCAGGTTCAAGGGCATCTTCCTACATCGAAAACATGCATGAGAAACCCAGAAGATGGTACACCGTGTGATGGGGAAAGGTTTCTAAAACGCACCTCATTTCTCATCTCCTTGTGCTCGGGTTCGCCATTCCAGCCACTTTACTAGCAATCTCCCTACTTGGAGCCTCAGCACCTTTAACCTCCTGTTCCGTACAGGTTGCAATTTGTCCTGAGGATGAACGGGAAGACGGGGAACCAATGAGAGACTAGCTCTTGGTGTTGGGACAGGCACAGGTCACTCTATTTTCCCATCAGGAAGAAGAATTAACCACAGGCTCAGCCTGCCCCCCAGAACCAGAACAGGGCCTGAAGCCATCCTGCGCTTTTGCGGCCAGCTCCCAAAAAAGCGACTTGTAAAATGGAGCTTCAGGGCACTGCAATTCACAAACCTGCAGAGTTATAAATGATAACTCTCGTCCACAAATATATTGAGGGAAGGCAAAGAAGAGGATTGGAAATCAAGGCAGAATTGCAGGAATCAGATTTCAGGAGGTAGATTCGAATCGCCTTTAAAGCACATGAAAAGCGGCAAAACGTTGACAATGATGCCCTTGGCCATAAAGGGCGTATGCGTTTTTTCCTGAATATATTCAGGAAAAAACGCATGCGACCTTTTTGGCCAACCAAGCAACCTGGAAAGGCAAATCAGCGCTACAAAGAAGTCTCGCTTCCCATCGGTCAAAAGGGCCATGCTGAAAAAAGGGTCAAAACCAGAAATGCAGGACAGGCCATGGAGAAATGGGAGCCTTGCTACACTGATGGGCGGGATGTAAATTGCCCACAGCCACTCTGGAGAAGGGTACGGTGTGTCCTGAAACATCTAAAAAACACAGCTTAGAGAGCATAGGGCACTTCCACGCATGGGGGGATAAAGTGGGAAAATTGAAAATCAGCAAGACACAAGCACCCCAAAGTTTAGGGCTGCTCTGTTGACAAGGACCTCCACTTCATTCCACCTTAAATATCCCAGGAAAGCGAAAAATGGATAAAAAAGTTGTGGTCCTTATGTACAATGGAATATCACTCAGCCATGAAATCAATGTCATAAGGCTAGTAGCAGCATGATGAGTGGATTTAGGTACGACGATTCTAAGTGAAATAAGTCACACAGAAAAGGACACTTCTCATAAGGTGTCACTTATAGAGGGAATGTAAAAATCGTTACACTTGAACTGAATTACAAAACAGAACAGAGTCACACATGCAGAAAACACACTATGGCTGCTTAACGGGAAAGGTGAGGTGGGGTGATACATAAAACAAGAGTTTCAAATTAGCTCAGATACCGTTCCATAAACCCAATATGTAATAGACAAGACCTACTCCTTGCTCAGAGAACTGGACTCAACACGCCCGATTCACCGCACAAGAATATATCTGACTAGTAATAATCTTAAAACCTATGTATTGATATCTCTCTGTTAGTGTGTCAAGTGGGTGTAAAGCGGCATAAACACAGCCGTGAAAAGCAGCTAAACCCCATTATAAAAATAAATTACTTTTAAAAACCCATGAAACAAAGACAGGGAAAGAGAGAGAAATTCTTACACAATTCGTTCAGGGGCTGTGATGCAACCTGGATTGACCATATCTAGACCCACAGCTGGATGAGACATAAGGGTGGACACTCTTGGGGCTGAGAGGTTTGGTGAGGTTGGGTGAGCAAACGCAGACCCTTTAAAGTAATACTGCGTGCTACCCATCGCATGGGTCCCAAATCTCCAGGTTCAAGGGCATCTTCCTACATCGAAAACATGCATGAGAAACCCAGAAGATGGTACACCGTGTGATGGGGAAAGGTTTCTAAAACGCACCTCATTTCTCATCTCCTTGTGCTCGGGTTCGCCATTCCAGCCACTTTACTAGCAATCTCCCTACTTGGAGCCTCAGCACCTTTAACCTCCTGTTCCGTACAGGTTGCAATTTGTCCTGAGGATGAACGGGAAGACGGGGAACCAAATGAGAGACTAGCTCTTGGTGTCGGGACAGGCACAGGTCACTCTATTTTCCCATCAGGAAGAAGAATTAACCACAGGCTCAGCCTGCCCCCCAGAACCAGAACAGGGCCTAAAGCCATCCTGCGCTTTTGTGGCCAGCTCCCAAAAAAGCGACTTGTAAAATGGAGCTTCAGGGCACTGCAATTCACAAACCTGCAGAGTTATAAATGATAACTCTCGTCCACAAATATATTGAGGGAAGGCAAAGAAGAGGATTGGAAATCAAGGCAGAATTGCAGGAATCAGATTTCAGGAGGTAGATTCGAATCGCCTTTAAAGCACATGAAAAGCGGCAAAACGTTGACAATGATGCCCTTGGCCAAAAAGGGCGTATGCGTTTTTTCCTGAATATATTCAGGAAAAAACGCATGCGCCCTTTTTGGCCAACCAAGCAACCTGGAAAGGCAAATCAGCGCTACAAAGAAGTCTCGCTTCCCATCGGTCAAAAGGGCCATGCTGAAAAAAGGGTCAAAACCAGAAATGCAGGACAGGCCATGGAGAAATTGGAGCCTTGCTACACTGTTGGGCGGGATGTAAATTGCCCACAGCCACTCTGGAGAAGGGTACGGTGTGTCCTGAAACATCTAAAAAACACAGCTTAGAGAGCATAGGGCACTTCCACGCATGGGGGGATAAAGTGGGAAAATTGAAAATCAGCAAGACACAAGCACCCCAAAGTTTAGGGCTGCTCTGTTGACAAGGACCTCCACTTCATTCCACCTTAAATATCACAGGAAAGCGAAAAATGGATAAAAAAGTTGTGGTCCTTATGTACAATGGAATATCACTCAGCCATGAAATCAATGTCATAAGGCTAGTAGCAGCATGATGAGTGGATTTAGGTACGACGATTCTAAGTGAAATAAGTCACACAGAAAAGGACACTTCTCATAAGGTGTCACTTATAGAGGGAATGTAAAAACCGTTACACTTGAACTGAATTACAAAACAGAACAGAGTCACACATGCAGAAAACACACTATGGCTGCTTAACGGGAAAGGTGAGGTGGGGTGATACATAAAACAAGAGTTTCAAATTAGCTCAGATACCGTTCCATAAACCCAATATGTAATAGACAAGACCTACTCCTTGCTCAGAGAACTGGACTCAACACGCCCGATTCACCGCACAAGAATATATCTGACTAGTAATAATCTTAAAACCTATGTATTGATATCTCTCTGTTAGTGTGTCAAGTGGGTGTAAAGCGGCATAAACACAGCCGTGAAAAGCAGCTAAACCCCATTATAAAAATAAATTACTTTTAAAAACCCATGAAACAAAGACAGGGAAAGAGAGAGAAATTCTTACACAATTCGTTCAGGGGCTGTGATGCAACCTGGATTGACCATATCTAGACCCACAGCTGGATGAGACATAAGGGTGGACACTCTTGGGGCTGAGAGGTTTGGTGAGGTTGGGTGAGCAAACGCAGACCCTTTAAAGTAATACTGCGTGCTACCCATCGCATGGGTCCCAAATCTCCAGGTTCAAGGGCATCTTCCTACATCGAAAACATGCATGAGAAACCCAGAAGATGGTACACCGTGTGATGGGGAAAGGTTTCTAAAACGCACCTCATTTCTCATCTCCTTGTGCTCGGGTTCGCCATTCCAGCCACTTTACTAGCAATCTCCCTACTTGGAGCCTCAGCACCTTTAACTTCCTGTTCCGTACAGGTTGCAATTTGTCCTGAGGATGAACGGGAAGACGGGGAACCAAATGAGAGACTAGCTCTTGGTGTTGGGACAGGCACAGGTCACTCTATTTTCCCATCAGGAAGAAGAATTAACCACAGGCTCAGCCTGCCCCCCAGAACCAGAACAGGGCCTGAAGCCATCCTGCGCTTTTGCGGCCAGCTCCCAAAAAAGCGACTTGTAAAATGGAGCTTCAGGGCACTGCAATTCACAAACCTGCAGAATTATAAATGATAACTCTCGTCCACAAATATATTGAGGGAAGGCAAAGAAGAGGATTGGAAATCAAGGCAGAATTGCAGGAATCAGATTTCAGGAGGTAGATTCGAATCGCCTTTAAAGCACATGAAAAGCAGCAAAACGTTGACAATGATGCCCTTGGCCAAAAAGGGCGTATGCGTTTTTTCCTGAATATATTCAGGAAAAAACGCATGCGACCTTTTTGGCCAACCAAGCAACCTGGAAAGGCAAATCAGCGCTACAAAGAAGTCTCGCTTCCCATCGGTCAAAAGGGCCATGCTGAAAAAAGGGTCAAAACCAGAAATGCAGGACAGGCCATGGAGAAATGGGAGCCTTGCTACACTGATGGGCGGGATGTAAATTGCCCACAGCCACTCTGGAGAAGGGTACGGTGTGTCCTGAAACATCTAAAAAACACAGCTTAGAGAGCATAGGGCACTTCCACGCATGGGGGGATAAAGGGGGAAAATTGAAAATCAGCAAGACACAAGCACCCCAAAGTTTAAGGCTGCTCTGTTGACAAGGACCTCCACTTCATTCCACCTTAAATATCCCAGGAAAGCGAAAAATGGATAAAAAAGTTGTGGTCCTTATGTACAATGGAATATCACTCAGCCATGAAATCAATGTCATAAGGCTAGTAGCAGCATGATGAGTGGATTTAGGTACAACGATTCTAAGTGAAATAAGTCACACAGAAAAGGACACATCTCATAAGGTGTCACTTATAGAGGGAATGTAAAAACCGTTACACTTGAACTGAATTACAAAACAGAACAGAGTCACACATGCAGAAAACACACTATGGCTGCTTAACGGGAAAGGTGAGGTGGGGTGATACATAAAACAAGAGTTTCAAATTAGCTCAGATACCGTTCCATAAACCCAATATGTAATAGACAAGACCTACTCCTTGCTCAGAGAACTGGACTCAACACGCCCGATTCACCGCACAAGAATATATCTGACTAGTAATAATCTTAAAACCTATGTATTGATATCTCTCTGTTAGTGTGTCAAGTGGGTGTAAAGCGGCATAAACACAGCCGTGAAAAGCAGCTAAACCCCATTATAAAAATAAATTACTTTTAAAAACCCATGAAACAAAGACAGGGAAAGACAGAGAAATTCTTACACAATTCGTTCAGGGGCTGTGATGCAACCTGGATTGACCATATCTAGACCCACAGCTGGATGAGACATAAGGGTGGACACTCTTGGGGCTGAGAGGTTTGGTGAGGTTGGGTGAGCAAACGCAGACCCTTTAATTTAATACTGCGTGCTACCCATCGCATGGGTCCCAAATCTCCAGGTTCAAGGGCATCTTCCTACATCGAAAACATGCATGAGAAACCCAGAAGATGGTACACCGTGTGATGGGGAAATGTTTCTAAAACGCACCTCATTTCTCATCTCCTTGTGCTCGGGTTCGCCATTCCAGCCACTTTACTAGCAATCTCCCTACTTGGAGCCTCAGCACCTTTAACCTCCTGTTCCGTACAGGTTGCAATTTGTCCTGAGGATGAACGGGAAGACGGGGAACCAATGAGAGACTAGCTCTTGGTTTTGGGACAGGCAGAGGTCACTCTATTTTCCCATCAGGAAGAAGAATTAACCACAGGCTCAGCCTGCCCCCCAGAACCAGAACAGGGCCTGAAGCCATCCTGCACTTTTGCGGCCAGCTCCCAAAAAAGGGACTTGTAAAATGGAGCTTCAGGGCACTGCAATTCACAAACCTGCAGAGTTATAAATGATAACTCTCGTCCACAAATATATTGAGGGAAGGCAAAGAAGAGGATTGGAAATCAAGGCAGAATTGCAGGAATCAGATTTCAGGAGGTAGATTCGAATCGCCTTTAAAGCACATGAAAAGCGGCAAAACGTTGACAATGATGCCCTTGGCCAAAAAGGGCATATGCGTTTTTTCCTGAATATATTCAGGAAAAAACGCATGCGACCTTTTTGGCCAACCAAGCAACCTGGAAAGGCAAATCATCGCTACAAAGAAGTCTCGCTTCCCATCGGTCAAAAGGGTCATGCCGAAAAAAGTGTCATAACCAGAAATGCAGGACAGGCCATGGAGAAATGGGAGCCTTGCTACACTGATGGGTGGGATGTAAATTGCCAACAGCCACTCTGGAGAAGTGTACGGTGTGTCCTGAAACATCTAAAAAACACAGCTTAGAGAGCATAGGGCACTTCCACGCATGGGGGGATAAAGTGGGAAAATTGAAAATCAGCAAGACACAAGCACCCCAAAGTTTAGGGCTGCTCTGTTGACAAGGACCTCCACTTCATTCCACCTTAAATTTCCAGGAAAGCGAAAAATGGATAAAAAAGTTGTGCTCCTTATGTAAAATGGAATATCACTCAGCCATGAAATCAATGTCATAAGGCTAGTAGCAGCATGATGAGTGGATTTAGGTACGACGATTCTAAGTGAAATAAGTCACACAGAAAAGGACACTTCTCATAAGGTGTCACTTATAGAGGGAATGTAAAAACCATTACACTTGAACTGAATTACAAAACAGAACAGAGTCACACATGCAGAAAACACACTATGGCTGCTTAACGGGAAAGGTGAGGTGGGGTGATACATAAAACAAGAGTTTCAAATTAGCTCAGATACCGTTCCATAAACCCAATATGTAATAGACAAGACCAACTCCTTGCTCAGAGAACTGGACTCAACACGCCCGATTCACCGCACAAGAATATATCTGACTAGTAATAATCTTAAAACCTTTGTATTGATATCTCTCTGTTAGTGTGTCAAGTGGGTGTAAAGCGGCATAAACACAGCCGTGAAAAGCAGCTAAACCCCATTATAAAAATAAATTACTTTTAAAAACCCATGAAACAAAGACAGGGAAAGACAGAGAAATTCTTACACAATTCGTTCAGGGGCTGTGATGCAACCTGGATTGACCATATCTAGACCCACAGCTGGATGAGACATAAGGGTGGACACTCTTGGGGCTGAGAGGTTTGGTGAGGTTGGGTGAGCAAACGCAGACCCTTTAAAGTAATACTGCGTGCTACCCATCGCATGGGTCCCAAATCTCCAGGTTCAAGGGCATCTTCCTACATCGAAATCATGCATGAGAAATCCAGAAGATGGTACACCGTGTGATGGGGAAAGGTTTCTAAAACGCACCTCATTTCTCATCTCCTTGTGCTCGGGTTCGCCATTCCAGCCACTTTACTAGCAATCTCCCTACTTGGAGCATCAGCACCTTTAACCTCCTGTTCCGTACAGGTTGCAATTTGTCCTGAGGATGAACGGGAAGTCGGGGAAGCAATGAGAGACTAGCTCTTGGTGTTGGGACAGGCACAGGTCACTCTATTTTCCCTTCAGGAAGAAGAATTAACCACAGGCTCAGCCTGCCCCCCGGAACCAGAACAGGGCCTGAAGCCATCCTGCGCTTTTGCGGCCAGCTCCCAAAAAAGCGACTTGTAAAATGGAGCTTCAGGGCACTGCAATTCACAAACCTGCAGAGTTATAAATGATAACTCTCGTCCACAAATATATTGAGGGAAGGCAAAGAAGAGGATTTGAAATCAAGGCAGAATTGCAGGAAACAGATTTCAGGAGGTAGATTCGAATCGCCTTTAAAGCACATGAAAAGCGGCAAAACGTTGACAATGATGCCCTTGGCCAAAAAGGGCATATGCGTTTTTTCCTGAATATATTCAGGAAAAAACGCATGCGACCTTTTTGGCCAACCAAGCAACCTGGAAAGGCAAATCATCGCTACAAAGAAGTCTCGCTTCCCATCGGTCAAAAGGGTCATGCCGAAAAAAGTGTCATAACCAGAAATGCAGGACAGGCCATGGAGAAATGGGAGCCTTGCTACACTGATGGGTGGGATGTAAATTGCCAACAGCCACTCTGGAGAAGTGTACGGTGTGTCCTGAAACATCTAAAAAACACAGCTTAGAGAGCATAGGGCACTTCCACGCATGGGGGGATAAAGTGGGAAAATTGAAAATCAGCAAGACACAAGCACCCCAAAGTTTAGGGCTGCTCTGTTGACAAGGACCTCCACTTCATTCCACCTTAAATTTCCAGGAAAGCGAAAAATGGATAAAAAAGTTGTGCTCCTTATGTAAAATGGAATATCACTCAGCCATGAAATCAATGTCATAAGGCTAGTAGCAGCATGATGAGTGGATTTAGGTACGACGATTCTAAGTGAAATAAGTCACACAGAAAAGGACACTTCTCATAAGGTGTCACTTATAGAGGGAATGTAAAAACCATTACACTTGAACTGAATTACAAAACAGAACAGAGTCACACATGCAGAAAACACACTATGGCTGCTTAACGGGAAAGGTGAGGTGGGGTGATACATAAAACAAGAGTTTCAAATTAGCTCAGATACCGTTCCATAAACCCAATATGTAATAGACAAGACCAACTCCTTGCTCAGAGAACTGGACTCAACACGCCCGATTCACCGCACAAGAATATATCTGACTAGTAATAATCTTAAAACCTTTGTATTGATATCTCTCTGTTAGTGTGTCAAGTGGGTGTAAAGCGGCATAAACACAGCCGTGAAAAGCAGCTAAACCCCATTATAAAAATAAATTACTTTTAAAAACCCATGAAACAAAGACAGGGAAAGACAGAGAAATTCTTACACAATTCGTTCAGGGGCTGTGATGCAACCTGGATTGACCATATCTAGACCCACAGCTGGATGAGACATAAGGGTGGACACTCTTGGGGCTGAGAGGTTTGGTGAGGTTGGGTGAGCAAACGCAGACCCTTTAAAGTAATACTGCGTGCTACCCATCGCATGGGTCCCAAATCTCCAGGTTCAAGGGCATCTTCCTACATCGAAATCATGCTTGAGAAATCCAGAAGATGGTACACCGTGTGATGGGGAAAGGTTTCTAAAACGCACCTCATTTCTCATCTTCTTGTGCTCGGGTTCGCCATTCCAGCCACTTTACTAGCAATCTCCCTACTTGGAGCATCAGCACCTTTAACCTCCTGTTCCGTACAGGTTGCAATTTGTCCTGAGGATGAACGGGAAGACGGGGAACCAATGAGAGACTAGCTCTTGGTGTTGGGACAGGCACAGGTCACTCTCTTTTCCCTTCAGGAAGAAGAATTAACCACAGGCTCAGCCTGCCCCCCGGAACCAGAACAGGGCCTGAAGCCATCCTGCGCTTTTGCGGCCAGCTCCCAAAAAAGCGACTTGTAAAATGGAGCTTCAGGGCACTGCAATTCACAAACCTGCAGAGTTATAAATGATAACTCTCGTCCACAAATATATTGAGGGAAGGCAAAGAAGAGGATTTGAAATCAAGGCAGAATTGCAGGAAACAGATTTCAGGAGGTAGATTCGAATCGCCTTTAAAGCACATGAAAAGCGGCAAAACGTTGACAATGATGCCCTTGGCCAAAAAGGGCGTATGCGTTTTTTCCTGAATATATTCAGGAAAAAACGCATACGCCCTTTTTGGCCAACCAAGCAACTTGGAAAGGCAAATCTGCGCTACAAAGAAGTCTCGCTTCCCATCGGTCAAAAGGGCCATGCTGAAAAAAGTGTCAAAACCAGAAATGCAGGACAGGCCATGGAGAAATGGGAGCCTTGCTACAGTAATGGGCGGGATGTAAATTGCCCACAGCCACTCTGGAGAAGGGTACGGTGTGTCCTGAAACATCTAAAAAACACAGCTGAGAGAGCATAGGGCACTTCCACGCATGGGGGGAAAAAGTGGGAAAATTGAAAATCAGCAAGACACAAGCACCCCAAAGTTTAGGGCTGCTCTGTTGACAAGGACCTCCACTTCATTCCACCTTAAATATCCCAGGAAAGCGAAAAATGGATAAAAAATTTGTGGTCCTTATGTACAATGGAATATCACTCAGCCATGAAATCAATGTCATAAGGCTAGTAGCAGCATGATGAGTGGATTTAGGTACGACAATTCTAAGTGAAATAAGTCACACAGAAAAGGACACTTCTCATAAGGTGTCACTTATAGAGGGAATGTAAAAACCGTTACACTTGAACTGAATTACAAAACAGAACAGAGTCACACATGCAGAAAACACACTATGGCTGCTTAACGGGAAAGGTGAGGTGGGGTGATACATAAAACAAGAGTTTCAAATTAGCTCAGATACCGTTCCATAAACCCAATATGTAATAGACAAGACCTACTCCTTGCTCAGAGAACTGGACTCAACACGCCCGATTCACCGCACAAGAATATATCTGACTAGTAATAATCTTAAAACCTATGTATTGATATCTCTCTGTTAGTGTGTCAAGTGGGTGTAAAGCGGCATAAACACAGCCGTGAAAAGCAGCTAAACCCCATTATAAAAATAAATTACTTTTAAAAACCCATTAAACAAAGACAGGGAAAGAGAGAGAAATTCTTACACAATTCGTTCAGGGGCTGTGATGCAACCTGGATTGACCATATCTAGACCCACAGCTGGATGAGACATAAGGGTGGACACTCTTGGGGCTGAGAGGTTTGGTGAGGTTGGGTGAGCAAACGCAGACCCTTTAAAGTAATACTGCGTGCTACCCATCGCATGGGTCCCAAATCTCCAGGTTCAAGGGCATCTTCCTACATCGAAATCATGCATGAGAAATCCAGAAGATGGTACACCGTGTGATGGGGAAAGGTTTCTAAAACGCACCTCATTTCTCATCTCCTTGTGCTCGGGTTCGCCATTCCAGCCACTTTACTAGCAATCTCCCTACTTGGAGCATCAGCACCTTTAACCTCCTGTTCCGTACAGGTTGCAATTTGTCCTGAGGATGAACGGGAAGTCGGGGAAGCAATGAGAGACTAGCTCTTGGTGTTGGGACAGGCACAGGTCACTCTCTTTTCCCTTCAGGAAGAAGAATTAACCACAGGCTCAGCCTGCCCCCCGGAACCAGAACAGGGCCTGAAGCCATCCTGCGCTTTTGCGGCCAGCTCCCAAAAAAGCGACTTGTAAAATGGAGCTTCAGGGCACTGCAATTCACAAACCTGCAGAGTTATAAATGATAACTCTCGTCCACAAATATATTGAGGGAAGGCAAAGAAGAGGATTTGAAATCAAGGCAGAATTGCAGGAAACAGATTTCAGGAGGTAGATTCGAATCGCCTTTAAAGCACATGAAAAGCGGCAAAACGTTGACAATGATGCCCTTGGCCAAAAAGGGCGTATGCGTTTTTTCCTGAATATATTCAGGAAAAAACGCATACGCCCTTTTTGGCCAACCAAGCAACTTGGAAAGGCAAATCTGCGCTACAAAGAAGTCTCGCTTCCCATCGGTCAAAAGGGCCATGCTGAAAAAAGTGTCAAAACCAGAAATGCAGGACAGGCCATGGAGAAATGGGAGCCTTGCTACAGTAATGGGCGGGATGTAAATTGCCCACAGCCACTCTGGAGAAGGGTACGGTGTGTCCTGAAACATCTAAAAAACACAGCTGAGAGAGCATAGGGCACTTCCACGCATGGGGGGAAAAAGTGGGAAAATTGAAAATCAGCAAGACACAAGCACCCCAAAGTTTAGGGCTGCTCTGTTGACAAGGACCTCCACTTCATTCCACCTTAAATATCCCAGGAAAGCGAAAAATGGATAAAAAAGTTGTGGTCCTTATGTACAATGGAATATCACTCAGCCATGAAATCAATGTCATAAGGCTAGTAGCAGCATGATGAGTGGATTTAGGTACGACAATTCTAAGTGAAATAAGTCACACAGAAAAGGACACTTCTCATAAGGTGTCACTTATAGAGGGAATGTAAAAACCGTTACACTTGAACTGAATTACAAAACAGAACAGAGTCACACATGCAGAAAACACACTATGGCTGCTTAACGGGAAAGGTGAGGTGGGGTGATACATAAAACAAGAGTTTCAAATTAGCTCAGATACCGTTCCATAAACCCAATATGTAATAGACAAGACCTACTCCTTGCTCAGAGAACTGGACTCAACACGCCCGATTCACCACACAAGAATATATCTGACTAGTAATAATCTTAAAACCTATGTATTGATATCTCTCTGTTAGTGTGTCAAGTGGGTGTAAAGCGGCATAAACACAGCCGTGAAAAGCAGCTAAACCCCATTATAAAAATAAATTACTTTTAAAAACCCATGAAACAAAGACAGGGAAAGACAGAGAAATTCTTACACAATTCGTTCAGGGGCTGTGATGCAACCTGGATTGACCATATCTAGACCCACAGCTGGATGAGACATAAGGGTGGACACTCTTGGGGCTGAGAGGTTTGGTGAGGTTGGGTGAGCAAACGCAGACCCTTTAGAGTAATACTGCGTGCTACCCATCGCATGGGTCCCAAATCTCCAGGTTCAAGGGCATCTTCCTACATCGAAATCATGCATGAGAAATCCAGAAGATGGTACACCGTGTGATGGGGAAAGGTTTCTAAAACGCACCTCATTTCTCATCTCCTTGTGCTCGGGTTCGCCATTCCAGCCACTTTACTAGCAATCTCCCTACTTGGAGCCTCAGCACCTTTAACCTCCTGTTCCGTACAGGTTACAATTTGTCCTGAGGATGAACGGGAAGACGGGGAAGCAATGAGAGACTAGCTCTTGGTGTTGGGACAGGCACAGGTCACTCTATTTTCCCTTCAGGAAGAAGAATTAACCACAGGCTCAGCCTGCCCCCCGGAACCAGAACAGGGCCTGAAGCCATCCTGCGCTTTTGCGGCCAGCTCACAAAAATGCGACTTGTAAAATGGAGCTTCAGGGCACTGCAATTCACAAACCTGCAGAGTTATAAATGATAACTCTCGTCCACAAATATATTGACGGAAGGCAAAGAAGAGGATTTGAAATCAAGGCAGAATTGCAGGAAACAGATTTCAGGAGGTAGATTCGAATCGCCTTTAAATCACATGAAAAGCGGCAAAACGTTGACAATGATGCCCTTGGCCAAAAAGGGCGTATGCGTTTTTTCCTGAATATATTCAGGAAAAAACGCATACGCCCTTTTTGGCCAACCAAGCAACTTGGAAAGGCAAATCAGCGCTACAAAGAAGTCTCGCTTCCCATCGGTCAAAAGGGCCATGCTGAAAAAAGTGTCAAAACCAGAAATGCAGGACAGGCCATGGAGAAATGGGAGCCTTGCTACACTAATGGGCGGGATGTAAATTGCCCACAGCCACTCTGGAGAAGGGTACGGTGTGTCCTGAAACATCTAAAAAACACAGCTGAGAGAGCATAGGGCACTTCCACGCATGGGGGGATAAAGTGGGAAAATTGAAAATCAGCAAGACACAAGCACCCCAAAGTTTAGGGCTGCTCTGTTGACAAGGACCTCCACTTCATTCCACCTTAAATATCCCAGGAAAGCGAAAAATGGATAAAAAAGTTGTGGTCCTTATGTACAATGGAATATCACTCAGCCATGAAATCAATGTCATAAGGCTATTAGCAGCATGATGAGTGGATTTAGGTACGACGATTCTAAGTGAAATAAGTCACACAGAAAAGGACACTTCTCATAAGGTGTCACTTATAGAGGGAATGTAAAAACCGTTACACTTGAACTGAATTACAAAACAGAACAGAGTCACACATGCAGAAAACACACTATGGCTGCTTAACGGGAAAGGTGAGGTGGGGTGATACATAAAACAAGAGTTTCAAATTAGCTCAGATACCGTTCCATAAACCCAATATGTAATAGACAAGACCTACTCCTTGCTCAGAGACCTGGACTCAACACGCCCGATTCACCGCACAAGAATATATCTGACTAGTAATAATCTTAAAACCTATGTATTGATATCTCTCTGTTAGTGTGTCAAGTGGGTGTAAAGCGGCATAAACACAGCCGTGAAAAGCAGCTAAACCCCATTATAAAAATAAATTACTTTTAAAAACCCATGATACAAAGACAGGGAAAGAGAGAGAAATTCTTACACAATTCGTTCAGGGGCTGTGATGCAACCTGGATTGACCATATCTAGACCCACAGCTGGATGAGACATAAGGGTGGACACTCTTGGGGCTGAGAGGTTTGGTGAGGTTGGGTGAGCAAACGCAGACCCTTTAAAGTAATACTGCGTGCTACCCATCGCATGGGTCCCAAATCTCCAGGTTCAAGGGCATCTTCCTACATCGAAAACATGCATGAGAAACCCAGAAGATGGTACACCGTGTGATGGGGAAAGGTTTCTAAAACGCACCTCATTTCTCATCTCCTTGTGCTCGGGTTCGCCATTCCAGCCACTTTACTAGCAATCTCCCTACTTGGAGCCTCAGCACCTTTAACCTCCTGTTCCGTACAGGTTGCAATTTGTCCTGAGGATGAACGGGAAGACAGGGAACCAAATGAGAGACTAGCTCTTGGTGTTGGGACAGGCACAGGTCACTCTATTTTCCCATCAGGAAGAAGAATTAACCACAGGCTCAGCCTGCCCCCCAGAACCAGAACAGGGCCTGAAGCCATCCTGCGCTTTTGCGGCCAGCTCCCAAAAAAGCGACTTGTAAAATGGAGCTTCAGGGCACTGCAATTCACAAACCTGCAGAGTTATAAATGATAACTCTCGTCCACAAATATATTGAGGGAAGGCAAAGAAGAGGATTTGAAATCAAGGCAGAATTGCAGGAAACAGATTTCAGGAGGTAGATTCGAATCGCCTTTAAATCACATGAAAAGCGGCAAAACGTTGACAATGATGCCCTTGGCCAAAAAGGGCGTATGCGTTTTTTCCTGAATATATTCAGGAAAAAACTCATACGCCCTTTTTGGCCAACCAAGCAACTTGGAAAGGCAAATCAGCGCTACAAAGAAGTCTCGCTTCCCATCGGTCAAAAGGGCCATGCTGAAAAAAGTGTCAAAACCAGAAATGCAGGACAGGCCATGGAGAAATGGGAGCCTTGCTACACTAATGGGCGGGATGTAAATTGCCCACAGCCACTCTGGAGAAGGGTACGGTGTGTCCTGAAACATCTAAAAAACACAGCTGAGAGAGCATAGGGCACTTCCACGCATGGGGGGATAAAGTGGGAAAATTGAAAATCAGCAAGACACAAGCACCCCAAAGTTTAGGGCTGCTCTGTTGACAAGGACCTCCACTTCATTCCACCTTAAATATCCCAGGAAAGCGAAAAATGGATAAAAAAGTTGTGGTCCTTATGTACAATGGAATATCACTCAGCCATGAAATCAATGTCATAAGGCTATTAGCAGCATGATGAGTGGATTTAGGTACGACGATTCTAAGTGAAATAAGTCACACAGAAAAGGACACTTCTCATAAGGTGTCACTTATAGAGGGAATGTAAAAACCGTTACACTTGAACTGAATTACAAAACAGAACAGAGTCACACATGCAGAAAACACACTATGGCTGCTTAACGGGAAAGGTGAGGTGGGGTGATACATAAAACAAGAGTTTCAAATTAGCTCAGATACCGTTCCATAAACCCAATATGTAATAGACAAGACCTACTCCTTGCTCAGAGACCTGGACTCAACACGCCCGATTCACCGCACAAGAATATATCTGACTAGTAATAATCTTAAAACCTATGTATTGATATCTCTCTGTTAGTGTGTCAAGTGGGTGTAAAGCGGCATAAACACAGCCGTGAAAAGCAGCTAAACCCCATTATAAAAATAAATTACTTTTAAAAACCCATGATACAAAGACAGGGAAAGAGAGAGAAATTCTTACACAATTCGTTCAGGGGCTGTGATGCAACCTGGATTGACCATATCTAGACCCACAGCTGGATGAGACATAAGGGTGGACACTCTTGGGGCTGAGAGGTTTGGTGAGGTTGGGTGAGCAAACGCAGACCCTTTAAAGTAATACTGCGTGCTACCCATCGCATGGGTCCCAAATCTCCAGGTTCAAGGGCATCTTCCTACATCGAAAACATGCATGAGAAACCCAGAAGATGGTACACCGTGTGATGGGGAAAGGTTTCTAAAACGCACCTCATTTCTCATCTCCTTGTGCTCGGGTTCGCCATTCCAGCCACTTTACTAGCAATCTCCCTACTTGGAGCCTCAGCACCTTTAACCTCCTGTTCCGTACAGGTTGCAATTTGTCCTGAGGATGAACGGGAAGACAGGGAACCAAATGAGAGACTAGCTCTTGGTGTTGGGACAGGCACAGGTCACTCTATTTTCCCATCAGGAAGAAGAATTAACCACAGGCTCAGCCTGCCCCCCAGAACCAGAACAGGGCCTGAAGCCATCCTGCGCTTTTGCGGCCAGCTCCCAAAAAAGCGACTTGTAAAATGGAGCTTCAGGGCACTGCAATTCACAAACCTGCAGAGTTATAAATGATAACTCTCGTCCACAAATATATTGAGGGAAGGCAAAGAAGAGGATTGGAAATCAAGGCAGAATTGCAGGAATCAGATTTCAGGAGGTAGATTCGAATCGCCTTTAAAGCACATGAAAAGCGGCAAAACGTTGACAATGATGCCCTTGGCCAAAAAGGGCGTATGCGTTTTTTCCTGAATATATTCAGGAAAAAACGCATGCGACCTTTTTGGCCAACCAAGCAACCTGGAAAGGCAAATCAGCGCTACAAAGAAGTCTCGCTTCCCATCGGTCAAAAGGGCCATGCTGAAAAAAGGGTCAAAACCAGAAATGCAGGACAGGCCATGGAGAAATGGGAGCCTTGCTACACTGATGGGCGGGATGTAAATTGCCCACAGCCACTCTGGAGAAGGGTACGGTGTGTCCTGAAACATCTAAAAAACACAGCTTAGAGAGCATAGGGCACTTCCACGCATGGGGGGATAAAGTGGGAAAATTGAAAATCAGCAAGACACAAGCACCCCAAAGTTTAGGGCTGCTCTGTTGACAAGGACCTCCACTTCATTCCACCTTAAATATCCCAGGAAAGCGAAAAATGGATAAAAAAGTTGTGGTCCTTATGTACAATGGAATATCACTCAGCCATGAAATCAATGTCATAAGGCTAGTAGCAGCATGATGAGTGGATTTAGGTACGACGATTCTAAGTGAAATAAGTCACACAGAAAACGACACTTCTCATAAGGTGTCACTTATAGAGGGAATGTAAAAACCGTTACACTTGAACTGAATTACAAAACAGAACAGAGTCACACATGCAGAAAACACACTATGGCTGCTTAACGGGAAAGGTGAGGTGGGGTGATACATAAAACAAGAGTTTCAAATTAGCTCAGATACCGTTCCATAAACCCAATATGTAATAGACAAGACCTACTCCTTGCTCAGAGAACTGGACTCAACACGCCCGATTCACCGCACAAGAATATATCTGACTAGTAATAATCTTAAAACCTATGTATTGATATCTCTCTGTTAGTGTGTCAAGTGGGTGTAAAGCGGCATAAACACAGCCGTGAAAAGCAGCTAAACCCCATTATAAAAATAAATTACTTTTAAAAACCCATGAAACAAAGACAGGGAAAGACAGAGAAATTCTTACACAATTCGTTCAGGGGCTGTGATGCAACCTGGATTGACCATATCTAGACCCACAGCTGGATGAGACATAAGGGTGGACACTCTTGGGGCTGAGAGGTTTGGTGAGGTTGGGTGAGCAAACGCAGACCCTTTAAAGTAATACTGCGTGCTACCCATCGCATGGGTCCCAAATCTCCAGGTTCAAGGGCATCTTCCTACATCGAAAACATGCATGAGAAACCCAGAAGATGGTACACCGTGTGATGGGGAAAGGTTTCTAAAACACACCTCATTTCTCATCTCCTTGTGCTCGGGTTCGCCATTCCAGCCACTTTACTAGCAATCTCCCTACTTGGAGCCTCAGCACCTTTAAACTCCTGTTCCGTACAGGTTGCAATTTGTCCTGAGGATGAACGGGAAGACGGGGAAGCAATGAGAGACTAGCTCTTGGTTTTGGGACAGGCAGAGGTCACTCTATTTTCCCACCAGGAAGAAGAATTAACCACAGGCTCAGCCTGCCCCCCAGAACCAGATCAGGGCCTGAAGCCATCCTGCACTTTTGCGGCCAGCTCCCAAAAAAGGGACTTGTAAAATGGAGCTTCAGGGCACTGCAATTCACAAACCTGCAGAGTTATAAATGATAACTCTCGTCCACAAATATATTGAGGGAAGGCAAAGAAGAGGATTTGAAATCAAGGCAGAATTGCAGGAAACAGATTTCAGGAGGTAGATTCGAATCGCCTTTAAATCACATGAAAAGCGGCAAAACGTTGACAATGATGCCCTTGGCCAAAAAGGGCGTATGCGTTTTTTCCTGAATATATTCAGGAAAAAACTCATACGCCCTTTTTGGCCAACCAAGCAACTTGGAAAGGCAAATCAGCGCTACAAAGAAGTCTCGCTTCCCATCGGTCAAAAGGGCCATGCTGAAAAAAGTGTCAAAACCAGAAATGCAGGACAGGCCATGGAGAAATGGGAGCCTTGCTACACTAATGGGCGGGATGTAAATTGCCCACAGCCACTCTGGAGAAGGGTACGGTGTGTCCTGAAACATCTAAAAAACACAGCTGAGAGAGCATAGGGCACTTCCACGCATGGGGGGATAAAGTGGGAAAATTGAAAATCAGCAAGACACAAGCACCCCAAAGTTTAGGGCTGCTCTGTTGACAAGGACCTCCACTTCATTCCACCTTAAATATCCCAGGAAAGCGAAAAATGGATAAAAAAGTTGTGGTCCTTATGTACAATGGAATATCACTCAGCCATGAAATCAATGTCATAAGGCTATTAGCAGCATGATGAGTGGATTTAGGTACGACGATTCTAAGTGAAATAAGTCACACAGAAAAGGACACTTCTCATAAGGTGTCACTTATAGAGGGAATGTAAAAACCATTACACTTGAACTGAATTACAAAACAGAACAGAGTCACACATGCAGAAAACACACTATGGCTGCTTAACGGGAAAGGTGAGGTGGGGTGATACATAAAACAAGAGTTTCAAATTAGCTCAGATACCGTTCCATAAACCCAATATGTAATAGACAAGACCTACTCCTTGCTCAGAGAACTGGACTCAACACGCCCGATTCACCGCACAAGAATATATCTGACTAGTAATAATCTTAAAACCTTTGTATTGATATCTCTCTGTTAGTGTGTCAAGTGGGTGTAAAGCGGCATAAACACAGCCGTGAAAAGCAGCTAAACCCCATTATAAAAATAAATTACTTTTAAAAACCCATGAAACAAAGACAGGGAAAGACAGAGAAATTCTTACACAATTCGTTCAGGGGCTGTGATGCAACCTGGATTGACCATATCTAGACCCACAGCTGGATGAGACATAAGGGTGGACACTCTTGGGGCTGAGAGGTTTGGTGAGGTTGGGTGAGCAAACGCAGACCCTTTAAAGTAATACTGCGTGCTACCCATCGCATGGGTCCCAAATCTCCAGGTTCAAGGGCATCTTCCTACATCGAAATCATGCTTGAGAAATCCAGAAGATGGTACACCGTGTGATGGGGAAAGGTTTCTAAAACACACCTCATTTCTCATCTTCTTGTGCTCGGGTTCGCCATTCCAGCCACTTTACTAGCAATCTCCCTACTTGGAGCATCAGCACCTTTAACCTCCTGTTCCGTACAGGTTGCAATTTGTCCTGAGGATGAACGGGAAGACGGGGAACCAATGAGAGACTAGCTCTTGGTGTTGGGACAGGCACAGGTCACTCTATTTTCCCTTCAGGAAGAAGAATTAACCACAGGCTCAGCCTGCCCCCCGGAACCAGAACAGGGCCTGAAGCCATCCTGCGCTTTTGCGGCCAGCTCACAAAAATGCGACTTGTAAAATGGAGCTTCAGGGCACTGCAATTCACAAACCTGCAGAGTTATAAATGATAACTCTCGTCCACAAATATATTGAGGGAAGGCAAAGAAGAGGATTTGAAATCAAGGCAGAATTGCAGGAAACAGATTTCAGGAGGTAGATTCGAATCGCCTTTAAATCACATGAAAAGCGGCAAAACGTTGACAATGATGCCCTTGGCCAAAAAGGGCGTATGCGTTTTTTCCTGAATATATTCAGGAAAAAACGCATACGCCCTTTTTGGCCAACCAAGCAACTTGGAAAGGCAAATCAGCGCTACAAAGAAGTCTCGCTTCCCATCGGTCAAAAGGGCCATGCTGAAAAAAGTGTCAAAACCAGAAATGCAGGACAGGCCATGGAGAAATGGGAGCCTTGCTACACTAATGGGCGGGATGTAAATTGCCCACAGCCACTCTGGAGAAGGGTACGGTGTGTCCTGAAACATCTAAAAAACACAGCTGAGAGAGCATAGGGCACTTCCACGCATGGGGGGATAAAGTGGGAAAATTGAAAATCAGCAAGACACAAGCACCCCAAAGTTTAGGGCTGCTCTGTTGACAAGGACCTCCACTTCATTCCACCTTAAATATCCCAGGAAAGCGAAAAATGGATAAAAAAGTTGTGGTCCTTATGTACAATGGAATATCACTCAGCCATGAAATCAATGTCATAAGGCTAGTAGCAGCATGATGAGTGGATTTAGGTACGACGATTCTAAGTGAAATAAGTCACACAGAAAAGGACACTTCTCATAAGGTGTCACTTATAGAGGGAATGTAAAAACCGTTACACTTGAACTGAATTACAAAACAGAACAGAGTCACACATGCAGAAAACACACTATGGCTGCTTAACGGGAAAGGTGAGGTGGGGTGATACATAAAACAAGAGTTTCAAATTAGCTCAGATACCGTTCCATAAACCCAATATGTAATAGACAAGACCTACTCCTTGCTCAGAGACCTGGACTCAACACGCCCGATTCACCGCACAAGAATATATCTGACTAGTAATAATCTTAAAACCTATGTATTGATATCTCTCTGTTAGTGTGTCAAGTGGGTGTAAAGCGGCATAAACACAGCCGTGAAAAGCAGCTAAACCCCATTATAAAAATAAATTACTTTTAAAAACCCATGATACAAAGACAGGGAAAGAGAGAGAAATTCTTACACAATTCGTTCAGGGGCTGTGATGCAACCTGGATTGACCATATCTAGACCCACAGCTGGATGAGACATAAGGGTGGACACTCTTGGGGCTGAGAGGTTTGGTGAGGTTGGGTGAGCAAACGCAGACCCTTTAAAGTAATACTGCGTGCTACCCATCGCATGGGTCCCAAATCTCCAGGTTCAAGGGCATCTTCCTACATCGAAAACATGCATGAGAAACCCAGAAGATGGTACACCGTGTGATGGGGAAAGGTTTCTAAAACGCACCTCATTTCTCATCTCCTTGTGCTCGGGTTCGCCATTCCAGCCACTTTACTAGCAATCTCCCTACTTGGAGCCTCAGCACCTTTAACCTCCTGTTCCGTACAGGTTGCAATTTGTCCTGAGGATGAACGGGAAGACGGGGAACCAATGAGAGACTAGCTCTTGGTGTTGGGACAGGCACAGGTCACTCTATTTTCCCATCAGGAAGAAGAATTAACCACAGGCTCAGCCTGCCCCCCAGAACCAGAACAGGGCCTGAAGCCATCCTGCGCTTTTGCGGCCAGCTCCCAAAAAAGCGACTTGTAAAATGGAGCTTCAGGGCACTGCAATTCACAAACCTGCAGAGTTATAAATGATAACTCTCGTCCACAAATATATTGAGGGAAGGCAAAGAAGAGGATTGGAAATCAAGGCAGAATTGCAGGAATCAGATTTCAGGAGGTAGATTCGAATCGCCTTTAAAGCACATGAAAAGCGGCAAAACGTTGACAATGATGCCCTTGGCCAAAAAGGGCGTATGCGTTTTTTCCTGAATATATTCAGGAAAAAACGCATGCGACCTTTTTGGCCAACCAAGCAACCTGGAAAGGCAAATCAGCGCTACAAAGAAGTCTCGCTTCCCATCGGTCCAAAGGGCCATGCTGAAAAAAGGGTCAAAACCAGAAATGCAGGACAGGCCATGGAGAAATGGGAGCCTTGCTACACTGATGGGCGGGATGTAAATTGCCCACAGCCACTCTGGAGAAGGGTACGGTGTGTCCTGAAACATCTAAAAAACACAGCTTAGAGAGCATAGGGCACTTCCACGCATGGGGGGATAAAGTGGGAAAATTGAAAATCAGCAAGACACAAGCACCCCAAAGTTTAGGGCTGCTCTGTTGACAAGGACCTCCACTTCATTCCACCTTAAATATCCCAGGAAAGCGAAAAATGGATAAAAAAGTTGTGGTCCTTATGTACAATGGAATATCACTCAGCCATGAAATCAATGTCATAAGGCTAGTAGCAGCATGATGAGTGGATTTAGGTACGACGATTCTAAGTGAAATAAGTCACACAGAAAAGGACACTTCTCATAAGGTGTCACTTATAGAGGGAATGTAAAAACCGTTACACTTGAACTGAATTACAAAACAGAACAGAGTCACACATGCAGAAAACACACTATGGCTGCTTAACGGGAAAGGTGAGGTGGGGTGATATATAAAACAAGAGTTTCAAATTAGCTCAGATACCGTTCCATAAACCCAATATGTAATAGACAAGACCTACTCCTTGCTCAGAGAACTGGACTCAACACGCCCGATTCACCGCACAAGAATATATCTGACTAGTAATAATCTTAAAACCTATGTATTGATATCTCTCTGTTAGTGTGTCAAGTGGGTGTAAAGCGGCATAAACACAGCCGTGAAAAGCAGCTAAACCCCATTATAAAAATAAATTACTTTTAAAAACCCATGAAACAAAGACAGGGAAAGAGAGAGAAATTCTTACACAATTCGTTCAGGGGCTGTGATGCAACCTGGATTGACCATATCTAGACCCACAGCTGGATGAGACATAAGGGTGGACACTCTTGGGGCTGAGAGGTTTGGTGAGGTTGGGTGAGCAAACGCAGACCCTTTAAAGTAATACTGCGTGCTACCCATCGCATGGGTCCCAAATCTCCAGGTTCAAGGGCATCTTCCTACATCGAAAACATGCATGAGAAACCCAGAAGATGGTACACCGTGTGATGGGGAAAGGTTTCTAAAACGCACCTCATTTCTCATCTCCTTGAGCTCGGGTTCGCCATTCCAGCCACTTTACTAGCAATCTCCCTACTTGGAGCCTCAGCACCTTTAACCTCCTGTTCCGTACAGGTTGCAATTTGTCCTGAGGATGAACGGGAAGACGGGGAACCAAATGAGAGACTAGCTCTTGGTGTTGGGACAGGCACAGGTCACTCTATTTTCCCATCAGGAAGAAGAATTAACCACAGGCTCAGCCTGCCCCCCAGAACCAGAACAGGGCCTGAAGCCATCCTGCGCTTTTGCGGCCAGCTCCCAAAAAAGCGACTTGTAAAATGGAGCTTCAGGGCACTGCAATTCACAAACCTGCAGAGTTATAAATGATAACTCTCGTCCACAAATATATTGAGGGAAGGCAAAGAAGAGGATTGGAAATCAAGGCAGAATTGCAGGAATCAGATTTCAGGAGGTAGATTCGAATCGCCTTTAAAGCACATGAAAAGCGGCAAAACGTTGACAATGATGCCCTTGGCCAAAAAGGGCGTATGCGTTTTTTCCTGAATATATTCAGGAAAAAACGCATGCGACATTTTTGGCCAACCAAGCAACCTGGAAAGGCAAATCAGCGCTACAAAGAAGTCTCGCTTCCCATCGGTCAAAAGGGCCATGCTGAAAAAAGGGTCAAAACCAGAAATGCAGGACAGGCCATGGAGAAATGGGAGCCTTGCTACACTGATGGGCGGGATGTAAATTGCCCACAGCCACTCTGGAGAAGGGTACGGTGTGTCCTGAAACATCTAAAAAACACAGCTTAGAGAGCATAGGGCACTTCCACGTATGGGGGGATAAAGTGGGAAAATTGAAAATCAGCAAGACACAAGCACCCCAAAGTTTAGGGCTGCTCTGTTGACAAGGACCTCCACTTCATTCCACCTTAAATATCCCAGGAAAGCGAAAAATGGATAAAAAAGTTGTGGTCCTTATGTACAATGGAATATCACTCAGTCATGAAATCAATGTCATAAGGCTAGTAGCAGCATGATGAGTGGATTTAGGTACGACGATTCTAAGTGAAATAAGTCACACAGAAAAGGACACTTCTCATAAGGTGTCACTTATAGAGGGAATGTAAAAACCGTTACACTTGAACTGAATTACAAAACAGAACAGAGTCACACATGCAGAAAACACACTATGGCTGCTTAACGGGAAAGGTGAGGTGGGGTTATACATAAAACAAGAGTTTCAAATTAGCTCAGATACCGTTCCATAAACCCAATATGTAATAGACAAGACCTACTCCTTGCTCAGAGAACTGGACTCAACACGCCCGATTCACCGCACAAGAATATATCTGACTAGTAATAATCTTAAAACCTATGTATTGATATCTCTCTGTTAGTGTGTCAAGTGGGTGTAAAGCGGCATAAACACAGCCGTGAAAAGCAGCTAAACCCCATTATAAAAATAAATTACTTTTAAAAACCCATGAAACAAAGACAGGGAAAGAGAGAGAAATTCTTACACAATTCGTTCAGGGGCTGTGATGCAACCTGGATTGACCATATCTAGACCCACAGCTGGATGAGACATAAGGGTGGACACTCTTGGGGCTGAGAGGTTTGGTGAGGTTGGGTGAGCAAACGCAGACCCTTTAAAGTAATACTGCGTGCTACCCATCGCATGGGTCCCAAATCTCCAGGTTCAAGGGCATCTTCCTACATCGAAAACATGCATGAGAAACCCAGAAGATGGTACACCGTGTGATGGGGAAAGGTTTCTAAAACGCACCTCATTTCTCATCTCCTTGTGCTCGGGTTCGCCATTCCAGCCACTTTACTATCAATCTCCCTACTTGGAGCCTCAGCACCTTTAACCTCCTGTTCCGTACAGGTTGCAATTTGTCCTGAGGATGAACGGGAAGACGGGGAACCAAATGAGAGACTAGCTCTTGGTGTTGGGACAGGCACAGGTCACTCTATTTTCCCATCAGGAAGAAGAATTAACCACAGGCTCAGCCTGCCCCCCAGAACCAGAACAGGGCCTGAAGCCATCCTGCGCTTTTGCGGCCAGCTCCCAAAAAAGCGACTTGTAAAATGGAGCTTCAGGGCACTGCAATTCACAAACCTGCAGAGTTATAAATGATAACTCTCGTCCACAAATATATTGAGGGAAGGCAAAGAAGAGGATTGGAAATCAAGGCAGAATTGCAGGAATCAGATTTCAGGAGGTAGATTCGAATCGCCTTTAAAGCACATGAAAAGCGGCAAAACGTTGACAATGATGCCCTTGGCCAAAAAGGGCGTATGCGTTTTTTCCTGAATATATTCAGGAAAAAACGCATGCGACCTTTTTGGCCAACCAAGCAACCTGGAAAGGCAAATCAGCGCTACAAAGAAGTCTCGCTTCCCATCGGTCCAAAGGGCCATGCTGAAAAAAGGGTCAAAACCAGAAATGCAGGACAGGCCATGGAGAAATGGGAGCCTTGCTACACTGATGGGCGGGATGTAAATTGCCCACAGCCACTCTGGAGAAGGGTACGGTGTGTCCTGAAACATCTAAAAAACACAGCTTAGAGAGCATAGGGCACTTCCACGCATGGGGGGATAAAGTGGGAAAATTGAAAATCAGCAAGACACAAGCACCCCAAAGTTTAGGGCTGCTCTGTTGACAAGGACCTCCACTTCATTCCACCTTAAATATCCCAGGAAAGCGAAAAATGGATAAAAAAGTTGTGGTCCTTATGTACAATGGAATATCACTCAGCCATGAAATCAATGTCATAAGGCTAGTAGCAGCATGATGAGTGGATTTAGGTACGACGATTCTAAGTGAAATAAGTCACACAGAAAAGGACACTTCTCATAAGGTGTCACTTATAGAGGGAATGTAAAAACCGTTACACTTGAACTGAATTACAAAACAGAACAGAGTCACACATGCAGAAAACACACTATGGCTGCTTAACGGGAAAGGTGAGGTGGGGTGATATATAAAACAAGAGTTTCAAATTAGCTCAGATACCGTTCCATAAACCCAATATGTAATAGACAAGACCTACTCCTTGCTCAGAGAACTGGACTCAACACGCCCGATTCACCGCACAAGAATATATCTGACTAGTAATAATCTTAAAACCTATGTATTGATATCTCTCTGTTAGTGTGTCAAGTGGGTGTAAAGCGGCATAAACACAGCCGTGAAAAGCAGCTAAACCCCATTATAAAAATAAATTACTTTTAAAAACCCATGAAACAAAGACAGGGAAAGAGAGAGAAATTCTTACACAATTCGTTCAGGGGCTGTGATGCAACCTGGATTGACCATATCTAGACCCACAGCTGGATGAGACATAAGGGTGGACACTCTTGGGGCTGAGAGGTTTGGTGAGGTTGGGTGAGCAAACGCAGACCCTTTAAAGTAATACTGCGTGCTACCCATCGCATGGGTCCCAAATCTCCAGGTTCAAGGGCATCTTCCTACATCGAAAACATGCATGAGAAACCCAGAAGATGGTACACCGTGTGATGGGGAAAGGTTTCTAAAACGCACCTCATTTCTCATCTCCTTGAGCTCGGGTTCGCCATTCCAGCCACTTTACTAGCAATCTCCCTACTTGGAGCCTCAGCACCTTTAACCTCCTGTTCCGTACAGGTTGCAATTTGTCCTGAGGATGAACGGGAAGACGGGGAACCAAATGAGAGACTAGCTCTTGGTGTTGGGACAGGCACAGGTCACTCTATTTTCCCATCAGGAAGAAGAATTAACCACAGGCTCATCCTGCCCCCCGGAACCAGAACAGGGCCTGAAGCCATCCTGCACTTTTGCGGCCAGCTCCCAAAAAAGCGACTTTTAAAATGGAGCTTCAGGGCACTGCAATTCACAAACCTGCAGAGTTATAAATGATAACTCTCGTCCACAAATATATTGAGGGAAGGCAAAGAAGAGGATTTGAAATCAAGGCATAATTGCAGGAATCAGATTTCAGGAGGTAGATTCGAATCGCCTTTAAAGCACATGAAAAGCGGCAAAACGTTGACAATGATGCCCTTGGCCAAAAAGGGCGTATGCGTTTTTTCCTGAATATATTCAGGAAAAAACGCATACGCCCTATTTGGCCAACCAAGCAACCTGTAAAGGCAAATCAGCGCTACAAAGCAGTCTCGCTTCCCATCGGTCAAAAGGGCTATGCTGAAAAAAGTGTCAAAACCAGAAATGCAGGACAGGCCATGGAGAAATGGGAGCCTTGCTACACTGATGGGCGGGATGTAATTTGCCCACAGCCACTCTGGAGAAGGGTACGGTGTGTCCTGAAACATCTAAAAAACACAGCTTAGAGAGCATAGGGCACTTGACGCATGGGGGGATAAAGTGGGAAAATTGAAAATCAGCAAGACACAAGCACCCCAAAGTTTAGGGCTGCTCTGTTGACAAGGACCGCCACTTCATTCCACCTTAAATATCCCAGGAAAGCGAAAAATGGATAAAAAAGTTGTGCTCCTTATGTACAATGGAATATCACTCAGCCATGAAATCAATGTCATAAGGCTAGTAGCAGCATGATGAGTGGATTTAGGTACGACGATTCTAAGTGAAATAAGTCACACAGAAAAGGACACTTCTTATAAGGTGTCACTTATAGAGGGAATGTAAAAACCATTACACTTGAACTGAATTACAAAACAGAACAGAGTCACACATGCAGAAAACACACTATGGCTGCTTAACGGGAAAGGTGAGGTGGGGTGATACATAAAACAAGAGTTTCAAATTAGCTCAGATACCGTTCCATAAACCCAATATGTAATAGACAAGACCTACTCCTTGCTCAGAGAACTGGACTCAACACGCCAGATTCACCGCACAAGAATATATCTGACTAGTAATAATCTTAAAACCTATGTATTGATATCTCTCTGTTAGTGTGTCAAGTGGGTGTAAAGCGGCATAAACACAGCCGTGAAAAGCAGCTAAACCCCATTATAAAAATAAATTACTTTTAAAAACCCATGAAACAAAGACAGGGAAAGAGAGAGAAATTCTTACACAATTCGTTCAGGGGCTGTGATGCAACCTGGATTGACCATATCTAGACCCACAGCTGGATGAGACATAAGGGTGGACACTCTTGGGGCTGAGAGGTTTGGTGAGGTTGGGTGAGCAAACGCAGACCCTTTAAAGTAATACTGCGTGCTACCCATCGCATGGGTCCCAAATCTCCAGGTTCAAGGGCATCTTCCTACATCGAAAACATGCATGAGAAACCCAGAAGATGGTACACCGTGTGATGGGGAAAGGTTTCTAAAACGCACCTCATTTCTCATCTCCTTGTGCTCGGGTTCGCCATTCCAGCCACTTTACTAGCAATCTCCCTACTTGGAGCCTCAGCACCTTTAACCTCCTGTTCCGTACAGGTTGCAATTTGTCCTGAGGATGAACGGGAAGACGGGGAACCAAATGAGAGACTAGCTCTTGGTGTTGGGACAGGCACAGGTCACTCTATTTTCCCATCAGGAAGAAGAATTAACCACAGGCTCAGCCTGCCCCCCAGAACCAGAACAGGGCCTGAAGCCATCCTGCGCTTTTGCGGCCAGCTCCCAAAAAAGCGACTTGTAAAATGGAGCTTCAGGGCACTGCAATTCACAAACCTGCAGAGTTATAAATGATAACTCTCGTCCACAAATATATTGAGGGAAGGCAAAGAAGAGGATTGGAAAGCAAGGCAGAATTGCAGGAATCAGATTTCAGGAGGTAGATTCGAATCGCCTTTAAAGCACATGAAAAGCGGCAAAACGTTGACAATGATGCCCTTGGCCAAAAAGGGCGTATGCGTTTTTTCCTGAATATATTCAGGAAAAAACGCATGCGACCTTTTTGGCCAACCAAGCAACCTGGAAAGGCAAATCAGCGCTACAAAGAAGTCTCGCTTCCCATCGGTCAAAAGGGCCATGCTGAAAAAAGGGTCAAAACCAGAAATGCAGGACAGGCCATGGAGAAATGGGAGCCTTGCTACACTAATGGGCGGGATGTAAATTGCCCACAGCCACTCTGGAGAAGGGTACGGTGTGTCCTGGAACATCTAAAAAACACAGCTTAGAGAGCATAGGGCACTTGACGCATGGGGGGATAAAGTGGGAAAATTGAAAATCAGCAAGACACAAGCACCCCAAAGTTTAGGGCTGCTCTGTTGACAAGGACCTCCACTTCATTCCACCTTAAATATCCCAGGAAAGCGAAAAATGGATAAAAAAGTTGTGCTCCTTATGTACAATGGAATATCACTCAGCCATGAAATCAATGTCATAAGGCTAGTAGCAGCATGATGAGTGGATTTAGGTACGACGATTCTAAGTGAAATAAGTCACACAGAAAAGGACACTTCTTATAAGGTGTCACTTATAGAGGGAATGTAAAAACCATTACACTTGAACTGAATTACAAAACAGAACAGAGTCACACATGCAGAAAACACACTATGGCTGCTTAACGGGAAAGGTGAGGTGGGGTGATACATAAAACAAGAGTTTCAAATTAGCTCAGATACCGTTCCATAAACCCAATATGTAATAGACAAGACCTACTCCTTGCTCAGAGAACTGGACTCAACACGCCCGATTCACCGCACAAGAATATATCTGACTAGTAATAATCTTAAAACCTATGTATTGATATCTCTCTGTTAGTGTGTCAAGTGGGTGTAAAGCGGCATAAACACAGCCGTGAAAAGCAGCTAAACCCCATTATAAAAATAAATTACTTTTAAAAACCCATGAAACAAAGACAGGGAAAGACAGAGAAATTCTTACACAATTCGTTCAGGGGCTGTGATGCAACCTGGATTGACCATATCTAGACCCACAGCTGGATGAGACATAAGGGTGGACACTCTTGGGGCTGAGAGGTTTGGTGAGGTTGGGTGAGCAAACGCAGACCCTTTAAAGTAATACTGCGTGCTACCCATCGCATGGGTCCCAAATCTCCAGGTTCAAGGGCATCTTCCTACATCGAAATCATGCATGAGAAATCCAGAAGATGGTACACCGTGTGATGGGGAAAGGTTTCTAAAACGCACCTCATTTCTCATCTCCTTGTGCTCGGGTTCGCCATTCCAGCCACTTTACTAGCAATCTCCCTACTTGGAGCATCAGCACCTTTAACCTCCTGTTCCGTACAGGTTGCAATTTGCCCTGAGGATGAACGGGAAGACGGGGAACCAATGAGAGACTAGCTCTTGGTGTTGGGACAGGCACAGGTCACTCTATTTTCCCTTCAGGAAGAAGAATTAACCACAGGCTCAGCCTGCCCCCCGGAACCAGAACAGGGCCTGAAGCCATCCTGCGCTTTTGCGGCCAGCTCACAAAAATGCGACTTGTAAAATGGAGCTTCAGGGCACTGCAATTCACAAACCTGCAGAGTTATAAATGATAACTCTCGTCCACAAATATATTGAGGGAAGGCAAAGAAGAGGATTTGAAATCAAGGCAGAATTGCAGGAAACAGATTTCAGGAGGTAGACTCGAATCGCCTTTAAAGCACATGAAAAGCGGCAAAACGTTGACAATGATGCCCTTGGCCAAAAAGGGCGTATGCGTTTTTTCCTGAATATATTCAGGAAAAAACGCATACGCCCTTTTTGGCCAACGAAGCAACTTGGAAAGGCAAATCTGCGCTACAAAGAAGTCTCGCTTCCCATCGGTCAAAAGGGCCATGCTGAAAAAAGTGTCAAAACCAGAAATGCAGGACAGGCCATGGAGAAATGGGAGCCTTGCTACACTAATGGGCGGGATGTAAATTGCCCACAGCCACTCTGGAGAAGGGTACGGTGTGTCCTGAAACATCTAAAAAACACAGCTGAGAGAGCATAGGGCACTTCCACGCATGGGGGGATAAAGTGGGAAAATTGAAAATTAGCAAGACACAAGCACCCCAAAGTTTAGGGCTGCTCTGTTGACAAGGACCTCCACTTCATTCCACCTTAAATATCCCAGGAAAGCGAAAAATGGATTAAAAAGTTGTGGTCCTTATGTACAATGGAATATCACTCAGCCATGAAATCAATGTCATAAGGCTAGTAGCAGCATGATGAGTGGATTTAGGAACGACAATTCTAAGTGAAATAAGTCACACAGAAAAGGACACTTCTTATAAGGTGTCACTTATAGAGGGAATGTAAAAACCATTACACTTGAACTGAATTACAAAACAGAACAGAGTCACACATGCAGAAAACACACTATGGCTGCTTAACGGGAAAGGTGAGGTGGGGTGATACATAAAACAAGAGTTTCAAATTAGCTCAGATACCGTTCCATAAACCCAATATGTAATAGACAAGACCTACTCCTTGCTCAGAGAACTGGACTCAACACGCCCGATTCACCGCACAAGAATATATCTGACTAGTAATAATCTTAAAACCTATGTATTGATATCTCTCTGTTAGTGTGTCAAGTGGGTGTAAAGCGGCATAAACACAGCCGTGAAAAGCAGCTAAACCCCATTATAAAAATAAATTACTTTTAAAAACCCATGAAACAAAGACAGGGAAAGACAGAGAAATTCTTACACAATTCGTTCAGGGGCTGTGATGCAACCTGGATTGACCATATCTAGACCCACAGCTGGATGAGACATAAGGGTGGACACTCTTGGGGCTGAGAGGTTTGGTGAGGTTGGGTGAGCAAACGCAGACCCTTTAAAGTAATACTGCGTGCTACCCATCGCATGGGTCCCAAATCTCCAGGTTCAAGGGCATCTTCCTACATCGAAATCATGCATGAGAAATCCAGAAGATGGTACACCGTGTGATGGGGAAAGGTTTCTAAAACGCACCTCATTTCTCATCTCCTTGTGCTCGGGTTCGCCATTCCAGCCACTTTACTAGCAATCTCCCTACTTGGAGCCTCAGCACCTTTAACCTCCTGTTCCGTACAAGTTACAATTTGTCCTGAGGATGAACGGGAAGACGGGGAAGCAATGAGAGACTAGCTGTTGGATTTGGGACAGGCAGAGGTCACTCTATTTTCCCATCAGGAAGAAGAATTAACCACAGGCTCAGCCTGCCCCCCAGAACCAGAACAGGGCCTGAAGCCATCCTGCGCTTTTGCGGCCAGCTCCCAAAAAAGGGACTTGTAAAATGGAGCTTCAGGGCACTGCAATTCACAAACCTGCAGAGTTATAAATGATAACTCTCGTCCACAAATATATTGAGGGAAGGCAAAGAAGAGGATTTGAAATCAAGGCAGAATTGCAGGAAACAGATTTCAGGAGGTAGATTCGAATCGCCTTTAAAGCACATGAAAAGCGGCAAAACGTTGACAATGATGCCCTTGGCCAAAAAGGGCGTATGCGTTTTTTCCTGAATATACTCAGGAAAAAACGCATACGCCCTTTTTGGCCAACCAAGCAACCTGTAAAGGCAAATCAGCGCTACAAAGAAGTCTCGCTTCCCATCGGTCAAAAGGGCCATGCTGAAAAAAGTGTCAAAACCAGAAATGCAGGACAGGCCATGGAGAACTGGGAGCCTTGCTACACTAATGGGCGGGATGTAAATTGCCCACAGCCACTCTGGAGAAGGGTACGGTGTGTCCTGAAACATCTAAAAAACACAGCTGAGAGAGCATAGGGCACTTCCACGCATGGGGGGATAAAGTGGGAAAATTGAAAATTAGCAAGACACAAGCACCCCAAAGTTTAGGGCTGCTCTGTTGACAAGGACCTCCACTTCATTCCACCTTAAATATCCCAGGAAAGCGAAAAATGGATAAAAAAGTTGTGGTCCTTATGTACAATGGAATATCACTCAGCCATGAAATCAATGTCATAAGGCTAGTAGCAGCATGATGAGTGGATTTAGGTACGACGATTCTAAGTGAAATAAGTCACACAGAAAAGGACACTTCTCATAAGGTGTCACTTATAGAGGGAATGTAAAAACCGTTACAATTGAACTGAATTACAAAACAGAACAGAGTCACACATGCAGAAAACACACTATGGCTGCTTAACGGGAAAGGTGAGGTGGGGTGATACATAAAACAAGAGTTTCAAATTAGCTCAGATACCGTTCCATAAACCCAATATGTAATAGACAAGACCTACTCCTTGCTCAGAGAACTGGACTCAACACGCCCGATTCACCGCACAAGAATATATCTGACTAGTAATAATCTTAAAACCTATGTATTGATATCTCTCTGTTAGTGTGTCAAGTGGGTGTAAAGCGGCATAAACACAGCCGTGAAAAGCAGCTAAACCCCATTATAAAAATAAATTACTTTTAAAAACCCATGAAACAAAGACAGGGAAAGACAGAGAAATTCTTACACAATTCGTTCAGGGGCTGTGATGCAACCTGGATTGACCATATCTAGACCCACAGCTGGATGAGACATAAGGGTGGACACTCTTGGGGCTGAGAGGTTTGGTGAGGTTGGGTGAGCAAACGCAGACCCTTTAAAGTAATACTGCGTGCTACCCATCGCATGGGTCCCAAATCTCCAGGTTCAAGGGCATCTTCCTACATCGAAATCATGCATGAGAAATCCAGAAGATGGTACACCGTGTGATGGGGAAAGGTTTCTAAAACGCACCTCATTTCTCATCTCCTTGTGCTCGGGTTCGCCATTCCAGCCACTTTACTAGCAATCTCCCTACTTGGAGCCTCAGCACCTTTAACCTCCTGTTCCGTACAGGTTACAATTTGTCCTGAGGTTGAACGGGAAGACGGGGAAGCAATGAGAGACTAGCTCTTGGATTTGGGACAGGCAGAGGTCACTCTATTTTCCCATCAGGAAGAAGAATTAACCACAGGCTCAGCCTGCCCCCCAGAACCAGAACAGGGCCTGAAGCCATCCTGCGCTTTTGCGGCCAGCTCCCAAAAAAGGGACTTGTAAAATGGAGCTTCAGGGCACTGCAATTCACAAACCTGCAGAGTTATAAATGATAACTCTCGTCCACAAATATATTGAGGGAAGGCAAAGAAGAGGATTTGAAATCAAGGCAGAATTGCAGGAAACAGATTTCAGGAGGTAGATTCGAATCGCCTTTAAAGCACATGAAAAGCGGCAAAACGTTGACAATGATGCCCTTGGCCAAAAAGGGCGTATGCGTTTTTTCCTGAATATACTCAGGAAAAAACGCATACGCCCTTTTTGGCCAACCAAGCAACCTGTAAAGGCAAATCAGCGCTACAAAGAAGTCTCGCTTCCCATCGGTCAAAAGGGCCATGCTGAAAAAAGTGTCAAAACCAGAAATGCAGGACAGGCCATGGAGAAATGGGAGCCTTGCTACACTAATGGGCGGGATGTAAATTGCCCACAGCCACTCTGGAGAAGGGTACGGTGTGTCCTGAAACATCTAAAAAACACAGCTGAGAGAGCATAGGGCACTTCCACGCATGGGGGGATAAAGTGGGAAAATTGAAAATTAGCAAGACACAAGCACCCCAAAGTTTAGGGCTGCTCTGTTGACAAGGACCTCCACTTCATTCCACTTTAAATATCCCAGGAAAGCGAAAAATGGATAAAAAAGTTGTGGTCCTTATGTACAATGGAATATCACTCAGCCATGAAATCAATGTCATAAGGCTAGTAGCAGCATGATGAGTGGATTTAGGTACGACGATTCTAAGTGAAATAAGTCACACAGAAAAGGACACTTCTCATAAGGTGTCACTTATAGAGGGAATGTAAAAACCGTTACACTTGAACTGAATTACAAAACAGAACAGAGTCACACATGCAGAAAACACACTATGGCTGCTTAACGGGAAAGGTGAGGTGGGGTGATACATAAAACAAGAGTTTCAAATTAGCTCAGATACCGTTCCATAAACCCAATATGTAATAGACAAGACCTACTCCTTGCTCAGAGAACTGGACTCAACACGCCCGATTCACCGCACAAGAATATATCTGACTAGTAATAATCTTAAAACCTATGTATTGATATCTCTCTGTTAGTGTGTCAAGTGGGTGTAAAGCGGCATAAACACAGCCGTGAAAAGCAGCTAAACCCCATTATAAAAATAAATTACTTTTAAAAACCCATGATACAAAGACAGGGAAAGAGAGAGAAATTCTTACACAATACGTTCAGGGGCTGTGATGCAACCTGGATTGACCATATCTAGACCCACAGCTGGATGAGACATAAGGGTGGACACTCTTGGGGCTGAGAGGTCTGGTGAGGTTGGGTGAGCAAACGCAGACCCTTTAAAGTAATACTGCGTGCTACCCATCGCATGGGTCCCAAATATCCAGGTTCAAGGGCATCTTCCTACATCGAAAACATGCATGAGAAACCCAGAAGATGGTACACCGTGTGATGGGGAAAGGTTTCTAAAACGCACCTCATTTCTCATCTCCTTGTGCTCGGGTTCGCCATTCCAGCCACTTTACTACCAATCTCCCTACTTGGAGCCTCAGCACCTTTAACCTCCTGTTCCGTACAGGTTGCAATTTGTCCTGAGGATGAACGGGAAGACGGGGAAGCAATGAGAGACTAGCTCTTGGTTTTGGGACAGGCAGAGGTCACTCTATTTTCCCATCAGGAAGAAGAATTAACCACAGGCTCATCCTGCCCCCCGGAACCAGAACAGGGCCTGAAGCCATCCTGCACTTTTGCGGCCAGCTCCCAAAAAAGCGACTTTTAAAATGGAGCTTCAGGGCACTGCAATTCACAAACCTGCAGAGTTATAAATGATAACTCTCGTCCACAAATATATTGAGGGAAGGCAAAGAAGAGGATTTGAAATCAAGGCATAATTGCAGGAATCAGATTTCAGGAGGTAGATTCGAATCGCCTTTAAAGCACATGAAAAGCGGCAAAACGTTGACAATGATGCCCTTGGCCAAAAAGGGCGTATGCGTTTTTTCCTGAATATATTCAGGAAAAAACGCATACGCCCTTTTTGGCCAACCAAGCAACCTGTAAAGGCAAATCAGCGCTACAAAGCAGTCTCGCTTCCCATCGGTCCAAAGGGCTATGCTGAAAAAAGTGTCAAAACCAGAAATGCAGGACAGGCCATGGAGAAATGGGAGCCTTGCTACACTGATGGGCGGGATGTAATTTGCCCACAGCCACTCTGGAGAAGGGTACGGTGTGTCCTGAAACATCTAAAAAACACAGCTTAGAGAGCATAGGGCACTTGACGCATGGGGGGATAAAGTGGGAAAATTGAAAATCAGCAAGACACAAGCACCCCAAAGTTTAGGGCTGCTCTGTTGACAAGGACCTCCACTTCATTCCACCTTAAATATCCCAGGAAAGCGAAAAATGGATAAAAAAGTGGTGCTCCTTATGTACAATGGAATATCACTCAGCCATGAAATCAATGTCATAAGGCTAGTAGCAGCATGATGAGTGGATTTAGGTACGACGATTCTAAGTGAAATAAGTCACACAGAAAAGGACACTTCTTATAAGGTGTCACTTATAGAGGGAATGTAAAAACCATTACACTTGAACTGAATTACAAAACAGAACAGAGTCACACATGCAGAAAACACACTATGGCTGCTTAACGGGAAAGGTGAGGTGGGGTGATACATAAAACAAGAGTTTCAAATTAGCTCAGATACCGTTCCATAAACCCAATATGTAATAGACAAGACCTACTCCTTGCTCAGAGAACTGGACTCAACACGCCCGATTCACCGCACAAGAATATATCTGACTAGTAATAATCTTAAAACCTATGTATTGATATCTCTCTGTTAGTGTGTCAAGTGGGTGTAAAGCGGCATAAACACAGCCGTGAAAAGCAGCTAAACCCCATTATAAAAATAAATTACTTTTAAAAACCCATGAAACAAAGACAGGGAAAGACAGAGAAATTCTTACACAATTCGTTCAGGGGCTGTGATGCAACCTGGATTGACCATATCTAGACCCACAGCTGGATGAGACATAAGGGTGGACACTCTTGGGGCTGAGAGGTTTGGTGAGGTTGGGTGAGCAAACGCAGACCCTTTAAAGTAATACTGCGTGCTACCCATCGCATGGGTCCCAAATCTCCAGGTTCAAGGGCATCTTCCTACATCGAAATCATGCATGAGAAATCCAGAAGATGGTACACCGTGTGATGGGGAAAGGTTTCTAAAACGCACCTCATTTCTCATCTCCTTGTGCTCGGGTTCGCCATTCCAGCCACTTTACTAGCAATCTCCCTACTTGGAGCATCAGCACCTTTAACCTCCTGTTCCGTACAGGTTGCAATTTGCCCTGAGGATGAACGGGAAGACGGGGAAGCAATGAGAGACTAGCTCTTGGTGTTGGGACAGGCACAGGTCACTCTATTTTCCCTTCAGGAAGAAGAATTAACCACAGGCTCAGCCTGCCCCCCGGAACCAGAACAGGGCCTGAAGCCATCCTGCGCTTTTGCGGCCAGCTCCCCAAAAAGCGACTTTTAAAATGGAGCTTCAGGGCACTGCAATTCACAAACCTGCAGAGTTATAAATGATAACTCTCGTCCACAAATATATTGAGGGAAGGCAAAGAAGAGGATTTGAAATCAAGGCATAATTGCAGGAATCAGATTTCAGGAGGTAGATTCGAATCGCCTTTAAAGCACATGAAAAGCGGCAAAACGTTGACAATGATGCCCTTGGCCAAAAAGGGCGTATGCGTTTTTTCCTGAATATATTCAGGAAAAAACGCATACGCCCTTTTTGGCCAACCAAGCAACCTGTAAAGGCAAATCAGCGCTACAAAGCAGTCTCGCTTCCCATCGGTCAAAAGGGCTATGCTGAAAAAAGTGTCAAAACCAGAAATGCAGGACAGGCCATGGAGAAATGGGAGCCTTGCTACACTGATGGGCTGGATGTAATTTGCCCACAGCCACTCTGGAGAAGGGTACGGTGTGTCCTGAAACATCTAAAAAACACAGCTTAGAGAGCATAGGGCACTTGACGCATGGGGGGATAAAGTGGGAAAATTGAAAATCAGCAAGACACAAGCACCCCAAAGTTTAGGGCTGCTCTGTTGACAAGGACCTCCACTTCATTCCACCTTAAATATCCCAGGAAAGCGAAAAATGGATAAAAAAGTTGTGCTCCTTATGTACAATGGAATATCACTCAGCCATGAAATCAATGTCATAAGGCTAGTAGCAGCATGATGAGTGGATTTAGGTACGACGATTCTAAGTGAAATAAGTCACACAGAAAAGGACACTTCTTATAAGGTGTCACTTATAGAGGGAATGTAAAAACCATTACACTTGAACTGAATTACAAAACAGAACAGAGTCACACATGCAGAAAACACACTATGGCTGCTTAACGGGAAAGGTGAGGTGGGGTGATACATAAAACAAGAGTTTCAAATTAGCTCAGATACCGTTCCATAAACCCAATATGTAATAGACAAGACCTACTCCTTGCTCAGAGAACTGGACTCAACACGCCCGATTCACCGCACAAGAATATATCTGACTAGTAATAATCTTAAAACCTATGTATTGATATCTCTCTGTTAGTGTGTCAAGTGGGTGTAAAGCGGCATAAACACAGCCGTGAAAAGCAGCTAAACCCCATTATAAAAATAAATTACTTTTAAAAACCCATGAAACAAAGACAGGGAAAGAGAGAGAAATTCTTACACAATTCGTTCAGGGGCTGTGATGCAACCTGGATTGACCATATCTAGACCCACAGCTGGATGAGACATAAGGGTGGACACTCTTGGGGCTGAGAGGTTTGGTGAGGTTGGGTGAGCAAACGCAGACCCTTTAAAGTAATACTGCGTGCTACCCATCGCATGGGTCCCAAATCTCCAGGTTCAAGGGCATCTTCCTACATCGAAATCATGCATGAGAAATCCAGAAGATGGTACACCGTGTGATGGGGAAAGGTTTCTAAAACGCACCTCATTTCTCATCTCCTTGTGCTCGGGTTCGCCATTCCAGCCACTTTACTAGCAATCTCCCTACTTGGAGCATCAGCACCTTTAACCTCCTGTTCCGTACAGGTTGCAATTTGCCCTGAGGATGAACGGGAAGACGGGGAACCAATGAGAGACTAGCTCTTGGTGTTGGGACAGGCACAGGTCACTCTATTTTCCCTTCAGGAAGAAGAATTAACCACAGGCTCAGCCTGCCCCCCGGAACCAGAACAGGGCCTGAAGCCATCCTGCGCTTTTGCGGCCAGCTCACAAAAATGCGACTTGTAAAATGGAGCTTCAGGGCACTGCAATTCACAAACCTGCAGAGTTATAAATGATAACTCTCGTCCACAAATATATTGAGGGAAGGCAAAGAAGAGGATTTGAAATCAAGGCAGAATTGCAGGAAACAGATTTCAGGAGGTAGACTCGAATCGCCTTTAAAGCACATGAAAAGCGGCAAAACGTTGACAATGATGCCCTTGGCCAAAAAGGGCGTATGCGTTTTTTCCTGAATATATTCAGGAAAAAACGCATACGCCCTTTTTGGCCAACCAAGCAACTTGGAAAGGCAAATCTGCGCTACAAAGAAGTCTCGCTTCCCATCGGTCAAAAGGGCCATGCTGAAAAAAGTGTCAAAACCAGAAATGCAGGACAGGCCATGGAGAAATGGGAGCCTTGCTACACTAATGGGCGGGATGTAAATTGCCCACAGCCACTCTGGAGAAGGGTACGGTGTGTCCTGAAACATCTAAAAAACACAGCTGAGAGAGCATAGGGCACTTCCACGCATGGGGGGATAAAGTGGGAAAATTGAAAATTAGCAAGACACAAGCACCCCAAAGTTTAGGGCTGCTCTGTTGACAAGGACCTCCACTTCATTCCACCTTAAATATCCCAGGAAAGCGAAAAATGGATAAAAAAGTTGTGGTCCTTATGTACAATGGAATATCACTCAGCCATGAAATCAATGTCATAAGGCTAGTAGCAGCATGATGAGTGGATTTAGGTACGACGATTCTAAGTGAAATAAGTCACACAGAAAAGGACACTTCTTATAAGGTGTCACTTATAGAGGGAATGTAAAAACCATTACACTTGAACTGAATTACAAAACAGAACAGAGTCACACATGCAGAAAACACACTATGGCTGCTTAACGGGAAAGGTGAGGTGGGGTGATACATAAAACAAGAGTTTCAAATTAGCTCAGATACCGTTCCATAAACCCAATATGTAATAGACAAGACCTACTCCTTGCTCAGAGAACTGGACTCAACACGCCCGATTCACCGCACAAGAATATATCTGACTAGTAATAATCTTAAAACCTATGTATTGATATCTCTCTGTTAGTGTGTCAAGTGGGTGTAAAGCGGCATAAACACAGCCGTGAAAAGCAGCTAAACCCCATTATAAAAATAAATTACTTTTAAAAACCCATGAAACAAAGACAGGGAAAGACAGAGAAATTCTTACACAATTCGTTCAGGGGCTGTGATGCAACCTGGATTGACCATATCTAGACCCACAGCTGGATGAGACATAAGGGTGGACACTCTTGGGGCTGAGAGGTTTGGTGAGGTTGGGTGAGCAAACGCAGACCCTTTAAAGTAATACTGCGTGCTACCCATCGCATGGGTCCCAAATCTCCAGGTTCAAGGGCATCTTCCTACATCGAAATCATGCATGAGAAATCCAGAAGATGGTACACCGTGTGATGGGGAAAGGTTTCTAAAACGCACCTCATTTCTCATCTCCTTGTGCTCGGGTTCGCCATTCCAGCCACTTTACTAGCAATCTCCCTACTTGGAGCCTCAGCACCTTTAACCTCCTGTTCCGTACAGGTTACAATTTGTCCTGAGGATGAACGGGAAGACGGGGAAGCAATGAGAGACTAGCTCTTGGATTTGGGACAGGCAGAGGTCACTCTATTTTCCCATCAGGAAGAAGAATTAACCACAGGCTCAGCCTGCCCCCCAGAACCAGAACAGGGCCTGAAGCCATCCTGCGCTTTTGCGGCCAGCTCCCAAAAAAGGGACTTGTAAAATGGAGCTTCAGGGCACTGCAATTCACAAACCTGCAGAGTTATAAATGATAACTCTCGTCCACAAATATATTGAGGGAAGGCAAAGAAGAGGATTTGAAATCAAGGCAGAATTGCAGGAAACAGATTTCAGGAGGTAGATTCGAATCGCCTTTAAAGCACATGAAAAGCGGCAAAACGTTGACAATGATGCCCTTGGCCAAAAAGGGCGTATGCGTTTTTTCCTGAATATACTCAGGAAAAAACGCATACGCCCTTTTTGGCCAACCAAGCAACCTGTAAAGGCAAATCAGCGCTACAAAGAAGTCTCGCTTCCCATCGGTCAAAAGGGCCATGCTGAAAAAAGTGTCAAAACCAGAAATGCAGGACAGGCCATGGAGAAATGGGAGCCTTGCTACACTAATGGGCGGGATGTAAATTGCCCACAGCCACTCTGGAGAAGGGTACGGTGTGTCCTGAAACATCTAAAAAACACAGCTGAGAGAGCATAGGGCACTTCCACGCATGGGGGGATAAAGTGGGAAAATTGAAAATTAGCAAGACACAAGCACCCCAAAGTTTAGGGCTGCTCTGTTGACAAGGACCTCCACTTCATTCCACCTTAAATATCCCAGGAAAGCGAAAAATGGATAAAAAAGTTGTGGTCCTTATGTACAATGGAATATCACTCAGCCATGAAATCAATGTCATAAGGCTAGTAGCAGCATGATGAGTGGATTTAGGTACGACGATTCTAAGTGAAATAAGTCACACAGAAAAGGACACTTCTCATAAGGTGTCACTTATAGAGGGAATGTAAAAACCGTTACACTTGAACTGAATTACAAAACAGAACAGAGTCACACATGCAGAAAACACACTATGGCTGCTTAACGGGAAAGGTGAGGTGGGGTGATACATAAAACAAGAGTTTCAAATTAGCTCAGATACCGTTCCATAAACCCAATATGTAATAGACAAGACCTACTCCTTGCTCAGAGAACTGGACTCAACACGCCCGATTCACCGCACAAGAATATATCTGACTAGTAATAATCTTAAAACCTATGTATTGATATCTCTCTGTTAGTGTGTCAAGTGGGTGTAAAGCGGCATAAACACAGCCGTGAAAAGCAGCTAAACCCCATTATAAAAATAAATTACTTTTAAAAACCCATGATACAAAGACAGGGAAAGAGAGAGAAATTCTTACACAATACGTTCAGGGGCTGTGATGCAACCTGGATTGACCATATCTAGACCCACAGCTGGATGAGACATAAGGGTGGACACTCTTGGGGCTGAGAGGTCTGGTGAGGTTGGGTGAGCAAACGCAGACCCTTTAAAGTAATACTGCGTGCTACCCATCGCATGGGTCCCAAATATCCAGGTTCAAGGGCATCTTCCTACATCGAAAACATGCATGAGAAACCCAGAAGATGGTACACCGTGTGATGGGGAAAGGTTTCTAAAACGCACCTCATTTCTCATCTCCTTGTGCTCGGGTTCGCCATTCCAGCCACTTTACTAGCAATCTCCCTACTTGGAACCTCAGCACCTTTAACCTCCTGTTCCGTACAGGTTGCAATTTGTCCTGAGGATGAACGGGAAGACGGGGAAGCAATGAGAGACTAGCTCTTGGTTTTGGGACAGGCAGAGGTCACTCTATTTTCCCATCAGGAAGAAGAATTAACCACAGGCTCAGCCTGCCCCCCAGAACCAGAACAGGGCCTGAAGCCATCCTGCGCTTTTGCGGCCAGCTCCCAAAAAAGGGACTTATAAAATGGAGCTTCAGGGCACTGCAATTCACAAACCTGCAGAGTTATAAATGATAACTCTCGTCCACAAATATATTGAGGGAAGGCAAATAAGAGGATTTGAAATCAAGGCATAATTGCAGGAATCAGATTTCAGGAGGTAGATTCGAATCGCCTTTAAAGCACATGAAAAGCGGCAAGACGTTGACAATGATGCCCTTGGCCAAAAAGGGCGTATGCGATTTTTCCTGAATATATTCAGGAAAAAACGCATACGCCCTTTTTGGCCAACCAAGCAACCTGTAAAGGCAAATCAGCGCTACAAAGCAGTCTCGCTTCCCATCGGTCAAAAGGGCTATGCTGAAAAAAGTGTCAAAACCAGAAATGCAGGACAGGCCATGGAGAAATGGGAGCCTTGCTACACTGATGGGCGGGATGTAATTTGCCCACAGCCACTCTGGAGAAGGGTACGGTGTGTCCTGAAACATCTAAAAAACACAGCTTAGAGAGCATAGGGCACTTGACGCATGGGGGGATAAAGTGGGAAAATTGAAAATCAGCAAGACACAAGCACCCCAAAGTTTAGGGCTGCTCTGTTGACAAGGACCTCCACTTCATTCCACCTTAAATATCCCAGGAAAGCGAAAAATGGATAAAAAAGTGGTGCTCCTTATGTACAATGGAATATCACTCAGCCATGAAATCAATGTCATAAGGCTAGTAGCAGCATGATGAGTGGATTTAGGTACGACGATTCTAAGTGAAATAAGTCACACAGAAAAGGACACTTCTTATAAGGTGTCACTTATAGAGGGAATGTAAAAACCATTACACTTGAACTGAATTACAAAACAGAACAGAGTCACACATGCAGAAAACACACTATGGCTGCTTAACGGGAAAGGTGAGGTGGGGTGATACATAAAACAAGAGTTTCAAATTAGCTCAGATACCGTTCCATAAACCCAATATGTAATAGACAAGACCTACTCCTTGCTCAGAGAACTGGACTCAACACGCCCGATTCACCGCACAAGAATATATCTGACTAGTAATAATCTTAAAACCTATGTATTGATATCTCTCTGTTAGTGTGTCAAGTGGGTGTAAAGCGGCATAAACACAGCCGTGAAAAGCAGCTAAACCCCATTATAAAAATAAATTACTTTTAAAAACCCATGAAACAAAGACAGGGAAAGACAGAGAAATTCTTACACAATTCGTTCAGGGGCTGTGATGCAACCTGGATTGACCATATCTAGACCCACAGCTGGATGAGACATAAGGGTGGACACTCTTGGGGCTGAGAGGTTTGGTGAGGTTGGGTGAGCAAACGCAGACCCTTTAAAGTAATACTGCGTGCTACCCATCGCATGGGTCCCAAATCTCCAGGTTCAAGGGCATCTTCCTACATCGAAATCATGCATGAGAAATCCAGAAGATGGTACACCGTGTGATGGGGAAAGGTTTCTAAAACGCACCTCATTTCTCATCTCCTTGTGCTCGGGTTCGCCATTCCAGCCACTTTACTAGCAATCTCCCTACTTGGAGCATCAGCACCTTTAACCTCCTGTTCCGTACAGGTTGCAATTTGCCCTGAGGACGAACGGGAAGACGGGGAAGCAATGAGAGACTAGCTCTTGGTGTTGGGACAGGCACAGGTCACTCTATTTTCCCTTCAGGAAGAAGAATTAACCACAGGCTCAGCCTGCCCCCCGGAACCAGAACAGGGCCTGAAGCCATCCTGCGCTTTTGCGGCCAGCTCCCCAAAAAGCGACTTTTAAAATGGAGCTTCAGGGCACTGCAATTCACAAACCTGCAGAGTTATAAATGATAACTCTCGTCCACAAATATATTGAGGGAAGGCAAAGAAGAGGATTTGAAATCAAGGCATAATTGCAGGAATCAGATTTCAGGAGGTAGATTCGAATCGCCTTTAAAGCACATGAAAAGCGGCAAAACGTTGACAATGATGCCCTTGGCCAAAAAGGGCGTATGCGTTTTTTCCTGAATATATTCAGGAAAAAACGCATACGCCCTTTTTGGCCAACCAAGCAACCTGTAAAGGCAAATCAGCGCTACAAAGCAGTCTCGCTTCCCATCGGTCAAAAGGGCTATGCTGAAAAAAGTGTCAAAACCAGAAATGCAGGACAGGCCATGGAGAAATGGGAGCCTTGCTACACTGATGGGCGGGATGTAATTTGCCCACAGCCACTCTGGAGAAGGGTACGGTGTGTCCTGAAACATCTAAAAAACACAGCTTAGAGAGCATAGGGCACTTGACGCATGGGGGGATAAAGTGGGAAAATTGAAAATCAGCAAGACACAAGCACCCCAAAGTTTAGGGCTGCTCTGTTGACAAGGACCTCCACTTCATTCCACCTTAAATATCCCAGGAAAGCGAAAAATGGATAAAAAAGTTGTGCTCCTTATGTACAATGGAATATCACTCAGCCATGAAATCAATGTCATAAGGCTAGTAGCAGCATGATGAGTGGATTTAGGTACGACGATTCTAAGTGAAATAAGTCACACAGAAAAGGACACTTCTTATAAGGTGTCACTTATAGAGGGAATGTAAAAACCATTACACTTGAACTGAATTACAAAACAGAACAGAGTCACACATGCAGAAAACACACTATGGCTGCTTAACGGGAAAGGTGAGGTGGGGTGATACATAAAACAAGAGTTTCAAATTAGCTCAGATACCGTTCCATAAACCCAATATGTAATAGACAAGACCTACTCCTTGCTCAGAGAACTGGACTCAACACGCCCGATTCACCGCACAAGAATATATCTGACTAGTAATAATCTTAAAACCTATGTATTGATATCTCTCTGTTAGTGTGTCAAGTGGGTGTAAAGCGGCATAAACACAGCCGTGAAAAGCAGCTAAACCCCATTATAAAAATAAATTACTTTTAAAAACCCATGAAACAAAGACAGGGAAAGAGAGAGAAATTCTTACACAATTCGTTCAGGGGCTGTGATGCAACCTGGATTGACCATATCTAGACCCACAGCTGGATGAGACATAAGGGTGGACACTCTTGGGGCTGAGAGGTTTGGTGAGGTTGGGTGAGCAAACGCAGACCCTTTAAAGTAATACTGCGTGCTACCCATCGCATGGGTCCCAAATCTCCAGGTTCAAGGGCATCTTCCTACATCGAAATCATGCATGAGAAATCCAGAAGATGGTACACCGTGTGATGGGGAAAGGTTTCTAAAACGCACCTCATTTCTCATCTCCTTGTGCTCGGGTTCGCCATTCCAGCCACTTTACTAGCAATCTCCCTACTTGGAGCATCAGCACCTTTAACCTCCTGTTCCGTACAGGTTGCAATTTGCCCTGAGGATGAACGGGAAGACGGGGAACCAATGAGAGACTAGCTCTTGGTGTTGGGACAGGCACAGGTCACTCTATTTTCCCTTCAGGAAGAAGAATTAACCACAGGCTCAGCCTGCCCCCCGGAACCAGAACAGGGCCTGAAGCCATCCTGCGCTTTTGCGGCCAGCTCACAAAAATGCGACTTGTAAAATGGAGCTTCAGGGCACTGCAATTCACAAACCTGCAGAGTTATAAATGATAACTCTCGTCCACAAATATATTGAGGGAAGGCAAAGAAGAGGATTTGAAATCAAGGCAGAATTGCAGGAAACAGATTTCAGGAGGTAGACTCGAATCGCCTTTAAAGCACATGAAAAGCGGCAAAACGTTGACAATGATGCCCTTGGCCAAAAAGGGCGTATGCGTTTTTTCCTGAATATATTCAGGAAAAAACGCATACGCCCTTTTTGGCCAACCAAGCAACTTGGAAAGGCAAATCTGCGCTACAAAGAAGTCTCGCTTCCCATCGGTCAAAAGGGCCATGCTGAAAAAAGTGTCAAAACCAGAAATGCAGGACAGGCCATGGAGAAATGGGAGCCTTGCTACACTAATGGGCGGGATGTAAATTGCCCACAGCCACTCTGGAGAAGGGTACGGTGTGTCCTGAAACATCTAAAAAACACAGCTGAGAGAGCATAGGGCACTTCCACGCATGGGGGGATAAAGTGGGAAAATTGAAAATTAGCAAGACACAAGCACCCCAAAGTTTAGGGCTGCTCTGTTGACAAGGACCTCCACTTCATTCCACCTTAAATATCCCAGGAAAGCGAAAAATGGATAAAAAAGTTGTGGTCCTTATGTACAATGGAATATCACTCAGCCATGAAATCAATGTCATAAGGCTAGTAGCAGCATGATGAGTGGATTTAGGTACGACGATTCTAAGTGAAATAAGTCACACAGAAAAGGACACTTCTCATAAGGTGTCACTTATAGAGGGAATGTAAAAACCGTTACACTTGAACTGAATTACAAAACAGAACAGAGTCACACATGCAGAAAACACACTATGGCTGCTTAACGGGAAAGGTGAGGTGGGGTGATACATAAAACAAGAGTTTCAAATTAGCTCAGATACCGTTCCATAAACCCAATATGTAATAGACAAGACCTACTCCTTGCTCAGAGAACTGGACTCAACACGCCCGATTCACCGCACAAGAATATATCTGACTAGTAATAATCTTAAAACCTATGTATTGATATCTCTCTGTTAGTGTGTCAAGTGGGTGTAAAGCGGCATAAACACAGCCGTGAAAAGCAGCTAAACCCCATTATAAAAATAAATTACTTTTAAAAACCCATGATACAAAGACAGGGAAAGAGAGAGAAATTCTTACACAATACGTTCAGGGGCTGTGATGCAACCTGGATTGACCATATCTAGACCCACAGCTGGATGAGACATAAGGGTGGACACTCTTGGGGCTGAGAGGTCTGGTGAGGTTGGGTGAGCAAACGCAGACCCTTTAAAGTAATACTGCGTGCTACCCATCGCATGGGTCCCAAATATCCAGGTTCAAGGGCATCTTCCTACATCGAAAACATGCATGAGAAACCCAGAAGATGGTACACCGTGTGATGGGGAAAGGTTTCTAAAACGCACCTCATTTCTCATCTCCTTGTGCTCGGGTTCGCCATTCCAGCCACTTTACTAGCAATCTCCCTACTTGGAACCTCAGCACCTTTAACCTCCTGTTCCGTACAGGTTGCAATTTGTCCTGAGGATGAACGGGAAGACGGGGAAGCAATGAGAGACTAGCTCTTGGTTTTGGGACAGGCAGAGGTCACTCTATTTTCCCATCAGGAAGAAGAATTAACCACAGGCTCAGCCTGCCCCCCAGAACCAGAACAGGGCCTGAAGCCATCCTGCGCTTTTGCGGCCAGCTCCCAAAAAAGGGACTTATAAAATGGAGCTTCAGGGCACTGCAATTCACAAACCTGCAGAGTTATAAATGATAACTCTCGTCCACAAATATATTGAGGGAAGGCAAATAAGAGGATTTGAAATCAAGGCATAATTGCAGGAATCAGATTTCAGGAGGTAGATTCGAATCGCCTTTAAAGCACATGAAAAGCGGCAAGACGTTGACAATGATGCCCTTGGCCAAAAAGGGCGTATGCGATTTTTCCTGAATATATTCAGGAAAAAACGCATACGCCCTTTTTGGCCAACCAAGCAACCTGTAAAGGCAAATCAGCGCTACAAAGAAGTCTCGCTTCCCATCGGTCAAAAGGGCTATGCTGAAAAAAGTGTCAAAACCAGAAATGCAGGACAGGCCATGGAGAAATGGGAGCCTTGCTACACTGATGGGCGGGATGTAATTTGCCCACAGCCACTCTGGAGAAGGGTACGGTGTGTCCTGAAACATCTAAAAAACACAGCTTAGAGAGCATAGGGCACTTCCACGCATGGGGGGATAAAGTGGGAAAATTGAAAATCAGCAAGACACAAGCACCCCAAAGTTTAGGGCTGCTCTGTTGACAAGGACCTCCACTTCATTCCACCTTAAATATCCCAGGAAAGCGAAAAATGGATAAAAAAGTTGTGGTCCTTATGTACAATGGAATATCACTCAGCCATGAAATCAATGTCATAAGGCTAGTAGCAGCATGATGAGTGGATTTAGGTACGACGATTCTAAGTGAAATAAGTCACACAGAAAAGGACACTTCTCATAAGGTGTCACTTATAGAGGGAATGTAAAAACCGTTACACTTGAACTGAATTACAAAACAGAACAGAGTCACACATGCAGAAAACACACTATGGCTGCTTAACAGGAAAGGTGAGGTGGGGTGATACATAAAACAAGAGTTTCAAATTAGCTCAGATACCGTTCCCTAAACCCAATATGTAATAGACAAGACCTACTCCTTGCTCAGAGAACTGGACTCAACACGCCCGATTCACCGCACAAGAATATATCTGACTAGTAATAATCTTAAAACCTATGTATTGATATCTCTCTGTTAGTGTGTCAAGTGGGTGTAAAGCGGCATAAACACAGCCGTGAAAAGCAGCTAAACCCCATTATAAAAATAAATTACTTTTAAAAACCCATGATACAAAGACAGGGAAAGAGAGAGAAATTCTTACACAATTCGTTCAGGGGCTGTGATGCAACCTGGATTGACCATATCTAGACCCACAGCTGGATGAGACATAAGGGTGGACACTCTTGGGGCTGAGAGGTTTGGTGAGGTTGGGTGAGCAAACGCAGACCCTTTAAAGTAATACTGCGTGCTACCCATCTCATGGGTCCCAAATCTCCAGGTTCAAGGGCATCTTCCTACATCGAAAACATGCATGAGAAACCCAGAAGATGGTACACCGTGTGATGGGGAAAGGTTTCTAAAACGCACCTCATTTCTCATCTCCTTGTGCTCGGGTTCGCCATTCCAGCCACTTTACTAGCAATCTCCCTACTTGGAGCATCAGCACCTTTAACCTCCTGTTCCGTACAGGTTGCAATTTGTCCTGAGGATGAACGGGAAGACGGGGAACCAATGAGAGACTAGCTCTTGGTGTTGGGACAGGCACAGGTCACTCTATTTTCCCATCAGGAAGAAGAATTAACCACAGGCTCAGCCTGCCCCCCAGAACCAGAACAGGGCCTGAAGCCATCCTGCGCTTTTGCGGCCAGCTCCCAAAAAAGCGACTTGTAAAATGGAGCTTCAGGGCACTGCAATTCACAAACCTGCAGAGTTATAAATGATAACTCTCGTCCACAAATATATTGAGGGAAGGCAAAAAAGAGGATTGGAAATCAAGGCAGAATTGCAGGAATCAGATTTCAGGAGGTAGATTCGAATCGCCTTTAAAGCACATGAAAAGCGGCAAAACGTTGACAATGATGCCCTTGGCCAAAAAGGGCGTATGCGTTTTTTCCTGAATATATTCAGGAAAAAACGCATACGCCCTTTTTGGCCAACCAAGCAACTTGGAAAGGCAAATCAGCGCTACAAAGAAGTCTCGCTTCCCATCGGTCAAAAGGGCCATGCTGAAAAAAGTGTCAAAACCAGAAATGCAGGACAGGCCATGGAGAAATGGGAGCCTTGCTACACTAATGGGCGGGATGTAAATTGCCCACAGCCACTCTGGAGAAGGGTACGGTGTGTCCTGAAACATCTAAAAAACACAGCTGAGAGAGCATAGGGCACTTCCACGCATGGGGGGATAAAGTGGGAAAATTGAAAATTCGCAAGACACAAGCACCCCAAAGTTTAGGGCTGCTCTGTTGACAAGGACCTCCACTTCATTCCACCTTAAATATCCCAGGAAAGCGAAAAATGGATAAAAAAGTTGTGGTCCTTATGTACAATGGAATATCACTCAGCCATGAAATCAATGTCATAAGGCTAGTAGCAGCATGATGAGTGGATTTAGGTACGACGATTCTAAGTGAAATAAGTCACACAGAAAAGGACACTTCTCATAAGGTGTCACTTATAGAGGGAATGTAAACACCATTACACTTGAACTGAATTACAAAACAGAACAGAGTCACACATGCAGAAAACACACTATGGCTGCTTAACGGGAAAGGTGAGGTGGGGTGATACATAAAACAAGAGTTTCAAATTAGCTCAGATACCGTTCCATAAACCCAATATGTAATAGACAAGACCTACTCCTTGCTCAGAGAACTGGACTCAACATGCCCGATTCACCGCACAAGAATATATCTGACTAGTAATAATCTTAAAACCTATGTATTGATATCTCTCTGTTAGTGTGTCAAGTGGGTGTAAAGCGGCATAAACACAGCCGTGAAAAGCAGCTAAACCCCATTATAAAAATAAATTACTTTTAAAAACCCATGATACAAAGACAGGGAAAGAGAGAGAAATTCTTACACAATTCGTTCAGGGGCTGTGATGCAACCTGGATTGACCATATCTAGACCCACAGCTGGATGAGACATAAGGGTGGACACTCTTGGGGCTGAGAGGTTTGGTGAGGTTGGGTGAGCAAACGCAGACCCTTTAAAGTAATACTGCGTGCTACCCATTGCATGGGTCCCAAATCTCCAGGTTCAAGGGCATCTTCCTACATCGAAAACATGCATGAGAAACCCAGAAGATGGTACACCGTGTGATGGGGAAAGGTTTCTAAAACGCACCTCATTTCTCATCTCCTTGTGCTCGGGTTCGCCATTCCAGCCACTTTACTACCAATCTCCCTACTTGGAGCCTCAGCACCTTTAACCTCCTGTTCCGTACAGGTTGCAATTTGTCCTGAGGATGAACGGGAAGACGGGGAAGCAATGAGAGACTAGCTCTTGGTTTTGGGACAGGCAGAGGTCACTCTATTTTCCCATCAGGAAGAAGAATTAACCACAGGCTCATCCTGCCCCCCGGAACCAGAACAGGGCCTGAAGCCATCCTGCACTTTTGCGGCCAGCTCCCAAAAAAGCGACTTTTAAAATGGAGCTTCAGGGCACTGCAATTCACAAACCTGCAGAGTTATAAATGATAACTCTCGTCCACAAATATATTGAGGGAAGGCAAAGAAGAGGATTTGAAATCAAGGCATAATTGCAGGAATCAGATTTCAGGAGGTAGATTCAAATCGCCTTTAAAGCACATGAAAAGCGGCAAAACGTTGACAATGATGCCCTTGGCCAAAAAGGGCGTATGCGTTTTTTCCTGAATATATTCAGGAAAAAACGCATACGCCCTTTTTGGCCAACCAAGCAACCTGTAAAGGCAAATCAGCGCTACAAGGCAGTCTCGCTTCCCATCGGTCAAAAGGGCTATGCTGAAAAAAGTGTCAAAACCAGAAATGCAGGACAGGCCATGGAGAAATGGGAGCCTTGCTACACTGATGGGCGGGATGTAATTTGCCCACAGCCACTCTGGAGAAGGGTACGGTGTGTCCTGAAACATCTAAAAAACACAGCTTAGAGAGCATAGGGCACTTGACGCATGGGGGGATAAAGTGGGAAAATTGAAAATCAGCAAGACACAAGCACCCCAAAGTTTAGGGCTGCTCTGTTGACAAGGACCTCCACTTCATTCCACCTTAAATATCCCAGGAAAGCGAAAAATGGATAAAAAAGTTGTGCTCCTTATGTACAATGGAATATCACTCAGCCATGAAATCAATGTCATAAGGCTAGTAGCAGCATGATGAGTGGATTTAGGTACGACGATTCTAAGTGAAATAAGTCACACAGAAAAGGACACTTCTCATAAGGTGTCATTATAGAGGGAATGTAAAAACCATTACACTTGAACTGAATTACAAAACAGAACAGAGTCACACATGCAGAAAACACACTATGGCTGCTTAACGGGAAAGGTGAGGTGGGGTGATACATAAAACAAGAGTTTCAAATTAGCTCAGATACCGTTCCCTAAACCCAATATGTAATAGACAAGACCTACTCCTTGCTCAGAGAACTGGACTCAACACGCCCGATTCACCGCACAAGAATATATCTGACTAGTAATAATCTTAAAACCTATGTATTGATATCTCTCTGTTAGTGTGTCAAGTGGGTGTAAAGCGGCATAAACACAGCCGTGAAAAGCAGCTAAACCCCATTATAAAAATAAATTACTTTTAAAAACCCATGAAACAAAGACAGGGAAAGACAGAGAAATTCTTACACAATTCGTTCAGGGGCTGTGATGCAACCTGGATTGACCATATCTAGACCCACAGCTGGATGAGACATAAGGGTGGACACTCTTGGGGCTGAGAGGTTTGGTGAGGTTGGGTGAGCAAACGCAGACCATTTAAAGTAATACTGCGTGCTACCCATCGCATGGGTCCCAAATCTCCAGGTTCAAGGGCATCTTCCTACATCGAAATCATGCATGAGAAATCCAGAAGATGGTACACCGTGTGATGGGGAAAGGTTTCTAAAACGCACCTCATTTCTCATCTCCTTGTGCTCGGGTTCGCCATTCCAGCCACTTTACTAGCAATCTCCCTACTTGGAGCATCAGCACCTTTAACCTCCTGTTCCGTACAGGTTGCAATTTGCCCTGAGGATGAACGGGAAGACGGGGAACCAATGAGAGACTAGCTCTTGGTGTTGGGACAGGCACAGGTCACTCTATTTTCCCTTCAGGAAGAAGAATTAACCACAGGCTCAGCCTGCCCCCCGGAACCAGAACAGGGCCTGAAGCCATCCTGCGCTTTTGCGGCCAGCTCACAAAAATGCGACTTGTAAAATGGAGCTTCAGGGCACTGCAATTCACAAACCTGCAGAGTTATAAATGATAACTCTCGTCCACAAATATATTGAGGGAAGGCAAAAAAGAGGATTGGAAATCAAGGCAGAATTGCAGGAATCAGATTTCAGGAGGTAGATTCGAATCGCCTTTAAAGCACATGAAAAGCGGCAAAACGTTGACAATGATGCCCTTGGCCAAAAAGGGCGTATGCGTTTTTTCCTGAATATATTCAGGAAAAAACGCATACGCCCTTTTTGGCCAACCAAGCAACTTGGAAAGGCAAATCAGCGCTACAAAGAAGTCTCGCTTCCCATCGGTCAAAAGGGCCATGCTGAAAAAAGTGTCAAAACCAGAAATGCAGGACAGGCCATGGAGAAATGGGAGCCTTGCTACACTAATGGGCGGGATGTAAATTGCCCACAGCCACTCTGGAGAAGGGTACGGTGTGTCCTGAAACATCTAAAAAACACAGCTGAGAGAGCATAGGGCACTTCCACGCATGGGGGGATAAAGTGGGAAAATTGAAAATTCGCAAGACACAAGCACCCCAAAGTTTAGGGCTGCTCTGTTGACAAGGACCTCCACTTCATTCCACCTTAAATATCCCAGGAAAGCGAAAAATGGATAAAAAAGTTGTGGTCCTTATGTACAATGGAATATCACTCAGCCATGAAATCAATGTCATAAGGCTAGTAGCAGCATGATGAGTGGATTTAGGTACGACGATTCTAAGTGAAATAAGTCACACAGAAAAGGACACTTCTCATAAGGTGTCACTTATAGAGGGAATGTAAACACCATTACACTTGAACTGAATTACAAAACAGAACAGAGTCACACATGCAGAAAACACACTATGGCTGCTTAACGGGAAAGGTGAGGTGGGGTGATACATAAAACAAGAGTTTCAAATTAGCTCAGATACCGTTCCATAAACCCAATATGTAATAGACAAGACCTACTCCTTGCTCAGAGAACTGGACTCAACATGCCCGATTCACCGCACAAGAATATATCTGACTAGTAATAATCTTAAAACCTATGTATTGATATCTCTCTGTTAGTGTGTCAAGTGGGTGTAAAGCGGCATAAACACAGCCGTGAAAAGCAGCTAAACCCCATTATAAAAATAAATTACTTTTAAAAACCCATGATACAAAGACAGGGAAAGAGAGAGAAATTCTTACACAATTCGTTCAGGGGCTGTGATGCAACCTGGATTGACCATATCTAGACCCACAGCTGGATGAGACATAAGGGTGGACACTCTTGGGGCTGAGAGGTTTGGTGAGGTTGGGTGAGCAAACGCAGACCCTTTAAAGTAATACTGCGTGCTACCCATTGCATGGGTCCCAAATCTCCAGGTTCAAGGGCATCTTCCTACATCGAAAACATGCATGAGAAACCCAGAAGATGGTACACCGTGTGATGGGGAAAGGTTTCTAAAACGCACCTCATTTCTCATCTCCTTGTGCTCGGGTTCGCCATTCCAGCCACTTTACTACCAATCTCCCTACTTGGAGCCTCAGCACCTTTAACCTCCTGTTCCGTACAGGTTGCAATTTGTCCTGAGGATGAACGGGAAGACGGGGAAGCAATGAGAGACTAGCTCTTGGTTTTGGGACAGGCAGAGGTCACTCTATTTTCCCATCAGGAAGAAGAATTAACCACAGGCTCATCCTGCCCCCCGGAACCAGAACAGGGCCTGAAGCCATCCTGCACTTTTGCGGCCAGCTCCCAAAAAAGCGACTTTTAAAATGGAGCTTCAGGGCACTGCAATTCACAAACCTGCAGAGTTATAAATGATAACTCTCGTCCACAAATATATTGAGGGAAGGCAAAGAAGAGGATTTGAAATCAAGGCATAATTGCAGGAATCAGATTTCAGGAGGTAGATTCAAATCGCCTTTAAAGCACATGAAAAGCGGCAAAACGTTGACAATGATGCCCTTGGCCAAAAAGGGCGTATGCGTTTTTTCCTGAATATATTCAGGAAAAAACGCATACGCCCTTTTTGGCCAACCAAGCAACCTGTAAAGGCAAATCAGCGCTACAAGGCAGTCTCGCTTCCCATCGGTCAAAAGGGCTATGCTGAAAAAAGTGTCAAAACCAGAAATGCAGGACAGGCCATGGAGAAATGGGAGCCTTGCTACACTGATGGGCGGGATGTAATTTGCCCACAGCCACTCTGGAGAAGGGTACGGTGTGTCCTGAAACATCTAAAAAACACAGCTTAGAGAGCATAGGGCACTTGACGCATGGGGGGATAAAGTGGGAAAATTGAAAATCAGCAAGACACAAGCACCCCAAAGTTTAGGGCTGCTCTGTTGACAAGGACCTCCACTTCATTCCACCTTAAATATCCCAGGAAAGCGAAAAATGGATAAAAAAGTTGTGCTCCTTATGTACAATGGAATATCACTCAGCCATGAAATCAATGTCATAAGGCTAGTAGCAGCATGATGAGTGGATTTAGGTACGACGATTCTAAGTGAAATAAGTCACACAGAAAAGGACACTTCTTATAAGGTGTCATTATAGAGGGAATGTAAAAACCATTACACTTGAACTGAATTACAAAACAGAACAGAGTCACACATGCAGAAAACACACTATGGCTGCTTAACGGGAAAGGTGAGGTGGGGTGATACATAAAACAAGAGTTTCAAATTAGCTCAGATACCGTTCCATAAACCCAATATGTAATAGACAAGACCTACTCCTTGCTCAGAGAACTGGACTCAACACGCCCGATTCACCGCACAAGAATATATCTGACTAGTAATAATCTTAAAACCTATGTATTGATATCTCTCTGTTAGTGTGTCAAGTGGGTGTAAAGCGGCATAAACACAGCCGTGAAAAGCAGCTAAACCCCATTATAAAAATAAATTACTTTTAAAAACCCATGAAACAAAGACAGGGAAAGACAGAGAAATTCTTACACAATTCGTTCAGGGGCTGTGATGCAACCTGGATTGACCATATCTAGACCCACAGCTGGATGAGACATAAGGGTGGACACTCTTGGGGCTGAGAGGTTTGGTGAGGTTGGGTGAGCAAACGCAGACCATTTAAAGTAATACTGCGTGCTACCCATCGCATGGGTCCCAAATCTCCAGGTTCAAGGGCATCTTCCTACATCGAAATCATGCATGAGAAATCCAGAAGATGGTACACCGTGTGATGGGGAAAGGTTTCTAAAACGCACCTCATTTCTCATCTCCTTGTGCTCGGGTTCGCCATTCCAGCCACTTTACTAGCAATCTCCCTACTTGGAGCATCAGCACCTTTAACCTCCTGTTCCGTACAGGTTGCAATTTGCCCTGAGGATGAACGGGAAGATGGGGAACCAATGAGAGACTAGCTCTTGGTGTTGGGACAGGCACAGGTCACTCTATTTTCCCTTCAGGAAGAAGAATTAACCACAGGCTCAGCCTGCCCCCCGGAACCAGAACAGGGCCTGAAGCCATCCTGCGCTTTTGCGGCCAGCTCACAAAAATGCGACTTGTAAAATGGAGCTTCAGGGCACTGCAATTCACAAACCTGCAGAGTTATAAATGATAACTCTCGTCCACAAATATATTGAGGGAAGGCAAAAAAGAGGATTGGAAATCAAGGCAGAATTGCAGGAATCAGATTTCAGGAGGTAGATTCGAATCGCCTTTAAAGCACATGAAAAGCGGCAAAACGTTGACAATGATGCCCTTGGCCAAAAAGGGCGTATGCGTTTTTTCCTGAATATATTCAGGAAAAAACGCATACGCCCTTTTTGGCCAACCAAGCAACTTGGAAAGGCAAATCAGCGCTACAAAGAAGTCTCGCTTCCCATCGGTCAAAAGGGCCATGCTGAAAAAAGTGTCAAAACCAGAAATGCAGGACAGGCCATGGAGAAATGGGAGCCTTGCTACACTAATGGGCGGGATGTAAATTGCCCACAGCCACTCTGGAGAAGGGTACGGTGTGTCCTGAAACATCTAAAAAACACAGCTGAGAGAGCATAGGGCACTTCCACGCATGGGGGGATAAAGTGGGAAAATTGAAAATTCGCAAGACACAAGCACCCCAAAGTTTAGGGCTGCTCTGTTGACAAGGACCTCCACTTCATTCCACCTTAAATATCCCAGGAAAGCGAAAAATGGATAAAAAAGTTGTGGTCCTTATGTACAATGGAATATCACTCAGCCATGAAATCAATGTCATAAGGCTAGTAGCAGCATGATGAGTGGATTTAGGTACGACGATTCTAAGTGAAATAAGTCACACAGAAAAGGACACTTCTCATAAGGTGTCACTTATAGAGGGAATGTAAACACCATTACACTTGAACTGAATTACAAAACAGAACAGAGTCACACATGCAGAAAACACACTATGGCTGCTTAACGGGAAAGGTGAGGTGGGGTGATACATAAAACAAGAGTTTCAAATTAGCTCAGATACCGTTCCATAAACCCAATATGTAATAGACAAGACCTACTCCTTGCTCAGAGAACTGGACTCAACATGCCCGATTCACCGCACAAGAATATATCTGACTAGTAATAATCTTAAAACCTATGTATTGATATCTCTCTGTTAGTGTGTCAAGTGGGTGTAAAGCGGCATAAACACAGCCGTGAAAAGCAGCTAAACCCCATTATAAAAATAAATTACTTTTAAAAACCCATGATACAAAGACAGGGAAAGAGAGAGAAATTCTTACACAATTCGTTCAGGGGCTGTGATGCAACCTGGATTGACCATATCTAGACCCACAGCTGGATGAGACATAAGGGTGGACACTCTTGGGGCTGAGAGGTTTGGTGAGGTTGGGTGAGCAAACGCAGACCCTTTAAAGTAATACTGCGTGCTACCCATTGCATGGGTCCCAAATCTCCAGGTTCAAGGGCATCTTCCTACATCGAAAACATGCATGAGAAACCCAGAAGATGGTACACCGTGTGATGGGGAAAGGTTTCTAAAACGCACCTCATTTCTCATCTCCTTGTGCTCGGGTTCGCCATTCCAGCCACTTTACTACCAATCTCCCTACTTGGAGCCTCAGCACCTTTAACCTCCTGTTCCGTACAGGTTGCAATTTGTCCTGAGGATGAACGGGAAGACGGGGAAGCAATGAGAGACTAGCTCTTGGTTTTGGGACAGGCAGAGGTCACTCTATTTTCCCATCAGGAAGAAGAATTAACCACAGGCTCATCCTGCCCCCCGGAACCAGAACAGGGCCTGAAGCCATCCTGCACTTTTGCGGCCAGCTCCCAAAAAAGCGACTTTTAAAATGGAGCTTCAGGGCACTGCAATTCACAAACCTGCAGAGTTATAAATGATAACTCTCGTCCACAAATATATTGAGGGAAGGCAAAGAAGAGGATTTGAAATCAAGGCATAATTGCAGGAATCAGATTTCAGGAGGTAGATTCAAATCGCCTTTAAAGCACATGAAAAGCGGCAAAACGTTGACAATGATGCCCTTGGCCAAAAAGGGCGTATGCGTTTTTTCCTGAATATATTCAGGAAAAAACGCATACGCCCTTTTTGGCCAACCAAGCAACCTGTAAAGGCAAATCAGCGCTACAAGGCAGTCTCGCTTCCCATCGGTCAAAAGGGCTATGCTGAAAAAAGTGTCAAAACCAGAAATGCAGGACAGGCCATGGAGAAATGGGAGCCTTGCTACACTGATGGGCGGGATGTAATTTGCCCACAGCCACTCTGGAGAAGGGTACGGTGTGTCCTGAAACATCTAAAAAACACAGCTTAGAGAGCATAGGGCACTTGACGCATGGGGGGATAAAGTGGGAAAATTGAAAATCAGCAAGACACAAGCACCCCAAAGTTTAGGGCTGCTCTGTTGACAAGGACCTCCACTTCATTCCACCTTAAATATCCCAGGAAAGCGAAAAATGGATAAAAAAGTTGTGCTCCTTATGTACAATGGAATATCACTCAGCCATGAAATCAATGTCATAAGGCTAGTAGCAGCATGATGAGTGGATTTAGGTACGACGATTCTAAGTGAAATAAGTCACACAGAAAAGGACACTTCTTATAAGGTGTCATTATAGAGGGAATGTAAAAACCATTACACTTGAACTGAATTACAAAACAGAACAGAGTCACACATGCAGAAAACACACTATGGCTGCTTAACGGGAAAGGTGAGGTGGGGTGATACATAAAACAAGAGTTTCAAATTAGCTCAGATACCGTTCCATAAACCCAATATGTAATAGACAAGACCTACTCCTTGCTCAGAGAACTGGACTCAACACGCCCGATTCACCGCACAAGAATATATCTGACTAGTAATAATCTTAAAACCTATGTATTGATATCTCTCTGTTAGTGTGTCAAGTGGGTGTAAAGCGGCATAAACACAGCCGTGAAAAGCAGCTAAACCCCATTATAAAAATAAATTACTTTTAAAAACCCATGAAACAAAGACAGGGAAAGACAGAGAAATTCTTACACAATTCGTTCAGGGGCTGTGATGCAACCTGGATTGACCATATCTAGACCCACAGCTGGATGAGACATAAGGGTGGACACTCTTGGGGCTGAGAGGTTTGGTGAGGTTGGGTGAGCAAACGCAGACCATTTAAAGTAATACTGCGTGCTACCCATCGCATGGGTCCCAAATCTCCAGGTTCAAGGGCATCTTCCTACATCGAAATCATGCATGAGAAATCCAGAAGATGGTACACCGTGTGATGGGGAAAGGTTTCTAAAACGCACCTCATTTCTCATCTCCTTGTGCTCGGGTTCGCCATTCCAGCCACTTTACTAGCAATCTCCCTACTTGGAGCATCAGCACCTTTAACCTCCTGTTCCGTACAGGTTGCAATTTGCCCTGAGGATGAACGGGAAGATGGGGAACCAATGAGAGACTAGCTCTTGGTGTTGGGACAGGCACAGGTCACTCTATTTTCCCTTCAGGAAGAAGAATTAACCACAGGCTCAGCCTGCCCCCCGGAACCAGAACAGGGCCTGAAGCCATCCTGCGCTTTTGCGGCCAGCTCACAAAAATGCGACTTGTAAAATGGAGCTTCAGGGCACTGCAATTCACAAACCTGCAGAGTTATAAATGATAACTCTCGTCCACAAATATATTGAGGGAAGGCAAAGAAGAGGATTTGAAATCAAGGCAGAATTGCAGGAAACAGATTTCAGGAGGTAGATTCGAATCGCCTTTAAAGCACATGAAAAGCGGCAAAACGTTGACAATGATGCCCTTGGCCAAAAAGGGCGTATGCGTTTTTTCCTGAATATATTCAGGAAAAAACGCATACGCCCTTTTTGGCCAACCAAGCAACTTGGAAAGGCAAATCTGCGCTACAAAGAAGTCTCGCTTCCCATCGGTCAAAAGGGCCATGCTGAAAAAAGTGTCAAAACCAGAAATGCAGGACAGGCCATGGAGAAATGGGAGCCTTGCTACACTAATGGGCGGGATGTAAATTGCCCACAGCCACTCTGGAGAAGGGTACGGTGTGTCCTGAAACATCTAAAAAACACAGCTGAGAGAGCATAGGGCACTTCCACGCATGGGGGGATAAAGTGGGAAAATTGAAAATTAGCAAGACACAAGCACCCCAAAGTTTAGGGCTGCTCTGTTGACAAGGACCTCCACTTCATTCCACCTTAAATATCCCAGGAAAGCGAAAAATGGATAAAAAAGTTGTGGTCCTTATGTACAATGGAATATCACTCAGCCATGAAATCAATGTCATAAGGCTAGTAGCAGCATGATGAGTGGATTTAGGTACGACAATTCTAAGTGAAATAAGTCACACAGAAAAGGACACTTCTTATAAGGTGTCACTTATAGAGGGAATGTAAAAACCATTACACTTGAACTGAATTACAAAACAGAACAGAGTCACACATGCAGAAAACACACTATGGCTGCTTAACGGGAAAGGTGAGGTGGGGTGATACATAAAACAAGAGTTTCAAATTAGCTCAGATACCGTTCCATAAACCCAATATGTAATAGACAAGACCTACTCCTTGCTCAGAGAACTGGACTCAACACGCCCGATTCACCGCACAAGAATATATCTGACTAGTAATAATCTTAAAACCTATGTATTGATATCTCTCTGTTAGTGTGTCAAGTGGGTGTAAAGCGGCATAAACACAGCCGTGAAAAGCAGCTAAACCCCATTATAAAAATAAATTACTTTTAAAAACCCATGAAACAAAGACAGGGAAAGACAGAGAAATTCTTACACAATTCGTTCAGGGGCTGTGATGCAACCTGGATTGACCATATCTAGACCCACAGCTGGATGAGACATAAGGGTGGACACTCTTGGGGCTGAGAGGTTTGGTGAGGTTGGGTGAGCAAACGCAGACCCTTTAAAGTAATACTGCGTGCTACCCATCGCATGGGTCCCAAATCTCCAGGTTCAAGGGCATCTTCCTACATCGAACTCATGCATGAGAAATCCAGAAGATGGTACACCGTGTGATGGGGAAAGGTTTCTAAAACGCACCTCATTTCTCATCTCCTTGTGCTCGGGTTCGCCATTCCAGCCACTTTACTAGCAATCTCCCTACTTGGAGCCTCAGCACCTTTAACCTCCTGTTCCGTACAGGTTACAATTTGTCCTGAGGATGAACGGGAAGACGGGGAAGCAATGAGAGACTAGCTCTTGGTTTTGGGACAGGCAGAGGTCACTCTATTTTCCCATCAGGAAGAAGAATTAACCACAGGCTCAGCCTGCCCCCCAGAACCAGAACAGGGCCTGAAGCCATCCTGCGCTTTTGCGGCCAGCTTCCAAAAAAGGGACTTGTAAAATGGAGCTTCAGGGCACTGCAATTCACAAACCTGCAGAGTTATAAATGATAACTCTCGTCCACAAATATATTGAGGGAAGGCAAAGAAGAGGATTTGAAATCAAGGCATAATTGCAGGAATCAGATTTCAGGAGGTAGATTCGAATCGCCTTTAAAGCACATGAAAAGCGGCAAGACGTTGACAATGATGCCCTTGGCCAAAAAGGGCGTATGCGATTTTTCCTGAATATATTCAGGAAAAAACGCATACGCCCTTTTTGGCCAACCAAGCAACCTGTAAAGGCAAATCAGCGCTACAAAGAAGTCTCGCTTCCCATCGGTCAAAAGGGCTATGCTGAAAAAAGTGTCAAAACCAGAAATGCAGGACAGGCCATGGAGAAATGGGAGCCTTGCTACACTGATGGGCGGGATGTAATTTGCCCACAGCCACTCTGGAGAAGGGTACGGTGTGTCCTGAAACATCTAAAAAACACAGCTTAGAGAGCATAGGGCACTTCCACGCATGGGGGGATAAAGTGGGAAAATTGAAAATCAGCAAGACACAAGCACCCCAAAGTTTAGAGCTGCTCTGTTGACAAGGACCTCCACTTCATTCCACCTTAAATATCCCAGGAAAGCGAAAAATGGATAAAAAAGTTGTGGTCCTTATGTACAATGGAATATCACTCAGCCATGAAATCAATGTCATAAGGCTAGTAGCAGCATGATGAGTGGATTTAGGTACGACGATTCTAAGTGAAATAAGTCACACAGAAAAGGACACTTCTCATAAGGTGTCACTTATAGAGGGAATGTAAAAACCGTTACACTTGAACTGAATTACAAAACAGAACAGAGTCACACATGCAGAAAACACACTATGGCTGCTTAACGGGAAAGGTGAGGTGGGGTGATACATAAAACAAGAGTTTCAAATTAGCTCAGATACCGTTCCCTAAACCCAATATGTAATAGACAAGACCTACTCCTTGCTCAGAGAACTGGACTCAACACGCCCGATTCACCGCACAAGAATATATCTGACTAGTAATAATCTTAAAACCTATGTATTGATATCTCTCTGTTAGTGTGTCAAGTGGGTGTAAAGCGGCATAAACACAGCCGTGAAAAGCAGCTAAACCCCATTATAAAAATAAATTACTTTTAAAAACCCATGAAACAAAGACAGGGAAAGACAGAGAAATTCTTACACAATTCGTTCAGGGGCTGTGATGCAACCTGGATTGACCATATCTAGACCCACAGCTGGATGAGACATAAGGGTGGACACTCTTGGGGCTGAGAGGTTTGGTGAGGTTGGGTGAGCAAACGCAGACCCTTTAAAGTAATACTGCGTGCTACCCATCGCATGGGTCCCAAATCTCCAGGTTCAAGGGCATCTTCCTACATCGAACTCATGCATGAGAAATCCAGAAGATGGTACACCGTGTGATGGGGAAAGGTTTCTAAAACGCACCTCATTTCTCATCTCCTTGTGCTCGGGTTCGCCATTCCAGCCACTTTACTAGCAATCTCCCTACTTGGAGCCTCAGCACCTTTAACCTCCTGTTCCGTACAGGTTACAATTTGTCCTGAGGATGAACGGGAAGACGGGGAAGCAATGAGAGACTAGCTCTTGGTTTTGGGACAGGCAGAGGTCACTCTATTTTCCCATCAGGAAGAAGAATTAACCACAGGCTCAGCCTGCCCCCCAGAACCAGAACAGGGCCTGAAGCCATCCTGCGCTTTTGCGGCCAGCTCCCAAAAAAGGGACTTGTAAAATGGAGCTTCAGGGCACTGCAATTCACAAACCTGCAGAGTTATAAATGATAACTCTCGTCCACAAATATATTGAGGGAAGGCAAAGAAGAGGATTTGAAATCAAGGCAGAATTGCAGGAAACAGATTTCAGGAGGTAGATTCGAATCGCCTTTAAAGCACATGAAAAGCGGCAAAACGTTGACAATGATGCCCTTGGCCAAAAAGGGCGTATGCGTTTTTTCCTGAATATACTCAGGAAAAAACGCATACGCCCTTTTTGGCCAACCAAGCAACCTGTAAAGGCAAATCAGCGCTACAAAGAAGTCTCGCTTCCCATCGGTCAAAAGGGCCATGCTGAAAAAAGTGTCAAAACCAGAAATGCAGGACAGGCCATGGAGAAATGGGAGCCTTGCTACACTAATGGGCGGGATGTAATTTGCCCACAGCCACTCTGGAGAAGGGTACGGTGTGTCCTGAAACATCTAAAAAACACAGCTTAGAGAGCATAGGGCACTTCCACGCATGGGGGGATAAAGTGGGAAAATTGAAAATCAGCAAGACACAAGCACCCCAAAGTTTAGGGCTGCTCTGTTGACAAGGACCTCCACTTCATTCCACCTTAAATATCCCAGGAAAGCGAAAAATGGATAAAAAAGTTGTGGTCCTTATGTACAATGGAATATCACTCAGCCATGAAATCAATGTCATAAGGCTAGTAGCAGCATGATGAGTGGATTTAGGTATGACGATTCTAAGTGAAATAAGTCACACAGAAAAGGACACTTCTCATAAGGTGTCACTTATAGAGGGAATGTAAAAACCGTTACACTTGAACTGAATTACAAAACAGAACAGAGTCACACATGCAGAAAACACACTATGGCTGCTTAACGGGAAAGGTGAGGTGGGGTGATACATAAAACAAGAGTTTCAAATTAGCTCAGATACCGTTCCCTAAACCCAATATGTAATAGACAAGACCTACTCCTTGCTCAGAGAACTGGACTCAACACGCCCGATTCACCGCACAAGAATATATCTGACTAGTAATAATCTTAAAACCTATGTATTGATATCTCTCTGTTAGTGTGTCAAGTGGGTGTAAAGCGGCATAAACACAGCCGTGAAAAGCAGCTAAACCCCATTATAAAAATAAATTACTTTTAAAAACCCATGATACAAAGACAGGGAAAGAGAGAGAAATTCTTACACAATACGTTCAGGGGCTGTGATGCAACCTGGATTGACCATATCTAGACCCACAGCTGGATGAGACATAAGGGTGGACACTCTTGGGGCTGAGAGGTTTGGTGAGGTTGGGTGAGCAAACGCAGACCCTTTAAAGTAATACTGCGTGCTACCCATCGCATGGGTCCCAAATATCCAGGTTCAAGGGCATCTTCCTACATCGAAAACATGCATGAGAAACCCAGAAGATGGTACACCGTGTGATGGGGAAAGGTTTCTAAAACGCACCTCATTTCTCATCTCCTTGTGCTCGGGTTCGCCATTCCAGCCACTTTACTAGCAATCTCCCTACTTGGAGCCTCAGCACCTTTAACCTCCTGTTCCGTACAGGTTGCAATTTGTCCTGAGGATGAACGGGAAGACGGGGAAGCAATGAGAGACTAGCTCTTGGTTTTGGGACAGAGAGAGGTCACTCTATTTTCCCATCAGGAAGAAGAATTAACCACAGGCTCAGCCTGCCCCCCAGAACCAGAACAGGGCCTGAAGCCATCCTGCGCTTTTGCGGCCAGCTCCCAAAAAAGGGACTTGTAAAATGGAGCTTCAGGGCACTGCAATTCACAAACCTGCAGAGTTATAAATGATAACTCTCGTCCACAAATATATTGAGGGAAGGCAAATAAGAGGATTTGAAATCAAGGCATAATTGCAGGAATCAGATTTCAGGAGGTAGATTCGAATCGCCTTTAAAGCACATGAAAAGCGGCAAGACGTTGACAATGATGCCCTTGGCCAAAAAGGGCGTATGCGATTTTTCCTGAATATATTCAGGAAAAAACGCATACGCCCTTTTTGGCCAACCAAGCAACCTGTAAAGGCAAATCAGCGCTACAAAGAAGTCTCGCTTCCCATCGGTCAAAAGGGCTATGCTGAAAAAAGTGTCAAAACCAGAAATGCAGGACAGGCCATGGAGAAATGGGAGCCTTGCTACACTGATGGGCGGGATGTAATTTGCCCACAGCCACTCTGGAGAAGGGTACGGTGTGTCCTGAAACATCTAAAAAACACAGCTTAGAGAGCATAGGGCACTTCCACGCATGGGGGGATCAAGTGGGAAAATTGAAAATCAGCAAGACACAAGCACCCCAAAGTTTAGGGCTGCTCTGTTGACAAGGACCTCCACTTCATTCCACCTTAAATATCCCAGGAAAGCGAAAAATGGATAAAAAAGTTGTGCTCCTTATGTACAATGGAATATCACTCAGCCATGAAATCAATGTCATAAGGCTAGTAGCAGCATGATGAGTGGATTTAGGTACGACGATTCTAAGTGAAATAAGTCACACAGAAAAGGACACTTCTCATAAGGTGTCACTTATAGAGGGAATGTAAAAACCGTTACACTTGAACTGAATTACAAAACAGAACAGAGTCACACATGCAGAAAACACACTATGGCTGCTTAACGGGAAAGGTGAGGTGGGGTGATACATAAAACAAGAGTTTCAAATTAGCTCAGATACCGTTCCCTAAACCCAATATGTAATAGACAAGACCTACTCCTTGCTCAGAGAACTGGACTCAACACGCCCGATTCACCGCACAAGAATATATCTGACTAGTAATAATCTTAAAACCTATGTATTGATATCTCTCTGTTAGTGTGTCAAGTGGGTGTAAAGCGGCATAAACACAGCCGTGAAAAGCAGCTAAACCCCATTATAAAAATAAATTACTTTTAAAAACCCATGATACAAAGACAGGGAAAGAGAGAGAAATTCTTACACAATTCGTTCAGGGGCTGTGATGCAACCTGGATTGACCATATCTAGACCCACAGCTGGATGAGACATAAGGGTGGACACTCTTGGGGCTGAGAGGTTTGGTGAGGTTGGGTGAGCAAACGCAGACCCTTTAAAGTAATACTGCGTGCTACCCATCGCATGGGTCCCAAATCTCCAGGTTCAAGGGCATCTTCCTACATCGAAAACATGCATGAGAAACCCAGAAGATGGTACACCGTGTGATGGGGAAAGGTTTCTAAAACGCACCTCATTTCTCATCTCCTTGTGCTCGGGTTCGCCATTCCAGCCACTTTACTAGCAATCTCCCTACTTGGAGCATCAGCACCTTTAACCTCCTGTTCCGTACAGGTTGCAATTTGTCCTGAGGATGAATGGGAAGACGGGGAACCAATGAGAGACTAGCTCTTGGTGTTGGGACAGGCACAGGTCACTCTATTTTCCCATCAGGAAGAAGAATTAACCACAGGCTCAGCCTGCCCCCCAGAACCAGAACAGGGCCTGAAGCCATCCTGCGCTTTTGCGGCCAGCTCCCAAAAAAGCGACTTGTAAAATGGAGCTTCAGGGCACTGCAATTCACAAACCTGCAGAGTTATAAATGATAACTCTCGTCCACAAATATATTGAGGGAAGGCAAAGAAGAGGATTGGAAATCAAGGCAGAATTGCAGGAATCAGATTTCAGGAGGTAGATTCGAATCGCCTTTAAAGCACATGAAAAGCGGCAAGACGTTGACAATGATGCCCTTGGCCAAAAAGGGCGTATGCGATTTTTCCTGAATATATTCAGGAAAAAACGCATACGCCCTTTTTGTCCAACCAAGCAACCTGTAAAGGCAAATCAGCGCTACAAAGAAGTCTCGCTTCCCATCGGTCAAAAGGGCTATGCTGAAAAAAGTGTCAAAACCAGAAATGCAGGACAGGCCATGGAGAAATGGGAGCCTTGCTACACTGATGGGCGGGATGTAATTTGCCCACAGCCACTCTGGAGAAGGGTACGGTGTGTCCTGAAACATCTAAAAAACACAGCTTAGAGAGCATAGGGCACTTCCACGCATGGGGGGATAAAGTGGGAAAATTGAAAATCAGCAAGACACAAGCACCCCAAAGTTTAGGGCTGCTCTGTTGACAAGGACCTCCACTTCATTCCACCTTAAATATCCCAGGAAAGCGAAAAATGGATAAAAAAGTTGTGCTCCTTATGTACAATGGAATATCACTCAGCCATGAAATCAATGTCATAAGGCTAGTAGCAGCATGATGAGTGGATTTAGGTACGACGATTCTAAGTGAAATAAGTCACACAGAAAAGGACACTTCTCATAAGGTGTCACTTATAGAGGGAATGTAAAAACCGTTACACTTGAACTGAATTACAAAACAGAACAGAGTCACACATGCAGAAAACACACTATGGCTGCTTAACGGGAAAGGTGAGGTGGGGTGATACATAAAACAAGAGTTTCAAATTAGCTCAGATACCGTTCCCTAAACCCAATATGTAATAGACAAGACCTACTCCTTGCTCAGAGAACTGGACTCAACACGCCCGATTCACCGCACAAGAATATATCTGACTAGTAATAATCTTAAAACCTATGTATTGATATCTCTCTGTTAGTGTGTCAAGTGGGTGTAAAGCGGCATAAACACAGCCGTGAAAAGCAGCTAAACCCCATTATAAAAATAAATTACTTTTAAAAACCCATGATACAAAGACAGGGAAAGAGAGAGAAATTCTTACACAATTCGTTCAGGGGCTGTGATGCAACCTGGATTGACCATATCTAGACCCACAGCTGGATGAGACATAAGGGTGGACACTCTTGGGGCTGAGAGGTTTGGTGAGGTTGGGTGAGCAAACGCAGACCCTTTAAAGTAATACTGCGTGCTACCCATCGCATGGGTCCCAAATCTCCAGGTTCAAGGGCATCTTCCTACATCGAAAACATGCATGAGAAACCCAGAAGATGGTACACCGTGTGATGGGGAAAGGTTTCTAAAACGCACCTCATTTCTCATCTCCTTGTGCTCGGGTTCGCCATTCCAGCCACTTTACTAGCAATCTCCCTACTTGGAGCATCAGCACCTTTAACCTCCTGTTCCGTACAGGTTGCAATTTGTCCTGAGGATGAATGGGAAGACGGGGAACCAATGAGAGACTAGCTCTTGGTGTTGGGACAGGCACAGGTCACTCTATTTTCCCATCAGGAAGAAGAATTAACCACAGGCTCAGCCTGCCCCCCAGAACCAGAACAGGGCCTGAAGCCATCCTGCGCTTTTGCTGCCAGCTCCCAAAAAAGCGACTTGTAAAATGGAGCTTCAGGGCACTGCAATTCACAAACCTGCAGAGTTATAAATGATAACTCTCGTCCACAAATATATTGAGGGAAGGCAAAGAAGAGGATTGGAAATCAAGGCAGAATTGCAGGAATCAGATTTCAGGAGGTAGATTCGAATCGCCTTTAAAGCACATGAAAAGCGGCAAGACGTTGACAATGATGCCCTTGGCCAAAAAGGGCGTATGCGATTTTTCCTGAATATATTCAGGAAAAAACGCATACGCCCTTTTTGTCCAACCAAGCAACCTGTAAAGGCAAATCAGCGCTACAAAGAAGTCTCGCTTCCCATCGGTCAAAAGGGCTATGCTGAAAAAAGTGTCAAAACCAGAAATGCAGGACAGGCCATGGAGAAATGGGAGCCTTGCTACACTGATGGGCGGGATGTAATTTGCCCACAGCCACTCTGGAGAAGGGTACGGTGTGTCCTGAAACATCTAAAAAACACAGCTTAGAGAGCATAGGGCACTTCCACGCATGGGGGGATAAAGTGGGAAAATTGAAAATCAGCAAGACACAAGCACCCCAAAGTTTAGGGCTGCTCTGTTGACAAGGACCTCCACTTCATTCCACCTTAAATATCCCAGGAAAGCGAAAAATGGATAAAAAAGTTGTGGTCCTTATGTACAATGGAATATCACTCAGCCATGAAATCAATGTCATAAGGCTAGTAGCAGCATGATGAGTGGATTTAGGTACGACGATTCTAAGTGAAATAAGTCACACAGAAAAGGACACTTCTCATAAGGTGTCACTTATAGAGGGAATGTAAAAACCGTTACACTTGAACTGAATTACAAAACAGAACAGAGTCACACATGCAGAAAACACACTATGGCTGCTTAACGGGAAAGGTGAGGTGGGGTGATACATAAAACAAGAGTTTCAAATTAGCTCAGATACCGTTCCCTAAACCCAATATGTAATAGACAAGACCTACTCCTTGCTCAGAGAACTGGACTCAACACGCCCGATTCACCGCACAAGAATATATCTGACTAGTAATAATCTTAAAACCTATGTATTGATATCTCTCTGTTAGTGTGTCAAGTGGGTGTAAAGCGGCATAAACACAGCTGTGAAAAGCAGCTAAACCCCATTATAAAAATAAATTACTTTTAAAAACCCATGATACAAAGACAGGGAAAGAGAGAGAAATTCTTACACAATTCGTTCAGGGGCTGTGATGCAACCTGGATTGACCATATCTAGACCCACAGCTGGATGAGACATAAGGGTGGACACTCTTGGGGCTGAGAGGTTTGGTGAGGTTGGGTGAGCAAACGCAGACCCTTTAAAGTAATACTGCGTGCTACCCATCGCATGGGTCCCAAATCTCCAGGTTCAAGGGCATCTTCCTACATCGAAAACATGCATGAGAAACCCAGAAGATGGTACACCGTGTGATGGGGAAAGGTTTCTAAAACGCACCTCATTTCTCATCTCCTTGTGCTCGGGTTCGCCATTCCAGCCACTTTACTAGCAATCTCCCTACTTGGAGCATCAGCACCTTTAACCTCCTGTTCCGTACAGGTTGCAATTTGTCCTGAGGATGAACGGGAAGACGGGGAAGCAATGAGAGACTAGCTCTTGGTATTGGGACAGGCAGAGGTCACTCTATTTTCCCATCAGGAAGAAGAATTAACCACAGGCTCAGCCTGCCCCCCGGAACCAGAACAGGGCCTGAAGCCATCCTGCACTTTTGCGGCCAGCTCCCAAAAAAGCGACTTGTAAAATGGAGCTTCAGGGCACTGCAATTCACAAACCTGCAGAGTTATAAATGATAACTCTCGTCCACAAATATATTGAGGGAAGGCAAAGAAGAGGATTTGAAATCAAGGCATAATTGCAGGAATCAGATTTCAGGAGGTAGATTCGAATCGCATTTAAAGCACATGAAAAGCGGCAAAACGTTGACAATGATGCCCTTGGCCAAAAAGGGCGTATGCGTTTTTTCCTGAATATATTCAGGAAAAAACGCATACGCCCTTTTTGGCCAACCAAGCAACCTGTAAAGGCAAATCAGCGCTACAAAGCAGTCTCGCTTCCCATCGGTCAAAAGGGCTATGCTGAAAAAAGTGTCAAAACCAGAAATGCAGGACAGGCCATGGAGAAATGGGAGCCTTGCTACACTGATGGGCGGGATGTAATTTGCCCACAGCCACTCTGGAGAAGGGTACGGTGTGTCCTGAAACATCTAAAAAACACAGCTTAGAGAGCATAGGGCACTTCCACGCATGGGGGGATAAAGTGGGAAAATTGAAAATCAGCAAGACACAAGCACCCCAAAGTTTAGGGCTGCTCTGTTGACAAGGACCTCCACTTCATTCCACCTTAAATATCCCAGGAAAGCGAAAAATGGATAAAAAAGTTGTGGTCCTTATGTACAATGGAATATCACTCAGCCATGAAATCAATGTCATAAGGCTAGTAGCAGCATGATGAGTGGATTTAGGTACGACGATTCTAAGTGAAATAAGTCACACAGAAAAGGACACTTCTCATAAGGTGTCACTTATAGAGGGAATGTAAAAACCGTTACACTTGAACTGAATTACAAAACAGAACAGAGTCACACATGCAGAAAACACACTATGGCTGCTTAACGGGAAAGGTGAGGTGGGGTGATACATAAAACAAGAGTTTCAAATTAGCTCAGATACCGTTCCCTAAACCCAATATGTAATAGACAAGACCTACTCCTTGCTCAGAGAACTGGACTCAACACGCCCGATTCACCGCACAAGAATATATCTGACTAGTAATAATCTTAAAACCTATGTATTGATATCTCTCTGTTAGTGTGTCAAGTGGGTGTAAAGCGGCATAAACACAGCTGTGAAAAGCAGCTAAACCCCATTATAAAAATAAATTACTTTTAAAAACCCATGATACAAAGACAGGGAAAGAGAGAGAAATTCTTACACAATTCGTTCAGGGGCTGTGATGCAACCTGGATTGACCATATCTAGACCCACAGCTGGATGAGACATAAGGGTGGACACTCTTGGGGCTGAGAGGTTTGGTGAGGTTGGGTGAGCAAACGCAGACCCTTTAAAGTAATACTGCGTGCTACCCATCGCATGGGTCCCAAATCTCCAGGTTCAAGGGCATCTTCCTACATCGAAAACATGCATGAGAAACCCAGAAGATGGTACACCGTGTGATGGGGAAAGGTTTCTAAAACGCACCTCATTTCTCATCTCCTTGTGCTCGGGTTCGCCATTCCAGCCACTTTACTAGCAATCTCCCTACTTGGAGCATCAGCACCTTTAACCTCCTGTTCCGTACAGGTTGCAATTTGTCCTGAGGATGAACGGGAAGACGGGGAAGCAATGAGAGACTAGCTCTTGGTATTGGGACAGGCAGAGGTCACTCTATTTTCCCATCAGGAAGAAGAATTAACCACAGGCTCAGCCTGCCCCCCGGAACCAGAACAGGGCCTGAAGCCATCCTGCACTTTTGCGGCCAGCTCCCAAAAAAGCGACTTGTAAAATGGAGCTTCAGGGCACTGCAATTCACAAACCTGCAGAGTTATAAATGATAACTCTCGTCCACAAATATATTGAGGGAAGGCAAAGAAGAGGATTTGAAATCAAGGCATAATTGCAGGAATCAGATTTCAGGAGGTAGATTCGAATCGCATTTAAAGCACATGAAAAGCGGCAAAACGTTGACAATGATGCCCTTGGCCAAAAAGGGCATATGCGTTTTTTCCTGAATATATTCAGGAAAAAACGCATATGCCCTTTTTGGCCAACCAAGCAACCTGTAAAGGCAAATCAGCGCTACAAAGCAGTCTCGCTTCCCATCGGTCAAAAGGGCTATGCTGAAAAAAGTGTCAAAACCAGAAATGCAGGACAGGCCATGGAGAAATGGGAGCCTTGCTACACTGATGGGCGGGATGTAATTTGCCCACAGCCACTCTGGAGAAGGGTACGGTGTGTCCTGAAACATCTAAAAAACACAGCTTAGAGAGCATAGGGCCCTTGACGCATGGGGGGATAAAGTGGGAAAATTGAAAATCAGCAAGACACAAGCACCCCAAAGTTTAGGGCTGCTCTGTTGACAAGGACCTCCACTTCATTCCACCTTAAATATCCCAGGAAAGCGAAAAATGGATAAAAAAGTTGTGCTCCTTATGTACAATGGAATATCACTCAGCCATGAAATCAATGTCATAAGGCTAGTAGCAGCATGATGAGTGGATTTAGGTACGACGATTCTAAGTGAAATAAGTCACACAGAAAAGGACACTTCTTATAAGGTGTCACTTATAGAGGGAATGTAAAAACCATTACACTTGAACTGAATTACAAAACAGAACAGAGTCACACATGCAGAAAACACACTATGGCTGCTTAACGGGAAAGGTGAGGTGGGGTGATACATAAAACAAGTTTCAAATTAGCTCAGATACCGTTCCATAAACCCAATATGTAATAGACAAGACCTACTCCTTGCTCAGAGAACTGGACTCAACACGCCCAATTCACCGCACAAGAATATATCTGACTAGTAATAATCTTAAAACCTATGTATTGATATCTCTCTGTTAGTGTGTCAAGTGGGTGTAAAGCGGCATAAACACAGCCGTGAAAAGCAGCTAAACCCCATTATAAAAATAAATTACTTTTAAAAACCCATGAAACAAAGACAGGGAAAGAGAGAGAAATTCTTACACAATTCGTTCAGGGGCTGTGATGCAACCTGGATTGACCATATCTAGACCCACAGCTGGATGAGACATAAGGGTGGACACTCTTGGGGCTGAGAGGTTTGGTGAGGTTGGGTGAGGAAACGCAGACCCTTTAAAGTAATACTGCGTGCTACCCATCGCATGGGTCCCAAATCTCCAGGTTCAAGGGCATCTTCCTACATCGAAATCATGCATGAGAAATCCAGAATATGGTACACCGTGTGATGGGGAAAGGTTTCTAAAACGCACCTCATTTCTCATCTCCTTGTGCTCGGGTTCGCCATTCCAGCCACTTTACTAGCAATCTCCCTACTTGGAGCATCAGCACCTTTAACCTCCTGTTCCGTACAGGTTGCAATTTGTCCTGAGGATGAACGGGAAGACGGGGAAGCAATGCGAGACTAGCTCTTGGTTTTGAGACAGGCACAGGTCACTCTATTTTCCCTTCAGGAAGAAGAATTAACCACAGGCTCAGCCTGCCCCCCGGAACCAGAACAGGGCCTGAAGCCATCCTGCGCTTTTGCGGCCAGCTCCCAAAAAAGCGACTTGTAAAATGGAGCTTCAGGGCACTGCAATTCACAAACCTGCAGAGTTATAAATGATAACTCTCGTCCACAAATATATTGAGGGAAGGCAAAGAAGAGGATTTGAAATCAAGGCAGAATTGCAGGAAACAGATTTCAGGAGGTAGATTCGAATCGCCTTTAAAGCACATGAAAAGCGGCAAAACGTTGACAATGATGCCCTTGGCCAAAAAGGGCGTATGCGTTTTTTCCTGAATATATTCAGGAAAAAACGCATACGCTCTTTTTGGCCAACCAAGCAACTTGGAAAGGCAAATCTGCGCTACAAAGAAGTCTCGCTTCCCATCGGTCAAAAGGGCCATGCTGAAAAAAGTGTCAAAACCAGAAATGCAGGACAGGCCATGGAGAAATGGGAGCCTTGCTACACTAATGGGCGGGATGTAAATTGCCCACAGCCACTCTGGAGAAGGGTACGGTGTGTCCTGAAACATCTAAAAAACACAGCTGAGAGAGCATAGGGCACTTCCACGCATGGGGGGAAAAAGTGGGAAAATTGAAAATCAGCAAGACACAAGCACCCCAAAGTTTAGGGCTGCTCTGTTGACAAGGACCTCCACTTCATTCCACCTTAAATATCCCAGGAAAGCGAAAAATGGATAAAAAAGTTGTGGTCCTTATGTACAATGGAATATCACTCAGCCATGAAATCAATGTCATAAGGCTAGTAGCAGCATGATGAGTGGATTTAGGTACGACAATTCTAAGTGAAATAAGTCACACAGAAAAGGACACTTCTCATAAGGTGTCACTTATAGAGGGAATGTAAAAACCGTTACACTTGAACTGAATTACAAAACAGAACAGAGTCACACATGCAGAAAACACACTATGGCTGCTTAACGGGAAAGGTGAGGTGGGGTGATACATAAAACAAGAGTTTCAAATTAGCTCAGATACCGTTCCATAAACCCAATATGTAATAGACAAGACCTACTCCTTGCTCAGAGAACTGGACTCAACACGCCCGATTCACCGCACAAGAATATATCTGACTAGTAATAATCTTAAAACCTATGTATTGATATCTCTCTGTTAGTGTGTCAAGTGGGTGTAAAGCGGCATAAACACAGCCGTGAAAAGCAGCTAAACCCCATTATAAAAATAAATTACTTTTAAAAACCCATGAAACAAAGACAGGGAAAGAGAGAGAAATTCTTACACAATTCGTTCAGGGGCTGTGATGCAACCTGGATTGACCATATCTAGACCCACAGCTGGATGAGACATAAGGGTGGACACTCTTGGGGCTGAGAGGTTTGGTGAGGTTGGGTGAGCAAACGCAGACCCTTTAAAGTAATACTGCGTGCTACCCATCGCATGGGTCCCAAATCTCCAGGTTCAAGGGCATCTTCCTACATCGAAATCATGCATGAGAAATCCAGAAGATGGTACACCGTGTGATGGGGAAAGGTTTCTAAAACGCACCTCATTTCTCATCTCCTTGTGCTCGGGTTCGCCATTCCAGCCACTTTACTAGCAATCTCCCTACTTGGAGCCTCAGCACCTTTAACCTCCTGTTCCGTACAGGTTGCAATTTGTCCTGAGGATGAACGGGAAGACGGGGAAGCAATGAGAGACTAGCTCTTGGTGTTGGGACAGGCACAGGTCACTCTATTTTCCCTTCAGGAAGAAGAATTAACCACAGGCTCAGCCTGCCCCCCGGAACCAGAACAGGGCCTGAAGCCATCCTGCGCTTTTGCGGCCAGCTCCCAAAAAAGCGACTTGTAAAATGGAGCTTCAGGGCACTGCAATTCACAAACCTGCAGAGTTATAAATGATAACTCTCGTCCACAAATATATTGAGGGAAGGCAAAGAAGAGGATTTGAAATCAAGGCAGAATTGCAGGAAACAGATTTCAGGAGGTAGATTCGAATCGCCTTTAAAGCACATGAAAAGCGGCAAAACGTTGACAATGATGCCCTTGGCCAAAAAGGGCGTATGCGTTTTTTCCTGAATATATTCAGGAAAAAACGCATACGCCCTTTTTGGCCAACCAAGCAACTTGGAAAGGCAAATCTGCGCTACAAAGAAGTCTCGCTTCCCATCGGTCAAAAGGGCCATGCTGAAAAAAGTGTCAAAACCAGAAATGCAGGACAGGCCATGGAGAAATGGGAGCCTTGCTACACTAATGGGCGGGATGTAAATTGCCCACAGCCACTCTGGAGAAGGGTACGGTGTGTCCTGAAACATCTAAAAAACACAGCTGAGAGAGCATAGGGCACTTCCACGCATGGGGGGAAAAAGTGGGAAAATTGAAAATCAGCAAGACACAAGCACCCCAAAGTTTAGGGCTGCTCTGTTGACAAGGACCTCCACTTCATTCCACCTTAAATATCCCAGGAAAGCGAAAAATGGATAAAAAAGTTGTGGTCCTTATGTACAATGGAATATCACTCAGCCATGAAATCAATGTCATAAGGCTAGTAGCAGCATGATGAGTGGATTTAGGTACGACAATTCTAAGTGAAATAAGTCACACAGAAAAGGACACTTCTCATAAGGTGTCACTTATAGAGGGAATGTAAAAACCGTTACACTTGAACTGAATTACAAAACAGAACAGAGTCACACATGCAGAAAACACACTATGGCTGCTTAACGGGAAAGGTGAGGTGGGGTGATACATAAAACAAGAGTTTCAAATTAGCTCAGATACCGTTCCCTAAACCCAATATGTAATAGACAAGACCTACTCCTTGCTCAGAGAACTGGACTCAACACGCCCGATTCACCGCACAAGAATATATCTGACTAGTAATAATCTTAAAACCTATGTATTGATATCTCTCTGTTAGTGTGTCAAGTGGGTGTAAAGCGGCATAAACACAGCCGTGAAAAGCAGCTAAACCCCATTATAAAAATAAATTACTTTTAAAAACCCATGAAACAAAGACAGGGAAAGACAGAGAAATTCTTACACAATTCGTTCAGGGGCTGTGATGCAACCTGGATTGACCATATCTAGACCCACAGCTGGATGAGACATAAGGGTGGACACTCTTGGGGCTGAGAGGTTTGGTGAGGTTGGGTGAGCAAACGCAGACCCTTTAAAGTAATACTGCGTGCTACCCATCGCATGGGTCCCAAATCTCCAGGTTCAAGGGCATCTTCCTACATCGAAAACATGCATGAGAAACCCAGAAGATGGTACACCGTGTGATGGGGAAAGGTTTCTAAAACGCACCTCATTTCTCATCTCCTTGTGCTCGGGTTCGCCATTCCAGCCACTTTACTAGCAATCTCCCTACTTGGAGCCTCAGCACGTTTAACCTCCTGTTCCGTACAGGTTGCAATTTGTCCTGAGGATGAACGGGAAGAAGGGGAACCAATGAGAGACTAGCTCATGGTTTTGGGACAGGCAGAGGTCACTCTATTTTCCCATCAGGAAGAAGAATTAACCACAGGCTCAGCCTGCCCCCCGGAACCAGAACAGGGCCTGAAGCCATCCTGCGCTTTTGCGGCCAGCTCCCAAAAAAGCGACTTGTAAAATGGAGCTTCAGGGCACTGCAATTCACAAACCTGCAGAGTTATAAATGATAACTCTCGTCCACAAATATATTGAGGGAAGGCAAAGAAGAGGATTTGAAATCAAGGCAGAATTGCAGGAAACAGATTTCAGGAGGTAGATTCGAATCGCCTTTAAAGCACATGAAAAGCGGCAAAACGTTGACAATGATGCCCTTGGCCAAAAAGGGCGCATGCGTTTTTTCCTGAATATATTCAGGAAAAAACGCATGCGCCCTTTTTGGCCAACCAAGCAACCTGGAAAGGCAAATCATCGCTACAAAGAAGTCTCGCTTCCCATCGGTCAAAAGGGCTATGCTGAAAAAAGTGTCAAAACCAGAAATGCAGGACAGGCCATGGAGAAATGGGAGCCTTGCTACACTGATGGGCGGGATGTAATTTGCCCACAGCCACTCTGGAGAAGGGTACGGTGTGTCCTGAAACATCTAAAAAACACAGCTTAGAGAGCATAGGGCACTTCCACGCATGGGGGGATAAAGTGGGAAAATTGAAAATCAGCAAGACACAAGCACCCCAAAGTTTAGGGCTGCTCTGTTGACAAGGACCTCCACTTCATTCCACCTTAAATATCCCAGGAAAGCGAAAAATGGATAAAAAAGTTGTGGTCCTTATGTACAATGGAATATCACTCAGCCATGAAATCAATGTCATAAGGCTAGTAGCAGCATGATGAGTGGATTTAGGTACGACGATTCTAAGTGAAATAAGTCACACAGAAAAGGACACTTCTCATAAGGTGTCACTTATAGAGGGAATGTAAAAACCGTTACTCTTGAACTGAATTACAAAACAGAACAGAGTCACACATGCAGAAAACACACTATGGCTGCTTAACGGGAAAGGTGAGGTGGGGTGATACATAAAACAAGAGTTTCAAATTAGCTCAGATACCGTTCCCTAAACCCAATATGTAATAGACAAGACCTACTCCTTGCTCAGAGAACTGGACTCAACACGCCCGATTCACCGCACAAGAATATATCTGACTAGTAATAATCTTAAAACCTATGTATTGATATCTCTCTGTTAGTGTGTCAAGTGGGTGTAAAGCGGCATAAACACAGCCGTGAAAAGCAGCTAAACCCCATTATAAAAATAAATTACTTTTAAAAACCCATGAAACAAAGACAGGGAAAGACAGAGAAATTCTTACACAATTCGTTCAGGGGCTGTGATGCAACCTGGATTGACCATATCTAGACCCACAGCTGGATGAGACATAAGGGTGGACACTCTTGGGGCTGAGAGGTTTGGTGAGGTTGGGTGAGCAAACGCAGACCCTTTAAAGTAATACTGCGTGCTACCCATCGCATGGGTCCCAAATCTCCAGGTTCAAGGGCATCTTCCTACATCGAAATCATGCATGAGAAATCCAGAAGATGGTACACCGTGTGATGGGGAAAGGTTTCTAAAACGCACCTCATTTCTCATCTCCTTGTGCTCGGGTTCGCCATTCCAGCCACTTTACTAGCAATCTCCCTACTTGGAGCATCAGCACCTTTAACCTCCTGTTCCGTACAGGTTGCAATTTGCCCTGAGGATGAACGGGAAGACGGGGAACCAATGAGAGACTAGCTCTTGGTGTTGGGACAGGCACAGGTCACTCTATTTTCCCTTCAGGAAGAAGAATTAACCACAGGCTCACCCTGCCCCCCGGAACCAGAACAGGGCCTGAAGCCATCCTGCGCTTTTGCGGCCAGCTCACAAAAATGCGACTTGTAAAATGGAGCTTCAGGGCACTGCAATTCACAAACCTGCAGAGTTATAAATGATAACTCTCGTCCACAAATATATTGAGGGAAGGCAAAGAAGAGGATTTGAAATCAAGGCAGAATTGCAGGAAACAGATTTCAGGAGGTAGATTCGAATCGCCTTTAAAGCACATGAAAAGCGGCAAGACGTTGACAATGATGCCCTTGGCCAAAAAGGGCGTATGCGATTTTTCCTGAATATATTCAGGAAAAAACGCATACGCCCTTTTTGGCCAACCAAGCAACCTGTAAAGGCAAATCAGCGCTACAAAGAAGTCTCGCTTCCCATCGGTCAAAAGGGCTATGCTGAAAAAAGTGTCAAAACTAGAAATGCAGGACAGGCCATGGAGAAATGGGAGCCTTGCTACACTGATGGGCGGGATGTAATTTGCCCACAGCCACTCTGGAGAAGGGTACGGTGTGTCCTGAAACATCTAAAAAACACAGCTTAGAGAGCATAGGGCACTTCCACGCATGGGGGGATAAAGTGGGAAAATTGAAAATCAGCAAGACACAAGCACCCCAAAGTTTAGGGCTGCTCTGTTGACAAGGACCTCCACTTCATTCCACCTTAAATATCCCAGGAAAGCGAAAAATGGATAAAAAAGTTGTGGTCCTTATGTACAATGGAATATCACTCAGCCATGAAATCAATGTCATAAGGCTAGTAGCAGCATGATGAGTGGATTTAGGTACGACGATTCTAAGTGAAATAAGTCACACAGAAAAGGACACTTCTCATAAGGTGTCACTTATAGAGGGAATGTAAAAACCGTTACACTTGAACTGAATTACAAAACAGAACAGAGTCACACATGCAGAAAACACACTATGGCTGCTTAACGGGAAAGGTGAGGTGGGGTGATACATAAAACAAGAGTTTCAAATTAGCTCAGATACCGTTCCCTAAACCCAATATGTAATAGACAAGACCTACTCCTTGCTCAGAGAACTGGACTCAACACGCCCGATTCACCGCACAAGAATATATCTGACTAGTAATAATCTTAAAACCTATGTATTGATATCTCTCTGTTAGAGGGTCAAGTGGGTGTAAAGCGGCATAAACACAGCCGTGAAAAGCAGCTAAACCCCATTATAAAAATAAATTACTTTTAAAAACCCATGATACAAAGACAGGGAAAGAGAGAGAAATTCTTACACAATTCGTTCAGGGGCTGTGATGCAACCTGGATTGACCATATCTAGACCCACAGCTGGATGAGACATAAGGGTGGACACTCTTGGGGCTGAGAGGTTTGGTGAGGTTGGGTGAGCAAACGCAGACCCTTTAAAGTAATACTGTGTGCTACCCATCGCATGGGTCCCAAATCTCCAGGTTCAAGGGCATCTTCCTACATCGAAAACATGCATGAGAAACCCAGAAGATGGTACACCGTGTGATGGGGAAAGGTTTCTAAAACGCACCTCATTTCTCATCTCCTTGTGCTCGGGTTCGCCATTCCAGCCACTTTACTATCAATCTCCCTACTTGGAGCATCAGCACCTTTAACCTCCTTTTCAGTACAGGTTGCAATTTGTCCTGAGGATGAACGGGAAGACGGGGAACCAATGAGAGACTAGCTCTTGGTGTTGGGACAGGCACAGGTCACTCTATTTTCCCATCAGGAAGAAGAATTAACCACAGGCTCAGCCTGCCCCCCAGAACCAGAACAGGGCCTGAAGCCATCCTGCGCTTTTGCGGCCAGCTCCCAAAAAAGCGACTTTTAAAATGGAGCTTCAGGGCACTGCAATTCACAAACCTGCAGAGTTATAAATGATAACTCTCGTCCACAAATATATTGAGGGAAGGCAAAGAAGAGGATTGGAAATCAAGGCAGAATTGCAGGAATCAGATTTCAGGAGGTAGATTCGAATCGCCTTTAAAGCACATGAAAAGCGGCAAAACGTTGACAATGATGCCCTTGGCCAAAAAGGGCATATGCGTTTTTTCCTGAATATATTCAGGAAAAAACGCATGCGACCTTTTTGGCCAACCAAGCAACCTGGAAAGGAAAATCATCGCTACAAAGAAGTCTCGCTTCCCATCGGTCAAAAGGGCCATGCCGAAAAAAGTGTCATAACCAGAAATGCAGGACAGGCCATGGAGAAATGGGAGCCTTGCTACACTGATGGGTGGGATGTAAATTGCCAACAGCCACTCTGGAGAAGTGTACGGTGTGTCCTGAAACATCTAAAAAACACAGCTTAGAGAGCATAGGGCACTTCCACGCATGGGGGGATAAAGTGGGAAAATTGAAAATCAGCAAGACACAAGCACCCCAAAGTTTAGGGCTGCTCTGTTGACAAGGACCTCCACTTCATTCCACCTTAAATATCCCAGGAAAGCGAAAAATGGATAAAAAAGTTGTGCTCCTTATGTACAATGGAATATCACTCAGCCATGAAATCAATGTCATAAGGCTAGTAGCAGCATGATGAGTGGATTTAGGTACGACGATTCTAAGTGAAATAAGTCACACAGAAAAGGACACTTCTCATAAGGTGTCACTTATAGAGGGAATGTAAAAACCATTACACTTGAACTGAATTACAAAACAGAACAGAGTCACACATGCAGAAAACACACTATGGCTGCTTAACGGGAAAGGTGAGGTGGGGTGATACATAAAACAAGAGTTTCAAATTAGCTCAGATACCGTTCCATAAACCCAATATGTAATAGACAAGACCTACTCCTTGCTCAGAGAACTGGACTCAACACGCCCGATTCACCGCACAAGAATATATCTGACTAGTAATAATCTTAAAACCTATGTATTGATATCTCTCTGTTAGTGTGTCAAGAGGGTGTAAAGCGGCATAAACACAGCCGTGAAAAGCAGCTAAACCCCATTATAAAAATAAATTACTTTTAAAAACCCATGAAACAAAGACAGGGAAAGACAGAGAAATTCTTACACAATTCGTTCAGGGGCTGTGATGCAACCTGGATTGACCATATCTAGACCCACAGCTGGATGAGACATAAGGGTGGACACTCTTGGGGCTGAGAGGTTTGGTGAGGTTGGGTGAGCAAACGCAGACCCTTTAAAGTAATACTGCGTGCTACCCATCGCATGGGTCCCAAATCTCCAGGTTCAAGGGCATCTTCCTACATCGAAATCATGCTTGAGAAATCCAGAAGATGGTACACCGTGTGATGGGGAAAGGTTTCTAAAACGCACCTCATTTCTCATCTCCTTGTGCTCGGGTTCGCCATTCCAGCCACTTTACTAGCAATCTCCCTACTTGGAGCATCAGCACCTTTAACCTCCTGTTCCGTACAGGTTGCAATTTGTCCTGAGGATGAACGGGAAGACGGGGAACCAATGAGAGACTAGCTCTTGGTGTTGGGACAGGCACAGGTCACTCTATTTTCCCTTCAGGAAGAAGAATTAACCACAGGCTCAGCCTGCCCCCCGGAACCAGAACAGGGCCTGAAGCCATCCTGCGCTTTTGCGGCCAGCTCACAAAAATGCGACTTGTAAAATGGAGCTTCAGGGCACTGCAATTCACAAACCTGCAGAGTTATAAATGATAACTCTCGTCCACAAATATATTGAGGGAAGGCAAAGAAGAGGATTTGAAATCAAGGCAGAATTGCAGGAAACAGATTTCAGGAGGTAGATTCGAATCGCCTTTAAATCACATGAAAAGCGGCAAAACGTTGACAATGATGCCCTTGGCCAAAAAGGGCGTATGCGTTTTTTCCTGAATATATTCAGGAAAAAACGCATACGCCCTTTTTGGCCAACCAAGCAACTTGGAAAGGCAAATCAGCGCTACAAAGAAGTCTCGCTTCCCATCGGTCAAAAGGGCCATGCTGAAAAAAGTGTCAAAACCAGAAATGCAGGACAGGCCATGGAGAAATGGGAGCCTTGCTACACTGATGGGCGGGATGTAATTTGCCCACAGCCACTCTGGAGAAGGGTACGGTGTGTCCTGAAACATCTAAAAAACACAGCTTAGAGAGCATAGGGCACTTCCACGCATGGGGGGATAAAGTGGGAAAATTGAAAATCAGCAAGACACAAGCACCCCAAAGTTTAGGGCTGCTCTGTTGACAAGGACCTCCACTTCATTCCACCTTAAATATCCCAGGAAAGCGAAAAATGGATAAAAAAGTTGTGGTCCTTATGTACAATGGAATATCACTCAGCCATGAAATCAATGTCATAAGGCTAGTAGCAGCATGATGAGTGGATTTAGGTACGACAATTCTAAGTGAAATAAGTCACACAGAAAAGGACACTTCTCATAAGGTGTCACTTATAGAGGGAATGTAAAAACCGTTACACTTGAACTGAATTACAAAACAGAACAGAGTCACACATGCAGAAAACACACTATGGCTGCTTAACGGGAAAGGTGAGGTGGGGTGATACATAAAACAAGAGTTTCAAATTAGCTCAGATACCGTTCCCTAAACCCAATATGTAATAGACAAGACCTACTCCTTGCTCAGAGAACTGGACTCAACACGCCCGATTCACCGCACAAGAATATATCTGACTAGTAATAATCTTAAAACCTATGTATTGATATCTCTCTGTTAGTGTGTCAAGTGGGTGTAAAGCGGCATAAACACAGCCGTGAAAAGCAGCTAAACCCCATTATAAAAATAAATTACTTTTAAAAACCCATGAAACAAAGACAGGGAAAGAGAGAGAAATTCTTACACAATTCGTTCAGGGGCTGTGATGCAACCTGGATTGACCATATCTAGACCCACAGCTGGATGAGACATAAGGGTGGACACTCTTGGGGCTGAGAGGTTTGGTGAGCTTGGGTGAGAAAACGCAGACCCTTTAAAGTAATACTGCGTGCTACCCATCGCATGGGTCCCAAATCTCCAGGTTCAAGGGCATCTTCCTACATCGAAATCATGCATGAGAAATCCAGAAGATGGTACACCGTGTGATGGGGAAAGGTTTCTAAAACGCACCTCATTTCTCATCTCCTTGTGCTCGGGTTCGCCATTCCAGCCACTTTACTAGCAATCTCCCTACTTGGAGCATCAGCACCTTTAACCTCCTGTTCCGTACAGGTTGCAATTTGCCCTGAGGATGAACGGGAAGACGGGGAACCAATGAGAGACTAGCTCTTGGTGTTGGGACAGGCACAGGTCACTCTATTTTCCCTTCAGGAAGAAGAATTAACCACAGGCTCACCCTGCCCCCCGGAACCAGAACAGGGCCTGAAGCCATCCTGCGCTTTTGCGGCCAGCTCACAAAAATGCGACTTGTAAAATGGAGCTTCAGGGCACTGCAATTCACAAACCTGCAGAGTTATAAATGATAACTCTCGTCCACAAATATATTGAGGGAAGGCAAAGAAGAGGATTTGAAATCAAGGCAGAATTGCAGGAAACAGATTTCAGGAGGTAGATTCGAATCGCCTTTAAAGCACATGAAAAGCGGCAAGACGTTGACAATGATGCCCTTGGCCAAAAAGGGCGTATGCGATTTTTCCTGAATATATTCAGGAAAAAACGCATACGCCCTTTTTGGCCAACCAAGCAACCTGTAAAGGCAAATCAGCGCTACAAAGAAGTCTCGCTTCCCATCGGTCAAAAGGGCTATGCTGAAAAAAGTGTCAAAACTAGAAATGCAGGACAGGCCATGGAGAAATGGGAGCCTTGCTACACTGATGGGCGGGATGTAATTTGCCCACAGCCACTCTGGAGAAGGGTACGGTGTGTCCTGAAACATCTAAAAAACACAGCTTAGAGAGCATAGGGCACTTCCACGCATGGGGGGATAAAGTGGGAAAATTGAAAATCAGCAAGACACAAGCACCCCAAAGTTTAGGGCTGCTCTGTTGACAAGGACCTCCACTTCATTCCACCTTAAATATCCCAGGAAAGCGAAAAATGGATAAAAAAGTTGTGGTCCTTATGTACAATGGAATATCACTCAGCCATGAAATCAATGTCATAAGGCTAGTAGCAGCATGATGAGTGGATTTAGGTACGACGATTCTAAGTGAAATAAGTCACACAGAAAAGGACACTTCTCATAAGGTGTCACTTATAGAGGGAATGTAAAAACCGTTACACTTGAACTGAATTACAAAACAGAACAGAGTCACACATGCAGAAAACACACTATGGCTGCTTAACGGGAAAGGTGAGGTGGGGTGATACATAAAACAAGAGTTTCAAATTAGCTCAGATACCGTTCCCTAAACCCAATATGTAATAGACAAGACCTACTCCTTGCTCAGAGAACTGGACTCAACACGCCCGATTCACCGCACAAGAATATATCTGACTAGTAATAATCTTAAAACCTATGTATTGATATCTCTCTGTTAGTGTGTCAAGTGGGTGTAAAGCGGCATAAACACAGCCGTGAAAAGCAGCTAAACCCCATTATAAAAATAAATTACTTTTAAAAACCCATGATACAAAGACAGGGAAAGAGAGAGAAATTCTTACACAATTCGTTCAGGGGCTGTGATGCAACCTGGATTGACCATATCTAGACCCACAGCTGGATGAGACATAAGGGTGGACACTCTTGGGGCTGAGAGGTTTGGTGAGGTTCGGTGAGCAAACGCAGACCCTTTAAAGTAATACTGCGTGCTACCCATCGCATGGGTCCCAAATCTCCAGGTTCAAGGGCATCTTCCTACATCGAAAACATGCATGAGAAACCCAGAAGATGGTACACCGTGTGATGGGGAAAGGTTTCTAAAACGCACCTCATTTCTCATCTCCTTGTGCTCGGGTTCGCCATTCCAGCCACTTTACTAGCAATCTCCCTACTTGGAGCATCAGCACCTTTAACATCCTGTTCCGTACAGGTTGCAATTTGTCCTGAGGATGAACGGGAAGACGGGGAACCAATGAGAGACTAGCTCTTGGTGTTGGGACAGGCACAGGTCACTCTATTTTCCCATCAGGAAGAAGAATTAACCACAGGCTCAGCCTGCCCCCCAGAACCAGAACAGGGCCTGAAGCCATCCGGCGCTTTTGCGGCCAGCTCCCAAAAAAGCGACTTGTAAAATGGAGCTTCAGGGCACTGCAATTCACAAACCTGCAGAGTTATAAATGATAACTCTCGTCCACAAATATATTGAGGGAAGGCAAAGAAGAGGATTGGAAATCAAGGCAGAATTGCAGGAATCAGATTTCAGGAGGTAGATTCGAATCGCCTTTAAAGCACATGAAAAGCGGCAAAACGTTGACAATGATGCCCTTGGCCAAAAAGGGCGTATGCGTTTTTTCCTGAATATATTCAGGAAAAAACGCATGCGACCTTTTTGGCCAACCAAGCAACCTGGAAAGGCAAATCAGCGCTACAAAGAAGTCTCGCTTCCCATCGGTCAAAAGGGCCATGCCAAAAAAAGTGTCAAAACCAGAAATGCAGGACAGTCCATGGAGAAATGGGAGCCTTGCTACACTGATGGGCGGGATGTAAATTGCCCACAGCCACTCTGGAGAAGGGTACGGTGTGTCCTGAAACATCTAAAAAACACAGCTTAGAGAGCATAGGGCACTTCCACGCATGGGGGGATAAAGTGGGAAAATTGAAAATCAGCAAGACACAAGCACCCCAAAGTTTAGGGCTGCTCTGTTGACAAGGACCTCCACTTCATTCCACCTTAAATATCCCAGGAAAGCGAAAAATGGATAAAAAAGTTGTGCTCCTTATGTACAATGGAATATCACTCAGCCATGAAATCAATGTCATAAGGCTAGTAGCAGCATGATGAGTGGATTTAGGTACGACGATTCTAAGTGAAATAAGTCACACAGAAAAGGACACTTCTCATAAGGTGTCACTTATAGAGGGAATGTAAAAACCATTACACTTGAACTGAATTACAAAACAGAACAGAGTCACACATGCAGAAAACACACTATGGCTGCTTAACGGGAAAGGTGAGGTGGGGTGATACATAAAACAAGAGTTTCAAATTAGCTCAGATACCGTTCCATAAACCCAATATGTAATAGACAAGACCTACTCCTTGCTCAGAGAACTGGACTCAACACGCCCGATTCACCGCACAAGAATATATCTGACTAGTAATAATCTTAAAACCTATGTATTGATATCTCTCTGTTAGTGTGTCAAGAGGGTGTAAAGCGGCATAAACACAGCCGTGAAAAGCAGCTAAACCCCATTATAAAAATAAATTACTTTTAAAAATCCATGAAACAAAGACAGGGAAAGACAGAGAAATTCTTACACAATTCGTTCAGGGGCTGTGATGCAACCTGGATTGACCATATCTAGACCCACAGCTGGATGAGACATAAGGGTGGACACTCTTGGGGCTGAGAGGTTTGGTGAGGTTGGGTGAGCAAACGCAGACCCTTTAAAGTAATACTGCGTGCTACCCATCGCATGGGTCCCAAATCTCCAGGTTCAAGGGCATCTTCCTACATCAAAATCATGCTTGAGAAATCCAGAAGATGGTACACCGTGTGATGGGGAAAGGTTTCTAAAACGCACCTCATTTCTCATCTCCTTGTGCTCGGGTTCGCCATTCCAGCCACTTTACTAGCAATCTCCCTACTTGGAGCATCAGCACCTTTAACCTCCTGTTCCGTACAGGTTGCAATTTGTCCTGAGGATGAACGGGAAGACGGGGAACCAATGAGAGACTAGCTCTTGGTGTTGGGACAGGCACAGGTCACTCTATTTTCCCTTCAGGAAGAAGAATTAACCACAGGCTCAGCCTGCCCCCCGGAACCAGAACAGGGCCTGAAGCCATCCTGCGCTTTTGCGGCCAGCTCACAAAAATGCGACTTGTAAAATGGAGCTTCAGGGCACTGCAATTCACAAACCTGCAGAGTTATAAATGATAACTCTCGTCCACAAATATATTGAGGGAAGGCAAAGAAGAGGATTTGAAATCAAGGCAGAATTGCAGGAAACAGATTTCAGGAGGTAGATTCGAATCGCCTTTAAATCACATGAAAAGCGGCAAAACGTTGACAATGATGCCCTTGGCCAAAAAGAGCGTATGCGTTTTTTCCTGAATATATTCAGGAAAAAACGCATACGCCCTTTTTGGCCAACCAAGCAACTTGGAAAGGCAAATCAGCGCTACAAAGAAGTCTCGCTTCCCATCGGTCAAAAGGGCCATGCTGAAAAAAGTGTCAAAACCAGAAATGCAGGACAGGCCATGGAGAAATGGGAGCCTTGCTACACTAATGGGCGGGATGTAAATTGCCCACAGCCACTCTGGAGAAGGGTACGGTGTGTCCTGAAACATCTAAAAAACACAGCTGAGAGAGCATAGGGCACTTCCACGCATGGGGGGATAAAGTGGGAAAATTGAAAATCAGCAAGACACAAGCACCCCAAAGTTTAGGGCTGCTCTGTTGACAAGGACCTCCACTTCATTCCACCTTAAATATCCCAGGAAAGCGAAAAATGGATAAAAAAGTTGTGCTCCTTATGTACAATGGAATATCACTCAGCCATGAAATCAATGTCATAAGGCTAGTAGCAGCATGATGAGTGGATTTAGGTACGACAATTCTAAGTGAAATAAGTCACACAGAAAAGGACACTTCTCATAAGGTGTCACTTATAGAGGGAATGTAAAAACCGTTACACTTGAACTGAATTACAAAACAGAACAGAGTCACACATGCAGAAAACACACTATGGCTGCTTAACGGGAAAGGTGAGGTGGGGTGATACATAAAACAAGAGTTTCAAATTAGCTCAGATACCGTTCCCTAAACCCAATATGTAATAGACAAGACCTACTCCTTGCTCAGAGAACTGGACTCAACACGCCCGATTCACCGCACAAGAATATATCTGACTAGTAATAATCTTAAAACCTATGTATTGATATCTCTCTGTTAGTGTGTCAAGTGGGTGTAAAGCGGCATAAACACAGCCGTGAAAAGCAGCTAAACCCCATTATAAAAATAAATTACTTTTAAAAACCCATGAAAGAAAGACAGGGAAAGAGAGAGAAATTCTTACACAATACTTTCAGGGGCTGTGATGCAACCTGGATTGACCATATCTAGACCCACAGCTGGATGAGACATAAGGGTGGACACTCTTGGGGCTGAGAGGTTTGGTGAGGTTGGGTGAGCAAACGCAGACCCTTTAAAGTAATACTGCGTGCTACCCATCGCATGGGTCCCAAATCTCCAGGTTCAAGGGCATCTTCCTACATCGAAAACATGCATGAGAAACCCAGAAGATGGTACACCGTGTGATGGGGAAAGGTTTCTAAAACGCACCTCATTTCTCATCTCCTTGTGCTCGGGTTCGCCATTCCAGCCACTTTACTAGCAATCTCCCTACTTGGAGCATCAGCACCTTTAACCTCCTGTTCCGTACAGGTTGCAATTTGTCCTGAGGATGAACGGGAAGACGGGGAAGCAATGAGAGACTAGCTCTTGGTTTTGGGACAGGCAGAGGTCACTCTATTTTCCCATCAGGAAAAAGAATTAACCACAGGCTCAGCCTGCCCCCCAGAACCAGAACAGGGCCTGAAGCCATCCTGCGCTTTTGCGGCCAGCTCCCAAAAAAGCGACTTGTAAAATGGAGCTTCAGGGCACTGCAATTCACAAACCTGCAGAGTTATAAATGATAACTCTTGTCCACAAATATATTCAGGGAAGGCAAAGAAGAGGATTTGAAATCAAGGCATAATTGCAGGAATCAGATTTCAGGAGGTAGATTCGAATCGCCTTTAAAGCACATGAAAAGCGGCAAGACGTTGACAATGATGCCCTTGGCCAAAAAGGGCGTATGCGTTTTTTCCTGCATATATTCAGGAAAAAACGCATACGCCCTTTTTGGCCAACCAAGCAACCTGTAAAGGCAAATCAGTGCTACAAAGAAGTCTCGCTTCCCATCGGTCAAAAGGGCTATGCTGAAAAAAGTGTCAAAACCAGAAATGCAGGACAGGCCATGGAGAAATGGGAGCCTTGCTACACTGATGGGCGGGATGTAATTTGCCCACAGCCACTCTGGAGAAGGGTACGGTGTGTCCTGAAACATCTAAAAAACACAGCTTAGAGAGCATAGGGCACTTCCACGCATGGGGGGATAAAGTGGGAAAATTGAAAATCAGCAAGACACAAGCACCCCAAAGTTTAGGGCTGCTCTGTTGACAAGGACCTCCACTTCATTCCACCTTAAATATCCCAGGAAAGCGAAAAATGGATAAAAAAGTTGTGGTCCTTATGTACAATGGAATATCACTCAGCCATGAAATCAATGTCATAAGGCTAGTAGCAGCATGATGAGTGGATTTAGGTACGACGATTCTAAGTGAAATAAGTCACACAGAAAAGGACACTTCTCATAAGGTGTCACTTATAGAGGGAATGTAAAAACCGTTACACTTGAACTGAATTACAAAACAGAACAGAGTCACACATGCAGAAAACACACTATGGCTGCTTAACGGGAAAGGTGAGGTGGGGTGATACATAAAACAAGAGTTTCAAATTAGCTCAGATACCGTTCCCTAAACCCAATATGTAATAGACAAGACCTACTCCTTGCTCAGAGAACTGGACTCAACACGCCCGATTCACCGCACAAGAATATATCTGACTAGTAATAATCTTAAAACCTATGTATTGATATCTCTCTGTTAGTGTGTCAAGTGGGTGTAAAGCGGCATAAACACAGCCGTGAAAAGCAGCTAAACCCCATTATAAAAATAAATTACTTTTAAAAACCCATGAAACAAAGACAGGGAAAGACAGAGAAATTCTTACACAATTCGTTCAGGGGCTGTGATGCAACCTGGATTGACCATATCTAGACCCACAGCTGGATGAGACATAAGGGTGGACACTCTTGGGGCTGAGAGGTTTGGTGAGCTTGGGTGAGCAAACGCAGACCCTTTAAAGTAATACTGCGTGCTACCCATCGCATGGGTCCCAAATCTCCAGGTTCAAGGGCATCTTCCTACATCGAAATCATGCATGAGAAATCCAGAAGATGGTACACCGTGTGATGGGGAAAGGTTTCTAAAACGCACCTCATTTCTCATCTCCTTGTGCTCGGGTTCGCCATTCCAGCCACTTTACTAGCAATCTCCCTACTTGGAGCATCAGCACCTTTAACCTCCTGTTCCGTACAGGTTGCAATTTGCCCTGAGGATGAACGGGAAGACGGGGAACCAATGAGAGACTAGCTCTTGGTGTTGGGACAGGCACAGGTCACTCTATTTTCCCTTCAGGAAGAAGAATTAACCACAGGCTCACCCTGCCCCCCGGAACCAGAACAGGGCCTGAAGCCATCCTGCGCTTTTGCGGCCAGCTCACAAAAATGCGACTTGTAAAATGGAGCTTCAGGGCACTGCAATTCACAAACCTGCAGAGTTATAAATGATAACTCTCGTCCACAAATATATTGAGGGAAGGCAAAGAAGAGGATTTGAAATCAAGGCAGAATTGCAGGAAACAGATTTCAGGAGGTAGATTCGAATCGCCTTTAAAGCACATGAAAAGCGGCAAGACGTTGACAATGATGCCCTTGGCCAAAAAGGGCGTATGCGATTTTTCCTGAATATATTCAGGAAAAAACGCATACGCCCTTTTTGGCCAACCAAGCAACCTGTAAAGGCAAATCAGCGCTACAAAGAAGTCTCGCTTCCCATCGGTCAAAAGGGCTATGCTGAAAAAAGTGTCAAAACTAGAAATGCAGGACAGGCCATGGAGAAATGGGAGCCTTGCTACACTGATGGGCGGGATGTAATTTGCCCACAGCCACTCTGGAGAAGGGTACGGTGTGTCCTGAAACATCTAAAAAACACAGCTTAGAGAGCATAGGGCACTTCCACGCATGGGGGGATAAAGTGGGAAAATTGAAAATCAGCAAGACACAAGCACCCCAAAGTTTAGGGCTGCTCTGTTGACAAGGACCTCCACTTCATTCCACCTTAAATATCCCAGGAAAGCGAAAAATGGATAAAAAAGTTGTGGTCCTTATGTACAATGGAATATCACTCAGCCATGAAATCAATGTCATAAGGCTAGTAGCAGCATGATGAGTGGATTTAGGTACGACGATTCTAAGTGAAATAAGTCACACAGAAAAGGACACTTCTCATAAGGTGTCACTTATAGAGGGAATGTAAAAACCGTTACACTTGAACTGAATTACAAAACAGAACAGAGTCACACATGCAGAAAACACACTATGGCTGCTTAACGGGAAAGGTGAGGTGGGGTGATACATAAAACAAGAGTTTCAAATTAGCTCAGATACCGTTCCCTAAACCCAATATGTAATAGACAAGACCTACTCCTTGCTCAGAGAACTGGACTCAACACGCCCGATTCACCGCACAAGAATATATCTGACTAGTAATAATCTTAAAACCTATGTATTGATATCTCTCTGTTAGTGTGTCAAGTGGGTGTAAAGCGGCATAAACACAGCCGTGAAAAGCAGCTAAACCCCATTATAAAAATAAATTACTTTTAAAAACCCATGATACAAAGACAGGGAAAGAGAGAGAAATTCTTACACAATTCGTTCAGGGGCTGTGATGCAACCTGGATTGACCATATCTAGACCCACAGCTGGATGAGACATAAGGGTGGACACTCTTGGGGCTGAGAGGTTTGGTGAGGTTCGGTGAGCAAACGCAGACCCTTTAAAGTAATACTGCGTGCTACCCATCGCATGGGTCCCAAATCTCCAGGTTCAAGGGCATCTTCCTACATCGAAAACATGCATGAGAAACCCAGAAGATGGTACACCGTGTGATGGGGAAAGGTTTCTAAAACGCACCTCATTTCTCATCTCCTTGTGCTCGGGTTCGCCATTCCAGCCACTTTACTAGCAATCTCCCTACTTGGAGCATCAGCACCTTTAACATCCTGTTCCGTACAGGTTGCAATTTGTCCTGAGGATGAACGGGAAGACGGGGAACCAATGAGAGACTAGCTCTTGGTGTTGGGACAGGCACAGGTCACTCTATTTTCCCATCAGGAAGAAGAATTAACCACAGGCTCAGCCTGCCCCCCAGAACCAGAACAGGGCCTGAAGCCATCCGGCGCTTTTGCGGCCAGCTCCCAAAAAAGCGACTTGTAAAATGGAGCTTCAGGGCACTGCAATTCACAAACCTGCAGAGTTATAAATGATAACTCTCGTCCACAAATATATTGAGGGAAGGCAAAGAAGAGGATTGGAAATCAAGGCAGAATTGCAGGAATCAGATTTCAGGAGGTAGATTCGAATCGCCTTTAAAGCACATGAAAAGCGGCAAAACGTTGACAATGATGCCCTTGGCCAAAAAGGGCGTATGCGTTTTTTCCTGAATATATTCAGGAAAAAACGCATGCGACCTTTTTGGCCAACCAAGCAACCTGGAAAGGCAAATCAGCGCTACAAAGAAGTCTCGCTTCCCATCGGTCAAAAGGGCCATGCCAAAAAAAGTGTCAAAACCAGAAATGCAGGACAGTCCATGGAGAAATGGGAGCCTTGCTACACTGATGGGCGGGATGTAAATTGCCCACAGCCACTCTGGAGAAGGGTACGGTGTGTCCTGAAACATCTAAAAAACACAGCTTAGAGAGCATAGGGCACTTCCACGCATGGGGGGATAAAGTGGGAAAATTGAAAATCAGCAAGACACAAGCACCCCAAAGTTTAGGGCTGCTCTGTTGACAAGGACCTCCACTTCATTCCACCTTAAATATCCCAGGAAAGCGAAAAATGGATAAAAAAGTTGTGCTCCTTATGTACAATGGAATATCACTCAGCCATGAAATCAATGTCATAAGGCTAGTAGCAGCATGATGAGTGGATTTAGGTACGACGATTCTAAGTGAAATAAGTCACACAGAAAAGGACACTTCTCATAAGGTGTCACTTATAGAGGGAATGTAAAAACCATTACACTTGAACTGAATTACAAAACAGAACAGAGTCACACATGCAGAAAACACACTATGGCTGCTTAACGGGAAAGGTGAGGTGGGGTGATACATAAAACAAGAGTTTCAAATTAGCTCAGATACCGTTCCATAAACCCAATATGTAATAGACAAGACCTACTCCTTGCTCAGAGAACTGGACTCAACACGCCCGATTCACCGCACAAGAATATATCTGACTAGTAATAATCTTAAAACCTATGTATTGATATCTCTCTGTTAGTGTGTCAAGAGGGTGTAAAGCGGCATAAACACAGCCGTGAAAAGCAGCTAAACCCCATTATAAAAATAAATTACTTTTAAAAACCCATGAAACAAAGACAGGGAAAGACAGAGAAATTCTTACACAATTCGTTCAGGGGCTGTGATGCAACCTGGATTGACCATATCTAGACCCACAGCTGGATGAGACATAAGGGTGGACACTCTTGGGGCTGAGAGGTTTGGTGAGGTTGGGTGAGCAAACGCAGACCCTTTAAAGTAATACTGCGTGCTACCCATCGCATGGGTCCCAAATCTCCAGGTTCAAGGGCATCTTCCTACATCAAAATCATGCTTGAGAAATCCAGAAGATGGTACACCGTGTGATGGGGAAAGGTTTCTAAAACGCACCTCATTTCTCATCTCCTTGTGCTCGGGTTCGCCATTCCAGCCACTTTACTAGCAATCTCCCTACTTGGAGCATCAGCACCTTTAACCTCCTGTTCCGTACAGGTTGCAATTTGTCCTGAGGATGAACGGGAAGACGGGGAACCAATGAGAGACTAGCTCTTGGTGTTGGGACAGGCACAGGTCACTCTATTTTCCCTTCAGGAAGAAGAATTAACCACAGGCTCAGCCTGCCCCCCGGAACCAGAACAGGGCCTGAAGCAATCCTGCGCTTTTGCGGCCAGCTCACAAAAATGCGACTTGTAAAATGGAGCTTCAGGGCACTGCAATTCACAAACCTGCAGAGTTATAAATGATAACTCTCGTCCACAAATATATTGAGGGAAGGCAAAGAAGAGGATTTGAAATCAAGGCAGAATTGCAGGAAACAGATTTCAGGAGGTAGATTCGAATCGCCTTTAAATCACATGAAAAGCGGCAAAACGTTGACAATGATGCCCTTGGCCAAAAAGAGCGTATGCGTTTTTTCCTGAATATATTCAGGAAAAAACGCATACGCCCTTTTTGGCCAACCAAGCAACTTGGAAAGGCAAATCAGCGCTACAAAGAAGTCTCGCTTCCCATCGGTCAAAAGGGCCATGCTGAAAAAAGTGTCAAAACCAGAAATGCAGGACAGGCCATGGAGAAATGGGAGCCTTGCTACACTAATGGGCGGGATGTAAATTGCCCACAGCCACTCTGGAGAAGGGTACGGTGTGTCCTGAAACATCTAAAAAACACAGCTGAGAGAGCATAGGGCACTTCCACGCATGGGGGGATAAAGTGGGAAAATTGAAAATCAGCAAGACACAAGCACCCCAAAGTTTAGGGCTGCTCTGTTGACAAGGACCTCCACTTCATTCCACCTTAAATATCCCAGGAAAGCGAAAAATGGATAAAAAAGTTGTGGTCCTTATGTACAATGGAATATCACTCAGCCATGAAATCAATGTCATAAGGCTAGTAGCAGCATGATGAGTGGATTTAGGTACGACAATTCTAAGTGAAATAAGTCACACAGAAAAGGACACTTCTCATAAGGTGTCACTTATAGAGGGAATGTAAAAACCGTTACACTTGAACTGAATTACAAAACAGAACAGAGTCACACATGCAGAAAACACACTATGGCTGCTTAACGGGAAAGGTGAGGTGGGGTGATACATAAAACAAGAGTTTCAAATTAGCTCAGATACCGTTCCATAAACCCAATATGTAATAGACAAGACCTACTCCTTGCTCAGAGAACTGGACTCAACACGCCCGATTCACCGCACAAGAATATATCTGACTAGTAATAATCTTAAAACCTATGTATTGATATCTCTCTGTTAGTGTGTCAAGTGGGTGTAAAGCGGCATAAACACAGCCGTGAAAAGCAGCTAAACCCCATTATAAAAATAAATTACTTTTAAAAACCCATGAAACAAAGACAGGGAAAGAGAGAGAAATTCTTACACAATACTTTCAGGGGCTGTGATGCAACCTGGATTGACCATATCTAGACCCACAGCTGGATGAGACATAAGGGTGGACACTCTTGGGGCTGAGAGGTTTGGTGAGGTTGGGTGAGCAAACGCAGACCCTTTAAAGTAATACTGCGTGCTACCCATCGCATGGGTCCCAAATCTCCAGGTTCAAGGGCATCTTCCTACATCGAAAACATGCATGAGAAACCCAGAAGATGGTACACCGTGTGATGGGGAAAGGTTTCTAAAACGCACCTCATTTCTCATCTCCTTGTGCTCGGGTTCGCCATTCCAGCCACTTTACTAGCAATCTCCCTACTTGGAGCATCAGCACCTTTAACCTCCTGTTCCGTACAGGTTGCAATTTGTCCTGAGGATGAACGGGAAGACGGGGAAGCAATGAGAGACTAGCTCTTGGTTTTGGGACAGGCAGAGGTCACTCTATTTTCCCATCAGGAAAAAGAATTAACCACAGGCTCAGCCTGCCCCCCAGAACCAGAACAGGGCCTGAAGCCATCCTGCGCTTTTGCGGCCAGCTCCCAAAAAAGGGACTTGTAAAATGGAGCTTCAGGGCACTGCAATTCACAAACCTGCAGAGTTATAAATGATAACTCTTGTCCACAAATATATTGAGGGAAGGCAAAGAAGAGGATTTGAAATCAAGGCATAATTGCAGGAATCAGATTTCAGGAGGTAGATTCGAATCGCCTTTAAAGCACATGAAAAGCGGCAAGACGTTGACAATGATGCCCTTGGCCAAAAAGGGCGTATGCGTTTTTTCCTGAATATATTCAGGAAAAAACGCATACGCCCTTTTTGGCCAACCAAGCAACCTGGAAAGGCAAATCAGCGCTACAAAGAATTCGCGCTTCCCATCTGTCAAAAGGGCCATGCTGAAAAAAGTGTCAAAACCAGAAATGCAGGACAGGCCATGGAGAAATGGGAGCCTTGCTACACTGATGGGCGGGATGTAAATTGCCAACAGCCACTCTGGAGAAGTGTACGGTGTGTCCTGAAACATCTAAAAAACACAGCTTAGAGAGCATAGGGCACTTCCACGCATGGGGGGATAAAGTGGGAAAATTGAAAATCAGCAAGACACAAGCACCCCAAAGTTTAGGGCTGCTCTGTTGACAAGGACCTCCACTTCATTCCACCTTAAATATCCCAGGAAAGCGAAAAATGGATAAAAAAGTTGTGGTCCTTATGTACAATGGAATATCACTCAGCCATGAAATCAATGTCATAAGGCTTGTAGCAGCATGATGAGTGGATTTAGGTACGACGATTCTAAGTGAAATAAGTCACACAGAAAAGGACACTTCTCATAAGGTGTCACTTATAGAGGGAATGTAAAAACCGTTACACTTGAACTGAATTACAAAACAGAACAGAGTCACACATGCAGAAAACACACTATGGCTGCTTAACGGGAAAGGTGAGGTGGGGTGATACATAATACAAGAGTTTCAAATTAGCTCAGATACCGTTCCATAAACCCAATATGTAATAGACAAGACCTACTCCTTGCTCAGAGAACTGGACTCAACACGCCCGATTCACCGCACAAGAATATATCTGACTAGTAATAATGTTAAAACCTATGTATTGATATCTCTCTGTTAGTGTGTCAAGTGGGTGTAAAGCGGCATAAACACAGCCGTGAAAAGCAGCTAAACCCCATTATAAAAATAAATTACTTTTAAAAACCCATGAAACAAAGACAGGGAAAGAGAGAGAAATTCTTACACAATTCGTTCAGGGGCTGTGATGCAACCTGGATTGACCATATCTAGACCCACAGCTGGATGAGACATAAGGGTGGACACTCTTGGGGCTGAGAGGTTTGGTGAGGTTGGGTGAGCAAACGCAGACCCTTTAAAGTAATACTGCGTGCTACCCATCGCATGGGTCCCAAATCTCCAGGTTCAAGGGCATCTTCCTACATCGAAAACATGCATGAGAAACCCAGAAGATGGTACACCGTGTGATGGGGAAAGGTTTCTAAAACACACCTCATTTCTCATCTCCTTGTGCTCGGGTTCGCCATTCCAGCCACTTTACTAGCAATCTCCCTACTTGGAGCCTCAGCACCTTTAACCTCCTGTTCCGTACAGGTTGCAATTTGTCCTGAGGATGAACGGGAAGACGGGGAACCAATGAGAGACTAGCTCTTGGTGTTGGGACAGGCACAGGTCACTCTATTTTCCCATCAGGAAGAAGAATTAACCACAGGCTCAGCCTGCCCCCCGGAACCAGAACAGGGCCTGAAGCCATCCTGCGCTTTTGCGGCCAGCTCCCAAAAAAGCGACTTGTAAAATGGAGCTTCAGGGCACTGCAATTCACAAACCTGCAGAGTTATAAATGATAACTCTCGTCCACAAATATATTGAGGGAAGGCAAAGAAGAGGATTTGAAATCAAGGCAGAATTGCAGGAAACAGATTTCATGAGGTAGATTCGAATCGCCTTTAAAGCACATGAAAAGCGGCAAAACGTTGACAATGATGCCCTTGGCCAAAAAGGGCGCATGCGTTTTTTCCTGAATATATTCAGGAAAAAACGCATGCGCCCTTTTTGGCCAACCAAGCAACCTGGAAAGGCAAATCAGCGCTACAAAGAAGTCTCGCTTCCCATCGGTCGAAAGGGCCATGCTGAAAAAAGTGTCAAAACCAGAAATGCAGGACAGGCCATGGAGAAATGGGAACCTTGCTACACTGATGGGCGGGATGTAAATTGCCAACAGCCACTCTGGAGAAGTGTACGGTGTGTCCTGAAACATCTAAAAAACACAGCTTAGAGAGCATAGGGCACTTCCACGCATGGGGGGATAAAGTGGGAAAATTGAAAATCAGCAAGACACAAGCACCCCAAAGTTTAGGGCTGCTCTGTTGACAAGGACCTCCACTTCATTCCACATTAAATATCCCAGGAAAGCGAAAAATGGATAAAAAAGTTGTGGTCCTTATATACAATGGAATATCACTCAGCCATGAAATCAATGTCATAAGGCTATTAGCAGCATGATGAGTGGATTTAGGTACGACGATTCTAAGTGAAATAAGTCACACAGAAAAGGACACTTCTCATAAGGTGTCACTTATAGAGGGAATGTAAAAACCGTTACACTTGAACTGAATTACAAAACAGAACAGAGTCACACATGCAGAAAACACACTATGGCTGCTTAACGGGAAAGGTGAGGTGGGGTGATACATAAAACAAGAGTTTCAAATTAGCTCAGATACCGTTCCATAAACCCAATATGTAATAGACAAGACCTACTCCTTGCTCAGAGAACTGGACTCAACACGCCCGATTCACCGCACAAGAATATATCTGACTAGTAATAATCTTAAAACCTATGTATTGATATCTCTCTGTTAGTGTGTCAAGTGGGTGTAAAGCGGCATAAACACAGCCGTGAAAAGCAGCTAAACCCCATTATAAAAATAAATTACTTTTAAAAACCCATGAAACAAAGACAGGGAAAGAGAGAGAAATTCTTACACAATTCGTTCAGGGGCTGTGATGCAACCTGGATTGACCATATCTAGACCCACAGCTGGATGAGACATAAGGGTGGACACTCTTGGGGCTGAGAGGTTTGGTGAGGTTGGGTGAGCAAACGCAGACCCTTTAAAGTAATACTGCGTGCTACCCATCGCATGGGTCCCAAATCTCCAGGTTCAAGGGCATCTTCCTACATCGAAAACATGCATGAGAAACCCAGAAGATGGTACACCGTGTAATGGGGAAAGGTTTCTAAAACGCACCTCATTTCTCATCTCCTTGTGCTCGGGTTCGCCATTCCAGCCACTTTACTAGCAATCTCCCTACTTGGAGCATCAGCACCTTTAACCTCCTGTTCCGTACAGGTTGCAATTTGTCCTGAGGATGAACGGGAAGACGGGGAACCAATGAGAGACTAGCTCTTGGTGTTGGGACAGGCACAGGTCACTCTATTTTCCCATCAGGAAGAAGAATTAACCACAGGCTCAGCCTGCCCCCCGGAACCAGAACAGGGCCTGAAGCCATCCTGCGCTTTTGCGGCCAGCTCCCAAAAAAGCGACTTGTAAATTGGAGCTTCAGGACACTGCAATTCACAAACCTGCAGAGTTATAAATGATAACTCTCGTCCACAAATATATTGAGGGAAGGACAAGAAGAGGATTTGAAATCAAGGCAGAATTGCAGGAAACAGATTTCAGGAGGTAGATTCGAATCGCCTTTAAAGCACATGAAAAGCAGCAAAACGTTGACAATGAGGCCCTTGGCCAAAAAGGCCGTATGTGTTTTTTCCTGAATATATTCAGGAAAAAACGCATACGCCCTTTTTGGCCAACCAAGCAACCTGGAAAGGCAAATCAGCGCTACAAAGAAGTCTCGCTTCCCATCAGTCAAAAGGGCCATGCCGAAAAAAGTGTCAAAACCAGAAATGCAGGACAGGCCATGGAGAAATGGGAGCCTTGCTACACTGATGGGCGGGATGTAAATTGCCAACAGCCACTCTGGAAAAGTGTACGGTGTGTCCTGAAACATCTAAAAAACACAGCTTAGAGAGCATAGGGCACTTCCACGCATGGGGGGATAAAGTGGGAAAATTGAAAATCAGCAAGACACAAGCACCCCAAAGTTTAGGGCTGCTCTGTTGACAAGGACCTCCACTTCATTCCACCTTAAATATCCCAAAAAGCGAAAAATGGATAAAAAAGTTGTGGTCCTTATGTACAATGGAATATCACTCAGCCATGAAATCAATGTCATAAGGCTAGTAGCAGCATGATGAGTGGATTTAGGTAAGACGATTCTAAGTGAAATAAGTCACACAGAAAAGGACACTTCTCATAAGGTGTCACTTATAGAGGGAATGTAAAAACCGTTACACTTGAACTGAATTACAAAACAGAACAGAGTCACACTTGCAGAAAACACACTATGGCTGCTTAACGGGAAAGATGAGGTGGGGTGATACATAAAACAAGAGTTTCAAATTAGCTCAGATACCGTTCCATAAACCCAATATGTAATAGACAAGACCTACTCCTTGCTCAGAGAACTGGACTCAACACGCCCGATTCACCGCACAAGAATATATCTGACTAGTAATAATCTTAAAACCTATGTATTGATATCTCTCTGTTAGTGTGTCAAGTGGGTATAAAGCGGCATAAACACATTCGTGAAAAGCAGCTAAACCCCATTATAAAAATAAATTACTTTTAAAAACCCATGAAACAAAGACAGGGAAAGAGAGAGAAATTCTTACACAATTCGTTCCGGGGCTGTGATGCAACCTGGATTGACCATATCTAGACCCACAGCTGGATGAGACATAAGGGTGGACACTCTTGGGGCTGAGAGGTTTGGTGAGGTTGGGTGAGCAAACTCAGACCCTTTAAAGTAATACTGCGTGCTACCCATCGCATGGGTCCCAAATCTCCAGGTTCAAGGGCATCTTCCTACATCGAAAACATGCATGAGAAACCCAGAAGATGGTACACCGTGTGATGGGGAAAGGTTTCTAAAATGCACCTCATTTCTCATCTCCTTGTGCTCGGGTTCGCCATTCCAGCCACTTTACTAGCAATCTCCCTACTTGGAGCCTCAGCACCTTTAACCTCCTGTTCCGTACAGGTTGCAATTTGTCCTGAGGATGAACGGGAAGACGGGGAACCAATGAGAGACTAGCTCTTGGTGTTGGGACAGGCACAGGTCACTCTATTTTCCCATCAGGAAGAAGAATTAACCACAGGCTCAGCCTGCCCCCCGGAACCAGAACAGGGCCTGAAGCCATCCTGCGCTTTGGCGGCCAGCTCCCAAAAAAGCGACTTGTAAAATGGAGCTTCAGGCCACTGCAATTCACAAACCTGCAGAGTTATAAATGATAACTCTCGTCCACAAGTATATTGAGGGAAGGCAAAGAAGAGGATTTGAAATCAAGGCAGAATTGCAGGAAACAGATTTCAGGAGGTAGATTCGATTCGCCTTTAAAGCACATGAAAAGGGGTAAAACGTTGACAATGATGCCCTTGGCCAAAAAGGGCGCATGCGTTTTTTCCTGAATATATTCAGGAAAAAACGCATGCGCCCTTTTTGGCCAACCAAGCAACCTGGAAAGGCAAATCAGCGCTACAAAGAAGTCTCGCTTCCCATCGGTCGAAAGGGCCATGCTGAAAAAAGGGTCAAAACCAGAAATGCAGGACAGGCCATGGAGAAATGGGAGCCTTGCTACACTGATGGGCGGGATGTAAATTGCCCACAGCCACTCTGGAGAAGGGTACGGTGTGTCCTGAAACATCTAAAAAACACAGCTTAGAGAGCATAGGGCACTTCCACGCATGGGGGGTTAAAGTGGGAACATTGAAAATCAGCAAGACACAAGCACCCCAAAGTTTAGGGCTGCTCTGTTGACAAGGTCCTCCACTTCATTCCACCTTAAATATCCCAGGAAAGCGAAAAATGGATAAAAAAGTTGTGGTCCTTATGTACAATGGAATATCACTCAGCCATGAAATCAATGTCATAAGGCTTGTAGCAGCAGGATGAGTGGATTTAGGTACGACGATTCTAAGTGAAATAAGTCACACAGAAAAGGACACTTCTCATAAGGTGTCACTTATAGAGGGAATGTAAAAACCGTTACACTTGAACTGAATTGCAAAACAGAACAGAGTCACACATGCAGAAAACACACTATGGCTGCTTAACGGGAAAGGTGAGGTGGGGTGATACATAAAACAAGAGTTTCAAATTAGCTCAGATACCGTTCCATAAACCCAATATGTTATAGACAAGACCTACTCCTTGCTCAGAGAACTGGACTCAACACGCCCGATTCACCGCACAAGAATATATCTGACTAGTAATAATCTTAAAACCTATGTATTGATATCTCTCTGTTAGTGTGTCAAGTGGGTGTAAAGCGGCATAAACACAGCCGTGAAAAGCAGCTAAACCCCATTATAAAAATAAATTACTTTTCAAAACCCATGAAACAAAGACAGGGAAAGACAGAGAAATTCTTACTCAATTCGTTCAGGGGCTGTGATGCAACCTGGATTGACCATATCTAGACCCACAGCTGGATGAGACATAAGGGTGGACACTCTTGGGGCTGAGAGGTTTGGTGAGGTTGGGTGAGCAAACGCAGACCCTTTAAAGTAATACTGCGTGCTACCCATCGCATGGGTCCCAAATCTCCAGGTTCAAGGGCATCTTCCTACATCGAAAACATGCATGAGAAACCCAGAAGATGGTACACCGTGTGATGGGGAAAGGTTTCTAAAACGCACCTCATTTCTCATCTCCTTGTGCTCGGGTTCGCCATTCCAGCCACTTTACTAGCAATCTCCCTACTTGGAGCCTCAGCACCTTTAACCTCCTGTTCCGTACAGGTTGCAATTTGTCCTGAGGATGAACGGGAAGACGGGGAACCAATGAGAGACTAGCTCTTGGTGTTGGGACAGGCACAGGTCACTCTATTTTCCCATCAGGAAGAAGAATTAACCACAGGCTCAGCCTGCCCCCCGGAACCAGAACAGGGCCTGAAGCCATCCTGCGCTTTTGCGGCCAGCTCCCAAAAAAGAGACTTGTAAAATGGAGCTTCAGGGCACTGCAATTCACAAACCTGCAGAGTTATAAATGATAACTCTCGTCCACAAATATATTGAGGGAAGGCAAAGAAGAGGATTTGAAATCAAGGCAGAATTGCAGGAAACAGATTTCATGAGGTAGATTCGAATCGCCTTTAAAGCACATGAAAAGCGGCAAAACGTTGACAATGATGCCCTTGGCCAAAAAGGGCGCATGCGTTTTTTCCTGAATATATTCAGGAAAAAACGCATGCGCCCTTTTTGGCCAACCAAGCAACCTGGAAAGGCAAATCAGCGCTACAAAGAAGTCTCGCTTCCCATCGGTCGAAAGGGCCATGCTGAAAAAAGTGTCAAAACCAGAAATGCAGGACAGGCCATGGAGAAATGGGAACCTTGCTACACTGATGGGCGGGATGTAAATTGCCAACAGCCACTCTGGAGAAGTGTACGGTGTGTCCTGAAACATCTAAAAAACACAGCTTAGAGAGCATAGGGCACTTCCACGCATGGGGGGATAAAGTGGGAAAATTGAAAATCAGCAAGACACAAGCACCCCAAAGTTTAGGGCTGCTCTGTTGACAAGGACCTCCACTTCATTCCACATTAAATATCCCAGGAAAGCGAAAAATGGATAAAAAAGTTGTGGTCCTTATATACAATGGAATATCACTCAGCCATGAAATCAATGTCATAAGGCTATTAGCAGCATGATGAGTGGATTTAGGTACGACGATTCTAAGTGAAATAAGTCACACAGAAAAGGACACTTCTCATAAGGTGTCACTTATAGAGGGAATGTAAAAACCGTTACACTTGAACTGAATTACAAAACAGAACAGAGTCACACATGCAGAAAACACACTATGGCTGCTTAACGGGAAAGGTGAGGTGGGGTGATACATAAAACAAGAGTTTCAAATTAGCTCAGATACCATTCCATAAACCCAATATGTAATAGACAAGACCTACTCCTTGCTCAGAGAACTGGACTCAACACGCCCGATTCACCGCACAAGAATATATCTGACTAGTAATAATCTTAAAACCTATGTATTGATATCTCTCTGTTAGTGTGTCAAGTGGGTGTAAAGCGGCATAAACACAGCCGTGAAAAGCAGCTAAACCCCATTATAAAAATAAATTACTTTTAAAAACCCATGAAACAAAGACAGGGAAAGAGAGAGAAATTCTTACACAATTCGTTCAGGGGCTGTGATGCAACCTGGATTGACCATATCTAGACCCACAGCTGGATGAGACATAAGGGTGGACACTCTTGGGGCTGAGAGGTTTGGTGAGGTTGGGTGAGCAAACGCAGACCCTTTAAAGTAATACTGCGTGCTACCCATCGCATGGGTCCCAAATCTCCAGGTTCAAGGGCATCTTCCTACATCGAAAACATGCATGAGAAACCCAGAAGATGGTACACCGTGTAATGGGGAAAGGTTTCTAAAACGCACCTCATTTCTCATCTCCTTGTGCTCGGGTTCGCCATTCCAGCCACTTTACTAGCAATCTCCCTACTTGGAGCATCAGCACCTTTAACCTCCTGTTCCGTACAGGTTGCAATTTGTCCTGAGGATGAACGGGAAGACGGGGAACGAATGAGAGACTAGCTCTTGGTGTTGGGACAGGCACAGGTCACTCTATTTTCCCATCAGGAAGAAGAATTAACCACAGGCTCAGCCTGCCCCCCGGAACCAGAACAGGGCCTGAAGCCATCCTGCGCTTTTGCGGCCAGCTCCCAAAAAAGCGACTTGTAAATTGGAGCTTCAGGACACTGCAATTCACAAACCTGCAGAGTTATAAATGATAACTCTCGTCCACAAATATATTGAGGGAAGGACAAGAAGAGGATTTGAAATCAAGGCAGAATTGCAGGAAACAGATTTCAGGAGGTAGATTCGAATCGCCTTTAAAGCACATGAAAAGCAGCAAAACGTTGACAATGAGGCCCTTGGCCAAAAAGGCCGTATGTGTTTTTTCCTGAATATATTCAGGAAAAAACGCATACGCCCTTTTTGGCCAACCAAGCAACCTGGAAAGGCAAATCAGCGCTACAAAGAAGTCTCGCTTCCCATCAGTCAAAAGGGCCATGCCGAAAAAAGTGTCAAAACCAGAAATGCAGGACAGGCCATGGAGAAATGGGAGCCTTGCTACACTGATGGGCGGGATGTAAATTGCCAACAGCCACTCTGGAAAAGTGTACGGTGTGTCCTGAAACATCTAAAAAACACAGCTTAGAGAGCATAGGGCACTTCCACGCATGGGGGGATAAAGTGGGAAAATTGAAAATCAGCAAGACACAAGCACCCCAAAGTTTAGGGCTGCTCTGTTGACAAGGACCTCCACTTCATTCCACCTTAAATATCCCAAAAAGCGAAAAATGGATAAAAAAGTTGTGGTCCTTATGTACAATGGAATATCACTCAGCCATGAAATCAATGTCATAAGGCTAGTAGCAGCATGATGAGTGGATTTAGGTAAGACGATTCTAAGTGAAATAAGTCACACAGAAAAGGACACTTCTCATAAGGTGTCACTTATAGAGGGAATGTAAAAACCGTTACACTTGAACTGAATTACAAAACAGAACAGAGTCACACTTGCAGAAAACACACTATGGCTGCTTAACGGGAAAGATGAGGTGGGGTGATACATAAAACAAGAGTTTCAAATTAGCTCAGATACCGTTCCATAAACCCAATATGTAATAGACAAGACCTACTCCTTGCTCAGAGAACTGGACTCAACACGCCCGATTCACCGCACAAGAATATATCTGACTAGTAATAATCTTAAAACCTATGTATTGATATCTCTCTGTTAGTGTGTCAAGTGGGTATAAAGCGGCATAAACACATTCGTGAAAAGCAGCTAAACCCCATTATAAAAATAAATTACTTTTAAAAACCCATGAAACAAAGACAGGGAAAGAGAGAGAAATTCTTACACAATTCGTTCCGGGGCTGTGATGCAACCTGGATTGACCATATCTAGACCCACAGCTGGATGAGACATAAGGGTGGACACTCTTGGGGCTGAGAGGTTTGGTGAGGTTGGGTGAGCAAACTCAGACCCTTTAAAGTAATACTGCGTGCTACCCATCGCATGGGTCCCAAATCTCCAGGTTCAAGGGCATCTTCCTACATCGAAAACATGCATGAGAAACCCAGAAGATGGTACACCGTGTGATGGGGAAAGGTTTCTAAAATGCACCTCATTTCTCATCTCCTTGTGCTCGGGTTCGCCATTCCAGCCACTTTACTAGCAATCTCCCTACTTGGAGCCTCAGCACCTTTAACCTCCTGTTCCGTACAGGTTGCAATTTGTCCTGAGGATGAACGGGAAGACGGGGAACCAATGAGAGACTAGCTCTTGGTGTTGGGACAGGCACAGGTCACTCTATTTTCCCATCAGGAAGAAGAATTAACCACAGGCTCAGCCTGCCCCCCGGAACCAGAACAGGGCCTGAAGCCATCCTGCGCTTTGGCGGCCAGCTCCCAAAAAAGCGACTTGTAAAATGGAGCTTCAGGCCACTGCAATTCACAAACCTGCAGAGTTATAAATGATAACTCTCGTCCACAAATATATTGAGGGAAGGCAAAGAAGAGGATTTGAAATCAAGGCAGAATTGCAGGAAACAGATTTCAGGAGGTAGATTCGATTCGCCTTTAAAGCACATGAAAAGGGGCAAAACGTTGACAATGATGCCCTTGGCCAAAAAGGGCGCATGCGTTTTTTCCTGAATATATTCAGGAAAAAACGCATGCGCCCTTTTTGGCCAACCAAGCAACCTGGAAAGGCAAATCAGCGCTACAAAGAAGTCTCGCTTCCCATCGGTCGAAAGGGCCATGCTGAAAAAAGGGTCAAAACCAGAAATGCAGGACAGGCCATGGAGAAATGGGAGCCTTGCTACACTGATGGGCGGGATGTAAATTGCCCACAGCCACTCTGGAGAAGGGTACGGTGTGTCCTGAAACATCTAAAAAACACAGCTTAGAGAGCATAGGGCACTTCCACGCATGGGGGGTTAAAGTGGGAACATTGAAAATCAGCAAGACACAAGCACCCCAAAGTTTAGGGCTGCTCTGTTGACAAGGTCCTCCACTTCATTCCACCTTAAATATCCCAGGAAAGCGAAAAATGGATAAAAAAGTTGTGGTCCTTATGTACAATGGAATATCACTCAGCCATGAAATCAATGTCATAAGGCTTGTAGCAGCAGGATGAGTGGATTTAGGTACGACGATTCTAAGTGAAATAAGTCACACAGAAAAGGACACTTCTCATAAGGTGTCACTTATAGAGGGAATGTAAAAACCGTTACACTTGAACTGAATTGCAAAACAGAACAGAGTCACACATGCAGAAAACACACTATGGCTGCTTAACGGGAAAGGTGAGGTGGGGTGATACATAAAACAAGAGTTTCAAATTAGCTCAGATACCGTTCCATAAACCCAATATGTTATAGACAAGACCTACTCCTTGCTCAGAGAACTGGACTCAACACGCCCGATTCACCGCACAAGAATATATCTGACTAGTAATAATCTTAAAACCTATGTATTGATATCTCTCTGTTAGTGTGTCAAGTGGGTGTAAAGCGGCATAAACACAGCCGTGAAAAGCAGCTAAACCCCATTATAAAAATAAATTACTTTTCAAAACCCATGAAACAAAGACAGGGAAAGACAGAGAAATTCTTACTCAATTCGTTCAGGGGCTGTGATGCAACCTGGATTGACCATATCTAGACCCACAGCTGGATGAGACATAAGGGTGGACACTCTTGGGGCTGAGAGGTTTGGTGAGGTTGGGTGAGCAAACGCAGACCCTTTAAAGTAATACTGCGTGCTACCCATCGCATGGGTCCCAAATCTCCAGGTTCAAGGGCATCTTCCTACATCGAAAACATGCATGAGAAACCCAGAAGATGGTACACCGTGTGATGGGGAAAGGTTTCTAAAACGCACCTCATTTCTCATCTCCTTGTGCTCGGGTTCGCCATTCCAGCCACTTTACTAGCAATCTCCCTACTTGGAGCATCAGCACCTTTAACCTCCTGTTCCGTACAGGTTGCAATTTGTCCTGAGGATGAACGGGAAGACGGGGAACCAATGAGAGACTAGCTCTTGGGGTTGGGACAGGCACAGGTCACTCTATTTTCCCATTAGGAAGAAGAATTAACCACAGGCTCAGCCTGCCCCCCAGAACCAGAACAGGGCCTGAAGCCATCCTGCGCTTTTGCGGCCAGCTCCCAAAAAAGCGACTTGTAAAATGGAGCTTCAGGGCACTGCAATTCACAAACCTGCAGAGTTATAAATGATAACTCTCGTCCACAAATATATTGAGGGAAGGCAAAGAAGAGGATTGGAAATCAAGGCAGAATTGCAGGAATAAGATTTCAGGAGGTAGATTCGAATCGCCTTTAAAGCACATGAAAAGCGGCAAAACGTTGACAATGATGCCCTTGGCCAAAAAGGGATTATGCGTTTTTTCCTGAATATATTCAGGGAAAAACGCATGCGACCTTTTTGGCCAACCAAGCAACCTGGAAAGGCAAATCATCGCTACAAAGAAGTCTCGCTTCCCATCGGTCGAAAGGGCCATGCTGAAAAAAGGGTCAAAACCAGAAATGCAGGACAGGCCAAGGAGAAATGGGAGCCTTGCTACACTGATGGGCGGGATGTAAATTGCCAACAGCCACTCTGGAGAAGGGTACGGTGTGTCCTGAAACATCTAAAAAACACAGCTTAGAGAGCATAGGGCACTTCCACGCATGGGGGGATAAAGTGGGAAAATTGAAAATCAGCAAGACACAAGCACCCCAAAGTTTAGGGCTGCTCTGTTGACAAGGACCTCCACTTCATTCCACCTTAAATATCCCAGGAAAGCGAAAAATGGATAAAAAAGTTGTGGTCCTTATGTACAATGGAATATCACTCAGCCATGAAATCAATGTCATAAGGCTAGTAGCAGCATGATGAGTGGATTTAGGTACGACGATTCTAAGTGAAATAAGTCACACAGAAAAGGACACTTCTCATATGGTGTCACTTATAGAGGGAATGTAAAAACCGTTACACTTGAACTGAATTACAAAACAGAACAGAGTCACACATGCAGAAAACACACTATGGCTGCTTAACGGGAAAGGTGAGGTGGGGTGATACATAAAACAAGAGTTTCAAATTAGCTCAGATACCGTTCCATAAACCCAATATCTAATAGACAAGACCTACTCCTTGCTCAGAGAACTGGACTCAACACGCCCGATTCACCGCACAAGATTATATCTGACTAGTAATAATCTTAAAACCTATGTATTGATATCTCTCTGTTAGTGTGTCAAGTGGGTGTAAAGCGGCATAAACACAGCCGTGAAAAGCAGCTAAACCCCATTATAAAAATAAATTACTTTTAAAAACCCATGAAACAAAGACAGGGAAAGAGAGAGAAATTCTTACACAATTCGTTCAGGGGCTGTGATGCAACCTGGATTGACCATATCTAGACCCACAGCTGGATGAGACATAAGGGTGGACACTCTTGGGGCTGAGAGGTTTGGTGAGGTTGGGTGAGCAAACGCAGACCCTTTAAAGTAATACTGCGTGCTACCCATCGCATGGGTCCCAAATCTCCAGGTTCAAGGGCATCTTCCTACATCGAAAACATGCATGAGAAACCCAGAAGATGGTACACCGTGTGATGGGGAAAGGTTTCTAAAACGCACCTCATTTCTCATCTCCTTGTGCTCGGGTTCGCCATTCCAGCCACTTTACTAGCAATCTCCCTACTTGGAGCCTCAGCACCTTTAACCTCCTGTTCCGTACAGGTTGCAATTTGTCCTGAGAATGAACGGGAAGACGGGGAACCAATGAGAGACTAGCTCTCGGTTTTGGGACAGGCAGAGGTCACTCTATTTTCCCATCAGGAAGAAGAATTAACCACAGGCTCAGCCTGCCCCCCGGAACCAGAACAGGGCCTGAAGCCATCCTGCGCTTTTGCGGCCAGCTCCCAAAAAAGTGACTTGTAAAATGGAGCTTCAGGGCACTGCAATTCACAAACCTGCAGAGTTATAAATGATAACTGTCGTCCACAAATATATTGAGGGAAGGCAAAGAAGAGGATTTGAAATCAAGGCAGAATTGCAGGAAACAGATTTCATGAGGTAGATTCGAATCGCCTTTAAAGCACATGAAAAGCGGCAAAACGTTGACAATGATGCCCTTGGCCAAAAAGGGCATATGCGTTTTTCCTGAATATATTCAGGAAAAAACGCATGCGACCTTTTTGGCCAACCAAGCAACCTGGAAAGGCAAATCATCGCTACAAAGAAGTCTCGCTTCCCATCGGTCGAAAGGGCCATGCTGAAAAAAGGGTCAAAACCAGAAATGCAGGACAGGCCATGGAGAAATGGGAGCCTTGCTACACTGATGGGCGGGATGTAAATTGCCAACAGCCACTCTGGAGAAGGGTACGGTGTGTCCTGAAACATCTAAAAAACACAGCTTAGAGAGCATAGGGCACTTCCACGCATGGGGGGATAAAGTGGGAAAATTGAAAATCAGCAAGACACAAGCACCCCAAAGTTTAGGGCTGCTCTGTTGACAAGGACCTCCACTTCATTCCACATTAAATATCCCAGGAAAGAGAAAAATGGATAAAAAAGTTGTGGTCCTTATGTACAATGGAATATCACTCATCCATGAAATCAATGTCATAAGGCTAGTAGCAGCATGATGATTCGATTTAGGTAAGACGATTCTAAGTGAAATAACTCACACAGAAAAGGACACTTCTCATAAGGTGTCACTTATAGAGGGAATGTAAAAACCGTTACACTTGAACTGAATTACAAAACAGAACAGAGTCACACATGCAGAAAACACACTATGGCTGCTTAACGGGAAAGGTGAGGTGGGGTGATACATAAAACAAGAGTTTCAAATTAGCTCAGATACCGTTCCGTAAACCCAATATGTTATAGACAAGACCTACTCCTTGCTCAGAGAACTGGACTCAACACGCCCGATTCACCGCCCAAGAATATATCTGACTAGTAATAATCTTAAAACCTATGTATTGATATCTCTCTGTTAGTGTGTCAAGTGGGTGTAAAGCGGCATAAACACAGCCGTGAAAAGCAGCTAAACCCCATTATAAAAATAAATTACTTTTAAAAACCCATGAAACAAAGACAGGGAAAGAGAGAGAAATTCTTACACAATTCGTTCAGGGGCTGTGATGCAACCTGGATTGACCATATCTAGACCCACAGCTGGATGAGACATAAGGGTGGACACTCTTGGGGCTGAGAGGTTTGGTGAGGTTGGGTGAGCAAACGCAGACTCTTTAAAGTAATACTGCGTGCTACCCATCGCATGGGTCCCAAATCTCCAGGTTCAAGGGCATCTTCCTACATCAAAAACATGCATGAGAAACCCAGAAGATGGTACACCGTGTGATGGGGAAAGGTTTCTAAAACGCACCTCATTTCTCAACTCCTTGTGCTCGGGTTCGCCATTCCAGCCACTTTACTAGCAATCTCCCTACTTGGAGCATCAGCACCTTTAACCTCCTGTTCCGTACAGGTTGCAGTTTGTCCTGAGAATGAACGGGAAGACGGGGAACGAATGAGAGACTAGCTCTTGGTGTTGGGACAGGCACAGGTCACTCTATTTTCCCATCAGGAAGAAGAATTAACCACAGGCTCAGCCTGCCCCCCAGAACCAGAACAGGGCCTGAAGCCATCCTGCGCTTTTGCGGCCAGCTCCCAAAAAAGCGACTTGTAAAATGGAGCTTCAGGGCACTGCAATTCACAAACCTGCAGAGTTATAAATGATAACTCTCGTCCACAAATATATTGAGGGAAGGCAAAGAAGAGGATTTGAAATCAAGGCAGAATTGCAGGAATCAGATTTCAGGAGGTAGATTCGAATCGCCTTTAAAGCACATGAAAAGCGGCAAAACGTTGACAATGATGCCCTTGGCCAAAAAGGGCGTATGCGTTTTTTCCTGAATATATTCAGGAAAAAACGCATACGCCCTTTTTGGCCAACCAAGCAACCTGGAAAGGCAAATCAGCGCTACAAAGAAGTCTCGCTTCCCATCGGTCAAAAGGGCTATGCTGAAAAAGTGTCAAAACCAGAAATGCAGGACAGGCCATTGAGAAATGGGAGCCTTGCTACACTGATGGACGGGATGTAAATTGCAAACAGCCACTCTGGAGAAGGGTACGGTGTGTCCTGAAACATCTAAAAAACACAGCTTAGAGAGCATAGGGCACTTCCAGGCATGGGGGGATAAAGTGGGAAAATTGAAAATCAGCAAGACACAAGCACCCCAAAGTTTAGGGCTGCTCTGTTGACAAGGACCTCCACTTCATTCCACCTTAAATATCCCAGGAAAGCGAAAAATGGATAAAAGAGTTGTGGTCCTTATGTACAATGGAATATCACTCAGCCATGAAATCAATGTCATAAGCCTAGTAGCAGCATGATGAGTGGATTTAGGTACGACGATTCTAAGTGAAATAAGTCACACAGAAAAGGACACTTCTCATAAGGTGTCACTTATAGAGGGAATGTAAAAACAGTTACACTTGAACTGAATTACAAAACAGAACAGAGTCACACATGCAGAAAACACACTATGGCTGCTTAACGGGAAAGGTGAGGTGGGGTGATACATAAAACAAGAGTTTCATATTAGCTCAGATACCGTTCCGTAAACCCAATATGTTATAGACAAGACCTACTCCTTGCTCAGAGAACTGGATTCAACATGCCCGATTGACCGCACAAGAATATATCTGACTAGTAATAATCTTAAAACCTATGTATTGATATCTCTCTGTTAGTGTGTCAAGTGGGTGTAAAGCGGCATAAACACAGCCGTGAAAAGCAGCTAAACCCCATTATAAAAATAAATTACTTTTAAAAACCCATGAAACAAAGACAGGGAAAGAGAGAGAAATTCTTACACAATTCGTTCAGGGGCTGTGATGCAACCTGGATTGACCATATCTAGACCCACAGCTGGATGAGACATAAGGGTGGACACTCTTGGGGCTGAGAGGTTTGGTGAGGTTGGGTGAGCAAACGCAGACCCTTTAAAGTAATACTGCGTGCTACCCATCGCATGGGTCCCAAATCTCCAGGTTCAAGGGCATCTTCCTACATCAAAAACATGCATGAGAAACCCAGAAGATGGTACACCGTGTGATGGGGAAAGGTTTCTAAAACGCACCTCATTTCTCATCTCCTTGTGCTCGGGTTCGCCATTCCAGCCACTTTACTAGCAATCTCCCTACTTGGAGCATCAGCACCTTTAACCTCCTGTTCCGTACAGGTTGCAGTTTGTCCTGAGAATGAACGGGAAGACGGGGAACCAATGAGAGACTAGCTCTTGGTGTTGGGACAGGCACAGGTCACTCTATTTTCCCATCAGGAAGAAGAATTAACCACAGGCTCAGCCTGACCCCCAGAACCAGAACAGGGCCTGAAGCCATCCTGCGCTTTTGCGGCCAGCTCCCAAAAAAGCGACTTGTAAAATGGAGCTTCAGGGCACTGCAATTCACAAACCTGCAGAGTTATAAATGATAACTCTCGTCCACAAATATATTGAGGGAAGGCAAAGAAGAGGATTTGAAATCAAGGCAGAATTGCAGGAAACAGATTTCAGGAGGTAGATTCGAATCGCCTTTAAAGCACATGAAAAGCGGCAAAACGTTGACAATGATGCCCTTGGCCAAAAAGGGCGTATGCGTTTTTTCCTGAATATATTCAGGAAAAAACGCATACGCCCTTTTTGGCCAACCAAGCAACCTGGAAAGGCAAATCAGCGCTACAAAAAGTCTCGCTTCCCATCGGTCAAAAGGGCCATGCTGAAAAAAGTGTCAAAACCAGAAATGCAGGACAGGCCATGGAGAAATGGGAGCCTTGCTACACTGATGGGCGGGATGTAAATTGCCAACAGCCACTCTGGAGAAGTGTACGGTGTGTCCTGAAACATCTAAAAAACACAGCTTAGAGAGCATAGGGCACTTCCACGCATGGGGGGATAAAGTGGGAAAATTGAAAATCAGCAAGACACAAGCACCCCAAAGTTTAGGGCTGCTCTGTTGACAAGGACCTCCACTTCATTCCACCTTAAATATCCCAGGAAAGCGAAAAATGGATAAAAAAGTTCTGGTCCTTATGTACAATGGAATATCACTCAGCCATGAAATCAATGTCATAAGGCTAGTAGCAGCATGATGAGTGGATTTAGGTAAGACGATTCTAAGTGAAATAAGTCACACAGAAAAGGACACTTCTAATAAGGTGTCACTTATAGAGGGAATGTAAAAACCGTTACACTTGAACTGAATTACAAAACAGAACAGAGTCACACATGCAGAAAACACACTATGGCTGCTTAACGGGAAAGGTGAGGTGGGGTGATACATAAAACAAGAGCTTCAAATTAGCTCAGATACCGTTCCATAAACCCAATATGTAATAGACAAGACCTACTCCTTGCTCAGAGAACTGGACTCAACACGCCCGATTCACCGCACCAGAATATATCTGACTAGTAATAATCTTAAAACCTATGTATTGATATCTATCTGTTAGTGTGTCAAGTGGGTGTAAAGCGGCATAAACACAGCCGTGAAAAGCAGCTAAACCCCATTATAAAAATAAATTACTTTTAAAAACCCATGAAACAAAGACAGGGAAAGAGAGAGAAATTCTTACACAATTCGTTCAGGGGCTGTGATGCAACCTGGATTGACCATATCTAGACCCACAGCTGGATGAGACATAAGGGTGGACACTCTTGGGGCTGAGAGGTTTGGTGAGGTTGGGTGAGCAAACGCAGACCCTTTAAAGTAATACTGCGTGCTACCCATCGCATGGGTCCCAAATCTCCAGGTTCAAGGGCATCTTCCTACATCGAAAACATGCATGAGAAACCCAGAAGATGGTACACCGTGTGATGGGGAAAGGTTTCTAAAACGCACCTCATTTCTCATCTCCTTGTGCTCGGGTTCGCCATTCCAGCCACTTTACTAGCAATCTCCCTACTTGGAGCATCAGCACCTTTAACCTCCTGTTCCGTACAGGTTGCAATTTGTCCTGAGGATGAACGGGAAGACGGGGAACCAATGAGAGACTAGCTCTTGGTGTTGGGACAGGCACAGGTCACTCTATTTTCCCATCAGGAAGAAGAATTAACCACAGGCTCAGCCTGCCCCCCAGAACCAGAACAGGGCCTGAAGCCATCCTGCGCTTTTGCGGCCAGCTCCCAAAAAAGCGACTTGTAAAATGGAGCTTCAGGGCACTGCAATTCACAAACCTGCAGAGTTATAAATGATAACTCTCGTCCACAAATATATTGAGGGAAGGCAAAGAAGAGGATTTGAAATCAAGGCAGAATTGCAGGAAACAGATTTCAGGAGGTAGATTCGAATCGCCTTTAAAGCACATGAAAAGCGGCAAAACGTTGACAATGATGCCCTTGGCCAAAAAGGGCGTATGCGTTTTTTCCTGAATATATTCAGGAAAAAACGCATACGCCCTTTTTGGCCAACCAAGCAACCTGGAAAGGCAAATCAGCGCTACAAAGTAGTCTCGCTTCCCATCGGTCAAAAGGGCCATGCTGAAAAAAGTGTCAAAAAAAGAAATGCAGGACAGGCCATGGAGAAATGGGACCCTGGTTACACTGATGGGCGGGATGTAAATTGCCAACAGCCACTCTGGAGAAGTGTACGGTGTGTCCTGAAACATCTAAAAAACACAGCTTAGAGAGCATAGGGCACTTCCACGCATGGGGGTATAAAGTGGGAAAATTAAAAATCAGCAAGACACAAGCACCCCTAAGTTTAGGGATGCTCTGTTGACAAGGACCTCCACTTCATTCCACCTTAAATATCCCAGGAAAGCGAAAAATGGATAAAAAATTTGAGGTCCATATGTACAATGGAATATCACTCAGCCATGAAATCAATGTCATAAGGCTAGTAGCAGCATGATGAGTGGATTTAGGTACGACGATTCTAAGTGAAATAAGTCACACAGAAAAGGACACTTCTCATAAGGTATCACTTATAGAGGGAATGTAAAATCCGTTACACTTGAACTGAGTTACAAAACAGAACAGAGTCACACATGCAGAAAACACACTATGGCTGCTTAACGGGAAAGGTGAGGTGGGGTGATCCATAAAACAAGAGTTTCAAATTAGCTCAGATACCGTTCCATAAACCCAATATGTAACAGACAAGACCTACTCCTTGCTCAGAGAAATGGACTCAACACGCCCGATTCACCGCACAAGAATATATCTGACTAGTAATAATCTTAAAACCTATGTATTGATATCTCTCTGTTAGTGTGTCAAGTGGGTGTAAAGCGGCATAAACACAGCCGTGAAAAGCAGCTAAACCCCATTATAAAAATAAATTACTTTTCAAAACCCATGAAACAAAGACAGGGAAAGAGAGAAATTCTTACACAATTCGTTCAGGGGCTGTGATGCAACCTGGATTGACCATATCTAGACCCACAGCTGGATGAGACATAAGGGTGGACACTCTTGGGGCTGAGAGGTTTGGTGAGGTTGGGTGAGCAAACGCAGACCCTTTAAAGTAATACTGCGTGCTACCCATCGCATGGGTCCCAAATCTCCAGGTTCAAGGGCATCTTCCTAAATCGAAAACATGCATGAGAAACCCAGAAGATGGAACACCGTGTGATGGGGAAAGGTTTCTAAAACGCACCTCATTTCTCATCTCCTTGTGCTCGGGTTCGCCATTCCAGCCACTTTACTAGCAATCTCCCTACTTGGAGCATCAGCACCTTTAACCTCATGTTCCGTACAGGTTGCAATTTGTCCTGAGGATGAACGGGAAGATGGGGAACCAATGAGAGACTAGCTCTTGGTGTTGGGACAGGCACAGGTCACTCTATTTTCCCATCAGGAAGAAGAATTAACCACAGGCTCAGCCTTCTCCCCGGAACCAGAACAGGGCCTGAAGCCATCCTGCGCTTTTGCGGCCAGCACCCAAAAAAGCGACTTGTAAATTGGAGCTTCAGTGCACTGCAATTCACAAACTTGCGGAGTTATAAATGATAACTCTCGTCCACAAATATATTGAGGGAAGGCAAAGGAGAGGATTTGAAATCAAGGCAGAATTGCAGGAAACAGATTTCAGGAGGGAGATTCGAATCGCCTTTAAAGCACATGAAAAGCGGCAAAACGTTGACAATGATGCCCTTGGCCAAAAAGGGCGTATGCGTTTTTTCCTGAATATATTCAGGAAAAAACGCATACGCCCTTTTTGGCCAACCAAGCAACATGGAAAGGCAAATCAGCGCTACAAAGAAGTCTCGCTTCCCATCGGTCAAAAGGGCCATGCTGAAAAAAGTGTCAAAAAAAGAAATGCAGGACAGGCCATGGAGAAATGGGAGCCTTGATACACTGATGGGCGGGATGTAAATTGCCAACAGCCACTCTGGAGAAGTGTACGGTGTGTCCTGAAACATCTAAAAAACACAGCTTAGAGAGCATAGGGCACTTCCACGCATGGGGGTATAAAGTGGGAAAATTAAAAATCAGCAAGACACAAGCACCCCTAAGTTTAGGGATGCTCTGTGGACAAGGACCTCCACTTCATTCCACCTTAAATATCCCAGTAAAGCGAAAAATGGCTAAAAAATTTGAGGTCCATATGTACAATGGAATATCAGTCAGCCATGAAATCAATGTCATAAGGCTAGTAGCAGCATGATGAGTGGATTTAGGTACGACGATTCTAAGTGAAATAAGTCACACAGAAAAGGACACTTCTCATAAGGTGTCACTTATAGAGGGAATGTAAAATCCGTTACACTTGAACTGAATTACAAAACAGAACAGAGTCACACATGCAGAAAGCACACTATGGCTGCTTAACGGGAAAGGTGAGGTGGGGTGATCCATAAAACAAGAGTTTCAAATTAGCTCAGATACCGTTCCATAAACCCAATATGTAACAGACAAGACCTACTCCTTGCTCAGAGAACTGGACTCAACACGCCCGATTCACCGCACAAGAATATATCTGACTAGTAATAATCTTAAAACCTATGTATTGATATATCTCTGTTAGTGTGTCAAGTGGGTGTAAAGCGGCATAAACACAGCCGTGATAAGCAGCTAAACCCCATTATAAAAATAAATTACTTTTAAAAACCCATGAAACAAAGACAGGGAAAGAGAGAGAAATTCTTACACAATTCGTTCAGGGGCTGTGATGCAACCTGGATTGACCATATCTAGACCCACAGCTGGATGAGACATAAGGGTGGACACTCTTGGGGCTGAGAGGTTTGGTGAGGTTGGGTGAGCAAACGCAGACCCTTTAAAGTAATACTGCGTGCTACCCATCGCATGGGTCCCAAATCTCCAGGTTCAAGGGCATCTTCCTACATCGAAAACATGCATGAGAAACCCAGAAGATGGTACACCGTGTGATGGGGAAAGGTTTCTAAAACGCACCTCATTTCTCATCTCCTTGTGCTCGGGTTCGCCATTCCAGCCACTTTACTAGCAATCTCCCTACTTGGAGCATCAGCACCTTTAACCTCCTGTTCCGTACAGGTTGCAATTTGTCCTGAGGATGAACGGGAAGACGGGGAACCAATGAGAGACTAGCTCTTGGTGTTGGGACAGGCAGAGGTCACTCTATTTTCCCATCAGGAAGAAGAATTAACCACAGGCTCAGCCTGCCCCCGGAAACAGAACAGGGCCTGAAGCCATCCTGCGCTTTTGCGGCCAGCTCCCAAAAAAGCGACTTGTAAAATGGAGCTTCAGGGCACTGCAATTCACAAACCTGCAGAGTTATAAATGATAACTCTCGTCCACAAATATATTGAGGGAAGGCAAAGAAGAGGATTTGAAATCAAGGCAGAATTGCAGGAAACAGATTTCAGCAGGTAGATTCGAATCGCCTTTAAAGCACATGAAAAGCGGCAAAACGTTGACAATGATGCCCTTGGCCAAAAAGGGCGTATGCGTTTTTTCCTGAATATATTCAGGAAAAAACGCATACGCCCTTTTTGGCCAACCAAGCAACCTGGAAAGGCAAATCAGCGCTACAAAGTAGTCTCGCTTCCCATCGGTCAAAAGGGCCATGCTGAAAAAAGTGTCAAAAAAAGAAATGCAGGACAGGCCATGGAGAAATGGGACCCTGGCTACACTGATGGGCGGGATGTAAATTGCCAACAGCCACTCTGGAGAAGTGTACGGTGTGTCCTGAAACATCTAAAAAACACAGCTTAGAGAGCATAGGGCACTTCCACGCATGGGGGTATAAAGTGGGAAAATTAAAAATCAGCAAGACACAAGCACCCCTAAGTTTAGGGATGCTCTGTTGACAAGGACCTCCACTTCATTCCACCTTAAATATCCCAGGAAAGCGAAAAATGGATAAAAAATTTGAGGTCCATATGTACAATGGAATATCACTCAGCCATGAAATCAATGTCATAAGGCTAGTAGCAGCATGATGAGTGGATTTAGGTACGACGATTCTAAGTGAAATAAGTCACACAGAAAAGGACACTTCTCATAAGGTATCACTTATAGAGGGAATGTAAAATCCGTTACACTTGAACTGAGTTACAAAACAGAACAGAGTCACACATGCAGAAAACACACTATGGCTGCTTAACGGGAAAGGTGAGGTGGGGTGATCCATAAAACAAGAGTTTCAAATTAGCTCAGATACCGTTCCATAAACCCAATATGTAACAGACAAGACCTACTCCTTGCTCAGAGAAATGGACTCAACACGCCCGATTCACCGCACAAGAATATATCTGACTAGTAATAATCTTAAAACCTATGTATTGATATCTCTCTGTTAGTGTGTCAAGTGGGTGTAAAGCGGCATAAACACAGCCGTGAAAAGCAGCTAAACCCCATTATAAAAATAAATTACTTTTCAAAACCCATGAAACAAAGACAGGGAAAGAGAGAAATTCTTACACAATTCGTTCAGGGGCTGTGATGCAACCTGGATTGACCATATCTAGACCCACAGCTGGATGAGACATAAGGGTGGACACTCTTGGGGCTGAGAGGTTTGGTGAGGTTGGGTGAGCAAACGCAGACCCTTTAAAGTAATACTGCGTGCTACCCATCTCATGGGTCCCAAATCTCCAGGTTCAAGGGCATCTTCCTAAATCGAAAACATGCATGAGAAACCCAGAAGATGGAACACCGTGTGATGGGGAAAGGTTTCTAAAACGCACCTCATTTCTCATCTCCTTGTGCTCGGGTTCGCCATTCCAGCCACTTTACTAGCAATCTCCCTACTTGGAGCATCAGCACCTTTAACCTCATGTTCCGTACAGGTTGCAATTTGTCCTGAGGATGAACGGGAAGATGGGGAACCAATGAGAGACTAGCTCTTGGTGTTGGGACAGGCACAGGTCACTCTATTTTCCCATCAGGAAGAAGAATTAACCACAGGCTCAGCCTTCTCCCCGGAACCAGAACAGGGCCTGAAGCCATCCTGCGCTTTTGCGGCCAGCACCCAAAAAAGCGACTTGTAAATTGGAGCTTCAGTGCACTGCAATTCACAAACTTGCGGAGTTATAAATGATAACTCTCTTCCACAAATATATTGAGGGAAGGCAAAGGAGAGGATTTGAAATCAAGGCAGAATTGCAGGAAACAGATTACAGGAGGGAGATTCGAATCGCCTTTAAAGCACATGAAAAGCGGCAAAACGTTGACAATGATGCCCTTGGCCAAAAAGGGCGTATGCGTTTTTTCCTGAATATATTCAGGAAAAAACGCATACGCCCTTTTTGGCCAACCAAGCAACATGGAAAGGCAAATCAGCGCTACAAAGAAGTCTCGCTTCCCATCGGTCAAAAGGGCCATGCTGAAAAAAGTGTCAAAACCAGAAATGCAGGACAGGCCATGGAGAAATGGGAGCCTTGCTACACTGATGGGCGGGATGTAAATTGCCAACAGCCACTCTGGAGAAGTGGACGGTGTGTCCTGAAACATCTAAAAAACACAGCTTAGAGAGCATAGGGCACTTCCACGCATGGGGGGATAAAGTGGGAAAATTGAAAATCAGCAAGACACAAGCACCCCAAAGTTTAGGGCTGCTCTGTTGACAAGGACCTCCACTTCATTCCACCTTAAATATCCCAGGAAAGCGAAAAATGGATAAAAAAGTTGTGGTCCTTATGTACAATGGAATATCACTCAGCCATGAAATCAATGTCATAAGGCTAGTAGCAGCATGATGAGTGGATTTAGGTAAGACGATTCTAAGTGAAATAAGTCACACAGAAAAGGACACTTCTAATAAGGTGTCACTTATAGAGGGAATGTAAAAACCGTTACACTTGAACTGAATTACAAAACAGAACAGAGTCACACATGCAGAAAACACACTATGGCTGCTTAACGGGAAAGGTGAGGTGGGGTGATACATAAAACAAGAGCTTCAAATTAGCTCAGATACCGTTCCATAAACCCAATATGTAATAGACAAGACCTACTCCTTGCTCAGAGAACTGGACTCAACACGCCCGATTCACCGCACCAGAATATATCTGACTAGTAATAATCTTAAAACCTATGTATTGATATCTATCTGTTAGTGTGTCAAGTGGGTGTAAAGCGGCATAAACACAGCCGTGAAAAGCAGCTAAACCCCATTATAAAAATAAATTACTTTTAAAAACCCATGAAACAAAGACAGGGAAAGAGAGAGAAATTCTTACACAATTCGTTCAGGGGCTGTGATGCAACCTGGATTGACCATATCTAGACCCACAGCTGGATGAGACATAAGGGTGGACACTCTTGGGGCTGAGAGGTTTGGTGAGGTTGGGTGAGCAAACGCAGACCCTTTAAAGTAATACTGCGTGCTACCCATCGCATGGGTCCCAAATCTCCAGGTTCAAGGGCATCTTCCTACATCGAAAACATGCATGAGAAACCCAGAAGATGGTACACCGTGTGATGGGGAAAGGTTTCTAAAACGCACCTCATTTCTCATCTCCTTGTGCTCGGGTTCGCCATTCCAGCCACTTTACTAGCAATCTCCCTACTTGGAGCATCAGCACCTTTAACCTCCTGTTCCGTACAGGTTGCAATTTGTCCTGAGGATGAACGGGAAGACGGGGAACCAATGAGAGACTAGCTCTTGGTGTTGGGACAGGCAGAGGTCACTCTATTTTCCCATCAGGAAGAAGAATTAACCACAGGCTCAGCCTGCCCCCCGGAACCAGAACAGGGCCTGAAGCCATCCTGCGCTTTTGCGGCCAGCTCCCAAAAAAGCGACTTGTAAAATGGAGCTTCAGGGCACTGCAATTCACAAACCTGCGGAGTTATAAATGATAACTCTCGTCCACAAATATATTGAGGGAAGGCAAAGAAGAGGATTTGAAATCAAGGCAGAATTGCAGGAAACAGATTTCAGGAGGTAGATTCGAATCGCCTTTAAAGCACATGAAAAGCGGCAAAACGTTGACAATGATGCCCTTGGCCAAAAAGGGCGTATGCGTTTTTTCCTGAATATATTCAGGAAAAAACGCATACGCCCTTTTTGGCCAACCAAGCAACCTGGAAAGGCAAATCAGCGCTACAAAAAGTCTCGCTTCCCATCGGTCAAAAGGGCCATGCTGAAAAAAGTGTCAAAACCAGAAATGCAGGACAGGCCATGGAGAAATGGGAGCCTTGCTACACTGATGGGCGGGATGTAAATTGCCAACAGCCACTCTGGAGAAGTGTACGGTGTGTCCTGAAACATCTAAAAAACACAGCTTAGAGAGCATAGGGCACTTCCACGCATGGGGGGATAAAGTGGGAAAATTGAAAATCAGCAAGACACAAGCACCCCAAAGTTTAGGGCTGCTCTGTTGACAAGGACCTCCACTTCATTCCACCTTAAATATCCCAGGAAAGCGAAAAATGGATAAAAAAGTTTTGGTCCTTATGTACAATGGAATATCACTCAGCCATGAAATCAATGTCATAAGGCTAGTAGCAGCATGATGAGTGGATTTAGGTAAGACGATTCTAAGTGAAATAAGTCACACAGAAAAGGACACTTCTAATAAGGTGTCACTTATAGAGGGAATGTAAAAACCGTTACACTTGAACTGAATTACAAAACAGAACAGAGTCACACATGCAGAAAACACACTATGGCTGCTTAACGGGAAAGGTGAGGTGGGGTGATACATAAAACAAGAGCTTCAAATTAGCTCAGATACCGTTCCATAAACCCAATATGTAATAGACAAGACCTACTCCTTGCTCAGAGAACTGGACTCAACACGCCCGATTCACCGCACCAGAATATATCTGACTAGTAATAATCTTAAAACCTATGTATTGATATCTATCTGTTAGTGTGTCAAGTGGGTGTAAAGCGGCATAAACACAGCCGTGAAAAGCAGCTAAACCCCATTATAAAAATAAATTACTTTTAAAAACCCATGAAACAAAGACAGGGAAAGAGAGAGAAATTCTTACACAATTCGTTCAGGGGCTGTGATGCAACCTGGATTGACCATATCTAGACCCACAGCTGGATGAGACATAAGGGTGCACACTCTTGGGGCTGAGAGGTTTGGTGAGGTTGGGTGAGCAAACGCAGACCCTTTAAAGTAATACTGCGTGCTACCCATCGCATGGGTCCCAAATCTCCAGGTTCAAGGGCATCTTCCTACATCGAAAACATGCATGAGAAACCCAGAAGATGGTACACCGTGTGATGGGGAAAGGTTTCTAAAACGCACCTCATTTCTCATCTCCTTGTGCTCGGGTTCGCCATTCCAGCCACTTTACTAGCAATCTCCCTACTTGGAGCATCAGCACCTTTAACCTCCTGTTCCGTACAGGTTGCAATTTGTCCTGAGGATGAACGGGAAGACGGGGAACCAATGAGAGACTAGCTCTTGGTGTTGGGACAGGCAGAGGTCACTCTATTTTCCCATCAGGAAGAAGAATTAACCACAGGCTCAGCCTGCCCCCCGGAACCAGAACAGGGCCTGAAGCCATCCTGCGCTTTTGCGGCCAGCTCCCAAAAAAGCGACTTGTAAAATGGAGCTTCAGGGCACTGCAATTCACAAACCTGCAGAGTTATAAATGATAACTCTCGTCCACAAATATATTGAGGGAAGGCAAAGAAGAGGATTTGAAATCAAGGCAGAATTGCAGGAAACAGATTTCAGGAGGTAGATTCGAATCGCCTTTAAAGCACATGAAAAGCGGCAAAACGTTGACAATGATGCCCTTGGCCAAAAAGGGCGTATGCGTTTTTTCCTGAATATATTCAGGAAAAAACGCATACGCCCTTTTTGGCCAACCAAGCAACCTGGAAAGGCAAATCAGCGCTACAAAGTAGTCTCGCTTCCCATCGGTCAAAAGGGCCATGCTGAAAAAAGTGTCAAAAAAAGAAATGCAGGACAGGCCATGGAGAAATGGGACCCTGGCTACACTGATGGGCGGGATGTAAATTGCCAACAGCCACTCTGGAGAAGTGTACGGTGTGTCCTGAAACATCTAAAAAACACAGCTTAGAGAGCATAGGGCACTTCCACGCATGGGGGGATAAAGTGGGAAAATTGAAAATCAGCAAGACACAAGCACCCCAAAGTTTAGGGCTGCTCTGTTGACAAGGACCTCCACTTCATTCCACCTTAAATATCCCAGGAAAGCGAAAAATGGATAAAAAAGTTGTGGTCCTTATGTACAATGGAATATCACTCAGCCATGAAATCAATGTCATAAGGCTAGTAGCAGCATGATGAGTGGATTTAGGTACGACGATTCTAAGTGAAATAAGTCACACAGAAAAGGACACTTCTCATAAGGTGTCACTTATAGAGGGAATGTAAAAACAGTTACACTTGAACTGAATTACAAAACAGAACAGAGTCACACATGCAGAAAACACACTATGGCTGCTTAACGGGAAAGGTGAGGTGGGGTGATACATAAAACAAGAGTTTCAAATTAGCTCAGATACCGTTCCGTAAACCCAATATGTTATAGACAAGACCTACTCCTTGCTCAGAGAACTGGATTCAACACGCCCGATTCACCGCACAAGAATATATCTGACTAGTAATAATCTTAAAACCTATGTATTGATATCTCTCTGTTAGTGTGTCAAGTGGGTGTAAAGCGGCATAAACACAGCCGTGAAAAGCAGCTAAACCCCATTATAAAAATAAATTACTTTTAAAAACCCATGAAACAAAGACAGGGAAAGAGAGAGAAATTCTTACACAATTCGTTCAGGGGCTGTGATGCAACCTGGATTGACCATATCTAGACCCACAGCTGGATGAGACATAAGGGTGGACACTCTTGGGGCTGAGAGGTTTGGTGAGGTTGGGTGAGCAAACGCAGACCCTTTAAAGTAATACTGCGTGCTACCCATCGCATGGGTCCCAAATCTCCAGGTTCAAGGGCATCTTCCTACATCAAAAACATGCATGAGAAACCCAGAAGATGGTACACCGTGTGATGGGGAAAGGTTTCTAAAACGCACCTCATTTCTCATCTCCTTGTGCTCGGGTTCGCCATTCCAGCCACTTTACTAGCAATCTCCCTACTTGGAGCATCAGCACCTTTAACCTCCTGTTCCGTACAGGTTGCAGTTTGTCCTGAGAATGAACGGGAAGACGGGGAACCAATGAGAGACTAGCTCTTGGTGTTGGGACAGGCACAGGTCACTCTATTTTCCCATCAGGAAGAAGAATTAACCACAGGCTCAGCCTGCCCCCCAGAACCAGAACAGGGCCTGAAGCCATCCTGCGCTTTTGCGGCCAGCTCCCAAAAAAGCGACTTGTAAAATGGAGCTTCAGGGCACTGCAATTCACAAACCTTCAGAGTTATAAATGATAACTCTCGTCCACAAATATATTGAGGGAAGGCAAAGAAGAGGATTTGAAATCAAGGCAGAATTGCAGGAAACAGATTTCAGGAGGTAGATTCGAATCGCCTTTAAAGCACATGAAAAGCGGCAAAACGTTGACAATGATGCCCTTGGCCAAAAAGGGCGTATGCGTTTTTTCCTGAATATATTCAGGAAAAAACGTATACGCCCTTTTTGGCCAACCAAGCAACCTGGAAAGGCAAATCAGCGCTACAAAAAGTCTCGCTTCCCATCGGTCAAAAGGGCCATGCTGAAAAAAGTGTCAAAACCAGAAATGCAGGACAGGCCATGGAGAAATGGGACCCTGGCTACACTGATGGGCGGGATGTAAATTGCCAACAGCCACTCTGGAGAAGTGTACGGTGTGTCCTGAAACATCTAAAAAACACAGCTTAGAGAGCATAGGGCACTTCCACGCATGGGGGTATAAAGTGGGAAAATTGAAAATCAGCAAGACACAAGCACCCCAAAGTTTAGGGCTGCTCTGTTGACAAGGACCTCCACTTCATTCCACCTTAAATATCCCAGGAAAGCGAAAAATGGATAAAAAAGTTGTGGTCCTTATGTACAATGGAATATCACTCAGCCATGAAATCAATGTCATAAGGCTAGTAGCAGCATGATGAGTTGGTTTAGGTACGACGATTCTAAGTGAAATAAGTCACACAGAAAAGGACACTTCTCATAAGGTGTCACTTATAGAGGGAATGTAAAAACAGTTACACTTGAACTGAATTACAAAACAGAACAGAGTCACACATGCAGAAAACACACTATGGCTGCTTAACGGGAAAGGTGAGGTGGGGTGATACATAAAACAAGAGTTTCAAATTAGCTCAGATACCGTTCCGTAAACCCAATATGTTATAGACAAGACCTACTCCTTGCTCAGAGAACTGGATTCAACACGCCCGATTCACCGCACAAGAATATATCTGACTAGTAATAATCTTAAAACCTATGTATTGATATCTCTCTGTTAGTGTGTCAAGTGGGTGTAAAGCGGCATAAACACAGCCGTGAAAAGCAGCTAAACCCCATTATAAAAATAAATTACTTTTAAAAACCCATGAAACAAAGACAGGGAAAGAGAGAGAAATTCTTACACAATTCGTTCAGGGGCTGTGATGCAACCTGGATTGACCATATCTAGACCCACAGCTGGATGAGACATAAGGGTGGACACTCTTGGGGCTGAGAGGTTTGGTGAGGTTGGGTGAGCAAACGCAGACCCTTTAAAGTAATACTGCGTGCTACCCATCGCATGGGTCCCAAATCTCCAGGTTCAAGGGCATCTTCCTACATCAAAAACATGCATGAGAAACCCAGAAGATGGTACACCGTGTGATGGGGAAAGGTTTCTAAAACGCACCTCATTTCTCATCTCCTTGTGCTCGGGTTCGCCATTCCAGCCACTTTACTAGCAATCTCCCTACTTGGAGCATCAGCACCTTTAACCTCCTGTTCCGTACAGGTTGCAGTTTGTCCTGAGAATGAACGGGAAGACGGGGAACCAATGAGAGACTAGCTCTTGGTGTTGGGACAGGCACAGGTCACTCTATTTTCCCATCAGGAAGAAGAATTAACCACAGGCTCAGCCTGCCCCCCAGAACCAGAACAGGGCCTGAAGCCATCCTGCGCTTTTGCGGCCAGCTCCCAAAAAAGCGACTTGTAAAATGGAGCTTCAGGGCACTGCAATTCACAAACCTGCAGAGTTATAAATGATAACTCTCGTCCACAAATATATTGAGGGAAGGCAAAGAAGAGGATTTGAAATCAAGGCAGAATTGCAGGAAACAGATTTCAGGAGGTAGATTCGAATCGCCTTTAAAGCACATGAAAAGCGGCAAAACGTTGACAATGATGCCCTTGGCCAAAAAGGGCGTATGCGTTTTTTCCTGAATATATTCAGGAAAAAACGTATACGCCCTTTTTGGCCAACCAAGCAACCTGGAAAGGCAAATCAGCGCTACAAAAAGTCTCGCTTCCCATCGGTCAAAAGGGCCATGCTGAAAAAAGTGTCAAAACCAGAAATGCAGGACAGGCCATGGAGAAATGGGAGCCTTGCTACACTGATGGGCGGGATGTAAATTGCCAACAGCCACTCTGGAGAAGTGTACGGTGTGTCCTGAAACATCTAAAAAACACAGCTTAGAGAGCATAGGGCACTTCCACGCATGGGGGGATAAAGTGGGAAAATTGAAAATCAGCAAGACACAAGCACCCCAAAGTTTAGGGCTGCTCTGTTGACAAGGACCTCCACTTCATTCCACCTTAAATATCCCAGGAAAGCGAAAAATGGATAAAAAAGTTGTGGTCCTTATGTACAATGGAATATCACTCAGCCATGAAATCAATGTCATAAGGCTAGTAGCAGCATGATGAGTGGATTTAGGTAAGACGATTCTAAGTGAAATAAGTCACACAGAAAAGGACACTTCTAATAAGGTGTCACTTATAGAGGGAATGTAAAAACCGTTACACTTGAACTGAATTACAAAACAGAACAGAGTCACACATGCAGAAAACACACTATGGCTGCTTAACGGGAAAGGTGAGGTGGGGTGATACATAAAACAAGAGCTTCAAATTAGCTCAGATACCGTTCCATAAACCCAATATGTAATAGACAAGACCTACTCCTTGCTCAGAGAACTGGACTCAACACGCCCGATTCACCGCACCAGAATATATCTGACTAGTAATAATCTTAAAACCTATGTATTGATATCTATCTGTTAGTGTGTCAAGTGGGTGTAAAGCGGCATAAACACAGCCGTGAAAAGCAGCTAAACCCCATTATAAAAATAAATTACTTTTAAAAACCCATGAAACAAAGACAGGGAAAGAGAGAGAAATTCTTACACAATTCGTTCAGGGGCTGTGATGCAACCTGGATTGACCATATCTAGACCCACAGCTGGATGAGACATAAGGGTGGACACTCTTGGGGCTGAGAGGTTTGGTGAGGTTGGGTGAGCAAACGCAGACCCTTTAAAGTAATACTGCGTGCTACCCATCGCATGGGTCCCAAATCTCCAGGTTCAAGGGCATCTTCCTACATCGAAAACATGCATGAGAAACCCAGAAGATGGTACACCGTGTGATGGGGAAAGGTTTCTAAAACGCACCTCATTTCTCATCTCCTTGTGCTCGGGTTCGCCATTCCAGCCACTTTACTAGCAATCTCCCTACTTGGAGCATCAGCACCTTTAACCTCCTGTTCCGTACAGGTTGCAATTTGTCCTGAGGATGAACGGGAAGACGGGGAACCAATGAGAGACTAGCTCTTGGTGTTGGGACAGGCAGAGGTCACTCTATTTTCCCATCAGGAAGAAGAATTAACCACAGGCTCAGCCTGCCCCCCGGAACCAGAACAGGGCCTGAAGCCATCCTGCGCTTTTGCGGCCAGCTCCCAAAAAAGCGACTTGTAAAATGGAGCTTCAGGGCACTGCAATTCACAAACCTGCAGAGTTATAAATGATAACTCTCGTCCACAAATATATTGAGGGAAGGCAAAGAAGAGGATTTGAAATCAAGGCAGAATTGCAGGAAACAGATTTCAGGAGGTAGATTCGAATCGCCTTTAAAGCACATGAAAAGCGGCAAAACGTTGACAATGATGCCCTTGGCCAAAAAGGGCGTATGCGTTTTTTCCTGAATATATTCAGGAAAAAACGCATACGCCCTTTTTGGCCAACCAAGCAACCTGGAAAGGCAAATCAGCGCTACAAAAAGTCTCGCTTCCCATCGGTCAAAAGGGCCATGCTGAAAAAAGTGTCAAAACCAGAAATGCAGGACAGGCCATGGAGAAATGGGAGCCTTGCTACACTGATGGGCGGGATGTAAATTGCCAACAGCCACTCTGGAGAAGTGTACGGTGTGTCCTGAAACATCTAAAAAACACAGCTTAGAGAGCATAGGGCACTTCCACGCATGGGGGGATAAAGTGGGAAAATTGAAAATCAGCAAGACACAAGCACCCCAAAGTTTAGGGCTGCTCTGTTGACAAGGACCTCCACTTCATTCCACCTTAAATATCCCAGGAAAGCGAAAAATGGATAAAAAAGTTGTGGTCCTTATGTACAATGGAATATCACTCAGCCATGAAATCAATGTCATAAGGCTAGTAGCAGCATGATGAGTGGATTTAGGTAAGACGATTCTAAGTGAAATAAGTCACACAGAAAAGGACACTTCTCATAAGGTGTCACTTATAGAGGGAATGTAAAAACCGTTACACTTGAACTGAATTACAAAACAGAACAGAGTCACACATGCAGAAAACACACTATGGCTGCTTAACGGGAAAGGTGAGGTGGGGTGATACATAAAACAAGAGCTTCAAATTAGCTCAGATACCGTTCCATAAACCCAATATGTAATAGACAAGACCTACTCCTTGCTCAGAGAACTGGACTCAACACGCCCGATTCACCGCACCAGAATATATCTGACTAGTAATAATCTTAAAACCTATGTATTGATATCTATCTGTTAGTGTGTCAAGTGGGTGTAAAGCGGCATAAACACAGCCGTGAAAAGCAGCTAAACCCCATTATAAAAATAAATTACTTTTAAAAACCCATGAAACAAAGACAGGGAAAGAGAGAGAAATTCTTACACAATTCGTTCAGGGGCTGTGATGCAACCTGGATTGACCATATCTAGACCCACAGCTGGATGAGACATAAGGGTGGACACTCTTGGGGCTGAGAGGTTTGGTGAGGTTGGGTGAGCAAACGCAGACCCTTTAAAGTAATACTGCGTGCTACCCATCGCATGGGTCCCAAATCTCCAGGTTCAAGGGCATCTTCCTACATCGAAAACATGCATGAGAAACCCAGAAGATGGTACACCGTGTGATGGGGAAAGGTTTCTAAAACGCACCTCATTTCTCATCTCCTTGTGCTCGGGTTCGCCATTCCAGCCACTTTACTAGCAATCTCCCTACTTGGAGCATCAGCACCTTTAACCTCCTGTTCCGTACAGGTTGCAATTTGTCCTGAGGATGAACGGGAAGACGGGGAACCAATGAGAGACTAGCTCTTGGTGTTGGGACAGGCAGAGGTCACTCTATTTTCCCATCAGGAAGAAGAATTAACCACAGGCTCAGCCTGCCCCCCGGAACCAGAACAGGGCCTGAAGCCATCCTGCGCTTTTGCGGCCAGCTCCCAAAAAAGCGACTTGTAAAATGGAGCTTCAGGGCACTGCAATTCACAAACCTGCAGAGTTATAAATGATAACTCTCGTCCACAAATATATTGAGGGAAGGCAAAGAAGAGGATTTGAAATCAAGGCAGAATTGCAGGAAACAGATTTCAGGAGGTAGATTCGAATCGCCTTTAAAGCACATGAAAAGCGGCAAAACGTTGACAATGATGCCCTTGGCCAAAAAGGGCGTATGCGTTTTTTCCTGAATATATTCAGGAAAAAACGCATACGCCCTTTTTGGCCAACCAAGCAACCTGGAAAGGCAAATCATCGCTACAAAAAGTCTCGCTTCCCATCGGTCAAAAGGGCCATGCTGAAAAAAGTGTCAAAACCAGAAATGCAGGACAGGCCATGGAGAAATGGGAGCCTTGCTACACTGATGGGCGGGATGTAAATTGCCAACAGCCACTCTGGAGAAGTGTACGGTGTGTCCTGAAACATCTAAAAAACACAGCTTAGAGAGCATAGGGCACTTCCACGCATGGGGGGATAAAGTGGGAAAATTGAAAATCAGCAAGACACAAGCACCCCAAAGTTTAGGGCTGCTCTGTTGACAAGGACCTCCACTTCATTCCACCTTAAATATCCCAGGAAAGCGAAAAATGGATAAAAAAGTTGTGGTCCTTATGTACAATGGAATATCACTCAGCCATGAAATCAATGTCATAAGGCTAGTAGCAGCATGATGAGTGGATTTAGGTAAGACGATTCTAAGTGAAATAAGTCACACAGAAAAGGACACTTCTAATAAGGTGTCACTTATAGAGGGAATGTAAAAACCGTTACACTTGAACTGAATTACAAAACAGAACAGAGTCACACATGCAGAAAACACACTATGGCTGCTTAACGGGAAAGGTGAGGTGGGGTGATACATAAAACAAGAGCTTCAAATTAGCTCAGATACCGTTCCATAAACCCAATATGTAATAGACAAGACCTACTCCTTGCTCAGAGAACTGGACTCAACACGCCCGATTCACCGCACCAGAATATATCTGACTAGTAATAATCTTAAAACCTATGTATTGATATCTATCTGTTAGTGTGTCAAGTGGGTGTAAAGCGGCATAAACACAGCCGTGAAAAGCAGCTAAACCCCATTATAAAAATAAATTACTTTTAAAAACCCATGAAACAAAGACAGGGAAAGAGAGAGAAATTCTTACACAATTCGTTCAGGGGCTGTGATGCAACCTGGATTGACCATATCTAGACCCACAGCTGGATGAGACATAAGGGTGGACACTCTTGGGGCTGAGAGGTTTGGTGAGGTTGGGTGAGCAAACGCAGACCCTTTAAAGTAATACTGCGTGCTATCCATCGCATGGGTCCCAAATCTCCAGGTTCAAGGGCATCTTCCTACATCGAAAACATGCATGAGAAACCCAGAAGATGGTACACCGTGTGATGGGGAAAGGTTTCTAAAACGCACCTCATTTCTCATCTCCTTGTGCTCGGGTTCGCCATTCCAGCCACTTTACTAGCAATCTCCCTACTTGGAGCATCAGCACCTTTAACCTCCTGTTCCGTACAGGTTGCAATTTGTCCTGAGGATGAACGGGAAGACGGGGAACCAATGAGAGACTAGCTCTTGGTGTTGGGACAGGCAGAGGTCACTCTATTTTCCCATCAGGAAGAAGAATTAACCACAGGCTCAGCCTGCCCCCCGGAACCAGAACAGGGCCTGAAGCCATCCTGCGCTTTTGCGGCCAGCTCCCAAAAAAGCGACTTGTAAAATGGAGCTTCAGGGCACTGCAATTCACAAACCTGCAGAGTTATAAATGATAACTCTCGTCCACAAATATATTGAGGGAAGGCAAAGAAGAGGATTTGAAATCAAGGCAGAATTGCAGGAAACAGATTTCAGGAGGTAGATTCGAATCGCCTTTAAAGCACATGAAAAGCGGCAAAACGTTGACAATGATGCCCTTGGCCAAAAAGGGCGTATGCGTTTTTTCCTGAATATATTCAGGAAAAAACGCATACGCCCTTTTTGGCCAACCAAGCAACCTGGAAAGGCAAATCAGCGCTACAAAGTAGTCTCGCTTCCCATCGGTCAAAAGGGCCATGCTGAAAAAAGTGTCAAAAAAAGAAATGCAGGACAGGCCATGGAGAAATGGGACCCTGGCTACACTGATGGGCGGGATGTAAATTGCCAACAGCCACTCTGGAGAAGTGTACGGTGTGTCCTGAAACATCTAAAAAACACAGCTTAGAGAGCATAGGGCACTTCCACGCATGGGGGTATAAAGTGGGAAAATTGAAAATCAGCAAGACACAAGCACCCCAAAGTTTAGGGCTGCTCTGTTGACAAGGACCTCCACTTCATTCCACCTTAAATATCCCAGGAAAGCGAAAAATGGATAAAAAAGTTGTGGTCCTTATGTACAATGGAATATCACTCAGCCATGAAATCAATGTCATAAGGCTAGTAGCAGCATGATGAGTGGATTTAGGTACGACGATTCTAAGTGAAATAAGTCACACAGAAAAGGACACTTCTCATAAGGTGTCACTTATAGAGGGAATGTAAAAACAGTTACACTTGAACTGAATTACAAAACAGAACAGAGTCACACATGCAGAAAACACACTATGGCTGCTTAACGGGAAAGGTGAGGTGGGGTGATACATAAAACAAGAGTTTCAAATTAGCTCAGATACCGTTCCGTAAACCCAATATGTTATAGACAAGACCTACTCCTTGCTCAGAGAACTGGATTCAACACGCCCGATTCACCGCACAAGAATATATCTGACTAGTAATAATCTTAAAACCTATGCATTGATATCTCTCTGTTAGTGTGTCAAGTGGGTGTAAAGCGGCATAAACACAGCCGTGAAAAGCAGCTAAACCCCATTATAAAAATAAATTACTTTTAAAAACCCATGAAACAAAGACAGGGAAAGAGAGAGAAATTCTTACACAATTCGTTCAGGGGCTGTGATGCAACCTGGATTGACCATATCTAGACCCACAGCTGGATGAGACATAAGGGTGGACACTCTTGGGGCTGAGAGGTTTGGTGAGGTTGGGTGAGCAAACGCAGACCCTTTAAAGTAATACTGCGTGCTACCCATCGCATGGGTCCCAAATCTCCAGGTTCAAGGGCATCTTCCTACATCAAAAACATGCATGAGAAACCCAGAAGATGGTACACCGTGTGATGGGGAAAGGTTTCTAAAACGCACCTCATTTCTCATCTCCTTGTGCTCGGGTTCGCCATTCCAGCCACTTTACTAGCAATCTCCCTACTTGGAGCATCAGCACCTTTAACCTCCTGTTCCGTACAGGTTGCAGTTTGTCCTGAGAATGAACGGGAAGACGGGGAACCAATGAGAGACTAGCTCTTGGTGTTGGGACAGGCACAGGTCACTCTATTTTCCCATCAGGAAGAAGAATTAACCACAGGCTCAGCCTGCCCCCCAGAACCAGAACAGGGCCTGAAGCCATCCTGCGCTTTTGCGGCCAGCTCCCAAAAAAGCGACTTGTAAAATGGAGCTTCAGGGCACTGCAATTCACAAACCTGCAGAGTTATAAATGATAACTCTCGTCCACAAATATATTGAGGGAAGGCAAAGAAGAGGATTTGAAATCAAGGCAGAATTGCAGGAAACAGATTTCAGGAGGTAGATTCGAATCGCCTTTAAAGCACATGAAAAGCGGCAAAACGTTGACAATGATGCCCTTGGCCAAAAAGGGCGTATGCGTTTTTTCCTGAATATATTCAGGAAAAAACGCATACGCCCTTTTTGGCCAACCAAGCAACCTGGAAAGGCAAATCAGCGCTACAAAAAGTCTCGCTTCCCATCGGTCAAAAGGGCCATGCTGAAAAAAGTGTCAAAACCAGAAATGCAGGACAGGCCATGGAGAAATGGGAGCCTTGCTACACTGATGGGCGGGATGTAAATTGCCAACAGCCACTCTGGAGAAGTGTACGGTGTGTCCTGAAACATCTAAAAAACACAGCTTAGAGAGCATAGGGCACTTCCACGCATGGGGGGATAAAGTGGGAAAATTGAAAATCAGCAAGACACAAGCACCCCAAAGTTTAGGGCTGCTCTGTTGACAAGGACCTCCACTTCATTCCACCTTAAATATCCCAGGAAAGCGAAAAATGGATAAAAAAGTTGTGGTCCTTATGTACAATGGAATATCACTCAGCCATGAAATCAATGTCATAAGGCTAGTAGCAGCATGATGAGTGGATTTAGGTAAGACGATTCTAAGTGAAATAAGTCACACAGAAAAGGACACTTCTAATAAGGTGTCACTTATAGAGGGAATGTAAAAACCGTTACACTTGAACTGAATTACAAAACAGAACAGAGTCACACATGCAGAAAACACACTATGGCTGCTTAACGGGAAAGGTGAGGTGGGGTGATACATAAAACAAGAGCTTCAAATTAGCTCAGATACCGTTCCATAAACCCAATATGTAATAGACAAGACCTACTCCTTGCTCAGAGAACTGGACTCAACACGCCCGATTCACCGCACCAGAATATATCTGACTAGTAATAATCTTAAAACCTATGTATTGATATCTATCTGTTAGTGTGTCAAGTGGGTGTAAAGTGGCATAAACACAGCCGTGAAAAGCAGCTAAACCCCATTATAAAAATAAATTACTTTTAAAAACCCATGAAACAAAGACAGGGAAAGAGAGAGAAATTCTTACACAATTCGTTCAGGGGCTGTGATGCAACCTGGATTGACCATATCTAGACCCACAGCTGGATGAGACATAAGGGTGGACACTCTTGGGGCTGAGAGGTTTGGTGAGGTTGGGTGAGCAAACGCAGACCCTTTAAAGTAATACTGCGTGCTACCCATCGCATGGGTCCCAAATCTCCAGGTTCAAGGGCATCTTCCTACATCGAAAACATGCATGAGAAACCCAGAAGATGGTACACCGTGTGATGGGGAAAGGTTTCTAAAACGCACCTCATTTCTCATCTCCTTGTGCTCGGGTTCGCCATTCCAGCCACTTTACTAGCAATCTCCCTACTTGGAGCATCAGCACCTTTAACCTCCTGTTCCGTACAGGTTGCAATTTGTCCTGAGGATGAACGGGAAGACGGGGAACCAATGAGAGACTAGCTCTTGGTGTTGGGACAGGCAGAGGTCACTCTATTTTCCCATCAGGAAGAAGAATTAACCACAGGCTCAGCCTGCCCCCCGGAACCAGAACAGGGCCTGAAGCCATCCTGCGCTTTTGCGGCCAGCTCCCAAAAAAGCGACTTGTAAAATGGAGCTTCAGGGCACTGCAATTCACAAACCTGCAGAGTTATAAATGATAACTCTCGTCCACAAATATATTGAGGGAAGGCAAAGAAGAGGATTTGAAATCAAGGCAGAATTGCAGGAAACAGATTTCAGGAGGTAGATTCGAATCGCCTTTAAAGCACATGAAAAGCGGCAAAACGTTGACAATGATGCCCTTGGCCAAAAAGGGCGTATGCGTTTTTTCCTGAATATATTCAGGAAAAAACGCATACGCCCTTTTTGGCCAACCAAGCAACCTGGAAAGGCAAATCAGCGCTACAAAAAGTCTCGCTTCCCATCGGTCAAAAGGGCCATGCTGAAAAAAGTGTCAAAACCAGAAATGCAGGACAGGCCATGGAGAAATGGGAGCCTTGCTACACTGATGGGCGGGATGTAAATTGCCAACAGCCACTCTGGAGAAGTGTACGGTGTGTCCTGAAACATCTAAAAAACACAGCTTAGAGAGCATAGGGCACTTCCACGCATGGGGGGATAAAGTGGGAAAATTGAAAATCAGCAAGACACAAGCACCCCAAAGTTTAGGGCTGCTCTGTTGACAAGGACCTCCACTTCATTCCACCTTAAATATCCCAGGAAAGCGAAAAATGGATAAAAAAGTTGTGGTCCTTATGTACAATGGAATATCACTCAGCCATGAAATCAATGTCATAAGGCTAGTAGCAGCATGATGAGTGGATTTAGGTAAGACGATTCTAAGTGAAATAAGTCACACAGAAAAGGACACTTCTAATAAGGTGTCACTTATAGAGGGAATGTAAAAACCGTTACACTTGAACTGAATTACAAAACAGAACAGAGTCACACATGCAGAAAACACACTATGGCTGCTTAACGGGAAAGGTGAGGTGGGGTGATACATAAAACAAGAGCTTCAAATTAGCTCAGATACCGTTCCATAAACCCAATATGTAATAGACAAGACCTACTCCTTGCTCAGAGAACTGGACTCAACACGCCCGATTCACCGCACCAGAATATATCTGACTAGTAATAATCTTAAAACCTATGTATTGATATCTATCTGTTAGTGTGTCAAGTGGGTGTAAAGCGGCATAAACACAGCCGTGAAAAGCAGCTAAACCCCATTATAAAAATAAATTACTTTTAAAAACCCATGAAACAAAGACAGGGAAAGAGAGAGAAATTCTTACACAATTCGTTCAGGGGCTGTGATGCAACCTGGATTGACCATATCTAGACCCACAGCTGGATGAGACATAAGGGTGGACACTCTTGGGGCTGAGAGGTTTGGTGAGGTTGGGTGAGCAAACGCAGACCCTTTAAAGTAATACTGCGTGCTACCCATCGCATGGGTCCCAAATCTCCAGGTTCAAGGGCATCTTCCTACATCGAAAACATGCATGAGAAACCCAGAAGATGGTACACCGTGTGATGGGGAAAGGTTTCTAAAACGCACCTCATTTCTCATCTCCTTGTGCTCGGGTTCGCCATTCCAGCCACTTTACTAGCAATCTCCCTACTTGGAGCATCAGCACCTTTAACCTCCTGTTCCGTACAGGTTGCAATTTGTCCTGAGGATGAACGGGAAGACGGGGAACCAATGAGAGACTAGCTCTTGGTGTTGGGACAGGCAGAGGTCACTCTATTTTCCCATCAGGAAGAAGAATTAACCACAGGCTCAGCCTGCCCCCCGGAACCAGAACAGGGCCTGAAGCCATCCTGCGCTTTTGCGGCCAGCTCCCAAAAAAGCGACTTGTAAAATGGAGCTTCAGGGCACTGCAATTCACAAACCTGCAGAGTTATAAATGATAACTCTCGTCCACAAATATATTGAGGGAAGGCAAAGAAGAGGATTTGAAATCAAGGCAGAATTGCAGGAAACAGATTTCAGGAGGTAGATTCGAATCGCCTTTAAAGCACATGAAAAGCGGCAAAACGTTGACAATGATGCCCTTGGCCAAAAAGGGCGTATGCGTTTTTTCCTGAATATATTCAGGAAAAAACGCATACGCCCTTTTTGGCCAACCAAGCAACATGGAAAGGCAAATCAGCGCTACAAAGAAGTCTCGCTTCCCATCGGTCAAAAGGGCCATGCTGAAAAAAGTGTCAAAAAAAGAAATGCAGGACAGGCCATGGAGAAATGGGAGCCTTGATACACTGATGGGCGGGATGTAAATTGCCAACAGCCACTCTGGAGAAGTGTACGGTGTGTCCTGAAACATCTAAAAAACACAGCTTAGAGAGCATAGGGCACTTCCACGCATGGGGGTATAAAGTGGGAAAATGAAAAATCAGCAAGACACAAGCACCCCTAAGTTTAGGGATGCTCTGTGGACAAGGACCTCCACTTCATTCCACCTTAAATATCCCAGTAAAGCGAAAAATGGCTAAAAAATTTGAGGTCCATATGTACAATGGAATATCACACAGCCATGAAATCAATGTCATAAGGCTAGTAGCAGCATGATGAGTGGATTTAGGTACGACGATTCTAAGTGAAATAAGTCACACAGAAAAGGACATTTCTCATAAGGTGTCACTTATAGAGGGAATGTAAAATCCGTTACACTTGAACTGAATTACAAAACAGAACAGAGTCACACATGCAGAAAACACACTATGGCTGCTTAACGGGAAAGGTGAGGTGGGGTGATACATAAAACAAGAGCTTCAAATTAGCTCAGATACCGTTCCATAAACCCAATATGTAATAGACAAGACCTACTCCTTGCTCAGAGAACTGGACTCAACACGCCCGATTCACCGCACCAGAATATATCTGACTAGTAATAATCTTAAAACCTATGTATTGATATCTATCTGTTAGTGTGTCAAGTGGGTGTAAAGTGGCATAAACACAGCCGTGAAAAGCAGCTAAACCCCATTATAAAAATAAATTACTTTTAAAAACCCATGAAACAAAGACAGGGAAAGAGAGAGAAATTCTTACACAATTCGTTCAGGGGCTGTGATGCAACCTGGATTGACCATATCTAGACCCACAGCTGGATGAGACATAAGGGTGGACACTCTTGGGGCTGAGAGGTTTGGTGAGGTTGGGTGAGCAAACGCAGACCCTTTAAAGTAATACTGCGTGCTACCCATCGCATGGGTCCCAAATCTCCAGGTTCAAGGGCATCTTCCTACATCGAAAACATGCATGAGAAACCCAGAAGATGGTACACCGTGTGATGGGGAAAGGTTTCTAAAACGCACCTCATTTCTCATCTCCTTGTGCTCGGGTTCGCCATTCCAGCCACTTTACTAGCAATCTCCCTACTTGGAGCATCAGCACCTTTAACCTCCTGTTCCGTACAGGTTGCAATTTGTCCTGAGGATGAACGGGAAGACGGGGAACCAATGAGAGACTAGCTCTTGGTGTTGGGACAGGCAGAGGTCACTCTATTTTCCCATCAGGAAGAAGAATTAACCACAGGCTCAGCCTGCCCCCCGGAACCAGAACAGGGCCTGAAGCCATCCTGCGCTTTTGCGGCCAGCTCCCAAAAAAGCGACTTGTAAAATGGAGCTTCAGGGCACTGCAATTCACAAACCTGCAGAGTTATAAATGATAACTCTCGTCCACAAATATATTGAGGGAAGGCAAAGAAGAGGATTTGAAATCAAGGCAGAATTGCAGGAAACAGATTTCAGGAGGTAGATTCGAATCGCCTTTAAAGCACATGAAAAGCGGCAAAACGTTGACAATGATGCCCTTGGCCAAAAAGGGCGTATGCGTTTTTTCCTGAATATATTCAGGAAAAAACGCATACGCCCTTTTTGGCCAACCAAGCAACCTGGAAAGGCAAATCAGCGCTACAAAAAGTCTCGCTTCCCATCGGTCAAAAGGGCCATGCTGAAAAAAGTGTCAAAACCAGAAATGCAGGACAGGCCATGGAGAAATGGGAGCCTTGCTACACTGATGGGCGGGATGTAAATTGCCAACAGCCACTCTGGAGAAGTGTACGGTGTGTCCTGAAACATCTAAAAAACACAGCTTAGAGAGCATAGGGCACTTCCACGCATGGGGGGATAAAGTGGGAAAATTGAAAATCAGCAAGACACAAGCACCCCAAAGTTTAGGGCTGCTCTGTTGACAAGGACCTCCACTTCATTCCACCTTAAATATCCCAGGAAAGCGAAAAATGGATAAAAAAGTTGTGGTCCTTATGTACAATGGAATATCACTCAGCCATGAAATCAATGTCATAAGGCTAGTAGCAGCATGATGAGTGGATTTAGGTAAGACGATTCTAAGTGAAATAAGTCACACAGAAAAGGACACTTCTAATAAGGTGTCACTTATAGAGGGAATGTAAAAACCGTTACACTTGAACTGAATTACAAAACAGAACAGAGTCACACATGCAGAAAACACACTATGGCTGCTTAACGGGAAAGGTGAGGTGGGGTGATACATAAAACAAGAGCTTCAAATTAGCTCAGATACCGTTCCATAAACCCAATATGTAATAGACAAGACCTACTCCTTGCTCAGAGAACTGGACTCAACACGCCCGATTCACCGCACCAGAATATATCTGACTAGTAATAATCTTAAAACCTATGTATTGATATCTATCTGTTAGTGTGTCAAGTGGGTGTAAAGCGGCATAAACACAGCCGTGAAAAGCAGCTAAACCCCATTATAAAAATAAATTACTTTTAAAAACCCATGAAACAAAGACAGGGAAAGAGAGAGAAATTCTTACACAATTCGTTCAGGGGCTGTGATGCAACCTGGATTGACCATATCTAGACCCACAGCTGGATGAGACATAAGGGTGGACACTCTTGGGGCTGAGAGGTTTGGTGAGGTTGGGTGAGCAAACGCAGACCCTTTAAAGTAATACTGCGTGCTACCCATCGCATGGGTCCCAAATCTCCAGGTTCAAGGGCATCTTCCTACATCGAAAACATGCATGAGAAACCCAGAAGATGGTACACCGTGTGATGGGGAAAGGTTTCTAAAACGCACCTCATTTCTCATCTCCTTGTGCTCGGGTTCGCCATTCCAGCCACTTTACTAGCAATCTCCCTACTTGGAGCATCAGCACCTTTAACCTCCTGTTCCGTACAGGTTGCAATTTGTCCTGAGGATGAACGGGAAGACGGGGAACCAATGAGAGACTAGCTCTTGGTGTTGGGACAGGCAGAGGTCACTCTATTTTCCCATCAGGAAGAAGAATTAACCACAGGCTCAGCCTGCCCCCCGGAACCAGAACAGGGCCTGAAGCCATCCTGCGCTTTTGCGGCCAGCTCCCAAAAAAGCGACTTGTAAAATGGAGCTTCAGGGCACTGCAATTCACAAACCTGCAGAGTTATAAATGATAACTCTCGTCCACAAATATATTGAGGGAAGGCAAAGAAGAGGATTTGAAATCAAGGCAGAATTGCAGGAAACAGATTTCAGGAGGTAGATTCGAATCGCCTTTAAAGCACATGAAAAGCGGCAAAACGTTGACAATGATGCCCTTGGCCAAAAAGGGCGTATGCGTTTTTTCCTGAATATATTCAGGAAAAAACGCATACGCCCTTTTTGGCCAACCAAGCAACATGGAAAGGCAAATCAGCGCTACAAAGAAGTCTCGCTTCCCATCGGTCAAAAGGGCCATGCTGAAAAAAGTGTCAAAAAAAGAAATGCAGGACAGGCCATGGAGAAATGGGAGCCTTGATACACTGATGGGCGGGATGTAAATTGCCAACAGCCACTCTGGAGAAGTGTACGGTGTGTCCTGAAACATCTAAAAAACACAGCTTAGAGAGCATAGGGCACTTCCACGCATGGGGGTATAAAGTGGGAAAATGAAAAATCAGCAAGACACAAGCACCCCTAAGTTTAGGGATGCTCTGTGGACAAGGACCTCCACTTCATTCCACCTTAAATATCCCAGTAAAGCGAAAAATGGCTAAAAAATTTGAGGTCCATATGTACAATGGAATATCACACAGCCATGAAATCAATGTCATAAGGCTAGTAGCAGCATGATGAGTGGATTTAGGTACGACGATTCTAAGTGAAATAAGTCACACAGAAAAGGACATTTCTCATAAGGTGTCACTTATAGAGGGAATGTAAAATCCGTTACACTTGAACTGAATTACAAAACAGAACAGAGTCACACATGCAGAAAACACACTATGGCTGCTTAACGGGAAAGGTGAGGTGGGGTGATCCATAAAACAAGAGTTTCAAATTAGCTCAGATACCGTTCCATAAACCCAATATGTAACAGACAAGACCTACTCCTTGCTCAGAGAACTGGACTCAACACGCCCGATTCACCGCAGAAGAATATATCTGACTAGTAATAATCTTAAAACCTATGTATTGATATCTCTCTGTTAGTGTGTCAAGTGGGTGTAAAGCGGCATAAACACAGCCGTGATAAGCAGCTAAACCCCATTATAAAAATAAATTACTTTTAAAAACCCATGAAACAAAGACAGGGAAAGAGAGAGAAATTCTTACACAATTCGTTCAGGGGCTGTGATGCAACCTGGATTGACCATATCTAGACCCACAGCTGGATGAGACATAAGGGTGGACACTCTTGGGGCTGAGAGGTTTGGTGAGGTTGGGTGAGCAAACGCAGACCCTTTAAAGTAATACTGCGTGCTACCCATCGCATGGGTCCCAAATCTCCAGGTTCAAGGGCATCTTCCTACATCGAAAACATGCATGAGAAACCCAGAAGATGGTACACCGTGTGATGGGGAAAGGTTTCTAAAACGCACCTCATTTCTCATCTCCTTGTGCTCGGGTTCGCCATTCCAGCCACTTTACTAGCAATCTCCCTACTTGGAGCATCAGCACCTTTAACCTCCTGTTCCGTACAGGTTGCAATTTGTCCTGAGGATGAACGGGAAGACGGGGAACCAATGAGAGACTAGCTCTTGGTGTTGGGACAGGCACAGGTCACTCTATTTTCCCATCAGGAAGAAGAATTAACCACAGGCTCAGCCTGCCCCCGGAACCAGAACAGGGCCTGAAGCCATCCTGCGCTTTTGCGGCCAGCTCCCAAAAAAGCGACTTGTAAAATGGAGCTTCAGGGCACTGCAATTCACAAACCTGCAGAGTTATAAATGATAACTCTCGTCCACAAATATATTGAGGGAAGGCAAAGAAGAGGATTTGAAATCAAGGCAGAATTGCAGGAAACAGATTTCAGGAGGTAGATTCGAATCGCCTTTAAAGCACATGAAAAGCGGCAAAACGTTGACAATGATGCCCTTGGCCAAAAAGGGCGTATGCGTTTTTTCCGGAATATATTCAGGAAAAAACGCATACGCCCTTTTTGGCCAACCAAGCAACCTGGAAAGGCAAATCAGCGCTACAAAGTAGTCTCGCTTCCCATCGGTCAAAAGGGCCATGCTGAAAAAAGTGTCAAAAAAAGAAATGCAGGACAGGCCATGGAGAAATGGGACCCTGGCTACACTGATGGGCGGGATGTAAATTGCCAACAGCCACTCTGGAGAAGTGTACGGTGTGTCCTGAAACATCTAAAAAACACAGCTTAGAGAGCATAGGGCACTTCCACGCATGGGGGTATAAAGTGGGAAAATTAAAAATCAGCAAGACACAAGCACCCCTAAGTTTAGGGATGCTCTGTTGACAAGGACCTCCACTTCATTCCACCTTAAATATCCCAGGAAAGCGAAAAATGGATAAAAAATTTGAGGTCCATATGTACAATGGAATATCACTCAGCCATGAAATCAATGTCATAAGGCTAGTAGCAGCATGATGAGTGGATTTAGGTATGACGATTCTAAGTGAAATAAGTCACACAGAAAAGGACACTTCTCATAAGGTGTCACTTATAGAGGGAATGTAAAATCCGTTACACTTGAACTGAATTACAAAACAGAACAGAGTCACACATGCAGAAAACACACTATGGCTGCTTAACGGGAAAGGTGAGGTGGGGTGATACATAAAACAAGAGCTTCAAATTAGCTCAGATACCGTTCCATAAACCCAATATGTAATAGACAAGACCTACTCCTTGCTCAGAGAACTGGACTCAACACGCCCGATTCACCGCACCAGAATATATCTGACTAGTAATAATCTTAAAACCTATGTATTGATATCTATCTGTTAGTGTGTCAAGTGGGTGTAAAGCGGCATAAACACAGCCGTGAAAAGCAGCTAAACCCCATTATAAAAATAAATTACTTTTAAAAACCCATGAAACAAAGACAGGGAAAGAGAGAGAAATTCTTACACAATTCGTTCAGGGGCTGTGATGCAACCTGGATTGACCATATCTAGACCCACAGCTGGATGAGACATAAGGGTGGACACTCTTGGGGCTGAGAGGTTTGGTGAGGTTGGGTGAGCAAACGCAGACCCTTTAAAGTAATACTGCGTGCTACCCATCACATGGGTCCCAAATCTCCAGGTTCAAGGGCATCTTCCTACATCGAAAACATGCATGAGAAACCCAGAAGATGGAACACCGTGTGATGGGGAAAGGTTTCTAAAACGCACCTCATTTCTCATCTCCTTGTGCTCGGGTTCGCCATTCCAGCCACTTTACTAGCAATCTCCCTACTTGGAGCATCAGCACCTTTAACCTCCTGTTCCGTACAGGTTGCAATTTGTCCTGAGGATGAACGGGAAGACGGGGAACCAATGAGAGACTAGCTCTTGGTGTTGGGACAGGCAGAGGTCACTCTATTTTCCCATCAGGAAGAAGAATTAACCACAGGCTCAGCCTGCCCCCCGGAACCAGAACAGGGCCTGAAGCCATCCTGCGCTTTTGCGGCCAGCTCCCAAAAAAGCGACTTGTAAAATGGAGCTTCAGGGCACTGCAATTCACAAACCTGCAGAGTTATAAATGATAACTCTCGTCCACAAATATATTGAGGGAAGGCAAAGAAGAGGATTTGAAATCAAGGCAGAATTGCAGGAAACAGATTTCAGGAGGTAGATTCGAATCGCCTTTAAAGCACATGAAAAGGGCAAAACGTTGACAATGATGCCCTTGGCCAAAAAGGGCGCATGCGTTTTTTCCTGAATATATTCAGGAAAAAACGCATGCGCCCTTTTTGGCCAACCAAGCAACCTGGAAAGGCAAATCAGCGCTACAAAGTAGTCTCGCTTCCCATCGGTCAAAAGGGCCATGCTGAAAAAAGTGTCAAAAAAAGAAATGCAGGACAGGCCATGGAGAAATGGGACCCTGGCTACACTGATGGGCGGGATGTAAATTGCCAACAGCCACTCTGGAGAAGTGTACGGTGTGTCCTGAAACATCTAAAAAACACAGCTTAGAGAGCATAGGGCACTTCCACGCATGGGGGTATAAAGTGGGAAAATTAAAAATCAGCAAGACACAAGCACCCCTAAGTTTAGGGATGCTCTGTTGACAAGGACCTCCACTTCATTCCACCTTAAATATCCCAGGAAAGCGAAAAATGGATAAAAAATTTGAGGTCCATATGTACAATGGAATATCACTCAGCCATGAAATCAATGTCATAAGGCTAGTAGCAGCATGATGAGTGGATTTAGGTACGACGATTCTAAGTGAAATAATTCACACAGAAAAGGACACTTCTCATAAGGTATCACTTATAGAGGGAATGTAAAATCCGTTACACTTGAACTGAGTTACAAAACAGAACAGAGTCACACATGCAGAAAACACACTATGGCTGCTTAACGGGAAAGGTGAGGTGGGGTGATCCATAAAACAAGAGTTTCAAATTAGCTCAGATACCGTTCCATAAACCCAATATGTAACAGACAAGACCTACTCCTTGCTCAGAGAAATGGACTCAACACGCCCGATTCACCGCACAAGAATATATCTGACTAGTAATAATCTTAAAACCTATGTATTGATATCTCTCTGTTAGTGTGTCAAGTGGGTGTAAAGCGGCATAAACACAGCCGTGAAAAGCAGCTAAACCCCATTATAAAAATAAATTACTTTTCAAAACCCATGAAACAAAGACAGGGAAAGAGAGAAATTCTTACACAATTCGTTCAGGGGCTGTGATGCAACCTGGATTGACCATATCTAGACCCACAGCTGGATGAGACATAAGGGTGGACACTCTTGGGGCTGAGAGGTTTGGTGAGGTTGGGTGAGCAAACGCAGACCCTTTAAAGTAATACTGCGTGCTACCCATCGCATGGGTCCCAAATCTCCAGGTTCAAGGGCATCTTCCTACATCGAAAACATGCATGAGAAACCCAGAAGATGGAACACCGTGTGATGGGGAAAGGTTTCTAAAACGCACCTCATTTCTCATCTCCTTGTGCTCGGGTTCGCCATTCCAGCCACTTTACTAGCAATCTCCCTACTTGGAGCATCAGCACCTTTAACCTCATGTTCCGTACAGGTTGCAATTTGTCCTGAGGATGAACGGGAAGATGGGGAACCAATGAGAGACTAGCTCTTGCTGTTGGGACAGGCACAGGTCACTCTATTTTCCCATCAGGAAGAAGAATTAACCACAGGCTCAGCCTTCTCCCCGGAACCAGAACAGGGCCTGAAGCCATCCTGCGCTTTTGCGGCCAGCACCCAAAAAAGCGACTTGTAAATTGGAGCTTCAGTGCACTGCAATTCACAAACTTGCGGAGTTATAAATGATAACTCTCGTCCACAAATATATTGAGGGAAGGCAAAGGAGAGGATTTGAAATCAAGGCAGAATTGCAGGAAACAGATTTCAGGAGGGAGATTCGAATCGCCTTTAAAGCACATGAAAAGCGGCAAAACGTTGACAATGATGCCCTTGGCCAAAAAGGGCGTATGCGTTTTTTCCTGAATATATTCAGGAAAAAACGCATACGCCCTTTTTGGCCAACCAAGCAACATGGAAAGGCAAATCAGCGCTACAAAGAAGTCTCGCTTCCCATCGGTCAAAAGGGCCATGCTGAAAAAAGTGTCAAAAAAAGAAATGCAGGACAGGCCATGGAGAAATGGGAGCCTTGATACACTGATGGGCGGGATGTAAATTGCCAACAGCCACTCTGGAGAAGTGTACGGTGTGTCCTGAAACATCTAAAAAACACAGCTTAGAGAGCATAGGGCACTTCCACGCATGGGGGTATAAAGTGGGAAAATTAAAAATCAGCAAGACACAAGCACCCCTAAGTTTAGGGATGCTCTGTGGACAAGGACCTCCACTTCATTCCACCTTAAATATCCCAGTAAAGCGAAAAATGGCTAAAAAATTTGAGGTCCATATGTACAATGGAATATCACTCAGCCATGAAATCAATGTCATAAGGCTAGTAGCAGCATGATGAGTGGATTTAGGTACGACGATTGTAAGTGAAATAAGTCACACAGAAAAGGACACTTCTCATAAGGTGTCACTTATAGAGGGAATGTAAAATCCGTTACACTTGAACTGAATTACAAAACAGAACAGAGTCACACATGCAGAAAACACACTATGGCTGCTTAACGGGAAAGGTGAGGTGGGGTGATCCATAAAACAAGAGTTTCAAATTAGCTCAGATACCGTTCCATAAACCCAATATGTAACAGACAAGACCTACTCCTTGCTCAGAGAACTGGACTCAACACGCCCGATTCACCGCACAAGAATATATCTGACTAGTAATAATCTTAAAACCTATGTATTGATATATCTCTGTTAGTGTGTCAAGTGGGTGTAAAGCGGCATAAACACAGCCGTGATAAGCAGCTAAACCCCATTATAAAAATAAATTACTTTTAAAAACCCATGAAACAAAGACAGGGAAAGAGAGAGAAATTCTTACACAATTCGTTCAGGGGCTGTGATGCAACCTGGATTGACCATATCTAGACCCACAGCTGGATGAGACATAAGGGTGGACACTCTTGGGGCTGAGAGGTTTGGTGAGGTTGGGTGAGCAAACGCAGACCCTTTAAAGTAATACTGCGTGCTACCCATCGCATGGGTCCCAAATCTCCAGGTTCAAGGGCATCTTCCTACATCGAAAACATGCATGAGAAACCCAGAAGATGGTACACCGTGTGATGGGGAAAGGTTTCTAAAACGCACCTCATTTCTCATCTCCTTGTGCTCGGGTTCGCCATTCCAGCCACTTTACTACCAATCTCCCTACTTGGAGCATCAGCACCTTTAACCTCCTGTTCCGTACAGGTTGCAATTTGTCCTGAGGATGAACGGGAAGACGGGGAACCAATGAGAGACTAGATCTTGGTGTTGGGACAGGCACAGGTCACTCTATTTTCCCATCAGGAAGAAGAATTAACCACAGGCTCAGCCTTCCCCCCGGAACCAGAACAGGGCCTGAAGCCATCCTGCGCTTTTGCGGCCAGCACCCAAAAAAGCGACTTGTAAATTGGAGCTTCAGTGCACTGCAATTCACAAACTTGCGGAGTTATAAATGATAACTCTCGTCCACAAATATATTGAGGGAAGGCAAAGGAGAGGATTTGAAATCAAGGCAGAATTGCAGGAAACAGATTTCAGGAGGGAGATTCGAATCGCCTTTAAAGCACATGAAAAGCGGCAAAACGTTGACAATGATGCCCTTGGCCAAAAAGGGCGTATGCGTTTTTTCCTGAATATATTCAGGAAAAAACGCATACGCCCTTTTTGGCCAACCAAGCAACATGGAAAGGCAAATCAGCGCTACAAAGAAGTCTCGCTTCCCATCGGTCAAAAGGGCCATGCTGAAAAAAGTGTCAAAAAAAGAAATGCAGGACAGGCCATGGAGAAATGGGAGCCTTGATACACTGATGGGCGGGATGTAAATTGCCAACAGCCACTCTGGAGAAGTGTACGGTGTGTCCTGAAACATCTAAAAAACACAGCTTAGAGAGCATAGGGCACTTCCACGCATGGGGGTATAAAGTGGGAAAATTGAAAATCAGCAAGACACAAGCACCCCAAAGTTTAGGGCTGCTCTGTTGACAAGGACCTCCACTTCATTCCACCTTAAATATCCCAGGAAAGCGAAAAATGGATAAAAAAGTTGTGGTCCTTATGTACAATGGAATATCACTCAGCCATGAAATCAATGTCATAAGGCTAGTAGCAGCATGATGAGTGGATTTAGGTAAGACGATTCTAAGTGAAATAAGTCACACAGAAAAGGACACTTCTCATAAGGTGTCACTTATAGAGGGAATGTAAAAACCGTTACACTTGAACTGAATTACAAAACAGAACAGAGTCACACATGCAGAAAACACACTATGGCTGCTTAACGGGAAAGGTGAGGTGGGGTGATACATAAAACAAGAGTTTCAAATTAGCTCAGATTCCGTTCCATAAACCCAATATGTAATAGACAAGACCTACTCCTTGCTCAGAGAACTGGACTCAACACGCCCGATTCACCGCACAAGAATATATCTGACTAGTAATAATCTTAAAACCTATGTATTGATATCTCTCTGTTAGTGTGTCAAGTGGGTGTAAAGCGGCATAAACACAGCCGTGAAAAGCAGCTAAACCCCATTATAAAAATAAATTACTTTTAAAAACCCATGAAACAAAGACAGGGAAAGAGAGAGAAATTCTTACACAATTCGTTCAGGGGCTGTGATGCCACCTGGATTGACCATATCTAGACCCACAGCTGGATGAGACATAAGGGTGGACACTCTTGGGGCTGAGAGGTTTGGTGAGGTTGGGTGAGCAAACGCAGACCCTTTAAAGTAATACTGCGTGCTACCCATCGCATGGGTCCCAAATCTCCAGGTTCAAGGGCATCTTCCTACATCGAAAACATGCATGAGAAACCCAGAAGATGGTACACCGTGTGATGGGGAAAGGTTTCTAAAACGCACCTCATTTCTCATCTCCTTGTGCTCGGGTTCGCCATTCCAGCCACTTTATTAGCAATCTCCCTACTTGGAGCCTCAGCACCTTTAACCTCCTGTTCCGTACAGGTTGCAATTTGTCCTGAGGATGAACGGGAAGACGGGGAACCAATGAGAGACTAGCTCTTGGTGTTGGGACAGGCACAGGTCACTCTATTTTCCCATCAGGAAGAAGAATTAACCACAGGCTCAGCCTGCCCCCCGGAACCAGAACAGGGCCTGAAGCCATCCTGCGCTTTTGCGGCCAGCTCCCAAAAATGCGACTTGTAAAATGGAGCTTCAGGGCACTGCAATTCACAAACCTGCAGAGTTATAAATGATAACTCTCGTCCACAAATATATTGAGGGAAGGCAAAGAAGAGGATTTGAAATCAAGGCAGAATTGCAGGAAACAGATTTCAGGAGGTAGATTCGAATCGCCTTTAAAGCACATGAAAAGCGGCAAAACGTTGACAATGATGCCCTTGTCCAAAAAGGGCGTATGCGTTTTTTCCTGAATATATTCAGGAAAAAACGCATACGCCCTTTTTGGCCAACCAAGCAACCTGGAAAGGCAAATCAGCGCTACAAAGAAGTCTCGCTTCCCATCGGTCAAAAGGGCCATGCTGAAAAAAGTGTCAAAACCAGAAATGCAGGACAGGCCATGGAGAAATGGGAGCCTTGCTACACTGATGGGCGGGATGTAAATTGCCAACAGCCACTCTGGAGAAGTGTACGGTGTGTCCTGAAACATCTAAAAAACACAGCTTAGAGAGCATAGGGCACTTCCACGCATGGGGGGATAAAGTGGGAAAATTGAAAATCAGCAAGACACAAGCACCCCAAAGTTTAGGGCTGCTCTGTTGACAAGGACCTCCACTTCATTCCACCTTAAATATCCCAGGAAAGCGAAAAATGGATCAAAAAGTTGTGGTCCTTATGTACAATGGAATATCACTCAGCCATGAAATCAATGTCATAAGGCTAGTAGCAGCATGATGAGTGGATTTAGGTAAGACAATACTAAGTGAAATAAGTCACACAGAAAAAGAAACTTCTCATAAGGTGTCACTTATAGAGGGAATGTAAAAACCGTTACACTTGAACTGAATTACAAAACAGAACAGAGTCACACATGCAGAAAACACACTATGGCTGCTTAACGGGAAAGGTGAGGTGGGGTGATACATAAAACAAGAGTTTCAAATTAGCTCAGATACCGTTCCATAAACCCAATATGTAATAGACAAGACCTACTCCTTGCTCAGAGAACTGGACTCAACACGCCCGATTCACCGCACAAGAATATATCTGACTAGTAATAATCTTAAAACCTATGTATTGATATCTCTCTGTTAGTGTGTCAAGTGGGTGTAAAGCGGCATAAACACAGCCGTGAAAAGCAGCTAAACCCCATTATAAAAATAAATTACTTTTAAAAACCCATGAAACAAAGACAGGGAAAGAGAGAGAAATTCTTACACAATTCGTTCAGGGGCTGTGATGCCACCTGGAGTGACCATATCTAGACCCACAGCTGGATGAGACATAAGGGTGGACACTCTTGGGGCTGAGAGGTTTGGTGAGGTTGGGTGAGCAAACGCAGACCCTTTAAAGTAATACTGCGTGCTACCCATCGCATGGGTCCCAAATCTCCAGGTTCAAGGGCATCTTCCTACATCGAAAACATGCATGAGAAACCCAGAAGATGGTACACCGTGTGATGGGGAAAGGTTTCTAAAACGCACCTCATTTCTCATCTCCTTGTGCTCGGGTTCGCCATTCCAGCCACTTTACTAGCAATCTCCCTACTTGGAGCCTCAGCACCTTTAACCTCCTGTTCCGTACAGGTTGCAATTTGTCCTGAGGATGAACGGGAAGACGGGGAACCAATGAGAGACTAGCTCTTGGTGTTGGGACAGGCACAGGTCACTCTATTTTCCCATCAGGAAGAAGAATTAACCACAGGCTCAGCCTGCCCCCCGGAACCAGAACAGGGCCTGAAGCCATCCTGCGCTTTTGCGGCCAGCTCCCAAAAAAGCGACTTGTAAAATGGAGCTTCAGGGCACTGCAATTCACAAACCTGCAGAGTTATAAATGATAACTCTCGTCCACAAATATATTGAGGGAAGGCAAAGAAGAGGATTTGAAATCAAGGCAGAATTGCAGGAAACAGATTTCAGGAGGTAGATTCGAATCGCCTTTAAAGCACATGAAAAGGGCAAAACGTTGACAATGATGCCCTTGGCCAAAAAGGGCGCATGCGTTTTTTCCTGAATATATTCAGGAAAAAACGCATGCGCCCTTTTTGGCCAACCAAGCAACCTGGAAAGGCAAATCAGCGCTACAAAGTAGTCTCGCTTCCCATCGGTCAAAAGGGCCATGCTGAAAAAAGTGTCAAAAAAAGAAATGCAGGACAGGCCATGGAGAAATGGGACCCTGGCTACACTGATGGGCGGGATGTAAATTGCCAACAGCCACTCTGGAGAAGTGTACGGTGTGTCCTGAAACATCTAAAAAACACAGCTTAGAGAGCATAGGGCACTTCCACGCATGGGGGTATAAAGTGGGAAAATTAAAAATCAGCAAGACACAAGCACCCCTAAGTTTAGGGATGCTCTGTTGACAAGGACCTCCACTTCATTCCACCTTAAATATCCCAGGAAAGCGAAAAATGGATAAAAAATTTGAGGTCCATATGTACAATGGAATATCACTCAGCCATGAAATCAATGTCATAAGGCTAGTAGCAGCATGATGAGTGGATTTAGGTACGACGATTCTAAGTGAAATAATTCACACAGAAAAGGACACTTCTCATAAGGTATCACTTATAGAGGGAATGTAAAATCCGTTACACTTGAACTGAGTTACAAAACAGAACAGAGTCACACATGCAGAAAACACACTATGGCTGCTTAACGGGAAAGGTGAGGTGGGGTGATCCATAAAACAAGAGTTTCAAATTAGCTCAGATACCGTTCCATAAACCCAATATGTAACAGACAAGACCTACTCCTTGCTCAGAGAAATGGACTCAACACGCCCGATTCACCGCACAAGAATATATCTGACTAGTAATAATCTTAAAACCTATGTATTGATATCTCTCTGTTAGTGTGTCAAGTGGGTGTAAAGCGGCATAAACACAGCCGTGAAAAGCAGCTAAACCCCATTATAAAAATAAATTACTTTTCAAAACCCATGAAACAAAGACAGGGAAAGAGAGAAATTCTTACACAATTCGTTCAGGGGCTGTGATGCAACCTGGATTGACCATATCTAGACCCACAGCTGGATGAGACATAAGGGTGGACACTCTTGGGGCTGAGAGGTTTGGTGAGGTTGGGTGAGCAAACGCAGACCCTTTAAAGTAATACTGCGTGCTACCCATCGCATGGGTCCCAAATCTCCAGGTTCAAGGGCATCTTCCTACATCGAAAACATGCATGAGAAACCCAGAAGATGGAACACCGTGTGATGGGGAAAGGTTTCTAAAACGCACCTCATTTCTCATCTCCTTGTGCTCGGGTTCGCCATTCCAGCCACTTTACTAGCAATCTCCCTACTTGGAGCATCAGCACCTTTAACCTCATGTTCCGTACAGGTTGCAATTTGTCCTGAGGATGAACGGGAAGATGGGGAACCAATGAGAGACTAGCTCTTGCTGTTGGGACAGGCACAGGTCACTCTATTTTCCCATCAGGAAGAAGAATTAACCACAGGCTCAGCCTTCTCCCCGGAACCAGAACAGGGCCTGAAGCCATCCTGCGCTTTTGCGGCCAGCACCCAAAAAAGCGACTTGTAAATTGGAGCTTCAGTGCACTGCAATTCACAAACTTGCGGAGTTATAAATGATAACTCTCGTCCACAAATATATTGAGGGAAGGCAAAGGAGAGGATTTGAAATCAAGGCAGAATTGCAGGAAACAGATTTCAGGAGGGAGATTCGAATCGCCTTTAAAGCACATGAAAAGCGGCAAAACGTTGACAATGATGCCCTTGGCCAAAAAGGGCGTATGCGTTTTTTCCTGAATATATTCAGGAAAAAACGCATACGCCCTTTTTGGCCAACCAAGCAACATGGAAAGGCAAATCAGCGCTACAAAGAAGTCTCGCTTCCCATCGGTCAAAAGGGCCATGCTGAAAAAAGTGTCAAAAAAAGAAATGCAGGACAGGCCATGGAGAAATGGGAGCCTTGATACACTGATGGGCGGGATGTAAATTGCCAACAGCCACTCTGGAGAAGTGTACGGTGTGTCCTGAAACATCTAAAAAACACAGCTTAGAGAGCATAGGGCACTTCCACGCATGGGGGTATAAAGTGGGAAAATTAAAAATCAGCAAGACACAAGCACCCCTAAGTTTAGGGATGCTCTGTGGACAAGGACCTCCACTTCATTCCACCTTAAATATCCCAGTAAAGCGAAAAATGGCTAAAAAATTTGAGGTCCATATGTACAATGGAATATCACTCAGCCATGAAATCAATGTCATAAGGCTAGTAGCAGCATGATGAGTGGATTTAGGTACGACGATTGTAAGTGAAATAAGTCACACAGAAAAGGACACTTCTCATAAGGTGTCACTTATAGAGGGAATGTAAAATCCGTTACACTTGAACTGAATTACAAAACAGAACAGAGTCACACATGCAGAAAACACACTATGGCTGCTTAACGGGAAAGGTGAGGTGGGGTGATCCATAAAACAAGAGTTTCAAATTAGCTCAGATACCGTTCCATAAACCCAATATGTAACAGACAAGACCTACTCCTTGCTCAGAGAACTGGACTCAACACGCCCGATTCACCGCACAAGAATATATCTGACTAGTAATAATCTTAAAACCTATGTATTGATATATCTCTGTTAGTGTGTCAAGTGGGTGTAAAGCGGCATAAACACAGCCGTGATAAGCAGCTAAACCCCATTATAAAAATAAATTACTTTTAAAAACCCATGAAACAAAGACAGGGAAAGAGAGAGAAATTCTTACACAATTCGTTCAGGGGCTGTGATGCAACCTGGATTGACCATATCTAGACCCACAGCTGGATGAGACATAAGGGTGGACACTCTTGGGGCTGAGAGGTTTGGTGAGGTTGGGTGAGCAAACGCAGACCCTTTAAAGTAATACTGCGTGCTACCCATCGCATGGGTCCCAAATCTCCAGGTTCAAGGGCATCTTCCTACATCGAAAACATGCATGAGAAACCCAGAAGATGGTACACCGTGTGATGGGGAAAGGTTTCTAAAACGCACCTCATTTCTCATCTCCTTGTGCTCGGGTTCGCCATTCCAGCCACTTTACTACCAATCTCCCTACTTGGAGCATCAGCACCTTTAACCTCCTGTTCCGTACAGGTTGCAATTTGTCCTGAGGATGAACGGGAAGACGGGGAACCAATGAGAGACTAGATCTTGGTGTTGGGACAGGCACAGGTCACTCTATTTTCCCATCAGGAAGAAGAATTAACCACAGGCTCAGCCTTCCCCCCGGAACCAGAACAGGGCCTGAAGCCATCCTGCGCTTTTGCGGCCAGCACCCAAAAAAGCGACTTGTAAATTGGAGCTTCAGTGCACTGCAATTCACAAACTTGCGGAGTTATAAATGATAACTCTCGTCCACAAATATATTGAGGGAAGGCAAAGGAGAGGATTTGAAATCAAGGCAGAATTGCAGGAAACAGATTTCAGGAGGGAGATTCGAATCGCCTTTAAAGCACATGAAAAGCGGCAAAACGTTGACAATGATGCCCTTGGCCAAAAAGGGCGTATGCGTTTTTTCCTGAATATATTCAGGAAAAAACGCATACGCCCTTTTTGGCCAACCAAGCAACATGGAAAGGCAAATCAGCGCTACAAAGAAGTCTCGCTTCCCATCGGTCAAAAGGGCCATGCTGAAAAAAGTGTCAAAAAAAGAAATGCAGGACAGGCCATGGAGAAATGGGAGCCTTGATACACTGATGGGCGGGATGTAAATTGCCAACAGCCACTCTGGAGAAGTGTACGGTGTGTCCTGAAACATCTAAAAAACACAGCTTAGAGAGCATAGGGCACTTCCACGCATGGGGGTATAAAGTGGGAAAATTGAAAATCAGCAAGACACAAGCACCCCAAAGTTTAGGGCTGCTCTGTTGACAAGGACCTCCACTTCATTCCACCTTAAATATCCCAGGAAAGCGAAAAATGGATAAAAAAGTTGTGGTCCTTATGTACAATGGAATATCACTCAGCCATGAAATCAATGTCATAAGGCTAGTAGCAGCATGATGAGTGGATTTAGGTAAGACGATTCTAAGTGAAATAAGTCACACAGAAAAGGACACTTCTCATAAGGTGTCACTTATAGAGGGAATGTAAAAACCGTTACACTTGAACTGAATTACAAAACAGAACAGAGTCACACATGCAGAAAACACACTATGGCTGCTTAACGGGAAAGGTGAGGTGGGGTGATACATAAAACAAGAGTTTCAAATTAGCTCAGATTCCGTTCCATAAACCCAATATGTAATAGACAAGACCTACTCCTTGCTCAGAGAACTGGACTCAACACGCCCGATTCACCGCACAAGAATATATCTGACTAGTAATAATCTTAAAACCTATGTATTGATATCTCTCTGTTAGTGTGTCAAGTGGGTGTAAAGCGGCATAAACACAGCCGTGAAAAGCAGCTAAACCCCATTATAAAAATAAATTACTTTTAAAAACCCATGAAACAAAGACAGGGAAAGAGAGAGAAATTCTTACACAATTCGTTCAGGGGCTGTGATGCCACCTGGATTGACCATATCTAGACCCACAGCTGGATGAGACATAAGGGTGGACACTCTTGGGGCTGAGAGGTTTGGTGAGGTTGGGTGAGCAAACGCAGACCCTTTAAAGTAATACTGCGTGCTACCCATCGCATGGGTCCCAAATCTCCAGGTTCAAGGGCATCTTCCTACATCGAAAACATGCATGAGAAACCCAGAAGATGGTACACCGTGTGATGGGGAAAGGTTTCTAAAACGCACCTCATTTCTCATCTCCTTGTGCTCGGGTTCGCCATTCCAGCCACTTTATTAGCAATCTCCCTACTTGGAGCCTCAGCACCTTTAACCTCCTGTTCCGTACAGGTTGCAATTTGTCCTGAGGATGAACGGGAAGACGGGGAACCAATGAGAGACTAGCTCTTGGTGTTGGGACAGGCACAGGTCACTCTATTTTCCCATCAGGAAGAAGAATTAACCACAGGCTCAGCCTGCCCCCCGGAACCAGAACAGGGCCTGAAGCCATCCTGCGCTTTTGCGGCCAGCTCCCAAAAATGCGACTTGTAAAATGGAGCTTCAGGGCACTGCAATTCACAAACCTGCAGAGTTATAAATGATAACTCTCGTCCACAAATATATTGAGGGAAGGCAAAGAAGAGGATTTGAAATCAAGGCAGAATTGCAGGAAACAGATTTCAGGAGGTAGATTCGAATCGCCTTTAAAGCACATGAAAAGCGGCAAAACGTTGACAATGATGCCCTTGGCCAAAAAGGGCGTATGCGTTTTTTCCTGAATATATTCAGGAAAAAACGCATACGCCCTTTTTGGCCAACCAAGCAACCTGGAAAGGCAAATCAGCGCTACAAAGAAGTCTCGCTTCCCATCGGTCAAAAGGGCCATGCTGAAAAAAGTGTCAAAACCAGAAATGCAGGACAGGCCATGGAGAAATGGGAGCCTTGCTACACTGATGGGCGGGATGTAAATTGCCAACAGCCACTCTGGAGAAGTGTACGGTGTGTCCTGAAACATCTAAAAAACACAGCTTAGAGAGCATAGGGCACTTCCACGCATGGGGGGATAAAGTGGGAAAATTGAAAATCAGCAAGACACAAGCACCCCAAAGTTTAGGGCTGCTCTGTTGACAAGGACCTCCACTTCATTCCACCTTAAATATCCCAGGAAAGCGAAAAATGGATCAAAAAGTTGTGGTCCTTATGTACAATGGAATATCACTCAGCCATGAAATCAATGTCATAAGGCTAGTAGCAGCATGATGAGTGGATTTAGGTAAGACAATACTAAGTGAAATAAGTCACACAGAAAAAGAAACTTCTCATAAGGTGTCACTTATAGAGGGAATGTAAAAACCGTTACACTTGAACTGAATTACAAAACAGAACAGAGTCACACATGCAGAAAACACACTATGGCTGCTTAACGGGAAAGGTGAGGTGGGGTGATACATAAAACAAGAGTTTCAAATTAGCTCAGATACCGTTCCATAAACCCAATATGTAATAGACAAGACCTACTCCTTGCTCAGAGAACTGGACTCAACACGCCCGATTCACCGCACAAGAATATATCTGACTAGTAATAATCTTAAAACCTATGTATTGATATCTCTCTGTTAGTGTGTCAAGTGGGTGTAAAGCGGCATAAACACAGCCGTGAAAAGCAGCTAAACCCCATTATAAAAATAAATTACTTTTAAAAACCCATGAAACAAAGACAGGGAAAGAGAGAGAAATTCTTACACAATTCGTTCAGGGGCTGTGATGCCACCTGGAGTGACCATATCTAGACCCACAGCTGGATGAGACATAAGGGTGGACACTCTTGGGGCTGAGAGGTTTGGTGAGGTTGGGTGAGCAAACGCAGACCCTTTAAAGTAATACTGCGTGCTACCCATCGCATGGGTCCCAAATCTCCAGGTTCAAGGGCATCTTCCTACATCGAAAACATGCATGAGAAACCCAGAAGATGGTACACCGTGTGATGGGGAAAGGTTTCTAAAACGCACCTCATTTCTCATCTCCTTGTGCTCGGGTTCGCCATTCCAGCCACTTTACTAGCAATCTCCCTACTTGGAGCCTCAGCACCTTTAACCTCCTGTTCCGTACAGGTTGCAATTTGTCCTGAGGATGAACGGGAAGACGGGGAACCAATGAGAGACTAGCTCTTGGTGTTGGGACAGGCACAGGTCACTCTATTTTCCCATCAGGAAGAAGAATTAACCACAGGCTCAGCCTGCCCCCCGGAACCAGAACAGGGCCTGAAGCCATCCTGCGCTTTTGCGGCCAGCTCCCCAAAAAGCGACTTGTAAAATGGAGCTTCAGGGCACTGCAATTCACAAACCTGCAGAGTTATAAATGATAACTCTCGTCCACAAATATATTGAGGGAAGGCAAAGAAGAGGATTTGAAATCAAGGCAGAATTGCAGGAAACAGATTTCAGGAGGTAGATTCGAATCGCCTTTAAAGCACATGAAAAGCGGCAAAACGTTGACAATGATGCCCTTGGCCAAAAAGGGCGTATGCGTTTTTTCCTGAATATATTCAGGAAAAAACGCATACGCCCTTTTTGGCCAACCAAGCAACCTGGAAAGGCAAATCAGCGCTACAAAGTAGTCTCGCTTCCCATCGGTCAAAAGGGCCATGCTGAAAAAAGTGTCAAAAAAAGAAATGCAGGACAGGCCATGGAGAAATGGGACCCTGGCTACACTGATGGGCGGGATGTAAATTGCCAACAGCCACTCTGGAGAAGTGTACGGTGTGTCCTGAAACATCTAAAAAACACAGCTTAGAGAGCATAGGGCACTTCCACGCATGGGGGTATAAAGTGGGAAAATTAAAAATCAGCAAGACACAAGCACCCCTAAGTTTAGGGATGCTCTGTTGACAAGGACCTCCACTTCATTCCACCTTAAATATCCCAGGAAAGCGAAAAATGGATAAAAAATTTGAGGTCCATATGTACAATGGAATATCACTCAGCCATGAAATCAATGTCATAAGGCTAGTAGCAGCATGATGAGTGGATTTAGGTACGACGATTCTAAGTGAAATAAGTCACACAGAAAAGGACACTTCTCATAAGGTGTCACTTATAGAGGGAATGTAAAATCCGTTACACTTGAACTGAGTTACAAAACAGAACAGAGTCACACATGCAGAAAACACACTATGGCTGCTTAACGGGAAAGGTGAGGTGGGGTGATCCATAAAACAAGAGTTTCAAATTAGCTCAGATACCGTTCCATAAACCCAATATGTAACAGACAAGACCTACTCCTTGCTCAGAGAAATGGACTCAACACGCCCGATTCACCGCACAAGAATATATCTGACTAGTAATAATCTTAAAACCTATGTATTGATATCTCTCTGTTAGTGTGTCAAGTGGGTGTAAAGCGGCATAAACACAGCCGTGAAAAGCAGCTAAACCCCATTATAAAAATAAATTACTTTTCAAAACCCATGAAACAAAGACAGGGAAAGAGAGAAATTCTTACACAATTCGTTCAGGGGCTGTGATGCAACCTGGATTGACCATATCTAGACCCACAGCTGGATGAGACATAAGGGTGGACACTCTTGGGGCTGAGAGGTTTGGTGAGGTTGGGTGAGCAAACGCAGACCCTTTAAAGTAATACTGCGTGCTACCCATCGCATGGGTCCCAAATCTCCAGGTTCAAGGGCATCTTCCTACATCGAAAACATGCATGAGAAACCCAGAAGATGGAACACCGTGTGATGGGGAAAGGTTTCTAAAACGCACCTCATTTCTCATCTCCTTGTGCTCGGGTTCGCCATTCCAGCCACTTTACTAGCAATCTCCCTACTTGGAGCATCAGCACCTTTAACCTCCTGTTCCGTACAGGTTGCAATTTGTCCTGAGGATGAACGGGAAGACGGGGAACCAATGAGAGACTAGCTCTTGGTGTTGGGACAGGCACAGCTCACTCTATTTTCCCATCAGGAAGAAGAATTAACCACAGGCTCAGCCTGCCCCCCGGAACCAGAACAGGGCCTGAAGCCATCCTGCGCTTTTGCGGCCAGCTCCCAAAAAAGCGACTTGTAAAATGGAGCTTCAGGGCACTGCAATTCACAAACCTGCAGAGTTATAAATGATAACTCTCGTCCACAAATATATTGAGGGAAGGCAAAGAAGAGGATTTGAAATCAAGGCAGAATTGCAGGAAACAGATTTCAGGAGGTAGATTCGAATCGCCTTTAAAGCACATGAAAAGCGGCAAAACGTTGACAATGATGCCCTTGGCCAAAAAGGGCGTATGCGTTTTTTCCTGAATATATTCAGGAAAAAACGCATACGCCCTTTTTGGCCAACCAAGCAACCTGGAAAGGCAAATCAGCGCTACAAAGAAGTCTCGCTTCCCATCGGTCAAAAGGGCCATGCTGAAAAAAGTGTCAAAACCAGAAATGCAGGACAGGCCATGGAGAAATGGGAGCCTTGCTACACTGATGGGCGGGATGTAAATTGCCAACAGCCACTCTGGAGAAGTGTACGGTGTGTCCTGAAACATCTAAAAAACACAGCTTAGAGAGCATAGGGCACTTCCACGCATGGGGGGATAAAGTGGGAAAATTGAAAATCAGCAAGACACAAGCACCCCAAAGTTTAGGGCTGCTCTGTTGACAAGGACCTCCACTTCATTCCACCTTAAATATCCCAGGAAAGCGAAAAATGGATAAAAAAGTTGTGGTCCTTATGTACAATGGAATATCACTTAGCCATGAAATCAATGTCATAAGGCTAGTAGCAGCATGATGAGTGGATTTAGGTAAGACGATTCTAAGTGAAATAAGTCACACAGAAAAGGACACTTCTCATAAGGTGTCACTTATAGAGGGAATGTAAAATCCGTTACACTTGAACTGAATTACAAAACAGAACAGAGTCACACATGCAGAAAACACACTATGGCTGCTTAACGGGAAAGGTGAGGTGGGGTGATCCATAAAACAAGAGTTTCAAATTAGCTCAGATACCGTTCCATAAACCCAATATGTAACAGACAAGACCTACTCCTTGCTCAGAGAACTGGACTCAACACGCCCGATTCACCGCACAAGAATATATCTGACTAGTAATAATCTTAAAACCTATGTATTGATATCTCTCTGTTAGTGTGTTCAAGTGGGTGTAAAGCGGCATAAACACAGCCGTGAAAAGCAGCTAAACCCCATTATAAAAATAAATTACTTTTCAAAACCAATGAAACAAAGACAGGGAAAGAGAGAGAAATTCTTACACAATTCGTTCAGGGGCTGTGATGCAACCTGGATTGACCATATCTAGACCCACAGCTGGATGAGACATAAGGGTGGACACTCTTGGGGCTGAGAGGTTTGGTGAGGTTGGGTGAGCAAACGCAGACCCTTTAAAGTAATACTGCGTGCTACCCATCGCATGGGTCCCAAATCTCCAGGTTCAAGGGCATCTTCCTACATCGAAAACATGCATGAGAAACCCAGAAGATGGTACACCGTGTGATGGGGAAAGGTTTCTAAAACGCACCTCATTTCTCATCTCCTTGTGCTCGGGTTCGCCATTCCAGCCACTTTACTAGCAATCTCCCTACTTGGAGCATCAGCACCTTTAACCTCCTGTTCCGTACAGGTTGCAATTTGTCCTGAGGATGAACGGGAAGACGGGGAACCAATGAGAGACTAGCTCTTGGTGTTGGGACAGGCACAGGTCACTCTATTTTCCCATCAGGAAGAAGAATTAACCACAGGCTCAGCCTGCCCCCCGGAACCAGAACAGGGCCTGAAGCCATCCTGCGCTTTTGCGGCCAGCTCCCAAAAAAGCGACTTGTAAAATGGAGCTTCAGGGCACTGCAATTCACAAACCTGCAGAGTTATAAATGATAACTCTCGTCCACAAATATATTGAGGGAAGGCAAAGAAGAGGATTTGAAATCAAGGCAGAATTGCAGGAAACAGATTTCAGGAGGTAGATTCGAATCGCCTTTAAACCACATGAAAAGCGGCAAAACGTTGACAATGATGCCCTTGGCCAAAAAGGGCGTATGCGTTTTTTCCTGAATATATTCAGGAAAAAACGCATACGCCCTTTTTGGCCAACCAAGCAACCTGGAAAGGCAAATCAGCGCTACAAAGAAGTCTCGCTTCCCATCGGTCAAAAGGGCCATGCTGAAAAAAGTGTCAAAACCAGAAATGCAGGACAGGCCATGGAGAAATGGGAGCCTTGCTACACTGATGGGCGGGATGTAAATTGCCAACAGCCACTCTGGAGAAGTGTACGGTGTGTCCTGAAACATCTAAAAAACACAGCTTAGAGAGCATAGGGCACTTCCACGCATGGGGGGATAAAGTGGGAAAATTGAAAATCAGCAAGACACAAGCACCCCAAAGTTTAGGGCTGCTCTGTTGACAAGGACCTCCACTTCATTCCACCTTAAATATCCCAGGAAAGCGAAAAATGGATAAAAAAGTTGTGGTCCTTATGTACAATGGAATATCACTCAGCCATGAAATCAATGTCATAAGGCTAGTAGCAGCATGATGAGTGGATTTAGGTACGACGATTCTAAGTGAAATAAGTCACACAGAAAAGGACACTTCTCATAAGGTGTCACTTATAGAGGGAATGTAAAAACCGTTACACTTGAACTGAATTACAAAACAGAACAGAGTCACACATGCAGAAAACACACTATGGCTGCTTAACGGGAAAGGTGAGGTGGGGTGATACATAAAACAAGAGCTTCAAATTAGCTCAGATACCGTTCCATAAACCCAATATGTAATAGACAAGACCTACTCCTTGCTCAGAGAACTGGACTCAACACGCCCGATTCACCGCACCAGAATATATCTGACTAGTAATAATCTTAAAACCTATGTATTGATATCTATCTGTCAGTGTGTCAAGTGGGTGTAAAGCGGCATAAACACAGCCGTGAAAAGCAGCTAAACCCCATTATAAAAATAAATTACTTTTAAAAACCCATGAAACAAAGACAGGGAAAGAGAGAGAAATTCTTACACAATTCGTTCAGGGGCTGTGATGCAACCTGGATTGACCATATCTAGACCCACAGCTGGATGAGACATAAGGGTGGACACTCTTGGGGCTGAGAGGTTTGGTGAGGTTGGGTGAGCAAACGCAGACCCTTTAAAGTAATACTGCGTGCTACCCATCGCATGGGTCCCAAATCTCCAGGTTCAAGGGCATCTTCCTACATCGAAAACATGCATGAGAAACCCAGAAGATGGTACACCGTGTGATGGGGAAAGGTTTCTAAAACGCACCTCATTTCTCATCTCCTTGTGCTCGGGTTCGCCATTCCAGCCACTTTACTAGCAATCTCCCTACTTGGAGCATCAGCACCTTTAACCTCCTGTTCCGTACAGGTTGCAATTTGTCCTGAGGATGAACGGGAAAACGGGGAACCAATGAGAGACTAGCTCTTGGTGTTGGGACAGGCACAGGTCACTCTATTTTCCCATCAGGAAGAAGAATTAACCACAGGCTCAGCCTGCCCCCCGGAACCAGAACAGGGCCTGAAGCCATCCTGCGCTTTTGCGGCCAGCTCCCAAAAAAGCGACTTGTAAAATGGAGCTTCAGGGCACTGCAATTCACAAACCTGCAGAGTTATAAATGATAACTCTCGTCCACAAATATATTGAGGGAAGGCAAAGAAGAGGATTTGAAATCAAGGCAGAATTGCAGGAAACAGATTTCAGGAGGTAGATTCGAATCGCCTTTAAACCACATGAAAAGCGGCAAAACGTTGACAATGATGCCCTTGGCCAAAAAGGGCGTATGCGTTTTTTCCTGAATATATTCAGGAAAAAACGCATACGCCCTTTTTGGCCAACCAAGCAACCTGGAAAGGCAAATCAGCGCTACAAAGAAGTCTCGCTTCCCATCGGTCAAAAGGGCCATGCTGAAAAAAGTGTCAAAACCAGAAATGCAGGACAGGCCATGGAGAAATGGGAGCCTTGCTACACTGATGGGCGGGATGTAAATTGCCAACAGCCACTCTGGAGAAGTGTACGGTGTGTCCTGAAACATCTAAAAAACACAGCTTAGAGAGCATAGGGCACTTCCACGCATGGGGGGATAAAGTGGGAAAATTGAAAATCAGCAAGACACAAGCACCCCAAAGTTTAGGGCTGCTCTGTTGACAAGGACCTCCACTTCATTCCACCTTAAATATCCCAGGAAAGCGAAAAATGGATCAAAAAGTTGTGGTCCTTATGTACAATGGAATATCACTCAGCCATGAAATCAATGTCATAAGGCTAGTAGCAGCATGATGAGTGGATTTAGGTACGACGATTCTAAGTGAAATAAGTCACACAGAAAAGGACACTTCTCATAAGGTGTCACTTATAGAGGGAATGTAAAAACCGTTACACTTGAACTGAATTACAAAACAGAACAGAGTCACACATGCAGAAAACACACTATGGCTGCTTAACGGGAAAGGTGAGGTGGGGTGATACATAAAACAAGAGCTTCAAATTAGCTCAGATACCGTTCCATAAACCCAATATGTAATAGACAAGACCTACTCCTTGCTCAGAGAACTGGACTCAACACGCCCGATTCACCGCACCAGAATATATCTGACTAGTAATAATCTTAAAACCTATGTATTGATATCTATCTGTCAGTGTGTCAAGTGGGTGTAAAGCGGCATAAACACAGCCGTGAAAAGCAGCTAAACCCCATTATAAAAATAAATTACTTTTAAAAACCCATGAAACAAAGACAGGGAAAGAGAGAGAAATTCTTACACAATTCGTTCAGGGGCTGTGATGCAACCTGGATTGACCATATCTAGACCCACAGCTGGATGAGACATAAGGGTGGACACTCTTGGGGCTGAGAGGTTTGGTGAGGTTGGGTGAGCAAACGCAGACCCTTTAAAGTAATACTGCGTGCTACCCATCGCATGGGTCCCAAATCTCCAGGTTCAAGGGCATCTTCCTACATCGAAAACATGCATGAGAAACCCAGAAGATGGTACACCGTGTGATGGGGAAAGGTTTCTAAAACGCACCTCATTTCTCATCTCCTTGTGCTCGGGTTCGCCATTCCAGCCACTTTACTAGCAATCTCCCTACTTGGAGCATCAGCACCTTTAACCTCCTGTTCCGTACAGGTTGCAATTTGTCCTGAGGATGAACGGGAAAACGGGGAACCAATGAGAGACTAGCTCTTGGTGTTGGGACAGGCACAGGTCACTCTATTTTCCCATCAGGAAGAAGAATTAACCACAGGCTCAGCCTGCCCCCCGGAACCAGAACAGGGCCTGAAGCCATCCTGCGCTTTTGCGGCCAGCTCCCAAAAAAGCGACTTGTAAAATGGAGCTTCAGGGCACTGCAATTCACAAACCTGCAGAGTTATAAATGATAACTCTCGTCCACAAATATATTGAGGGAAGGCAAAGAAGAGGATTTGAAATCAAGGCAGAATTGCAGGAAACAGATTTCAGGAGGTAGATTCGAATCGCCTTTAAACCACATGAAAAGCGGCAAAACGTTGACAATGATGCCCTTGGCCAAAAAGGGCGTATGCGTTTTTTCCTGAATATATTCAGGAAAAAACGCATACGCCCTTTTTGGCCAACCAAGCAACCTGGAAAGGCAAATCAGCGCTACAAAGAAGTCTCGCTTCCCATCGGTCAAAAGGGCCATGCTGAAAAAAGTGTCAAAACCAGAAATGCAGGACAGGCCATGGAGAAATGGGAGCCTTGCTACACTGATGGGCGGGATGTAAATTGCCAACAGCCACTCTGGAGAAGTGTACGGTGTGTCCTGAAACATCTAAAAAACACAGCTTAGAGAGCATAGGGCACTTCCACGCATGGGGGGATAAAGTGGGAAAATTGAAAATCAGCAAGACACAAGCACCCCAAAGTTTAGGGCTGCTCTGTTGACAAGGACCTCCACTTCATTCCACCTTAAATATCCCAGGAAAGCGAAAAATGGATAAAAAAGTTGTGGTCCTTATGTACAATGGAATATCACTCAGCCATGAAATCAATGTCATAAGGCTAGTAGCAGCATGATGAGTGGATTTAGGTACGACGATTCTAAGTGAAATAAGTCACACAGAAAAGGACACTTCTCATAAGGTGTCACTTATAGAGGGAATGTAAAAACCGTTACACTTGAACTGAATTACAAAACAGAACAGAGTCACACATGCAGAAAACACACTATGGCTGCTTAACGGGAAAGGTGAGGTGGGGTGATACATAAAACAAGAGCTTCAAATTAGCTCAGATACCGTTCCATAAACCCAATATGTAATAGACAAGACCTACTCCTTGCTCAGAGAACTGGACTCAACACGCCCGATTCACCGCACCAGAATATATCTGACTAGTAATAATCTTAAAACCTATGTATTGATATCTATCTGTCAGTGTGTCAAGTGGGTGTAAAGCGGCATAAACACAGCCGTGAAAAGCAGCTAAACCCCATTATAAAAATAAATTACTTTTAAAAACCCATGAAACAAAGACAGGGAAAGAGAGAGAAATTCTTACACAATTCGTTCAGGGGCTGTGATGCAACCTGGATTGACCATATCTAGACCCACAGCTGGATGAGACATAAGGGTGGACACTCTTGGGGCTGAGAGGTTTGGTGAGGTTGGGTGAGCAAACGCAGACCCTTTAAAGTAATACTGCGTGCTACCCATCGCATGGGTCCCAAATCTCCAGGTTCAAGGGCATCTTCCTACATCGAAAACATGCATGAGAAACCCAGAAGATGGTACACCGTGTGATGGGGAAAGGTTTCTAAAACGCACCTCATTTCTCATCTCCTTGTGCTCGGGTTCGCCATTCCAGCCACTTTACTAGCAATCTCCCTACTTGGAGCATCAGCACCTTTAACCTCCTGTTCCGTACAGGTTGCAATTTGTCCTGAGGATGAACGGGAAAACGGGGAACCAATGAGAGACTAGCTCTTGGTGTTGGGACAGGCACAGGTCACTCTATTTTCCCATCAGGAAGAAGAATTAACCACAGGCTCAGCCTGCCCCCCGGAACCAGAACAGGGCCTGAAGCCATCCTGCGCTTTTGCGGCCAGCTCCCAAAAAAGCGACTTGTAAAATGGAGCTTCAGGGCACTGCAATTCACAAACCTGCAGAGTTATAAATGATAACTCTCGTCCACAAATATATTGAGGGAAGGCAAAGAAGAGGATTTGAAATCAAGGCAGAATTGCAGGAAACAGATTTCAGGAGGTAGATTCGAATCGCCTTTAAACCACATGAAAAGCGGCAAAACGTTGACAATGATGCCCTTGGCCAAAAAGGGCGTATGCGTTTTTTCCTGAATATATTCAGGAAAAAACGCATACGCCCTTTTTGGCCAACCAAGCAACCTGGAAAGGCAAATCAGCGCTACAAAGAAGTCTCGCTTCCCATCGGTCAAAAGGGCCATGCTGAAAAAAGTGTCAAAACCAGAAATGCAGGACAGGCCATGGAGAAATGGGAGCCTTGCTACACTGATGGGCGGGATGTAAATTGCCAACAGCCACTCTGGAGAAGTGTACGGTGTGTCCTGAAACATCTAAAAAACACAGCTTAGAGAGCATAGGGCACTTCCACGCATGGGGGGATAAAGTGGGAAACTTGAAAATCAGCAAGACACAAGCACCCCAAAGTTTAGGGCTGCTCTGTTGACAAGGACCTCCACTTCATTCCACCTTAAATATCCCAGGAAAGCGAAAAATGGATAAAAAAGTTGTGGTCCTTATGTACAATGGAATATCACTCAGCCATGAAATCAATGTCATAAGGCTAGTAGCAGCATGATGAGTGGATTTAGGTAAGACGATTCTAAGTGAAATAAGTCACACAGAAAAGGACACTTCTCATAAGGTGTCACTTAGAGAGGGAATGTAAAAACCGTTACACTTGAACTGAATTACAAAACAGAACAGAGTCACACATGCAGAAAACACACTATGGCTGCTTAACGGGAAAGGTGAGGTGGGGTGATACATAAAACAAGAGCTTCAAATTAGCTCAGATACCGTTCCATAAACCCAATATGTAATAGACAAGACCTACTCCTTGCTCAGAGAACTGGACTCAACACGCCCGATTCACCGCACCAGAATATATCTGACTAGTAATAATCTTAAAACCTATGTATTGATATCTATCTGTTAGTGTGTCAAGTGGGTGTAAAGCGGCATAAACACAGCCGTGAAAAGCAGCTAAACCCCATTATAAAAATAAATTACTTTTAAAAACCCATGAAACAAAGACAGGGAAAGAGAGAGAAATTCTTACACAATTCGTTCAGGGGCTGTGATGCAACCTGGATTGACCATATCTAGACCCACAGCTGGATGAGACATAAGGGTGGACACTCTTGGGGCTGAGAGGTTTGGTGAGGTTGGGTGAGCAAACGCAGACCCTTTAAAGTAATACTGCGTGCTACCCATCGCATGGGTCCCAAATCTCCAGGTTCAAGGGCATCTTCCTACATCGAAAACATGCATGAGAAACCCAGAAGATGGTACACCGTGTGATGGGGAAAGGTTTCTAAAACGCACCTCATTTCTCATCTCCTTGTGCTCGGGTTCGCCATTCCAGCCACTTTACTAGCAATCTCCCTACTTGGAGCATCAGCACCTTTAACCTCCTGTTCCGTACAGGTTGCAATTTGTCCTGAGGATGAACGGGAAGACGGGGAACCAATGAGAGACTAGCTCTTGGTGTTGGGACAGGCACAGGTCACTCTATTTTCCCATCAGGAAGAAGAATTAACCACAGGCTCAGCCTGCCCCCCGGAACCAGAACAGGGCCTGAAGCCATCCTGCGCTTTTGCGGCCAGCTCCCCAAAAAGCGACTTGTAAAATGGAGCTTCAGGGCACTGCAATTCACAAACCTGCAGAGTTATAAATGATAACTCTCGTCCACAAATATATTGAGGGAAGGCAAAGAAGAGGATTTGAAATCAAGGCAGAATTGCAGGAAACAGATTTCAGGAGGTAGATTCGAATCGCCTTTAAAGCACATGAAAAGCGGCAAAACGTTGACAATGATGCCCTTGGCCAAAAAGGGCGTATGCGTTTTTTCCTGAATATATTCAGGAAAAAACGCATACGCCCTTTTTGGCCAACCAAGCAACCTGGAAAGGCAAATCAGCGCTACAAAGTAGTCTCGCTTCCCATCGGTCAAAAGGGCCATGCTGAAAAAAGTGTCAAAAAAAGAAATGCAGGACAGGCCATGGAGAAATGGGACCCTGGCTACACTGATGGGCGGGATGTAAATTGCCAACAGCCACTCTGGAGAAGTGTACGGTGTGTCCTGAAACATCTAAAAAACACAGCTTAGAGAGCATAGGGCACTTCCACGCATGGGGGTATAAAGTGGGAAAATTAAAAATCAGCAAGACACAAGCACCCCTAAGTTTAGGGATGCTCTGTTGACAAGGACCTCCACTTCATTCCACCTTAAATATCCCAGGAAAGCGAAAAATGGATAAAAAATTTGAGGTCCATATGTACAATGGAATATCACTCAGCCATGAAATCAATGTCATAAGGCTAGTAGCAGCATGATGAGTGGATTTAGGTACGACGATTCTAAGTGAAATAAGTCACACAGAAAAGGACACTTCTCATAAGGTATCACTTATAGAGGGAATGTAAAATCCGTTACACTTGAACTGAGTTACAAAACAGAACAGAGTCACACATGCAGAAAACACACTATGGCTGCTTAACGGGAAAGGTGAGGTGGGGTGATCCATAAAACAAGAGTTTCAAATTAGCTCAGATACCGTTCCATAAACCCAATATGTAACAGACAAGACCTACTCCTTGCTCAGAGAAATGGACTCAACACGCCCGATTCACCGCACAAGAATATATCTGACTAGTAATAATCTTAAAACCTATGTATTGATATCTCTCTGTTAGTGTGTCAAGTGGGTGTAAAGCGGCATAAACACAGCCGTGAAAAGCAGCTAAACCCCATTATAAAAATAAATTACTTTTCAAAACCCATGAAACAAAGACAGGGAAAGAGAGAAATTCTTACACAATTCGTTCAGGGGCTGTGATGCAACCTGGATTGACCATATCTAGACCCACAGCTGGATGAGACATAAGGGTGGACACTCTTGGGGCTGAGAGGTTTGGTGAGGTTGGGTGAGCAAACGCAGACCCTTTAAAGTAATACTGCGTGCTACCCATCGCATGGGTCCCAAATCTCCAGGTTCAAGGGCATCTTCCTACATCGAAAACATGCATGAGAAACCCAGAAGATGGAACACCGTGTGATGGGGAAAGGTTTCTAAGACGCACCTCATTTCTCATCTCCTTGTGCTCGGGTTCGCCATTCCAGCCACTTTACTAGCAATCTCCCTACTTGGAGCATCAGCACCTTTAACCTCATGTTCCGTACAGGTTGCAATTTGTCCTGAGGATGAACGGGAAGATGGGGAACCAATGAGAGACTAGCTCTTGGTGTTGGGACAGGCACAGGTCACTCTATTTTCCCATCAGGAAGAAGAATTAACCACAGGCTCAGCCTTCTCCCCGGAACCAGAACAGGGCCTGAAGCCATCCTGCGCTTTTGCGGCCAGCACCCAAAAAAGCCACTTGTAAATTGGAGCTTCAGTGCACTGCAATTCACAAACTTGCGGAGTTATAAATGATAACTCTCGTCCACAAATATATTGAGGGAAGGCAAAGGAGAGGATTTGAAATCAAGGCAGAATTGCAGGAAACAGATTTCAGGAGGGAGATTCGAATCGCCTTTAAAGCACATGAAAAGCGGCAAAACGTTGACAATGATGCCCTTGGCCAAAAAGGGCGTATGCGTTTTTTCCTGAATATATTCAGGAAAAAACGCATACGCCCTTTTTGGCCAACCAAGCAACATGGAAAGGCAAATCAGCGCTACAAAGAAGTCTCGCTTCCCATCGGTCAAAAGGGCCATGCTGAAAAAAGTGTCAAAAAAAGAAATGCAGGACAGGCCATGGAGAAATGGGAGCCTTGATACACTGATGGGCGGGATGTAAATTGCCAACAGCCACTCTGGAGAAGTGTACGGTGTGTCCTGAAACATCTAAAAAACACAGCTTAGAGAGCATAGGGCACTTCCACGAATGGGGGTATAAAGTGGGAAAATTAAAAATCAGCAAGACACAAGCACCCCTAAGTTTAGGGATGCTCTGTGGACAAGGACCTCCTCTTCATTCCACCTTAAATATCCCAGTAAAGCGAAAAATGGCTAAAAAATTTGAGGTCCATATGTACAATGGAATATCACTCAGCCATGAAATCAATGTCATAAGGCTAGTAGCAGCATGATGAGTGGATTTAGGTACGACGATTCTAAGTGAAATAAGTCACACAGAAAAGGACACTTCTCATAAGGTGTCACTTATAGAGGGAATGTAAAATCCGTTACACTTGAACTGAATTACAAAACAGAACAGAGTCACACATGCAGAAAACACACTATGGCTGCTTAACGGGAAAGGTGAGGTGGGGTGATCCATAAAACAAGAGTTTCAAATTAGCTCAGATACCGTTCCATAAACCCAATATGTAACAGACAAGACCTACTCCTTGCTCAGAGAACTGGACTCAACACGCCCGATTCACCGCACAAGAATATATCTGACTAGTAATAATCTTAAAACCTATGTATTGATATCTCTCTGTTAGTGTGTCAAGTGGGTGTAAAGCGGCATAAACACAGCCGTGAAAAGCAGCTAAACCCCATTATAAAAATAAATTACTTTTCAAAACCAATGAAACAAAGACAGGGAAAGAGAGAGAAATTCTTACACAATTCGTTCAGGGGCTGTGATGCAACCTGGATTGACCATATCTAGACCCACAGCTGGATGAGACATAAGGGTGGACACTCTTGGGGCTGAGAGGTTTGGTGAGGTTGGGTGAGCAAACGCAGACCCTTTAAAGTAATACTGCGTGCTACCCATCGCATGGGTCCCAAATCTCCAGGTTCAAGGGCATCTTCCTACATCGAAAACATGCATGAGAAACCCAGAAGATGGTACACCGTGTGATGGGGAAAGGTTTCTAAAACGCACCTCATTTCTCATCTCCTTGTGCTCGGGTTCGCCATTCCAGCCACTTTACTAGCAATCTCCCTACTTGGAGCATCAGCACCTTTAACCTCCTGTTCCGTACAGGTTGCAATTTGTCCTGAGGATGAACGGGAAGACGGGGAACCAATGAGAGACTAGCTCTTGGTGTTGGGACAGGCAGAGGTCACTCTATTTTCCCATCAGGAAGAAGAATTAACCACAGGCTCAGCCTGCCCCCGGAACCAGAACAGGGCCTGAAGCCATCCTGCGCTTTTGCGGCCAGCTCCCAAAAAAGCGACTTGTAAAATGGAGCTTCAGGGCACTGCAATTCACAAACCTGCAGAGTTATAAATGATAACTCTCGTCCACAAATATATTGAGGGAAGGCAAAGAAGAGGATTTGAAATCAAGGCAGAATTGCAGGAAACAGATTTCAGGAGGTAGATTCGAATCGCCTTTAAAGCACATGAAAAGCGGCAAAACGTTGACAATGATGCCCTTGGCCAAAAAGGGCGTATGCGTTTTTTCCTGAATATATTCAGGAAAAAACGCATACGCCCTTTTTGGCCAACCAAGCAACCTGGAAAGGCAAATCAGCGCTACAAAGTAGTCTCGCTTCCCATCGGTCAAAAGGGCCATGCTGAAAAAAGTGTCAAAAAAAGAAATGCAGGACAGGCCATGGAGAAATGGGACCCTGGCTACACTGATGGGCGGGATGTAAATTGCCAACAGCCACTCTGGAGAAGTGTACGGTGTGTCCTGAAACATCTAAAAAACACAGCTTAGAGAGCATAGGGCACTTCCACGCATGGGGGTATAAAGTGGGAAAATTAAAAATCAGCAAGACACAAGCACCCCTAAGTTTAGGGATGCTCTGTTGACAAGGACCTCCACTTCATTCCACCTTAAATATCCCAGGAAAGCGAAAAATGGATAAAAAATTTGAGGTCCATATGTACAATGGAATATCACTCAGCCATGAAATCAATGTCATAAGGCTAGTAGCAGCATGATGAGTGGATTTAGGTACGACGATTCTAAGTGAAATAAGTCACACAGAAAAGGACACTTCTCATAAGGTGTCACTTATAGAGGGAATGTAAAATCCGTTACACTTGAACTGAATTACAAAACAGAACAGAGTCACACATGCAGAAAACACACTATGGCTGCTTAACGGGAAAGGTGAGGTGGGGTGATCCATAAAACAAGAGTTTCAAATTAGCTCAGATACCGTTCCATAAACCCAATATGTAACAGACAAGACCTACTCCTTGCTCAGAGAAATGGAATCAACACGCCCGATTCACCGCACAAGAATATATCTGACTAGTAATAATCATAAAACCTATGTATTGATATCTCTCTGTTAGTGTGTCAAGTGGGTGTAAAGCGGCATAAACACAGCCGTGAAAAGCAGCTAAACCCCATTATAAAAATAAATTACTTTTCAAAACCCATGAAACAAAGACAGGGAAAGAGAGAAATTCTTACACAATTCGTTCAGGGGCTGTGATGCAACCTGGATTGACCATATCTAGACCCACAGCTGGATGAGACATAAGGGTGGACACTCTTGGGGCTGAGAGGTTTGGTGAGGTTGGGTGAGCAAACGCAGACCCTTTAAAGTAATACTGCGTGCTACCCATCGCATGGGTCCCAAATCTCCAGGTTCAAGGGCATCTTCCTACATCGAAAACATGCATGAGAAACCCAGAAGATGGAACACCGTGTGATGGGGAAAGGTTTCTAAAACGCACCTCATTTCTCATCTCCTTGTGCTCGGGTTCGCCATTCCAGCCACTTTACTAGCAATCTCCCTACTTGGAGCATCAGCACCTTTAACCTCCTGTTCCGTACAGGTTGCAATTTGTCCTGAGGATGAACGGGAAGACGGGGAACCAATGAGAGACTAGCTCTTGGTGTTGGGACAGGCACAGCTCACTCTATTTTCCCATCAGGAAGAAGAATTAACCACAGGCTCAGCCTGCCCCCCGGAACCAGAACAGGGCCTGAAGCCATCCTGCGCTTTTGCGGCCAGCTCCCAAAAAAGCGACTTGTAAAATGGAGCTTCAGGGCACTGCAATTCACAAACCTGCAGAGTTATAAATGATAACTCTCGTCCACAAATATATTGAGGGAAGGCAAAGAAGAGGATTTGAAATCAAGGCAGAATTGCAGGAAACAGATTTCAGGAGGTAGATTCGAATCGCCTTTAAAGCACATGAAAAGCGGCAAAACGTTGACAATGATGCCCTTGGCCAAAAAGGGCGTATGCGTTTTTTCCTGAATATATTCAGGAAAAAACGCATACGCCCTTTTTGGCCAACCAAGCAACCTGGAAAGGCAAATCAGCGCTACAAAGAAGTCTCGCTTCCCATCGGTCAAAAGGGCCATGCTGAAAAAAGTGTCAAAACCAGAAATGCAGGACAGGCCATGGAGAAATGGGAGCCTTGCTACACTGATGGGCGGGATGTAAATTGCCAACAGCCACTCTGGAGAAGTGTACGGTGTGTCCTGAAACATCTAAAAAACACAGCTTAGAGAGCATAGGGCACTTCCACGCATGGGGGGATAAAGTGGGAAAATTGAAAATCAGCAAGACACAAGCACCCCAAAGTTTAGGGCTGCTCTGTTGACAAGGACCTCCACTTCATTCCACCTTAAATATCCCAGGAAAGCGAAAAATGGATAAAAAAGTTGTGGTCCTTATGTACAATGGAATATCACTTAGCCATGAAATCAATGTCATAAGGCTAGTAGCAGCATGATGAGTGGATTTAGGTAAGACGATTCTAAGTGAAATAAGTCACACAGAAAAGGACACTTCTCATAAGGTGTCACTTATAGAGGGAATGTAAAATCCGTTACACTTGAACTGAATTACAAAACAGAACAGAGTCACACATGCAGAAAACACACTATGGCTGCTTAACGGGAAAGGTGAGGTGGGGTGATCCATAAAACAAGAGTTTCAAATTAGCTCAGATACCGTTCCATAAACCCAATATGTAACAGACAAGACCTACTCCTTGCTCAGAGAACTGGACTCAACACGCCCGATTCACCGCACAAGAATATATCTGACTAGTAATAATCTTAAAACCTATGTATTGATATCTCTCTGTTAGTGTGTCAAGTGGGTGTAAAGCGGCATAAACACAGCCGTGAAAAGCAGCTAAACCCCATTATAAAAATAAATTACTTTTCAAAACCAATGAAACAAAGACAGGGAAAGAGAGAGAAATTCTTACACAATTCGTTCAGGGGCTGTGATGCAACCTGGATTGACCATATCTAGACCCACAGCTGGATGAGACATAAGGGTGGACACTCTTGGGGCTGAGAGGTTTGGTGAGGTTGGGTGAGCAAACGCAGACCCTTTAAAGTAATACTGCGTGCTACCCATCGCATGGGTCCCAAATCTCCAGGTTCAAGGGCATCTTCCTACATCGAAAACATGCATGAGAAACCCAGAAGATGGTACACCGTGTGATGGGGAAAGGTTTCTAAAACGCACCTCATTTCTCATCTCCTTGTGCTCGGGTTCGCCATTCCAGCCACTTTACTAGCAATCTCCCTACTTGGAGCATCAGCACCTTTAACCTCCTGTTCCGTACAGGTTGCAATTTGTCCTGAGGATGAACGGGAAGACGGGGAACCAATGAGAGACTAGCTCTTGGTGTTGGGACAGGCACAGGTCACTCTATTTTCCCATCAGGAAGAAGAATTAACCACAGGCTCAGCCTGCCCCCCGGAACCAGAACAGGGCCTGAAGCCATCCTGCGCTTTTGCGGCCAGCTCCCAAAAAAGCGACTTGTAAAATGGAGCTTCAGGGCACTGCAATTCACAAACCTGCAGAGTTATAAATGATAACTCTCGTCCACAAATATATTGAGGGAAGGCAAAGAAGAGGATTTGAAATCAAGGCAGAATTGCAGGAAACAGATTTCAGGAGGTAGATTCGAATCGCCTTTAAACCACATGAAAAGCGGCAAAACGTTGACAATGATGCCCTTGGCCAAAAAGGGCGTATGCGTTTTTTCCTGAATATATTCAGGAAAAAACGCATACGCCCTTTTTGGCCAACCAAGCAACCTGGAAAGGCAAATCAGCGCTACAAAGAAGTCTCGCTTCCCATCGGTCAAAAGGGCCATGCTGAAAAAAGTGTCAAAACCAGAAATGCAGGACAGGCCATGGAGAAATGGGAGCCTTGCTACACTGATGGGCGGGATGTAAATTGCCAACAGCCACTCTGGAGAAGTGTACGGTGTGTCCTGAAACATCTAAAAAACACAGCTTAGAGAGCATAGGGCACTTCCACGCATGGGGGGATAAAGTGGGAAAATTGAAAATCAGCAAGACACAAGCACCCCAAAGTTTAGGGCTGCTCTGTTGACAAGGACCTCCACTTCATTCCACCTTAAATATCCCAGGAAAGCGAAAAATGGATAAAAAAGTTGTGGTCCTTATGTACAATGGAATATCACTCAGCCATGAAATCAATGTCATAAGGCTAGTAGCAGCATGATGAGTGGATTTAGGTACGACGATTCTAAGTGAAATAAGTCACACAGAAAAGGACACTTCTCATAAGGTGTCACTTATAGAGGGAATGTAAAAACCGTTACACTTGAACTGAATTACAAAACAGAACAGAGTCACACATGCAGAAAACACACTATGGCTGCTTAACGGGAAAGGTGAGGTGGGGTGATACATAAAACAAGAGCTTCAAATTAGCTCAGATACCGTTCCATAAACCCAATATGTAATAGACAAGACCTACTCCTTGCTCAGAGAACTGGACTCAACACGCCCGATTCACCGCACCAGAATATATCTGACTAGTAATAATCTTAAAACCTATGTATTGATATCTATCTGTCAGTGTGTCAAGTGGGTGTAAAGCGGCATAAACACAGCCGTGAAAAGCAGCTAAACCCCATTATAAAAATAAATTACTTTTAAAAACCCATGAAACAAAGACAGGGAAAGAGAGAGAAATTCTTACACAATTCGTTCAGGGGCTGTGATGCAACCTGGATTGACCATATCTAGACCCACAGCTGGATGAGACATAAGGGTGGACACTCTTGGGGCTGAGAGGTTTGGTGAGGTTGGGTGAGCAAACGCAGACCCTTTAAAGTAATACTGCGTGCTACCCATCGCATGGGTCCCAAATCTCCAGGTTCAAGGGCATCTTCCTACATCGAAAACATGCATGAGAAACCCAGAAGATGGTACACCGTGTGATGGGGAAAGGTTTCTAAAACGCACCTCATTTCTCATCTCCTTGTGCTCGGGTTCGCCATTCCAGCCACTTTACTAGCAATCTCCCTACTTGGAGCATCAGCACCTTTAACCTCCTGTTCCGTACAGGTTGCAATTTGTCCTGAGGATGAACGGGAAAACGGGGAACCAATGAGAGACTAGCTCTTGGTGTTGGGACAGGCACAGGTCACTCTATTTTCCCATCAGGAAGAAGAATTAACCACAGGCTCAGCCTGCCCCCCGGAACCAGAACAGGGCCTGAAGCCATCCTGCGCTTTTGCGGCCAGCTCCCAAAAAAGCGACTTGTAAAATGGAGCTTCAGGGCACTGCAATTCACAAACCTGCAGAGTTATAAATGATAACTCTCGTCCACAAATATATTGAGGGAAGGCAAAGAAGAGGATTTGAAATCAAGGCAGAATTGCAGGAAACAGATTTCAGGAGGTAGATTCGAATCGCCTTTAAACCACATGAAAAGCGGCAAAACGTTGACAATGATGCCCTTGGCCAAAAAGGGCGTATGCGTTTTTTCCTGAATATATTCAGGAAAAAACGCATACGCCCTTTTTGGCCAACCAAGCAACCTGGAAAGGCAAATCAGCGCTACAAAGAAGTCTCGCTTCCCATCGGTCAAAAGGGCCATGCTGAAAAAAGTGTCAAAACCAGAAATGCAGGACAGGCCATGGAGAAATGGGAGCCTTGCTACACTGATGGGCGGGATGTAAATTGCCAACAGCCACTCTGGAGAAGTGTACGGTGTGTCCTGAAACATCTAAAAAACACAGCTTAGAGAGCATAGGGCACTTCCACGCATGGGGGGATAAAGTGGGAAAATTGAAAATCATCAAGACACAAGCACCCCAAAGTTTAGGGCTGCTCTGTTGACAAGGACCTCCACTTCATTCCACCTTAAATATCCCAGGAAAGCGAAAAATGGATAAAAAAGTTGTGGTCCTTATGTACAATGGAATATCACTCAGCCATGAAATCAATGTCATAAGGCTAGTAGCAGCATGATGAGTGGATTTAGGTACGACGATTCTAAGTGAAATAAGTCACACAGAAAAGGACACTTCTCATAAGGTGTCACTTATAGAGGGAATGTAAAAACCGTTACACTTGAACTGAATTACAAAACAGAACAGAGTCACACATGCAGAAAACACACTATGGCTGCTTAACGGGAAAGGTGAGGTGGGGTGATACATAAAACAAGAGCTTCAAATTAGCTCAGATACCGTTCCATAAACCCAATATGTAATAGACAAGACCTACTCCTTGCTCAGAGAACTGGACTCAACACGCCCGATTCACCGCACCAGAATATATCTGACTAGTAATAATCTTAAAACCTATGTATTGATATCTATCTGTCAGTGTGTCAAGTGGGTGTAAAGCGGCATAAACACAGCCGTGAAAAGCAGCTAAACCCCATTATAAAAATAAATTACTTTTAAAAACCCATGAAACAAAGACAGGGAAAGAGAGAGAAATTCTTACACAATTCGTTCAGGGGCTGTGATGCAACCTGGATTGACCATATCTAGACCCACAGCTGGATGAGACATAAGGGTGGACACTCTTGGGGCTGAGAGGTTTGGTGAGGTTGGGTGAGCAAACGCCGACCCTTTAAAGTAATACTGCGTGCTACCCATCGCATGGGTCCCAAATCTCCAGGTTCAAGGGCATCTTCCTACATCGAAAACATGCATGAGAAACCCAGAAGATGGTACACCGTGTGATGGGGAAAGGTTTCTAAAACGCACCTCATTTCTCATCTCCTTGTGCTCGGGTTCGCCATTCCAGCCACTTTACTAGCAATCTCCCTACTTGGAGCATCAGCACCTTTAACCTCCTGTTCCGTACAGGTTGCAATTTGTCCTGAGGATGAACGGGAAAACGGGGAACCAATGAGAGACTAGCTCTTGGTGTTGGGACAGGCACAGGTCACTCTATTTTCCCATCAGGAAGAAGAATTAACCACAGGCTCAGCCTGCCCCCCGGAACCAGAACAGGGCCTGAAGCCATCCTGCGCTTTTGCGGCCAGCTCCCAAAAAAGCGACTTGTAAAATGGAGCTTCAGGGCACTGCAATTCACAAACCTGCAGAGTTATAAATGATAACTCTCGTCCACAAATATATTGAGGGAAGGCAAAGAAGAGGATTTGAAATCAAGGCAGAATTGCAGGAAACAGATTTCAGGAGGTAGATTCGAATCGCCTTTAAACCACATGAAAAGCGGCAAAACGTTGACAATGATGCCCTTGGCCAAAAAGGGCGTATGCGTTTTTTCCTGAATATATTCAGGAAAAAACGCATACGCCCTTTTTGGCCAACCAAGCAACCTGGAAAGGCAAATCAGCGCTACAAAGAAGTCTCGCTTCCCATCGGTCAAAAGGGCCATGCTGAAAAAAGTGTCAAAACCAGAAATGCAGGACAGGCCATGGAGAAATGGGAGCCTTGCTACACTGATGGGCGGGATGTAAATTGCCAACAGCCACTCTGGAGAAGTGTACGGTGTGTCCTGAAACATCTAAAAAACACAGCTTAGAGAGCATAGGGCACTTCCACGCATGGGGGGATAAAGTGGGAAAATTGAAAATCAGCAAGACACAAGCACCCCAAAGTTTAGGGCTGCTCTGTTGACAAGGACCTCCACTTCATTCCACCTTAAATATCCCAGGAAAGCGAAAAATGGATAAAAAATTTGAGGTCCTTATGTACAATGGAATATCACTCAGCCATGAAATCAATGTCATAAGGCTAGTAGCAGCATGATGAGTGGATTTAGGTACGACGATTCTAAGTGAAATAAGTCACACAGAAAAGGACACTTCTCATAAGGTGTCACTTATAGAGGGAATGTAAAAACCGTTACACTTGAACTGAATTACAAAACAGAACAGAGTCACACATGCAGAAAACACACTATGGCTGCTTAACGGGAAAGGTGAGGTGGGGTGATACATAAAACAAGAGCTTCAAATTAGCTCAGATACCGTTCCATAAACCCAATATGTAATAGACAAGACCTACTCCTTGCTCAGAGAACTGTACTCAACACGCCCGATTCACCGCACCAGAATATATCTGACTAGTAATAATCTTAAAACCTATGTATTGATATCTATCTGTCAGTGTGTCAAGTGGGTGTAAAGCGGCATAAACACAGCCGTGAAAAGCAGCTAAACCCCATTATAAAAATAAATTACTTTTAAAAACCCATGAAACAAAGACAGGGAAAGAGAGAGAAATTCTTACACAATTCGTTCAGGGGCTGTGATGCAACCTGGATTGACCATATCTAGACCCACAGCTGGATGAGACATAAGGGTGGACACTCTTGGGGCTGAGAGGTTTGGTGAGGTTGGGTGAGCAAACGCAGACCCTTTAAAGTAATACTGCGTGCTACCCATCGCATGGGTCCCAAATCTCCAGGTTCAAGGGCATCTTCCTACATCGAAAACATGCATGAGAAACCCAGAAGATGGTACACCGTGTGATGGGGAAAGGTTTCTAAAACGCACCTCATTTCTCATCTCCTTGTGCTCGGGTTCGCCATTCCAGCCACTTTACTAGCAATCTCCCTACTTGGAGCATCAGCACCTTTAACCTCCTGTTCCGTACAGGTTGCAATTTGTCCTGAGGATGAACGGGAAAACGGGGAACCAATGAGAGACTAGCTCTTGGTGTTGGGACAGGCACAGGTCACTCTATTTTCCCATCAGGAAGAAGAATTAACCACAGGCTCAGCCTGCCCCCCGGAACCAGAACAGGGCCTGAAGCCATCCTGCGCTTTTGCGGCCAGCTCCCAAAAAAGCGACTTGTAAAATGGAGCTTCAGGGCACTGCAATTCACAAACCTGCAGAGTTATAAATGATAACTCTCGTCCACAAATATATTGAGGGAAGGCAAAGAAGAGGATTTGAAATCAAGGCAGAATTGCAGGAAACAGATTTCAGGAGGTAGATTCGAATCGCCTTTAAACCACATGAAAAGCGGCAAAACGTTGACAATGATGCCCTTGGCCAAAAAGGGCGTATGCGTTTTTTCCTGAATATATTCAGGAAAAAACGCATACGCCCTTTTTGGCCAACCAAGCAACCTGGAAAGGCAAATCAGCGCTACAAAGAAGTCTCGCTTCCCATCGGTCAAAAGGGCCATGCTGAAAAAAGTGTCAAAACCAGAAATGCAGGACAGGCCATGGAGAAATGAGAGCCTTGCTACACTGATGGGCGGGATGTAAATTGCCAACAGCCACTCTGGAGAAGTGTACGGTGTGTCCTGAAACATCTAAAAAACACAGCTTAGAGAGCATAGGGCACTTCCACGCATGGGGGGATAAAGTGGGAAAATTGAAAATCAGCAAGACACAAGCACCCCAAAGTTTAGGGCTGCTCTGTTGACAAGGACCTCCACTTCATTCCACCTTAAATATCCCAGGAAAGCGAAAAATGGATAAAAAAGTTGTGGTCCTTATGTACAATGGAATATCACTCAGCCATGAAATCAATGTCATAAGGCTAGTAGCAGCATGATGAGTGGATTTAGGTAAGACGATTCTAAGTGAAATAAGTCACACAGAAAAGGACACTTCTCATAAGGTGTCACTTATAGAGGGAATGTAAAAACCGTTACACTTGAACTGAATTACAAAACAGAACAGAGTCACACATGCAGAAAACACACTATGGCTGCTTAACGGGAAAGGTGTGGTGGGGTGAAACATAAAACAAGAGCTTCAAATTAGCTCAGATACCGTTCCATAAACCCAATATGTAATAGACAAGACCTACTCCTTGCTCAGAGAAATGGACTCAACACGCCCGATTCACCGCACAAGAATATATCTGACTAGTAATAATCTTAAAACCTATGTATTGATATCTCTCTGTTAGTGTGTCAAGTGGGTGTAAAGCGGCATAAACACAGCCGTGAAAAGCAGCTAAACCCCATTATAAAAATAAATTACTTTTCAAAACCCATGAAACAAAGACAGGGAAAGAGAGAAATTCTTACACAATTCGTTCAGGGGCTGTGATGCAACCTGGATTGACCATATCTAGACCCACAGCTGGATGAGACATAAGGGTGGACACTCTTGGGGCTGAGAGGTTTGGTGAGGTTGGGTGAGCAAACGCAGACCCTTTAAAGTAATACTGCGTGCTACCCATCGCATGGGTCCCAAATCTCCAGGTTCAAGGGCATCTTCCTACATCGAAAACATGCATGAGAAACCCAGAAGATGGAACACCGTGTGATGGGGAAAGGTTTCTAAAACGCACCTCATTTCTCATCTCCTTGTGCTCGGGTTCGCCATTCCAGCCACTTTACTAGCAATCTCCCTACTTGGAGCATCAGCACCTTTAACCTCATGTTCCGTACAGGTTGCAATTTGTCCTGAGGATGAACGGGAAGATGGGGAACCAATGAGAGACTAGCTCTTGGTGTTGGGACAGGCACAGGTCACTCTATTTTCCCATCAGGAAGAAGAATTAACCACAGGCTCAGCCTTCCCCCCGGAACCAGAACAGGGCCTGAAGCCATCCTGCGCTTTTGCGGCCAGCACCCAAAAAAGCGACTTGTAAATTGGAGCTTCAGTGCACTGCAATTCACAAACCTGCGGAGTTATAAATGATAACTCTCGTCCACAAATATATTGAGGGAAGGCAAAGAAGAGGATTTGAAATCAAGGCAGAATTGCAGGAAACAGATTTCAGGAGGGAGATTCGAATCGCCTTTAAAGCACATGAAAAGCGGCAAAACGTTGACAATGATGACCTTGGCCAAAAAGGGCGTATGCGTTTTTTCCTGAATATATTCAGGAAAAAACGCATACGCCCTTTTTGGCCAACCAAGCAACCTGGAAAGGCAAATCAGCGCTACAAAGAAGTCTCGCTTCCCATCGGTCAAAAGGGCCATGCTGAAAAAAGTGTCAAAAAAAGAAATGCAGGACAGGCCATGGAGAAATGGGAGCCTTGCTACACTGATGGGCGGGATGTAAATTGCCAACAGCCACTCTGGAGAAGTGTACGGTGTGTCCTGAAACATCTAAAAAACACAGCTTAGAGAGCATAGGGCACTTCCACGCATGGGGGTATAAAGTGGGAAAATTAAAAATCAGCAAGACACAAGCACCCCTAAGTTTAGGGATGCTCTGTTGACAAGGACCTCCACTTCATTCCACCTTAAATATCCCAGTAAAGCGAAAAATGGCTAAAAAATTTGAGGTCCATATGTACAATGGAATATCACTCAGCCATGAAATCAATGTCATAAGGCTAGTAGCAGCATGATGAGTGGATTTAGGTACGACGATTCTAAGTGAAATAAGTCACACAGAAAAGGACACTTCTCATAAGGTGTCACTTATAGAGGGAATGTAAAATCCGTTACACTTGAACTGAATTACAAAACAGAACAGAGTCACACATGCAGAAAACACACTATGGCTGCTTAACGGGAAAGGTGAGGTGGGGTGATCCATAAAACAAGAGTTTCAAATTAGCTCAGATACCGTTCCATAAACCCAATATGTAACAGACAAGACCTACTCCTTGCTCAGAGAACTGGACTCAACACGCCCGATTCACCGCACAAGAATATATCTGACTAGTAATAATCTTAAAACCTATGTATTGATATCTCTCTGTTAGTGTGTCAAGTGGGTGTAAAGAGGCATAAACACAGCCGTGATAAGCAGCTAAACCCCATTATAAAAATAAATTACTTTTAAAAACCCATGAAACAAAGACAGTGAAAGAGAGAGAAATTCTTACACAATTCGTTCAGGGTCTGTGATGCAACCTGGATTGACCATATCTAGACCCACAGCTGGATGAGACATAAGGGTGGACACTCTTGGGGCTGAGAGGTTTGGTGAGGTTGGGTGAGCAAACGCAGACCCTTTAAAGTAATACTGCGTGCTACCCATCGCATGGGTCCCAAATCTCCAGGTTCAAGGGCATCTTCCTACATCGAAAACATGCATGAGAAACCCAGAAGATGGAACACCGTGTGATGGGGAAAGGTTTCTAAAACGCACCTCATTTCTCATCTCCTTGTGCTCGGGTTCGCCATTCCAGCCACTTTACTAGCAATCTCCCTACTTGGAGCATCAGCACCTTTAACCTTCTGTTCCGTACAGGTTGCAATTTGTCCTGAGGATGAACGGGAAGATGGGGAATCAATGAGAGACTAGCTCTTGGTGTTGGGACAGGCAAAGGTCACTCTATTTTCCCATCAGGAAGAAAAATTAACCACAGGCTCAGCCTGCCCCCCGGAACCAGAACAGGGCCTGAAGCCATCCTGCGCTTTTGCGGCCAGCTCTAGAAAAAGCGACTTGTAAAATAGAGCTTCAGGGCACTGCAATTCACAAACCTGCACAGTTATAAATGATAACTCTCGTCCACAAATATATTGAGGGAAGGCAAAGACGAGGAATTGAAATCAAGGCAGAATTGCAGGAAACAGATTTCAGGAGGTAGATTCGAATCGCCTTTAAAGCACATGAAAAGCGCCAAAACGTTGACAATGATGCCCTTGGCCAAAAAGGGCGTATGCGTTTTTTCCTGAATATATTCAGGAAAAAACGCATACGCCCTTTTTGGCCAACCAAGCAACCTGGAAAGGCAAATCAGCGCTACAAAGAAGTCTCGCTTCCCATTGGTCAAAAGGGCCATGCTGAAAAATGTTTCAAAACCAGAAATGCAGGACAGGCCATGGAGAAATGGGAGCCTTGCTACACTGATGGGCGGGATGTAAATTGCCAACAGCCACTCTGGAGAAGTGTACGGTGTGTCCTGAAACCTCTAAAAAACACAGCTTAGAGAGCATAGGGCACTTCCACGCATGGGGGGATAAAGTGGGAAAATTGAAAATCAGCAAGACACAAGCACCCCAAAGTTTAGGGCTGCTCTGTTGACAAGGACCTCCACTTCATTCCACCTTAAATATCCCAGGAAAGCGAAAAATGGATAAAAAAGTTGTGGTCCTTATGTACAATGGAATATCACTCAGCCATGAAATCAATGTCATAAGGCTAGTAGCAGCATGATGAGTGGATTTAGGTACGACGATTCTAAGTGAAATAAGTCACACAGAAAAGGACACTTCTCATAAGGTGTCACTTATAGAGGGAATGTAAAAACCGTTACACTTGAACTGAATTACAAAACAGAACAGAGTCACACATGCAGAAAACACACTATGGCTGCTTAACGGGAAAGGTGAGGTGGGGTGATACATAAAACAAGAGTTTCAAATTAGCTCAGATACCGTTCCATAAACCCAATATGTAATAGACAAGACCTACTCCTTGCTCAGAGAACTGGACTCAACACGCCCGATTCACCGCACAAGAATATATCTGACTAGTAATAATCTTAAAACCTATGTATTGATATCTCTCTGTTAGTGTGTCAAGTGGGTGTAAAGCGGCATAAACACAGCCGTGAAAAGCAGCTAAACCCCATTATAAAAATAAATTACTTTTAAAAACCCATGAAACAAAGAGAGGGTAAGAGAGAGAAATTCTTACACAATTCGTTCAGGGGCTGTGATGCAACCTGGATTGACCATATCTAGACCCACAGCTGGATGAGACATAAGGGTGGACACTCTTGGGGCTGAGAGGTTTGGTGAGGTTGGGTGAGCAAATGCAGACCCTTTAAATTAATACTGCGTGCTACCCATCGCATGGGTCCCAAATCTCCAGGTTCAAGGGCATCTTCCTACATCGAAAACATGCATGAGAAACCCAGAAGATGGTACACCGTGTGATGGGGAAAGGTTTCTAAAACGCACCTCATTTCTCATCTCCTTGGGCTCGGGTTCGCCATTCCAGCCACTTTACTAGCAATCTCCCTACTTGGAGCATCAGCACCTTTAACCTCCTGTTCCGTACAGGTTGCAATTTGTCCTGAGGATGAACGGGAAGACGGGGAACCAATGAGAGACTAGCTCTTGGTGTTGGGACAGGCACAGGTCACTCTATTTTCCCATCAGGAAGAAGAATTAACCACAGGCTCAGCCTTCCCCACGGAACCAGAACAGGGCCTGAAGCCATCCTGCGCTTTTGCGGCCAGCACCCAAAAAAGCGACTTGTAAATTGGAGCTTCAGGGCACTGCAATTCACAAACCTGCGAAGTTATAAATGATAACTCTCGTCCACAAATATATTGAGGGAAGGCCAAGAAGAGGATTTGAAATCAAGGGAGAACTGTAGGAAACAGATTTCAGGAGGTAGATTCGAATCGCCTTTAAAGCACATGAAAAGCGGCAAAAAGTTGACAATGAGGCCCTTGGCCAAAAAGGGCGTATGCGTTTTTTCCTGAATATATTCAGGAAAAAACGCATGCGACCTTTTTGGCCAACCAAGCAACCTGGAAAGGCAAATCAGCGCTACAAAGAAGTCTCGCTTCCCATCGGTCAAAAGGGCCATGCTGAAAAAAGTGTCAAAACCAGAAATGCAGGACAGGCCATGGAGAAATGGGAGCCTTGCTACACTGATGGGCGGGATGTAAATTGCCAACAGCCACTCTGGAGAAGTGTACGGTGTGTCCTGAAACATCTAAAAAACACAGCTTAGAGAGCATAGGGCACTTCCACGCATGGGGGGATAAAGTGGGAAAATTGAAAATCAGCAAGACACAAGCACCCCAAAGTTTAGGGCTGCTCTGTTGACAAGGACCTCCACTTCATTCCACCTTAAATATCCCAGGAAAGCGAAAAATGGATAAAAAAGTTGTGGTCCTTATGTACAATGGAATATCACTCAGCCATGAAATCAATGTCATAAGGCTAGTAGCAGCATGATGAGTGGATTTAGGTACGACGATTCTAAGTGAAATAAGTCACACAGAAAAGGACACTTCTCATAAGGTGTCACTTATAGAGGGAATGTAAAAACCGTTACACTTGAACTGAATTACAAAACAGAACAGAGTCACACATGCAGAAAACACACTATGGCTGCTTAACGGGAAAGGTGAGGTGGGGTGATACATAAAACAAGAGCTTCAAATTAGCTCAGATACCGTTCCATAAACCCAATATGTAATAGACAAGACCTACTCCTTGCTCAGAGAACTGGACTCAACACGCCCGATTCACCGCACCAGAATATATCTGACTAGTAATAATCTTAAAACCTATGTATTGATATCTATCTGTCAGTGTGTCAAGTGGGTGTAAAGCGGCATAAACACAGCCGTGAAAAGCAGCTAAACCCCATTATAAAAATAAATTACTTTTAAAAACCCATGAAACAAAGACAGGGAAAGAGAGAGAAATTCTTACACAATTCGTTCAGGGGCTGTGATGCAACCTGGATTGACCATATCTAGACCCACAGCTGGATGAGACATAAGGGTGGACACTCTTGGGGCTGAGAGGTTTGGTGAGGTTGGGTGAGCAAACGCAGACCCTTTAAAGTAATACTGCGTGCTACCCATCGCATGGGTCCCAAATCTCCAGGTTCAAGGGCATCTTCCTACATCGAAAACATGCATGAGAAACCCAGAAGATGGTACACCGTGTGATGGGGAAAGGTTTCTAAAACGCACCTCATTTCTCATCTCCTTGTGCTCGGGTTCGCCATTCCAGCCACTTTACTAGCAATCTCCCTACTTGGAGCATCAGCACCTTTAACCTCCTGTTCCGTACAGGTTGCAATTTGTCCTGAGGATGAACGGGAAAACGGGGAACCAATGAGAGACTAGCTCTTGGTGTTGGGACAGGCACAGGTCACTCTATTTTCCCATCAGGAAGAAGAATTAACCACAGGCTCAGCCTGCCCCCCGGAACCAGAACAGGGCCTGAAGCCATCCTGCGCTTTTGCGGCCAGCTCCCAAAAAAGCGACTTGTAAAATGGAGCTTCAGGGCACTGCAATTCACAAACCTGCAGAGTTATAAATGATAACTCTCGTCCACAAATATATTGAGGGAAGGCAAAGAAGAGGATTTGAAATCAAGGCAGAATTGCAGGAAACAGATTTCAGGAGGTAGATTCGAATCGCCTTTAAACCACATGAAAAGCGGCAAAACGTTGACAATGATGCCCTTGGCCAAAAAGGGCGTATGCGTTTTTTCCTGAATATATTCAGGAAAAAACGCATACGCCCTTTTTGGCCAACCAAGCAACCTGGAAAGGCAAATCAGCGCTACAAAGAAGTCTCGCTTCCCATCGGTCAAAAGGGCCATGCTGAAAAAAGTGTCAAAACCAGAAATGCAGGACAGGCCATGGAGAAATGGGAGCCTTGCTACACTGATGGGCGGGATGTAAATTGCCAACAGCCACTCTGGAGAAGTGTACGGTGTGTCCTGAAACATCTAAAAAACACAGCTTAGAGAGCATAGGGCACTTCCACGCATGGGGGGATAAAGTGGGAAAATTGAAAATCAGCAAGACACAAGCACCCCAAAGTTTAGGGCTGCTCTGTTGACAAGGACCTCCACTTCATTCCACCTTAAATATCCCAGGAAAGCGAAAAATGGATAAAAAATTTGAGGTCCTTATGTACAATGGAATATCACTCAGCCATGAAATCAATGTCATAAGGCTAGTAGCAGCATGATGAGTGGATTTAGGTACGACGATTCTAAGTGAAATAAGTCACACAGAAAAGGACACTTCTCATAAGGTGTCACTTATAGAGGGAATGTAAAAACCGTTACACTTGAACTGAATTACAAAACAGAACAGAGTCACACATGCAGAAAACACACTATGGCTGCTTAACGGGAAAGGTGAGGTGGGGTGATACATAAAACAAGAGCTTCAAATTAGCTCAGATACCGTTCCATAAACCCAATATGTAATAGACAAGACCTACTCCTTGCTCAGAGAACTGGACTCAACACGCCCGATTCACCGCACCAGAATATATCTGACTAGTAATAATCTTAAAACCTATGTATTGATATCTCTCTGTTAGTGTGTCAAGTGGGTGTAAAGCGGCATAAACACAGCCGTGAAAAGCAGCTAAACCCCATTATAAAAATAAATTACTTTTAAAAACCCATGAAACAAAGACAGGGAAAGAGAGAGAAATTCTTACACAATTCGTTCAGGGGCTGTGATGCAACCTGGATTGACCATATCTAGACCCACAGCTGGATGAGACATAAGGGTGGACACTCTTGGGGCTGAGAGGTTTGGTGAGGTTGGGTGAGCAAACGCAGACCCTTTAAAGTAATACTGCGTGCTACCCATCGCATGGGTCCCAAATCTCCAGGTTCAAGGGCATCTTCCTACATCGAAAACATGCATGAGAAACCCAGAAGATGGTACACCGTGTGATGGGGAAAGGTTTCTAAAACGCACCTCATTTCTCATCTCCTTGTGCTCGGGTTCGCCATTCCAGCCACTTTACTAGCAATCTCCCTACTTGGAGCATCAGCACCTTTAACCTCCTGTTCCGTACAGGTTGCAATTTGTCCTGAGGATGAACGGGAAAACGGGGAACCAATGAGAGACTAGCTCTTGGTGTTGGGACAGGCACAGGTCACTCTATTTTCCCATCAGGAAGAAGAATTAACCACAGGCTCAGCCTGCCCCCCGGAACCAGAACAGGGCCTGAAGCCATCCTGCGCTTTTGCGGCCAGCTCCCAAAAAAGCGACTTGTAAAATGGAGGTTCAGGGCACTGCAATTCACAAACCTGCAGAGTTATAAATGATAACTCTCGTCCACAAATATATTGAGGGAAGGCAAAGAAGAGGATTTGAAATCAAGGCAGAATTGCAGGAAACAGATTTCAGGAGGTAGATTCGAATCGCCTTTAAACCACATGAAAAGCGGCAAAACGTTGACAATGATGCCCTTGGCCAAAAAGGGCGTATGCGTTTTTCCCTGAATATATTCAGGAAAAAACGCATACGCCCTTTTTGGCCAACCAAGCAACCTGGAAAGGCAAATCAGCGCTACAAAGAAGTCTCGCTTCCCATCGGTCAAAAGGGCCATGCTGAAAAAAGTGTCAAAACCAGAAATGCAGGACAGGCCATGGAGAAATGAGAGCCTTGCTACACTGATGGGCGGGATGTAAATTGCCAACAGCCACTCTGGAGAAGTGTACGGTGTGTCCTGAAACATCTAAAAAACACAGCTTAGAGAGCATAGGGCACTTCCACGCATGGGGGGATAAAGTGGGAAAATTGAAAATCAGCAAGACACAAGCACCCCAAAGTTTAGGGCTGCTCTGTTGACAAGGACCTCCACTTCATTCCACCTTAAATATCCCAGGAAAGCGAAAAATGGATAAAAAAGTTGTGGTCCTTATGTACAATGGAATATCACTCAGCCATGAAATCAATGTCATAAGGCTAGTAGCAGCATGATGAGTGGATTTAGGTAAGACGATTCTAAGTGAAATAAGTCACACAGAAAAGGACACTTCTCATAAGGTGTCACTTATAGAGGGAATGTAAAAACCGTTACACTTGAACTGAATTACAAAACAGAACAGAGTCACACATGCAGAAAACACACTATGGCTGCTTAACGGGAAAGGTGTGGTGGGGTGAAACATAAAACAAGAGCTTCAAATTAGCTCAGATACCGTTCCATAAACCCAATATGTAATAGACAAGACCTACTCCTTGCTCAGAGAAATGGACTCAACACGCCCGATTCACCGCACCAGAATATATCTGACTAGTAATAATCTTAAAACCTATGTATTGATATCTCTCTGTTAGTGTGTCAAGTGGGTGTAAAGCGGCATAAACACAGCCGTGAAAAGCAGCTAAACCCCATTATAAAAATAAATTACTTTTCAAAACCCATGAAACAAAGACAGGGAAAGAGAGAAATTCTTACACAATTCGTTCAGGGGCTGTGATGCAACCTGGATTGACCATATCTAGACCCACAGCTGGATGAGACATAAGGGTGGACACTCTTGGGGCTGAGAGGTTTGGTGAGGTTGGGTGAGCAAACGCAGACCCTTTAAAGTAATACTGCGTGCTACCCATCGCATGGGTCCCAAATCTCCAGGTTCAAGGGCATCTTCCTACATCGAAAACATGCATGAGAAACCCAGAAGATGGAACACCGTGTGATGGGGAAAGGTTTCTAAAACGCACCTCATTTCTCATCTCCTTGTGCTCGGGTTCGCCATTCCAGCCACTTTACTAGCAATCTCCCTACTTGGAGCATCAGCACCTTTAACCTCATGTTCCGTACAGGTTGCAATTTGTCCTGAGGATGAACGGGAAGATGGGGAACCAATGAGAGACTAGCTCTTGGTGTTGGGACAGGCACAGGTCACTCTATTTTCCCATCAGGAAGAAGAATTAACCACAGGCTCAGCCTTCCCCCCGGAACCAGAACAGGGCCTGAAGCCATCCTGCGCTTTTGCGGCCAGCACCCAAAAAAGCGACTTGTAAATTGGAGCTTCAGTGCACTGCAATTCACAAACCTGCGGAGTTATAAATGATAACTCTCGTCCACAAATATATTGAGGGAAGGCAAAGGAGAGGATTTGAAATCAAGGCAGAATTGCAGGAAACAGATTTCAGGAGGGAGATTCGAATCGCCTTTAAAGCACATGAAAAGCGGCAAAACGTTGACAATGATGCCCTTGGCCAAAAAGGGCGTATGCGTTTTTTCCTGAATATATTCAGGAAAAAACGCATACGCCCTTTTTGGCCAACCAAGCAACCTGGAAAGGCAAATCAGCGCTACAAAGAAGTCTCGCTTCCCATCGGTCAAAAGGGCCATGCTGAAAAAAGTGTCAAAAAAAGAAATGCAGGACAGGCCATGGAGAAATGGGAGCCTTGCTACACTGATGGGCGGGATGTAAATTGCCAACAGCCACTCTGGAGAAGTGTACGGTGTGTCCTGAAACATCTAAAAAACACAGCTTAGAGAGCATAGGGCACTTCCACGCATGGGGGTATAAAGTGGGAAAATTAAAAATCAGCAAGACACAAGCACCCCTAAGTTTAGGGATGCTCTGTTGACAAGGACCTCCACTTCATTCCACCTTAAATATCCCAGTAAAGCGAAAAATGGCTAAAAAATTTGAGGTCCATATGTACAATGGAATATCACTCAGCCATGAAATCAATGTCATAAGGCTAGTAGCAGCATGATGAGTGGATTTAGGTACGACGATTCTAAGTGAAATAAGTCACACAGAAAAGGACACTTCTCATAAGGTGTCACTTATAGAGGGAATGTAAAATCCGTTACACTTGAACTGAATTACAAAACAGAACAGAGTCACACATGCAGAAAACACACTATGGCTGCTTAACGGGAAAGGTGAGGTGGGGTGATCCATAAAACAAGAGTTTCAAATTAGCTCAGATACCGTTCCATAAACCCAATATGTAACAGACAAGACCTACTCCTTGCTCAGAGAACTGGACTCAACACGCCCGATTCACCGCACAAGAATATATCTGACTAGTAATAATCTTAAAACCTATGTATTGATATCTCTCTGTTAGTGTGTCAAGTGGGTGTAAAGCGGCATAAACACAGCCGTGATAAGCAGCTAAACCCCATTATAAAAATAAATTACTTTTAAAAACCCATGAAACAAAGACAGTGAAAGAGAGAGAAATTCTTACACAATTCGTTCAGGGTCTGTGATGCAACCTGGATTGACCATATCTAGACCCACAGCTGGATGAGACATAAGGGTGGACACTCTTGGGGCTGAGAGGTTTGGTGAGGTTGGGTGAGCAAACGCAGACCCTTTAAAGTAATACTGCGTGCTACCCATCGCATGGGTCCCAAATCTCCAGGTTCAAGGGCATCTTCCTACATCGAAAACATGCATGAGAAACCCAGAAGATGGAACACCGTGTGATGGGGAAAGGTTTCTAAAACGCACCTCATTTCTCATCTCCTTGTGCTCGGGTTCGCCATTCCAGCCACTTTACTAGCAATCTCCCTACTTGGAGCATCAGCACCTTTAACCTTCTGTTCCGTACAGGTTGCAATTTGTCCTGAGGATGAACGGGAAGATGGGGAACCAATGAGAGACTAGCTCTTGGTGTTGGGACAGGCAAAGGTCACTCTATTTTCCCATCAGGAAGAAAAATTAACCACAGGCTCAGCCTGCCCCCCGGAACCAGAACAGGGCCTGAAGCCATCCTGCGCTTTTGCGGCCAGCTCTAGAAAAAGCGACTTGTAAAATAGAGCTTCAGGGCACTGCAATTCACAAACCTGCACAGTTATAAATGATAACTCTCGTCCACAAATATATTGAGGGAAGGCAAAGACGAGGAATTGAAATCAAGGCAGAATTGCAGGAAACAGATTTCAGGAGGTAGATTCGAATCGCCTTTAAAGCACATGAAAAGCGGCAAAACGTTGACAATGATGCCCTTGGCCAAAAAGGGCGTATGCGTTTTTTCCTGAATATATTCAGGAAAAAACGCATACGCCCTTTTTGGCCAACCAAGCAACCTGGAAAGGCAAATCAGCGCTACAAAGAAGTCTCGCTTCCCATTGGTCAAAAGGGCCATGCTGAAAAATGTTTCAAAACCAGAAATGCAGGACAGGCCATGGAGAAATGGGAGCCTTGCTACACTGATGGGCGGGATGTAAATTGCCAACAGCCACTCTGGAGAAGTGTACGGTGTGTCCTGAAACCTCTAAAAAACACAGCTTAGAGAGCATAGGGCACTTCCACGCATGGGGGGATAAAGTGGGAAAATTGAAAATCAGCAAGACACAAGCACCCCAAAGTTTAGGGCTGCTCTGTTGACAAGGACCTCCACTTCATTCCACCTTAAATATCCCAGGAAAGCGAAAAATGGATAAAAAAGTTGTGGTCCTTATGTACAATGGAATATCACTCAGCCATGAAATCAATGTCATAAGGCTAGTAGCAGCATGATGAGTGGATTTAGGTACGACGATTTTAAGTGAAATAAGTCACACAGAAAAGGACACTTCTCATAAGGTGTCACTTATAGAGGGAATGTAAAAACCGTTACACTTGAACTGAATTACAAAACAGAACAGAGTCACACATGCAGAAAACACACTATGGCTGCTTAACGGGAAAGGTGAGGTGGGGTGATACATAAAACAAGAGTTTCAAATTAGCTCAGATACCGTTCCATAAACCCAATATGTAATAGACAAGACCTACTCCTTGCTCAGAGAACTGGACTCAACACGCCCGATTCACCGCACAAGAATATATCTGACTAGTAATAATCTTAAAACCTATGTATTGATATCTCTCTGTTAGTGTGTCAAGTGGGTGTAAAGCGGCATAAACACAGCCGTGAAAAGCAGCTAAACCCCATTATAAAAATAAATTACTTTTAAAAACCCATGAAACAAAGAGAGGGTAAGAGAGAGAAATTCTTACACAATTCGTTCAGGGGCTGTGATGCAACCTGGATTGACCATATCTAGACCCACAGCTGGATGAGACATAAGGGTGGACACTCTTGGGGCTGAGAGGTTTGGTGAGGTTGGGTGAGCAAATGCAGACCCTTTAAATTAATACTGCGTGCTACCCATCGCATGGGTCCCAAATCTCCAGGTTCAAGGGCATCTTCCTACATCGAAAACATGCATGAGAAACCCAGAAGATGGTACACCGTGTGATGGGGAAAGGTTTCTAAAACGCACCTCATTTCTCATCTCCTTGGGCTCGGGTTCGCCATTCCAGCCACTTTACTAGCAATCTCCCTACTTGGAGCATCAGCACCTTTAACCTCCTGTTCCGTACAGGTTGCAATTTGTCCTGAGGATGAACGGGAAGACGGGGAACCAATGAGAGACTAGCTCTTGGTGTTGGGACAGGCACAGGTCACTCTATTTTCCCATCAGGAAGAAGAATTAACCACAGGCTCAGCCTTCCCCACGGAACCAGAACAGGGCCTGAAGCCATCCTGCGCTTTTGCGGCCAGCACCCAAAAAAGCGACTTGTAAATTGGAGCTTCAGGGCACTGCAATTCACAAACCTGCGAAGTTATAAATGATAACTCTCGTCCACAAATATATTGAGGGAAGGCCAAGAAGAGGATTTGAAATCAAGGCAGAACTGTAGGAAACAGATTTCAGGAGGTAGATTCGAATCGCCTTTAAAGCACATGAAAAGCGGCAAAAAGTTGACAATGAGGCCCTTGGCCAAAAAGGGCGTATGCGTTTTTTCCTGAATATATTCAGGAAAAAACGCATGCGACCTTTTTGGCCAACCAAGCAACCTGGAAAGGCAAATCAGCGCTACAAAGAAGTCTCGCTTCCCATCGGTCAAAAGGGCCATGCTGAAAAAAGTGTCAAAACCAGAAATGCAGGACAGGCCATGGAGAAATGGGAGCCTTGCTACACTGATGGGCGGGATGTAAATTGCCAACAGCCACTCTGGAGAAGTGTACGGTGTGTCCTGAAACATCTAAAAAACACAGCTTAGAGAGCATAGGGCACTTCCACGCATGGGGGGATAAAGTGGGAAACTTGAAAATCAGCAAGACACAAGCACCCCAAAGTTTAGGGCTGCTCTGTTGACAAGGACCTCCACTTCATTCCACCTTAAATATCCCAGGAAAGCGAAAAATGGATAAAAAAGTTGTGGTCCTTATGTACAATGGAATATCACTCAGCCATGAAATCAATGTCATAAGGCTAGTAGCAGCATGATGAGTGGATTTAGGTAAGACGATTCTAAGTGAAATAAGTCACACAGAAAAGGACACTTCTCATAAGGTGTCACTTATAGAGGGAATGTAAAAACCGTTACACTTGAACTGAATTACAAAACAGAACAGAGTCACACATGCAGAAAACACACTATGGCTGCTTAACGGGAAAGGTGTGGTGGGGTGAAACATAAAACAAGAGCTTCAAATTAGCTCAGATACCGTTCCATAAACCCAATATGTAATAGACAAGACCTTCTCCTTGCTCAGAGAAATGGACTCAACACGCCCGATTCACCGCACCAGAATATATCTGACTAGTAATAATCTTAAAACCTATGTATTGATATCTCTCTGTTAGTGTGTCAAGTGGGTGTAAAGCGGCATAAACACAGCCGTGAAAAGCAGCTAAACCCCATTATAAAAATAAATTACTTTTCAAAACCCATGAAACAAAGACAGGGAAAGAGAGAAATTCTTACACAATTCGTTCAGGGGCTGTGATGCAACCTGGATTGACCATATCTAGACCCACAGCTGGATGAGACATAAGGGTGGACACTCTTGGGGCTGAGAGGTTTGGTGAGGTTGGGTGAGCAAACGCAGACCCTTTAAAGTAATACTGCGTGCTACCCATCGCATGGGTCCCAAATCTCCAGGTTCAAGGGCATCTTCCTACATCGAAAACATGCATGAGAAACCCAGAAGATGGAACACCGTGTGATGGGGAAAGGTTTCTAAAACGCACCTCATTTCTCATCTCCTTGTGCTCGGGTTCGCCATTCCAGCCACTTTACTAGCAATCTCCCTACTTGGAGCATCAGCACCTTTAACCTCATGTTCCGTACAGGTTGCAATTTGTCCTGAGGATGAACGGGAAGATGGGGAACCAATGAGAGACTAGCTCTTGGTGTTGGGACAGGCACAGGTCACTCTATTTTCCCATCAGGAAGAAGAATTAACCACAGGCTCAGCCGTCCCCCCGGAACCAGAACAGGGCCTGAAGCCATCCTGCGCTTTTGCGGCCAGCACCCAAAAAAGCGACTTGTAAATTGGAGCTTCAGTGCACTGCAATTCACAAACCTGCGGAGTTATAAATGATAACTCTCGTCCACAAATATATTGAGGGAAGGCAAAGGAGAGGATTTGAAATCAAGGCAGAATTGCAGGAAACAGATTTCAGGAGGGAGATTCGAATCGCCTTTAAAGCACATGAAAAGCGGCAAAACGTTGACAATGATGCCCTTGGCCAAAAAGGGCGTATGCGTTTTTTCCTGAATATATTCAGGAAAAAACGCATACGCCCTTTTTGGCCAACCAAGCAACCTGGAAAGGCAAATCAGCGCTACAAAGAAGTCTCGCTTCCCATCGGTCAAAAGGGCCATGCTGAAAAAAGTGTCAAAAAAAGAAATGCAGGACAGGCCATGGAGAAATGGGAGCCTTGCTACACTGATGGGCGGGATGTAAATTGCCAACAGCCACTCTGGAGAAGTGTACGGTGTGTCCTGAAACATCTAAAAAACACAGCTTAGAGAGCATAGGGCACTTCCACGCATGGGGGTATAAAGTGGGAAAATTAAAAATCAGCAAGACACAAGCACCCCTAAGTTTAGGGATGCTCTGTTGACAAGGACCTCCACTTCATTCCACCTTAAATATCCCAGTAAAGCGAAAAATGGCTAAAAAATTTGAGGTCCATATGTACAATGGAATATCACTCAGCCATGAAATCAATGTCATAAGGCTAGTAGCAGCATGATGAGTGGATTTAGGTACGACGATTCTAAGTGAAATAAGTCACACAGAAAAGGACACTTCTCATAAGGTGTCACTTATAGAGGGAATGTAAAATCCGTTACACTTGAACTGAATTACAAAACAGAACAGAGTCACACATGCAGAAAACACACTATGGCTGCTTAACGGGAAAGGTGAGGTGGGGTGTTCCATAAAACAAGAGTTTCAAATTAGCTCAGATACCGTTCCATAAACCCAATATGTAACAGACAAGACCTACTCCTTGCTCAGAGAACTGGACTCAACACGCCCGATTCACCGCACAAGAATATATCTGACTAGTAATAATCTTAAAACCTATGTATTGATATCTCTCTGTTAGTGTGTCAAGTGGGTGTAAAGCGGCATAAACACAGCCGTGATAAGCAGCTAAACCCCATTATAAAAATAAATTACTTTTAAAAACCCATGAAACAAAGACAGTGAAAGAGAGAGAAATTCTTACACAATTCGTTCAGGGTCTGTGATGCAACCTGGATTGACCATATCTAGACCCACAGCTGGATGAGACATAAGGGTGGACACTCTTGGGGCTGAGAGGTTTGGTGAGGTTGGGTGAGCAAACGCAGACCCTTTAAAGTAATACTGCGTGCTACCCATCGCATGGGTCCCAAATCTCCAGGTTCAAGGGCATCTTCCTACATCGAAAACATGCATGAGAAACCCAGAAGATGGAACACCGTGTGATGGGGAAAGGTTTCTAAAACGCACCTCATTTCTCATCTCCTTGTGCTCGGGTTCGCCATTCCAGCCACTTTACTAGCAATCTCCCTACTTGGAGCATCAGCACCTTTAACCTTCTGTTCCGTACAGGTTGCAATTTGTCCTGAGGATGAACGGGAAAATGGGGAACCAATGAGAGACTAGCTCTTGGTGTTGGGACACGCAAAGGTCACTCTATTTTCCCATCAGGAAGAAAAATTAACCACAGGCTCAGCCTGCCCCCCGGAACCAGAACAGGGCCTGAAGCCATCCTGCGCTTTTGCGGCCAGCTCTAGAAAAAGCGACTTGTAAAATAGAGCTTCAGGGCACTGCAATTCACAAACCTGCACAGTTATAAATGATAACTCTCGTCCACAAATATATTGAGGGAAGGCAAAGACGAGGAATTGAAATCAAGGCAGAATTGCAGGAAACAGATTTCAGGAGGTAGATTCGAATCGCCTTTAAAGCACATGAAAAGCGGCAAAACGTTGACAATGATGCCCTTGGCAAAAAAGGGCGTATGCGTTTTTTCCTGAATATATTCAGGAAAAAATTCATACGCCCTTTTTGGCCAACCAAGCAACCTGGAAAGGCAAATCAGCGCTACAAAGAAGTCTCGCTTCCCATTGGTCAAAAGGGCCATGCTGAAAAATGTTTCAAAACCAGAAATGCAGGACAGGCCATGGAGAAATGGGAGCCTTGCTACACTGATGGGCGGGATGTAAATTGCCAACAGCCACTCTGGAGAAGTGTACGGTGTGTCCTGAAACCTCTAAAAAACACAGCTTAGAGAGCATAGGGCACTTCCACGCATGGGGGGATAAAGTGGGAAAATTGAAAATCAGCAAGACACAAGCACCCCAAAGTTTAGGGCTGCTCTGTTGACAAGGACCTCCACTTCATTCCACCTTAAATATCCCAGGAAAGCGAAAAATGGATAAAAAAGTTGTGGTCCTTATGTACAATGGAATATCACTCAGCCATGAAATCAATGTCATAAGGCTAGTAGCAGCATGATGAGTGGATTTAGGTACGACGATTCTAAGTGAAATAAGTCACACAGAAAAGGACACTTCTCATAAGGTGTCACTTATAGAGGGAATGTAAAAACCGTTACACTTGAACTGAATTACAAAACAGAACAGAGTCACACATGCAGAAAACACACTATGGCTGCTTAACGGGAAAGGTGAGGTGGGGTGATACATAAAACAAGAGTTTCAAATTAGCTCAGATACCGTTCCATAAACCCAATATGTAATAGACAAGACCTACTCCTTGCTCAGAGAACTGGACTCAACACGCCCGATTCACCGCACAAGAATATATCTGACTAGTAATAATCTTAAAACCTATGTATTGATATCTCTCTGTTAGTGTGTCAAGTGGGTGTAAAGCGGCATAAACACAGCCGTGAAAAGCAGCTAAACCCCATTATAAAAATAAATTACTTTTAAAAACCCATGAAACAAAGAGAGGGTAAGAGAGAGAAATTCTTACACAATTCGTTCAGGGGCTGTGATGCAACCTGGATTGACCATATCTAGACCCACAGCTGGATGAGACATAAGGGTGGACACTCTTGGGGCTGAGAGGTTTGGTGAGGTTGGGTGAGCAAATGCAGACCCTTTAAATTAATACTGCGTGCTACCCATCGCATGGGTCCCAAATCTCCAGGTTCAAGGGCATCTTCCTACATCGAAAACATGCATGAGAAACCCAGAAGATGGTACACCGTGTGATGGGGAAAGGTTTCTAAAACGCACCTCATTTCTCATCTCCTTGGGCTCGGGTTCGCCATTCCAGCCACTTTACTAGCAATCTCCCTACTTGGAGCATCAGCACCTTTAACCTCCTGTTCCGTACAGGTTGCAATTTGTCCTGAGGATGAACGGGAAGACGGGGAACCAATGAGAGACTAGCTCTTGGTGTTGGGACAGGCACAGGTCACTCTATTTTCCCATCAGGAAGAAGAATTAACCACAGGCTCAGCCTTCCCCACGGAACCAGAACAGGGCCTGAAGCCATCCTGCGCTTTTGCGGCCAGCACCCAAAAAAGCGACTTGTAAATTGGAGCTTCAGGGCACTGCAATTCACAAACCTGCGAAGTTATAAATGATAACTCTCGTCCACAAATATATTGAGGGAAGGCCAAGAAGAGGATTTGAAATCAAGGCAGAACTGTAGGAAACTGATTTCAGGAGGTAGATTCGAATCGCCTTTAAAGCACATGAAAAGCGGCAAAAAGTTGACAATGAGGCCCTTGGCCAAAAAGGGCGTATGCGTTTTTTCCTGAATATATTCAGGAAAAAACGCATGCGACCTTTTTGGCCAACCAAGCAACCTGGAAAGGCAAATCAGCGCTACAAAGAAGTCTCGCTTCCCATCGGTCAAAAGGGCCATGCTGAAAAAAGTGTCAAAACCAGAAATGCAGGACAGGCCATGGAGAAATGGGAGCCTTGCTACACTGATGGGCGGGATGTAAATTGCCAACAGCCACTCTGGAGAAGTGTACGGTGTGTCCTGAAACATCTAAAAAACACAGCTTAGAGAGCATAGGGCACTTCCACGCATGGGGGGATAAAGTGGGAAACTTGAAAATCAGCAAGACACAAGCACCCCAAAGTTTAGGGCTGCTCTGTTGACAAGGACCTCCACTTCATTCCACCTTAAATATCCCAGGAAAGCGAAAAATGGATAAAAAAGTTGTGGTCCTTATGTACAATGGAATATCACTCAGCCATGAAATCAATGTCATAAGGCTAGTAGCAGCATGATGAGTGGATTTAGGTACGACGTTTCTAAGTGAAATAAGTCACACAGAAAAGGACACTTCTCATAAGGTGTCACTTATAGAGGGAATGTAAAAACCGTTACACTTGAACTGAATTACAAAACAGAACAGAGTCACACATGCAGAAAACACACTATGGCTGCTTAACGGGAAAGGTGAGGTGGGGTGATACATAAAACAAGAGCTTCAAATTAGCTCAGATACCGTTCCATAAACCCAATATGTAATAGACAAGACCTACTCCTTGCTCAGAGAACTGGACTCAACACGCCCGATTCACCGCACAAGAATATATCTGACTAGTAATAATCTTAAAACCTATGTATTGATATCTCTCTGTTAGTGTGTCAAGTGGGTGTAAAGCGGCATAAACACAGCCGTGAAAAGCAGCTAAACCCCATTATAAAAATAAATTACTTTTAAAAACCCATGAAACAAAGACAGGGAAAGACAGAGAAATTCTTACACAATTCGTTCAGGGGCTGTGATGCAACCTGGATTGACCATATCTAGACCCACAGCTGGATGAGACATAAGGGTGGACACTCTTGGGGCTGAGAGGTTTGGTGAGGTTGGGTTAGCAAACGCAGACCCTTTAAAGTAATACTGCGTGCTACCCATCGCATGGGTCCCAAATCTCCAGGTTCAAGGGCATCTTCCTACATCGAAAACATGCATGAGAAACCCAGAAGATGGTACACCGTGTGATGGGGAAAGGTTTCTAAAACGCACCTCATTTCTCATCTCCTTGGGCTCGGGTTCGCCATCCCAGCCACTTTACTAGCAATCTCCCTACTTGGAGCATCAGCACCTTTAACCTCCTGTTCCGTACAGGTTGTAATTTGTCCTGAGGATGAACGGGAAGACGGGGAACCAATGAGAGACTAGCTCTTGGTGTTGGGACAGGCACAGGTCACTCTATTTTCACATCAGGAAGAAGAATTAACCACAGGCTCAGCCTGCCCCCCGGAACCAGAACAGGGCCTGAAGCCATCCTGCGCTTTTGCGGCCAGCTCCCCAAAATAGACTTGTAAAATGGAGCTTCAGGGCACTGCAATTCACAAACCTGCAGAGTTATAAATGATAACTCTCGTCCACAAATATATTGAGGGAAGGCAAAGAAGAGGATTTGAAATCAAGGCAGAATTGCAGGAAACAGATTTCAGGAGGTAGATTCGAATCGCCTTTAAAGCACATGAAAAGCGGCAAAACGTTGACAATGATGCCCTTGGCCAAAAAGGGCGTATGCGTTTTTTCCTGAATATATTCAGGAAAAAACGCATACGCCCTTTTTGGCCAACCAAGCAACCTGGAAAGGCAAATCAGCGCTACAAAAAGTCTCGCTTCCCATCGGTCAAAAGGGCCATGCTGAAAAAAGTGTCACAACCAGAAATGCAGGACAGGCCATGGAGAAATGGGAGCCTTGCTACACTGATGGGCGGGATGTAAATTGCCAACAGCCACTCTGGAGAAGTGTACGGTGTGTCCTGAAACATCTAAAAAACACAGCTTAGAGAGCATAGGGCACTTCCACGCATGGGGGGATAAAGTGGGAAACTTGAAAATCAGCAAGACACAAGCACCCCAAAGTTTAGGGCTGCTCTGTTGACAAGGACCTCCACTTCATTCCACCTTAAATATCCCAGGAAAGCGAAAAATGGATAAAAAAGTTGTGGTCCTTATGTACAATGGAATATCACTCAGCCATGAAATCAATGTCATAAGGCTAGTAGCAGCATGATGAGTGGATTTAGGTAAGACGATTCTAAGTGAAATAAGTCACACAGAAAAGGACACTTCTCATAAGGTGTCACTTATAGAGGGAATGTAAAAACCGTTACACTTGAACTGAATTACAAAACAGAACAGAGTCACACATGCAGAAAACACACTATGGCTGCTTAACGGGAAAGGTGAGGTGGGGTGATACATAAAACAAGAGTTTCAAATTAGCTCAGATACCGTTCCATAAACCCAATATGTAATAGACAAGACCTACTCCTTGCTCAGAGAACTGGACTCAACACGCCCGATTCACCGCACAAAAATATATCTGACTAGTAATAATCTTAAAACCTATGTATTGATATCTCTCTGTTAGTGTGTCAAGTGGGTGTAAAGCGGCATAAACACAGCCGTGAAAAGCAGCTAAACCCCATTATAAAAATAAATTACTTTTAAAAACCCATGAAACAAAGACAGGGAAAGAGAGAGAAATTCTTACACAATTCGTTCAGGGGCTGTGATGCAACCTGGATTGACCATATCTAGACCCACAGCTGGATGAGACATAAGGGTGGACACTCTTGGGGCTGAGAGGTTTGGGGAGGTTGGGTTAGCAAACGCAGACCCTTTAAAGTAATACTGCGTGCTACCCATCGCATGGGTCCAAAATCTCCAGGTTCAAGGGCATCTTCCTACATCGAAAACATGCATGAGAAACCCAGAAGATGGTACACCGTGTGATGGGGAAAGGTTTCTAAAACGCACCTCATTTCTCATCTCCTTGGGCTCGGGTTTGCCATTCCAGCCACTTTACTAGAAATCTCCCTACTTGGAGCATCAGCACCTTTAACCTCCTGTTCCGTACAGGTTGCAATTTGTCCTGAGGATGAACGGGAAGACGGGGAACCAATGAGAGACTAGCTCTTGGTGTTGGGACAGGCACAGGTCACTCTATTTTCCCATCAGGAAGAAGAATTAACCACAGGCTCAGCCTGCCCCCCGGAACCAGAACAGGGCCTGAAGCCATCCTGCGCTTTTGCGGCCAGCTCCCAAAAAAGCGACTTGTAAAATGGAGCTTCAGGGCACTGCAATTCACAAACCTGCAGAGTTATAAATGATAACTCTCGTCCACAAATATATTGAGGGAAGGCAAAGAAGAGGATTTGAAATCAAGGCAGAATTGCAGGAAACAGATTTCAGGAGGTAGATTCGAATCGCCTTTAAAGCACATGAAAAGCAGCAAAACGTTGACAATGATGCCCTTGGCCAAAAAGGGCGTATGCGTTTTTTCCTGAATATATTCAGGAAAAAACGCATACGCCCTTTTTGGCCAACCAAGCAACCTGGAAAGGCAAATCAGCGCTACAAAGAAGTCTCGCTTCCCATCGGTCAAAAGGGCCATGCTGAAAAAAGTGTCAAAACCAGAAATGCAGGACAGGCCATGGAGAAATGGGAGCCTTGCTACACTGATGGGCGGGATGTAAATTGCCAACAGCCACTCTGGAGAAGTGTACGGTGTGTCCTGAAACATCTAAAAAACACAGCTTAGAGAGCATAGGGCACTTCCACGCATGGGGGGATAAAGTGGGAAACTTGAAAATCAGCAAGACACAAGCACCCCAAAGTTTAGGGCTGCTCTGTTGACAAGGACCTCCACTTCATTCCACCTTAAATATCCCAGGAAAGCGAAAAATGGATAAAAAAGTTGTGGTCCTTATGTACAATGGAATAGAACTCAGCCATGAAATCAATGTCATAAGGCTAGTAGCAGCATGATGAGTGGATTTAGGTAAGACGATTCTAAGTGAAATAAGTCACACAGAAAAGGACACTTCTCATAAGGTGTCACTTATAGAGGGAATGTAAAAACCGTTACACTTGAACTGAATTACAAAACAGAACAGAGTCACACATGCAGAAAACACACTATGGCTGCTTAACGGGAAAGGTGAGGTGGGGTGATACATAAAACAAGAGCTTCAAATTAGCTCAGATACCGTTCCATAAACCCAATATGTAATAGACAAGACCTACTCCTTGCTCAGAGAACTGGACTCAACACGCCCGATTCACCGCACCAGAATATATCTGACTAGTAATAAATTTAAAACCTATGTATTGATATCTCTCTGTTAGTGTGTCAAGTGGGTGTAAAGCGGCATAAACACAGCCGTGAAAAGCAGCTAAACCCCATTATAAAAATAAATTACTTTTAAAAACCCATGAAACAAAGACAGGGAAAGAGAGAGAAATTCTTACACAATTCGTTCAGGGGCTGTGATGCAACCTGGATTGACCATATCTAGACCCACAGCTGGATGAGACATAAGGGTGGACACTCTTGGGGCTGAGAGGTTTGGTGAGGTTGGGTGAGCAAACGCAGACCCTTTAAAGTAATACTGCGTGCTACCCATCGCATGGGTCCCAAATCTCCAGGTTCAAGGGCATCTTCCTACATCGAAAACATGCATGAGAAACCCAGAAGATGGTACACCGTGTGATGGGGAAAGGTTTCTAAAACGCACCTCATTTCTCATCTCCTTGTGCTCGGGTTCGCCATTCCAGTCACTTTACTAGCAATCTCCCTACTTGGAGCATCAGCACCTTTAACCTCCTGTTCCGTACAGGTTGCAATTTGTCCTGAGGATGAACGGGAAGATGGGGAACCAATGAGAGACTAGCTCTTGGTGTTGGGACAGGTACAGGTCACTCTATTTTCCCATCAGGAAGAAGAATTAACCACAGGCTCAGCCTGCCCCCCGGAACCAGAACAGGGCCTGAAGCCATCCTGCGCTTTTGCGGCCAGCTCCCAAAAAAGCGACTTGTAAAATGGAGCTTCAGGGCACTGCAATTCACAAACCTGCAGAGTCATAAATGATAACTCTCGTCCACAAATATATTGAGGGAAGGCAAAGAAGAGGATTTGAATTCAAGGCAGAATTGCAGGAAACAGATTTCAGGAGGTAGATTCGAATCGCCTTTAAAGCACATGAAAAGCGGCAAAACGTTGACAATGATGCCCTTGGCCAAAAAGGGCGTATGCGTTTTTTCCTGAATATATTCAGGAAAAAACGCATACGCCCTTTTTGGCCAACCAAGCAACCTGGAAAGGCAAATCAGCGCTACAAAGAAGTCTCGCTTCCCATCGGTCAAAAGGGCCATGATGAAAAAAGTGTCAAAACCAAAAATGCAGGACAGGCCAAGGAGAAATGGGAGCCTTGCTACACTGATGGGCGGGATGTAAATTGCCAACAGCCACTATGGAGAAGTGTATGGTGTGTCCTGAAACATCTAAAAAACACAGCTTAGAGAGCATAGGGCACTTCCACGCATGGGGGGATAAAGTGGGAAAATTGAAAATCAGCAAGACACAAGCACCCCAAAGTTTAGGGCTGCTCTGTTGACAAGGACCTCCACTTCATTCCACCTTAAATATCCCAGGAAAGCGAAAAATGGATAAAAAAGTTGTGGTCCTTATGTACAATGGAATATCACTCAGCCATGAAATCAATGTCATAAGGCTAGTAGCAGCATGATGAGTGGATTTAGGTAAGACGATTCTAAGTGAAAGAAGTCACACAGAAAAGGACACTTCTCATAAGGTGTCACTTATAGAGGGAATGTAAAAACCGTTACACTTGAACTGAATTACAAAACAGAACAGAGTCACACATGCAGAAAACACACTATGGCTGCTTAACGGGAAAGGTGAGGTGGGGTGATACATAAAACAAGAGTTTCAAATTAGCTCAGATACCGTTCCATAAACCCAATATGTAATAGACAAGACCTACTCCTTGCTCAGAGAACTGGACTCAACACGCCCGATTCACCGCACAAGAATATATCTGACTAGTAATAATCTTAAAACCTATGTATTGATATCTCTCTGTTAGACTGTCAAGTGGGTGTAAAGCGGCATAAACACAGCCGTGAAAAGCAGCTAAACCCCATTATAAAAATAAATTACTTTTAAAAACCCATGAAACAAAGACAGGGAAAGAGAGAGAAATTCTTACACAATTCGTTCAGGGGCTGTGATGCAACCTGGATTGACCATATCTAGACCCACAGCTGGATGAGACATAAGGGTGGACACTCTTGGGGCTGAGAGGTTTGGTGAGGTTGGGTGAGCAAACGCAGACCCTTTAAAGTAATACTGCGTGCTACCCATCGCATGGGTCCCAAATCTCCAGGTTCAAGGGTATCTTCCTACATTGAAAACATGCATGAGAAACCCAGAAGATGGTACACCGTGTGATGGGGAAAGGTTTCTAAAACGCACCTCATTTCTCATCTCCTTGTGCTCGGGTTCGCCTTTCCAGCCACTTTACTAGCAATCTCCCTACTTGGAGCATCAGCACCTTCAACCTCCTGTTCCGTACAGGTTGCAATTTGTCCTGAGGATGAACGGGAAGACGGGGAACCAATGAGAGACTAGCTCTTGGTGTTGGGACAGGCACAGGTCATTCTATTTTCCCATCAGGAATAAGAATTAACCACAGGCTCAGCCTGCCCCCCGGAACCAGAACAGGGCCTGAAGCCATCCTGCGCTTTTGCGGCCAGCTCCCAAAAAAGGGACTTGTAAAATGGAGCTTCAGGGCACTGCAATTCACAAACCTGCAGAGTTATAAATGATAACTCTCGTCCACAAATATATTGAGGGAAGGCAAAGAAGATTTTTGAAATCAAGGCAGAATTGCAGGAAACAGATTTCAGGAGGTAGATTTGAATCGCCTTTAAAGCACATGAAAAGCGGCAAAACTTTGACAATGAGGCCCTTGGCCAACAAGGGCGTATGCGTTTTTTCCTGAATATATTCAGGAAAAAACGCATACGCCCTTTTTGGCCAACCAAGCAACCTGGAAAGGCAAATCAGCGCTACAAAGAAGTCTCGCTTCCCATCGGTCAAAAGGGCCATGCTGAAAAAAGGGTCAAAACCATAAATGCAGGACAGGCCATGGAGAAATGGGAGCCTTGCTACACTGATGGGCGGGATGTAAATTGCCAACAGCCACTATGGAGAAGTGTACGGTGTGTCCTGAAACATCTAAAAAAACACAGCTTAGAGAGCATAGGGCACTTCCACGCATGGGGGGATAAAGTGGAAAAATTGAAAATCAGCAAGACACAAGCACCCCAAAGTTTAGGGCTGCTCTGTTGACAAGGACCTCCACTTCATTCCACCTTAAATATCCCAGGAAAGCGAAAAATGGATAAAAAAGTTGTGGTCCTTATGTACAATGGAATATCACTCAGCCATGAAATCAATGTCATAAGGCTAGTAGCAGCATGATGAGTGTATTTAGGTACGACGATTCTAAGTGAAATAAGTCACACAGAAAAGGACACTTCTCATAAGGTGTCACTTATAGAGGGAATGTAAAAACCGTTACACTTGAACTGAATTATAAAACAGAACAGAGTCACACATGCAGAAAACACACTATGGTTGCTTAACGGGAAAGGTGAGGTGGGGTGATACATAAAACAAGAGTTTCAAATTAGCTCAGATACCGTTCCATAAACCCAATATGTAATAGACAAGACCTACTCCTTGCTCAGAGAACTGGACTCAACACGCCCGATTCACCGCACCAGAATATATCTGACTAGTAATAATCTTAAAACCTATGTATTGATATCTCTCTGTTAGAGTGTCAAGTGGGTGTAAAGCGGCATAAACACAGCCGTGAAAAGCAGCTAAACCCCATTATAAAAATAAATTACTTTTAAAAACCCATGAAACAAAGACAGGGAAAGAGAGAGAAATTCTTACACAATTCGTTCAGGGGCTGTGATGCAACCTGGATTGACCATATCTAGACCCACAGCTGGATGAGACATAAGGGTGGACACTCTTGGGGCTGAGAGGTTTGGTGAGGTTGGGTGAGCAAACGCAGACCCTTTAAAGTAATACTGCGTGCTACCCATCGCATGGGTCCCAAATCTCCAGGTTCAAGGGCATCTTCCTACATCGAAAACATGCATGAGAAACCCAGAAGATGGTACACCGTGTGATGGGGAAAGGTTTCTAAAACGCACCTCATTTCTCATCTCCTTGTGCTCGGGTTCGCCATTCCAGCCACTTTACTAGCAATCTCCCTACTTGGAGCATCAGCACCTTTAACCTCCTGTTCCGTACAGGTTGCAATTTGTCCTGAGGATGAACGGGAAGACGGGAAACCAATGAGAGACTAGCTCTTGGTGTTGGGACAGGCACAGGTCACTCTATTTTCCCATCAGGAAGAAGAATTAACCACAGGCTCAGCCTGCCCCCCGGAACCAGAACAGGGCCTGAAGCCATCCTGCGCTTTTGCGGCCAGCTCCCAAAAAAGCGACTTGTAAAATGGAGCTTCAGGACACTGCAATTCACAAACCTGCAGAGTTATAAATGATAACTCTCGTCCACAAATATATTGAGGGAAGGCAAAGAAGAGGATTTGAAATCAAGGCAGAATTGCAGTAAACAGATTTCAGGAGTTAGATTCGAATCGCCTTTAAAGCACATGAAAAGCGGCAAAACGTTGACAATGATGCCCTTGGCCAAAAAGGGCGTATGCGTTTTTTCCTGAATATATTCAGGAAAAAACGCATACGCCCTTTTTGGCCAACCAAGCAACCTGGAAAGGCAAATCAGCGCTACAAAGAAGTCTCGCTTCCCATCGGTCAAAAGGGCCATGCTGAAAAAAGGGTCAAAACCAGAAATGCAGGACAGGCCATGGAGAAATGGGAGCCTTGCTACACTGATGGGCGGGATGTAAATTGCCAACAGCCACTCTGGAGAAGTGTACGGTGTGTCCTGAAACATCTAAAAAACACAGCTTAGAGAGCATAGGGCACTTCCACGCATGGGGGGATAAAGTGGGAAAATTGAAAATCAGCAAGGCACAAGCACCCCAAAGTTTAGGGCTGCTCTGTTGACAAGGACCTCCACTTCATTCCACCTTAAATATCCCAGGAAAGCGAAAAATGGATAAAAAAGTTGTGGTCCTTATGTACAATGGAATATCACTCAGCCATGAAATCAATGTCATAAGGCTAGTAGCAGCATGATGAGTGTATTTAGGTACGACGATTCTAAGTGAAATAAGTCACACAGAAAAGGACACTTCTCATAAGGTGTCACTTATAGAGGGAATGTAAAAACCGTTACACTTGAACTGAATTATAAAACAGAACAGAGTCACACATGCAGAAAACACACTATGGTTGCTTAACGGGAAAGGTGAGGTGGGGTGATACATAAAACAAGAGTTTCAAATTAGCTCAGATACCGTTCCATAAACCCAATATGTAATAGACAAGACCTACTCCTTGCTCAGAGAACTGGACTCAACACGCCCGATTCACCGCACCAGAATATATCTGACTAGTAATAATCTTAAAACCTATGTATTGATATCTCTCTGTTAGAGTGTCAAGTGGGTGTAAAGCGGCATAAACACAGCCGTGAAAAGCAGCTAAACCCCATTATAAAAATAAATTACTTTTAAAAACCCATGAAACAAAGACAGGGAAAGAGAGAGAAATTCTTACACAATTCGTTCAGGGGCTGTGATGCAACCTGGATTGACCATATCTAGACCCACAGCTGGATGAGACATAAGGGTGGACACTCTTGGGGCTGAGAGGTTTGGTGAGGTTGGGTGAGCAAACGCAGACCCTTTAAAGTAATACTGCGTGCTACCCATCGCATGGGTCCCAAATCTCCAGGTTCAAGGGCATCTTCCTACATCGAAAACATGCATGAGAAACCCAGAAGATGGTACACCGTGTGATGGGGAAAGGTTTCTAAAACGCACCTCATTTCTCATCTCCTTGTGCTCGGGTTCGCCATTCCAGCCACTTTACTAGCAATCTCCCTACTTGGAGCATCAGCACCTTTAACCTCCTGTTCCGTACAGGTTGCAATTTGTCCTGAGGATGAACGGGAAGACGGGAAACCAATGAGAGACTAGCTCTTGGTGTTGGGACAGGCACAGGTCACTCTATTTTCCCATCAGGAAGAAGAATTAACCACAGGCTCAGCCTGCCCCCCGGAACCAGAACAGGGCCTGAAGCCATCCTGCGCTTTTGCGGCCAGCTCCCAAAAAAGCGACTTGTAAAATGGAGCTTCAGGGCACTGCAATTCACAAACCTGCAGAGTTATAAATGATAACTCTCGTCCACAAATATATTGAGGGAAGGCAAAGAAGAGGATTTGAAATCAAGGCAGAATTGCAGGAAACAGATTTCAGGAGGTAGATTCGAATCGCCTTTAAAGCACATGAAAAGCGGCAAAACGTTGACAATGATGCCCTTGGCCAAAAAGGGCGTATGCGTTTTTTCCTGAATATATTCAGGAAAAAACGCATACGCCCTTTTTGGCCAACCAAGCAACCTGGAAAGGCAAATCAGCGCTACAAAGAAGTCTCGCTTCCCATCGGTCAAAAGGGCCATGATGAAAAAAGTGTCAAAACCAAAAATGCAGGACAGGCCAAGGAGAAATGGGAGCCTTGCTACACTGATGGGCGGGATGTAAATTGCCAACAGCCACTATGGAGAAGTGTATGGTGTGTCCTGAAACATCTAAAAAACACAGCTTAGAGAGCATAGGGCACTTCCACGCATGGGGGGATAAAGTGGGAAAATTGAAAATCAGCAAGACACAAGCACCCCAAAGTTTAGGGCTGCTCTGTTGACAAGGACCTCCACTTCATTCCACCTTAAATATCCCAGGAAAGCGAAAAATGGATAAAAAAGTTGTGGTCCTTATGTACAATGGAATATCACTCAGCCATGAAATCAATGTCATAAGGCTAGTAGCAGCATGATGAGTGGATTTAGGTAAGACGATTCTAAGTGAAAGAAGTCACACAGAAAAGGACACTTCTCATAAGGTGTCACTTATAGAGGGAATGTAAAAACCGTTACACTTGAACTGAATTACAAAACAGAACAGAGTCACACATGCAGAAAACACACTATGGCTGCTTAACGGGAAAGGTGAGGTGGGGTGATACATAAAACAAGAGTTTCAAATTAGCTCAGATACCGTTCCATAAACCCAATATGTAATAGACAAGACCTACTCCTTGCTCAGAGAACTGGACTCAACACGCCCGATTCACCGCACAAGAATATATCTGACTAGTAATAATCTTAAAACCTATGTATTGATATCTCTCTGTTAGACTGTCAAGTGGGTGTAAAGCGGCATAAACACAGCCGTGAAAAGCAGCTAAACCCCATTATAAAAATAAATTACTTTTAAAAACCCATGAAACAAAGACAGGGAAAGAGAGAGAAATTCTTACACAATTCGTTCAGGGGCTGTGATGCAACCTGGATTGACCATATCTAGACCCACAGCTGGATGAGACATAAGGGTGGACACTCTTGGGGCTGAGAGGTTTGGTGAGGTTGGGTGAGCAAACGCAGACCCTTTAAAGTAATACTGCGTGCTACCCATCGCATGGGTCCCAAATCTCCAGGTTCAAGGGTATCTTCCTACATTGAAAACATGCATGAGAAACCCAGAAGATGGTACACCGTGTGATGGGGAAAGGTTTCTAAAACGCACCTCATTTCTCATCTCCTTGTGCTCGGGTTCGCCTTTCCAGCCACTTTACTAGCAATCTCCCTACTTGGAGCATCAGCACCTTTAACCTCCTGTTCCGTACAGGTTGCAATTTGTCCTGAGGATGAACGGGAAGACGGGGAACCAATGAGAGACTAGCTCTTGGTGTTGGGACAGGCACAGGTCATTCTATTTTCCCATCAGGAATAAGAATTAACCACAGGCTCAGCCTGCCCCCCGGAACCAGAACAGGGCCTGAAGCCATCCTGCGCTTTTGCGGCCAGCTCCCAAAAAAGGGACTTGTAAAATGGAGCTTCAGGGCACTGCAATTCACAAACCTGCAGAGTTATAAATGATAACTCTCGTCCACAAATATATTGAGGGAAGGCAAAGAAGATTTTTGAAATCAAGGCAGAATTGCAGGAAACAGATTTCAGGAGGTAGATTTGAATCGCCTTTAAAGCACATGAAAAGCGGCAAAACTTTGACAATGAGGCCCTTGGCCAACAAGGGCGTATGCGTTTTTTCCTGAATATATTCAGGAAAAAACGCATACGCCCTTTTTGGCCAACCAAGCAACCTGGAAAGGCAAATCAGCGCTACAAAGAAGTCTCGCTTCCCATCGGTCAAAAGGGCCATGCTGAAAAAAGGGTCAAAACCATAAATGCAGGACAGGCCATGGAGAAATGGAAGCCTTGCTACACTGATGGGCGGGATGTAAATTGCCAACAGCCACTATGGAGAAGTGTACGGTGTGTCCTGAAACATCTAAAAAAACACAGCTTAGAGAGCATAGGGCACTTCCACGCATGGGGGGATAAAGTGGAAAAATTGAAAATCAGCAAGACACAAGCACCCCAAAGTTTAGGGCTGCTCTGTTGACAAGGACCTCCACTTCATTCCACCTTAAATATCCCAGGAAAGCGAAAAATGGATAAAAAAGTTGTGGTCCTTATGTACAATGGAATATCACTCAGCCATGAAATCAATGTCATAAGGCTAGTAGCAGCATGATGAGTGTATTTAGGTACGACGATTCTAAGTGAAATAAGTCACACAGAAAAGGACACTTCTCATAAGGTGTCACTTATAGAGGGAATGTAAAAACCGTTACACTTGAACTGAATTATAAAACAGAACAGAGTCACACATGCAGAAAACACACTATGGTTGCTTAACGGGAAAGGTGAGGTGGGGTGATACATAAAACAAGAGTTTCAAATTAGCTCAGATACCGTTCCATAAACCCAATATGTAATAGACAAGACCTACTCCTTGCTCAGAGAACTGGACTCAACACGCCCGATTCACCGCACCAGAATATATCTGACTAGTAATAATCTTAAAACCTATGTATTGATATCTCTCTGTTAGAGTGTCAAGTGGGTGTAAAGCGGCATAAACACAGCCGTGAAAAGCAGCTAAACCCCATTATAAAAATAAATTACTTTTAAAAACCCATGAAACAAAGAGAGGGTAAGAGAGAGAAATTCTTACACAATTCGTTCAGGGGCTGTGATGCAACCTGGATTGACCATATCTAGACCCACAGCTGGATGAGACATAAGGGTGGACACTCTTGGGGCTGAGAGGTTTGGTGAGGTTGGGTGAGCAAATGCAGACCCTTTAAATTAATACTGCGTGCTACCCATCGCATGGGTCCCAAATCTCCAGGTTCAAGGGCATCTTCCTACATCGAAAACATGCATGAGAAACCCAGAAGATGGTACACCGTGTGATGGGGAAAGGTTTCTAAAACGCACCTCATTTCTCATCTCCTTGGGCTCGGGTTCGCCATTCCAGCCACTTTACTAGCAATCTCCCTACTTGGAGCATCAGCACCTTTAACCTCCTGTTCCGTACAGGTTGCAATTTGTCCTGAGGATGAACGGGAAGACGGGGAACCAATGAGAGACTAGCTCTTGGTGTTGGGACAGGCACAGGTCACTCTATTTTCCCATCAGGAAGAAGAATTAACCACAGGCTCAGCCTTCCCCACGGAACCAGAACAGGGCCTGAAGCCATCCTGCGCTTTTGCGGCCAGCACCCAAAAAAGCGACTTGTAAATTGGAGCTTCAGGGCACTGCAATTCACAAACCTGCGAAGTTATAAATGATAACTCTCGTCCACAAATATATTGAGGGAAGGCCAAGAAGAGGATTTGAAATCAAGGCAGAACTGTAGGAAACAGATTTCAGGAGGTAGATTCGAATCGCCTTTAAAGCACATGAAAAGCGGCAAAAAGTTGACAATGAGGCCCTTGGCCAAAAAGGGCGTATGCGTTTTTTCCTGAATATATTCAGGAAAAAACGCATGCGACCTTTTTGGCCAACCAAGCAACTTGGAAAGGCAAATCAGCGCTACAAAGAAGTCTCGCTTCCCATCGGTCAAAAGGGCCATGCTGAAAAAAGTGTCAAAACCAGAAATGCAGGACAGGCCATGGAGAAATGGGAGCCTTGCTACACTGATGGGCGGGATGTAAATTGCCAACAGCCACTCTGGAGAAGTGTACGGTGTGTCCTGAAACATCTAAAAAACACAGCTTAGAGAGCATAGGGCACTTCCACGCATGGGGGGATAAAGTGGGAAAATTGAAAATCAGCAAGACACAAGCACCCCAAAGTTTAGGGCTGCTCTGTTGACAAGGACCTCCACTTCATTCCACCTTAAATATCCCAGGAAAGCGAAAAATGGATAAAAAAGTTGTGGTCCTTATGTACAATGGAATATCACTCAGCCATGAAATCAATGTCATAAGGCTAGTAGCAGCATGATGAGTGGATTTAGGTAAGACGATTCTAAGTGAAATAAGTCACACAGAAAAGGACACTTCTCATAAGGTGTCACTTATAGAGGGAATGTAAAAACCGTTACACTTGAACTGAATTACAAAACAGAACAGAGTCACACATGCAGAAAACACACTATGGCTGCTTAACGGGAAAGGTGTGGTGGGGTGAAACATAAAACAAGAGCTTCAAATTAGCTCAGATACCGTTCCATAAACCCAATATGTAATAGACAAGACCTTCTCCTTGCTCAGAGAAATGGACTCAACACGCCCGATTCACCGCACCAGAATATATCTGACTAGTAATAATCTTAAAACCTATGTATTGATATCTCTCTGTTAGTGTGTCAAGTGGGTGTAAAGCGGCATAAACACAGCCGTGAAAAGCAGCTAAACCCCATTATAAAAATAAATTACTTTTCAAAACCCATGAAACAAAGACAGGGAAAGAGAGAAATTCTTACACAATTCGTTCAGGGGCTGTGATGCAACCTGGATTGACCATATCTAGACCCACAGCTGGATGAGACATAAGGGTGGACACTCTTGGGGCTGAGAGGTTTGGTGAGGTTGGGTGAGCAAACGCAGACCCTTTAAAGTAATACTGCGTGCTACCCATCGCATGGGTCCCAAATCTCCAGGTTCAAGGGCATCTTCCTACATCGAAAACATGCATGAGAAACCCAGAAGATGGAACACCGTGTGATGGGGAAAGGTTTCTAAAACGCACCTCATTTCTCATCTCCTTGTGCTCGGGTTCGCCATTCCAGCCACTTTACTAGCAATCTCCCTACTTGGAGCATCAGCACCTTTAACCTCATGTTCCGTACAGGTTGCAATTTGTCCTGAGGATGAACGGGAAGATGGGGAACCAATGAGAGACTAGCTCTTGGTGTTGGGACAGGCACAGGTCACTCTATTTTCCCATCAGGAAGAAGAATTAACCACAGGCTCAGCCGTCCCCCCGGAACCAGAACAGGGCCTGAAGCCATCCTGCGCTTTTGCGGCCAGCACCCAAAAAAGCGACTTGTAAATTGGAGCTTCAGTGCACTGCAATTCACAAACCTGCGGAGTTATAAATGATAACTCTCGTCCACAAATATATTGAGGGAAGGCAAAGGAGAGGATTTGAAATCAAGGCAGAATTGCAGGAAACAGATTTCAGGAGGGAGATTCGAATCGCCTTTAAAGCACATGAAAAGCGGCAAAACGTTGACAATGATGCCCTTGGCCAAAAAGGGCGTATGCGTTTTTTCCTGAATATATTCAGGAAAAAACGCATACGCCCTTTTTGGCCAACCAAGCAACCTGGAAAGGCAAATCAGCGCTACAAAGAAGTCTCGCTTCCCATCGGTCAAAAGGGCCATGCTGAAAAAAGTGTCAAAAAAAGAAATGCAGGACAGGCCATGGAGAAATGGGAGCCTTGCTACACTGATGGGCGGGATGTAAATTGCCAACAGCCACTCTGGAGAAGTGTACGGTGTGTCCTGAAACATCTAAAAAACACAGCTTAGAGAGCATAGGGCACTTCCACGCATGGGGGTATAAAGTGGGAAAATTAAAAATCAGCAAGACACAAGCACCCCTAAGTTTAGGGATGCTCTGTTGACAAGGACCTCCACTTCATTCCACCTTAAATATCCCAGTAAAGCGAAAAATGGCTAAAAAATTTGAGGTCCATATGTACAATGGAATATCACTCAGCCATGAAATCAATGTCATAAGGCTAGTAGCAGCATGATGAGTGGATTTAGGTACGACGATTCTAAGTGAAATAAGTCACACAGAAAAGGACACTTCTCATAAGGTGTCACTTATAGAGGGAATGTAAAATCCGTTACACTTGAACTGAATTACAAAACAGAACAGAGTCACACATGCAGAAAACACACTATGGCTGCTTAACGGGAAAGGTGAGGTGGGGTGTTCCATAAAACAAGAGTTTCAAATTAGCTCAGATACCGTTCCATAAACCCAATATGTAACAGACAAGACCTACTCCTTGCTCAGAGAACTGGACTCAACACGCCCGATTCACCGCACAAGAATATATCTGACTAGTAATAATCTTAAAACCTATGTATTGATATCTCTCTGTTAGTGTGTCAAGTGGGTGTAAAGCGGCATAAACACAGCCGTGATAAGCAGCTAAACCCCATTATAAAAATAAATTACTTTTAAAAACCCATGAAACAAAGACAGTGAAAGAGAGAGAAATTCTTACACAATTCGTTCAGGGTCTGTGATGCAACCTGGATTGACCATATCTAGACCCACAGCTGGATGAGACATAAGGGTGGACACTCTTGGGGCTGAGAGGTTTGGTGAGGTTGGGTGAGCAAACGCAGACCCTTTAAAGTAATACTGCGTGCTACCCATCGCATGGGTCCCAAATCTCCAGGTTCAAGGGCATCTTCCTACATCGAAAACATGCATGAGAAACCCAGAAGATGGAACACCGTGTGATGGGGAAAGGTTTCTAAAACGCACCTCATTTCTCATCTCCTTGTGCTCGGGTTCGCCATTCCAGCCACTTTACTAGCAATCTCCCTACTTGGAGCATCAGCACCTTTAACCTTCTGTTCCGTACAGGTTGCAATTTGTCCTGAGGATGAACGGGAAAATGGGGAACCAATGAGAGACTAGCTCTTGGTGTTGGGACAGGCAAAGGTCACTCTATTTTCCCATCAGGAAGAAAAATTAACCACAGGCTCAGCCTGCCCCCCGGAACCAGAACAGGGCCTGAAGCCATCCTGCGCTTTTGCGGCCAGCTCTAGAAAAAGCGACTTGTAAAATAGAGCTTCAGGGCACTGCAATTCACAAACCTGCACAGTTATAAATGATAACTCTCGTCCACAAATATATTGAGGGAAGGCAAAGACGAGGAATTGAAATCAAGGCAGAATTGCAGGAAACAGATTTCAGGAGGTAGATTCGAATCGCCTTTAAAGCACATGAAAAGCGGCAAAACGTTGACAATGATGCCCTTGGCAAAAAAGGGCGTATGCGTTTTTTCCTGAATATATTCAGGAAAAAACGCATACGCCCTTTTTGGCCAACCAAGCAACCTGGAAAGGCAAATCAGCGCTACAAAGAAGTCTCGCTTCCCATTGGTCAAAAGGGCCATGCTGAAAAATGTTTCAAAACCAGAAATGCAGGACAGGCCATGGAGAAATGGGAGCCTTGCTACACTGATGGGCGGGATGTAAATTGCCAACAGCCACTCTGGAGAAGTGTACGGTGTGTCCTGAAACCTCTAAAAAACACAGCTTAGAGAGCATAGGGCACTTCCACGCATGGGGGGATAAAGTGGGAAAATTGAAAATCAGCAAGACACAAGCACCCCAAAGTTTAGGGCTGCTCTGTTGACAAGGACCTCCACTTCATTCCACCTTAAATATCCCAGGAAAGCGAAAAATGGATAAAAAAGTTGTGGTCCTTATGTACAATGGAATATCACTCAGCCATGAAATCAATGTCATAAGGCTAGTAGCAGCATGATGAGTGGATTTAGGTACGACGATTCTAAGTGAAATAAGTCACACAGAAAAGGACACTTCTCATAAGGTGTCACTTATAGAGGGAATGTAAAAACCGTTACACTTGAACTGAATTACAAAACAGAACAGAGTCACACATGCAGAAAACACACTATGGCTGCTTAACGGGAAAGGTGAGGTGGGGTGATACATAAAACAAGAGTTTCAAATTAGCTCAGATACCGTTCCATAAACCCAATATGTAATAGACAAGACCTACTCCTTGCTCAGAGAACTGGACTCAACACGCCCGATTCACCGCACAAGAATATATCTGACTAGTAATAATCTTAAAACCTATGTATTGATATCTCTCTGTTAGTGTGTCAAGTGGGTGTAAAGCGGCATAAACACAGCCGTGAAAAGCAGCTAAACCCCATTATAAAAATAAATTACTTTTAAAAACCCATGAAACAAAGAGAGGGTAAGAGAGAGAAATTCTTACACAATTCGTTCAGGGGCTGTGATGCAACCTGGATTGACCATATCTAGACCCACAGCTGGATGAGACATAAGGGTGGACACTCTTGGGGCTGAGAGGTTTGGTGAGGTTGGGTGAGCAAATGCAGACCCTTTAAATTAATACTGCGTGCTACCCATCGCATGGGTCCCAAATCTCCAGGTTCAAGGGCATCTTCCTACATCGAAAACATGCATGAGAAACCCAGAAGATGGTACACCGTGTGATGGGGAAAGGTTTCTAAAACGCACCTCATTTCTCATCTCCTTGGGCTCGGGTTCGCCATTCCAGCCACTTTACTAGCAATCTCCCTACTTGGAGCATCAGCACCTTTAACCTCCTGTTCCGTACAGGTTGCAATTTGTCCTGAGGATGAACGGGAAGACGGGGAACCAATGAGAGACTAGCTCTTGGTGTTGGGACAGGCACAGGTCACTCTATTTTCCCATCAGGAAGAAGAATTAACCACAGGCTCAGCCTTCCCCACGGAACCAGAACAGGGCCTGAAGCCATCCTGCGCTTTTGCGGCCAGCACCCAAAAAAGCGACTTGTAAATTGGAGCTTCAGGGCACTGCAATTCACAAACCTGCGAAGTTATAAATGATAACTCTCGTCCACAAATATATTGAGGGAAGGCCAAGAAGAGGATTTGAAATCAAGGCAGAACTGTAGGAAACTGATTTCAGGAGGTAGATTCGAATCGCCTTTAAAGCACATGAAAAGCGGCAAAAAGTTGACAATGAGGCCCTTGGCCAAAAAGGGCGTATGCGTTTTTTCCTGAATATATTCAGGAAAAAACGCATGCGACCTTTTTGGCCAACCAAGCAACCTGGAAAGGCAAATCAGCGCTACAAAGAAGTCTCGCTTCCCATCGGTCAAAAGGGCCATGCTGAAAAAAGTGTCAAAACCAGAAATGCAGGACAGGCCATGGAGAAATGGGAGCCTTGCTACACTGATGGGCGGGATGTAAATTGCCAACAGCCACTCTGGAGAAGTGTACGGTGTGTCCTGAAACATCTAAAAAACACAGCTTAGAGAGCATAGGGCACTTCCACGCATGGGGGGATAAAGTGGGAAACTTGAAAATCAGCAAGACACAAGCACCCCAAAGTTTAGGGCTGCTCTGTTGACAAGGACCTCCACTTCATTCCACCTTAAATATCCCAGGAAAGCGAAAAATGGATAAAAAAGTTGTGGTCCTTATGTACAATGGAATATCACTCAGCCATGAAATCAATGTCATAAGGCTAGTAGCAGCATGATGAGTGGATTTAGGTACGACGTTTCTAAGTGAAATAAGTCACACAGAAAAGGACACTTCTCATAAGGTGTCACTTATAGAGGGAATGTAAAAACCGTTACACTTGAACTGAATTACAAAACAGAACAGAGTCACACATGCAGAAAACACACTATGGCTGCTTAACGGGAAAGGTGAGGTGGGGTGATACATAAAACAAGAGCTTCAAATTAGCTCAGATACCGTTCCATAAACCCAATATGTAATAGACAAGACCTACTCCTTGCTCAGAGAACTGGACTCAACACGCCCGATTCACCGCACAAGAATATATCTGACTAGTAATAATCTTAAAACCTATGTATTGATATCTCTCTGTTAGTGTGTCAAGTGGGTGTAAAGCGGCATAAACACAGCCGTGAAAAGCAGCTAAACCCCATTATAAAAATAAATTACTTTTAAAAACCCATGAAACAAAGACAGGGAAAGACAGAGAAATTCTTACACAATTCGTTCAGGGGCTGTGATGCAACCTGGATTGACCATATCTAGACCCACAGCTGGATGAGACATAAGGGTGGACACTCTTGGGGCTGAGAGGTTTGGTGAGGTTGGGTTAGCAAACGCAGACCCTTTAAAGTAATACTGCGTGCTACCCATCGCATGGGTCCCAAATCTCCAGGTTCAAGGGCATCTTCCTACATCGAAAACATGCATGAGAAACCCAGAAGATGGTACACCGTGTGATGGGGAAAGGTTTCTAAAACGCACCTCATTTCTCATCTCCTTGGGCTCGGGTTCGCCATCCCAGCCACTTTACTAGCAATCTCCCTACTTGGAGCATCAGCACCTTTAACCTCCTGTTCCGTACAGGTTGTAATTTGTCCTGAGGATGAACGGGAAGACGGGGAACCAATGAGAGACTAGCTCTTGGTGTTGGGACAGGCACAGGTCACTCTATTTTCACATCAGGAAGAAGAATTAACCACAGGCTCAGCCTGCCCCCCGGAACCAGAACAGGGCCTGAAGCCATCCTGCGCTTTTGCGGCCAGCTCCCCAAAATAGACTTGTAAAATGGAGCTTCAGGGCACTGCAATTCACAAACCTGCAGAGTTATAAATGATAACTCTCGTCCACAAATATATTGAGGGAAGGCAAAGAAGAGGATTTGAAATCAAGGCAGAATTGCAGGAAACAGATTTCAGGAGGTAGATTCGAATCGCCTTTAAAGCACATGAAAAGCGGCAAAACGTTGACAATGATGCCCTTGGCCAAAAAGGGCGTATGCGTTTTTTCCTGAATATATTCAGGAAAAAACGCATACGCCCTTTTTGGCCAACCAAGCAACCTGGAAAGGCAAATCAGCGCTACAAAAAGTCTCGCTTCCCATCGGTCAAAAGGGCCATGCTGAAAAAAGTGTCACAACCAGAAATGCAGGACAGGCCATGGAGAAATGGGAGCCTTGCTACACTGATGGGCGGGATGTAAATTGCCAACAGCCACTCTGGAGAAGTGTACGGTGTGTCCTGAAACATCTAAAAAACACAGCTTAGAGAGCATAGGGCACTTCCACGCATGGGGGGATAAAGTGGGAAACTTGAAAATCAGCAAGACACAAGCACCCCAAAGTTTAGGGCTGCTCTGTTGACAAGGACCTCCACTTCATTCCACCTTAAATATCCCAGGAAAGCGAAAAATGGATAAAAAAGTTGTGGTCCTTATGTACAATGGAATATCACTCAGCCATGAAATCAATGTCATAAGGCTAGTAGCAGCATGATGAGTGGATTTAGGTAAGACGATTCTAAGTGAAATAAGTCACACAGAAAAGGACACTTCTCATAAGGTGTCACTTATAGAGGGAATGTAAAAACCGTTACACTTGAACTGAATTACAAAACAGAACAGAGTCACACATGCAGAAAACACACTATGGCTGCTTAACGGGAAAGGTGAGGTGGGGTGATACATAAAACAAGAGTTTCAAATTAGCTCAGATACCGTTCCATAAACCCAATATGTAATAGACAAGACCTACTCCTTGCTCAGAGAACTGGACTCAACACGCCCGATTCACCGCACAAAAATATATCTGACTAGTAATAATCTTAAAACCTATGTATTGATATCTCTCTGTTAGTGTGTCAAGTGGGTGTAAAGCGGCATAAACACAGCCGTGAAAAGCAGCTAAACCCCATTATAAAAATAAATTACTTTTAAAAACCCATGAAACAAAGACAGGGAAAGAGAGAGAAATTCTTACACAATTCGTTCAGGGGCTGTGATGCAACCTGGATTGACCATATCTAGACCCACAGCTGGATGAGACATAAGGGTGGACACTCTTGGGGCTGAGAGGTTTGGGGAGGTTGGGTTAGCAAACGCAGACCCTTTAAAGTAATACTGCGTGCTACCCATCGCATGGGTCCAAAATCTCCAGGTTCAAGGGCATCTTCCTACATCGAAAACATGCATGAGAAACCCAGAAGATGGTACACCGTGTGATGGGGAAAGGTTTCTAAAACGCACCTCATTTCTCATCTCCTTGGGCTCGGGTTTGCCATTCCAGCCACTTTACTAGAAATCTCCCTACTTGGAGCATCAGCACCTTTAACCTCCTGTTCCGTACAGGTTGCAATTTGTCCTGAGGATGAACGGGAAGACGGGGAACCAATGAGAGACTAGCTCTTGGTGTTGGGACAGGCACAGGTCACTCTATTTTCCCATCAGGAAGAAGAATTAACCACAGGCTCAGCCTGCCCCCCGGAACCAGAACAGGGCCTGAAGCCATCCTGCGCTTTTGCGGCCAGCTCCCAAAAAAGCGACTTGTAAAATGGAGCTTCAGGGCACTGCAATTCACAAACCTGCAGAGTTATAAATGATAACTCTCGTCCACAAATATATTGAGGGAAGGCAAAGAAGAGGATTTGAAATCAAGGCAGAATTGCAGGAAACAGATTTCAGGAGGTAGATTCGAATCGCCTTTAAAGCACATGAAAAGCAGCAAAACGTTGACAATGATGCCCTTGGCCAAAAAGGGCGTATGCGTTTTTTCCTGAATATATTCAGGAAAAAACGCATACGCCCTTTTTGGCCAACCAAGCAACCTGGAAAGGCAAATCAGCGCTACAAAGAAGTCTCGCTTCCCATCGGTCAAAAGGGCCATGCTGAAAAAAGTGTCAAAACCAGAAATGCAGGACAGGCCATGGAGAAATGGGAGCCTTGCTACACTGATGGGCGGGATGTAAATTGCCAACAGCCACTCTGGAGAAGTGTACGGTGTGTCCTGAAACATCTAAAAAACACAGCTTAGAGAGCATAGGGCACTTCCACGCATGGGGGGATAAAGTGGGAAACTTGAAAATCAGCAAGACACAAGCACCCCAAAGTTTAGGGCTGCTCTGTTGACAAGGACCTCCACTTCATTCCACCTTAAATATCCCAGGAAAGCGAAAAATGGATAAAAAAGTTGTGGTCCTTATGTACAATGGAATAGAACTCAGCCATGAAATCAATGTCATAAGGCTAGTAGCAGCATGATGAGTGGATTTAGGTAAGACGATTCTAAGTGAAATAAGTCACACAGAAAAGGACACTTCTCATAAGGTGTCACTTATAGAGGGAATGTAAAAACCGTTACACTTGAACTGAATTACAAAACAGAACAGAGTCACACATGCAGAAAACACACTATGGCTGCTTAACGGGAAAGGTGAGGTGGGGTGATACATAAAACAAGAGCTTCAAATTAGCTCAGATACCGTTCCATAAACCCAATATGTAATAGACAAGACCTACTCCTTGCTCAGAGAACTGGACTCAACACGCCCGATTCACCGCACCAGAATATATCTGACTAGTAATAAATTTAAAACCTATGTATTGATATCTCTCTGTTAGTGTGTCAAGTGGGTGTAAAGCGGCATAAACACAGCCGTGAAAAGCAGCTAAACCCCATTATAAAAATAAATTACTTTTAAAAACCCATGAAACAAAGACAGGGAAAGAGAGAGAAATTCTTACACAATTCGTTCAGGGGCTGTGATGCAACCTGGATTGACCATATCTAGACCCACAGCTGGATGAGACATAAGGGTGGACACTCTTGGGGCTGAGAGGTTTGGTGAGGTTGGGTGAGCAAACGCAGACCCTTTAAAGTAATACTGCGTGCTACCCATCGCATGGGTCCCAAATCTCCAGGTTCAAGGGCATCTTCCTACATCGAAAACATGCATGAGAAACCCAGAAGATGGTACACCGTGTGATGGGGAAAGGTTTCTAAAACGCACCTCATTTCTCATCTCCTTGTGCTCGGGTTCGCCATTCCAGTCACTTTACTAGCAATCTCCCTACTTGGAGCATCAGCACCTTTAACCTCCTGTTCCGTACAGGTTGCAATTTGTCCTGAGGATGAACGGGAAGACGGGGAACCAATGAGAGACTAGCTCTTGGTGTTGGGACAGGTACAGGTCACTCTATTTTCCCATCAGGAAGAAGAATTAACCACAGGCTCAGCCTGCCCCCCGGAACCAGAACAGGGCCTGAAGCCATCCTGCGCTTTTGCGGCCAGCTCCCAAAAAAGCGACTTGTAAAATGGAGCTTCAGGGCACTGCAATTCACAAACCTGCAGAGTCATAAATGATAACTCTCGTCCACAAATATATTGAGGGAAGGCAAAGAAGAGGATTTGAAATCAAGGCAGAATTGCAGGAAACAGATTTCAGGAGGTAGATTCGAATCGCCTTTAAAGCACATGAAAAGCGGCAAAACGTTGACAATGATGCCCTTGGCCAAAAAGGGCGTATGCGTTTTTTCCTGAATATATTCAGGAAAAAACGCATACGCCCTTTTTGGCCAACCAAGCAACCTGGAAAGGCAAATCAGCGCTACAAAGAAGTCTCGCTTCCCATCGGTCAAAAGGGCCATGATGAAAAAAGTGTCAAAACCAAAAATGCAGGACAGGCCAAGGAGAAATGGGAGCCTTGCTACACTGATGGGCGGGATGTAAATTGCCAACAGCCACTATGGAGAAGTGTATGGTGTGTCCTGAAACATCTAAAAAACACAGCTTAGAGAGCATAGGGCACTTCCACGCATGGGGGGATAAAGTGGGAAAATTGAAAATCAGCAAGACACAAGCACCCCAAAGTTTAGGGCTGCTCTGTTGACAAGGACCTCCACTTCATTCCACCTTAAATATCCCAGGAAAGCGAAAAATGGATAAAAAAGTTGTGGTCCTTATGTACAATGGAATATCACTCAGCCATGAAATCAATGTCATAAGGCTAGTAGCAGCATGATGAGTGGATTTAGGTAAGACGATTCTAAGTGAAAGAAGTCACACAGAAAAGGACACTTCTCATAAGGTGTCACTTATAGAGGGAATGTAAAAACCGTTACACTTGAACTGAATTACAAAACAGAACAGAGTCACACATGCAGAAAACACACTATGGCTGCTTAACGGGAAAGGTGAGGTGGGGTGATACATAAAACAAGAGTTTCAAATTAGCTCAGATACCGTTCCATAAACCCAATATGTAATAGACAAGACCTACTCCTTGCTCAGAGAACTGGACTCAACACGCCCGATTCACCGCACAAGAATATATCTGACTAGTAATAATCTTAAAACCTATGTATTGATATCTCTCTGTTAGACTGTCAAGTGGGTGTAAAGCGGCATAAACACAGCCGTGAAAAGCAGCTAAACCCCATTATAAAAATAAATTACTTTTAAAAACCCATGAAACAAAGACAGGGAAAGAGAGAGAAATTCTTACACAATTCGTTCAGGGGCTGTGATGCAACCTGGATTGACCATATCTAGACCCACAGCTGGATGAGACATAAGGGTGGACACTCTTGGGGCTGAGAGGTTTGGTGAGGTTGGGTGAGCAAACGCAGACCCTTTAAAGTAATACTGCGTGCTACCCATCGCATGGGTCCCAAATCTCCAGGTTCAAGGGTATCTTCCTACATTGAAAACATGCATGAGAAACCCAGAAGATGGTACACCGTGTGATGGGGAAAGGTTTCTAAAACGCACCTCATTTCTCATCTCCTTGTGCTCGGGTTCGCCTTTCCAGCCACTTTACTAGCAATCTCCCTACTTGGAGCATCAGCACCTTCAACCTCCTGTTCCGTACAGGTTGCAATTTGTCCTGAGGATGAACGGGAAGACGGGGAACCAATGAGAGACTAGCTCTTGGTGTTGGGACAGGCACAGGTCATTCTATTTTCCCATCAGGAATAAGAATTAACCACAGGCTCAGCCTGCCCCCCGGAACCAGAACAGGGCCTGAAGCCATCCTGCGCTTTTGCGGCCAGCTCCCAAAAAAGGGACTTGTAAAATGGAGCTTCAGGGCACTGCAATTCACAAACCTGCAGAGTTATAAATGATAACTCTCGTCCACAAATATATTGAGGGAAGGCAAAGAAGATTTTTGAAATCAAGGCAGAATTGCAGGAAACAGATTTCAGGAGGTAGATTTGAATCGCCTTTAAAGCACATGAAAAGCGGCAAAACTTTGACAATGAGGCCCTTGGCCAACAAGGGCGTATGCGTTTTTTCCTGAATATATTCAGGAAAAAACGCATACGCCCTTTTTGGCCAACCAAGCAACCTGGAAAGGCAAATCAGCGCTACAAAGAAGTCTCGCTTCCCATCGGTCAAAAGGGCCATGCTGAAAAAAGGGTCAAAACCATAAATGCAGGACAGGCCATGGAGAAATGGGAGCCTTGCTACACTGATGGGCGGGATGTAAATTGCCAACAGCCACTATGGAGAAGTGTACGGTGTGTCCTGAAACATCTAAAAAAACACAGCTTAGAGAGCATAGGGCACTTCCACGCATGGGGGGATAAAGTGGAAAAATTGAAAATCAGCAAGACACAAGCACCCCAAAGTTTAGGGCTGCTCTGTTGACAAGGACCTCCACTTCATTCCACCTTAAATATCCCAGGAAAGCGAAAAATGGATAAAAAAGTTGTGGTCCTTATGTACAATGGAATATCACTCAGCCATGAAATCAATGTCATAAGGCTAGTAGCAGCATGATGAGTGTATTTAGGTACGACGATTCTAAGTGAAATAAGTCACACAGAAAAGGACACTTCTCATAAGGTGTCACTTATAGAGGGAATGTAAAAACCGTTACACTTGAACTGAATTATAAAACAGAACAGAGTCACACATGCAGAAAACACACTATGGTTGCTTAACGGGAAAGGTGAGGTGGGGTGATACATAAAACAAGAGTTTCAAATTAGCTCAGATACCGTTCCATAAACCCAATATGTAATAGACAAGACCTACTCCTTGCTCAGAGAACTGGACTCAACACGCCCGATTCACCGCACCAGAATATATCTGACTAGTAATAATCTTAAAACCTATGTATTGATATCTCTCTGTTAGAGTGTCAAGTGGGTGTAAAGCGGCATAAACACAGCCGTGAAAAGCAGCTAAACCCCATTATAAAAATAAATTACTTTTAAAAACCCATGAAACAAAGACAGGGAAAGAGAGAGAAATTCTTACACAATTCGTTCAGGGGCTGTGATGCAACCTGGATTGACCATATCTAGACCCACAGCTGGATGAGACATAAGGGTGGACACTCTTGGGGCTGAGAGGTTTGGTGAGGTTGGGTGAGCAAACGCAGACCCTTTAAAGTAATACTGCGTGCTACCCATCGCATGGGTCCCAAATCTCCAGGTTCAAGGGCATCTTCCTACATCGAAAACATGCATGAGAAACCCAGAAGATGGTACACCGTGTGATGGGGAAAGGTTTCTAAAACGCACCTCATTTCTCATCTCCTTGTGCTCGGGTTCGCCATTCCAGCCACTTTACTAGCAATCTCCCTACTTGGAGCATCAGCACCTTTAACCTCCTGTTCCGTACAGGTTGCAATTTGTCCTGAGGATGAACGGGAAGACGGGAAACCAATGAGAGACTAGCTCTTGGTGTTGGGACAGGCACAGGTCACTCTATTTTCCCATCAGGAAGAAGAATTAACCACAGGCTCAGCCTGCCCCCCGGAACCAGAACAGGGCCTGAAGCCATCCTGCGCTTTTGCGGCCAGCTCCCAAAAAAGCGACTTGTAAAATGGAGCTTCAGGACACTGCAATTCACAAACCTGCAGAGTTATAAATGATAACTCTCGTCCACAAATATATTGAGGGAAGGCAAAGAAGAGGATTTGAAATCAAGGCAGAATTGCAGTAAACAGATTTCAGGAGTTAGATTCGAATCGCCTTTAAAGCACATGAAAAGCGGCAAAACGTTGACAATGATGCCCTTGGCCAAAAAGGGCGTATGCGTTTTTTCCTGAATATATTCAGGAAAAAACGCATACGCCCTTTTTGGCCAACCAAGCAACCTGGAAAGGCAAATCAGCGCTACAAAGAAGTCTCGCTTCCCATCGGTCAAAAGGGCCATGCTGAAAAAAGGGTCAAAACCAGAAATGCAGGACAGGCCATGGAGAAATGGGAGCCTTGCTACACTGATGGGCGGGATGTAAATTGCCAACAGCCACTCTGGAGAAGTGTACGGTGTGTCCTGAAACATCTAAAAAACACAGCTTAGAGAGCATAGGGCACTTCCACGCATGGGGGGATAAAGTGGGAAAATTGAAAATCAGCAAGGCACAAGCACCCCAAAGTTTAGGGCTGCTCTGTTGACAAGGACCTCCACTTCATTCCACCTTAAATATCCCAGGAAAGCGAAAAATGGATAAAAAAGTTGTGGTCCTTATGTACAATGGAATATCACTCAGCCATGAAATCAATGTCATAAGGCTAGTAGCAGCATGATGAGTGTATTTAGGTACGACGATTCTAAGTGAAATAAGTCACACAGAAAAGGACACTTCTCATAAGGTGTCACTTATAGAGGGAATGTAAAAACCGTTACACTTGAACTGAATTATAAAACAGAACAGAGTCACACATGCAGAAAACACACTATGGTTGCTTAACGGGAAAGGTGAGGTGGGGTGATACATAAAACAAGAGTTTCAAATTAGCTCAGATACCGTTCCATAAACCCAATATGTAATAGACAAGACCTACTCCTTGCTCAGAGAACTGGACTCAACACGCCCGATTCACCGCACCAGAATATATCTGACTAGTAATAATCTTAAAACCTATGTATTGATATCTCTCTGTTAGAGTGTCAAGTGGGTGTAAAGCGGCATAAACACAGCCGTGAAAAGCAGCTAAACCCCATTATAAAAATAAATTACTTTTAAAAACCCATGAAACAAAGACAGGGAAAGAGAGAGAAATTCTTACACAATTCGTTCAGGGGCTGTGATGCAACCTGGATTGACCATATCTAGACCCACAGCTGGATGAGACATAAGGGTGGACACTCTTGGGGCTGAGAGGTTTGGTGAGGTTGGGTGAGCAAACGCAGACCCTTTAAAGTAATACTGCGTGCTACCCATCGCATGGGTCCCAAATCTCCAGGTTCAAGGGCATCTTCCTACATCGAAAACATGCATGAGAAACCCAGAAGATGGTACACCGTGTGATGGGGAAAGGTTTCTAAAACGCACCTCATTTCTCATCTCCTTGTGCTCGGGTTCGCCATTCCAGCCACTTTACTAGCAATCTCCCTACTTGGAGCATCAGCACCTTTAACCTCCTGTTCCGTACAGGTTGCAATTTGTCCTGAGGATGAACGGGAAGACGGGAAACCAATGAGAGACTAGCTCTTGGTGTTGGGACAGGCACAGGTCACTCTATTTTCCCATCAGGAAGAAGAATTAACCACAGGCTCAGCCTGCCCCCCGGAACCAGAACAGGGCCTGAAGCCATCCTGCGCTTTTGCGGCCAGCTCCCAAAAAAGCGACTTGTAAAATGGAGCTTCAGGGCACTGCAATTCACAAACCTGCAGAGTTATAAATGATAACTCTCGTCCACAAATATATTGAGGGAAGGCAAAGAAGAGGATTTGAAATCAAGGCAGAATTGCAGGAAACAGATTTCAGGAGGTAGATTCGAATCGCCTTTAAAGCACATGAAAAGCGGCAAAACGTTGACAATGATGCCCTTGGCCAAAAAGGGCGTATGCGTTTTTTCCTGAATATATTCAGGAAAAAACGCATACGCCCTTTTTGGCCAACCAAGCAACCTGGAAAGGCAAATCAGCGCTACAAAGAAGTCTCGCTTCCCATCGGTCAAAAGGGCCATGATGAAAAAAGTGTCAAAACCAAAAATGCAGGACAGGCCAAGGAGAAATGGGAGCCTTGCTACACTGATGGGCGGGATGTAAATTGCCAACAGCCACTATGGAGAAGTGTATGGTGTGTCCTGAAACATCTAAAAAACACAGCTTAGAGAGCATAGGGCACTTCCACGCATGGGGGGATAAAGTGGGAAAATTGAAAATCAGCAAGACACAAGCACCCCAAAGTTTAGGGCTGCTCTGTTGACAAGGACCTCCACTTCATTCCACCTTAAATATCCCAGGAAAGCGAAAAATGGATAAAAAAGTTGTGGTCCTTATGTACAATGGAATATCACTCAGCCATGAAATCAATGTCATAAGGCTAGTAGCAGCATGATGAGTGGATTTAGGTAAGACGATTCTAAGTGAAAGAAGTCACACAGAAAAGGACACTTCTCATAAGGTGTCACTTATAGAGGGAATGTAAAAACCGTTACACTTGAACTGAATTACAAAACAGAACAGAGTCACACATGCAGAAAACACACTATGGCTGCTTAACGGGAAAGGTGAGGTGGGGTGATACATAAAACAAGAGTTTCAAATTAGCTCAGATACCGTTCCATAAACCCAATATGTAATAGACAAGACCTACTCCTTGCTCAGAGAACTGGACTCAACACGCCCGATTCACCGCACAAGAATATATCTGACTAGTAATAATCTTAAAACCTATGTATTGATATCTCTCTGTTAGACTGTCAAGTGGGTGTAAAGCGGCATAAACACAGCCGTGAAAAGCAGCTAAACCCCATTATAAAAATAAATTACTTTTAAAAACCCATGAAACAAAGACAGGGAAAGAGAGAGAAATTCTTACACAATTCGTTCAGGGGCTGTGATGCAACCTGGATTGACCATATCTAGACCCACAGCTGGATGAGACATAAGGGTGGACACTCTTGGGGCTGAGAGGTTTGGTGAGGTTGGGTGAGCAAACGCAGACCCTTTAAAGTAATACTGCGTGCTACCCATCGCATGGGTCCCAAATCTCCAGGTTCAAGGGTATCTTCCTACATTGAAAACATGCATGAGAAACCCAGAAGATGGTACACCGTGTGATGGGGAAAGGTTTCTAAAACGCACCTCATTTCTCATCTCCTTGTGCTCGGGTTCGCCTTTCCAGCCACTTTACTAGCAATCTCCCTACTTGGAGCATCAGCACCTTTAACCTCCTGTTCCGTACAGGTTGCAATTTGTCCTGAGGATGAACGGGAAGACGGGGAACCAATGAGAGACTAGCTCTTGGTGTTGGGACAGGCACAGGTCATTCTATTTTCCCATCAGGAATAAGAATTAACCACAGGCTCAGCCTGCCCCCCGGAACCAGAACAGGGCCTGAAGCCATCCTGCGCTTTTGCGGCCAGCTCCCAAAAAAGGGACTTGTAAAATGGAGCTTCAGGGCACTGCAATTCACAAACCTGCAGAGTTATAAATGATAACTCTCGTCCACAAATATATTGAGGGAAGGCAAAGAAGATTTTTGAAATCAAGGCAGAATTGCAGGAAACAGATTTCAGGAGGTAGATTTGAATCGCCTTTAAAGCACATGAAAAGCGGCAAAACTTTGACAATGAGGCCCTTGGCCAACAAGGGCGTATGCGTTTTTTCCTGAATATATTCAGGAAAAAACGCATACGCCCTTTTTGGCCAACCAAGCAACCTGGAAAGGCAAATCAGCGCTACAAAGAAGTCTCGCTTCCCATCGGTCAAAAGGGCCATGCTGAAAAAAGGGTCAAAACCATAAATGCAGGACAGGCCATGGAGAAATGGAAGCCTTGCTACACTGATGGGCGGGATGTAAATTGCCAACAGCCACTATGGAGAAGTGTACGGTGTGTCCTGAAACATCTAAAAAAACACAGCTTAGAGAGCATAGGGCACTTCCACGCATGGGGGGATAAAGTGGAAAAATTGAAAATCAGCAAGACACAAGCACCCCAAAGTTTAGGGCTGCTCTGTTGACAAGGACCTCCACTTCATTCCACCTTAAATATCCCAGGAAAGCGAAAAATGGATAAAAAAGTTGTGGTCCTTATGTACAATGGAATATCACTCAGCCATGAAATCAATGTCATAAGGCTAGTAGCAGCATGATGAGTGTATTTAGGTACGACGATTCTAAGTGAAATAAGTCACACAGAAAAGGACACTTCTCATAAGGTGTCACTTATAGAGGGAATGTAAAAACCGTTACACTTGAACTGAATTATAAAACAGAACAGAGTCACACATGCAGAAAACACACTATGGTTGCTTAACGGGAAAGGTGAGGTGGGGTGATACATAAAACAAGAGTTTCAAATTAGCTCAGATACCGTTCCATAAACCCAATATGTAATAGACAAGACCTACTCCTTGCTCAGAGAACTGGACTCAACACGCCCGATTCACCGCACCAGAATATATCTGACTAGTAATAATCTTAAAACCTATGTATTGATATCTCTCTGTTAGAGTGTCAAGTGGGTGTAAAGCGGCATAAACACAGCCGTGAAAAGCAGCTAAACCCCATTATAAAAATAAATTACTTTTAAAAACCCATGAAACAAAGACAGGGAAAGAGAGAGAAATTCTTACACAATTCGTTCAGGGGCTGTGATGCAACCTGGATTGACCATATCTAGACCCACAGCTGGATGAGACATAAGGGTGGACACTCTTGGGGCTGAGAGGTTTGGTGAGGTTGGGTGAGCAAACGCAGACCCTTTAAAGTAATACTGCGTGCTACCCATCGCATGGGTCCCAAATCTCCAGGTTCAAGGGCATCTTCCTACATCGAAAACATGCATGAGAAACCCAGAAGATGGTACACCGTGTGATGGGGAAAGGTTTCTAAAACGCACCTCATTTCTCATCTCCTTGTGCTCGGGTTCGCCATTCCAGCCACTTTACTAGCAATCTCCCTACTTGGAGCATCAGCACCTTTAACCTCCTGTTCCGTACAGGTTGCAATTTGTCCTGAGGATGAACGGGAAGACGGGAAACCAATGAGAGACTAGCTCTTGGTGTTGGGACAGGCACAGGTCACTCTATTTTCCCATCAGGAAGAAGAATTAACCACAGGCTCAGCCTGCCCCCCGGAACCAGAACAGGGCCTGAAGCCATCCTGCGCTTTTGCGGCCAGCTCCCAAAAAAGCGACTTGTAAAATGGAGTTTCAGGACACTGCAATTCACAAACCTGCAGAGTTATAAATGATAACTCTCGTCCACAAATATATTGAGGGAAGGCAAAGAAGAGGATTTGAAATCAAGGCAGAATTGCAGTAAACAGATTTCAGGAGTTAGATTCGAATCGCCTTTAAAGCACATGAAAAGCGGCAAAACGTTGACAATGATGCCCTTGGCCAAAAAGGGCGTATGCGTTTTTTCCTGAATATATTCAGGAAAAAACGCATACGCCCTTTTTGGCCAACCAAGCAACCTGGAAAGGCAAATCAGCGCTACAAAGAAGTCTCGCTTCCCATCGGTCAAAAGGGCCATGCTGAAAAAAGGGTCAAAACCAGAAATGCAGGACAGGCCATGGAGAAATGGGAGCCTTGCTACACTGATGGGCGGGATGTAAATTGCCAACAGCCACTCTGGAGAAGTGTACGGTGTGTCCTGAAACATCTAAAAAACACAGCTTAGAGAGCATAGGGCACTTCCACGCATGGGGGGATAAAGTGGGAAAATTGAAAATCAGCAAGGCACAAGCACCCCAAAGTTTAGGGCTGCTCTGTTGACAAGGACCTCCACTTCATTCCACCTTAAATATCCCAGGAAAGCGAAAAATGGATAAAAAAGTTGTGGTCCTTATGTACAATGGAATATCACTCAGCCATGAAATCAATGTCATAAGGCTAGTAGCAGCATGATGAGTGTATTTAGGTACGACGATTCTAAGTGAAATAAGTCACACAGAAAAGGACACTTCTCATAAGGTGTCACTTATAGAGGGAATGTAAAAACCGTTACACTTGAACTGAATTATAAAACAGAACAGAGTCACACATGCAGAAAACACACTATGGTTGCTTAACGGGAAAGGTGAGGTGGGGTGATACATAAAACAAGAGTTTCAAATTAGCTCAGATACCGTTCCATAAACCCAATATGTAATAGACAAGACCTACTCCTTGCTCAGAGAACTGGACTCAACACGCCCGATTCACCGCACCAGAATATATCTGACTAGTAATAATCTTAAAACCTATGTATTGATATCTCTCTGTTAGAGTGTCAAGTGGGTGTAAAGCGGCATAAACACAGCCGTGAAAAGCAGCTAAACCCCATTATAAAAATAAATTACTTTTAAAAACCCATGAAACAAAGACAGGGAAAGAGAGAGAAATTCTTACACAATTCGTTCAGGGGCTGTGATGCAACCTGGATTGACCATATCTAGACCCACAGCTGGATGAGACATAAGGGTGGACACTCTTGGGGCTGAGAGGTTTGGTGAGGTTGGGTGAGCAAACGCAGACCCTTTAAAGTAATACTGCGTGCTACCCATCGCATGGGTCCCAAATCTCCAGGTTCAAGGGCATCTTCCTACATCGAAAACATGCATGAGAAACCCAGAAGATGGTACACCGTGTGATGGGGAAAGGTTTCTAAAACGCACCTCATTTCTCATCTCCTTGTGCTCGGGTTCGCCATTCCAGCCACTTTACTAGCAATCTCCCTACTTGGAGCATCAGCACCTTTAACCTCCTGTTCCGTACAGGTTGCAATTTGTCCTGAGGATGAACGGGAAGACGGGAAACCAATGAGAGACTAGCTCTTGGTGTTGGGACAGGCACAGGTCACTCTATTTTCCCATCAGGAAGAAGAATTAACCACAGGCTCAGCCTGCCCCCCGGAACCAGAACAGGGCCTGAAGCCATCCTGCGCTTTTGCGGCCAGCTCCCAAAAAAGCGACTTGTAAAATGGAGCTTCAGGACACTGCAATTCACAAACCTGCAGAGTTATAAATGATAACTCTCGTCCACAAATATATTGAGGGAAGGCAAAGAAGAGGATTTGAAATCAAGGCAGAATTGCAGTAAACAGATTTCAGGAGTTAGATTCGAATCGCCTTTAAAGCACATGAAAAGCGGCAAAACGTTGACAATGATGCCCTTGGCCAAAAAGGGCGTATGCGTTTTTTCCTGAATATATTCAGGAAAAAACGCATACGCCCTTTTTGGCCAACCAAGCAACCTGGAAAGGCAAATCAGCGCTACAAAGAAGTCTCGCTTCCCATCGGTCAAAAGGGCCATGCTGAAAAAAGGGTCAAAACCAGAAATGCAGGACAGGCCATGGAGAAATGGGAGCCTTGCTACACTGATGGGCGGGATGTAAATTGCCAACAGCCACTCTGGAGAAGTGTACGGTGTGTCCTGAAACATCTAAAAAACACAGCTTAGAGAGCATAGGGCACTTCCACGCATGGGGGGATAAAGTGGGAAAATTGAAAATCAGCAAGGCACAAGCACCCCAAAGTTTAGGGCTGCTCTGTTGACAAGGACCTCCACTTCATTCCACCTTAAATATCCCAGGAAAGCGAAAAATGGATAAAAAAGTTGTGGTCCTTATGTACAATGGAATATCACTCAGCCATGAAATCAATGTCATAAGGCTAGTAGCAGCATGATGAGTGTATTTAGGTACGACGATTCTAAGTGAAATAAGTCACACAGAAAAGGACACTTCTCATAAGGTGTCACTTATAGAGGGAATGTAAAAACCGTTACACTTGAACTGAATTATAAAACAGAACAGAGTCACACATGCAGAAAACACACTATGGTTGCTTAACGGGAAAGGTGAGGTGGGGTGATACATAAAACAAGAGTTTCAAATTAGCTCAGATACCGTTCCATAAACCCAATATGTAATAGACAAGACCTACTCCTTGCTCAGAGAACTGGACTCAACACGCCCGATTCACCGCACCAGAATATATCTGACTAGTAATAATCTTAAAACCTATGTATTGATATCTCTCTGTTAGAGTGTCAAGTGGGTGTAAAGCGGCATAAACACAGCCGTGAAAAGCAGCTAAACCCCATTATAAAAATAAATTACTTTTAAAAACCCATGAAACAAAGACAGGGAAAGAGAGAGAAATTCTTACACAATTCGTTCAGGGGCTGTGATGCAACCTGGATTGACCATATCTAGACCCACAGCTGGATGAGACATAAGGGTGGACACTCTTGGGGCTGAGAGGTTTGGTGAGGTTGGGTGAGCAAACGCAGACCCTTTAAAGTAATACTGCGTGCTACCCATCGCATGGGTCCCAAATCTCCAGGTTCAAGGGCATCTTCCTACATCGAAAACATGCATGAGAAACCCAGAAGATGGTACACCGTGTGATGGGGAAAGGTTTCTAAAACGCACCTCATTTCTCATCTCCTTGTGCTCGGGTTCGCCATTCCAGCCACTTTACTAGCAATCTCCCTACTTGGAGCATCAGCACCTTTAACCTCCTGTTCCGTACAGGTTGCAATTTGTCCTGAGGATGAACGGGAAGACGGGAAACCAATGAGAGACTAGCTCTTGGTGTTGGGACAGGCACAGGTCACTCTATTTTCCCATCAGGAAGAAGAATTAACCACAGGCTCAGCCTGCCCCCCGGAACCAGAACAGGGCCTGAAGCCATCCTGCGCTTTTGCGGCCAGCTCCCAAAAAAGCGACTTGTAAAATGGAGCTTCAGGGCACTGCAATTCACAAACCTGCAGAGTTATAAATGATAACTCTCGTCCACAAATATATTGAGGGAAGGCAAAGAAGAGGATTTGAAATCAAGGCAGAATTGCAGGAAACAGATTTCAGGAGGTAGATTCGAATCGCCTTTAAAGCACATGAAAAGCGGCAAAACGTTGACAATGATGCCCTTGGCCAAAAAGGGCGTATGCGTTTTTTCCTGAATATATTCAGGAAAAAACGCATACGCCCTTTTTGGCCAACCAAGCAACCTGGAAAGGCAAATCAGCGCTACAAAGAAGTCTCGCTTCCCATCGGTCAAAAGGGCCATGATGAAAAAAGTGTCAAAACCAAAAATGCAGGACAGGCCAAGGAGAAATGGGAGCCTTGCTACACTGATGGGCGGGATGTAAATTGCCAACAGCCACTATGGAGAAGTGTATGGTGTGTCCTGAAACATCTAAAAAACACAGCTTAGAGAGCATAGGGCACTTCCACGCATGGGGGGATAAAGTGGGAAAATTGAAAATCAGCAAGACACAAGCACCCCAAAGTTTAGGGCTGCTCTGTTGACAAGGACCTCCACTTCATTCCACCTTAAATATCCCAGGAAAGCGAAAAATGGATAAAAAAGTTGTGGTCCTTATGTACAATGGAATATCACTCAGCCATGAAATCAATGTCATAAGGCTAGTAGCAGCATGATGAGTGGATTTAGGTAAGACGATTCTAAGTGAAAGAAGTCACACAGAAAAGGACACTTCTCATAAGGTGTCACTTATAGAGGGAATGTAAAAACCGTTACACTTGAACTGAATTACAAAACAGAACAGAGTCACACATGCAGAAAACACACTATGGCTGCTTAACGGGAAAGGTGAGGTGGGGTGATACATAAAACAAGAGTTTCAAATTAGCTCAGATACCGTTCCATAAACCCAATATGTAATAGACAAGACCTACTCCTTGCTCAGAGAACTGGACTCAACACGCCCGATTCACCGCACAAGAATATATCTGACTAGTAATAATCTTAAAACCTATGTATTGATATCTCTCTGTTAGACTGTCAAGTGGGTGTAAAGCGGCATAAACACAGCCGTGAAAAGCAGCTAAACCCCATTATAAAAATAAATTACTTTTAAAAACCCATGAAACAAAGACAGGGAAAGAGAGAGAAATTCTTACACAATTCGTTCAGGGGCTGTGATGCAACCTGGATTGACCATATCTAGACCCACAGCTGGATGAGACATAAGGGTGGACACTCTTGGGGCTGAGAGGTTTGGTGAGGTTGGGTGAGCAAACGCAGACCCTTTAAAGTAATACTGCGTGCTACCCATCGCATGGGTCCCAAATCTCCAGGTTCAAGGGTATCTTCCTACATTGAAAACATGCATGAGAAACCCAGAAGATGGTACACCGTGTGATGGGGAAAGGTTTCTAAAACGCACCTCATTTCTCATCTCCTTGTGCTCGGGTTCGCCTTTCCAGCCACTTTACTAGCAATCTCCCTACTTGGAGCATCAGCACCTTTAACCTCCTGTTCCGTACAGGTTGCAATTTGTCCTGAGGATGAACGGGAAGACGGGGAACCAATGAGAGACTAGCTCTTGGTGTTGGGACAGGCACAGGTCATTCTATTTTCCCATCAGGAATAAGAATTAACCACAGGCTCAGCCTGCCCCCCGGAACCAGAACAGGGCCTGAAGCCATCCTGCGCTTTTGCGGCCAGCTCCCAAAAAAGGGACTTGTAAAATGGAGCTTCAGGGCACTGCAATTCACAAACCTGCAGAGTTATAAATGATAACTCTCGTCCACAAATATATTGAGGGAAGGCAAAGAAGATTTTTGAAATCAAGGCAGAATTGCAGGAAACAGATTTCAGGAGGTAGATTTGAATCGCCTTTAAAGCACATGAAAAGCGGCAAAACTTTGACAATGAGGCCCTTGGCCAACAAGGGCGTATGCGTTTTTTTCTGAATATATTCAGGAAAAAACGCATACGCCCTTTTTGGCCAACCAAGCAACCTGGAAAGGCAAATCAGCGCTACAAAGAAGTCTCGCTTCCCATCGGTCAAAAGGGCCATGCTGAAAAAAGGGTCAAAACCATAAATGCAGGACAGGCCATGGAGAAATGGAAGCCTTGCTACACTGATGGGCGGGATGTAAATTGCCAACAGCCACTATGGAGAAGTGTACGGTGTGTCCTGAAACATCTAAAAAAACACAGCTTAGAGAGCATAGGGCACTTCCACGCATGGGGGGATAAAGTGGAAAAATTGAAAATCAGCAAGACACAAGCACCCCAAAGTTTAGGGCTGCTCTGTTGACAAGGACCTCCACTTCATTCCACCTTAAATATCCCAGGAAAGCGAAAAATGGATAAAAAAGTTGTGGTCCTTATGTACAATGGAATATCACTCAGCCATGAAATCAATGTCATAAGGCTAGTAGCAGCATGATGAGTGTATTTAGGTACGACGATTCTAAGTGAAATAAGTCACACAGAAAAGGACACTTCTCATAAGGTGTCACTTATAGAGGGAATGTAAAAACCGTTACACTTGAACTGAATTATAAAACAGAACAGAGTCACACATGCAGAAAACACACTATGGTTGCTTAACGGGAAAGGTGAGGTGGGGTGATACATAAAACAAGAGTTTCAAATTAGCTCAGATACCGTTCCATAAACCCAATATGTAATAGACAAGACCTACTCCTTGCTCAGAGAACTGGACTCAACACGCCCGATTCACCGCACCAGAATATATCTGACTAGTAATAATCTTAAAACCTATGTATTGATATCTCTCTGTTAGAGTGTCAAGTGGGTGTAAAGCGGCATAAACACAGCCGTGAAAAGCAGCTAAACCCCATTATAAAAATAAATTACTTTTAAAAACCCATGAAACAAAGACAGGGAAAGAGAGAGAAATTCTTACACAATTCGTTCAGGGGCTGTGATGCAACCTGGATTGACCATATCTAGACCCACAGCTGGATGAGACATAAGGGTGGACACTCTTGGGGCTGAGAGGTTTGGTGAGGTTGGGTGAGCAAACGCAGACCCTTTAAAGTAATACTGCGTGCTACCCATCGCATGGGTCCCAAATCTCCAGGTTCAAGGGCATCTTCCTACATCGAAAACATGCATGAGAAACCCAGAAGATGGTACACCGTGTGATGGGGAAAGGTTTCTAAAACGCACCTCATTTCTCATCTCCTTGTGCTCGGGTTCGCCATTCCAGCCACTTTACTAGCAATCTCCCTACTTGGAGCATCAGCACCTTTAACCTCCTGTTCCGTACAGGTTGCAATTTGTCCTGAGGATGAACGGGAAGACGGGAAACCAATGAGAGACTAGCTCTTGGTGTTGGGACAGGCACAGGTCACTCTATTTTCCCATCAGGAAGAAGAATTAACCACAGGCTCAGCCTGCCCCCCGGAACCAGAACAGGGCCTGAAGCCATCCTGCGCTTTTGCGGCCAGCTCCCAAAAAAGCGACTTGTAAAATGGAGTTTCAGGACACTGCAATTCACAAACCTGCAGAGTTATAAATGATAACTCTCGTCCACAAATATATTGAGGGAAGGCAAAGAAGAGGATTTGAAATCAAGGCAGAATTGCAGTAAACAGATTTCAGGAGTTAGATTCGAATCGCCTTTAAAGCACATGAAAAGCGGCAAAACGTTGACAATGATGCCCTTGGCCAAAAAGGGCGTATGCGTTTTTTCCTGAATATATTCAGGAAAAAACGCATACGCCCTTTTTGGCCAACCAAGCAACCTGGAAAGGCAAATCAGCGCTACAAAGAAGTCTCGCTTCCCATCGGTCAAAAGGGCCATGCTGAAAAAAGGGTCAAAACCAGAAATGCAGGACAGGCCATGGAGAAATGGGAGCCTTGCTACACTGATGGGCGGGATGTAAATTGCCAACAGCCACTCTGGAGAAGTGTACGGTGTGTCCTGAAACATCTAAAAAACACAGCTTAGAGAGCATAGGGCACTTCCACGCATGGGGGGATAAAGTGGGAAAATTGAAAATCAGCAAGGCACAAGCACCCCAAAGTTTAGGGCTGCTCTGTTGACAAGGACCTCCACTTCATTCCACCTTAAATATCCCAGGAAAGCGAAAAATGGATAAAAAAGTTGTGGTCCTTATGTACAATGGAATATCACTCAGCCATGAAATCAATGTCATAAGGCTAGTAGCAGCATGATGAGTGTATTTAGGTACGACGATTCTAAGTGAAATAAGTCACACAGAAAAGGACACTTCTCATAAGGTGTCACTTATAGAGGGAATGTAAAAACCGTTACACTTGAACTGAATTATAAAACAGAACAGAGTCACACATGCAGAAAACACACTATGGTTGCTTAACGGGAAAGGTGAGGTGGGGTGATACATAAAACAAGAGTTTCAAATTAGCTCAGATACCGTTCCATAAACCCAATATGTAATAGACAAGACCTACTCCTTGCTCAGAGAACTGGACTCAACACGCCCGATTCACCGCACCAGAATATATCTGACTAGTAATAATCTTAAAACCTATGTATTGATATCTCTCTGTTAGAGTGTCAAGTGGGTGTAAAGCGGCATAAACACAGCCGTGAAAAGCAGCTAAACCCCATTATAAAAATAAATTACTTTTAAAAACCCATGAAACAAAGACAGGGAAAGAGAGAGAAATTCTTACACAATTCGTTCAGGGGCTGTGATGCAACCTGGATTGACCATATCTAGACCCACAGCTGGATGAGACATAAGGGTGGACACTCTTGGGGCTGAGAGGTTTGGTGAGGTTGGGTGAGCAAACGCAGACCCTTTAAAGTAATACTGCGTGCTACCCATCGCATGGGTCCCAAATCTCCAGGTTCAAGGGCATCTTCCTACATCGAAAACATGCATGAGAAACCCAGAAGATGGTACACCGTGTGATGGGGAAAGGTTTCTAAAACGCACCTCATTTCTCATCTCCTTGTGCTCGGGTTCGCCATTCCAGCCACTTTACTAGCAATCTCCCTACTTGGAGCATCAGCACCTTTAACCTCCTGTTCCGTACAGGTTGCAATTTGTCCTGAGGATGAACGGGAAGACGGGAAACCAATGAGAGACTAGCTCTTGGTGTTGGGACAGGCACAGGTCACTCTATTTTCCCATCAGGAAGAAGAATTAACCACAGGCTCAGCCTGCCCCCCGGAACCAGAACAGGGCCTGAAGCCATCCTGCGCTTTTGCGGCCAGCTCCCAAAAAAGCGACTTGTAAAATGGAGCTTCAGGACACTGCAATTCACAAACCTGCAGAGTTATAAATGATAACTCTCGTCCACAAATATATTGAGGGAAGGCAAAGAAGAGGATTTGAAATCAAGGCAGAATTGCAGTAAACAGATTTCAGGAGTTAGATTCGAATCGCCTTTAAAGCACATGAAAAGCGGCAAAACGTTGACAATGATGCCCTTGGCCAAAAAGGGCGTATGCGTTTTTTCCTGAATATATTCAGGAAAAAACGCATACGCCCTTTTTGGCCAACCAAGCAACCTGGAAAGGCAAATCAGCGCTACAAAGAAGTCTCGCTTCCCATCGGTCAAAAGGGCCATGCTGAAAAAAGGGTCAAAACCAGAAATGCAGGACAGGCCATGGAGAAATGGGAGCCTTGCTACACTGATGGGCGGGATGTAAATTGCCAACAGCCACTCTGGAGAAGTGTACGGTGTGTCCTGAAACATCTAAAAAACACAGCTTAGAGAGCATAGGGCACTTCCACGCATGGGGGGATAAAGTGGGAAAATTGAAAATCAGCAAGGCACAAGCACCCCAAAGTTTAGGGCTGCTCTGTTGACAAGGACCTCCACTTCATTCCACCTTAAATATCCCAGGAAAGCGAAAAATGGATAAAAAAGTTGTGGTCCTTATGTACAATGGAATATCACTCAGCCATGAAATCAATGTCATAAGGCTAGTAGCAGCATGATGAGTGTATTTAGGTACGACGATTCTAAGTGAAATAAGTCACACAGAAAAGGACACTTCTCATAAGGTGTCACTTATAGAGGGAATGTAAAAACCGTTACACTTGAACTGAATTATAAAACAGAACAGAGTCACACATGCAGAAAACACACTATGGTTGCTTAACGGGAAAGGTGAGGTGGGGTGATACATAAAACAAGAGTTTCAAATTAGCTCAGATACCGTTCCATAAACCCAATATGTAATAGACAAGACATACTCCTTGCTCAGAGAACTGGACTCAACACGCCCGATTCACCGCACCAGAATATATCTGACTAGTAATAATCTTAAAACCTATGTATTGATATCTCTCTGTTAGAGTGTCAAGTGGGTGTAAAGCGGCATAAACACAGCCGTGAAAAGCAGCTAAACCCCATTATAAAAATAAATTACTTTTAAAAACCCATGAAACAAAGACAGGGAAAGAGAGAGAAATTCTTACACAATTCGTTCAGGGGCTGTGATGCAACCTGGATTGACCATATCTAGACCCACAGCTGGATGAGACATAAGGGTGGACACTCTTGGGGCTGAGAGGTTTGGTGAGGTTGGGTGAGCAAACGCAGACCCTTTAAAGTAATACTGCGTGCCACCCATCGCATGGGTCCCAAATCTCCAGGTTCAAGGGCATCTTCCTACATCGAAAACATGCATGAGAAACCCAGAAGATGGTACACCGTGTGATGGGGAAAGGTTTCTAAAACGCACCTCATTTCTCATCTCCTTGGGCTCGGGTTCGCCATTCCAGCCACTTTACTAGCAATCTCCCTACTTGGAGCATCAGCACCTTTAACCTCCTGTTCCGTACAGGTTGCAATTTGTCCTGAGGATGAACGGGAAGACGGGAAACCAATGAGAGACTAGCTCTTGGTGTTGGGACAGGCACAGGTCACTCTATTTTCCCATCAGGAAGAAGAATTAACCACAGGCTCAGCCTGCCCCCCGGAACCAGAACAGGGCCTGAAGCCATCCTGCGCTTTTGCGGCCAGCTCCCAAAAAAGCGACTTGTAAAATGGAGCTTCAGGGCACTGCAATTCACAAACCTGCAGAGTTATAAATGATAACTCTCGTCCACAAATATATTGAGGGAAGGCAAAGAAGAGGATTTGAAATCAAGGCAGAATTGCAGTAAACAGATTTCAGGAGTTAGATTCGAATCGCCTTTAAAGCACATGAAAAGCGGCAAAACGTTGACAATGATGCCCTTGGCCAAAAAGGGCGTATGCGTTTTTTCCTGAATATATTCAGGAAAAAACGCATACGCCCTTTTTGGCCAACCAAGCAACCTGGAAAGGCAAATCAGCGCTACAAAGAAGTCTCGCTTCCCATCGGTCAAAAGGGCCATGCTGAAAAAAGGGTCAAAACCAGAAATGCAGGACAGGCCATGGAGAAATGGGAGCCTTGCTACACTGATGGGCGGGATGTAAATTGCCAACAGCCACTCTGGAGAAGTGTACGGTGTGTCCTGAAACATCTAAAAAACACAGCTTAGAGAGCATAGGGCACTTCCACGCATGGGGGGATAAAGTGGGAAAATTGAAAATCAGCAAGGCACAAGCACCCCAAAGTTTAGGGCTGCTCTGTTGACAAGGACCTCCACTTCATTCCACCTTAAATATCCCAGGAAAGCGAAAAATGGATAAAAAAGTTGTGGTCCTTATGTACAATGGAATATCACTCAGCCATGAAATCAATGTCATAAGGCTAGTAGCAGCATGATGAGTGTATTTAGGTACGACGATTCTAAGTGAAATAAGTCACACAGAAAAGGACACTTCTCATACGGTGTCACTTATAGAGGGAATGTAAAAACCGTTACACCTGAACTGAATTATAAAACAGAACAGAGTCACACATGCAGAAAACACACTATGGTTGCTTAACGGGAAAGGTGAGGTGGGGTGATACATAAAACAAGAGCTTCAAATTAGCTCAGATACCGTTCCATAAACCCAATATGTAATAGACAAGACCTACTCCTTGCTCAGAGAACTGGACTCAACACGCCCGATTCACCGCACCAGAATATATCTGACTAGTAATAATCTTAAAACCTATGTATTGATATCTCTCTGTTAGTGTGTCAAGTGGGTGTAAAGCGGCATAAACACAGCCGTGAAAAGCAGCTAAACCCCATTATAAAAATAAATTACTTTTAAAAACCCATGAAACAAAGACAGGGAAAGAGAGAGAAATTCTTACACAATTCGTTCAGGGGCTGTGATGCAACCTGGATTGACCATATCTAGACCCACAGCTGGATGAGACATAAGGGTGGACACTCTTGGGGCTGAGAGGTTTGGTGAGGTTGGGTGAGCAAACGCAGACCCTTTAAAGTAATACTGCGTGCTACCCATCGCATGGGTCCCAAATCTCCAGGTTCAAGGGCATCTTCCTACATCGAAAACATGCATGAGAAACCCAGAAGATGGTACACCGTGTGATGGGGAAAGGTTTCTAAAACGCACCTCATTTCTCATCTCCTTGTGCTCGGGTTCGCCATTCCAGCCACTTTACTAGCAATCTCCCTACTTGGAGCATCAGCACCTTTAACCTCCTGTTCCGTACAGGTTGCAATTTGTCCTGAGGATGAACGGGAAGACGGGGAACCAATGAGAGACTAGCTCTTGGTGTTGGGACAGGTACAGGTCACTCTATTTTCCCATCAGGAAGAAGAATTAACCACAGGCTCAGCCTGCCCCCCGGAACCAGAACAGGGCCTGAAGCCATCCTGCGCTTTTGCGGCCAGCTCCCAAAAAAGCGACTTGTAAAATGGAGCTTCAGGGCACTGCAATTCACAAACCTGCAGAGTCATAAATGATAACTCTCGTCCACAAATATATTGAGGGAAGGCAAAGAAGAGGATTTGAAATCAAGGCAGAATTGCAGGAAACAGATTTCAGGAGGTAGATTCGAATCGCCTTTAAAGCACATGAAAAGCGGCAAAACGTTGACAATGATGCCCTTGGCCAAAAAGGGCGTATGCGTTTTTTCCTGAATATATTCAGGAAAAAACGCATACGCCCTTTTTGGCCAACCAAGCAACCTGGAAAGGCAAATCAGCGCTACAAAGAAGTCTCGCTTCCCATCGGTCAAAAGGGCCATGCTGAAAAAAGGGTCAAAACCATAAATGCAGGACAGGCCATGGAGAAATGGGAGCCTTGCTACACTGATGGGCGGGATGTAAATTGCCAACAGCCACTCTGGAGAAGTGTACGGTGTGTCCTGAAACATCTAAAAAACACAGCTTAGAGAGCATAGGGCACTTCCACACATGGGGGGATAAAGTGGGAAAATTGAAAATCAGCAAGACACAAGCACCCCAAAGTTTAGGGCTGCTCTGTTGACAAGGACCTCCACTTCATTCCACCTTAAATATCCCAGGAAAGCGAAAAATGGATAAAAAAGTTGTGGTCCTTATGTACAATGGAATATCACTCAGCCATGAAATCAATGTCATAAGGCTAGTAGCAGCATGATGAGTGGATTTAGGTACGACGATTCTAAGTGAAATAAGTCACACAGAAAAGGACACTTCTCATAAGGTGTCACTTATAGAGGGAATGTAAAAACCGTTACACTTGAACTGAATTATAAAACAGAACAGAGTCACACATGCAGAAAACACACTATGGTTGCTTAACGGGAAAGGTGAGGTGGGGTGGTACATAAAACAAGAGTTTCAAATTAGCTCAGATACCGTTCCATAAACCCAATATGTAATAGACAAGACCTACTCCTTGCTCAGAGAACTGGACTCAACACGCCCGATTCACCGCACCAGAATATATCTGAATAGTAATAATCTTAAAACCTATGTATTGATATCTCTCTGTTAGAGTGTCAAGTGGGTGTAAAGCGGCATAAACACAGCCGTGAAAAGCAGCTAAACCCCATTATAAAAATAAATTACTTTTAAAAACCCATGAAACAAAGACAGGGAAAGAGAGAGAAATTCTTACACAATTCGTTCAGGGGCTGTGATGCAACCTGGATTGACCATATCTAGACCCACAGCTGGATGAGACATAAGGGTGGACACTCTTGGGGCTGAGAGGTTTGGTGAGGTTGGGTGAGCAAACGCAGACCCTTTAAAGTAATACTGCGTGCTACCCATCGCATGGGTCCCAAATCTCCAGGTTCAAGGACATCTTCCTACATCGAAAACATGCATGAGAAACCCAGAAGATGGTACACCGTGTGATGGGGAAAGGTTTCTAAAACGCACCTCATTTCTCATCTCCTTGTGCTCGGGTTCGCCATTCCAGCCACTTTACTAGCAATCTCCCTACTTGGAGCATCAGCACCTTTAACCTCCTGTTCCGTACAGGTTGCAATTTGTCCTGAGGATGAACGGGAAGACGGGAAACCAATGAGAGACTAGCTCTTGGTGTTGGGACAGGCACAGGTCACTCTATTTTCCCATCAGGAAGAAGAATTAACCACAGGCTCAGCCTGCCCCCCGGAACCAGAACAGGGCATGAAGCCATCCTGCGCTTTTGCGGCCAGCTCCCAAAAAAGCGACTTGTAAAATGGAGCTTCAGGGCACTGCAATTCACAAACCTGCAGAGTTATAAATGATAACTCTCGTCCACAAATATATTGAGGGAAGGCAAAGAAGAGGATTTGAAATCAAGGCAGAATTGCAGGAAACAGATTTCAGGAGGTAGATTCGAATCGCCTTTAAAGCACATGAAAAGCGGCAAAACGTTGACAATGATGCCCTTGGCCAAAAAGGGCGTATGCGTTTTTTCCTGAATATATTCAGGAAAAAACGCATACGCCCTTTTTGGCCAACCAAGCAACCTGGAAAGGCAAATCAGCGCTACAAAGAAGTCTCGCTTCCCATCGGTCAAAAGGGCCATGCCGAAAAAAGTGTCAAAACCAGAAATGCAGGACAGGCCATGGAGAAATGTGAGCCTTGCTACACTGATGGGCGGGATGTAAATTGCCAACAGCCACTCTGGAGAAGTGTACGGTGTGTCCTGAAACATCTAAAAAACACAGCTTAGAGAGCATAGGGCACTTCCACGCATGGGGGGATAAAGTGGGAAAATTGAAAATCAGCAAGACACAAGCACCCCAAAGTTTAGGGCTGCTCTGTTGACAAGGACCTCCACTTCATTCCACCTTAAATATCCCAGGAAAGCGAAAAATGGATAAAAAAGTTATGGTCCTTATGTACAATGGAATATCACTCAGCCATGAAATCAATGTCATAAGGCTAGTAGCAGCATGATGAGTGGATTTAGGTACGACGATTCTAAGTGAAATAAGTCACACAGAAAAGGACACTTCTCATAAGGTGTCACTTATAGAGGGAATGTAAAAACCGTTACACTTGAACTGAATTACAAAACAGAACAGAGTCACACATGCAGAAAACACACTATGGCTGCTTAACGGGAAAGGTTAGGTGGGGTGATACATAAAACAAGAATTTCAAATTAGCTCAGATACCGTTCCATAAACCCAATATGTAATAGACAAGACCTACTCCTTGCTCAGAGAACTGGACTCAACACGCCCGATTCACCGCACAAGAATATATCTGACTAGTAATAATCTTAAAACCTATGTATTGATATCTCTCTGTTAGTGTGTCAAGTGGGTGTAAAGCGGCATAAACACAGCCGTGAAAAGCAGCTAAACCCCATTATAAAAATAAATTACTTTTAAAAACCCATGAAACAAAGACAGGGAAAGAGAGAGAAATTCTTACACAATTCGTTCAGGGGCTGTGATGCAACCTGGATTGACCATATCTAGACCCACAGCTGGATGAGACATAAGGGTGGACACTCTTGGGGCTGAGAGGTTTGGTGAGGTTGGGTGAGCAAACGCAGACCCTTTAAAGTAATACTGCGTGCTACCCATCGCATGGGTCCCAAATCTCCAGGTTCAAGGGCATCTTCCTATATCGAAAACATGCATGAGAAACCCAGAAGATGATACACCGTGTGATGGGGAAAGGTTTCTAAAACGCACCTCATTTCTCATCTCCTTGTGCTCGGGTTCGCCATTCCAGCCACTTTACTAGCAATCTCCCTACTTGGAGCATCAGCACCTTTAACCTCCTGTTCCGTACAGGTTGCAATTTGTCCTGAGGATGAACGGGAAGACGGGGAACCAATGAGAGACTAGCTCTTGGTGTTGGGACAGGCACAGGTCGCTCTATTTTCCCATCAGGAAGAAGAATTAACCACAGGCTCAGCCTGCCCCCCGGAACCAGAACAGGGCCTGAAGCCATCCTGCGCTTTTGCGGCCAGCTCCCAAAAAAGCGACTTGTAAAATGGAGCTTCAGGGCACTGCAATTCACAAACCTGCAGAGTTATAAATGATAACTCTCGTCCACAAATATATTGAGGGAAGGCAAAGAAGAGGATTTGAAATCAAGGCAGAATTGCAGGAAACAGATTTCAGGAGGTAGATTCGAATCGCCTTTAAAGCACATGAAAAGCGGCAAAACGTTGACAATGATGCCCTTGGCCAAAAAGGGCGTATGCGTTTTTTCCTGAATATATTCAGGAAAAAACGCATACGCCCTTTTTGGCCAACCAAGCAACCTGGAAAGGCAAATCAGCGCTACAAAGAAGTCTCGCTTCCCATCGGTCAAAAGGGCCAAGCTGAAAAAAGGGTCAAAACCAGAAATGCAGGACAGGCCATGGAGAAATGGGAGCCTTGCTACACTGATGGGCGGGATGTAAATTGCCAACAGCCACTCTGGAGAAGGGTACGGTGTGTCCTGAAACATCTAAAAAACACAGCTTAGAGAGCATAGGGCACTTCCACGCATGGGGGGATAAAGTGGGAAAATTGAAAATCAGCAAGACACAAGCACCCCAAAGTTTAGGGCTGCTCTGTTGACAAGGACCTCCACTTCATTCCACCTTAAATATCCCAGGAAAGCGAAAAATGGATAAAAAAGTTGTGGTCCTTATGTACAATGGAATATCACTCAGCCATGAAATCAATGTCATAAGGCTAGTAGCAGCATGATGAGTGGATTTAGGTACGACGATTCTAAGTGAAATAAGTCACACAGAAAAGGACACTTCTCATAAGGTGTCACTTATAGAGGGAATGTAAAAACCGTTACACTTGAACTGAATTACAAAACAGAACAGAGTCACACATGCAGAAAACACACTATGGCTGCTTAACGGGAAAGGTGAGGTGGGGTGATACATAAAACAAGAGTTTCAAATTAGCTCAGATACCGTTCCATAAACCCAATATGTAATAGACAAGACCTACTCCTTGCTCAGAGAACTGGACTCAACACGCCCGATTCACCGCACAAGAATATATCTGACTAGTAATAATCTTAAAACCTATGTATTGATATCTCTCTGTTAGAGAGTCAAGTGGGTGTAAAGCGGCATAAACACAGCCGTGAAAAGCAGCTAAACCCCATTATAAAAATAAATTACTTTTAAAAACCCATGAAACAAAGACAGGGAAAGAGAGAGAAATTCTTACACAATTCGTTCAGGGGCTGTGATGCAACCTGGATTGACCATATCTAGACCCACAGCTGGATGAGACATAAGGGTGGACACTCTTGGGGCTGAGAGGTTTGGTGAGGTTGGGTGAGCAAACGCAGACCCTTTAAAGTAATACTGCGTGCTACCCATCGCATGGGTCCCAAATCTCCAGGTTCAAGGGCATCTTCCTACATCGAAAACATGCATGAGAAACCCAGAAGATGGTACACCGTGTGATGGGGAAAGGTTTCTAAAACGCACCTCATTTCTCATCTCCTTGTGCTCGGGTTCGCCATTCCAGCCACTTTACTAGCAATCTCCCTACTTGGAGCATCAGCACCTTTAACCTCCTGTTCCGTACAGGTTGCAATTTGTCCTGAGGATGAACGGGAAGACGGGGAACCAATGAGAGACTAGCTCTTGGTGTTGGGACAGGCACAGGTCACTCTATTTTCCCATCAGGAAGAAGAATTAACCACAGGCTCAGCCTGCCCCCCGGAACCAGAACAGGGCCTGAAGCCATCCTGCGCTTTTGCGGCCAGCTCCCAAAAAAGCGACTTGTAAAATGGAGCTTCAGGGCACTGCAATTCACAAACCTGCAGAGTTATAAATGATAACTCTCGTCCACAAATATATTGAGGGAAGGCAAAGAAGAGGATTTGAAATCAAGGCAGAATTGCAGGAAACAGATTTCAGGAGGTAGATTCGAATCGCCTTTAAAGCACATGAAAAGCGGCAAAACGTTGACAATGATGCCCTTGGCCAAAAAGGGCGTATGCGTTTTTTCCTGAATATATTCAAGAAAAAACGCACACGCCCTTTTTGGCCAACCAAGCAACCTGGAAAGGCAAATCAGCGCTACAAAGAAGTCTCGCTTCCCATCGGTCAAAAGGGCCATGCTGAAAAAAGTCTCAAAACCAGAAATGCAGGACAGGCCATGGAGAAATGGGAGCCTTGCTACACTGATGGGCGGGATGTAAATTGCCAACAGCCACTCTGGAGAAGGGTACGGTGTGTCCTGAAACATCTAAAAAACACAGCTTAGAGAGCATAGGGCACTTCCACGCATGGGGGGATAAAGTGGGAAAATTGAAAATCAGCAAGACACAAGCACCCCAAAGTTTAGGGCTGCTCTGTTGACAAGGAACTCCACTTCATTCCACCTTAAATATCCCAGGAAAGCGAAAAATGGATAAAAAAGTTGTGGTCCTTATGTACAATGGAATATCACTCAGCCATGAAATCAATGTCATAAGGCTAGTAGCAGCATGATGAGTCGATTTAGGTACGACGATTCTAAGTGAAATAAGTCACACAGAAAAGAACACTTCTCATAAGGTGTCACTTATAGAGGGAATGTAAAAACCGTTACACTTGAACTGAATTACAAAACAGAACAGAGTCACACATGCAGAAAACACACTATGGCTGCTTAACGGGAAAGGTGAGGTGGGGTGATACATAAAACAAGAGTTTCAAATTAGCTCAGATTCCGTTCCATAAACCCAATATGTAATAGACAAGACCTACTCCTTGCTCAGAGAACTGGACTCAACACGCCCGATTCACCGCACAAGAATATATCTGACTAGTAATAATCTTAAAACCTATGTATTGATATCTCTCTGTTAGTGTGTCAAGTGGGTGTAAAGCGGCATAAACACAGCCGTGAAAAGCAGCTAAACCCCATTATAAAAATAAATTACTTTTAAAAACCCATGAAACAAAGACAGGGAAAGAGAGAGAAATTCTTACACAATTCGTTCAGGGGCTGTGATGCAACCTGGATTGACCATATCTAGACCCACAGCTGGATGAGACATAAGGGTGGACACTCTTGGGGCTGAGAGGTTTGGTGAGGTTGGGTGAGCAAACGCAGACCCTTTAAAGTAATACTGCGTGCTACCCATCGCATGGGTCCCAAATCTCCAGGTTCAAGGGCATCTTCCTACATCGAAAACATGCATGAGAAACCCAGAAGATGGTACACCGTGTGATGGGGAAAGGTTTCTAAAACGCACCTCATTTCTCATCTCCTTGTGCTCGGGTTCGCCATTCCAGCCACTTTACTAGCAATCTCCCTACTTGGAGCTTCAGCACCTCTAACCTCCTGTTCCGTACAGTTTGCAATTTGTCCTGAGGATGAACGGGAAAACGGGGAACCAAGGAGAGACTAGCTCTTGGTGTTGGGACAGGCACAGGTCACTCTATTTTCCCATCAGGAAGAAGAATTAACCACAGGCTCAGCCTGCCCCCCGGAACCAGAACAGGGCCTGAAGCCATCCTGCACTTTTGCGGCCAGCTCCCAAAAAAGCGACTTGTAAAATGGAGCTTCAGGGCACTGCAATTCACAAACCTGCAGAGTTATAAATGATAACTCTCGTCCACAAATATATTGAGGGAAGGCAAAGAAGAGGATTTGAAATCAAGGCAGAATTGCAGGAAACAGATTTCAGGAGGTAGATTCGAATCGCCTTTAAAGCACATGAAAAGCGGCAAAACGTTGACAATGATGCCCTTGGCCAAAAAGGGCGTATGCGTTTTTTCCTGAATATATTCAAGAAAAAACGCACACGCCCTTTTTGGCCAACCAAGCAACCTGGAAAGGCAAATCAGCGCTACAAAGAAGTCTCGCTTCCCATCGGTCAAAAGGGCCATGCTGAAAAAAGTCTCAAAACCAGAAATGCAGGACAGGCCATGGAGAAATGGGAGCCTTGCTACACTGATGGGCGGGATGTAAATTGCCAACAGCCACTCTGGAGAAGGGTACGGTGTGTCCTGAAACATCTAAAAAACACAGCTTAGAGAGCATAGGGCACTTCCACGCATGGGGGGATAAAGTGGGAAAATTGAAAATCAGCAAGACACAAGCACCCCAAAGTTTAGGGCTGCTCTGTTGACAAGGAACTCCACTTCATTCCACCTTAAATATCCCAGGAAAGCGAAAAATGGATAAAAAAGTTGTGGTCCTTATGTACAATGGAATATCACTCAGCCATGAAATCAATGTCATAAGGCTAGTAGCAGCATGATGAGTCGATTTAGGTAAGACGATTCTAAGTGAAATAAGTCACACAGAAAAGAACACTTCTCATAAGGTGTCACTTATAGAGGGAATGTAAAAACCGTTACACTTGAACTGAATTACAAAACAGAACAGAGTCACACATGCAGAAAACACACTATGGCTGCTTAACGGGAAAGGTGAGGTGGGGTGATACATAAAACAAGAGTTTCAAATTAGCTCAGATTCCGTTCCATAAACCCAATATGTAATAGACAAGACCTACTCCTTGCTCAGAGAACTGGACTCAACACGCCCGATTCACCGCACAAGAATATATCTGACTAGTAATAATCTTAAAACCTATGTATTGATATCTCTCTGTTAGTGTGTCAAGTGGGTGTAAAGCGGCATAAACACAGCCGTGAAAAGCAGCTAAACCCCATTATAAAAATAAATTACTTTTAAAAACCCATGAAACAAAGACAGGGAAAGAGAGAGAAATTCTTACACAATTCGTTCAGGGGCTGTGATGCAACCTGGATTGACCATATCTAGACCCACAGCTGGATGAGACATAAGGGTGGACACTCTTGGGGCTGAGAGGTTTGGTGAGGTTGGGTGAGCAAACGCAGACCCTTTAAAGTAATACTGCGTGCTACCCATCGCATGGGTCCCAAATCTCCAGGTTCAAGGGCATCTTCCTACATCGAAAACATGCATGAGAAACCCAGAAGATGGTACACCATGTGATGGGGAAAGGATTCTAAAACGCACCTCATTTCTCATCTCCTTGTGCTCGGGTTCGCCATTCCAGCCACTTTACTAGCAATCTCCCTACTTGGAGCATCAGCACCTTTAACCTCCTGTTCCGTACAGGTTGCAATTTGTCCTGAGGATGAACGGGAAGACGGGGAACCAATGAGAGACTAGCTCTTGGTGTTGGGACAGGCACAGGTCACTCTATTTTCCCATCAGGAAGAAGAATTAACCACAGGCTCAGCCTGCCCCCCGGAACCAGAACAGGGCCTGAAGCCATCCTGCGCTTTTGCGGCCAGCTCCCCAAAAAGCGACTTGTAAAATGGAGCTTCAGGGCACTGCAATTCACAAACCTGCCGAGTTATAAATGATAACTCTCGTCCACAAATATATTGAGGGAAGGCAAAGAAGAGGATTTGAAATCAAGGCAGAATTGCAGGAAACAGATTTCAGGAGGTAGATTCGAATCGCCTTTAAAGCACATGAAAAGCGGCAAAACGTTGACAATGATGCCCTTGGCCAAAAAGGGCGTATGCGTTTTTTCCTGAATATATTCAAGAAAAAACGCACACGCCCTTTTTCGCCAACCAAGCAACCTGGAAAGGCAAATCAGCGCTACAAAGAAGTCTCGCTTCCCATCGGTCAAAAGGGCCATGCTGAAAAAAGGGTCAAAACCAGAAATGCAGGACAGGCCATGGAGAAATGGGAGCCTTGCTACACTGATGGGCGGGATGTAAATTGCCAACAGCCACTCTGGAGAAGGGTACGGTGTGTCCTGAAACATCTAAAAAACACAGCTTAGAGAGCATAGGGCACTTCCACGCATGGGGGGATAAAGTGGGAAAATTGAAAATCAGCAAGACACAAGCACCCCAAAGTTTAGGGCTGCTCTGTTGACAAGGAACTCCACTTCATTCCACCTTAAATATCCCAGGAAAGCGAAAAATGGATAAAAAAGTTGTGGTCCTTATGTACAATGGAATATCACTCAGCCATGAAATCAATGTCATAAGGCTAGTAGCAGTATGATGAGTCGATTTAGGTACGACGATTCTAAGTGAAATAAGTCACACAGAAAAGAACACTTCTCATAAGGTGTCACTTATAGAGGGAATGTAAAAACCGTTACACTTGAACTGAATTACAAAACAGAACAGAGTCACACATGCAGAAAACACACTATGGCTGCTTAACGGGAAAGGTGAGGTGGGGTGATACATAAAACAAGAGTTTCAAATTAGCTCAGATTCCGTTCCATAAACCCAATATGTAATAGACAAGACCTACTCCTTGCTCAGAGAACTGGACTCAACACGCCCGATTCACCGCACAAGAATATATCTGACTAGTAATAATCTTAAAACCTATGTATTGATATCTCTCTGTTAGTGTGTCAAGTGGGTGTAAAGCGGCATAAACACAGCCGTGAAAAGCAGCTAAACCCCATTATAAAAATAAATTACTTTTAAAAACCCATGAAACAAAGACAGGGAAAGAGAGAGAAATTCTTACACAATTCGTTCAGGGGCTGTGATGCAACCTGGATTGACCATATCTAGACCCACAGCTGGATGAGACATAAGGGTGGACACTCTTGGGGCTGAGAGGTTTGGTGAGGTTGGGTGAGCAAACGCAGACCCTTTAAAGTAATACTGCGTGCTACCCATCGCATGGGTCCCAAATCTCCAGGTTCAAGGGCATCTTCCTACATCGAAAACATGCATGAGAAACCCAGAAGATGGTACACCGTGTGATGGGGAAAGGTTTCTAAAACGCACCTCATTTCTCATCTCCTTGTGCTCGGGTTCGCCATTCCAGCCACTTTACTAGCAATCTCCCTACTTGGAGCTTCAGCACCTCTAACCTCCTGTTCCGTACAGTTTGCAATTTGTCCTGAGGATGAACGGGAAAACGGGGAACCAAGGAGAGACTAGCTCTTGGTGTTGGGACAGGCACAGGTCACTCTATTTTCCCATCAGGAAGAAGAATTAACCACAGGCTCAGCCTGCCCCCCGGAACCAGAACAGGGCCTGAAGCCATCCTGCACTTTTGCGGCCAGCTCCCAAAAAAGCGACTTGTAAAATGGAGCTTCAGGGCACTGCAATTCACAAACCTGCAGAGTTATAAATGATAACTCTCGTCCACAAATATATTGAGGGAAGGCAAAGAAGAGGATTTGAAATCAAGGCAGAATTGCAGGAAACAGATTTCAGGAGGTAGATTCGAATCGCCTTTAAAGCACATGAAAAGCGGCAAAACGTTGACAATGATGCCCTTGGCCAAAAAGGGCGTATGCGTTTTTTCCTGAATATATTCAAGAAAAAACGCACACGCCCTTTTTGGCCAACCAAGCAACCTGGAAAGGCAAATCAGCGCTACAAAGAAGTCTCGCTTCCCATCGGTCAAAAGGGCCATGCTGAAAAAAGTCTCAAAACCAGAAATGCAGGACAGGCCATGGAGAAATGGGAGCCTTGCTACACTGATGGGCGGGATGTAAATTGCCAACAGCCACTCTGGAGAAGGTTACGGTGTGTCCTGAAACATCTAAAAAACACAGCTTAGAGAGCATAGGGCACTTCCACGCATGGGGGGATAAAGTGGGAAAATTGAAAATCAGCAAGACACAAGCACCCCAAAGTTTAGGGCTGCTCTGTTGACAAGGAACTCCACTTCATTCCACCTTAAATATCCCAGGAAAGCGAAAAATGGATAAAAAAGTTGTGGTCCTTATGTACAATGGAATATCACTCAGCCATGAAATCAATGTCATAAGGCTAGTAGCAGCATGATGAGTCGATTTAGGTAAGACGATTCTAAGTGAAATAAGTCACACAGAAAAGAACACTTCTCATAAGGTGTCACTTATAGAGGGAATGTAAAAACCGTTACACTTGAACTGAATTACAAAACAGAACAGAGTCACACATGCAGAAAACACACTATGGCTGCTTAACGGGAAAGGTGAGGTGGGGTGATACATAAAACAAGAGTTTCAAATTAGCTCAGATTCCGTTCCATAAACCCAATATGTAATAGACAAGACCTACTCCTTGCTCAGAGAACTGGACTCAACACGCCCGATTCACCGCACAAGAATATATCTGACTAGTAATAATCTTAAAACCTATGTATTGATATCTCTCTGTTAGTGTGTCAAGTGGGTGTAAAGCGGCATAAACACAGCCGTGAAAAGCAGCTAAACCCCATTATAAAAATAAATTACTTTTAAAAACCCATGAAACAAAGACAGGGAAAGAGAGAGAAATTCTTACACAATTCGTTCAGGGGCTGTGATGCAACCTGGATTGACCATATCTAGACCCACAGCTGGATGAGACATAAGGGTGGACACTCTTGGGGCTGAGAGGTTTGGTGAGGTTGGGTGAGCAAACGCAGACCCTTTAAAGTAATACTGCGTGCTACCCATCGCATGGGTCCCAAATCTCCAGGTTCAAGGGCATCTTCCTACATCGAAAACATGCATGAGAAACCCAGAAGATGGTACACCGTGTGATGGGGAAAGGTTTCTAAAACGCACCTCATTTCTCATCTCCTTGTGCTCGGGTTCGCCATTCCAGCCACTTTACTAGCAATCTCCCTACTTGGAGCTTCAGCACCTTTAACCTCCTGTTCCGTACAGGTTGCAATTTGTCCTGAGGATGAACGGGAAGACGGAGAACCAATGAGAGACTAGCTCTTGGTGTTGGGACAGGCACAGGTCACTCTATTTTCCCATCAGGAAGAAGAATTAACCACAGGCTCAGCCTGCCCCCCGGAACCAGAACAGGGCCTGAAGCCATCCTGCACTTTTGTGGCCAGCTCCCAAAAAAGCGACTTGTAAAATGGAGCTTCAGGGCACTGCAATTCACAAACCTGCAGAGTTATAAATGATAACTCTCGTCCACAAATATATTGAGGGAAGGCAAAGAAGAGGATTTGAAATCAAGGCAGAATTGCAGGAAACAGATTTCAGCAGGTAGATTCGATTCGCCTTTAAAGCACATGAAAAGCGGCAAAACGTTGACAATGATGCCCTTGGCCCAAAAGGGCGCATGCGTTTTTTCCTGAATATATTCAGGAAAAAACGCATGCGCCCTTTTTGGCCAACCAAGCAACCTGGAAAGGCAAATCAGCGCTACAAAGAAGTCTCGCTTCCCATCGGTCGAAAGGGCCATGCTGAAAAAAGGGTCAAAACCAGAAATGCAGGACAGGCCATGGAGAAATGGGAGCCTTGCTACACTGATGGGCGGGATGTAAATTGCCAACAGCCACTCTGGAGAAGTGTACGGTGTGTCCTGAAACATCTAAAAAACACAGCTTAGAGAGCATAGGGCACTTCCACGCATGGGGGGATAAAGTGGGAAAATTGAAAATCAGCAAGACACAAGCACCCCAAAGTTTAGGGCTGCTCTGTTGACAAGGACCTCCACTTCATTCCACCTTAAATATCCCAGGAAAGCGAAAAATGGATAAAAAAGTTGTGGTCCTTATGTACAATGGAATATCACTCAGCCATGAAATCAATGTCATAAGGCTAGTAGCAGCATGATGAGTGGATTTAGGTACGACGATTCTAAGTGAAATAAGTCACACAGAAAAGGACACTTCTCATAAGGTGTCACTTATAGAGGGAATGTAAAAACCGTTACACTTGAACTGAATTACAAAACAGAACAGAGTCACACATGCAGAAAACACACTATGGCTGCTTAACGGGAAAGGTGAGGTGGGGTGATACATAAAACAAGAGTTTCAAATTAGCTCAGATACCGTTCCATAAACCCAATATGTAATAGACAAGACCTACTCCTTGCTCAGAGAACTGGACTCAACACGCCCGATTCACCGCACAAGAATATATCTGACTAGTAATAATCTTAAAACCTATGTATTGATATCTCTCTGTTAGAGTGTCAAGTGGGTGTAAAGCGGCATAAACACAGCCGTGAAAAGCAGCTAAACCCCATTATAAAAATAAATTACTTTTAAAAACCCATGAAACAAAGACAGGGAAAGAGAGAGAAATTCTTACACAATTCGTTCAGGGGCTGTGATGCAACCTGGATTGACCATATCTAGACCCACAGCTGGATGAGACATAAGGGTGGACACTCTTGGGGCTGAGAGGTTTGGTGAGGTTGGGTGAGCAAACGCAGACCCTTTAAAGTAATACTGCGTGCTACCCATCGCATGGGTCCCAAATCTCCAGGTTCAAGGGCATCTTCCTACATCGAAAACATGCATGAGAAACCCAGAAGATGGTACACCGTGTGATGGGGAAAGGTTTCTAAAACGCACCTCATTTCTCATCTCCTTGTGCTCGGGTTCGCCATTCCAGCCACTTTACTAGCAATCTCCCTACTTGGAGCTTCAGCACCTTTAACCTCCTGTTCCGTACAGGTTGCAATTTGTCCTGAGGATGAACGGGAAGACGGGGAACCAATGAGAGACTAGCTCTTGGTGTTGGGACAGGCAGAGGTCACTCTATTTTCCCATCAGGAAGAAGAATTAACCACAGGCTCAGCCTGCCCCCCGGAACCAGAACAGGGCCTGAAGCCATCCTGCACTTTTGCGGCCAGCTCCCAAAAAAGCGACTTGTAAAATGGAGCTTCAGGGCACTGCAATTCACAAACCTGCAGAGTTATAAATGACAACTCTCGTCCACAAATATATTGAGGGAAGGCAAAGAAGAGGATTTGAAATCAAGGCAGAATTGCAGGAAACAGATTTCAGGAGGTAGATTCGAATCGCCTTTAAAGCACATGAAAAGCAGCAAAACGTTGACAATGATGCCCTTGGCCAAAAAGGGCGTATGCGTTTTTTCCTGAATATATTCAAGAAAAAACGCACACGCCGTTTTTGGCCAACCAAGCAACCTGGAAAGGCAAATCAGCGCTACAAAGAAGTCTCGCTTCCCATCGGTCAAAAGGGCCATGCTGAAAAAAGTCTCAAAACCAGAAATGCAGGACAGGCCATGGAGAAATGGGAGCCTTGCTACACTGATGGGCGGGATGTAAATTGCCAACAGCCACTCTGGAGAAGGGTACGGTGTGTCCTGAAACATCTAAAAAACACAGCTTAGAGAGCATAGGGCACTTCCACGCATGGGGGGATAAAGTGGGAAAATTGAAAATCAGCAAGACACAAGCACCCCAAAGTTTAGGGCTGCTCTGTTGACAAGGAACTCCACTTCATTCCACCTTAAATATCCCAGGAAAGCGAAAAATGGATAAAAAAGTTGTGGTCCTTATGTACAATGGAATATCACTCAGCCATGAAATCAATGTCATAAGGCTAGTAGCAGCATGATGAGTCGATTTAGGTAAGACGATTCTAAGTGAAATAAGTCACACAGAAAAGAACACTTCTCATAAGGTGTCACTTATAGAGGGAATGTAAAAACCGTTACACTTGAACTGAATTACAAAACAGAACAGAGTCACACATGCAGAAAACACACTATGGCTGCTTAACGGGAAAGGTGAGGTGGGGTGATACATAAAACAAGAGTTTCAAATTAGCTCAGATTTCGTTCCATAAACCCAATATGTAATAGACAAGACCTACTCCTTGCTCAGAGAACTGGACTCAACACGCCCGATTCACCGCACAAGAATATATCTGACTAGTAATAATCTTAAAACCTATGTATTGATATCTCTCTGTTAGTGTGTCAAGTGGGTGTAAAGCGGCATAAACACAGCCGTGAAAAGCAGCTAAACCCCATTATAAAAATAAATTACTTTTAAAAACCCATGAAACAAAGACAGGGAAAGAGAGAGAAATTCTTACACAATTCGTTCAGGGGCTGTGATGCAACCTGGATTGACCATATCTAGACCCACAGCTGGATGAGACATAAGGGTGGACACTCTTGGGGCTGAGAGGTTTGGTGAGGTTGGGTGAGCAAATGCAGACCCTTTAAAGTAATACTGCGTGCTACCCATCGCATGGGTCCCAAATCTCCAGGTTCAAGGGCATCTTCCTACATCGAAAACATGCATGAGAAACCCAGAAGATGGTACACCGTGTGATGGGGAAAGGTTTCTAAAACGCACCTCATTTCTCATCTCCTTGTGCTCGGGTTCGCCATTCCAGCCACTTTACTAGCAATCTCCCTACTTGGAGCATCAGCACCTTTAACCTCCTGTTCCGTACAGGTTGCAATTTGTCCTGAGGATGAACGGGAAGACGGGGAACCAATGAGAGACTAGCTCTTGGTGTTGGGACAGGCACAGGTCACTCTATTTTCCCATCAGGAAGAAGAATTAACCACAGGCTCAGCCTGCCCCCCGGAACCAGAACAGGGCCTGAAGCCATCCTGCGCTTTTGCGGCCAGCTCCCCAAAAAGCGACTTGTAAAATGGAGCTTCAGGGCACTGCAATTCACAAACCTGCAGAGTTATAAATGATAACTCTCGTCCACAAATATATTGAGGGAAGGCAAAGAAGAGGATTTGAAATCAAGGCAGAATTGCAGGAAACAGATTTCAGGAGGTAGATTCGAATCGCCTTTAAAGCACATGAAAAGCGGCAAAACGTTGACAATGATGCCCTTGGCCAAAAAGGGCGTATGCGTTTTTTCCTGAATATATTCAAGAAAAAACGCACACGCCCTTTTTGGCCAACCAAGCAACCTGGAAAGGCAAATCAGCGCTACAAAGAAGTCTCGCTTCCCATCGGTCAAAAGGGCCATGCTGAAAAAAGGGTCAAAACCAGAAATGCAGGACAGGCCATGGAGAAATGGGAGCCTTGCTACACTGATGGGCGGGATGTAAATTGCCAACAGCCACTCTGGAGAAGGGTACGGTGTGTCCTGAAACATCTAAAAAACACAGCTTAGAGAGCATAGGGCACTTCCACGCATGGGGGGATAAAGTGGGAAAATTGAAAATCAGCAAGACACAAGCACCCCAAAGTTTAGGGCTGCTCTGTTGACAAGGAACTCCACTTCATTCCACCTTAAATATCCCAGGAAAGCGAAAAATGGATAAAAAAGTTGTGGTCCTTATGTACAATGGAATATCACTCAGCCATGAAATCAATGTCATAAGGCTAGTAGCAGTATGATGAGTCGATTTAGGTACGACGATTCTAAGTGAAATAAGTCACACAGAAAAGAACACTTCTCATAAGGTGTCACTTATAGAGGGAATGTAAAAACCGTTACACTTGAACTGAATTACAAAACAGAACAGAGTCACACATGCAGAAAACACACTATGGCTGCTTAACAGGAAAGGTGAGGTGGGGTGATACATAAAACAAGAGTTTCAAATTAGCTCAGATTCCGTTCCATAAACCCAATATGTAATAGACAAGACCTACTCCTTGCTCAGAGAACTGGACTCAACACGCCCGATTCACCGCACAAGAATATATCTGACTAGTAATAATCTTAAAACCTATGTATTGATATCTCTCTGTTAGTGTGTCAAGTGGGTGTAAAGCGGCATAAACACAGCCGTGAAAAGCAGCTAAACCCCATTATAAAAATAAATTACTTTTAAAAACCCATGAAACAAAGACAGGGAAAGAGAGAGAAATTCTTACACAATTCGTTCAGGGGCTGTGATGCAACCTGGATTGACCATATCTAGACCCACAGCTGGATGAGACATAAGGGTGGACACTCTTGGGGCTGAGAGGTTTGGTGAGGTTGGGTGAGCAAACGCAGACCCTTTAAAGTAATACTGCGTGCTACCCATCGCATGGGTCCCAAATCTCCAGGTTCAAGGGCATCTTCCTACATCGAAAACATGCATGAGAAACCCAGAAGATGGTACACCGTGTGATGGGGAAAGGTTTCTAAAACGCACCTCATTTCTCATCTCCTTGTGCTCGGGTTCGCCATTCCAGCCACTTTACTAGCAATCTCCCTACTTGGAGCTTCAGCACCTCTAACCTCCTGTTCCGTACAGGTTGCAATTTGTCCTGAGGATGAACGGGAAGACGGGGAACCAATGAGAGACTAGCTCTTGGTGTTGGGACTGGCACAGGTCACTCTATTTTCCCATCAGGAAGAAGAATTAACCACAGGCTCAGCCTGCCCCCCGGAACCAGAACAGGGCCTGAAGCCATCCTGCACTTTTGCGGCCAGCTCCCAAAAAAGCGACTTGTAAAATGGAGCTTCAGGGCACTGCAATTCACAAACCTGCAGAGTTATAAATGATAACTCTCGTCCACAAATATATTGAGGGAAGGCAAAGAAGAGGATTTGAAATCAAGGCAGAATTGCAGGAAACAGATTTCAGGAGGTAGATTCGAATCGCCTTTAAAGCACATGAAAAGCGGCAAAACGTTGACAATGATGCCCTTGGCCAAAAAGGGCGTATGCGTTTTTTCCTGAATATATTCAAGAAAAAACGCACACGCCCTTTTTGGCCAACCAAGCAACCTGGAAAGGCAAATCAGCGCTACAAAGAAGTCTCGCTTCCCATCGGTCAAAAGGGCCATGCTGAAAAAAGTCTCAAAACCAGAAATGCAGGACAGGCCATGGAGAAATGGGAGCCTTGCTACACTGATGGGCGGGATGTAAATTGCCAACAGCCACTCTGGAGAAGGTTACGGTGTGTCCTGAAACATCTAAAAAACACAGCTTAGAGAGCATAGGGCACTTCCACGCATGGGGGGATAAAGTGGGAAAATTGAAAATCAGCAAGACACAAGCACCCCAAAGTTTAGGGCTGCTCTGTTGACAAGGAACTCCACTTCATTCCACCTTAAATATCCCAGGAAAGCGAAAAATGGATAAAAAAGTTGTGGTCCTTATGTACAATGGAATATCACTCAGCCATGAAATCAATGTCATAAGGCTAGTAGCAGCATGATGAGTCGATTTAGGTAAGACAATTCTAAGTGAAATAAGTCACACAGAAAAGAACACTTCTCATAAGGTGTCACTTATAGAGGGAATGTAAAAACCGTTACACTTGAACTGAATTACAAAACAGAACAGAGTCACACATGCAGAAAACACACTATGGCTGCTTAACGGGAAAGGTGAGGTGGGGTGATACATAAAACAAGAGTTTCAAATTAGCTCAGATTCCGTTCCATAAACCCAATATGTAATAGACAAGACCTACTCCTTGCTCAGAGAACTGGACTCAACACGCCCGATTCACCGCACAAGAATATATCTGACTAGTAATAATCTTAAAACCTATGTATTGATATCTCTCTGTTAGTGTGTCAAGTGGGTGTAAAGCGGCATAAACACAGCCGTGAAAAGCAGCTAAACCCCATTATAAAAATAAATTACTTTTAAAAACCCATGAAACAAAGACAGGGAAAGAGAGAGAAATTCTTACACAATTCGTTCAGGGGCTGTGATGCAACCTGGATTGACCATATCTAGACCCACAGCTGGATGAGACATAAGGGTGGACACTCTTGGGGCTGAGAGGTTTGGTGAGGTTGGGTGAGCAAACGCAGACCCTTTAAAGTAATACTGCGTGCTACCCATCGCATGGGTCCCAAATCTCCAGGTTCAAGGGCATCTTCCTACATCGAAAACATGCATGAGAAACCCAGAAGATGGTACACCGTGTGATGGGGAAAGGTTTCTAAAACGCACCTCATTTCTAATCTCCTTGTGCTCGGGTTCGCCATTCCAGCCACTTTACTAGCAATCTCCCTACTTGGAGCTTCAGCACCTCTAACCTCCTGTTCCGTACAGGTTGCAATTTGTCCTGAGGATGAACGGGAAGACGGGGAACCAATGAGAGACTAGCTCTTGGTGTTGGGACAGGCACAGGTCACTCTATTTTCCCATCAGGAAGAAGAATTAACCACAGGCTCAGCCTGCCCCCCGGAACCAGAACAGGGCCTGAAGCCATCCTGCACTTTTGCGGCCAGCTCCCAAAAAAGCGACTTGTAAAATGGAGCTTCAGGGCACTGCAATTCACAAACCTGCAGAGTTATAAATGATAACTCTCGTCCACAAATATATTGAGGGAAGGCAAAGAAGAGGATTTGAAATCAAGGCAGAATTGCAGGAAACAGATTTCAGCAGGTAGATTCGATTCGCCTTTAAAGCACATGAAAAGCGGCAAAACGTTGACAAAGATGCCCTTGGCCAAAAAGGGCGCATGCGTTTTTTCCTGAATATATTCAGGAAAAAACGCATGCGCCCTTTTTGGCCAACCAAGCAACCTGGAAAGGCAAATCAGCGCTACAAAGAAGTCTCGCTTCCCATCGGTCGAAAGGGCCATGCTGAAAAAAGGGTCAAAACCAGAAATGCAGGACAGGCCATGGAGAAATGGGAGCCTTGCTACACTGATGGGCGGGATGTAAATTGCCAACAGCCACTCTGGAGAAGTGTACGGTGTGTCCTGAAACATCTAAAAAACACAGCTTAGAGAGCATAGGGCACTTCCACGCATGGGGGGATAAAGTGGGAAAATTGAAAATCAGCAAGACACAAGCACCCCAAAGTTTAGGGCTGCTCTGTTGACAAGGACCTCCACTTCATTCCACCTTAAATATCCCAGGAAAGCGAAAAATGGATAAAAAAGTTGTGGTCCTTATGTACAATGGAATATCACTCAGCCATGAAATCAATGTCATAAGGCTAGTAGCAGCATGATGAGTAGATTTAGGTACGACGATTCTAAGTGAAATAAGTCACACAGAAAAGGACACTTCTCATAAGGTGTCACTTATAGAGGGAATGTAAAAACCGTTACACTTGAACTGAATTACAAAACAGAACAGAGTCACACATGCAGAAAACACACTATGGCTGCTTAACGGGAAAGGTGAGGTGGGGTGATACATAAAACAAGAGTTTCAAATTAGCTCAGATACCGTTCCATAAACCCAATATGTAATAGACAAGACCTACTCCTTGCTCAGAGAACTGGACTCAACACGCCCGATTCACCGCACAAGAATATATCTGACTAGTAATAATCTTAAAACCTATGTATTGATATCTCTCTGTTAGAGTGTCAAGTGGGTGTAAAGCGGCATAAACACAGCCGTGAAAAGCAGCTAAACCCCATTATAAAAATAAATTACTTTTAAAAACCCATGAAACAAAGACAGGGAAAGAGAGAGAAATTCTTACACAATTCGTTCAGGGGCTGTGATGCAACCTGGATTGACCATATCTAGACCCACAGCTGGATGAGACATAAGGGTGGACACTCTTGGGGCTGAGAGGTTTGGTGAGGTTGGGTGAGCAAACGCAGACCCTTTAAAGTAATACTGCGTGCTACCCATCGCATGGGTCCCAAATCTCCAGGTTCAAGGGCATCTTCCTACATCGAAAACATGCATGAGAAACCCAGAAGATGGTACACCGTGTGATGGGGAAAGGTTTCTAAAACGCACCTCATTTCTCATCTCCTTGTGCTCGGGTTCGCCATTCCAGCCACTTTACTAGCAATCTCCCTACTTGGAGCATCAGCACCTTTAACCTCCTGTTCCGTACAGGTCGCAATTTGTCCTGAGGATGAACGGGAAGACGGGGAACCAATGAGAGACTAGCTCTTGGTTTTGGGACAGGCAGAGGTCACTCTATTTTCCCATCAGGAAGAAGAATTAACCACAGGCTCAGCCTGCCCCCCGGAACCAGAAGAGGGCCTGAAGCCATCTTGCGCTTTTGCGGCCAGCTCCCAAAAAAGCGACTTTTAAAATGGAGCTTCAGGGCACTGCAATTCACAAACCTGCAGAGTTATAAATGATAACTCTCATCCACAAATATATTGAGGGAAGGCAAAGAAGAGGATTTGAAATCAAGGCAGAATTGCAGGAAACAGATTTCAGGAGGTAGATTCGAATCGCCTTTAAAGCACATGAAAAGCGGCAAAACGTTGACAATGATGCCCTTGGCCAAAAAGGGCGTATGCGTTTTTTCCTGAATATATTCAAGAAAAAACGCACACGCCCTTTTTGGCCAACCAAGCAACCTGGAAAGGCAAATCAGCGCTACAAAGAAGTCTCGCTTCCCATCGGTCAAAAGGGCCATGCTGAAAAAAGTCTCAAAACCAGAAATGCAGGACAGGCCATGGAGAAATGGGAGCCTTGCTACACTGATGGGCAGGATGTAAATTGCCAACAGCCACTCTGGAGAAGGTTACGGTGTGTCCTGAAACATCTAAAAAACACAGCTTAGAGAGCATAGGGCACTTCCACGCATGGGGGGATAAAGTGGGAAAATTGAAAATCAGCAAGACACAGGCACCCCAAAGTTTAGGGCTGCTCTGTTGACAAGGAACTCCACTTCATTCCACCTTAAATATCCCAGGAAAGCGAAAAATGGATAAAAAAGTTGTGGTCCTTATGTACAATGGAATATCACTCAGCCATGAAATCAATGTCATAAGGCTAGTAGCAGCATGATGAGTGGATTTAGGTAAGACGATTCTAAGTGAAATAAGTCACACAGAAAAGGACACTTCTCATAAGGTGTCACTTATAGAGGGAATGTAAAAACCGTTACACTTGAACTGAATTACAAAACAGAACAGAGTCACACATGCAGAAAACACACTATGGCTGCTTAACGGGAAAGGTGAGGTGGGGTGATACATAAAACAAGAGCTTCAAATCAGCTCAGATACCGTTCCATAAACCCAATATGTAATAGACAAGACCTACTCCTTGCTCAGAGAACTGGACTCAACACGCCCGATTCACCGCACCAGAATATATCTGACTAGTAATAATCTTAAAACCTATGTATTGATATCTCTCTGTTAGTGTGTCAAGTGGGTGTAAAGCGGCATAAACACAGCCGTGAAAAGCAGCTAAACCCCATTATAAAAATAAATTACTTTTAAAAACCCATGAAACAAAGACAGGGAAAGAGAGAGAAATTCTTACACAATTCGTTCAGGGGCTGTGATGCAACCTGGATTGACCATATCTAGACCCACAGCTGGATGAGACATAAGGGTGGACACTCTTGGGGCTGAGAGGTTTGGTGAGGTTGGGTGAGCAAACGCAGACCCTTTAAAGTAATACTGCGTGCTACCCATCGCATGGGTCCCAAATCTCCAGGTTCAAGGGCATCTTCCTACATCGAAAACATGCATGAGAAACCCAGAAGATGGTACACCGTGTGATGGGGAAAGGTTTCTAAAACGCACCTCATTTCTCATCTCCTTGTGCTCGGGTTCGCCATTCCAGCCACTTTACTAGCAATCTCCCTACTTGGAACCTCAGCACCTTTAACCTCCTGTTCCGAACAGGTTGCAATTTGTCCTGAGGATGAACGGGAAGACGGGGAACCAATGAGAGACTAGCTCTTGGTGTTGGGACAGGCACAGGTCACTCTATTTTCCCATCAGGAGGAAGAATTAACCACAGGCTCAGCCTGCCCCCCGGAACCAGAACAGGGCCTGAAGCCATCCTGCGCTTTTGCGGCCAGCTCCCCAAAAAGCGACTTGTAAAATGGAGCTTCAGGGCACTGCAATTCACAAACCTGCAGAGTTATAAATGATAACTCTCGTCCACAAATATATTGAGGGAAGGCAAAGAAGAGGATTTGAAATCAAGGCAGAATTGCAGGAAACAGATTTCAGGAGGTAGATTCGAATCGCCTTTAAAGCACATGAAAAGCGGCAAAACGTTGACAATGATGCCCTTGGCCAAAAAGGGCGTATGCGTTTTTTCCTGAATATATTCAAGAAAAAACGCACACGCCCTTTTTGGCCAACCAAGCAACCTGGAAAGGCAAATCAGCACTACAAAGAAGTCTCGCTTCCCATCGGTCAAAAGGGCCATGCTGAAAAAAGGGTCAAAACCAGAAATGCAGGACAGGCCATGGAGAAATGGGAGCCTTGCTACACTGATGGGCGGGATGTAAATTGCCAACAGCCACTCTGGAGAAGGGTACGGTGTGTCCTGAAACATCTAAAAAACACAGCTTAGAGAGCATAGGGCACTTCCACGCATGGGGGGATAAAGTGGGAAAATTGAAAATCAGCAAGACACAAGCACCCCAAAGTTTAGGGCTGCTCTGTTGACAAGGAACTCCACTTCATTCCACCTTAAATATCCCAGGAAAGCGAAAAATGGATAAAAAAGTTGTGGTCCTTATGTACAATGGAATAGCACTCAGCCATGAAATCAATGTCATAAGGCTAGTAGCAGCATGATGAGTCGATTTAGGTAAGACAATTCTAAGTGAAATAAGTCACACAGAAAAGAACACTTCTCATAAGGTGTCACTTATAGAGGGAATGTAAAAACCGTTACACTTGAACTGAATTACAAAACAGAACAGAGTCACACATGCAGAAAACACACTATGGCTGCTTAACGGGAAAGGTGAGGTGGGGTGATACATAAAACAAGAGTTTCAAATTAGCTCAGATTCCGTTCCATAAACCCAATATGTAATAGACAAGACCTACTCCTTGCTCAGAGAACTGGACTCAACACGCCCGATTCACCGCACAAGAATATATCTGACTAGTAATAATCTTAAAACCTATGTATTGATATCTCTCTGTTAGTGTGTCAAGTGGGTGTAAAGCGGCATAAACACAGCCGTGAAAAGCAGCTAAACCCCATTATAAAAATAAATTACTTTTAAAAACCCATGAAACAAAGACAGGGAAAGAGAGAGAAATTCTTACACAATTCGTTCAGGGGCTGTGATGCAACCTGGATTGACCATATCTAGACCCACAGCTGGATGAGACATAAGGGTGGACACTCTTGGGGCTGAGAGGTTTGGTGAGGTTGGGTGAGCAAACGCAGACCCTTTAAAGTAATACTGCGTGCTACCCATCGCATGGGTCCCAAATCTCCAGGTTCAAGGGCATCTTCCTACATCGAAAACATGCATGAGAAACCCAGAAGATGGTACACCGTGTGATGGGGAAAGGTTTCTAAAACGCACCTCATTTCTCATCTCCTTGTGCTCGGGTTCGCCATTCCAGCCACTTTACTAGCAATCTCCCTACTTGGAGCTTCAGCACCTCTAACCTCCTGTTCCGTACAGGTTGCAATTTGTCCTGAGGATGAACGGGAAGACGGGGAACCAATGAGAGACTAGCTCTTGGTGTTGGGACAGGCACAGGTCACTCTTTTTTCCCATCAGGAAGAAGAATTAACCACAGGCTCAGCCTGCCCCCCGGAACCAGAACAGGGCCTGAAGCCATCCTGCACTTTTGCGGCCAGCTCCCAAAAAAGCGACTTGTAAAATGGAGCTTCAGGGCACTGCAATTCACAAACCTGCAGAGTTATAAATGATAACTCTCGTCCACAAATATATTGAGGGAAGGCAAAGAAGAGGATTTGAAATCAAGGCAAAATTGCAGGAAACAGATTTCAGCAGGTAGATTCGATTCGCCTTTAAAGCACATGAAAAGCGGCAAAACGTTGACAAAGATGCCCTTGGCCAAAAAGGGCGCATGCGTTTTTTCCTGAATATATTCAGGAAAAAACGCATGCGCCCTTTTTGGCCAACCAAGCAACCTGGAAAGGCAAATCAGCGCTACAAAGAAGTCTCGCTTCCCATCGGTCAAAAGGGCCATGCTGAAAAAAGGGTCAAAACCAGAAATGCAGGACAGGCCATGGAGAAATGGGAGCCTTGCTACACTGATGGGCGGGATGTAAATTGCCAACAGCCACTCTGGAGAAGTGTACGGTGTGTCCTGAAACATCTAAAAAACACAGCTTAGAGAGCATAGGGCACTTCCACGCATGGGGGGATAAAGTGGGAAAATTGAAAATCAGCAAGACACAAGCACCCCAAAGTTTAGGGCTGCTCTGTTGACAAGGACCTCCACTTCATTCCACCTTAAATATCCCAGGAAAGCGAAAAATGGATAAAAAAGTTGTGGTCCTTATGTACAATGGAATATCACTCAGCCATGAAATCAATGTCATAAGGCTAGTAGCAGCATGATGAGTGGATTTAGGTACGACGATTCTAAGTGAAATAAGTCACACAGAAAAGGACACTTCTCATAAGGTGTCACTTATAGAGGGAATGTAAAAACCGTTACACTTGAACTGAATTACAAAACAGAACAGAGTCACACATGCAGAAAACACACTATGGCTGCTTAACGGGAAAGGTGAGGTGGGGTGATACATAAAACAAGAGTTTCAAATTAGCTCAGATACCGTTCCATAAACCCAATATGTAATAGACAAGACCTACTCCTTGCTCAGAGAACTGGACTCAAAACGCCCGATTCACCGCACAAGAATATATCTGACTAGTAATAATCTTAAAACCTATGTATTGATATCTCTCTGTTAGAGTGTCAAGTGGGTGTAAAGCGGCATAAACACAGCCGTGAAAAGCAGCTAAACCCCATTATAAAAATAAATTACTTTTAAAAACCCATGAAACAAAGACAGGGAAAGAGAGAGAAATTCTTACACAATTCGTTCAGGGGCTGTGATGCAACCTGGATTGACCATATCTAGACCCACAGCTGGATGAGACATAAGGGTGGACACTCTTGGGGCTGAGAGGTTTGGTGAGGTTGGGTGAGCAAACGCAGACCCTTTAAAGTAATACTGCGTGCTACCCATCGCATGGGTCCCAAATCTCCAGGTTCAAGGGCATCTTCCTACATCGAAAACATGCATGAGAAACCCAGAAGATGGTACACCGTGTGATGGGGAAAGGATTCTAAAACGCACCTCATTTCTCATCTCCTTGTGCTCGGGTTCGCCATTCCAGTCACTTTACTAGCAATCTCCCTACTTGGAGCATCAGCACCTTTAACCTCCTGTTCCGTACAGGTTGCAATTTGTCCTGAGGATGAACGGGAAGACGGGGAACCAATGAGAGACTAGCTCTTGGTGTTGGGACAGGTACAGGTCACTCTATTTTCCCATCAGGAAGAAGAATTAACCACAGGCTCAGCCTGCCCCCCGGAACCAGAACAGGGCCTGAAGCCATCCTGCGCTTTTGCGGCCAGCTCCCAAAAAAGCGACTTGTAAAATGGAGCTTCAGGGCACTGCAATTCACAAACCTGCAGAGTCATAAATGATAACTCTCGTCCACAAATATATTGAGGGAAGGCAAAGAAGAGGATTTGAAATCAAGGCAGAATTGCAGGAAACAGATTTCAGGAGGTAGATTCGAATCGCCTTTAAAGCACATGAAAAGCGGCAAAACGTTGACAATGATGCCCTTGGCCAAAAAGGGCGTATGCGTTTTTTCCTGAATATATTCAGGAAAAAACGCATACGCCCTTTTTGGCCAACCAAGCAACCTGGAAAGGCAAATCAGCGCTACAAAGAAGTCTCGCTTCCCATCGGTCAAAAGGGCCATGCTGAAAAAAGGGTCAAAACCATAAATGCAGGACAGGCCATGGAGAAATGGGAGCCTTGCTACACTGATGGGCGGGATGTAAATTGCCAACAGCCACTCTGGAGAAGTGTACGGTGTGTCCTGAAACATCTAAAAAACACAGCTTAGAGAGCATAGGGCACTTCCACACATGGGGGGATAAAGTGGGAAAATTGAAAATCAGCAAGACACAAGCACCCCAAAGTTTAGGGCTGCTCTGTTGACAAGGACCTCCACTTCATTCCACCTTAAATATCCCAGGAAAGCGAAAAATGGATAAAAAAGTTGTGGTCCTTATGTACAATGGAATATCACTCAGCCATGAAATCAATGTCATAAGGCTAGTAGCAGCATGATGAGTGGATTTAGGTACGACGATTCTAAGTGAAATAAGTCACACAGAAAAGGACACTTCTCATAAGGTGTCACTTATAGAGGGAATGTAAAAACCGTTACACTTGAACTGAATTACAAAACAGAACAGAGTCACACATGCAGAAAACACACTATGGCTGCTTAACGGGAAAGGTGAGGTGGGGTGATACATAAAACAAGAGTTTCAAATTAACTCAGATACCGTTCCATAAACCCAATATGTAATAGACAGGACCTACTCCTTGCTCAGAGAACTGGACTCAACACGCCCGATTCACCGCACAAGAATATATCTGACTAGTAATAATCTTAAAACCTATGTATTGATATCTCTCTGTTAGAGTGTCAAGTGGGTGTAAAGCGGCATAAACACAGCCGTGAAAAGCAGCTAAACCCCATTATAAAAATAAATTACTTTTAAAAACCCATGAAACAAAGACAGGGAAAGAGAGAGAAATTCTTACACAATTCGTTCAGGGGCTGTGATGCAACCTGGATTGACCATATCTAGACCCACAGCTGGATGAGACATAAGGGTGGACACTCTTGTGGCTGAGAGGTTTGGTGAGGTTGGGTGAGCAAACGCAGACCCTTTAAAGTAATACTGCGTGCTACCCATCGCATGGGTCCCAAATCTCCAGGTTCAAGGGCATCTTCCTACATCGAAAACATGCATGAGAAACCCAGAAGATGGTACACCGTGTGATGGGGAAAGGTTTCTAAAACGCACCTCATTTCTCATCTCCTTGTGCTCGGGTTCGCCATTCCAGCCACTTTACTAGCAATCTCCCTACTTGGAGCATCAGCACCTTTAACCTCCTGTTCCGTACAGGTTGCAATTTGTCCTGAGGATGAACGGGAAGACGGGAAACCAATGAGAGACTAGCTCTTGGTGTTGGGACAGGCACAGGTCACTCTATTTTCCCATCAGGAAGAAGAATTAACCACAGGCTCAGCCTGCCCCCCGGAACCAGAACAGGGCCTGAAGCCATCCTGCGCTTTTGCGGCCAGCTCCCAAAAAAGCGACTTGTAAAATGGAGCTTCAGGGCACTGCAATTCACAAACCTGCAGATTTATAAATGATAACTCTCGTCCACAAATATATTGAGGGAAGGCAAAGAAGAGGATTTGAAATCAAGGCAGAATTGCAGGAAACAGATTTCAGGAGGTAGATTCGAATCGCCTTTAAAGCACATGAAAAGCGGCAAAACGTTGACAATGACGCCCTTGGCCAAAAAGGGCGCATGCGTTTTTTCCTGAATATATTCAGGAAAAAACGCATGCGCCCTTTTTGGCCAACCAAGCAACCTGGAAAGGCAAATCAGCGCTACAAAGAAGTCTCGCTTCCCATCGGTCAAAAGGGCCATGCTGAAAAAAGGGTCAAAACCAGAAATGCAGGACAGGCCATGGAGAAATGGGAGCCTTGCTACACTGATGGGCGGGATGTAAATTGCCAACAGCCACTCTGGAGAAGTGTACGGTGTGTCCTGAAACATCTAAAAAACACAGCTTAGAGAGCATAGGGCACTTCCACGCATGGGGGGATAAAGTGGGAAAATTGAAAATCAGCAAGGCACAAGCACCCCAAAGTTTAGGGCTGCTCTGTTGACAAGGACCTCCACTTCATTCCACCTTAAATATCCCAGGAAAGCGAAAAATGGATAAAAAAGTTGTGGTCCTTATGTACAATGGAATATCACTCAGCCATGAAATCAATGTCATAAGGCTAGTAGCAGCATGATGAGTGGATTTAGGTAAGACGATTCTAAGTGAAATAAGTCACACAGAAAAGGACACTTCTCATAAGGTGTCACTTATAGAGGGAATGTAAAAACCGTTACACTTGAACTGAATTACAAAACAGAACAGAGTCACACATGCAGAAAACACACTATGGCTGCTTAACGGGAAAGGTGAGGTGGGGTGATACATAAAACAAGAGCTTCAAATTAGCTCAGATACCGTTCCATAAACCCAATATGTAATAGACAAGACCTACTCCTTGCTCAGAGAACTGGACTCAACACGCCCGATTCACCGCACCAGAATATATCTGACTAGTAATAATCTTAAAACCTATGTATTGATATCTCTCTGTTAGTGTGTCAAGTGGGTGTAAAGCGGCATAAACACAGCCGTGAAAAGCAGCTAAACCCCATTATAAAAATAAATTACTTTTAAAAACCCATGAAACAAAGACAGGGAAAGAGAGAGAAATTCTTACACAATTCGTTCAGGGGCTGTGATGCAACCTGGATTGACCATATCTAGACCCACAGCTGGATGAGACATAAGGGTGGACACTCTTGGGGCTGAGAGGTTTGGTGAGGTTGGGTGAGCAAACGCAGACCCTTTAAAGTAATACTGCGTGCTACCCATCGCATGGGTCCCAAATCTCCAGGTTCAAGGGCATCTTCCTACATCGAAAACATGCATGAGAAACCCAGAAGATGGTACACCGTGTGATGGGGAAAGGTTTCTAAAACGCACCTCATTTCTCATCTCCTTGTGCTCGGGTTCGCCATTCCAGTCACTTTACTAGCAATCTCCCTACTTGGAGCATCAGCACCTTTAACCTCCTGTTCCGTACAGGTTGCAATTTGTCCTGAGGATGAACGGGAAGACGGGGAACCAATGAGAGACTAGCTCTTGGTGTTGGGACAGGTACAGGTCACTCTATTTTCCCAACAGGAAGAAGAATTAACCACAGGCTCAGCCTGCCCCCCGGAACCAGAACAGGGCCTGAAGCCATCCTGCGCTTTTGCGGCCAGCTCCCAAAAAAGCGACTTGTAAAATGGAGCTTCAGGGCACTGCAATTCACAAACCTGCAGAGTCATAAATGATAACTCTCGTCCACAAATATATTGAGGGAAGGCAAAGAAGAGGATTTGAAATCAAGGCAGAATTGCAGGAAACAGATTTCAGGAGGTAGATTCGAATCGCCTTTAAAGCACATGAAAAGCGGCAAAACGTTGACAATGATGCCCTTGGCCAAAAAGGGCGTATGCGTTTTTTCCTGAATATATTCAGGAAAAAACGCATACGCCCTTTTTGGCCAACCAAGCAACCTGGAAAGGCAAATCAGCGCTACAAAGAAGTCTCGCTTCCCATCGGTCAAAAGGGCCATGCTGAAAAAAGGGTCAAAACCATAAATGCAGGACAGGCCATGGAGAAATGGGAGCCTTGCTACACTGATGGGCGGGATGTAAATTGCCAACAGCCACTCTGGAGAAGTGTACGGTGTGTCCTGAAACATCTAAAAAACACAGCTTAGAGAGCATAGGGCACTTCCACACATGGGGGGATAAAGTGGGAAAATTGAAAATCAGCAAGACACAAGCACCCCAAAGTTTAGGGCTGCTCTGTTGACAAGGACCTCCACTTCATTCCACCTTAAATATCCCAGGAAAGCGAAAAATGGATAAAAAAGTTGTGGTCCTTATGTACAATGGAATATCACTCAGCCATGAAATCAATGTCATAAGGCTAGTAGCAGCATGATGAGTGGATTTAGGTACGACGATTCTAAGTGAAATAAGTCACACAGAAAAGGACACTTCTCATAAGGTGTCACTTATAGAGGGAATGTAAAAACCGTTACACTTGAACTGAATTACAAAACAGAACAGAGTCACACATGCAGAAAACACACTATGGCTGCTTAACGGGAAAGGTGAGGTGGGGTGATACATAAAACAAGAGTTTTAAATTAACTCAGATACCGTTCCATAAACCCAATATGTAATAGACAGGACCTACTCCTTGCTCAGAGAACTGGACTCAACACGCCCGATTCACCGCACAAGAATATATCTGACTAGTAATAATCTTAAAACCTATGTATTGATATCTCTCTGTTAGAGTGTCAAGTGGGTGTAAAGCGGCATAAACACAGCCGTGAAAAGCAGCTAAACCCCATTATAAAAATAAATTACTTTTAAAAACCCATGAAACAAAGACAGGGAAAGAGAGAGAAATTCTTACACAATTCGTTCAGGGGCTGTGATGCAACCTGGATTGACCATATCTAGACCCACAGCTGGATGAGACATAAGGGTGGACACTCTTGTGGCTGAGAGGTTTGGTGAGGTTGGGTGAGCAAACGCAGACCCTTTAAAGTAATACTGCGTGCTACCCATCGCATGGGTCCCAAATCTCCAGGTTCAAGGGCATCTTCCTACATCGAAAACATGCATGAGAAACCCAGAAGATGGTACACCGTGTGATGGGGAAAGGTTTCTAAAACGCACCTCATTTCTCATCTCCTTGTGCTCGGGTTCGCCATTCCAGCCACTTTACTAGCAATCTCCCTACTTGGAGCATCAGCACCTTTAACCTCCTGTTCCGTACAGGTTGCAATTTGTCCTGAGGATGAACGGGAAGACGGGAAACCAATGAGAGACTAGCTCTTGGTGTTGGGACAGGCACAGGTCACTCTATTTTCCCATCAGGAAGAAGAATTAACCACAGGCTCAGCCTGCCCCCCGGAACCAGAACAGGGCCTGAAGCCATCCTGCGCTTTTGCGGCCAGCTCCCAAAAAAGCGACTTGTAAAATGGAGCTTCAGGGCACTGCAATTCACAAACCTGCAGATTTATAAATGATAACTCTCGTCCACAAATATATTGAGGGAAGGCAAAGAAGAGGATTTGAAATCAAGGCAGAATTGCAGGAAACAGATTTCAGGAGGTAGATTCGAATCGCCTTTAAAGCACATGAAAAGCGGCAAAACGTTGACAATGATGCCCTTGGCCAAAAAGGGCGTATGCGTATTTTCCTGAATATATTCAGTAAAAAAACGCATACGCCCTTTTTGGCCAACCAAGCAACCTGGAAAGGCAAATCAGCGCTACAAAGAAGTCTCGCTTCCCATCGGTCAAAAGGGCCATGCCGAAAAAAGTGTCAAAACCAGAAATGCAGGACAGGCCATGGAGAAATGGGAGCCTTGCTACACTGATGGGCGGGATGTAAATTGCCAACAGCCACTCTGGAGAAGTGTACGGTGTGTCCTGAAACATCTAAAAAACACAGCTTAGAGAGCATAGGGCACTTCCACGCATGGGGAGATAAAGTGGGAAAATTGAAAATCAGCAAGACACAAGCACCCCAAAGTTTAGGGCTGCTCTGTTGACAAGGACCTCCACTTCATTCCACCTTAAATATCCCAGGAAAGCGAAAAATGGATAAAAAAGTTGTGGTCCTTATGTACAATGGAATAGCACTCAGCCATGAAATCAATGTCTTAAGGCTAGTAGCAGCATGATGAGTGGAATTAGGTACGACGATTCTAAGTGAAATAAGTCACACAGAAAAGGACACTTCTCATAAGGTGTCACTTATAGAGGGAATGTAAAAACCGTTACACTTGAACTGAATTACAAAACAGAACAGAGTCACACATGCAGAAAACACACTATGGCTGCTTAACGCGAAAGGTGAGGTGGGGTGATACATAAAACAAGAGTTTCAAATTAGCTCAGATACCGTTCCATAAACCCAATATGTAATAGACAAGACCTACTCCTTGCTCAGAGAACTGGACTCAACACGCCCGATTCACCGCACAAGAATATATCTGACTAGTAATAATCTTAAAACCTATGTATTGATATCTCTCTGTTAGAGTGTCAAGTGGGTGTAAAGCGGCATAAACACAGCCGTGAAAAGCAGCTAAACCCCATTATAAAAATAAATTACTTTTAAAAACCCATGAAACAAAGACAGGGAAAGAGAGAGAAATTCTTACACAATTCGTTCAGGGGCTGTGATGCAACCTGGATTGACCATATCTAGACCCACAGCTGGATGAGACATAAGGGTGGACACTCTTGTGGCTGAGAGGTTTGGTGAGGTTGGGTGAGCAAACGCAGACCCTTTAAAGTAATACTGCGTGCTACCCATCGCATGGGTCCCAAATCTCCAGGTTCAAGGGCATCTTCCTACATCGAAAACATGCATGAGAAACCCAGAAGATGGTACACCGTGTGATGGGGAAAGGTTTCTAAAACGCACCTCATTTCTCATCTCCTTGTGCTCGGGTTCGCCATTCCAGCCACTTTACTAGCAATCTCCCTACTTGGAGCATCAGCACCTTTAACCTCCTGTTCCGTACAGGTTGCAATTTGTCCTGAGGATGAACGGGAAGACGGGAAACCAATGAGAGACTAGCTCTTGGTGTTGGGACAGGCACAGGTCACTCTATTTTCCCATCAGGAAGAAGAATTAACCACAGGCTCAGCCTGCCCCCCGGAACCAGAACAGGGCCTGAAGCCATCCTGCGCTTTTGCGGCCAGCTCCCAAAAAAGCGACTTGTAAAATGGAGCTTCAGGGCACTGCAATTCACAAACCTGCAGATTTATAAATGATAACTCTCGTCCACAAATATATTGAGGGAAGGCAAAGAAGAGGATTTGAAATCAAGGCAGAATTGCAGGAAACAGATTTCAGGAGGTAGATTCGAATCGCCTTTAAAGCACATGAAAAGCGGCAAAACGTTGACAATGATGCCCTTGGCCAAAAAGGGCGTATGCGTATTTTCCTGAATATATTCAGGAAAAAACGCATACGCCCTTTTTGGCCAACCAAGCAACCTGGAAAGGCAAATCAGCGCTACAAAGAAGTCTCGCTTCCCATCGGTCAAAAGGGCCATGCCGAAAAAAGTGTCAAAACCAGAAATGCAGGACAGGCCATGGAGAAATGGGAGCCTTGCTACACTGATGGGCGGGATGTAAATTGCCAACAGCCACTCTGGAGAAGTGTACGGTGTGTCCTGAAACATCTAAAAAACACAGCTTAGAGAGCATAGGGCACTTCCACGCATGGGGAGATAAAGTGGGAAAATTGAAAATCAGCAAGACACAAGCACCCCAAAGTTTAGGGCTGCTCTGTTGACAAGGACCTCCACTTCATTCCACCTTAAATATCCCAGGAAAGCGAAAAATGGATAAAAAAGTTGTGGTCCTTATGTACAATGGAATAGCACTCAGCCATGAAATCAATGTCTTAAGGCTAGTAGCAGCATGATGAGTGGATTTAGGTACGACGATTCTAAGTGAAATAAGTCACACAGAAAAGGACACTTCTCATAAGGTGTCACTTATAGAGGGAATGTAAAAACCGTTACACTTGAACTGAATTACAAAACAGAACAGAGTCACACATGCAGAAAACACACTATGGCTGCTTAACGCGAAAGGTGAGGTGGGGTGATACATAAAACAAGAGTTTCAAATTAGCTCAGATACCGTTCCATAAACCCAATATGTAATAGACAAGACCTACTCCTTGCTCAGAGAACTGGACTCAACACGCCCGATTCACCGCACAAGAATATATCTGACTAGTAATAATCTTAAAACCTATGTATTGATATCTCTCTGTTAGAGTGTCAAGTGGGTGTAAAGCGGCATAAACACAGCCGTGAAAAGCAGCTAAACCCCATTATAAAAATAAATTACTTTTAAAAACCCATGAAACAAAGACAGGGAAAGAGAGAGAAATTCTTACACAATTCGTTCAGGGGCTGTGATGCAACCTGGATTGACCATATCTAGACCCACAGCTGGATGAGACATAAGGGTGGACACTCTTGGGGCTGAGAGGTTTGGTGAGGTTGGGTGAGCAAACGCAGACCCTTTAAAGTAATACTGCGTGCTACCCATCGCATGGGTCCCAAATCTCCAGGTTCAAGGGCATCTTCCTACATCGAAAACATGCATGAGAAACCCAGAAGATGGTACACCGTGTGATGGGGAAAGGTTTCTAAAACGCACCTCATTTCTCATCTCCTTGTGCTCGGGTTCGCCATTCCAGCCACTTTACTAGCAATCTCCCTACTTGGAGCATCAGCACCTTTAACCTCCTGTTCCGTACAGGTTGCAATTTGTCCTGAGGATGAACGGGAAGACGGGGAACCAATGAGAGACTAGCTCTTGGTGTTGGGACAGGCACAGGTCACTCTATTTTCCCATCAGGAAGAAGAATTAACCACAGGCTCAGCCTGCCCCCCGGAACCAGAACAGGGCCTGAAGCCATCCTGCGCTTTTGCGGCCAGCTCCCAAAAAAGCGACTTGTAAAATGGAGCTTCAGGGCACTGCAATTCACAAACCTGCAGAGTTATAAATGATAACTCTCGTCCACAAATATATTGAGGGAAGGCAAAGAAGAGGATTTGAAATCAAGGCAGAATTGCAGGAAACAGATTTCAGGAGGTAGATTCGATTCGCCTTTAAAGCACATGAAAAGCGGCAAAACGTTGACAATGATGCCCTTGGCCAAAAAGGGCGCATGCGTTTTTTCCTGAATATATTCAGGAAAAAACGCATGCGCCCTTTTTGGCCAACCAAGCAACCTGGAAAGGCAAATCAGCGCTACAAAGAAGTCTCGCTTCCCATCGGTCGAAAGGGCCATGCTGAAAAAAGGGTCAAAACCAGAAATGCAGGACAGGCCATGGAGAAATGGGAGCCTTGCTACACTGATGGGCGGGATGTAAATTGCCAACAGCCACTCTGGAGAAGTGTACGGTGTGTCCTGAAACATCTAAAAAACACAGCTTAGAGAGCATAGGGCACTTCCACGCATGGGGGGATAAAGTGGGAAAATTGAAAATCAGCAAGACACAAGCACCCCAAAGTTTAGGGCTGCTCTGTTGACAAGGACCTCCACTTCATTCCACCTTAAATATCCCAGGAAAGCGAAAAATGGATAAAAAAGTTGTGGTCCTTATGTACAATGGAATATCACTCAGCCATGAAATCAATGTCATAAGGCTAGTAGCAGCATGATGAGTCGATTTAGGTAAGACGATTCTAAGTGAAATAAGTCACACAGAAAAGAACACTTCTCATAAGGTGTCACTTATAGAGGGAATGTAAAAACCGTTACACTTGAACTGAATTACAAAACAGAACAGAGTCACACATGCAGAAAACACACTATGGCTGCTTAACGGGAAAGGTGAGGTGGGGTGATACATAAAACAAGAGTTTCAAATTAGCTCAGATTCCGTTCCATAAACCCAATATGTAATAGACAAGACCTACTCCTTGCTCAGAGAACTGGACTCAACACGCCCGATTCACCGCACAAGAATATATCTGACTAGTAATAATCTTAAAACCTATGTATTGATATCTCTCTGTTAGTGTGTCAAGTGGGTGTAAAGCGGCATAAACACAGCCGTGAAAAGCAGCTAAACCCCATTATAAAAATAAATTACTTTTAAAAACCCATGAAACAAAGACAGGGAAAGAGAGAGAAATTCTTACACAATTCGTTCAGGGGCTGTGATGCAACCTGGATTGACCATATCTAGACCCACAGCTGGATGAGACATAAGGGTGGACACTCTTGGGGCTGAGAGGTTTGGTGAGGTTGGGTGAGCAAACGCAGACCCTTTAAAGTAATACTGCGTGCTACCCATCGCATGGGTCCCAAATCTCCAGGTTCAAGGGCATCTTCCTACATCGAAAACATGCATGAGAAACCCAGAAGATGGTACACCGTGTGATGGGGAAAGGTTTCTAAAACGCACCTCATTTCTCATCTCCTTGTGCTCGGGTTCGCCATTCCAGCCACTTTACTAGCAATCTCCCTACTTGGAGCTTCAGCACCTTTAACCTCCTGTTCCGTACAGGTTGCAATTTGTCCTGAGGATGAACGGGAAGACGGGGAACCAATGAGAGACTAGCTCTTGGTGTTGGGACAGGCACAGGTCACTCTATTTTCCCATCAGGAAGAAGAATTAACCACAGGCTCAGCCTGCCCCCCGGAACCAGAACAGGGCCTGAAGCCATCCTGCGCTTTTGCGGCCAGCTCCCAAAAAAGCGACTTGTAAAATGGAGCTTCAGGGCACTGCAATTCACAAACCTGCAGAGTTATAAATGATAACTCTCGTCCACAAATATATTGAGGGAAGGCAAAGAAGAGGATTTGAAATCAAGGCAGAATTGCAGGAAACAGATTTCAGGAGGTAGATTCGATTCGCCTTTAAAGCACATGAAAAGCGGCAAAACGTTGACAATGATGCCCTTGGCCAAAAAGGGCGCATGCGTTTTTTCCTGAATATATTCAGGAAAAAACGCATGCGCCCTTTTTGGCCAACCAAGCAACCTGGAAAGGCAAATCAGCGCTACAAAGAAGTCTCGCTTCCCATCGGTCGAAAGGGCCATGCTGAAAAAAGGGTCAAAACCAGAAATGCAGGACAGGCCATGGAGAAATGGGAGCCTTGCTACACTGATGGGCGGGATGTAAATTGCCAACAGCCACTCTGGAGAAGTGTACGGTGTGTCCTGAAACATCTAAAAAACACAGCTTAGAGAGCATAGGGCACTTCCACGCATGGGGGGATAAAGTGGGAAAATTGAAAATCAGCAAGACACAAGCACCCCAAAGTTTAGGGCTGCTCTGTTGACAAGGACCTCCACTTCATTCCACCTTAAATATCCCAGGAAAGCGAAAAATGGATAAAAAAGTTGTGGTCCTTATGTACAATGGAATATCACTCAGCCATGAAATCAATGTCATAAGGCTAGTAGCAGCATGATGAGTGGATTTAGGTACGACGATTCTAAGTGAAATAAGTCACACAGGAAAGGACACTTCTCATAAGGTGTCACTTATAGAGGGAATGTAAAAACCGTTACACTTGAACTGAATTACAAAACAGAACAGAGTCACACATGCAGAAAACACACTATGGCTGCTTAACGGGAAAGGTGAGGTGGGGTGATACATAAAACAAGAGTTTCAAATTAGCTCAGATACCGTTCCATAAACCCAATATGTAATAGACAAGACCGACTCCTTGCTCAGAGAACTGGACTCAACACGCCCGATTCACCGCACAAGAATATATCTGACTAGTAATAATCTTAAAACCTATGTATTGATATCTCTCTGTTAGAGTGTCAAGTGGGTGTAAAGCGGCATAAACACAGCCGTGAAAAGCAGCTAAACCCCATTATAAAAATAAATTACTTTTAAAAACCCATGAAACAAAGACAGGGAAAGAGAGAGAACTTCTTACACAATTCGTTCAGGGGCTGTGATGCAACCTGGATTGACCATATCTAGACCCACAGCTGGATGAGACATAAGGGTGGACACTCTTGGGGCTGAGAGGTTTGGTGAGGTTGGGTGAGCAAACGCAGACCCTTTAAAGTAATACTGCGTGCTACCCATCGCATGGGTCCCAAATATCCAGGTTCAAGGGCATCTTCCTACATCGAAAACATGCATGAGAAACCCAGAAGATGGTACACCGTGTGATGGGGAAAGGTTTCTAAAACGCACCTCATTTCTCATCTCCTTGTGCTCGGGTTCGCCATTCCAGCCACTTTACTAGCAATCTCCCTACTTGGAGCATCAGCACCTTTAACCTCCTGTTCCGTACAGGTCGCAATTTGTCCTGAGGATGAACGGGAAGACGGGGAACCAATGAGAGACTAGCTCTTGGTTTTGGGACAGGCAGAGGTCACTCTATTTTCCCATCAGGAAGAAGAATTAACCACAGGCTCAGCCTGCCCCCCGGAACCAGAAGAGGGCCTGAAGCCATCTTGCGCTTTTGCGGCCAGCTCCCAAAAAAGCGACTTTTAAAATGGAGCTTCAGGGCACTGCAATTCACAAACCTGCAGAGTTATAAATGATAACTCTCATCCACAAATATATTGAGGGAAGGCAAAGAAGAGGATTTGAAATCAAGGCAGAATTGCAGGAAGCAGATTTCAGGAGGTAGATTCGAATCGCCTTTAAAGCACATGAAAAGCGGCAAAACGTTGACAATGATGCCCTTGGCCAAAAAGGGCGCATGCGTTTTTTCCTGAATATATTCAGGAAAAAACGCATGCGCCCTTTTTGGCCAACCAAGCAACCTGGAAAGGCAAATCAGCGCTACAAAGAAGTCTCGCTTCCCATCGGTCGAAAGGGCCATGCTGAAAAAAGGGTCAAAACCAGAAATGCAGGACAGGCCATGGAGAAATGGGAGCCTTGCTACACTGATGGGCGGGATGTAAATTGACAACAGCCACTCTGGAGAAGGGTACGGTGTGTCCTGAAACATCTAAAAAACACAGCTTAGAGAGCATAGGGCACTTCCACGCATGGGGGGATAAAGTGGGAAAATTGAAAATCAGCAAGACACAAGCACCCCAAAGTTTAGGGCTGCTCTGTTGACAAGGAACTCCACTTCATTCCACCTTAAATATCCCAGGAAAGCGAAAAATGGATAAAAAAGTTGTGGTCCTTATGTACAATGGAATATCACTCAGCCATGAAATCAATGTCATAAGGCTAGTAGCAGCATGATGAGTGGATTTAGGTACGACGATTCTAAGTGAAATAAGTCACACAGGAAAGGACACTTCTCATAAGGTGTCACTTATAGAGGGAATGTAAAAACCGTTACACTTGAACTGAATTACAAAACAGAACAGAGTCACACATGCAGAAAACACACTATGGCTGCTTAACGGGAAAGTTGAGGTGGGGTGATACATAAAACAAGAGTTTCAAATTAGCTCAGATACCGTTCCATAAACCCAATATGTAATAGACAAGACCTACTCCTTGCTCAGAGAACTGGACTCAACACGCCCGATTCACCGCACAAGAATATATCTGACTAGTAATAATCTTAAAACCTATGTATTGATATCTCTCTGTTAGAGTGTCAAGTGGGTGTAAAGCGGCATAAACACAGCCGTGAAAAGCAGCTAAACCCCATTATAAAAATAAATTACTTTTAAAAACCCATGAAACAAAGACAGGGAAAGACAGAGAAATTCTTACACAATTCGTTCAGGGGCTGTGATGCAACCTGGATTGACCATATCTAGACCCACAGCTGGATGAGACATAAGGGTGGACACTCTTGGGGCTGAGAGGTTTGGTGAGGTTGGGTGAGCAAACGCAGACCCTTTAAAGTAATACTGCGTGCTACCCATCGCATGGGTCCCAAATCTCCAGGTTCAAGGGCATCTTCCTACATCGAAAACATGCATGAGAAACCCAGAAGATGGTACACCGTGTGATGGGGAAAGGTTTCTAAAACGCACCTCATTTCTCATCTCCTTGTGCTCGGGTTCGCCATTCCAGCCACTTTACTAGCAATCTCCCTACTTGGAGCATCAGCACCTTTAACCTCCTGTTCCGTACAGGTCGCAATTTGTCCTGAGGATGAACGGGAAGACGGGGAACCAATGAGAGACTAGCTCTTGGTTTTGGGACAGGCAGAGGTCACTCTATTTTCCCATCAGGAAGAAGAATTAACCACAGGCTCAGCCTGACCCCCGGAACCAGAAGAGGGCCTGAAGCCATCTTGCGCTTTTGCGGCCAGCTCCCAAAAAAGCGACTTGTAAAATGGAGCTTCAGGGCACTGCAATTCACAAACCTGCAGAGTTATAAATGATAACTCTCATCCACAAATATATTGAGGGAAGGCAAAGAAGAGGATTTGAAATCAAGGCAGAATTGCAGGAAGCAGATTTCAGGAGGTAGATTCGAATCGCCTTTAAAGCACATGAAAAGCGGCAAAACGTTGACAATGATGCCCTTGGCCAAAAAGGGCGCATGCGTTTTTTCCTGAATATATTCAGGAAAAAACGCATGCGCCCTTTTTGGCCAACCAAGCAACCTGGAAAGGCAAATCAGCGCTACAAAGAAGTCTCGCTTCCCATCGGTCGAAAGGGCCATGCTGAAAAAAGGGTCAAACCCAGAAATGCAGGACAGGCCATGGAGAAATGGGAGCCTTGCTACACTGATGGGCGGGATGTAAATTGACAACAGCCACTCTGGAGAAGGGTATGGTGTGTCCTGAAACATCTAAAAAATACAGCTTAGAGAGCATAGGGCACTTCCACGCATGGGGGGATAAAGTGGGAAAATTGAAAATCAGCAAGACACAAGCACCCCAAAGTTTAGGGCTGCTCTGTTGACAAGGACCTCCACTTCATTCCACCTTAAATATCCCAGGAAAGCGAAAAATGGATAAAAAAGTTGTGGTCCTTATGTACAATGGAATATCACTCAGCCATGAAATCAATGTCATAAGGCTAGTAGCAGCATGATGAGTGGATTTAGGTACGACGATTCTAAGTGAAATAAGTCACACAGAAAAGGACACTTCTCATAAGGTGTCACTTATACAGGGAATGTAAAAACCGTTACACTTGAACTGAATTACAAAACAGAACAGAGTCACACATGCAGAAAACACACTATGGCTGCTTAACGGGAAAGGTGAGGTGGGGTGATACATAAAACAAGAGTTTCAAATTAGCTCAGATACCGTTCCATAAACCCAATATGTAATAGACAAGACCGACTCCTTGCTCAGAGAACTGGACTCAACACGCCCGATTCACCGCACAAGAATATATCTGACTAGTAATAATCTTAAAACCTATGTATTGATATCTCTCTGTTAGAGTGTCAAGTGGGTGTAAAGCGGCATAAACACAGCCGTGAAAAGCAGCTAAACCCCATTATAAAAATAAATTACTTTTAAAAACCCATGAAACAAAGACAGGGAAAGAGAGAGAACTTCTTACACAATTCGTTCAGGGGCTGTGATGCAACCTGGATTGACCATATCTAGACCCACAGCTGGATGAGACATAAGGGTGGACACTCTTGGGGCTGAGAGGTTTGGTGAGGTTGGGTGAGCAAACGCAGACCCTTTAAAGTAATACTGCGTGCTACCCATCGCATGGGTCCCAAATCTCCAGGTTCAAGGGCATCTTCCTACATCGAAAACATGCATGAGAAACCCAGAAGATGGTACACCGTGTGATGGGGAAAGGTTTCTAAAACGCACCTCATTTCTCATCTCCTTGTGCTCGGGTTCGCCATTCCAGCCACTTTACTAGCAATCTCCCTACTTGGAGCATCAGCACCTTTAACCTCCTGTTCCGTACAGGTCGCAATTTGTCCTGAGGATGAACGGGAAGACGGGGAACCAATGAGAGACTAGCTCTTGGTTTTGGGACAGGCAGAGGTCACTCTATTTTCCCATCAGGAAGAAGAATTAACCACAGGCTCAGCCTGCCCCCCGGAACCAGAAGAGGGCCTGAAGCCATCTTGCGCTTTTGCGGCCAGCTCCCAAAAAAGCGACTTTTAAAATGGAGCTTCAGGGCACTGCAATTCACAAACCTGCAGAGTTATAAATGATAACTCTCATCCACAAATATATTGAGGGAAGGCAAAGAAGAGGATTTGAAATCAAGGCAGAATTGCAGGAAGCAGATTTCAGGAGGTAGATTCGAATCGCCTTTAAAGCACATGAAAAGCGGCAAAACGTTGACAATGATGCCCTTGGCCAAAAAGGGCGCATGCGTTTTTTCCTGAATATATTCAGGAAAAAACGCATGCGCCCTTTTTGGCCAACCAAGCAACCTGGAAAGGCAAATCAGCGCTACAAAGAAGTCTCGCGTCCCATCGGTCGAAAGGGCCATGCTGAAAAAAGGGTCAAAACCAGAAATGCAGGACAGGCCATGGAGAAATGGGAGCCTTGCTACACTGATGGGCGGGATGTAAATTGACAACAGCCACTCTGGAGAAGGGTACGGTGTGTCCTGAAACATCTAAAAAACACAGCTTAGAGAGCATAGGGCACTTCCACGCATGGGGGGATAAAGTGGGAAAATTGAAAATCAGCAAGACACAAGCACCCCAAAGTTTAGGGCTGCTCTGTTGACAAGGAACTCCACTTCATTCCACCTTAAATATCCCAGGAAAGCGAAAAATGGATAAAAAAGTTGTGGTCCTTATGTACAATGGAATATCACTCAGCCATGAAATCAATGTCATAAGGCTAGTAGCAGCATGATGAGTGGATTTAGGTACGACGATTCTAAGTGAAATAAGTCACACAGGAAAGGACACTTCTCATAAGGTGTCACTTATAGAGGGAATGTAAAAACCGTTACACTTGAACTGAATTACAAAACAGAACAGAGTCACACATGCAGAAAACACACTATGGCTGCTTAACGGGAAAGTTGAGGTGGGGTGATACATAAAACAAGAGTTTCAAATTAGCTCAGATACCGTTCCATAAACCCAATATGTAATAGACAAGACCTACTCCTTGCTCAGAGAACTGGACTCAACACGCCCGATTCACCGCACAAGAATATATCTGACTAGTAATAATCTTAAAACCTATGTATTGATATCTCTCTGTTAGAGTGTCAAGTGGGTGTAAAGCGGCATAAACACAGCCGTGAAAAGCAGCTAAACCCCATTATAAAAATAAATTACTTTTAAAAACCCATGAAACAAAGACAGGGAAAGACAGAGAAATTCTTACACAATTCGTTCAGGGGCTGTGATGCAACCTGGATTGACCATATCTAGACCCACAGCTGGATGAGACATAAGGGTGGACACTCTTGGGGCTGAGAGGTTTGGTGAGGTTGGGTGAGCAAACGCAGACCCTTTAAAGTAATACTGCGTGCTACCCATCGCATGGGTCCCAAATCTCCAGGTTCAAGGGCATCTTCCTACATCGAAAACATGCATGAGAAACCCAGAAGATGGTACACCGTGTGATGGGGAAAGGTTTCTAAAACGCACCTCATTTCTCATCTCCTTGTGCTCGGGTTCGCCATTCCAGCCACTTTACTAGCAATCTCCCTACTTGGAGCATCAGCACCTTTAACCTCCTGTTCCGTACAGGTCGCAATTTGTCCTGAGGATGAACGGGAAGACGGGGAACCAATGAGAGACTAGCTCTTGGTTTTGGGACAGGCAGAGGTCACTCTATTTTCCCATCAGGAAGAAGAATTAACCACAGGCTCAGCCTGACCCCCGGAACCAGAAGAGGGCCTGAAGCCATCTTGCGCTTTTGCGGCCAGCTCCCAAAAAAGCGACTTTTAAAATGGAGCTTCAGGGCACTGCAATTCACAAACCTGCAGAGTTATAAATGATAACTCTCATCCACAAATATATTGAGGGAAGGCAAAGAAGAGGATTTGAAATCAAGGCAGAATTGCAGGAAGCAGATTTCAGGAGGTAGATTCGAATCGCCTTTAAAGCACATGAAAAGCGGCAAAACGTTGACAATGATGCCCTTGGCCAAAAAGGGCGCATGCGTTTTTTCCTGAATATATTCAGGAAAAAACGCATGCGCCCTTTTTGGCCAACCAAGCAACCTGGAAAGGCAAATCAGCGCTACAAAGAAGTCTCGCTTCCCATCGGTCGAAAGGGCCATGCTGAAAAAAGGGTCAAAACCAGAAATGCAGGACAGGCCATGGAGAAATGGGAGCCTTGCTACACTGATGGGCGGGATGTAAATTGACAACAGCCACTCTGGAGAAGGGTATGGTGTGTCCTGAAACATCTAAAAAATACAGCTTAGAGAGCATAGGGCACTTCCACGCATGGGGGGATAAAGTGGGAAAATTGAAAATCAGCAAGACACAAGCACCCCAAAGTTTAGGGCTGCTCTGTTGACAAGGACCTCCACTTCATTCCACCTTAAATATCCCAGGAAAGCGAAAAATGGATAAAAAAGTTGTGGTCCTTATGTACAATGGAATATCACTCAGCCATGAAATCAATGTCATAAGGCTAGTAGCAGCATGATGAGTGGATTTAGGTACGACGATTCTAAGTGAAATAAGTCACACAGAAAAGGACACTTCTCATAAGGTGTCACTTATACAGGGAATGTAAAAACCGTTACACTTGAACTGAATTACAAAACAGAACAGAGTCACACATGCAGAAAACACACTATGGCTGCTTAACGGGAAAGGTGAGGTGGGGTGATACATAAAACAAGAGTTTCAAATTAGCTCAGATACCGTTCCATAAACCCAATATGTAATAGACAAGACCGACTCCTTGCTCAGAGAACTGGACTCAACACGCCCGATTCACCGCACAAGAATATATCTGACTAGTAATAATCTTAAAACCTATGTATTGATATCTCTCTGTTAGAGTGTCAAGTGGGTGTAAAGCGGCATAAACACAGCCGTGAAAAGCAGCTAAACCCCATTATAAAAATAAATTACTTTTAAAAACCCATGAAACAAAGACAGGGAAAGAGAGAGAACTTCTTACACAATTCGTTCAGGGGCTGTGATGCAACCTGGATTGACCATATCTAGACCCACAGCTGGATGAGACATAAGGGTGGACACTCTTGGGGCTGAGAGGTTTGGTGAGGTTGGGTGAGCAAACGCAGACCCTTTAAAGTAATACTGCGTGCTACCCATCGCATGGGTCCCAAATCTCCAGGTTCAAGGGCATCTTCCTACATCGAAAACATGCATGAGAAACCCAGAAGATGGTACACCGTGTGATGGGGAAAGGTTTCTAAAACGCACCTCATTTCTCATCTCCTTGTGCTCGGGTTCGCCATTCCAGCCACTTTACTAGCAATCTCCCTACTTGGAGCATCAGCACCTTTAACCTCCTGTTCCGTACAGGTCGCAATTTGTCCTGAGGATGAACGGGAAGACGGGGAACCAATGAGAGACTAGCTCTTGGTTTTGGGACAGGCAGAGGTCACTCTATTTTCCCATCAGGAAGAAGAATTAACCACAGGCTCAGCCTGCCCCCCGGAACCAGAAGAGGGCCTGAAGCCATCTTGCGCTTTTGCGGCCAGCTCCCAAAAAAGCGACTTTTAAAATGGAGCTTCAGGGCACTGCAATTCACAAACCTGCAGAGTTATAAATGATAACTCTCATCCACAAATATATTGAGGGAAGGCAAAGAAGAGGATTTGAAATCAAGGCAGAATTGCAGGAAGCAGATTTCAGGAGGTAGATTCGAATCGCCTTTAAAGCACATGAAAAGCGGCAAAACGTTGACAATGATGCCCTTGGCCAAAAAGGGCGCATGCGTTTTTTCCTGAATATATTCAGGAAAAAACGCATGCGCCCTTTTTGGCCAACCAAGCAACCTGGAAAGGCAAATCAGCGCTACAAAGAAGTCTCGCTTCCCATCGGTCGAAAGGGCCATGCTGAAAAAAGGGTCAAAACCAGAAATGCAGGACAGGCCATGGAGAAATGGGAGCCTTGCTACACTGATGGGCGGGATGTAAATTGACAACAGCCACTCTGGAGAAGGGTACGGTGTGTCCTGAAACATCTAAAAAACACAGCTTAGAGAGCATAGGGCACTTCCACGCATGGGGGGATAAAGTGGGAAAATTGAAAATCAGCAAGACACAAGCACCCCAAAGTTTAGGGCTGCTCTGTTGACAAGGAACTCCACTTCATTCCACCTTAAATATCCCAGGAAAGCGAAAAATGGATAAAAAAGTTGTGGTCCTTATGTACAATGGAATATCACTCAGCCATGAAATCAATGTCATAAGGCTAGTAGCAGCATGATGAGTGGATTTAGGTACGACGATTCTAAGTGAAATAAGTCACACAGGAAAGGACACTTCTCATAAGGTGTCACTTATAGAGGGAATGTAAAAACCGTTACACTTGAACTGAATTACAAAACAGAACAGAGTCACACATGCAGAAAACACACTATGGCTGCTTAACGGGAAAGTTGAGGTGGGGTGATACATAAAACAAGAGTTTCAAATTAGCTCAGATACCGTTCCATAAACCCAATATGTAATAGACAAGACCTACTCCTTGCTCAGAGAACTGGACTCAACACGCCCGATTCACCGCACAAGAATATATCTGACTAGTAATAATCTTAAAACCTATGTATTGATATCTCTCTGTTAGAGTGTCAAGTGGGTGTAAAGCGGCATAAACACAGCCGTGAAAAGCAGCTAAACCCCATTATAAAAATAAATTACTTTTAAAAACCCATGAAACAAAGACAGGGAAAGACAGAGAAATTCTTACACAATTCGTTCAGGGGCTGTGATGCAACCTGGATTGACCATATCTAGACCCACAGCTGGATGAGACATAAGGGTGGACACTCTTGGGGCTGAGAGGTTTGGTGAGGTTGGGTGAGCAAACGCAGACCCTTTAAAGTAATACTGCGTGCTACCCATCGCATGGGTCCCAAATCTCCAGGTTCAAGGGCATCTTCCTACATCGAAAACATGCATGAGAAACCCAGAAGATGGTACACCGTGTGATGGGGAAAGGTTTCTAAAACGCACCTCATTTCTCATCTCCTTGTGCTCGGGTTCGCCATTCCAGCCACTTTACTAGCAATCTCCCTACTTGGAGCATCAGCACCTTTAACCTCCTGTTCCGTACAGGTCGCAATTTGTCCTGAGGATGAACGGGAAGACGGGGAACCAATGAGAGACTAGCTCTTGGTTTTGGGACAGGCAGAGGTCACTCTATTTTCCCATCAGGAAGAAGAATTAACCACAGGCTCAGCCTGACCCCCGGAACCAGAAGAGGGCCTGAAGCCATCTTGCGCTTTTGCGGCCAGCTCCCAAAAAAGCGACTTTTAAAATGGAGCTTCAGGGCACTGCAATTCACAAACCTGCAGAGTTATAAATGATAACTCTCATCCACAAATATATTGAGGGAAGGCAAAGAAGAGGATTTGAAATCAAGGCAGAATTGCAGGAAGCAGATTTCAGGAGGTAGATTCGAATCGCCTTTAAAGCACATGAAAAGCGGCAAAACGTTGACAATGATGCCCTTGGCCAAAAAGGGCGCATGCGTTTTTTCCTGAATATATTCAGGAAAAAACGCATGCGCCCTTTTTGGCCAACCAAGCAACCTGGAAAGGCAAATCAGCGCTACAAAGAAGTCTCGCTTCCCATCGGTCGAAAGGGCCATGCTGAAAAAAGGGTCAAAACCAGAAATGCAGGACAGGCCATGGAGAAATGGGAGCCTTGCTACACTGATGGGCGGGATGTAAATTGACAACAGCCACTCTGGAGAAGGGTACGGTGTGTCCTGAAACATCTAAAAAATACAGCTTAGAGAGCATAGGGCACTTCCACGCATGGGGGGATAAAGTGGGAAAATTGAAAATCAGCAAGACACAAGCACCCCAAAGTTTAGGGCTGCTCTGTTGACAAGGACCTCCACTTCATTCCACCTTAAATATCCCAGGAAAGCGAAAAATGGATAAAAAAGTTGTGGTCCTTATGTACAATGGAATATCACTCAGCCATGAAATCAATGTCATAAGGCTAGTAGCAGCATGATGAGTGGATTTAGGTACGACGATTCTAAGTGAAATAAGTCACACAGAAAAGGACACTTCTCATAAGGTGTCACTTATAGAGGGAATGTAAAAACCGTTACACTTGAACTGAATTACAAAACAGAACAGAGTCACACATGCAGAAAACACACTATGGCTGCTTAACGGGAAAGGTGAGGTGGGGTGATACATAAAACAAGAGTTTCAAATTAGCTCAGATTCCGTTCCATAAACCCAATATGTAATAGACAAGACCTACTCCTTGCTCAGAGAACTGGACTCAACACGCCCGATTCACCGCACAAGAATATATCTGACTAGTAATAATCTTAAAACCTATGTATTGATATCTCTCTGTTAGTGTGTCAAGTGGGTGTAAAGCGGCATAAACACAGCCGTGAAAAGCAGCTAAACCCCATTATAAAAATAAATTACTTTTAAAAACCCATGAAACAAAGACAGGGAAAGACAGAGAAATTCTTACACAATTCGTTCAGGGGCTGTGATGCAACCTGGATTGACCATATCTAGACCCACAGCTGGATGAGACATAAGGGTGGACACTCTTGGGGCTGAGAGGTTTGGTGAGGTTGGGTTAGCAAACGCAGACCCTTTAAAGTAATACTGCGTGCTACCCATCGCATGGGTCCCAAATCTCCAGGTTCAAGGGCATCTTCCTACATCGAAAACATGCATGAGAAACCCAGAAGATGGTACACCGTGTGATGGGGAAAGGTTTCTAAAACGCACCTCATTTCTCATCTCCTTGTGCTCGGGTTCGCCATTCCAGCCACTTTACTAGCAATCTCCCTACTTGGAGCATCAGCACCTTTAACCTCCTGTTCCGTACAGGTTGCAATTTGTCCTGAGGATGAACGGGAAGACGGGGAACCAATGAGAGACTAGCTCTTGGTGTTGGGACAGGCACAGGTCACTCTATTTTCCCATCAGGAAGAAGAATTAACCACAGGCTCAGCCTGCCCCCCGGAACCAGAACAGGGCCTGAAGCCATCCTGCGCTTTTGCGGCCAGCTCCCAAAAAAGCGACTTGTAAAATGGAGCTTCAGGGCACTGCAATTCACAAACCTGCAGAGTTATAAATTGTAACTCTCATCCACAAATATATTGAGGGAAGGCAAAGAAGAGGATTTGAAATCAAGGCAGAATTGCAGGAAACAGATTTCAGGAGGTAGATTCGAATCGCCTTTAAAGCACATGAAAAGCGGCAAAACGTTGACAATGATGCCCTTGGCCAAAAAGGGCGTATGCGTTTTTTCCTGAATATATTCAGGAAAAAACGCATGCGACCTTTTTGGCCAACCAAGCAACCTGGAAAGGCAAATCATTGCTACAAAGAAGTCTCTCTTCCCATCGGTCGAAAGGGCCATGCTGAAAAAAGGGTCAAAACCAGAAATGCAGGACAGGACATGGAGAAATGGGAGCCTTGCTACACTGATGGGCGGGATGTAAATTGCCAACAGCCACTCTGGAGAAGGGTACGGTGTGTCCTGAAACATCTAAAAAACACAGCTTAGAGGGCATAGGGCACTTCCACGCATGGGGGGATAAAGTGGGAAAATTGAAAATCAGCAAGACACAAGCACCCCAAAGTTTAGGGCTGCTCTGTTGACAAGGAACTCCACTTCATTCCACCTTAAATATCCCAGGAAAGCAAAAAATGGATAAAAAAGTTGTGGTCCTTATGTACAATGGAATATCACTCAGCCATGAAATCAATGTCATAAGGCTAGTAGCAGCATGATGAGTCGATTTAGGTAAGACGATTCTAAGTGAAATAAGTCACACAGAAAAGGACACTTCTCATAAGGTGTCACTTATAGAGGGAATGTAAAAACCGTTACACTTGAACTGAATTACAAAACAGAACAGAGTCACACATGTAGAAAACACACTATGGCTGCTTAACGGGAAAGGTGAGGTGGGGTGATACATAAAACAAGAGTTTCAAATTAGCTCAGATTCCGTTCCATAAACCCAATATGTAATAGACAAGACCTACTCCTTGCTCAGAGAACTGGACTCAACACGCCCGATTCACCGCACAAGAATATATCTGACTAGTAATAATCTTAAAACCTATGTATTGATATCTCTCTGTTAGTGTGTCAAGTGGGTGTAAAGCGGCATAAACACAGCCGTGAAAAGCAGCTAAACCCCATTATAAAAATAAATTACTTTTAAAAACCCATGAAACAAAGACAGGGAAAGAGAGAGAAATTCTTACACAATTCGTTCAGGGGCTGTGATGCAACCTGGATTGACCATATCTAGACCCACAGCTGGATGAGACATAAGGGTGGACACTCTTGGGGCTGAGAGGTTTGGTGAGGTTGGGTGAGCAAACGCAGACCCTTTAAAGTAATACTGCGTGCTACCCATCGCATGGGTCCCAAATCTCCAGGTTCAAGGGCATCTTCCTACATCGAAAACATGCATGAGAAACCCAGAAGATGGTACACCGTGTGATGGGGAAAGGTTTCTAAAACGCACCTCATTTCTCATCTCCTTGTGCTCGGGTTCGCCATTCCAGCCACTTTACTAGCAATCTCCCTACTTGGAGCCTCAGCACCTTTAACCTCCTGTTCCGTACAGGTTGCAATTTGTCCTGAGGATGAACGGGAAGACGGGGAACCAATGAGAGACTAGCTCTTGGTGTTGGGACAGGCACAGGTCACTCTATTTTCCCATCAGGAAGAAGAATTAACCACAGGCTCAGCCTGCCCCCCGGAACCAGAACAGGGCCTGAAGCCATCCTGCGCTTTTGCGGCCAGCTCCCAAAAAAGCGACTTGTAAAATGGAGCTTCAGGGCACTGCAATTCACAAACCTGCAGAGTTATAAATGATAACTCTCGTCCACAAATATATTGAGGGAAGGCAAAGAAGAGGATTTGAAATCAAGGCAGAATTTCAGGAAACAGATTTCATGAGGTAGATTCGAATCGCCTTTAAAGCACATGAAAAGCGGCAAAACGTTGACAATGATGCCCTTGGCCAAAAAGGGCGCATGCGTTTTTTCCTGAATATATTCAGGAAAAAACGCATGCGCCCTTTTTGGCCAACCAAGCAACCTGGAAAGGCAAATCAGCGCTACAAAGAAGTCTCGCTTCCCATCGGTCGAAAGGGCCATGCTGAAAAAAGGGTCAAAACCAGAAATGCAGGACAGGCCATGGAGAAATGGGAGCCTTGCTACACTGATGGGCGGGATGTAAATTGCCAACAGCCACTCTGGAGAAGGGTACGGTGTGTCCTGAAACATCTATAAAATACAGCTTAGAGAGCATAGGGCACTTCCACGCATGGGGGGATAAAGTGGGAAAATTGAAAATCAGCAAGACACAAGCACCCCAAAGTTTAGGGCTGCTCTGTTGACAAGGACCTCCACTTCATTCCACCTTAAATATCCCAGGAAAGCGAAAAATGGATAAAAAAGTTGTGGTCCTTATGTACAATGGAATATCACTCAGCCATGAAATCAATGTCATAAGGCTAGTAGCAGCATGATGAGTGGATTTAGGTACGACGATTCTAAGTGAAATAAGTCACACAGAAAAGGACACTTCTCATAAGGTGTCACTTATAGAGGGAATGTAAAAACCGTTACACTTGAACTGAATTACAAAACAGAACAGAGTCACACATGCAGAAAACACACTATGGCTGCTTAACGGGAAAGGTGAGGTGGGGTGATACATAAAACAAGAGTTTCAAATTAGCTCAGATTCCGTTCCATAAACCCAATATGTAATAGACAAGACCTACTCCTTGCTCAGAGAACTGGACTCAACACGCCCGATTCACCGCACAAGAATATATCTGACTAGTAATAATCTTAAAACCTATGTATTGATATCTCTCTGTTAGTGTGTCAAGTGGGTGTAAAGCGGCATAAACACAGCCGTGAAAAGCAGCTAAACCCCATTATAAAAATAAATTACTTTTAAAAACCCATGAAACAAAGACAGGGAAAGAGAGAGAAATTCTTACACAATTCGTTCAGGGGCTGGGATGCAACCTGGATTGACCATATCTAGACCCACAGCTGGATGAGACATAAGGGTGGACACTCTTGGGGCTGAGAGGTTTGGTGAGGTTGGGTGAGCAAACGCAGACCCTTTAAAGTAATACTGCGTGCTACCCATCGCATGGGTCCCAAATCTCCAGGTTCAAGGGCATCTTCCTACATCGAAAACATGCATGAGAAACCCAGAAGATGGTACACCGTGTGATGGGGAAAGGTTTCTAAAACGCACCTCATTTCTCATCTCCTTGAGCTCGGGTTCGCCATTCCAGCCACTTTACTAGCAATCTCCCTACTTGGAGCATCAGCACCTTTAACCTCCTGTTCCGTACAGGTTGCAATTTGTCCTGAGGATGAACGGGAAGACGGGGAACCAATGAGAGACTAGCTCTTGGTGTTGGGACAGGCACAGGTCACTCTATTTTCCCATCAGGAAGAAGAATTAACCACAGGCTCAGCCTGCCCCCCGGAACCAGAACAGGGCCTGAAGCCATCCTGCGCTTTTGCGGCCAGCTCCCAAAAAAGCGACTTGTAAATTGGAGCTTCAGGGCACTGCAATTCACAAACCTGCAGAGTTATAAATGATAACTCTCGTCCACAAATATATTGAGGGAAGGACAAGAAGAGGATTTGAAATCAAGGCAGAATTGCAGGAAACAGATTTCAGGAGGTAGATTCGAATCGCCTTTAAAGCACATGAAAAGCAGCAAAACGTTGACAATGAGGCCCTTGGCCAAAAAGGGCGTATGCGTTTTTTCCTGAATATATTCAGGAAAAAACGCATACGCCCTTTTTGGCCAACCAAGCCACCTGGAAAGGCAAATCAGCGCTACAAAGAAGTCTCGCTTCCCATCGGTCAAAAGGGCCATGCTGAAAAAAGTGTCAAAACCAGAAATGCAGGACAGGCCATGGAGAAATGGGAGCCTTGCTACACTGATGGGCGGGATGTAAATTGCCAACAGCCACTCTGGAGAAGTGTACGGTGTGTCCTGAAACATCTAAAAAACACAGCTTAGAGAGCATAGGGCACTTCCACGCATGGGGGTATAAAGTGGGAAAATTGAAAATCAGAAAGACACAAGCACCCCAAAGTTTAGGGCTGCTCTGTTTACAAGGACCTCCACTTCATTCCACCTTAAATATCCCAGGAAAGCGAAAAATGGATAAAAAAGTTGTGGTCCTTATGTACAATGGAATATCACTCGGCCATGAAATCAATGTCATAAGGCTAGTAGCAGCATGATGAGTGGATTTAGGTAAGACGATTCTAAGTGAAATAAGTCACACAGAAAAGGACACTTCTCATAAGGTGTCACTTATAGAGGGAATGTAAAAACCGTTACACTTGAACTGAATTACAAAACAGAACAGAGTCACACATGCAGAAAACACACTATGGCTGCTTAACGGGAAAGGTGAGGTGGGGTGATACATAAAACAAGAGTTTCAAATTAGCTCAGATTCCGTTCCATAAACCCAATATGTAATAGACAAGACCTACTCCTTGCTCAGAGAACTGGACTCAACACGCCCGATTCACCGCACAAGAATATATCTGACTAGTAATAATCTTAAAACCTATGTATTGATATCTCTCTGTTAGTGTGTCAAGTGGGTGTAAAGCGGCATAAACACAGCCGTGAAAAGCAGCTAAACCCCATTATAAAAATAAATTACTTTTAAAAACCCATGAAACAAAGACAGGGAAAGACAGAGAAATTCTTACACAATTCGTTCAGGGGCTGTGATGCAACCTGGATTGACCATATCTAGACCCACAGCTGGATGAGGCATAAGGGTGGACACTCTTGGGGCTGAGAGGTTTGGTGAGGTTGGGTGAGCAAACGCAGACCCTTTAAAGTAATACTGCGTGCTACCCATCGCATGGGTCCCAAATCTCCAGGTTCAAGGGCATCTTCCTACATCGAAAACATGCATGAGAAACCCAGATGATGGTACACCGTGTGATGGGGAAAGGTTTCTAAAACGCACCTCATTTCTCATCTCCTTGTGCTCGGGTTCGCCATTCCAGCCACTTTACTAGCAATCTCCCTACTTGGAGCCTCAGCACCTTTAACCTCCTGTTCCGTAGAGGTTGCAATTTGTCCTGAGGATGAACGGGAAGACGGGGAACCAATGAGAGACTAGCTCTTGGTGTTGGGACAGGCACATGTCACTCTATTTTCCCATCAGGAAGAAGAATTAACCACAGGCTCAGCCTGCCCCCCGGAACCAGAACAGGGCCTGAAGCCATCCTGCGCTTTTGCGGCCAGCTCCCAAAAAAGCGACTTGTAAAATGGAGCTTCAGGGCACTGCAATTCACAAACCTGCAGAGTTATAAATGATAACTCTCGTCCACAAATATATTGAGGGAAGGCAAAGAAGAGGATTTGAAATCAAGGCAGAATTGCAGGAAACAGATTTCATGAGGTAGATTCGAATCGCCTTTAAAGCACATGAAAAGCGGCAAAACGTTGACAATGATGCCCTTGGCCAAAAAGGGCGCATGCGTTTTTTCCTGAATATATTCAGGAAAAAACGCATGCGCCCTTTTTGGCCAACCAAGCAACCTGGAAAGGCAAATCAGCGCTACAAAGAAGTCTCGCTTCCCATCGGTCGAAAGGGCCATGCTGAAAAAAGTGTCAAAACCAGAAATGCAGGACAGGCCATGGAGAAATGGGAACCTTGCTACACTGATGGGCGGGATGTAAATTGCCAACAGCCACTCTGGAGAAGTGTACGGTGTGTCCTGAAACATCTAAAAAACACAGCTTAGAGAGCATAGGGCACTTCCACGCATGGGGGCATAAAGTGGGAAAATTGAAAATCAGCAAGACACAAGCATCCCAAAGTTTAGGGCTGCTCTGTTGACAAGGACCTCCACTTCATTCCACATTAAATACCCCAGGAAAGCGAAAAATGGATAAAAAAGTTGTGGTCCTTATATACAATGGAATATCACTCAGCCATGAAATCAATGTCATAAGGCTAGTAGCAGCATGATGAGTGGATTTAGGTACGACGATTCTAAGTGAAATAAGTCACACAGAAAAGGACACTTCTCATAAGGTGTCACTTATAGAGGGAATGTAAAAACCGTTACACTTGAACTGAATTACAAAACAGAACAGAGTCACACATGCAGAAAACACACTATGGCTGCTTAACGGGAAAGGTGAGGTGGGGTGATACATAAAACAAGAGTTTCAAATTAGCTCAGATACCGTTCCATAAACCCAATATGTAATAGACAAGACCTACTCCTTGCTCAGAGAACTGGACTCAACACGCCCGATTCACCGCACAAGAATATATCTGACTAGTAATAATCTTAAAACCTATGTATTGATATCTCTCTGTTAGTGTGTCAAGTGGGTGTAAAGCGGCATAAACACAGCCGTGAAAAGCAGCTAAACCCCATTATAAAAATAAATTACTTTTAAAAACCCATGAAACAAAGACAGGGAAAGAGAGAGAAATTCTTACACAATTCGTTCAGGGGCTGTGATGCAACCTGGATTGACCATATCTAGACCCACAGCTGGATGAGACATAAGGGTGGACACTCTTGGGGCTGAGAGCTTTGGTGAGGTTGGGTGAGCAAACGCAGATCCTTTAAAGTAATACTGCGTGCTACCCATCGCATGGGTCCCAAATCTCCAGGTTCAAGGGCATCTTCCTACATCGAAAACATGCATGAGAAACCCAGAAGATGGTACACCATGTGATGGGGAAAGGTTTCTAAAACGCACCTCATTTCTCATCTCCTTGTGCTCGGGTTCGCCATTCCAGCCACTTTACTAGCAATCTCCCTACTTGGAGCCTCAGCACCTTTAACCTCCTGTTCCGTACAGGTTGCAATTTGTCCTGAGGATGAACGGGAAGACGGGGAACCAATGAGAGACTAGCTCTTGGTGTTGGGACAGGCACAGGTCACTCTATTTTCCCATCAGGAAGAAGAATTAACCACAGGCTCTGCCTGCCCCCCGGAACCAGAACAGGGCCTGAAGCCATCCTGCGCTTTTGCGGCCAGCTCCCAAAAAAGCGACTTGTAAATTGGAGCTTCAGGGCACTGCAATTCACAAACCTGCAGAGTTATAAATGATAACTCTCGTCCACAAATATATTGAGGGAAGGACAAGAAGAGGATTTGAAATCAAGGCGGAATTGCAGGAAACAGATTTCAGGAGGTAGATTCGAATCGCCTTTAAAGCACATGAAAAGCAGCAAAACGTTGACAATGAGGCCCTTGGCCAAAAAGGGCGTATGCGTTTTTTCCTGAATATATTCAGGAAAAAACGCATACGCCCTTTTTGGCCAACCAAGCCACCTGGAAAGGCAAATCAGCGCTACAAAGAAGTCTCGCTTCCCATCGGTCAAAAGGGCCATGCTGAAAAAAGTGTCAAAACCAGAAATGCAGGACAGGCCATGGAGAAATGGGAGCCTTGCTACACTGATGGGCGGGATGTAAATTGCCAACAGCCACTCTGGAGAAGTGTACGGTGTGTCCTGAAACATCTAAAAAACACAGCTTAGAGAGCATAGGGCACTTCCACGCATGGGGGTATAAAGTGGGAAAATTGAAAATCAGCAAGACACAAGCACCCCAAAGTTTAGGGCTGCTCTGTTGACAAGGACCTCCACTTCATTCCACCTTAAATATCCCAGGAAAGCGAAAAATGGATCAAAAAGTTGTGGTCCTTATGTACAATGGAATATCACTCAGCCATGAAATCAATGTCATAAGGCTAGTAGCAGCATGATGAGTGGATTTAGGTAAGACGATTCTAAGTGAAATAAGTCACACAGAAAAGGACACTTCTCATAAGGTGTCACTTATAGAGGGAATGTAAAAACCGTTACACTTGAACTGAATTACAAAACAGAACAAAGTCACACATGCAGAAAACACACTATGGCTGCTTAACGGGAAAGGTGAGGTGGGGTGATACATAAAACAAGAGTTTCAAATTAGCTCAGATTCCGTTCCATAAACCCAATATGTAATAGACAAGACCTACTCCTTGCTCAGAGAACTGGACTTAACACGCCCGATTCACCGCACAAGAATATATCTGACTAGTAATAATCTTAAAACCTATGTATTGATATCTCTCTGTTAGTGTGTCAAGTGGGTGTAAAGCAGCATAAACACAGCCGTGAAAAGCAGCTAAACCCCATTATAAAAATAAATTACTTTTAAAAACCCATGAAACAAAGACAGGGAAAGAGAGAGAAATTCTTACACAATTCGTTCCGGGGCTGTGATGCAACCTGGATTGACCATATCTAGACCCACAGCTGGATGAGACATAAGGGTGGACACTCTTGGGGCTGAGAGGTTTGGTGAGGTTGGGTGAGCAAACTCAGACCCTTTAAAGTAATACTGCGTGCTACCCATCGCATGGGTCCCAAATCTCCAGGTTCAAGGGCATCTTCCTACATCGAAAACATGCATGAGAAACCCAGAAGATGGTACACCGTGTGATGGGGAAAGGTTTCTAAAACGCACCTCATTTCTCATCTCCTTGTGCTCGGGTTCGCCATTCCAGCCACTTTACTAGCAATCTCCCTACTTGGAGCCTCAGCACCTTTAACCTCCTGTTCCGTACAGGTTGCAATTTGTCCTGAGGATGAACGGGAAGACGGGGAACCAATGAGAGACTAGCTCTTGGTGTTGGGACAGGCACATGTCACTCTATTTTCCCATCAGGAAGAAGAATTAACCACAGGCTCAGCCTGCCCCCCGGAACCAGAACAGGGCCTGAAGCCATCCTGCGCTTTTGCGGCCAGCTCCCAAAAAAGCGACTTGTAAAATGGAGCTTCAGGGCACTGCAATTCACAAACCTGCAGAGTTATAAATGATAACTCTCGTCCACAAATATATTGAGGGAAGGCAAAGAAGAGGATTTGAAATCAAGGCAGAATTGCAGGAAACAGATTTCATGAGGTAGATTCGAATCGCCTTTAAAGCACATGAAAAGCGGCAAAACATTGACAATGATGCCCTTGGCCAAAAAGGGCGCATGCGTTTTTTCCTGAATATATTCAGGAAAAAACGCATGCGCCCTTTTTGGCCAACCAAGCAACCTGGAAAGGCAAATCAGCGCTACAAAGAAGTCTCGCTTCCCATCGGTCGAAAGGGCCATGCTGAAAAAAGTGTCAAAACCAGAAATGCAGGACAGGCCATGGAGAAATGGGAACCTTGCTACACTGATGGGCGGGATGTAAATTGCCAACAGCCACTCTGGAGAAGTGTACGGTGTGTCCTGAAACATCTAAAAAACACAGCTTAGAGAGCATAGGGCACTTCCACGCATGGGGGGATAAAGTGGGAAAATTGAAAATCAGCAAGACACAAGCACCCCAAAGTTTAGGGCTGCTCTGTTGACAAGGACCTCCACTTCATTCCACATTAAATACCCCAGGAAAGCGAAAAATGGATAAAAAAGTTGTGGTCCTTATATACAATGGAATATCACTCAGCCATGAAATCAATGTCATAAGGCTAGTAGCAGCATGATGAGTGGATTTAGGTACGACGATTCTAAGTGAAATAAGTCACACAGAAAAGGACACTTCTCATAAGGTGTCACTTATAGAGGGAATGTAAAAACCGTTACACTTGAACTGAATTACAAAACAGAACAGAGTCACACATGCAGAAAACACACTATGGCTGCTTAACGGGAAAGGTGAGGTGGGGTGATACATAAAACAAGAGTTTCAAATTAGCTCAGATACCGTTCCATAAACCCAATATGTAATAGACAAGACCTACTCCTTGCTCAGAGAACTGGACTCAACACGCCCGATTCACCGCACAAGAATATATCTGACTAGTAATAATCTTAAAACCTATGTATTGATATCTCTCTGTTAGTGTGTCAAGTGGGTGTAAAGCGGCATAAACACAGCCGTGAAAAGCAGCTAAACCCCATTATAAAAATAAATTACTTTTAAAAACCCATGAAACAAAGACAGGGAAAGAGAGAGAAATTCTTACACAATTCGTTCAGGGGCTGTGATGCAACCTGGATTGACCATATCTAGACCCACAGCTGGATGAGACATAAGGGTGGACACTCTTGGGGCTGAGAGGTTTGGTGAGGTTGGGTGAGCAAACGCAGACCCTTTAAAGTAATACTGCGTGCTACCCATCGCATGGGTCCCAAATCTCCAGGTTCAAGGGCATCTTCCTACATCGAAAACATGCATGAGAAACCCAGAAGATGGTACACCGTGTGATGGGGAAAGGTTTCTAAAATGCACCTCATTTCTCATCTCCTTGAGCTCGGGTTCGCCATTCCAGCCACTTTACTAGCAATCTCCCTACTTGGAGCATCAGCACCTTTAACCTCCTGTTCCGTACAGGTTGCAATTTGTCCTGAGGATGAACGGGAAGACGGGGAACCAATGAGAGACTAGCTCTTGGTGTTGGGACAGGCACAGGTCACTCTATTTTCCCATCAGGAAGAAGAATTAACCACAGGCTCAGCCTGCCCCCCGGAACCAGAACAGGGCCTGAAGCCATCCTGCGCTTTTGCGGCCAGCTCCCAAAAAAGCGACTTGTAAATTGGAGCTTCAGGGCACTGCAATTCACAAACCTGCAGAGTTATAAATGATAACTCTCGTCCACAAATATATTGAGGGAAGGACAAGAAGAGGATTTGAAATCAAGGCAGAATTGCAGGAAACAGATTTCAGGAGGTAGATTCGAATCGCCTTTAAAGCACATGAAAAGCAGCAAAACGTTGACAATGAGGCCCTTGGCCAAAAAGGGCGTATGCGTTTTTTCCTGAATATATTCAGGAAAAAACGCATACGCCCTTTTTGGCCAACCAAGCAACCTGGAAAGGCAAATCAGCGCTACAAAGAAGTCTCGCTTCCCATCGGTCAAAAGGGCCATGCTGAAAAAAGTGTCAAAACCAGAAATGCAGGACAGGCCATGGAGAAATGGGAGCCTTGCTACACTGATGGGCGGGATGTAAATTGCCAACAGCCACTCTGGAGAAGTGTACGGTGTGTCCTGAAACATCTAAAAAACACAGCTTAGAGAGCATAGGGCACTTCCACGCATGGGGGTACAAAGTGGGAAAATTGAAAATCAGCAAGACACAAGCACCCCAAAGTTTAGGGCTGCTCTGTTGACAAGGACCTCCACTTCATTCCACCTTAAATATCCCAGGAAAGCGAAAAATGGATAAAAAAGTTGTGGTCCTTATGTACAATGGAATATCACTCAGCCATGAAATCAATGTCATAAGGCTAGTAGCAGCATGATGAGTGGATTTAGGTAAGACGATTCTAAGTGAAATAAGTCACACAGAAAAGGACACTTCTCATAAGGTGTCACTTATAGAGGGAATGTAAAAACCGTTACACTTGAACTGAATTACAAAACAGAACAGAGTCACACATGCAGAAAACACACTATGGCTGCTTAACGGGAAAGGTGAGGTGGGGTGATACATAAAACAAGAGTTTCAAATTAGCTCAGATACCGTTCCATAAACCCAATATGTAATAGACAAGACCTACTCCTTGCTCAGAGAACTGGACTCAACACGCCCGATTCACCGCACAAGAATATATCTGACTAGTAATAATCTTAAAACCTATGTATTGATATCTCTCTGTTAGTGTGTCAAGTGGGTGTAAAGCGGCATAAACACAGCCGTGAAAAGCAGCTAAACCCCATTATAAAAATAAATTACTTTTAAAAACCCATGAAACAAAGACAGGGAAAGAGAGAGAAATTCTTACACAATTCGTTCAGGGGCTGTGATGCAACCTGGATTGACCATATCTAGACCCACAGCTGGATGAGACATAAGGGTGGACACTCTTGGGGCTGAGAGCTTTGGTGAGGTTGGGTGAGCAAACGCAGACCCTTTAAAGTAATACTGCGTGCTTCCCATCGCATGGGTCCCAAATCTCCAGGTTCAAGGGCATCTTCCTACATCGAAAACATGCATGAGAAACCCAGAAGATGGTACACCATGTGATGGGGAAAGGTTTCTAAAACGCACCTCATTTCTCATCTCCTTGTGCTCGGGTTCGCCATTCCAGCCACTTTACTAGCAATCTTCCTACTTGGAGCCTCAGCACCTTTAACCTCCTGTTCCGTACAGGTTGCAATTTGTCCTGAGGATGAACGGGAAGACGGGGAACCAATGAGAGACTAGCTCTTGGTGTTGGGACAGGCACAGGTCACTCTATTTTCCCATCAGGAAGAAGAATTAACCACAGGCTCTGCCTGCCCCCCGGAACCAGAACAGGGCCTGAAGCCATCCTGCGCTTTTGCGGCCAGCTCCCAAAAAAGCGACTTGTAAATTGGAGCTTCAGGGCACTGCAATTCACAAACCTGCAGAGTTATAAATGATAACTCTCGTCCACAAATATATTGAGGGAAGGACAAGAAGAGGATTTGAAATCAAGGCAGAATTGCAGGAAACAGATTTCAGGAGGTAGATTCGAATCGCCTTTAAAGCACATGAAAAGCAGCAAAACGTTGACAATGAGGCCCTTGGCCAAAAAGGGCGTATGCGTTTTTTCCTGAATATATTCAGGAAAAAACGCATACGCCCTTTTTGGCCAACCAAGCAACCTGGAAAGGCAAATCAGCGCTACAAAGAAGTCTCGCTTCCCATCGGTCAAAAGGGCCATGCTGAAAAAAGTGTCAAAACCAGAAATGCAGGACAGGCCATGGAGAAATGGGAGCCTTGCTACACTGATGGGCGGGATGTAAATTGCCAACAGCCACTCTGGAGAAGTGTACGGTGTGTCCTGAAACATCTAAAAAACACAGCTTAGAGAGCATAGGGCACTTCCACGCATGGGGGTATAAAGTGGGAAAATTGAAAATCAGCAAGACACAAGCACCCCAAAGTTTAGGGCTGCTCTGTTGACAAGGACCTCCACTTCATTCCACCTTAAATATCCCAGGAAAGCGAAAAATGGATAAAAAAGTTGTGGTCCTTATGTACAATGGAATATCACTCAGCCATGAAATCAATGTCATAAGGCTAGTAGCAGCATGATGAGTGGATTTAGGTAAGACGATTCTAAGTGAAATAAGTCACACAGAAAAGGACACTTCTCATAAGGTGTCACTTATAGAGGGAATGTAAAAACCGTTACACTTGAACTGAATTACAAAACAGAACAAAGTCACACATGCAGAAAACACACTATGGCTGCTTAACGGGAAAGGTGAGGTGGGGTGATACATAAAACAAGAGTTTCAAATTAGCTCAGATTCCGTTCCATAAACCCAATATGTAATAGACAAGACCTACTCCTTGCTCAGAGAACTGGACTTAACACGCCCGATTCACCGCACAAGAATATATCTGACTAGTAATAATCTTAAAACCTATGTATTGATATCTCTCTGTTAGTGTGTCAAGTGGGTGTAAAGCAGCATAAACACAGCCGTGAAAAGCAGCTAAACCCCATTATAAAAATAAATTACTTTTAAAAACCCATGAAACAAAGACAGGGAAAGAGAGAGAAATTCTTACACAATTCGTTCCGGGGCTGTAATGCAACCTGGATTGACCATATCTAGACCCACAGCTGGATGAGACATAAGGGTGGACACTCTTGGGGCTGAGAGGTTTGGTGAGGTTGGGTGAGCAAACGCAGACCCTTTAAAGTAATACTGCGTGCTACCCATCGCATGGGTCCCAAATCTCCAGGTTCAAGGGCATCTTCCTACATCGAAAACATGCATGAGAAACCCAGAAGATGGTACACCGTGTGATGGGGAAAGGTTTCTAAAACGCACCTCATTTCTCATCTCCTTGAGCTCGGGTTCGCCATTCCAGCCACTTTACTAGCAATCTCCCTACTTGGAGCATCAGCACCTTTAACCTCCTGTTCCGTACAGGTTGCAATTTGTCCTGAGGATGAACGGGAAGACGGGGAACCAATGAGAGACTAGCTCTTGGTGTTGGGACAGGCACAGGTCACTCTATTTTCCCATCAGGAAGAAGAATTAACCACAGGCTCAGCCTGCCCCCCGGAACCAGAACAGGGCCTGAAGCCATCCTGCGCTTTTGCGGCCAGCTCCCAAAAAAGCGACTTGTAAATTGGAGCTTCAGGGCACTGCAATTCACAAACCTGCAGAGTTATAAATGATAACTCTCGTCCACAAATATATTGAGGCAAGGACAAGAAGAGGATTTGAAATCAAGGCAGAATTGCAGGAAACAGATTTCAGGAGGTAGATTCGAATCGCCTTTAAAGCACATGAAAAGCAGCAAAACGTTGACAATGAGGCCCTTGGCCAAAAAGGGCGTATGCGTTTTTTCCTGAATATATTCAGGAAAAAACGCATACGCCCTTTTTGGCCAACCAAGCAACCTGGAAAGGCAAATCAGCGCTACAAAGAAGTCTCGCTTCCCATCGGTCAAAAGGGCCATGCTGAAAAAAGTGTCAAAACCAGAAATGCAGGACAGGCCATGGAGAAATGGGAGCCTTGCTACACTGATGGGCGGGATGTAAATTGCCAACAGCCACTCTGGAGAAGTGTACGGTGTGTCCTGAAACATCTAAAAAACACAGCTTAGAGAGCATAGGGCACTTCCACGCATGGGGGGATAAAGTGGGAAAATTGAAAATCAGCAAGACACAAGCACCCCAAAGTTTAGGGCTGCTCTGTTGACAAAGACCTCCACTTCTTTCCACCTTAAATATCCCAGGAAAGCGAAAAATGGATAAAAAAGTTGTGGTCCTTATGTACAATGGAATATCACTCAGCCATGAAATCAATGTCATAAGGCTAGTAGCAGCATGATGAGTGGATTTAGGTAAGACGATTCTAAGTGAAATAAGTCACACAGAAAAGGACACTTCTCATAAGGTGTCACTTATAGAGGGAATGTAAAAACCGTTACACTTGAACTGAATTACAAAACAGAACAGAGTCACACATGCAGAAAACACACTATGGCTGCTTAACGGGAAAGGTGAGGTGGGGTGATACATAAAACAAGAGTTTCAAATTAGCTCAGATTCCGTTCCATAAACCCAATATGTAATAGACAAGACCTACTCCTTGCTCAGAGAACTGGACTTAACACGCCCGATTCACCGCACAAGAATATATCTGACTAGTAATAATCTTAAAACCTATGTATTGATATCTCTCTGTTAGTGTGTCAAGTGGGTGTAAAGCAGCATAAACACAGCCGTGAAAAGCAGCTAAACCCCATTATAAAAATAAATTACTTTTAAAAACCCATGAAACAAAGACAGGGAAAGAGAGAGAAATTCTTACACAATTCGTTCCGGGGCTGTGATGCAACCTGGATTGACCATATCTAGACCCACAGCTGGATGAGACATAAGGGTGGACACTCTTGGGGCTGAGAGGTTTGGTGAGGTTGGGTGAGCAAACTCAGACCCTTTAAAGTAATACTGCGTGCTACCCATCGCATGGGTCCCAAATCTCCAGGTTCAAGGGCATCTTCCTACATCGAAAACATGCATGAGAAACCCAGAAGATGGTACACCGTGTGATGGGGAAAGGTTTCTAAAACGCACCTCATTTCTCATCTCCTTGTGCTCGGGTTCGCCATTCCAGCCACTTTACTAGCAATCTCCCTACTTGGAGCCTCAGCACCTTTAACCTCCTGTTCCGTACAGGTTGCAATTTGTCCTGAGGATGAACGGGAAGACGGGGAACCAATGAGAGACTAGCTCTTGGTGTTGGGACAGGCACATGTCACTCTATTTTCCCATCAGGAAGAAGAATTAACCACAGGCTCAGCCTGCCCCCCGGAACCAGAACAGGGCCTGAAGCCATCCTGCGTTTTTGCGGCCAGCTCCCAAAAAAGCGACTTGTAAATTGGAGCTTCAGGGCACTGCAATTCACAAACCTGCAGAGTTATAAATGATAACTCTCGTCCACAAATATATTGAGGGAAGGCAAAGAAGAGGATTTGAAATCAAGGCAGAATTGCAGGAAACAGATTTCATGAGGTAGATTCGAATCGCCTTTAAAGCACATGAAAAGCGGCAAAACGTTGACAATGATGCCCTTGGCCAAAAAGGGCGCATGCGTTTTTTCCTGAATATATTCAGGAAAAAACGCATGCGCCCTTTTTGGCCAACCAAGCAACCTGGAAAGGCAAATCAGCGCTACAAAGAAGTCTCGCTTCCCATCGGTCGAAAGGGCCATGCTGAAAAAAGTGTCAAAACCAGAAATGCAGGACAGGCCATGGAGAAATGGGAACCTTGCTACACTGATGGGCGGGATGTAAATTGCCAACAGCCACTCTGGAGAAGTGTACGGTGTGTCCTGAAACATCTAAAAAACACAGCTTAGAGAGCATAGGGCACTTCCACGCATGGGGGGATAAAGTGGGAAAATTGAAAATCAGCAAGACACAAGCACCCCAAAGTTTAGGGCTGCTCTGTTGACAAGGACCTCCACTTCATTCCACATTAAATACCCCAGGAAAGCGAAAAATGGATAAAAAAGTTGTGGTCCTTATATACAATGGAATATCACTCAGCCATGAAATCAATGTCATAAGGCTAGTAGCAGCATGATGAGTGGATTTAGGTACGACGATTCTAAGTGAAATAAGTCACACAGAAAAGGACACTTCTCATAAGGTGTCACTTATAGAGGGAATGTAAAAACCGTTACACTTGAACTGAATTACAAAACAGAACAGAGTCACACATGCAGAAAACACACTATGGCTGCTTAACGGGAAAGGTGAGGTGGGGTGATACATAAAACAAGAGTTTCAAATTAGCTCAGATACCGTTCCATAAACCCAATATGTAATAGACAAGACCTACTCCTTGCTCAGAGAACTGGACTCAACACGCCCGATTCACCGCACAAGAATATATCTGACTAGTAATAATCTTAAAACCTATGTATTGATATCTCTCTGTTAGTGTGTCAAGTGGGTGTAAAGCGGCATAAACACAGCCGTGAAAAGCAGCTAAACCCCATTATAAAAATAAATTACTTTTAAAAACCCATGAAACAAAGACAGGGAAAGAGAGAGAAATTCTTACACAATTCGTTCAGGGGCTGTGATGCAACCTGGATTGACCATATCTAGACCCACAGCTGGATGAGACATAAGGGTGGACACTCTTGGGGCTGAGAGGTTTGGTGAGGTTGGGTGAGCAAACGCAGACCCTTTAAAGTAATACTGCGTGCTACCCATCGCATGGGTCCCAAATCTCCAGGTTCAAGGGCATCTTCCTACATCGAAAACATGCATGAGAAACCCAGAAGATGGTACACCGTGTGATGGGGAAAGGTTTCTAAAATGCACCTCATTTCTCATCTCCTTGAGCTCGGGTTCGCCATTCCAGCCACTTTACTAGCAATCTCCCTACTTGGAGCATCAGCACCTTTAACCTCCTGTTCCGTACAGGTTGCAATTTGTCCTGAGGATGAACGGGAAGACGGGGAACCAATGAGAGACTAGCTCTTGGTGTTGGGACAGGCACAGGTCACTCTATTTTCCCATCAGGAAGAAGAATTAACCACAGGCTCAGCCTGCCCCCCGGAACCAGAACAGGGCCTGAAGCCATCCTGCGCTTTTGCGGCCAGCTCCCAAAAAAGCGACTTGTAAATTGGAGCTTCAGGGCACTGCAATTCACAAACCTGCAGAGTTATAAATGATAACTCTCGTCCACAAATATATTGAGGGAAGGACAAGAAGAGGATTTGAAATCAAGGCAGAATTGCAGGAAACAGATTTCAGGAGGTAGATTCGAATCGCCTTTAAAGCACATGAAAAGCAGCAAAACGTTGACAATGAGGCCCTTGGCCAAAAAGGGCGTATGCGTTTTTTCCTGAATATATTCAGGAAAAAACGCATACGCCCTTTTTGGCCAACCAAGCAACCTGGAAAGGCAAATCAGCGCTACAAAGAAGTCTCGCTTCCCATCGGTCAAAAGGGCCATGCTGAAAAAAGTGTCAAAACCAGAAATGCAGGACAGGCCATGGAGAAATGGGAGCCTTGCTACACTGATGGGCGGGATGTAAATTGCCAACAGCCACTCTGGAGAAGTGTACGGTGTGTCCTGAAACATCTAAAAAACACAGCTTAGAGAGCATAGGGCACTTCCACGCATGGGGGTATAAAGTGGGAAAATTGAAAATCAGCAAGACACAAGCACCCCAAAGTTTAGGGCTGCTCTGTTGACAAGGACCTCCACTTCATTCCACCTTAAATATCCCAGGAAAGCGAAAAATGGATAAAAAAGTTGTGGTCCTTATGTACAATGGAATATCACTCAGCCATGAAATCAATGTCATAAGGCTAGTAGCAGCATGATGAGTGGATTTAGGTAAGACGATTCTAAGTGAAATAAGTCACACAGAAAAGGACACTTCTCATAAGGTGTCACTTATAGAGGGAATGTAAAAACCGTTACACTTGAACTGAATTACAAAACAGAACAGAGTCACACATGCAGAAAACACACTATGGCTGCTTAACGGGAAAGGTGAGGTGGGGTGATACATAAAACAAGAGTTTCAAATTAGCTCAGATACCGTTCCATAAACCCAATATGTAATAGACAAGACCTACTCCTTGCTCAGAGAACTGGACTCAACACGCCCGATTCACCGCACAAGAATATATCTGACTAGTAATAATCTTAAAACCTATGTATTGATATCTCTCTGTTAGTGTGTCAAGTGGGTGTAAAGCGGCATAAACACAGCCGTGAAAAGCAGCTAAACCCCATTATAAAAATAAATTACTTTTAAAAACCCATGAAACAAAGACAGGGAAAGAGAGAGAAATTCTTACACAATTCGTTCAGGGGCTGTGATGCAACCTGGATTGACCATATCTAGACCCACAGCTGGATGAGACATAAGGGTGGACACTCTTGGGGCTGAGAGCTTTGGTGAGGTTGGGTGAGCAAACGCAGACCCTTTAAAGTAATACTGCGTGCTTCCCATCGCATGGGTCCCAAATCTCCAGGTTCAAGGGCATCTTCCTACATCGAAAACATGCATGAGAAACCCAGAAGATGGTACACCATGTGATGGGGAAAGGTTTCTAAAACGCACCTCATTTCTCATCTCCTTGTGCTCGGGTTCGCCATTCCAGCCACTTTACTAGCAATCTTCCTACTTGGAGCCTCAGCACCTTTAACCTCCTGTTCCGTACAGGTTGCAATTTGTCCTGAGGATGAACGGGAAGACGGGGAACCAATGAGAGACTAGCTCTTGGTGTTGGGACAGGCACAGGTCACTCTATTTTCCCATCAGGAAGAAGAATTAACCACAGGCTCTGCCTGCCCCCCGGAACCAGAACAGGGCCTGAAGCCATCCTGCGCTTTTGCGGCCAGCTCCCAAAAAAGCGACTTGTAAATTGGAGCTTCAGGGCACTGCAATTCACAAACCTGCAGAGTTATAAATGATAACTCTCGTCCACAAATATATTGAGGGAAGGACAAGAAGAGGATTTGAAATCAAGGCAGAATTGCAGGAAACAGATTTCAGGAGGTAGATTCGAATCGCCTTTAAAGCACATGAAAAGCAGCAAAACGTTGACAATGAGGCCCTTGGCCAAAAAGGGCGTATGCGTTTTTTCCTGAATATATTCAGGAAAAAACGCATACGCCCTTTTTGGCCAACCAAGCAACCTGGAAAGGCAAATCAGCGCTACAAAGAAGTCTCGCTTCCCATCGGTCAAAAGGGCCATGCTGAAAAAAGTGTCAAAACCAGAAATGCAGGACAGGCCATGGAGAAATGGGAGCCTTGCTACACTGATGGGCGGGATGTAAATTGCCAACAGCCACTCTGGAGAAGTGTACGGTGTGTCCTGAAACATCTAAAAAACACAGCTTAGAGAGCATAGGGCACTTCCACGCATGGGGGTATAAAGTGGGAAAATTGAAAATCAGCAAGACACAAGCACCCCAAAGTTTAGGGCTGCTCTGTTGACAAGGACCTCCACTTCATTCCACCTTAAATATCCCAGGAAAGCGAAAAATGGATAAAAAAGTTGTGGTCCTTATGTACAATGGAATATCACTCAGCCATGAAATCAATGTCATAAGGCTAGTAGCAGCATGATGAGTGGATTTAGGTAAGACGATTCTAAGTGAAATAAGTCACACAGAAAAGGACACTTCTCATAAGGTGTCACTTATAGAGGGAATGTAAAAACCGTTACACTTGAACTGAATTACAAAACAGAACAAAGTCACACATGCAGAAAACACACTATGGCTGCTTAACGGGAAAGGTGAGGTGGGGTGATACATAAAACAAGAGTTTCAAATTAGCTCAGATTCCGTTCCATAAACCCAATATGTAATAGACAAGACCTACTCCTTGCTCAGAGAACTGGACTTAACACGCCCGATTCACCGCACAAGAATATATCTGACTAGTAATAATCTTAAAACCTATGTATTGATATCTCTCTGTTAGTGTGTCAAGTGGGTGTAAAGCAGCATAAACACAGCCGTGAAAAGCAGCTAAACCCCATTATAAAAATAAATTACTTTTAAAAACCCATGAAACAAAGACAGGGAAAGAGAGAGAAATTCTTACACAATTCGTTCCGGGGCTGTAATGCAACCTGGATTGACCATATCTAGACCCACAGCTGGATGAGACATAAGGGTGGACACTCTTGGGGCTGAGAGGTTTGGTGAGGTTGGGTGAGCAAACGCAGACCCTTTAAAGTAATACTGCGTGCTACCCATCGCATGGGTCCCAAATCTCCAGGTTCAAGGGCATCTTCCTACATCGAAAACATGCATGAGAAACCCAGAAGATGGTACACCGTGTGATGGGGAAAGGTTTCTAAAACGCACCTCATTTCTCATCTCCTTGAGCTCGGGTTCGCCATTCCAGCCACTTTACTAGCAATCTCCCTACTTGGAGCATCAGCACCTTTAACCTCCTGTTCCGTACAGGTTGCAATTTGTCCTGAGGATGAACGGGAAGACGGGGAACCAATGAGAGACTAGCTCTTGGTGTTGGGACAGGCACAGGTCACTCTATTTTCCCATCAGGAAGAAGAATTAACCACAGGCTCAGCCTGCCCCCCGGAACCAGAACAGGGCCTGAAGCCATCCTGCGCTTTTGCGGCCAGCTCCCAAAAAAGCGACTTGTAAATTGGAGCTTCAGGGCACTGCAATTCACAAACCTGCAGAGTTATAAATGATAACTCTCGTCCACAAATATATTGAGGCAAGGACAAGAAGAGGATTTGAAATCAAGGCAGAATTGCAGGAAACAGATTTCAGGAGGTAGATTCGAATCGCCTTTAAAGCACATGAAAAGCAGCAAAACGTTGACAATGAGGCCCTTGGCCAAAAAGGGCGTATGCGTTTTTTCCTGAATATATTCAGGAAAAAACGCATACGCCCTTTTTGGCCAACCAAGCAACCTGGAAAGGCAAATCAGCGCTACAAAGAAGTCTCGCTTCCCATCGGTCAAAAGGGCCATGCTGAAAAAAGTGTCAAAACCAGAAATGCAGGACAGGCCATGGAGAAATGGGAGCCTTGCTACACTGATGGGCGGGATGTAAATTGCCAACAGCCACTCTGGAGAAGTGTACGGTGTGTCCTGAAACATCTAAAAAACACAGCTTAGAGAGCATAGGGCACTTCCACGCATGGGGGGATAAAGTGGGAAAATTGAAAATCAGCAAGACACAAGCACCCCAAAGTTTAGGGCTGCTCTGTTGACAAAGACCTCCACTTCTTTCCACCTTAAATATCCCAGGAAAGCGAAAAATGGATAAAAAAGTTGTGGTCCTTATGTACAATGGAATATCACTCAGCCATGAAATCAATGTCATAAGGCTAGTAGCAGCATGATGAGTGGATTTAGGTAAGACGATTCTAAGTGAAATAAGTCACACAGAAAAGGACACTTCTCATAAGGTGTCACTTATAGAGGGAATGTAAAAACCGTTACACTTGAACTGAATTACAAAACAGAACAGAGTCACACATGCAGAAAACACACTATGGCTGCTTAACGGGAAAGGTGAGGTGGGGTGATACATAAAACAAGAGTTTCAAATTAGCTCAGATTCCGTTCCATAAACCCAATATGTAATAGACAAGACCTACTCCTTGCTCAGAGAACTGGACTTAACACGCCCGATTCACCGCACAAGAATATATCTGACTAGTAATAATCTTAAAACCTATGTATTGATATCTCTCTGTTAGTGTGTCAAGTGGGTGTAAAGCAGCATAAACACAGCCGTGAAAAGCAGCTAAACCCCATTATAAAAATAAATTACTTTTAAAAACCCATGAAACAAAGACAGGGAAAGAGAGAGAAATTCTTACACAATTCGTTCCGGGGCTGTGATGCAACCTGGATTGACCATATCTAGACCCACAGCTGGATGAGACATAAGGGTGGACACTCTTGGGGCTGAGAGGTTTGGTGAGGTTGGGTGAGCAAACTCAGACCCTTTAAAGTAATACTGCGTGCTACCCATCGCATGGGTCCCAAATCTCCAGGTTCAAGGGCATCTTCCTACATCGAAAACATGCATGAGAAACCCAGAAGATGGTACACCGTGTGATGGGGAAAGGTTTCTAAAACGCACCTCATTTCTCATCTCCTTGTGCTCGGGTTCGCCATTCCAGCCACTTTACTAGCAATCTCCCTACTTGGAGCCTCAGCACCTTTAACCTCCTGTTCCGTACAGGTTGCAATTTGTCCTGAGGATGAACGGGAAGACGGGGAACCAATGAGAGACTAGCTCTTGGTGTTGGGACAGGCACATGTCACTCTATTTTCCCATCAGGAAGAAGAATTAACCACAGGCTCAGCCTGCCCCCCGGAACCAGAACAGGGCCTGAAGCCATCCTGCGTTTTTGCGGCCAGCTCCCAAAAAAGCGACTTGTAAATTGGAGCTTCAGGGCACTGCAATTCACAAACCTGCAGAGTTATAAATGATAACTCTCGTCCACAAATATATTGAGGGAAGGACAAGAAGAGGATTTGAAATCAAGGCAGAATTGCAGGAAACAGATTTCAGGAGGTAGATTCGAATCGCCTTTAAAGCACATGAAAAGCAGCAAAACGTTGACAATGAGGCCCTTGGCCAAAAAGGGCGTATGCGTTTTTTCCTGAATATATTCAGGAAAAAACGCATACGCCCTTTTTGGCCAACCAAGCAACCTGGAAAGGCAAATCAGCGCTACAAAGAAGTCTCGCTTCCCATCGGTCAAAAGGGCCATGCTGAAAAAAGTGTCAAAACCAGAAATGCAGGACAGGCCATGGAGAAATGGGAGCCTTGCTACACTGATGGGCGGGATGTAAATTGCCAACAGCCACTCTGGAGAAGTGTACGGTGTGTCCTGAAACATCTAAAAAACACAGCTTAGAGAGCATAGGGCACTTCCACGCATGGGGGTATAAAGTGGGAAAATTGAAAATCAGCAAGACACAAGCACCCCAAAGTTTAGGGCTGCTCTGTTGACAAGGACCTCCACTTCATTCCACCTTAAATATCCCAGGAAAGCGAAAAATGGATAAAAAAGTTGTGGTCCTTATGTACAATGGAATATCACTCAGCCATGAAATCAATGTCATAAGGCTAGTAGCAGCATGATGAGTGGATTTAGGTAAGACGATTCTAAGTGAAATAAGTCACACAGAAAAGGACACTTCTCATAAGGTGTCACTTATAGAGGGAATGTAAAAACCGTTACACTTGAACTGAATTACAAAACAGAACAGAGTCACACATGCAGAAAACACACTATGGCTGCTTAACGGGAAAGGTGAGGTGGGGTGATACATAAAACAAGAGTTTCAAATTAGCTCAGATACCGTTCCATAAACCCAATATGTAATAGACAAGACCTACTCCTTGCTCAGAGAACTGGACTCAACACGCCCGATTCACCGCACAAGAATATATCTGACTAGTAATAATCTTAAAACCTATGTATTGATATCTCTCTGTTAGTGTGTCAAGTGGGTGTAAAGCGGCATAAACACAGCCGTGAAAAGCAGCTAAACCCCATTATAAAAATAAATTACTTTTAAAAACCCATGAAACAAAGACAGGGAAAGAGAGAGAAATTCTTACACAATTCGTTCAGGGGCTGTGATGCAACCTGGATTGACCATATCTAGACCCACAGCTGGATGAGACATAAGGGTGGACACTCTTGGGGCTGAGAGGTTTGGTGAGGTTGGGTGAGCAAACGCAGACCCTTTAAAGTAATACTGCGTGCTACCCATCGCATGGGTCCCAAATCTCCAGGTTCAAGGGCATCTTCCTACATCGAAAACATGCATGAGAAACCCAGAAGATGGTACACCGTGTGATGGGGAAAGGTTTCTAAAATGTACCTCATTTCTCATCTCCTTGAGCTCGGGTTCGCCATTCCAGCCACTTTACTAGCAATCTCCCTACTTGGAGCATCAGCACCTTTAACCTCCTGTTCCGTACAGGTTGCAATTTGTCCTGAGGATGAACGGGAAGACGGGGAACCAATGAGAGACTAGCTCTTGGTGTTGGGACAGGCACAGGTCACTCTATTTTCCCATCAGGAAGAAGAATTAACCACAGGCTCAGCCTGCCCCCCGGAACCAGAACAGGGCCTGAAGCCATCCTGCGCTTTTGCGGCCAGCTCCCAAAAAAGCGACTTGTAAATTGGAGCTTCAGGGCACTGCAATTCACAAACCTGCAGAGTTATAAATGATAACTCTCGTCCACAAATATATTGAGGGAAGGACAAGAAGAGGATTTGAAATCAAGGCAGAATTGCAGGAAACAGATTTCAGGAGGTAGATTCGAATCGCCTTTAAAGCACATGAAAAGCAGCAAAACGTTGACAATGAGGCCCTTGGCCAAAAAGGGCGTATGCTTTTTTCCTGAATATATTCAGGAAAAAACGCATACGCCCTTTTTGGCCAACCAAGCAACCTGGAAAGGCAAATCAGCGCTACAAAGAAGTCTCGCTTCCCATCGGTCAAAAGGGCCATGCTGAAAAAAGTGTCAAAACCAGAAATGCAGGACAGGCCATGGAGAAATGGGAGCCTTGCTACACTGATGGGCGGGATGTAAATTGCCAACAGCCACTCTGGAGAAGTGTACGGTGTGTCCTGAAACATCTAAAAAACACAGCTTAGAGAGCATAGGGCACTTCCACGCATGGGGGTATAAAGTGGGAAAATTGAAAATCAGCAAGACACAAGCACCCCAAAGTTTAGGGCTGCTCTGTTGACAAGGACCTCCACTTCATTCCACCTTAAATATCCCAGGAAAGCGAAAAATGGATAAAAAAGTTGTGGTCCTTATGTACAATGGAATATCACTCAGCCATGAAATCAATGTCATAAGGCTAGTAGCAGCATGATGAGTGGATTTAGGTAAGACGATTCTAAGTGAAATAAGTCACACAGAAAAGGACACTTCTCATAAGGTGTCACTTATAGAGGGAATGTAAAAACCGTTACACTTGAACTGAATTACAAAACAGAACAGAGTCACACATGCAGAAAACACACTATGGCTGCTTAACGGGAAAGGTGAGGTGGGGTGATACATAAAACAAGAGTTTCAAATTAGCTCAGATTCCGTTCCATAAACCCAATATGTAATAGACAAGACCTACTCCTTGCTCAGAGAACTGGACTCAACACGCCCGATTCACCGCACAAGAATATATCTGACTAGTAATAATCTTAAAACCTATGTATTGATATCTCTCTGTTAGTGTGTCAAGTGGGTGTAAAGCGGCATAAACACAGCCGTGAAAAGCAGCTAAACCCCATTATAAAAATAAATTACTTTTAAAAACCCATGAAACAAAGACAGGGAAAGAGAGAGAAATTCTTACACAATTCGTTCCGGGGCTGTGATGCAACCTGGATTGACCATATCTAGACCCACAGCTGGATGAGACATAAGGGTGGACACTCTTGGGGCTGAGAGGTTTGGTGAGGTTGGGTGAGCAAACGCAGACCCTTTAAAGTAATACTGCGTGCTACCCATCGCATGGGTCCCAAATCTCCAGGTTCAAGGGCATCTTCCTACATCGAAAACATGCATGAGAAACCCAGAAGATGGTACACCGTGTGATGGGGAAAGGTTTCTAAAACGCACCTCATTTCTCATCTCCTTGAGCTCGGGTTCGCCATTCCAGCCACTTTACTAGCAATCTCCCTACTTGGAGCATCAGCACCTTTAACCTCCTGTTCCGTACAGGTTGCAATTTGTCCTGAGGATGAACGGGAAGACGGGGAACCAATGAGAGACTAGCTCTTGGTGTTGGGACAGGCACAGGTCACTCTATTTTCCCATCAGGAAGAAGAATTAACCACAGGCTCAGCCTGCCCCCCGGAACCAGAACAGGGCCTGAAGCCATCCTGCGCTTTTGCGGCCAGCTCCCAAAAAAGCGACTTGTAAATTGGAGCTTCAGGGCACTGCAATTCACAAACCTGCAGAGTTATAAATGATAACTCTCGTCCACAAATATATTGAGGCAAGGACAAGAAGAGGATTTGAAATCAAGGCAGAATTGCAGGAAACAGATTTCAGGAGGTAGATTCGAATCGCCTTTAAAGCACATGAAAAGCAGCAAAACGTTGACAATGAGGCCCTTGGCCAAAAAGGGCGTATGCGTTTTTTCCTGAATATATTCAGGAAAAAACGCATACGCCCTTTTTGGCCAACCAAGCAACCTGGAAAGGCAAATCAGCGCTACAAAGAAGTCTCGCTTCCCATCGGTCAAAAGGGCCATGCTGAAAAAAGTGTCAAAACCAGAAATGCAGGACAGGCCATGGAGAAATGGGAGCCTTGCTACACTGATGGGCGGGATGTAAATTGCCAACAGCCACTCTGGAGAAGTGTACGGTGTGTCCTGAAACATCTAAAAAACACAGCTTAGAGAGCATAGGGCACTTCCACGCATGGGGGTATAAAGTGGGAAAATTGAAAATCAGCAAGACACAAGCACCCCAAAGTTTAGGGCTGCTCTGTTGACAAAGACCTCCACTTCTTTCCACCTTAAATATCCCAGGAAAGCGAAAAATGGATAAAAAAGTTGTGGTCCTTATGTACAATGGAATATCACTCAGCCATGAAATCAATGTCATAAGGCTAGTAGCAGCATGATGAGTGGATTTAGGTAAGACGATTCTAAGTGAAATAAGTCACACAGAAAAGGACACTTCTCATAAGGTGTCACTTATAGAGGGAATGTAAAAACCGTTACACTTGAACTGAATTACAAAACAGAACAGAGTCACACATGCAGAAAACACACTATGGCTGCTTAACGGGAAAGGTGAGGTGGGGTGATACATAAAACAAGAGTTTCAAATTAGCTCAGATTCCGTTCCATAAACCCAATATGTAATAGACAAGACCTACTCCTTGCTCAGAGAACTGGACTCAACACGCCCGATTCACCGCACAAGAATATATCTGACTAGTAATAATCTTAAAACCTATGTATTGATATCTCTCTGTTAGTGTGTCAAGTGGGTGTAAAGCAGCATAAACACAGCCGTGAAAAGCAGCTAAACCCCATTATAAAAATAAATTACTTTTAAAAACCCATGAAACAAAGACAGGGAAAGAGAGAGAAATTCTTACACAATTCGTTCCGGGGCTGTGATGCAACCTGGATTGACCATATCTAGACCCACAGCTGGATGAGACATAAGGGTGGACACTCTTGGGGCTGAGAGGTTTGGTGAGGTTGGGTGAGCAAACTCAGACCCTTTAAAGTAATACTGCGTGCTACCCATCGCATGGGTCCCAAATCTCCAGGTTCAAGGGCATCTTCCTACATCGAAAACATGCATGAGAAACCCAGAAGATGGTACACCGTGTGATGGGGAAAGGTTTCTAAAACGCACCTGATTTCTCATCTCCTTGTGCTCGGGTTCGCCATTCCAGCCACTTTACTAGCAATCTCCCTACTTGGAGCCTCAGCACCTTTAACCTCCTGTTCCGTACAGGTTGCAATTTGTCCTGAGGATGAACGGGAAGACGGGGAACCAATGAGAGACTAGGTCTTGGTGTTGGGACAGGCACAGGTCACTCTATTTTCCCATCAGGAAGAAGAATTAACCACAGGCTCAGCCTGCCCCCCGGAACCAGAACAGGGCCTGAAGCCATCCTGCGCTTTTGCGGCCAGCTCCCAAAAAAGCGACTTGTAAAATGGAGCTTCAGGGCACTGCAATTCACAAACCTGCAGAGTTATAAATGATAACTCTCGTCCACAAATATATTGAGGGAAGGCAAAGAAGAGGATTTGAAATCAAGGCAGAATTGCAGGAAACAGATTTCAGGAGGTAGATTCGATTCGCCTTTAAAGCACATGAAAAGCGGCAAAACGTTGACAATGATGCCCTTGGCCAAAAAGGGCGTATGCGTTTTTTCCTGAATATATTCAGGAAAAAACGCATACGCCCTTTTTGGCCAACCAAGCAACCTGGAAAGGCAAATCAGCGCTACAAAGAATTCTCGCTTCCCATCGGTCAAAAGGGCCATGCTGAAAAAAGTGTCAAAACCAGAAATGCAGGACAGGCCATGGAGAAATGGGAGCCTTGCTACACTGATGGGCGGGATGTAAATTGCCAACAGCCACTCTGGAGAAGTGTACGGTGTGTCCTGAAACATCTAAAAAACACAGCTTAGAGAGCATAGGGCACTTCCACGCATGGGGGTATAAAGTGGGAAAATTGAAAATCAGCAAGACACAAGCACCCCAAAGTTTAGGGCTGCTCTGTTGACAAGGACCTCCACTTCATTCCACCTTAAATATCCCAGGAAAGCGAAAAATGGATCAAAAAGTTGTGGTCCTTATGTACAATGGAATATCACTCAGCCATGAAATCAATGTCATAAGGCTAGTAGCAGCATGATGAGTGGATTTAGGTAAGACGATTCTAAGTGAAATAAGTCACACAGAAAAGGACACTTCTCATAAGGTGTCACTTATAGAGGGAATGTAAAAACCGTTACACTTGAACTGAATTACAAAACAGAACAGAGTCACACATGCAGAAAACACACTATGGCTGCTTAACGGGAAAGGTGAGGTGGGGTGATACATAAAACAAGAGTTTCAAATTAGCTCAGATTCCGTTCCATAAACCCAATATGTAATAGACAAGACCTACTCCTTGCTCAGAGAACTGGACTTAACACGCCCGATTCACCGCACAAGAATATATTTGACTAGTAATAATCTTAAAACATATGTATTGATATCTCTCTGTTAGTGTGTCAAGTGGGTGTAAAGCGGCATAAACACAGCCGTGAAAAGCAGCTAAACCCCATTATAAAAATAAATTACTTTTAAAAACCCATGAAACAAAGACAGGGAAAGAGAGAGAAATTCTTACACAATTCGTTCCGGGGCTGTGATGCAACCTGGATTGACCATATCTAGACCCACAGCTGGATGAGACATAAGGGTGGACACTCTTGTTGCGGAGAGGTTTGGTGAGGTTGGGTGAGCAAAGGCAGACCCTTTAAAGTAATACTGCGTGCTATCCATCGCATGGGTCCCAAATCTCCAGGTTTAAGGGCATCTTCCTACATCGAAAACATGCATGAGAAACCCAGAAGATGGTACACTGTGTGATGGGGAAAGGTTTCTAAAATGCACCTCATTTCTCATCTCCTTGTGCTCGGGTTCGCCATTCCATCCACTTTAATAGCAATCTCCCTACTTGGAGCATCAGCACCTTTAACCTCCTGTTCCATACAGGTTGCAATTTGTCCTGAGGATGAACGGGAAGACGGGGAACCAATGAGAGACTAGCTCTTGGTGTTGGGACAGGCACAGGTCACTCTATTTTCCCATCAGGAAGAAGAATTAACCACAGGCTCAGCCTGCCCCCCGGAACCAGAACAGGGCCTGAAGCCATCCTGCGCTTTTGCGGCCAGCTCCCAAAAAAGCGACTTGTAAAATGGAGCTTCAGGGCACTGCAATTCACAAACCTGCAGAGTTATAAATGATAACTCTCGTCCACAAATATATTGAGGGAAGGCAAAGAAGAGGATTTGAAATCAAGGCAGAATTGCAGGAAACAGATTTCAGGAGGTAGATTCGAATCGCCTTTAAAGCACATGAAAAGCGGCAAAACGTTGACAATGATGCCCTTGGCCAAAAAGGGCGTATGCGTTTTTTCCTGAATATATTCAGGAAAAAACGCATACGCCCTTTTTGGCCAACCAAGCAACCTGGAAAGGCAAATCAGCGCTACAAAGAAGTCTCGCTTCCCATCGGTCAAAAGGGCCATGCTGAAAAAAGTGTCAAAACCAGAAATGCAGGACAGGCCATGGAGAAATGGGAGCCTTGCTACACTGATGGGCGGGATGTAAATTGCCAACAGCCACTCTGGAGAAGTGTACGGTGTGTCCTGAAACATCTAAAAAACACAGCTTAGAGAGCATAGGGCACTTCCACGCATGGGGGGATAAAGTGGGAAAATTGAAAATCAGCAAGACACAAGCACCCCAAAGTTTAGGGCTGCTCTGTTGACAAGGACCTCCACTTCATTCCACCTTAAATATCCCAGGAAAGCGAAAAATGGATCAAAAAGTTGTGGTCCTTATGTACAATGGAATATCACTCAGCCATGAAATCAATGTCATAAGGCTAGTAGCAGCATGATGAGTGGATTTAGGTAAGACGATTCGAAGTGAAATAAGTCACACAGAAAAGGACACTTCTCATAAGGTGTCACTTATAGAGGGAATGTAAAAACCGTTACACTTGAACTGAATTACAAAACAGAACAGAGTCACACATGCAGAAAACACACTATGGCTGCTTAACGGGAAAGGTGAGGTGGGGTGATACATAAAACAAGAGCTTCAAATTAGCTCAGATACCGTTCCATAAACCCAATATGTAATAGACAAGACCTACTCCTTGCTCAGAGAACGGGACTCAACACGCCCGATTCGCCGCACAAGAATATATCTGACTAGTAATAATCTTAAAACCTATGTATTGATATCTCTCTGTTAGTGTGTCAAGTGGGTGTAAAGCGGCATAAACACAGCCGTGAAAAGCAGCTAAACCCCATTATAAAAATAAATTACTTTTAAAAACCCATGAAACAAAGACAGGGAAAGAGAGAGAAATTCTTACACAATTCGTTCAGGGGCTGTGATGCAACCTGGATTGACCATATCTAGACCCACAGCTGGATGAGACATAAGGGTGGACACTCTTGGGGCTGAGAGGTTTGGTGAGGTTGGGTGAGCAAATGCAGACCCTTTAAAGTAATACTGCGTGCTACCCATCGCATGGGTCCCAAATCTCCAGGTTCAAGGGCATCTTCCTACATCGAAAACATGCATGAGAAACCCAGAAGAGGGTACACCGTGTGATGGGGAAAGGTTTCTAAAACGCACCTCATTTCTCATCTCCTTGTGCTCGGGTTCGCCATTCCAGCCACTTTACTAGCAATCTCCCTACTTGGAGCATCAGCACCTTTAACCTCCTGTTCCGTACAGGTTGCAATTTGTCCTGAGGATGAACGGGAAGACGGGGAACCAATGAGAGACTAGCTCTTGGTGTTGGGACAGGCACAGGTCACTCTATTTTCCCATCAGGAAGAAGAATTAACCACAGGCTCAGCCTGCCCCCCGGAACCAGAACAGGGCCTGAAGCCATCCTGCGCTTTTGCGGCCAGCTCCCAAAAAAGCGACTTGTAAAATGGAGCTTCAGGGCACTGCAATTCACAAACCTGCAGAGTTATAAATGATAACTCTCGTCCACAAATATATTGAGGGAAGGCAAAGAAGAGGATTTGAAATCAAGGCAGAATTGCAGGAAACAGATTTCAGGAGGTAGATTCGAATCGCCTTTAAAGCACATGAAAAGCGGCAAAACGTTGACAATGATGCCCTTGGCCAAAAAGGGCGTATGCGTTTTTTCCTGAATATATTCAGGAAAAAACGCATACGCCCTTTTTGGCCAACCAAGCAACCTGGAAAGGCAAATCAGCGCTACAAAGAAGTCTCGCTTCCCATCGGTCAAGAGGGCCATGCTGAAAAAAGTGTCAAAACCAGAAATGCAGGACAGGCCATGGAGAAATGGGAGCCTTGCTACACTGATGGGCGGGATGTAAATTGCCAACAGCCACTCTGGAGAAGTGTACGGTGTGTCCTGAAACATCTAAAAAACACAGCTTAGAGAGCATAGGGCACTTCCACGCATGGGGGGATAAAGTGGGAAAATTGAAAATCAGCAAGACACAAGCACCCCAAAGTTTAGGGCTGCTCTGTTGACAAGGACCTCCACTTCATTCCACCTTAAATATCCCAGGAAAGCGAAAAATGGATCAAAAAGTTGTGGTCCTTATGTACAATGGAATATCACTCAGCCATGAAATCAATGTCATAAGGCTAGTAGCAGCATGATGAGTGGATTTAGGTAAGACGATTCTAAGTGAAATAAGTCACACAGAAAAGGACACTTCTCGTAAGGTGTCACTTATAGAGGGAATGTAAAAACCGTTACACTTGAACTGAATTACAAAACAGAACAGAGTCACACATGCAGAAAACACACTATGGCTGCTTAACGGGAAAGGTGAGGTGGGGTGATACATAAAACAAGAGCTTCAAATTAGCTCAGATACCGTTCCATAAACCCAATATGTAATAGACAAGACCTACTCCTTGCTCAGAGAACTGGACTCAACACGCCCGATTCACCACACAAGAATATATCTGACTAGTAATAATCTTAAAACCTATGTATTGATATCTCTCTGTTAGTGTGTCAAGTGGGTGTAAAGCGGCATAAACACAGCCGTGAAAAGCAGCTAAACCCCATTATAAAAATAAATTACTTTTAAAAACCCATGAAACAAAGACAGGGAAAGAGAGAGAAATTCTTACACAATTCGTTCAGGGGCTGTGATGCAACCTGGATTGACCATATCTAGACCCACAGCTGGATGAGACATAAGGGTGGACACTCTTGGGGCTGAGAGGTTTGGTGAGGTTGGGTGAGCAAACGCAGACCCTTTAAAGTAATACTGCGTGCTACCCATCGCATGGGTCCCAAATCTCCAGGTTCAAGGGCATCTTCCTACATCGAAAACATGCATGAGAAACCCAGAAGATGGTACACCGTGTGATGGGGAAAGGTTTCTAAAACGCACCTCATTTCTCATCTCCTTGTGCTCGGGTTCGCCATTCCAGCCACTTTACCAGCAATCTCCCTACTTGGAGCCTCAGCACCTTTAACCTCCTGTTCCGTACAGGTTGCAATTTGTCCTGAGGATGAACGGGAAGACGGGGAACCAATGAGAGACTAGCTCTTGGTGTTGGGACAGGCACAGGTCACTCTATTTTCCCATCAGGAAGAAGAATTAACCACAGGCTCAGCCTGCCCCCCGGAACCAGAACAGGGCCTGAAGCCATCCTGCGCTTTTGCGGCCAGCTCCCAAAAATGCTACTTGTAAAATGGAGCTTCAGGGCACTGCAATTCACAAACCTGCAGAGTTATAAATGATAACTCTCGTCCACAAATATATTGAGGGAAGGCAAAGAAGAGGATTTGAAATCAAGGCAGAATTGCAGGAAACAGATTTCAGGAGGTAGATTCGAATCGCCTTTAAAGCACATGAAAAGCGGCAAAACGTTGACAATGATGCCCTTGGCCAAAAAGGGCGTATGCGTTTTTTCCTGAATATATTCAGGAAAAAACGCATACGCCCTTTTTGGCCAACCAAGCAACCTGGAAAGGCAAATCAGCACTACAAAGAAGTCTCGCTTCCCATCGGTCAAGAGGGCCATGCTGAAAAAAGTGTCAAAACCAGAAATGCAGGACAGGCCATGGAGAAATGGGAGCCTTGCTACACTGATGGGCGGGATGTAAATTGCCAACAGCCACTCTGGAGAAGTGTACGGTGTGTCCTGAAACATCTAAAAAACACAGCTTAGAGAGCATAGGGCACTTCCACGCATGGGGGGATAAAGTGGGAAAATTGAAAATCAGCAAGACACAAGCACCCCAAAGTTTAGGGCTGCTCTGTTGACAAGGACCTCCACTTCATTCCACCTTAAATATCCCAGGAAAGCGAAAAATGGATCAAAAAGTTGTGGTCCTTATGTACAATGGAATATCACTCAGCCATGAAATCAATGTCATAAGGCTAGTAGCAGCATGATGAGTGGATTTAGGTAAGACGATTCTAAGTGAAATAAGTCACACAGAAAAGGACACTTCTCATAAGGTGTCACTTATAGAGGGAATGTAAAAACCGTTACACTTGAACTGAATTACAAAACAGAACAGAGTCACACATGCAGAAAACACACTATGGCTGCTTAACGGGAAAGGTGAGGTGGGGTGATACATAAAACAAGAGCTTCAAATTAGCTCAGATACCGTTCCATAAACCCAATATGTAATAGACAAGACCTACTCCTTGCTCAGAGAACTGGACTCAACACGCCCGATTCACCGCACAAGAATATATCTGACTAGTAATAATCTTAAAACCTATGTATTGATATCTCTCTGTTAGTGTGTCATGTGTGTGTAAAGCGGCATAAACACAGCCGTGAAAAGCAGCTAAACCCCATTATAAAAATAAATTACTTTTAAAAACCCATGAAACAAAGACAGGGAAAGAGAGAGAAATTCTTACACAATTCGTTCAGGGGCTGTGATGCAACCTGGATTGACCATATCTAGACCCACAGCTGGATGAGACATAAGGGTGGACACTCTTGGGGCTGAGAGGTTTGGTGAGGTTGGGTGAGCAAACGCAGACCCTTTAAAGTAATACTGCGTGCTACCCATCGCATGGGTCCCAAATCTCCAGGTTCAAGGGCATCTTCCTACATCGAAAACATGCATGAGAAACCCAGAAGATGGTACACCGTGTGATGGGGAAAGGTTTCTAAAACGCACCTCATTTCTCATCTCCTTGTGCTCGGGTTCGCCATTCCAGCCACTTTACTAGCAATCTCCCTACTTGGAGCCTCAGCACCTTTAACCTCCTGTTCCGTACAGGTTGCAATTTGTCCTGAGGATGAACGGGAAGACGGGGAACCAATGAGAGACTAGCTCTTGGTGTTGGGACAGGCACAGGTCACTCTATTTTCCCATCAGGAAGAAGAATTAACCACAGGCTCAGCCTGCCCCCCGGAACCAGAACAGGGCCTGAAGCCATCCTGCGCTTTTGCGGCCAGCTCCTAAAAAAGCGACTTGTAAAATGGAGCTTCAGGGCACTGCAATTCACAAACCTGCAGAGTTATAAATGATAACTCTCGTCCACAAATATATTGAGGGAAGGCAAAGAAGAGGATTTGAAATCAAGGCAGAATTGCAGGAAACAGATTTCAGGAGGTAGATTCGAATCGCCTTTAAAGCACATGAAAAGCGGCAAAACGTTGACAATGATGCCCTTGGCCAAAAAGGGCGTATGCGTTTTTTCCTGAATATATTCAGGAAAAAACGCATACGCCCTTTTTGGCCAACCAAGCAACCTGGAAAGGCAAATCAGCGCTACAAAGAAGTCTCGCTTCCCATCGGTCAAGAGGGCCATGCTGAAAAAAGTGTCAAAACCAGAAATGCAGGACAGGCCATGGAGAAATGGGAGCCTTGCTACACTGATGGGCGGGATGTAAATTGCCAACAGCCACTCTGGAGAAGTGTACGGTGTGTCCTGAAACATCTAAAAAAACACAGCTTAGAGAGCATAGGGCACTTCCACGCATGGGGGGATAAAGTGGGAAAATTGAAAATCAGCAAGACACAAGCACCCCAAAGTTTAGGGCTGCTCTGTTGACAAGGACCTCCACTTCATTCCACCTTAAATATCCCAGGAAAGCGAAAAATGGATCAAAAAGTTGTGGTCCTTATGTACAATGGAATATCACTCCGCCATGAAATCAATGTCCTAAGGCTAGTAGCAGCATGATGAGTGGATTTAGGTAAGACGATTCTAAGTGAAATAAGTCACACAGAAAAGGACACTTCTCATAAGGTGTCACTTATAGAGGGAATGTAAAAACCGTTACACTTGAACTGAATTACAAAACAGAACAGAGTCACACATGCAGAAAACACACTATGGCTGCTTAACGGGAAAGGTGAGGTGGGGTGATACATAAAACAAGAGCTTCAAATTAGCTCAGATACCGTTCCATAAACCCAATATGTAATAGACAAGACCTACTCCTTGTTCAGAGAACTGGACTCAACACGCCCGATTCACCGCACAAGAATATATCTGACTAGTAATAATCTTAAAACCTATGTATTGATATCTCTCTGTTAGTGTGTCAAGTGTGTGTAAAGCGGCATAAACACAGCCGTGAAAAGCAGCTAAACCCCATTATAAAACTAAATTACTTTTAAAAACCCATGAAACAAAGACAGGGAAAGAGAGAGAAATTCTTACACAATTCGTTCAGGGGCTGTGATGCAACCTGGATTGACCATATCTAGACCCACAGCTGGATGAGACATAAGGGTGGACACTCTTGGGGCTGAGAGGTTTGGTGAGGTTGGGTGAGCAAACGCAGACCCTTTAAAGTAATACTGCGTGCTACCCATCGCATGGGTCCCAAATCTCCAGGTTCATGGGCATCTTCCTACATCGAAAACATGCATGAGAAACCCAGAAGATGGTACACCGTGTGATGGGGAAAGGTTTCTAAAACGCACCTCATTTCTCATCTCCTTGTGCTCGGGTTCGCCATTCCAGCCACTTTACCAGCAATCTCCCTACTTGAAGCCTCAGCACCTTTAACCTCCTGTTCCGTACAGGTTGCAATTTGTCCTGAGGATGAACGGGAAGACGGGGAACCAATGAGAGACTAGCTCTTGGTGTTGGGACAGGCACAGGTCACTCTATTTTCCCATCAGGAAGAAGAATTAACCACAGGCTCAGCCTGCCCCCCGGAACCAGAACAGGGCCTGAAGCCATCCTGCGCTTTTGCGGCCAGCTCCCAAAAAAGCGACTTGTAAAATGGAGCTTCAGGGCACTGCAATTCACAAACCTGCAGAGTTATAAATGATAACTCTCGTCCACAAATATATTGAGGGAAGGCAAAGAAGAGGATTTGAAATCAAGGCAGAATTGCAGGAAACAGATTTCAGGAGGTAGATTCGAATCGCCTTTAAAGCACATGAAAAGCGGCAAAACGTTGACAATGATGCCCTTGGCCAAAAAGGGCGTATGCGTTTTTTCCTGAATATATTCAGGAAAAAACGCATACGCCCTTTTTGGCCAACCAAGCAACCTGGAAAGGCAAATCAGCGCTACAAAGAAGTCTCGCTTCCCATCGGTCAAAAGGGCCATGGTGAAAAAAGTGTCAAAACCAGAAATGCAGGACAGGCCATGGAGAAATGGGAGCCTTGCTACACTGATGGGCGGGATGTAAATTGCCAACAGCCACTCTGGAGAAGTGTACGGTGTGTCCTGAAACATCTAAAAAACACAGCTTAGAGAGCATAGGGCACTTCCACGCATGGGGGGATAAAGTGGGAAAATTGAAAATCAGCAAGACACAAGCACCCCAAAGTTTAGGGCTGCTCTGTTGACAAGGACCTCCACTTCATTCCACCTTAAATATCCCAGGAAAGCGAAAAATGGATCAAAAAGTTGTGGTCCTTATGTACAATGGAATATCACTCAGCCATGAAATCAATGTCATAAGGCTAGTAGCAGCATGATGAGTGGATTTAGGTAAGACGATTCTAAGTGCAATAAGTCACACAGAAAAGGACACTTCTCGTAAGGTGTCACTTATAGAGGGAATGTAAAAACCGTTAAACTTGAACTGAATTACAAAACAGAACAGAGTCACACATGCAGAAAACACACTATGGCTGCTTAACGGGAAAGGTGAGGTGGGGTGATACATAAAACAAGAGCTTCAAATTAGCTCAGATACCGTTCCATAAACCCAATATGTAATAGACAAGACCTACTCCTTGCTCAGAGAACTGGACTCAACACGCCCGTTTCACCGCACAAGAATATATCTGACTAGTAATAATCTTAAAACCTATGTATTGATATCTCTCTGTTAGTGTGTCAAGTGGGTGTAAAGCGGCATAAACACAGCCGTGAAAAGCAGCTAAACCCCATTATAAAAATAAATTACTTTTAAAAACCCATGAAACAAAGACAGGGAAAGAGAGAGAAATTCTTACACAATTCGTTCAGGGGCTGTGATGCAACCTGGATTGACCATATCTAGACCCACAGCTGGATGAGACATAAGGGTGGACACTCTTGGGGCTGAGAGGTTTGGTGAGGTTGGGTGAGCAAACGCAGACCCTTTAAAGTAATACTGCGTGCTACCCATCGCATGGGTCCCAAATCTCCAGGTTCAAGGGCATCTTCCTACATCGAAAACATGCATGAGAAACCCAGAAGAGGGTACACCGTGTGATGGGGAAAGGTTTCTAAAACGCACCTCATTTCTCATCTCCTTGTGCTCGGGTTCGCCATTCCAGCCACTTTACTAGCAATCTCCCTACTTGGAGCATCAGCACCTTTAACCTCCTGTTCCGTACAGGTTGCAATTTGTCCTGAGGATGAACGGGAAGACGGGGAACCAATGAGAGACTAGCTCTTGGTGTTGGGACAGGCACAGGTCACTCTATTTTCCCATCAGGAAGAAGAATTAACCACAGGCTCAGCCTGCCCCCCGGAACCAGAACAGGGCCTGAAGCCATCCTGCGCTTTTGCGGCCAGCTCCCAAAAAAGCGACTTGTAAAATGGAGCTTCAGGGCACTGCAATTCACAAACCTGCAGAGTTATAAATGATAACTCTCGTCCACAAATATATTGAGGGAAGGCAAAGAAGAGGATTTGAAATCAAGGCAGAATTGCAGGAAACAGATTTCAGGAGGTAGATTCGAATCGCCTTTAAAGCACATGAAAAGCGGCAAAATGTTGACAATGATGCCCTTGGCCAAAAAGGGCGTATGCGTTTTTTCCTGAATATATTCAGGAAAAAACGCATACGCCCTTTTTGGCCAACCAAGCAACCTGGAAAGGCAAATCAGCGCTACAAAGAAGTCTCGCTTCCCATCGGTCAAGAGGGCCATGCTGAAAAAAGTGTCAAAACCAGAAATGCAGGACAGGCCATGGAGAAATGGGAGCCTTGCTACACTGATGGGCGGGATGTAAATTGCCAACAGCCACTCTGGAGAAGTGTACGGTGTGTCCTGAAACATCTAAAAAACACAGCTTAGAGAGCATAGGGCACTTCCACGCATGGGGGGATAAAGTGGGAAAATTGAAAATCAGCAAGACACAAGCACCCCAAAGTTTAGGGCTGCTCTGTTGACAAGGACCTCCACTTCATTCCACCTTAAATATCCCAGGAAAGCGAAAAATGGATCAAAAAGTTGTGGTCCTTATGTACAATGGAATATCACTCAGCCATGAAATCAATGTCATAAGGCTAGTAGCAGCATGATGAGTGGATTTAGGTAAGACGATTCTAAGTGAAATAAGTCACACAGAAAAGGACACTTCTCATAAGGTGTCACTTATAGAGGGAATGTAAAAACCGTTACACTTGAACTGAATTCCAAAACAGAACAGAGTCACACATGCAGAAAACACACTATGGCTGCTTAACGGGAAAGGTGAGGTGGGGTGATACATAAAACAAGAGCTTCAAATTAGCTCAGATACCGTTCCATAAACCCAATATGTAATAGACAAGACCTACTCCTTGCTCAGAGAACTGCACTCAACACGCCCGATTCGCCGCACAAGAATATATCTGACTAGTAATAATCTTAAAACCTATGTATTGATATCTCTCTGTTAGTGTGTCAAGTGTGTGTAAAGTGGCATAAACACAGCCGTGAAAAGCAGCTAAACCCCATTATAAAAATAAATTACTTTTAAAAACCCATGAAACAAAGACAGGGAAAGAGAGAGAAATTCTTACACAATTCGTTCAGGGGCTGTGATGCAACCTGGATTGACCATATCTAGACCCACAGCTGGATGAGACATAAGGGTGGACACTCTTGGGGCTGAGAGGTTTGGTGAGGTTGGGTGAGCAAATGCAGACCCTTTAAAGTAATACTGCGTGCTACCCATCGCATGGGTCCCAAATCTCCAGGTTCAAGGGCATCTTCCTACATCGAAAACATGCATGAGAAACCCAGAAGATGGTGCACCGTGTGATGGGGAAAGGTTTCTAAAACGCACCTCATTTCTCATCTCCTTGTGCTCGGGTTCGCCATTCCAGCCACTTTACTAGCAATCTCCCTACTTGGAGCCTCAGCACCTTTAACCTCCTGTTCCGTACAGGTTGCAATTTGTCCTGAGGATGAACGGGAAGACGGGGAACCAATGAGAGACTAGCTCTTGGTGTTGGGACAGGCACAGGTCACTCTATTTTCCCATCAGGAAGAAGAATTAACCACAGGCTCGGCCTGCCCCCCGGAACCAGAACAGGGCCTGAAGCCATCCTGCGCTTTTGCGGCCAGCTCCCAAAAAAGCGACTTGTAAAATGGAGCTTCAGGGCACTGCAATTCACAAACCTGCAGAGTTATAAATGATAAATCTCGTCCACAAATATATTGAGGGAAGGCAAAGAAGAGGATTTGAAATCAAGGCAGAATTGCAGGAAACAGATTTCAGGAGGTAGATTCGAATCGCCTTTAAAGCACATGAAAAGCGGCAAAACGTTGACAATGATGCCCTTGGCCAAAAAGGGCGTATGCGTTTTTTCCTGAATATATTCAGGAAAAAACGCATACGCCCTTTTTGGCCAACCAAGCAACCTGGAAAGGCAAATCAGCGCTACAAAGAAGTCTCGCTTCCCATCGGTCAAGAGGGCCATGCTGAAAAAAGTGTCAAAACCAGAAATGCAGGACAGGCCATGGAGAAATGGGAGCCTTGCTACACTGATGGGCGGGATGTAAATTGCCAACAGCCACTCTGGAGAAGTGTACGGTGTGTCCTGAAACATCTAAAAAAACACAGCTTAGAGAGCATAGGGCACTTCCACGCATGGGGGGATAAATTGGGAAAATTGAAAATCAGCAAGACACAAGCACCCCAAAGTTTAGGGCTGCTCTGTTGACAAGGACCTCCACTTCATTCCACCTTAAATATCCCAGGAAAGCGAAAAATGGATCAAAAAGTTGTGGTCCTTATGTACAATGGAATATCACTCAGCCATGAAATCAATGTCATAAGGCTAGTAGCAGCATGATGAGTGGATTTAGGTAAGACGATTCTAAGTGCAATAAGTCACACAGAAAAGGACACTTCTCGTAAGGTGTCACTTATAGAGGGAATGTAAAAACCGTTAAACTTGAACTGAATTACAAAACAGAACAGAGTCACACATGCAGAAAACACACTATGGCTGCTTAACGGGAAAGGTGAGGTGGGGTGATACATAAAACAAGAGCTTCAAATTAGCTCAGATACCGTTCCATAAACCCAATATGTAATAGACAAGACCTACTCCTTGCTCAGAGAACTGGACTCAACACGCCCGATTCACCGCACAAGAATATATCTGACTAGTAATAATCTTAAAACCTATGTATTGATATCTCTCTGTTAGTGTGTCAAGTGGGTGTAAAGCGGCATAAACACAGCCGTGAAAAGCAGCTAAACCCCATTATAAAAATAAATTACTTTTAAAAACCCATGAAACAAAGACAGGGAAAGAGAGAGAAATTCTTACACAATTCGTTCAGGGGCTGTGATGCAACCTGGATTGACCATATCTAGACCCACAGCTGGATGAGACATAAGGGTGGACACTCTTGGGGCTGAGAGGTTTGGTGAGGTTGGGTGAGCAAACGCAGACCCTTTAAAGTAATACTGCGTGCTACCCATCGCATGGGTCCCAAATCTCCAGGTTCAAGGGCATCTTCCTACATCGAAAACATGCATGAGAAACCCAGAAGAGGGTACACCGTGTGATGGGGAAAGGTTTCTAAAACGCACCTCATTTCTCATCTCCTTGTGCTCGGGTTCGCCATTCCAGCCACTTTACTAGCAATCTCCCTACTTGGAGCATCAGCACCTTTAACCTCCTGTTCCGTACAGGTTGCAATTTGTCCTGAGGATGAACGGGAAGACGGGGAACCAATGAGAGACTAGCTCTTGGTGTTGGGACAGGCACAGGTCACTCTATTTTCCCATCAGGAAGAAGAATTAACCACAGGCTCAGCCTGCCCCCCGGAACCAGAACAGGGCCTGAAGCCATCCTGCGCTTTTGCGGCCAGCTCCCAAAAAAGCGACTTGTAAAATGGAGCTTCAGGGCACTGCAATTCACAAACCTGCAGAGTTATAAATGATAACTCTCGTCCACAAATATATTGAGGGAAGGCAAAGAAGAGGATTTGAAATCAAGGCAGAATTGCAGGAAACAGATTTCAGGAGGTAGATTCGAATCGCCTTTAAAGCACATGAAAAGCGGCAAAATGTTGACAATGATGCCCTTGGCCAAAAAGGGCGTATGCGTTTTTTCCTGAATATATTCAGGAAAAAACGCATACGCCCTTTTTGGCCAACCAAGCAACCTGGAAAGGCAAATCAGCGCTACAAAGAAGTCTCGCTTCCCATCGGTCAAGAGGGCCATGCTGAAAAAAGTGTCAAAACCAGAAATGCAGGACAGGCCATGGAGAAATGGGAGCCTTGCTACACTGATGGGCGGGATGTAAATTGCCAACAGCCACTCTGGAGAAGTGTACGGTGTGTCCTGAAACATCTAAAAAACACAGCTTAGAGAGCATAGGGCACTTCCACGCATGGGGGGATAAAGTGGGAAAATTGAAAATCAGCAAGACACAAGCACCCCAAAGTTTAGGGCTGCTCTGTTGACAAGGACCTCCACTTCATTCCACCTTAAATATCCCAGGAAAGCGAAAAATGGATCAAAAAGTTGTGGTCCTTATGTACAATGGAATATCACTCAGCCATGAAATCAATGTCATAAGGCTAGTAGCAGCATGATGAGTGGATTTAGGTAAGACGATTCTAAGTGAAATAAGTCACACAGAAAAGGACACTTCTCATAAGGTGTCACTTATAGAGGGAATGTAAAAACCGTTACACTTGAACTGAATTCCAAAACAGAACAGAGTCACACATGCAGAAAACACACTATGGCTGCTTAACGGGAAAGGTGAGGTGGGGTGATACATAAAACAAGAGCTTCAAATTAGCTCAGATACCGTTCCATAAACCCAATATGTAATAGACAAGACCTACTCCTTGCTCAGAGAACTGCACTCAACACGCCCGATTCGCCGCACAAGAATATATCTGACTAGTAATAATCTTAAAACCTATGTATTGATATCTCTCTGTTAGTGTGTCAAGTGTGTGTAAAGTGGCATAAACACAGCCGTGAAAAGCAGCTAAACCCCATTATAAAAATAAATTACTTTTAAAAACCCATGAAACAAAGACAGGGAAAGAGAGAGAAATTCTTACACAATTCGTTCAGGGGCTGTGATGCAACCTGGATTGACCATATCTAGACCCACAGCTGGATGAGACATAAGGGTGGACACTCTTGGGGCTGAGAGGTTTGGTGAGGTTGGGTGAGCAAATGCAGACCCTTTAAAGTAATACTGCGTGCTACCCATCGCATGGGTCCCAAATCTCCAGGTTCAAGGGCATCTTCCTACATCGAAAACATGCATGAGAAACCCAGAAGATGGTGCACCGTGTGATGGGGAAAGGTTTCTAAAACGCACCTCATTTCTCATCTCCTTGTGCTCGGGTTCGCCATTCCAGCCACTTTACTAGCAATCTCCCTACTTGGAGCCTCAGCACCTTTAACCTCCTGTTCCGTACAGGTTGCAATTTGTCCTGAGGATGAACGGGAAGACGGGGAACCAATGAGAGACTAGCTCTTGGTGTTGGGACAGGCACAGGTCACTCTATTTTCCCATCAGGAAGAAGAATTAACCACAGGCTCGGCCTGCCCCCCGGAACCAGAACAGGGCCTGAAGCCATCCTGCGCTTTTGCGGCCAGCTCCCAAAAAAGCGACTTGTAAAATGGAGCTTCAGGGCACTGCAATTCACAAACCTGCAGAGTTATAAATGATAAATCTCGTCCACAAATATATTGAGGGAAGGCAAAGAAGAGGATTTGAAATCAAGGCAGAATTGCAGGAAACAGATTTCAGGAGGTAGATTCGAATCGCCTTTAAAGCACATGAAAAGCGGCAAAACGTTGACAATGATGCCCTTGGCCAAAAAGGGCGTATGCGTTTTTTCCTGAATATATTCAGGAAAAAACGCATACGCCCTTTTTGGCCAACCAAGCAACCTGGAAAGGCAAATCAGCGCTACAAAGAAGTCTCGCTTCCCATCGGTCAAGAGGGCCATGCTGAAAAAAGTGTCAAAACCAGAAATGCAGGACAGGCCATGGAGAAATGGGAGCCTTGCTACACTGATGGGCGGGATGTAAATTGCCAACAGCCACTCTGGAGAAGTGTACGGTGTGTCCTGAAACATCTAAAAAAACACAGCTTAGAGAGCATAGGGCACTTCCACGCATGGGGGGATAAATTGGGAAAATTGAAAATCAGCAAGACACAAGCACCCCAAAGTTTAGGGCTGCTCTGTTGACAAGGACCTCCACTTCATTCCACCTTAAATATCCCAGGAAAGCGAAAAATGGATCAAAAAGTTGTGGTCCTTATGTACAATGGAATATCACTCAGCCATGAAATCAATGTCATAAGGCTAGTAGCAGCATGATGAGTGGATTTAGGTAAGACGATTCTAAGTGCAATAAGTCACACAGAAAAGGACACTTCTCGTAAGGTGTCACTTATAGAGGGAATGTAAAAACCGTTAAACTTGAACTGAATTACAAAACAGAACAGAGTCACACATGCAGAAAACACACTATGGCTGCTTAACGGGAAAGGTGAGGTGGGGTGATACATAAAACAAGAGCTTCAAATTAGCTCAGATACCGTTCCATAAACCCAATATGTAATAGACAAGACCTACTCCTTGCTCAGAGAACTGGACTCAACACGCCCGATTCACCGCACAAGAATATATCTGACTAGTAATAATCTTAAAACCTATGTATTGATATCTCTCTGTTAGTGTGTCAAGTGGGTGTAAAGCGGCATAAACACAGCCGTGAAAAGCAGCTAAACCCCATTATAAAAATAAATTACTTTTAAAAACCCATGAAACAAAGACAGGGAAAGAGAGAGAAATTCTTACACAATTCGTTCAGGGGCTGTGATGCAACCTGGATTGACCATATCTAGACCCACAGCTGGATGAGACATAAGGGTGGACACTCTTGGGGCTGAGAGGTTTGGTGAGGTTGGGTGAGCAAACGCAGACCCTTTAAAGTAATACTGCGTGCTACCCATCGCATGGGTCCCAAATCTCCAGGTTCAAGGGCATCTTCCTACATCGAAAACATGCATGAGAAACCCAGAAGAGGGTACACCGTGTGATGGGGAAAGGTTTCTAAAACGCACCTCATTTCTCATCTCCTTGTGCTCGGGTTCGCCATTCCAGCCACTTTACTAGCAATCTCCCTACTTGGAGCATCAGCACCTTTAACCTCCTGTTCCGTACAGGTTGCAATTTGTCCTGAGGATGAACGGGAAGACGGGGAACCAATGAGAGACTAGCTCTTGGTGTTGGGACAGGCACAGGTCACTCTATTTTCCCATCAGGAAGAAGAATTAACCACAGGCTCAGCCTGCCCCCCGGAACCAGAACAGGGCCTGAAGCCATCCTGCGCTTTTGCGGCCAGCTCCCAAAAAAGCGACTTGTAAAATGGAGCTTCAGGGCACTGCAATTCACAAACCTGCAGAGTTATAAATGATAACTCTCGTCCACAAATATATTGAGGGAAGGCAAAGAAGAGGATTTGAAATCAAGGCAGAATTGCAGGAAACAGATTTCAGGAGGTAGATTCGAATCGCCTTTAAAGCACATGAAAAGCGGCAAAATGTTGACAATGATGCCCTTGGCCAAAAAGGGCGTATGCGTTTTTTCCTGAATATATTCAGGAAAAAACGCATACGCCCTTTTTGGCCAACCAAGCAACCTGGAAAGGCAAATCAGCGCTACAAAGAAGTCTCGCTTCCCATCGGTCAAGAGGGCCATGCTGAAAAAAGTGTCAAAACCAGAAATGCAGGACAGGCCATGGAGAAATGGGAGCCTTGCTACACTGATGGGCGGGATGTAAATTGCCAACAGCCACTCTGGAGAAGTGTACGGTGTGTCCTGAAACATCTAAAAAACACAGCTTAGAGAGCATAGGGCACTTCCACGCATGGGGGGATAAAGTGGGAAAATTGAAAATCAGCAAGACACAAGCACCCCAAAGTTTAGGGCTGCTCTGTTGACAAGGACCTCCACTTCATTCCACCTTAAATATCCCAGGAAAGCGAAAAATGGATCAAAAAGTTGTGGTCCTTATGTACAATGGAATATCACTCAGCCATGAAATCAATGTCATAAGGCTAGTAGCAGCATGATGAGTGGATTTAGGTAAGACGATTCTAAGTGAAATAAGTCACACAGAAAAGGACACTTCTCATAAGGTGTCACTTATAGAGGGAATGTAAAAACCGTTACACTTGAACTGAATTCCAAAACAGAACAGAGTCACACATGCAGAAAACACACTATGGCTGCTTAACGGGAAAGGTGAGGTGGGGTGATACATAAAACAAGAGCTTCAAATTAGCTCAGATACCGTTCCATAAACCCAATATGTAATAGACAAGACCTACTCCTTGCTCAGAGAACTGCACTCAACACGCCCGATTCGCCGCACAAGAATATATCTGACTAGTAATAATCTTAAAACCTATGTATTGATATCTCTCTGTTAGTGTGTCAAGTGTGTGTAAAGCGGCATAAACACAGCCGTGAAAAGCATCTAAACCCCATTATAAAAATAAATTACTTTTAAAAACCCATGAAACAAAGACAGGGAAAGAGAGAGAAATTCTTACACAATTCGTTCAGGGGCTGTGATGCAACCTGGATTGACCATATCTAGACCCACAGCTGGATGAGACATAAGGGTGGACACTCTTGGGGCTGAGAGGTTTGGTGAGGTTGGGTGAGCAAATGCAGACCCTTTAAAGTAATACTGCGTGCTACCCATCGCATGGGTCCCAAATCTCCAGGTTCAAGGGCATCTTCCTACATCGAAAACATGCATGAGAAACCCAGAAGATGGTGCACCGTGTGATGGGGAAAGGTTTCTAAAACGCACCTCATTTCTCATCTCCTTGTGCTCGGGTTCGCCATTCCAGCCACTTTACTAGCAATCTCCCTACTTGGAGCCTCAGCACCTTTAACCTCCTGTTCCGTACAGGTTGCAATTTGTCCTGAGGATGAACGGGAAGACGGGGAACCAATGAGAGACTAGCTCTTGGTGTTGGGACAGGCACAGGTCACTCTATTTTCCCATCAGGAAGAAGAATTAACCACAGGCTCGGCCTGCCCCCCGGAACCAGAACAGGGCCTGAAGCCATCCTGCGCTTTTGCGGCCAGCTCCCAAAAAAGCGACTTGTAAAATGGAGCTTCAGGGCACTGCAATTCACAAACCTGCAGAGTTATAAATGATAACTCTCGTCCACAAATATATTGAGGGAAGGCAAAGAAGAGGATTTGAAATCAAGGCAGAATTGCAGGAAACAGATTTCAGGAGGTAGATTCGAATCGCCTTTAAAGCACATGAAAAGCGGCAAAACGTTGACAATGATGCCCTTGGCCAAAAAGGGCGTATGCGTTTTTTCCTGAATATATTCAGGAAAAAACGCATACGCCCTTTTTGGCCAACCAAGCAACCTGGAAAGGCAAATCAGCGCTACAAAGAAGTCTCGCTTCCCATCGGTCAAGAGGGCCATGCTGAAAAAAGTGTCAAAACCAGAAATGCAGGACAGGCCATGGAGAAATGGGAGCCTTGCTACACTGATGGGCGGGATGTAAATTGCCAACAGCCACTCTGGAGAAGTGTACGGTGTGTCCTGAAACATCTAAAAAAACACAGCTTAGAGAGCATAGGGCACTTCCACGCATGGGGGGATAAATTGGGAAAATTGAAAATCAGCAAGACACAAGCACCCCAAAGTTTAGGGCTGCTCTGTTGACAAGGACCTCCACTTCATTCCACCTTAAATATCCCAGGAAAGCGAAAAATGGATCAAAAAGTTGTGGTCCTTATGTACAATGGAATATCACTCAGCCATGAAATCAATGTCATAAGGCTAGTAGCAGCATGATGAGTGGATTTAGGTAAGACGATTCTAAGTGCAATAAGTCACACAGAAAAGGACACTTCTCGTAAGGTGTCACTTATAGAGGGAATGTAAAAACCGTTAAACTTGAACTGAATTACAAAACAGAACAGAGTCACACATGCAGAAAACACACTATGGCTGCTTAACGGGAAAGGTGAGGTGGGGTGATACATAAAACAAGAGCTTCAAATTAGCTCAGATACCGTTCCATAAACCCAATATGTAATAGACAAGACCTACTCCTTGCTCAGAGAACTGGACTCAACACGCCCGATTCACCGCACAAGAATATATCTGACTAGTAATAATCTTAAAACCTATGTATTGATATCTCTCTGTTAGTGTGTCAAGTGGGTGTAAAGCGGCATAAACACAGCCGTGAAAAGCAGCTAAACCCCATTATAAAAATAAATTACTTTTAAAAACCCATGAAACAAAGACAGGGAAAGAGAGAGAAATTCTTACACAATTCGTTCAGGGGCTGTGATGCAACCTGGATTGACCATATCTAGACCCACAGCTGGATGAGACATAAGGGTGGACACTCTTGGGGCTGAGAGGTTTGGTGAGGTTGGGTGAGCAAACGCAGACCCTTTAAAGTAATACTGCGTGCTACCCATCGCATGGGTCCCAAATCTCCAGGTTCAAGGGCATCTTCCTACATCGAAAACATGCATGAGAAACCCAGAAGAGGGTACACAGTGTGATGGGGAAAGGTTTCTAAAACGCACCTCATTTCTCATCTCCTTGTGCTCGGGTTCGCCATTCCAGCCACTTTACCAGCAATCTCCCTACTTGGAGCATCAGCACCTTTAACCTCCTGTTCCGTACAGGTTGCAATTTGTCCTGAGGATGAACGGGAAGACGGGGAACCAATGAGAGACTAGCTCTTGGTGTTGGGACAGGCACAGGTCACTCTATTTTCCCATCAGGAAGAAGAATTAACCACAGGCTCAGCCTGCCCCCCGGAACCAGAACAGGGCCTGAAGCCATCCTGCGCTTTTGCGGCCAGCTCCCAAAAAAGCGACTTGTAAGATGGATCTTCAGGGCACTGCAATTCACAAACCTGCAGAGTTATAAATGATAACTCTCGTCCACAAATATATTGAGGGAAGGCAAAGAAGAGGATTTGAAATCAAGGCAGAATTGCAGGAAACAGATTTCAGGAGGTAGATTCGAATCGCCTTTAAAGCACATGAAAAGCGGCAAAACGTTGACAATGATGCCCTTGGCCAAAAAGGGCGTATGCGTTTTTTCCTGAATATATTCAGGAAAAAACGCATACGCCCTTTTTGGCCAACCAAGCAACCTGGAAAGGCAAATCAGCGCTACAAAGAAGTCTCGCTTCCCATCGGTCAAAAGGGCCATGCTGAAAAAAGTGTCAAAACCAGAAATGCAGGACAGGCCATGGAGAAATGGGAGCCTTGCTACACTGATGGGCGGGATGTAAATTGCCAACAGCCACTCTGGAGAAGTGTACGGTGTGTCCTGAAACATCTAAAAAACACAGCTTAGAGAGCATAGGGCACTTCCACGCATGGGGGGATAAAGTGGGAAAATTGAAAATCAGCAAGACACAAGCACCCCAAAGTTTAGGGCTGCTCTGTTGACAAGGACCTCCACTTCATTCCACCTTAAATATCCCAGGAAAGCGAAAAATGGATCAAAAAGTTGTGGTCCTTATGTACAATGGAATATCACTCAGCCATGAAATCAATGTCATAAGGCTAGTAGCAGCATGATGAGTGGATTTAGGTAAGACGATTCTAAGTGCAATAAGTCACACAGAAAAGGACACTTCTCGTAAGGTGTCACTTATAGAGGGAATGTAAAAACCGTTAAACTTGAACTGAATTACAAAACAGAACAGAGTCACACATGCAGAAAACACACTATGGCTGCTTAACGGGAAAGGTGAGGTGGGGTGATACATAAAACAAGAGCTTCAAATTAGCTCAGATACCGTTCCATAAACCCAATATGTAATAGACAAGACCTACTCCTTGCTCAGAGAACTGGACTCAACACGCCCGATTCACCGCACAAGAATATATCTGACTAGTAATAATCTTAAAACCTATGTATTGATATCTCTCTGTTAGTGTGTCAAGTGGGTGTAAAGCGGCATAAACACAGCCGTGAAAAGCAGCTAAACCCCATTATAAAAATAAATTACTTTTAAAAAGCCATGAAACAAAGACAGGGAAAGAGAGAGAAATTCTTACACAATTCGTTCAGGGGCTGTGATGCAACCTGGATTGACCATATCTAGACCCACAGCTGGATGAGACATAAGGGTGGACACTCTTGGGGCTGAGAGGTTTGGTGAGGTTGGGTGAGCAAACGCAGACCCTTTAAAGTAATACTGCGTGCTACCCATCGCATGGGTCCCAAATCTCCAGGTTCAAGGGCATCTTCCTACATCGAAAACATGCATGAGAAACCCAGAAGAGGGTACACCGTGTGATGGGGAAAGGTTTCTAAAACGCACCTCATTTCTCATCTCCTTGTGCTCGGGTTCGCCATTCCAGCCACTTTACTAGCAATCTCCCTACTTGGAGCATCAGCACCTTTAACCTCCTGTTCCGTACAGGTTGCAATTTGTCCTGAGGATGAACGGGAAGACGGGGAACCAATGAGAGACTAGCTCTTGGTGTTGGGACAGGCACAGGTCACTCTATTTTCCCATCAGGAAGAAGAATTAACCACAGGCTCAGCCTGCCCCCCGGAACCAGAACAGGGCCTGAAGCCATCCTGCGCTTTTGCGGCCAGCTCCCAAAAAAGCGACTTGTAAAATGGAGCTTCAGGGCACTGCAATTCACAAACCTGCAGAGTTATAAATGATAACTCTCGTCCACAAATATATTGAGGGAAGGCAAAGAAGAGGATTTGAAATCAAGGCAGAATTGCAGGAAACAGATTTCAGGAGGTAGATTCGAATCGCCTTTAAAGCACATGAAAAGCGGCAAAACGTTGACAATGATGCCCTTGGCCAAAAAGGGCGCATGCGTTTTTTCCTGAATATATTCAGGAAAAAACGCATGCGCCCTTTTTGGCCAACCAAGCAACCTGGAAAGGCAAATCAGCGCTACAAAGAAGTCTCGCTTCCCATCGGTCGAAAGGGCCATGCTGAAAAAAGTGTCAAAACCAGAAATGCAGGACAGGCCATGGAGAAATGGGAACCTTGCTACACTGATGGGCGGGATGTAAATTGCCAACAGCCACTCTGGAGAAGTGTACGGTGTGTCCTGAAACATCTAAAAAACACAGCTTAGAGAGCATAGGGCACTTCCACGCATGGGGGGATAAAGTGGGAAAATTGAAAATCAGCAAGACACAAGCACCCCAAAGTTTAGGGCTGCTCTGTTGACAAGGACCTCCACTTCATTCCACATTAAATATCCCAGGAAAGAGAAAAATGGATAAAAAAGTTGTGGTCCTTATGTACAATGGAATATCACTCAGCCATGGAATCAATGTCATAAGGCTAGTAGCAGCATGATGAGTGGATTTAGGTAAGACGATTCTAAGTGAAATAAGTCACACAGAAAAGGACACTTCTCGTAAGGTGTCACTTATAGAGGGAATGTAAAAACCGTTACACTTGAACTGAATTACAAAACAGAACAGAGTCACACATGCAGAAAACACACTATGGCTGCTTAACGGGAAAGGTGAGGTGGGGTGATACATAAAACAAGAGCTTCAAATTAGCTCAGACACCGTTCCATAAACCCAATATGTAATAGACAAGACCTACTCCTTGCTCAGAGAACTGGACTCAACACGCCCGATTCACCGCACAAGAATATATCTGACTAGTAATAATCTTAAAACCTATGTATTGATATCTCTCTGTTAGTGTGTCAAGTGGGTGTAAAGCGGCATAAACACAGCCGTGAAAAGCAGCTAAACCCCATTATAAAAATAAATTACTTTTAAAAACCCATGAAACAAAGACAGGGAAAGAGAGAGAAATTCTTACACAATTCGTTCAGGGGCTGTGATGCAACCTGGATTGACCATATCTAGACCCACAGCTGGATGAGACATAAGAGTGGACACTCTTGGGGCTGAGAGGTTTGGTGAGGTTGGGTGAGCAAACGCAGATCCTTTAAAGTAATACTGCGTGCTACCCATCGCATGGGTCCCAAATCTCCAGGTTCAAGGGCATCTTCCTACATCGAAAACATGCATGAGAAACCCAGAAGAGGGTACACCGTGTGATGGGGAAAGGTTTCTAAAACGCACCTCATTTCTCATCTCCTTGTGCTCGGGTTCGCCATTCCAGCCACTTTACTAGCAATCTCCCTACTTGGAGCATCAGCACCTTTAACCTCCTGTTCCGTACAGGTTGCAATTTGTCCTGAGGATGAACGGGAAGACGGGGAACCAATGAGAGACTAGCTCTTGGTGTTGGGACAGGCACAGGTCACTCTATTTTCCCATCAGGAAGAAGAATTAACCACAGGCTCAGCCTGCCCCCCGGAACCAGAACAGGGCCTGAAGCCATCCTGCGCTTTTGCGGCCAGCTCCCAAAAAAGCGACTTGTAAAATGGAGCTTCAGGGCACTGCAATTCACAAACCTGCAGAGTTATAAATGATAACTCTCGTGCACAAATATATTGAGGGAAGGCAAAGAAGAGGATTTGAAATCAAGGCAGAATTGCAGGAAACAGATTTCAGGAGGTAGATTCGAATCGCCTTTAAAGCACATGAAAAGCGGCAAAACGTTGACAATGATGCCCTTGGCCAAAAAGGGCGTATGCGTTTTTTCCTGAATATATTCAGGAAAAAACGCATACGCCCTTTTTGGCCAACCAAGCAACCTGGAAAGGCAAATCAGCGCTACAAAGAAGTCTCGCTTCCCATCGGTCAAGAGGGCCATGCTGAAAAAAGTGTCAAAACCAGAAATGCAGGACAGGCCATGGAGAAATGGGAGCCTTGCTACACTGATGGGCGGGATGTAAATTGCCAACAGCCACTCTGGAGAAGTGTACGGTGTGTCCTGAAACATCTAAAAAACACAGCTTAGAGAGCATAGGGCACTTCCACGCATGGGGGGATAAAGTGGGAAAATTGAAAATCAGCAAGACACAAGCACCCCAAAGTTTAGGGCTGCTCTGTTGACAAGGACCTCCACTTCATTCCACCTTAAATATCCCAGGAAAGCGAAAAATGGATCAAAAAGTTGTGGTCCTTATGTACAATGGAATATCACTCAGCCATGAAATCAATGTCATAAGGCTAGTAGCAGCATGATGAGTGGATTTAGGTAAGACGATTCTAAGTGAAATAAGTCACACAGAAAAGGACACTTCTCATAAGGTGTCACTTATAGAGGGAATGTAAAAACCGTTACACTTGAACTGAATTACAAAACAGAACAGAGTCACACATGCAGAAAACACACTATGGCTGCTTAACGGGAAAGGTGAGGTGGGGTGATACATAAAACAAGAGCTTCAAATTAGCTCAGATACCGTTCCATAAACCCAATATGTAATAGACAAGACCTACTCCTTGTTCAGAGAACTGGACTCAACACGCCCGATTCACCGCACAAGAATATATCTGACTAGTAATAATCTTAAAACCTATGTATTGATATCTCTCTGTTAGTGTGTCAAGTGTGTGTAAAGCGGCATAAACACAGCCGTGAAAAGCAGCTAAACCCCATTATAAAACTAAATTACTTTTAAAAACCCATGAAACAAAGACAGGGAAAGAGAGAGAAATTCTTACACAATTCGTTCAGGGGCTGTGATGCAACCTGGATTGACCATATCTAGACCCACAGCTGGATGAGACATAAGGGTGGACACTCTTGGGGCTGAGAGGTTTGGTGAGGTTGGGTGAGCAAACGCAGACCCTTTAAAGTAATACTGCGTGCTACCCATCGCATGGGTCCCAAATCTCCAGGTTCATGGGCATCTTCCTACATCGAAAACATGCATGAGAAACCCAGAAGATGGTACACCGTGTGATGGGGAAAGGTTTCTAAAACGCACCTCATTTCTCATCTCCTTGTGCTCGGGTTCGCCATTCCAGCCACTTTACCAGCAATCTCCCTACTTGAAGCCTCAGCACCTTTAACCTCCTGTTCCGTACAGGTTGCAATTTGTCCTGAGGATGAACGGGAAGACGGGGAACCAATGAGAGACTAGCTCTTGGTGTTGGGACAGGCACAGGTCACTCTATTTTCCCATCAGGAAGAAGAATTAACCACAGGCTCAGCCTGCCCCCCGGAACCAGAACAGGGCCTGAAGCCATCCTGCGCTTTTGCGGCCAGCTCCCAAAAAAGCGACTTGTAAAATGGAGCTTCAGGGCACTGCAATTCACAAACCTGCAGAGTTATAAATGATAACTCTCGTCCACAAATATATTGAGGGAAGGCAAAGAAGAGGATTTGAAATCAAGGCAGAATTGCAGGAAACAGATTTCAGGAGGTAGATTCGAATCGCCTTTAAAGCACATGAAAAGCGGCAAAACGTTGACAATGATGCCCTTGGCCAAAAAGGGCGTATGCGTTTTTTCCTGAATATATTCAGGAAAAAACGCATACGCCCTTTTTGGCCAACCAAGCAACCTGGAAAGGCAAATCAGCGCTACAAAGAAGTCTCGCTTCCCATCGGTCAAAAGGGCCATGCTGAAAAAAGTGTCAAAACCAGAAATGCAGGACAGGCCATGGAGAAATGGGAGCCTTGCTACACTGATGGGCGGGATGTAAATTGCCAACAGCCACTCTGGAGAAGTGTACGGTGTGTCCTGAAACATCTAAAAAACACAGCTTAGAGAGCATAGGGCACTTCCACGCATGGGGGGATAAAGTGGGAAAATTGAAAATCAGCAAGACACAAGCACCCCAAAGTTTAGGGCTGCTCTGTTGACAAGGACCTCCACTTCATTCCACCTTAAATATCCCAGGAAAGCGAAAAATGGATCAAAAAGTTGTGGTCCTTATGTACAATGGAATATCACTCAGCCATGGAATCAATGTCATAAGGCTAGTAGCAGCATGATGAGTGGATTTAGGTAAGACGATTCTAAGTGAAATAAGTCACACAGAAAAGGACACTTCTCGTAAGGTGTCACTTATAGAGGGAATGTAAAAACCGTTACACTTGAACTGAATTACAAAACAGAACAGAGTCACACATGCAGAAAACACACTATGGCTGCTTAACGGGAAAGGTGAGGTGGGGTGATACATAAAACAAGAGCTTCAAATTAGCTCAGATACCGTTCCATAAACCCAATATGTAATAGACAAGACCTACTCCTTGGTCAGAGAACTGGACTCAACACGCCCGATTCACCGCACAAGAATATATCTGACTAATAATAATCTTAAAACCTATGTATTGATATCTCTCTGTTAGTGTGTCAAGTGGGTGTAAAGCGGCATAAACACAGCCGTGAAAAGCAGCTAAACCCCATTATAAAACTAAATTACTTTTAAAAACCCATGAAACAAAGACAGGGAAAGAGAGAGAAATTCTTACACAATTCGTTCAGGGGCTGTGATGCAACCTGGATTGACCATATCAAGACCCACAGCTGGATGAGACATAAGGGTGGACACTCTTGGGGCTGAGAGGTTTGGTGAGGTTGGGTGAGCAAATGCAGACCCTTTAAAGTAATACTGCGTGCTACCCATCACATGGGTCCCAAATCTCCAGGTTCAAGGGCATCTTCCTACATCGAAAACATGCATGAGAAACCCAGAAGATGGTACACCGTGTGATGGGGAAAGGTTTCTAAAACGCACCTCATTTCTCATCTCCTTGTGCTCGGGTTCGCCATTCCAGCCACTTTACTAGCAATCTCCCTACTTGGAGCATCAGCACCTTTAACCTCCTGTTCCGTACAGGTTGCAATTTGTCCTGAGGATGAACGGGAAGACGGGGAACCAATGAGAGACTAGCTCTTGGTGTTGGGACAGGCACAGGTCACTCTATTTTCCCATCAGGAAGAAGAATTAACCACAGGCTCAGCCTGCCCCCCGGAACCAGAACAGGGCCTGAAGCCATCCTGCGCTTTTGCGGCCAGCTCCCAAAAAAGCGACTTGTAAAATGGAGCTTCAGGGCACTGCAATTCACAAACCTGCAGAGTTATAAATGATAACTCTCGTCCACAAATATATTGAGGGAAGGCAAAGAAGAGGATTTGAAATCAAGGCAGAATTGCAGGAAACAGATTTCAGGAGGTAGATTCGAATCGCCTTTAAAGCACATGAAAAGCGGCAAAACGTTGACAATGATGCCCTTGGCCAAAAAGGGCGTATGCGTTTTTTCCTGAATATATTCAGGAAAAAACGCATACGCCCTTTTTGGCCAACCAAGCAACCTGGAAAGGCAAATCAGCGCTACAAAGAAGTCTCGCTTCCCATCGGTCAAAAGGGCCATGCTGAAAAAAGTGTCAAAACCAGAAATGCAGGACAGGCCATGGAGAAATGGGAGCCTTGCTACACTGATGGGCGGGATGTAAATTGCCAACAGCCACTCTGGAGAAGTGTACGGTGTGTCCTGAAACATCTAAAAAACACAGCTTAGAGAGCATAGGGCACTTCCACGCATGGGGGGATAAAGTGGGAAAATTAAAAATCAGCAAGACACAAGCACCCCTAAGTTTAGGGATGCTCTGTTGACAAGGACCTCCACTTCATTCCACCTTAAATATCCCAGGAAAGCGAAAAATGGATAAAAAATTTGAGGTCCATATGTACAATGGAATATCACTCAGCCATGAAATCAATGTCATAAGGCTAGTAGCAGCATGATGAGTGGATTTAGGTACGACGATTCTCAGTGAAATAAGTCACACAGAAAAGGACACTTCTCATAAGGTGTCACTTATAGAGGGAATGTAAAATCCGTTACACTTGAACTGAATTACAAAACAGAACAGAGTCACACATGCAGAAAACACACTATGGCTGCTTAACGGGAAAGGTGAGGTGGGGTGATCCATAAAACAAGAGTTTCAAATTAGCTCAGATACCGTTCCATAAACCCAATATGTAACAGACAAGACCTACTCCTTGCTCAGAGAACTGGACTCAACACGCCCGATTCACCGCACAAGAATATATCTGACTAGTAATAATCTTAAAACCTATGTATTGATATCTCTCTGTTAGTGTGTCAAGTGGGTGTAAAGCGGCATAAACACAGCCGTGAAAAGCAGCTAAACCCCATTATAAAAAGAAATTACTTTTCAAAACCCATGAAACAAAGACAGGGAAAGAGAGAAATTCTTACACAATTCGTTCAGGGGCTGTGATGCAACCTGGATTGACCATATCTAGACCCACAGCTGGATGAGACATAAGGGTGGACACTCTTGGGGCTGAGAGGTTTGGTGAGGTTGGGTGAGCAAACGCAGACCCTTTAAAGTAATACTGCGTGCTACCCATCGCATGGGTCCCAAATCTCCAGGTTCAAGGGCATCTTCCTACATCGAAAACATGCATGAGAAACCCAGAAGAGGGTACACCGTGTGATGGGGAAAGGTTTCTAAAACGCACCTCATTTCTCATCTCCTTGTGCTCGGGTTCGCCATTCCAGCCACTTTACTAGCAATCTCCCTACTTGGAGCATCAGCACCTTTAACCTCCTGTTCCGTACAGGTTGCAATTTGTCCTGAGGATGAACGGGAAGACGGGGAACCAATGAGAGACTAGCTCTTGGTGTTGGGACAGGCACAGGTCACTCTATTTTCCCATCAGGAAGAAGAATTAACCACAGGCTCAGCCTGCCCCCCGGAACCAGAACAGGGCCTGAAGCCATCCTGCGCTTTTGCGGCCAGCTCCCAAAAAAGCGACTTGTAAAATGGAGCTTCAGGGCACTGCAATTCACAAACCTGCAGAGTTATAAATGATAACTCTCGTCCACAAATATATTGAGGGAAGGCAAAGAAGAGGATTTGAAATCAAGGCAGAATTGCAGGAAACAGATTTCAGGAGTTAGATTCGAATCGCCTTTAAAGCACATGAAAAGCGGCAAAACGTTGACAATGATGCCCTTGGCCAAAAAGGGCGTATGCGTTTTTTCCTGAATATATTCAGGAAAAAACGCATACGCCCTTTTTGGCCAACCAAGCAACCTGGAAAGGCAAATCAGCGCTACAAAGAAGTCTCGCTTCCCATCGGTCAAGAGGGCCATGCTGAAAAAAGTGTCAAAACCAGAAATGCAGGACAGGCCATGGAGAAATGGGAGCCTTGCTACACTGATGGGCGGGATGTAAATTGCCAACAGCCACTCTGGAGAAGTGTACGGTGTGTCCTGAAACATCTAAAAAACACAGCTTAGAGAGCATAGGGCACTTCCACGCATGGGGGGATAAAGTGGGAAAATTGAAAATCAGCAAGACACAAGCACCCCAAAGTTTAGGGCTGCTCTGTTGACAAGGACCTCCACTTCATTCCACCTTAAATATCCCAGGAAAGCGAAAAATGGATCAAAAAGTTGTGGTCCTTATGTACAATGGAATATCACTCAGCCATGGAATCAATGTCATAAGGCTAGTAGCAGCATGATGAGTGGATTTAGGTAAGACGATTCTAAGTGAAATAAGTCACACAGAAAAGGACACTTCTCGTAAGGTGTCACTTATAGAGGGAATGTAAAAACCGTTACACTTGAACTGAATTACAAAACAGAACAGAGTCACACATGCAGAAAACACACTATGGCTGCTTAACGGGAAAGGTGAGGTGGGGTGATACATAAAACAAGAGCTTCAAATTAGCTCAGATACCGTTCCATAAACCCAATATGTAATAGACAAGACCTACTCCTTGGTCAGAGAACTGGACTCAACACGCCCGATTCACCGCACAAGAATATATCTGACTAATAATAATCTTAAAACCTATGTATTGATATCTCTCTGTTAGTGTGTCAAGTGGGTGTAAAGCGGCATAAACACAGCCGTGAAAAGCAGCTAAACCCCATTATAAAACTAAATTACTTTTAAAAACCCATGAAACAAAGACAGGGAAAGAGAGAGAAATTCTTACACAATTCGTTCAGGGGCTGTGATGCAACCTGGATTGACCATATCTAGACCCACAGCTGGATGAGACATAAGGGTGGACACTCTTGGGGCTGAGAGGTTTGGTGAGGTTGGGTGAGCAAATGCAGACCCTTTAAAGTAATACTGCGTGCTACCCATCGCATGGGTCCCAAATCTCCAGGTTCAAGGGCATCTTCCTACATCGAAAACATGCATGAGAAATCCAGAAGATGGTACACCGTGTGATGGGGAAAGGTTTCTAAAACGCACCTCATTTCTCATCTCCTTGTGCTCGGGTTCGCCATTCCAGCCACTTTACTAGCAATCTCCCTACTTGGAGCATCAGCACCTTTAACCTCCTGTTCCGTACAGGTTGCAATTTGTCCTGAGGATGAACGGGAAGACGGGGAACCAATGAGAGACTAGCTCTTGGTGTTGGGAGAGGCACAGGTCACTCTATTTTCCCATCAGGAAGAAGAATTAACCACAGGCTCAGCCTGCCCCCCGGAACCAGAACAGGGCCTGAAGCCATCCTGCGCTTTTGTGGCCAGCTCCCCAAAAAGCGACTTGTAAAATGGAGCTTCAGGGCACTGCAATTCACAAACCTGCAGAGTTATAAATGATAACTCTCGTCCACAAATATATTGAGGGAAGGCAAAGAAGAGGATTTGAAATCAAGGCAGAATTGCAGGAAACAGATTTCAGGAGGTAGATTCGAATCGCCTTTAAAGCACATGAAAAGCGGCAAAACGTTGACAATGATGCCCTTGGCCAAAAAGGGCGTATGCGTTTTTTCCTGAATATATTCAGGAAAAAACGCATACGCCCTTTTTGGCCAACCAAGCAACCTGGAAAGGCAAATCAGCGCTACAAAGAAGTCTCGCTTCCCATCGGTCAAAAGGGCCATGCTGAAAAAAGTGTCAAAAAAAGAAATGCAGGACAGGCCATGGAGAAATGGGACCCTGGCTACACTGATGGGCGGGATGTAAATTGCCAACAGCCACTCTGGAGAAGTGTACGGTGTGTCCTGAAACATCTAAAAAACACAGCTTAGAGAGCATAGGGCACTTCCACGCATGGGGGGATAAAGTGGGAAACTTGAAAATCAGCAAGACACAAGCACCCCAAAGTTTAGGGCTGCTCTGTTGACAAGGACCTCCACTTCATTCCACCTTAAATATCCCAGGAAAGCGAAAAATGGATCAAAAAGTTGTGGTCCTTATGTACAATGGAATATCACTCAGCCATGAAATCAATGTCATAAGGCTAGTAGCAGCATGATGAGTGGATTTAGGTAAGACGATTCTAAGTGCAATAAGTCACACAGAAAAGGACACTTCTCGTAAGGTGTCACTTATAGAGGGAATGTAAAAACCGTTAAACTTGAACTGAATTACAAAACAGAACAGAGTCACACATGCAGAAAACACACTATGGCTGCTTAACGGGAAAGGTGAGGTGGGGTGATACATAAAACAAGAGCTTCAAATTAGCTCAGATACCGTTCCATAAACCCAATATGTAATAGACAAGACCTACTCCTTGCTCAGAGAACTGGACTCAACACGCCCGATTCACCGCACAAGAATATATCTGACTAGTAATAATCTTAAAACCTATGTATTGATATCTCTCTGTTAGTGTGTCAAGTGGGTGTAAAGCGGCATAAACACAGCCGTGAAAAGCAGCTAAACCCCATTATAAAAATAAATTACTTTTAAAAACCCATGAAACAAAGACAGGGAAAGAGAGAGAAATTCTTACACAATTCGTTCAGGGGCTGTGATGCAACCTGGATTGACCATATCTAGACCCACAGCTGGATGAGACATAAGGGTGGACACTCTTGGGGCTGAGAGGTTTGGTGAGGTTGGGTGAGCAAACGCAGACCCTTTAAAGTAATACTGCGTGCTACCCATCGCATGGGTCCAAAATCTCCAGGTTCAAGGGCATCTTCCTACATCGAAAACATGCATGAGAAACCCAGAAGAGGGTACACCGTGTGATGGGGAAAGGTTTGTAAAACGCACCTCATTTCTCATCTCCTTGTGCTCGGGTTCGCCATTCCAGCCACTTTACTAGCAATCTCCCTACTTGGAGCATCAGCACCTTTAACCTCCTGTTCCGTACAGGTTGCAATTTGTCCTGAGGATGAACGGGAAGACGGGGAACCAATGAGAGACTAGCTCTTGGTGTTGGGACAGGCACAGGTCACTCTATTTTCCCATCAGGAAGAAGAATTAACCACAGGCTCAGCCTGCCCCCCGGAACCAGAACAGGGCCTGAAGCCATCCTGCGCTTTTGCGGCCAGCTCCCAAAAAAGCGACTTGTAAAATGGAGCTTCAGGGCACTGCAATTCACAAACCTGCAGAGTTATAAATGATAACTCTCGTCCACAAATATATTGAGGGAAGGCAAAGAAGAGGATTTGAAATCAAGGCAGAATTGCAGGAAACAGATTTCAGGAGGTAGATTCGAATCGCCTTTAAAGCACATGAAAAGCGGCAAAACGTTGACAATGATGCCCTTGGCCAAAAAGGGCGCATGCGTTTTTTCCTGAATATATTCAGGAAAAAACGCATGCGCCCTTTTTGGCCAACCAAGCAACCTGGAAAGGCAAATCAGCGCTACAAAGAAGTCTCGCTTCCCATCGGTCGAAAGGGCCATGCTGAAAAAAGTGTCAAAACCAGAAATGCAGGACAGGCCATGGAGAAATGGGAACCTTGCTACACTGATGGGCGGGATGTAAATTGCCAACAGCCACTCTGGAGAAGTGTACGGTGTGTCCTGAAACATCTAAAAAACACAGCTTAGAGAGCATAGGGCACTTCCACGCATGGGGGGATAAAGTGGGAAAATTGAAAATCAGCATGACACAAGCACCCCAAAGTTTAGGGCTGCTCTGTTGACAAGGACCTCCACTTCATTCCACATTAAATATCCCAGGAAAGAGAAAAATGGATAAAAAAGTTGTGGTCCTTATGTACAATGGAATATCACTCAGCCATGGAATCAATGTCATAAGGCTAGTAGCAGCATGATGAGTGGATTTAGGTAAGACGATTCTAAGTGAAATAAGTCACACAGAAAAGGACACTTCTCGTAAGGTGTCACTTATAGAGGGAATGTAAAAACCGTTACACTTGAACTGAATTACAAAACAGAACAGAGTCACACATGCAGAAAACACTCTATGGCTGCTTAACGGGAAAGGTGAGGTGGGGTGATACATAAAACAAGAGCTTCAAATTAGCTCAGATACCGTTCCATAAACCCAATATGTAATAGACAAGACCTACTCCTTGCTCAGAGAACGGGACTCAACACGCCCGATTCACCGCACAAGAATATATCTGACTAGTAATAATCTTAAAACCTATGTATTGATATCTCTCTGTTAGTGTGTCAAGTGGGTGTAAAGCGGCATAAACACAGCCGTGAAAAGCAGCTAAACCCCATTATAAAAATAAATTACTTTTAAAAACCCATGAAACAAAGACAGGGAAAGAGAGAGAAATTCTTACACAATTCGTTCAGGGGCTGTGATGCAACCTGGATTGACCATATCTAGACCCACAGCTGGATGAGACATAAGAGTGGACACTCTTGGGGCTGAGAGGTTTGGTGAGGTTGGGTGAGCAAACGCAGATCCTTTAAAGTAATACTGAGTGCTACCCATCGCATGGGTCCCAAATCTCCAGGTTCAAGGGCATCTTCCTACATCGAAAACATGCATGAGAAACCCAGAAGAGGGTACACCGTGTGATGGGGAAAGGTTTCTAAAACGCACCTCATTTCTCATCTCCTTGTGCTCGGGTTCGCCATTCCAGCCACTTTACTAGCAATCTCCCTACTTGGAGCATCAGCACCTTTAACCTCCTGTTCCGTACAGGTTGCAATTTGTCCTGAGGATGAACGGGAAGACGGGGAACCAATGAGAGACTAGCTCTTGGTGTTGGGACAGGCACAGGTCACTCTATTTTCCCATCAGGAAGAAGAATTAACCACAGGCTCAGCCTGCCCCCCGGAACCAGAACAGGGCCTGAAGCCATCCTGCGCTTTTGCGGCCAGCTCCCAAAAAAGCGACTTGTAAAATGGAGCTTCAGGGCACTGCAATTCACAAACCTGCAGAGTTATAAATGATAACTCTCGTGCACAAATATATTGAGGGAAGGCAAAGAAGAGGATTTGAAATCAAGGCAGAATTGCAGGAAACAGATTTCAGGAGGTAGATTCGAATCGCCTTTAAAGCACATGAAAAGCGGCAAAACGTTGACAATGATGCCCTTGGCCAAAAAGGGCGTATGCGTTTTTTCCTGAATATATTCAGGAAAAAACGCATACGCCCTTTTTGGCCAACCAAGCAACCTGGAAAGGCAAATCAGCGCTACAAAGAAGTCTCGCTTCCCATCGGTCAAGAGGGCCATGCTGAAAAAAGTGTCAAAACCAGAAATGCAGGACAGGCCATGGAGAAATGGGAGCCTTGCTACACTGATGGGCGGGATGTAAATTGCCAACAGCCACTCTGGAGAAGTGTACGGTGTGTCCTGAAACATCTAAAAAACACAGCTTAGAGAGCATAGGGCACTTCCACGCATGGGGGGATAAAGTGGGAAAATTGAAAATCAGCAAGACACAAGCACCCCAAAGTTTAGGGCTGCTCTGTTGACAAGGACCTCCACTTCATTCCACCTTAAATATCCCAGGAAAGCGAAAAATGGATCAAAAAGTTGTGGTCCTTATGTACAATGGAATATCACTCAGCCATGAAATCAATGTCATAAGGCTAGTAGCAGCATGATGAGTGGATTTAGGTAAGACGATTCTAAGTGAAATAAGTCACACAGAAAAGGACACTTCTCATAAGGTGTCACTTATAGAGGGAATGTAAAAACCGTTACACTTGAACTGAATTACAAAACAGAACAGAGTCACACATGCAGAAAACACACTATGGCTGCTTAACGGGAAAGGTGAGGTGGGGTGATACATAAAACAAGAGCTTCAAATTAGCTCAGATACCGTTCCATAAACCCAATATGTAATAGACAAGACCTACTCCTTGTTCAGAGAACTGGACTCAACACGCCCGATTCACCGCACAAGAATATATCTGACTAGTAATAATCTTAAAACCTATGTATTGATATCTCTCTGTTAGTGTGTCAAGTGTGTGTAAAGCGGCATAAACACAGCCGTGAAAAGCAGCTAAACCCCATTATAAAACTAAATTACTTTTAAAAACCCATGAAACAAAGACAGGGAAAGAGAGAGAAATTCTTACACAATTCGTTCAGGGGCTGTGATGCAACCTGGATTGACCATATCTAGACCCACAGCTGGATGAGACATAAGGGTGGACACTCTTGGGGCTGAGAGGTTTGGTGAGGTTGGGTGAGCAAACGCAGACCCTTTAAAGTAATACTGCGTGCTACCCATCGCATGGGTCCCAAATCTCCAGGTTCATGGGCATCTTCCTACATCGAAAACATGCATGAGAAACCCAGAAGATGGTACACCGTGTGATGGGGAAAGGTTTCTAAAACGCACCTCATTTCTCATCTCCTTGTGCTCGGGTTCGCCATTCCAGCCACTTTACCAGCAATCTCCCTACTTGAAGCCTCAGCACCTTTAACCTCCTGTTCCGTACAGGTTGCAATTTGTCCTGAGGATGAACGGGAAGACGGGGAACCAATGAGAGACTAGCTCTTGGTGTTGGGACAGGCACAGGTCACTCTATTTTCCCATCAGGAAGAAGAATTAACCACAGGCTCAGCCTGCCCCCCGGAACCAGAACAGGGCCTGAAGCCATCCTGCGCTTTTGCGGCCAGCTCCCAAAAAAGCGACTTGTAAAATGGAGCTTCAGGGCACTGCAATTCACAAACCTGCAGAGTTATAAATGATAACTCTCGTCCACAAATATATTGAGGGAAGGCAAAGAAGAGGATTTGAAATCAAGGCAGAATTGCAGGAAACAGATTTCAGGAGGTAGATTCGAATCGCCTTTAAAGCACATGAAAAGCGGCAAAACGTTGACAATGATGCCCTTGGCCAAAAAGGGCGTATGCGTTTTTTCCTGAATATATTCAGGAAAAAACGCATACGCCCTTTTTGGCCAACCAAGCAACCTGGAAAGGCAAATCAGCGCTACAAAGAAGTCTCGCTTCCCATCGGTCAAAAGGGCCATGCTGAAAAAAGTGTCAAAACCAGAAATGCAGGACAGGCCATGGAGAAATGGGAGCCTTGCTACACTGATGGGCGGGATGTAAATTGCCAACAGCCACTCTGGAGAAGTGTACGGTGTGTCCTGAAACATCTAAAAAACACAGCTTAGAGAGCATAGGGCACTTCCACGCATGGGGGGATAAAGTGGGAAAATTGAAAATCAGCAAGACACAAGCACCCCAAAGTTTAGGGCTGCTCTGTTGACAAGGACCTCCACTTCATTCCACCTTAAATATCCCAGGAAAGCGAAAAATGGATCAAAAAGTTGTGGTCCTTATGTACAATGGAATATCACTCAGCCATGGAATCAATGTCATAAGGCTAGTAGCAGCATGATGAGTGGATTTAGGTAAGACGATTCTAAGTGAAATAAGTCACACAGAAAAGGACACTTCTCGTAAGGTGTCACTTATAGAGGGAATGTAAAAACCGTTACACTTGAACTGAATTACAAAACAGAACAGAGTCACACATGCAGAAAACACACTATGGCTGCTTAACGGGAAAGGTGAGGTGGGGTGATACATAAAACAAGAGCTTCAAATTAGCTCAGATACCGTTCCATAAACCCAATATGTAATAGACAAGACCTACTCCTTGGTCAGAGAACTGGACTCAACACGCCCGATTCACCGCACAAGAATATATCTGACTAATAATAATCTTAAAACCTATGTATTGATATCTCTCTGTTAGTGTGTCAAGTGGGTGTAAAGCGGCATAAACACAGCCGTGAAAAGCAGCTAAACCCCATTATAAAACTAAATTACTTTTAAAAACCCATGAAACAAAGACAGGGAAAGAGAGAGAAATTCTTACACAATTCGTTCAGGGGCTGTGATGCAACCTGGATTGACCATATCAAGACCCACAGCTGGATGAGACATAAGGGTGGACACTCTTGGGGCTGAGAGGTTTGGTGAGGTTGGGTGAGCAAATACAGACCCTTTAAAGTAATACTGCGTGCTACCCATCACATGGGTCCCAAATCTCCAGGTTCAAGGGCATCTTCCTACATCGAAAACATGCATGAGAAACCCAGAAGATGGTACACCGTGTGATGGGGAAAGGTTTCTAAAACGCACCTCATTTCTCATCTCCTTGTGCTCGGGTTCGCCATTCCAGCCACTTTACTAGCAATCTCCCTACTTGGAGCATCAGCACCTTTAACCTCCTGTTCCGTACAGGTTGCAATTTGTCCTGAGGATGAACGGGAAGACGGGGAACCAATGAGAGACTAGCTCTTGGTGTTGGGACAGGCACAGGTCACTCTATTTTCCCATCAGGAAGAAGAATTAACCACAGGCTCAGCCTGCCCCCCGGAACCAGAACAGGGCCTGAAGCCATCCTGCGCTTTTGCGGCCAGCTCCCAAAAAAGCGACTTGTAAAATGGAGCTTCAGGGCACTGCAATTCACAAACCTGCAGAGTTATAAATGATAACTCTCGTCCACAAATATATTGAGGGAAGGCAAAGAAGAGGATTTGAAATCAAGGCAGAATTGCAGGAAACAGATTTCAGGAGGTAGATTCGAATCGCCTTTAAAGCACATGAAAAGCGGCAAAACGTTGACAATGATGCCCTTGGCCAAAAAGGGCGTATGCGTTTTTTCCTGAATATATTCAGGAAAAAACGCATACGCCCTTTTTGGCCAACCAAGCAACCTGGAAAGGCAAATCAGCGCTACAAAGAAGTCTCGCTTCCCATCGGTCAAAAGGGCCATGCTGAAAAAAGTGTCAAAACCAGAAATGCAGGACAGGCCATGGAGAAATGGGAGCCTTGCTACACTGATGGGCGGGATGTAAATTGCCAACAGCCACTCTGGAGAAGTGTACGGTGTGTCCTGAAACATCTAAAAAACACAGCTTAGAGAGCATAGGGCACTTCCACGCATGGGGGGATAAAGTGGGAAAATTAAAAATCAGCAAGACACAAGCACCCCTAAGTTTAGGGATGCTCTGTTGACAAGGACCTCCACTTCATTCCACCTTAAATATCCCAGGAAAGCGAAAAATGGATAAAAAATTTGAGGTCCATATGTACAATGGAATATCACTCAGCCATGAAATCAATGTCATAAGGCTAGTAGCAGCATGATGAGTGGATTTAGGTACGACGATTCTCAGTGAAATAAGTCACACAGAAAAGGACACTTCTCATAAGGTGTCACTTATAGAGGGAATGTAAAATCCGTTACACTTGAACTGAATTACAAAACAGAACAGAGTCACACATGCAGAAAACACACTATGGCTGCTTAACGGGAAAGGTGAGGTGGGGTGATCCATAAAACAAGAGTTTCAAATTAGCTCAGATACCGTTCCATAAACCCAATATGTAACAGACAAGACCTACTCCTTGCTCAGAGAACTGGACTCAACACGCCCGATTCACCGCACAAGAATATATCTGACTAGTAATAATCTTAAAACCTATGTATTGATATCTCTCTGTTAGTGTGTCAAGTGGGTGTAAAGCGGCATAAACACAGCCGTGAAAAGCAGCTAAACCCCATTATAAAAAGAAATTACTTTTCAAAACCCATGAAACAAAGACAGGGAAAGAGAGAAATTCTTACACAATTCGTTCAGGGGCTGTGATGCAACCTGGATTGACCATATCTAGACCCACAGCTGGATGAGACATAAGGGTGGACACTCTTGGGGCTGAGAGGTTTGGTGAGGTTGGGTGAGCAAACGCAGACCCTTTAAAGTAATACTGCGTGCTACCCATCGCATGGGTCCCAAATCTCCAGGTTCAAGGGCATCTTCCTACATCGAAAACATGCATGAGAAACCCAGAAGAGGGTACACCGTGTGATGGGGAAAGGTTTCTAAAACGCACCTCATTTCTCATCTCCTTGTGCTCGGGTTCGCCATTCCAGCCACTTTACTAGCAATCTCCCTACTTGGAGCATCAGCACCTTTAACCTCCTGTTCCGTACAGGTTGCAATTTGTCCTGAGGATGAACGGGAAGACGGGGAACCAATGAGAGACTAGCTCTTGGTGTTGGGACAGGCACAGGTCACTCTATTTTCCCATCAGGAAGAAGAATTAACCACAGGCTCAGCCTGCCCCCCGGAACCAGAACAGGGCCTGAAGCCATCCTGCGCTTTTGCGGCCAGCTCCCAAAAAAGCGACTTGTAAAATGGAGCTTCAGTGCACTGCAATTCACAAACCTGCAGAGTTATAAATGATAACTCTCGTCCACAAATATATTGAGGGAAGGCAAAGAAGAGGATTTGAAATCAAGGCAGAATTGCAGGAAACAGATTTCAGGAGTTAGATTCGAATCGCCTTTAAAGCACATGAAAAGCGGCAAAACGTTGACAATGATGCCCTTGGCCAAAAAGGGCGTATGCGTTTTTTCCTGAATATATTCAGGAAAAAACGCATACGCCCTTTTTGGCCAACCAAGCAACCTGGAAAGGCAAATCAGCGCTACAAAGAAGTCTCGCTTCCCATCGGTCAAGAGGGCCATGCTGAAAAAAGTGTCAAAACCAGAAATGCAGGACAGGCCATGGAGAAATGGGAGCCTTGCTACACTGATGGGCGGGATGTAAATTGCCAACAGCCACTCTGGAGAAGTGTACGGTGTGTCCTGAAACATCTAAAAAACACAGCTTAGAGAGCATAGGGCACTTCCACGCATGGGGGGATAAAGTGGGAAAATTGAAAATCAGCAAGACACAAGCACCCCAAAGTTTAGGGCTGCTCTGTTGACAAGGACCTCCACTTCATTCCACCTTAAATATCCCAGGAAAGCGAAAAATGGATCAAAAAGTTGTGGTCCTTATGTACAATGGAATATCACTCAGCCATGGAATCAATGTCATAAGGCTAGTAGCAGCATGATGAGTGGATTTAGGTAAGACGATTCTAAGTGAAATAAGTCACACAGAAAAGGACACTTCTCGTAAGGTGTCACTTATAGAGGGAATGTAAAAACCGTTACACTTGAACTGAATTACAAAACAGAACAGAGTCACACATGCAGAAAACACACTATGGCTGCTTAACGGGAAAGGTGAGGTGGGGTGATACATAAAACAAGAGCTTCAAATTAGCTCAGATACCGTTCCATAAACCCAATATGTAATAGACAAGACCTACTCCTTGGTCAGAGAACTGGACTCAACACGCCCGATTCACCGCACAAGAATATATCTGACTAATAATAATCTTAAAACCTATGTATTGATATCTCTCTGTTAGTGTGTCAAGTGGGTGTAAAGCGGCATAAACACAGCCGTGAAAAGCAGCTAAACCCCATTATAAAACTAAATTACTTTTAAAAACCCATGAAACAAAGACAGGGAAAGAGAGAGAAATTCTTACACAATTCGTTCAGGGGCTGTGATGCAACCTGGATTGACCATATCTAGACCCACAGCTGGATGAGACATAAGGGTGGACACTCTTGGGGCTGAGAGGTTTGGTGAGGTTGGGTGAGCAAATGCAGACCCTTTAAAGTAATACTGCGTGCTACCCATCGCATGGGTCCCAAATCTCCAGGTTCAAGGGCATCTTCCTACATCGAAAACATGCATGAGAAATCCAGAAGATGGTACACCGTGTGATGGGGAAAGGTTTCTAAAACGCACCTCATTTCTCATCTCCTTGTGCTCGGGTTCGCCATTCCAGCCACTTTACTAGCAATCTCCCTACTTGGAGCATCAGCACCTTTAACCTCCTGTTCCGTACAGGTTGCAATTTGTCCTGAGGATGAACGGGAAGACGGGGAACCAATGAGAGACTAGCTCTTGGTGTTGGGACAGGCACAGGTCACTCTATTTTCCCATCAGGAAGAAGAATTAACCACAGGCTCAGCCTGCCCCCCGGAACCAGAACAGGGCCTGAAGCCATCCTGCGCTTTTGCGGCCAGCTCCCAAAAAAGCGACTTGTAAAATGGAGCTTCAGGGCACTGCAATTCACAAACCTGCAGAGTTATAAATGATAACTCTCGTCCACAAATATATTGAGGGAAGGCAAAGAAGAGGATTTGAAATCAAGGCAGAATTGCAGGAAACAGATTTCAGGAGGTAGATTCGAATCGCCTTTAAAGCACATGAAAAGCGGCAAAACGTTGACAATGATGCCCTTGGCCAAAAAGGGCGTATGCGTTTTTTCCTGAATATATTCAGGAAAAAACGCATACGCCCTTTTTGGCCAACCAAGCAACCTAGAAAGGCAAATCAGCGCTACAAAGTAGTCTCGCTTCCCATCGGTCAAAAGGGCCATGCTGAAAAAAGTGTCAAAAAAAGAAATGCAGGACAGGCCATGGAGAAATGGGACCCTGGCTACACTGATGGGCGGGATGTAAATTGCCAACAGCCACTCTGGAGAAGTGTATGGTGTGTCCTGAAACATCTAAAAAACACAGCTTAGAGAGCATAGGGCACTTCCACGCATGGGGGTATAAAGTGGGAAAATTAAAAATCAGCAAGACACAAGCACCCCTAAGTTTAGGGATGCTCTGTTGACAAGGACCTCCACTTCATTCCACCTTAAATATCCCAGGAAAGCGAAAAATGGATAAAAAATTTGAGGTCCATATGTACAATGGAATATCACTCAGCCATGAAATCAATGTCATAAGGCTAGTAGCAGCATGATGAGTGGATTTAGGTACGACGATTCTCAGTGAAATAAGTCACACAGAAAAGGACACTTCTCATAAGGTGTCACTTATAGAGGGAATGTAAAATCCGTTACACTTGAACTGAATTACAAAACAGAACAGAGTCACACATGCAGAAAACACACTATGGCTGCTTAACGGGAAAGGTGAGGTGGGGTGATCCATAAAACAAGAGTTTCAAATTAGCTCAGATACCGTTCCATAAACCCAATATGTAACAGACAAGACCTACTCCTTGCTCAGAGAACTGGACTCAACACGCCCGATTCACCGCACAAGAATATATCTGACTAGTAATAATCTTAAAACCTATGTATTGATATCTCTCTGTTAGTGTGTCAAGTGGGTGTAAAGCGGCATAAACACAGCCGTGAAAAGCAGCTAAACCCCATTATAAAAATAAATTACTTTTCAAAACCCATGAAACAAAGACAGGGAAAGAGAGAAATTCTTACACAATTCGTTCAGGGGCTGTGATGCAACCTGGATTGACCATATCTAGACCCACAGCTGGATGAGACATAAGGGTGGACACTCTTGGGGCTGAGAGGTTTGGTGAGGTTGGGTGAGCAAACGCAGACCCTTTAAAGTAATACTGCGTGCTACCCATCGCATGGGTCCCAAATCTCCAGGTTCAAGGGCATCTTCCTACATCGAAAACATGCATGAGAAACCCAGAAGATGGTACACCGTGTGATGGGGAAAGGTTTCTAAAACGCACCTCATTTCTCATCTCCTTGTGCTCGGGTTCGCCATTCCAGCCACTTTACTAGCAATCTCCCTACTTGGAGCATCAGCACCTTTAACCTCCTGTTCCGTACAGGTTGCAATTTGTCCTGAGGATGAACGGGAAGACGGGGAACCAATGAGAGACTAGCTCTTGGTGTTGGGACAGGCACAGGTCACTCTATTTTCCCATCAGGAAGAAGAATTAACCACAGGCTCAGCCTGCCCCCCGGAACCAGAACAGGGCCTGAAGCCATTCTGAGCTTTTGCGGCCAGCTCCCCAAAAAGCTACTTGTAAAATGGAGCTTCAGGGCACTGCAATTCACAAACCTGCAGAGTTATAAATGATAACTCTCGTCCACAAATATATTGAGGGAAGGCAAAGAAGAGGATTTGAAATCAAGGCAGAATTGCAGGAAACAGATTTCAGGAGGTAGATTCGAATCGCCTTTAAAGCACATGAAAAGCGGCAAAACGTTGACAATGATGCCCTTGGCCAAAAAGGGCGTATGCGTTTTTTCCTGAATATATTCAAGAAAAAACGCATACGCCCTTTTTGGCCAACCAAGCAACATGGAAAGGCAAATCAGCGCTACAAAGAAGTCTCGCTTCCCATCGGTCAAAAGGGCCATGCCGAAAAAAGTGTCAAAACCAGAAATGCAGGACAGGCCATGGAGAAATGGGAGCCTTGCTACACTGATGGGCGGGATGTAAATTGACAACAGCCACTCTGGAGAAGTGTACGGTGTGTCCTGAAACATCTAAAAAACACAGCTTAGAGAGCATAGGGCACTTCCACGCATGGGGGGATAAAGTGGGAAAATTGAAAATCAGCAAGACACAAGCACCCCAAAGTTTAGGGCTGCTCTGTTGACAAGGACCTCCACTTCATTCCACCTTAAATATCCCAGGAAAGCGAAAAATGGATAAAAAATTTGAGGTCCATATGTACAATGGAATATCACTCAGCCATGAAATCAATGTCATAAGGCTAGTAGCAGCATGATGAGTGGATTTAGGTACGACGATTCTAAGTGAAATAAGTCACACAGAAAAGGACACTTCTCATAAGGTGTCACTTATAGAGGGAATGTAAAATCCGTTACACTTGAACTGAATTACAAAACAGAACAGAGTCACACATGCAGAAAACACACTATGGCTGCTTAACGGGAAAGGTGAGGTGGGGTGATCCATAAAACAAGAGTTTCAAATTAGCTCAGATACCGTTCCATAAACCCAATATGTAACAGACAAGACCTACTCCTTGCTCAGAGAACTGGACTCAACACGCCCGATTCACCGCACAAGAATATATCTGACTAGTAATAATCTTAAAACCTATGTATTGATATCTCTCTGTTAGTGTGTCAAGTGGGTGTAAAGCGGCATAAACACAGCCGTGAAAAGCAGCTAAACCCCATTATAAAAATAAATTACTTTTAAAAACCCATGAAACAAAGACAGGGAAAGAGAGAGAAATTCTTACACAATTCGTTCAGGGGCTGTGATGCAACCTGGATTGACCATATCTAGACCCACAGCTGGATGAGACATAAGGGTGGACACTCTTGGGGCTGAGAGGTTTGGTGAGGTTGGGTTAGCAAACGCAGACCCTTTAAAGTAATACTGCGTGCTACCCATCGCATGGGTCCCAAATCTCCAGGTTCAAGGGCATCTTCCTACATCGAAAACATGCATGAGAAACCCAGAAGATGGTACACCGTGTGATGGGGAAAGGTTTCTAAAACGCACCTCATTTCTCATCTCCTTGTGCTCGGGTTCGCCATTCCAGCCACTTTACTAGCAATCTCCCTACTTGGAGCATCAGCACCTTTAACCTCCTGTTCCGTACAGGTTGCAATTTGTCCTGAGGATGAACGGGAAGACGGGGAACCAATGAGAGACTAGCTCTTGGTGTTGGGACAGGCACAGGTCACTCTATTTTCCCATCAGGAAGAAGAATTAACCACAGGCTCAGCCTGCCCCCCGGAACCAGAACAGGGCCTGAAGCCATCCTGCGCTTTTGCGGCCAGCTCCCCAAAAAGGGACTTGTAAAATGGAGCTTCAGGGCACTGCAATTCACAAACCTGCAGAGTTATAAATGATAACTCTCGTCCACAAATATATTGAGGGAAGGCAAAGAAGAGGATTTGAAATCAAGGCAGAATTGCAGAAAACAGATTTCAGGAGGTAGATTCGAATTGCCTTTAAAGCACATGAAAAGCGGCAAAACGTTGACAATGATGCCCTTGGCCAAAAAGGGCGTATGCGTTTTTTCCTGAATATATTCAGGAAAAAACGCATACGCCCTTTTTGGCCAACCAAGCAACCTGGAAAGGCAAATCAGCGCTACAAAGAAGTCTCGCTTCCCATCGGTCAAAAGGGCCATGCTGAAAAAAGTGTCAAAACCAGAAATGCAGGACAGGCCATGGAGAAATGGGAGCCTTGCTACACTGATGGGCGGGATGTAAATTGCCAACAGCCACTCTGGAGAAGTGTACGGTGTGTCCTGAAACATCTAAAAAACACAGCTTAGAGAGCATAGGGCACTTCCACGCATGGGGGGATAAAGTGGGAAAATTGAAAATCAGCAAGACAGAAGCACCCCAAAGTTTAGGGCTGCTCTGTTGACAAGGACCTCCACTTCATTCCACCTTAAATATCCCAGGAAAGCGAAAAATGGATAAAAAAGTTGTGGTCCTTATGTACAATGGAATATCACTCAGCCATGAAATCAATGTCATAAGGCTAGTAGCAGCATGATGAGTGGATTTAGGTAAGACGATTCTAAGTGAAATAAGTCACACAGAAAAGGACACTTCTCATAAGGTGTCACTTATAGAGGGAATGTAAAAACCGTTACACTTGAACTGAATTACAAAACAGAACAGAGTCACACATGCAGAAAACACACTATGGCTGCTTAACGGGAAAGGTGAGGTGGGGTGATACATAAAACAAGAGCTTCAAATTAGCTCAGATACCGTTCCATAAACCCAATATGTAATAGACAAGACCTACTCCTTGCTCAGAGAACTGGACTCAACACGCCCGTTTCACCGCACCAGAATATATCTGACTAGTAATAATCTTAAAACCTATGTATTGATATCTATCTGTTAGTGTGTCAAGTGGGTGTAAAGCGGCATAAACACAGCCGTGAAAAGCAGCTAAACCCCATTATAAAAATAAATTACTTTTAAAAACCCATGAAACAAAGACAGGGAAAGAGAGAGAAATTCTTACACAATTCGTTCAGGGGCTGTGATGCAACCTGGATTGACCATATCTAGACCCACAGCTGGATGAGACATAAGGGTGGACACTCTTGGGGCTGAGAGGTTTGGTGAGGTTGGGTGAGCAAACGCAGACCCTTTAAAGTAATACTGCGTGCTACCCATCGCATGGGTCCCAAATCTCCAGGTTCAAGGGCATCTTCCTACATCGAAAACATGCATGAGAAACCCAGAAGATGGTACACCGTGTGATGGGGAAAGGTTTCTAAAACGCACCTCATTTCTCATCTCCTTGTGCTCGGGTTCGCCATTCCAGCCACTTTACTAGCAATCTCCCTACTTGGAGCATCAGCACCTTTAACCTCCTGTTCCATACAGGTTGCAATTTGTCCTGAGGATGAACGGGAAGACGGGGAACCAATGAGAGACTAGCTCTTGGTGTTGGGACAGGCACAGGTCACTCTATTTTCCCATCAGGAAGAAGAATTAACCACAGGCTCAGCCTGCCCCCCGGAACCAGAACAGGGCCTGAAGCCATCCTGCGCTTTTGCGGCCAGCTCCCAAAAAAGCGACTCGTAAAATGGAGCTTCAGGGCACTGCAATTCACAAACCTGCAGAGTTATAAATGATAACTCTCGTCCACAAATATATTGAGGGAAGGCAAAGAAGAGGATTTGAAATCAAGGCAGAATTGCAGGAAACAGATTTCAGGAGGTAGATTCGAATCGCCTTTAAAGCACATGAAAAGCGGCAAAACGTTGACAATGATGCCCTTGGCCAAAAAGGGCGTATGCGTTTTTTCCTGAATATATTCAGGAAAAAACGCATACGCCCTTTTTGGCCAACCAAGCAACCTAGAAAGGCAAATCAGCGCTACAAAGTAGTCTCGCTTCCCATCGGTCAAAAGGGCCATGCTGAAAAAAGTGTCAAAAAAAGAAATGCAGGACAGGCCATGGAGAAATGGGACCCTGGCTACACTGATGGGCGGGATGTAAATTGCCAACAGCCACTCTGGAGAAGTGTACGGTGTGTCCTGAAACATCTAAAAAACACAGCTTAGAGAGCATAGGGCACTTCCACGCATGGGGGTATAAAGTGGGAAAATTAAAAATCAGCAAGACACAAGCACCCCTAAGTTTAGGGCTGCTCTGTTGACAAGGACCTCCACTTCATTCCACCTTAAATATCCCAGGAAAGCGAAAAATGGATAAAAAATTTGAGGTCCATATGTACAATGGAATATCACTCAGCCATGAAATCAATGTCATAAGGCTAGTAGCAGCATGATGAGTGGATTTAGGTACGACGATTCTAAGTGAAATAAGTCACACAGAAAAGGACACTTCTCATAAGGTGTCACTTATAGAGGGAATGTAAAATCCGTTACACTTGAACTGAATTACAAAACAGAACAGAGTCACAAATGCAGAAAACACACTATGGCTGCTTAACGGGAAAGGTGAGGTGGGGTGATCCATAAAACAAGAGTTTCAAATTAGCTCAGATACCGTTCCATAAACCCAATATGTAACAGACAAGACCTACTCCTTGCTCAGAGAACTGGACTCAACACGCCCGATTCACCGCACAAGAATATATCTGACTAGTAATAATCTTAAAACCTATGTATTGATATCTCTCTGTTAGTGTGTCAACTGGGTGTAAAGCGGCATAAACACAGCCGTGAAAAGCAGCTAAACCCCATTATAAAAATAAATTACTTTTAAAAACCCATGAAACAAAGACAGGGAAAGAGAGAGAAATTCTTACACAATTCGTTCAGGGGCTGTGATGCAACCTGGATTGACCATATCTAGACCCACAGCTGGATGAGACATAAGGGTGGACACTCTTGGGGCTGAGAGGTTTGGTGAGGTTGGGTTAGCAAACGCAGACCCTTTAAAGTAATACTGCGTGCTACCCATCGCATGGGTCCCAAATCTCCAGGTTCAAGGGCATCTTCCTACATCGAAAACATGCATGAGAAACCCAGAAGATGGTACACCGTGTGATGGGGAAAGGTTTCTAAAACGCACCTCATTTCTCATCTCCTTGTGCTCGGGTTCACCATTCCAGCCACTTTACTAGCAATCTCCCTACTTGGAGCATCAGCACCTTTAACCTCCTGTTCCGTACAGGTTGCAATTTGTCCTGAGGATGAACGGGAAGACGGGGAACCAATGAGAGACTAGCTCTTGGTGTTGGGACAGGCACAGGTAACTCTATTTTCCCATCAGGAAGAAGAATTAACCACAGGCTCAGCCTGCCCCCCGGAACCAGAACAGGGCCTGAAGCCATCCTGCGCTTTTGCGGCCAGCTCCCCAAAAAGCGACTTGTAAAATGGAGCTTCAGGGCACTGCAATTCACAAACCTGCAGAGTTATAAATGATAACTCTCGTCCACAAATATATTGAGGGAAGGCAAAGAAGAGGATTTGAAATCAAGGCAGAATTGCAGGAAACAGATTTCAGGAGTTAGATTCGAATCGCCTTTAAAGCACATGAAAAGCGGCAAAACGTTGACAATGATGCCCTTGGCCAAAAAGGGCGTATGCATTTTTTCCTGAATATATTCAGGAAAAAACGCATACGCCCTTTTTGGCCAACCAAGCAACCTGGAAAGGCAAATCAGCGCTACAAAGAAGTCTCGCTTCCCATTGGTCAAAAGGGCCATGCTGAAAAAAGTGTCAAAACCAGAAATGCAGGACAGGCCATGGAGAAATGGGAGCCTTGCTACACTGATGGGCGGGATGTAAATTGACAACAGCCACTCTGGAGAAGTGTACGGTGTGTCCTGAAACATCTAAAAAACACAGCTTAGAGAGCATAGGGCACTTCCACGCATGGGGGGATAAAGTGGGAAAATTGAAAATCAGCAAGACACAAGCACCCCAAAGTTTAGGGCTGCTCTGTTGACAAGGACCTCCACTTCATTCCACCTTAAATATCCCAGGAAAGCGAAAAATGGATAAAAAAGTTGTGGTCCTTATGTACAATGGAATATCACTCAGCCATGAAATCAATGTCATAAGGCTAGTAGCAGCATGATGAGTGGATTTAGGTAAGACGATTCTAAGTGAAATAAGTCACACAGAAAAGGACACTTCTCATAAGGTGTCACTTATAGAGGGAATGTAAAAACCGTTACACTTGAACTGAATTACAAAACAGAACAGAGTCACACATGCAGAAAACACACTATGGCTGCTTAACGGGAAAGGTGAGGTGGGGTGATACATAAAACAAGAGCTTCAAATTAGCTCAGATACCGTTCCATAAACCCAATATGTAATAGACAAGACCTACTCCTTGCTCAGAGAACTGGACTCAACACGCCCGATTCACCGCACCAGAATATATCTGACTAGTAATAATCTTAAAACCTATGTATTGATATCTATCTGTTAGTGTGTCAAGTGGGTGTAAAGCGGCATAAACACAGCCGTGAAAAGCAGCTAAACCCCATTATAAAAATAAATTACTTTTAAAAACCCATGAAACAAAGACAGGGAAAGAGAGAGAAATTCTTACACAATTCGTTCAGGGGCTGTGATGCAACCTGGATTGACCATATCTAGACCCACAGCTGGATGAGACATAAGGGTGGACACTCTTGGGGCTGAGAGGTTTGGTGAGGTTGGGTGAGCAAACGCAGACCCTTTAAAGTAATACTGCGTGCTACCCATCGCATGGGTCCCAAATCTCCAGGTTCAAGGGCATCTTCCTACATCGAAAACATGCATGAGAAACCCAGAAGATGGTACACCGTGTGATGGGGAAAGGTTTCTAAAACGCACCTCATTTCTCATCTCCTTGTGCTCGGGTTCGCCATTCCAGCCACTTTACTAGCAATCTCCCTACTTGGAGCATCAGCACCTTTAACCTCCTGTTCCATACAGGTTGCAATTTGTCCTGAGGATGAACGGGAAGACGGGGAACCAATGAGAGACTAGCTCTTGGTGTTGGGACAGGCACAGGTCACTCTATTTTCCCATCAGGAAGAAGAATTAACCACAGGCTCAGCCTGCCCCCCGGAACCAGAACAGGGCCTGAAGCCATCCTGCGCTTTTGCGGCCAGCTCCCAAAAAAGCGACTCGTAAAATGGAGCTTCAGGGCACTGCAATTCACAAACCTGCAGAGTTATAAATGATAACTCTCGTCCACAAATATATTGAGGGAAGGCAAAGAAGAGGATTTGAAATCAAGGCAGAATTGCAGGAAACAGATTTCAGGAGGTAGATTCGAATCGCCTTTAAAGCACATGAAAAGCGGCAAAACGTTGACAATGATGCCCTTGGCCAAAAAGGGCGTATGCGTTTTTTCCTGAATATATTCAGGAAAAAACGCATACGCCCTTTTTGGCCAACCAAGCAACCTAGAAAGGCAAATCAGCGCTACAAAGTAGTCTCGCTTCCCATCGGTCAAAAGGGCCATGCTGAAAAAAGTGTCAAAAAAAGAAATGCAGGACAGGCCATGGAGAAATGGGACCCTGGCTACACTGATGGGCGGGATGTAAATTGCCAACAGCCACTCTGGAGAAGTGTACGGTGTGTCCTGAAACATCTAAAAAACACAGCTTAGAGAGCATAGGGCACTTCCACGCATGGGGGTATAAAGTGGGAAAATTAAAAATCAGCAAGACAAAAGCACCCCTAAGTTTAGGGCTGCTCTGTTGACAAGGACCTCCACTTCATTCCACCTTAAATATCCCAGGAAAGCGAAAAATGGATAAAAAATTTGAGGTCCATATGTACAATGGAATATCACTCAGCCATGAAATCAATGTCATAAGGCTAGTAGCAGCATGATGAGTGGATTTAGGTACGACGATTCTCAGTGAAATAAGTCACACAGAAAAGGACACTTCTCATAAGGTGTCACTTATAGAGGGAATGTAAAATCCGTTACACTTGAACTGAATTACAAAACAGAACAGAGTCACACATGCAGAAAACACACTATGGCTGCTTAACGGGAAAGGTGAGGTGGGGTGATCCATAAAACAAGAGTTTCAAATTAGCTCAGATACCGTTCCATAAACCCAATATGTAACAGACAAGACCTACTCCTTGCTCAGAGAACTGGACTCAACACGCCCGATTCGCCGCACAAGAATATATCTGACTAGTAATAATCTTAAAACCTATGTATTGATATCTCTCTGTTAGTGTGTCAAGTGGGTGTAAAGCGGCATAAACACAGCCGTGAAAAGCAGCTAAACCCCATTATAAAAATAAATTACTTTTCAAAACCCATGAAACAAAGACAGGGAAAGAGAGAAATTCTTACACAATTCGTTCAGGGGCTGTGATGCAACCTGGATTGACCATATCTAGACCCACAGCTGGATGAGACATAAGGGTGGACACTCTTGGGGCTGAGAGGTTTGGTGAGGTTGGGTGAGCAAACGCAGACCCTTTAAAGTAATACTGCGTGCTACCCATCGCATGGGTCCCAAATCTCCAGGTTCAAGGGCATCTTCCTACATCGAAAACATGCATGAGAAACCCAGAAGATGGTACACCGTGTGATGGGGAAAGGTTTCTAAAACGCACCTCATTTCTCATCTCCTTGTGCTCGGGTTCGCCATTCCAGCCACTTTACTAGCAATCTCCCTACTTGGAGCATCAGCACCTTTAACCTCCTGTTCCGTACAGGTTGCAATTTGTCCTGAGGATGAACGGGAAGACGGGGAACCAATGAGAGACTAGCTCTTGGTGTTGGGACAGGCACAGGTCACTCTATTTTCCCATCAGGAAGAAGAATTAACCACAGGCTCAGCCTGCCCCCCGGAACCAGAACAGGGCCTGAAGCCATCCTGCGCTTTTGCGGCCAGCTCCCCAAAAAGCGACTTGTAAAATGGAGCTTCAGGGCACTGCAATTCACAAACCTGCAGAGTTATAAATGATAACTCTCGTCCACAAATATATTGAGGGAAGGCAAAGAAGAGGATTTGAAATCAAGGCAGAATTGCAGGAAACAGATTTCAGGAGGTAGATTCGAATCGCCTTTAAAGCACATGAAAAGCGGCAAAACGTTGACAATGATGCCCTTGGCCATAAAGGGCGTATGCGCTTTTTCCTGAATATATTCAAGAAAAAACGCATACGCCCTTTTTGGCCAACCAAGCAACATGGAAAGGCAAATCAGCGCTACAAAGAAGTCTCGCTTCCCATCGGTCAAAAGGGCCATGCCGAAAAAAGTGTCAAAACCAGAAATGCAGGACAGGCCATGGAGAAATGGGAGCCTTGCTACACTGATGGGCGGGATGTAAATTGACAACAGCCACTCTGGAGAAGTGTACGGTGTGTCCTGAAACATCTAAAAAACACAGCTTAGAGAGCATAGGGCACTTCCACGCATGGGGGGATAAAGTGGGAAAATTGAAAATCAGCAAGACACAAGCACCCCAAAGTTTAGGGCTGCTCTGTTGACAAGGACCTCCACTTCATTCCACCTTAAATATCCCAGGAAAGCGAAAAATGGATAAAAAATTTGAGGTCCATATGTACAATGGAATATCACTCAGCCATGAAATCAATGTCATAAGGCTAGTAGCAGCATGATGAGTGGATTTAGGTACGACGATTCTAAGTGAAATAAGTCACACAGAAAAGGACACTTCTCATAAGGTGTCACTTATAGAGGGAATGTAAAATCCGTTACACTTGAACTGAATTACAAAACAGAACAGAGTCACAAATGCAGAAAACACACTATGGCTGCTTAACGGGAAAGGTGAGGTGGGGTGATCCATAAAACAAGAGTTTCAAATTAGCTCAGATACCGTTCCATAAACCCAATATGTAACAGACAAGACCTACTCCTTGCTCAGAGAACTGGACTCAACACGCCCGATTCACCGCACAAGAATATATCTGACTAGTAATAATCTTAAAACCTATGTATTGATATCTCTCTGTTAGTGTGTCAACTGGGTGTAAAGCGGCATAAACACAGCCGTGAAAAGCAGCTAAACCCCATTATAAAAATAAATTACTTTTAAAAACCCATGAAACAAAGACAGGGAAAGAGAGAGAAATTCTTACACAATTCGTTCAGGGGCTGTGATGCAACCTGGATTGACCATATCTAGACCCACAGCTGGATGAGACATAAGGGTGGACACTCTTGGGGCTGAGAGGTTTGGTGAGGTTGGGTTAGCAAACGCAGACCCTTTAAAGTAATACTGCGTGCTACCCATCGCATGGGTCCCAAATCTCCAGGTTCAAGGGCATCTTCCTACATCGAAAACATGCATGAGAAACCCAGAAGATGGTACACCGTGTGATGGGGAAAGGTTTCTAAAACGCACCTCATTTCTCATCTCCTTGTGCTCGGGTTCACCATTCCAGCCACTTTACTAGCAATCTCCCTACTTGGAGCATCAGCACCTTTAACCTCCTGTTCCGTACAGGTTGCAATTTGTCCTGAGGATGAACGGGAAGACGGGGAACCAATGAGAGACTAGCTCTTGGTGTTGGGACAGGCACAGGTAACTCTATTTTCCCATCAGGAAGAAGAATTAACCACAGGCTCAGCCTGCCCCCCGGAACCAGAACAGGGCCTGAAGCCATCCTGCGCTTTTGCGGCCAGCTCCCCAAAAAGCGACTTGTAAAATGGAGCTTCAGGGCACTGCAATTCACAAACCTGCAGAGTTATAAATGATAACTCTCGTCCACAAATATATTGAGGGAAGGCAAAGAAGAGGATTTGAAATCAAGGCAGAATTGCAGGAAACAGATTTCAGGAGTTAGATTCGAATCGCCTTTAAAGCACATGAAAAGCGGCAAAACGTTGACAATGATGCCCTTGGCCAAAAAGGGCGTATGCATTTTTTCCTGAATATATTCAGGAAAAAACGCATACGCCCTTTTTGGCCAACCAAGCAACCTGGAAAGGCAAATCAGCGCTACAAAGAAGTCTCGCTTCCCATTGGTCAAAAGGGCCATGCTGAAAAAAGTGTCAAAACCAGAAATGCAGGACAGGCCATGGAGAAATGGGAGCCTTGCTACACTGATGGGCGGGATGTAAATTGACAACAGCCACTCTGGAGAAGTGTACGGTGTGTCCTGAAACATCTAAAAAACACAGCTTAGAGAGCATAGGGCACTTCCACGCATGGGGGGATAAAGTGGGAAAATTGAAAATCAGCAAGACACAAGCACCCCAAAGTTTAGGGCTGCTCTGTTGACAAGGACCTCCACTTCATTCCACCTTAAATATCCCAGGAAAGCGAAAAATGGATAAAAAAGTTGTGGTCCTTATGTACAATGGAATATCACTCAGCCATGAAATCAATGTCATAAGGCTAGTAGCAGCATGATGAGTGGATTTAGGTAAGACGATTCTAAGTGAAATAAGTCACACAGAAAAGGACACTTCTCATAAGGTGTCACTTATAGAGGGAATGTAAAAACCGTTACACTTGAACTGAATTACAAAACAGAACAGAGTCACACATGCAGAAAACACACTATGGCTGCTTAACGGGAAAGGTGAGGTGGGGTGATACATAAAACAAGAGCTTCAAATTAGCTCAGATACCGTTCCATAAACCCAATATGTAATAGACAAGACCTACTCCTTGCTCAGAGAACTGGACTCAACACGCCCGATTCACCGCACCAGAATATATCTGACTAGTAATAATCTTAAAACCTATGTATTGATATCTATCTGTTAGTGTGTCAAGTGGGTGTAAAGCGGCATAAACACAGCCGTGAAAAGCAGCTAAACCCCATTATAAAAATAAATTACTTTTAAAAACCCATGAAACAAAGACAGGGAAAGAGAGAGAAATTCTTACACAATTCGTTCAGGGGCTGTGATGCAACCTGGATTGACCATATCTAGACCCACAGCTGGATGAGACATAAGGGTGGACACTCTTGGGGCTGAGAGGTTTGGTGAGGTTGGGTGAGCAAACGCAGACCCTTTAAAGTAATACTGCGTGCTACCCATCGCATGGGTCCCAAATCTCCAGGTTCAAGGGCATCTTCCTACATCGAAAACATGCATGAGAAACCCAGAAGATGGTACACCGTGTGATGGGGAAAGGTTTCTAAAACGCACCTCATTTCTCATCTCCTTGTGCTCGGGTTCGCCATTCCAGCCACTTTACTAGCAATCTCCCTACTTGGAGCATCAGCACCTTTAACCTCCTGTTCCGTACAGGTTGCAATTTGTCCTGAGGATGAACGGGAAGACGGGGAACCAATGAGAGACTAGCTCTTGGTGTTGGGACAGGCACAGGTAACTCTATTTTCCCATCAGGAAGAAGAATTAACCACAGGCTCAGCCTGCCCCCCGGAACCAGAACAGGGCCTGAAGCCATCCTGCGCTTTTGCGGCCAGCTCCCCAAAAAGCGACTTGTAAAATGGAGCTTCAGGGCACTGCAATTCACAAACCTGCAGAGTTATAAATGATAACTCTCGTCCACAAATATATTGAGGGAAGGCAAAGAAGAGGATTTGAAATCAAGGCAGAATTGCAGGAAACAGATTTCAGGAGGTAGATTCGAATCGCCTTTAAAGCACATGAAAAGCGGCAAAACGTTGACAATGATGCCCTTGGCCAAAAAGGGCGTATGCATTTTTTCCTGAATATATTCAGGAAAAAACGCATACGCCCTTTTTGGCCAACCAAGCAACCTGGAAAGGCAAATCAGCGCTACAAAGAAGTCTCGCTTCCCATTGGTCAAAAGGGCCATGCTGAAAAAAGTGTCAAAACCAGAAATGCAGGACAGGCCATGGAGAAATGGGAGCCTTGCTACACTGATGGGCGGGATGTAAATTGCCAACAGCCACTCTGGAGAAGTGTACGGTGTGTCCTGAAACATCTAAAAAACACAGCTTAGAGAGCATAGGGCACTTCCACGCATGGGGGGATAAAGTGGGAAAATTGAAAATCAGCAAGACACAAGCACCCCAAAGTTTAGGGCTGCTCTGTTGACAAGGACCTCCACTTCATTCCACCTTAAATATCCCAGGAAAGCGAAAAATGGATAAAAAAGTTGTGGTCCTTATGTACAATGGAATATCACTCAGCCATGAAATCAATGTCATAAGGCTAGTAGCAGCATGATGAGTGGATTTAGGTAAGACGATTCTAAGTGAAATAAGTCACACAGAAAAGGACACTTCTCATAAGGTGTCACTTATAGAGGGAATGTAAAAACCGTTACACTTGAACTGAATTACAAAACAGAACAGAGTCACACATGCAGAAAACACACTATGGCTGCTTAACGGGAAAGGTGAGGTGGGGTGATCCATAAAACAAGAGTTTCAAATTAGCTCAGATACCGTTCCATAAACCCAATATGTAACAGACAAGACCTACTCCTTGCTCAGAGAACTGGACTCAACACGCCCGATTCGCCGCACAAGAATATATCTGACTAGTAATAATCTTAAAACCTATGTATTGATATCTCTCTGTTAGTGTGTCAAGTGGGTGTAAAGCGGCATAAACACAGCCGTGAAAAGCAGCTAAACCCCATTATAAAAATAAATTACTTTTCAAAACCCATGAAACAAAGACAGGGAAAGAGAGAAATTCTTACACAATTCGTTCAGGGGCTGTGATGCAACCTGGATTGACCATATCTAGACCCACAGCTGGATGAGACATAAGGGTGGACACTCTTGGGGCTGAGAGGTTTGGTGAGGTTGGGTGAGCAAACGCAGACCCTTTAAAGTAATACTGCGTGCTACCCATCGCATGGGTCCCAAATCTCCAGGTTCAAGGGCATCTTCCTACATCGAAAACATGCATGAGAAACCCAGAAGATGGTACACCGTGTGATGGGGAAAGGTTTCTAAAACGCACCTCATTTCTCATCTCCTTGTGCTCGGGTTCGCCATTCCAGCCACTTTACTAGCAATCTCCCTACTTGGAGCATCAGCACCTTTAACCTCCTGTTCCGTACAGGTTGCAATTTGTCCTGAGGATGAACGGGAAGACGGGGAACCAATGAGAGACTAGCTCTTGGTGTTGGGACAGGCACAGGTCACTCTATTTTCCCATCAGGAAGAAGAATTAACCACAGGCTCAGCCTGCCCCCCGGAACCAGAACAGGGCCTGAAGCCATCCTGCGCTTTTGCGGCCAGCTCCCCAAAAAGCGACTTGTAAAATGGAGCTTCAGGGCACTGCAATTCACAAACCTGCAGAGTTATAAATGATAACTCTCGTCCACAAATATATTGAGGGAAGGCAAAGAAGAGGATTTGAAATCAAGGCAGAATTGCAGGAAACAGATTTCAGGAGGTAGATTCGAATCGCCTTTAAAGCACATGAAAAGCGGCAAAACGTTGACAATGATGCCCTTGGCCATAAAGGGCGTATGCGCTTTTTCCTGAATATATTCAAGAAAAAACGCATACGCCCTTTTTGGCCAACCAAGCAACATGGAAAGGCAAATCAGCGCTACAAAGAAGTCTCGCTTCCCATCGGTCAAAAGGGCCATGCCGAAAAAAGTGTCAAAACCAGAAATGCAGGACAGGCCATGGAGAAATGGGAGCCTTGCTACACTGATGGGCGGGATGTAAATTGACAACAGCCACTCTGGAGAAGTGTACGGTGTGTCCTGAAACCTCTAAAAAACACAGCTTAGAGAGCATAGGGCACTTCCACGCATGGGGGGATAAAGTGGGAAAATTGAAAATCAGCAAGACACAAGCACCCCAAAGTTTAGGGCTGCTCTGTTGACAAGGACCTCCACTTCATTCCACCTTAAATATCCCAGGAAAGCGAAAAATGGATAAAAAATTTGAGGTCCATATGTACAATGGAATATCACTCAGCCATGAAATCAATGTCATAAGGCTAGTAGCAGCATGATGAGTGGATTTAGGTACGACGATTCTAAGTGAAATAAGTCACACAGAAAAGGACACTTCTCATAAGGTGTCACTTATAGAGGGAATGTAAAATCCGTTACACTTGAACTGAATTACAAAACAGAACAGAGTCACAAATGCAGAAAACACACTATGGCTGCTTAACGGGAAAGGTGAGGTGGGGTGATCCATAAAACAAGAGTTTCAAATTAGCTCAGATACCGTTCCATAAACCCAATATGTAACAGACAAGACCTACTCCTTGCTCAGAGAACTGGACTCAACACGCCCGATTCACCGCACAAGAATATATCTGACTAGTAATAATCTTAAAACCTATGTATTGATATCTCTCTGTTAGTGTGTCAACTGGGTGTAAAGCGGCATAAACACAGCCGTGAAAAGCAGCTAAACCCCATTATAAAAATAAATTACTTTTAAAAACCCATGAAACAAAGACAGGGAAAGAGAGAGAAATTCTTACACAATTCGTTCAGGGGCTGTGATGCAACCTGGATTGACCATATCTAGACCCACAGCTGGATGAGACATAAGGGTGGACACTCTTGGGGCTGAGAGGTTTGGTGAGGTTGGGTTAGCAAACGCAGACCCTTTAAAGTAATACTGCGTGCTACCCATCGCATGGGTCCCAAATCTCCAGGTTCAAGGGCATCTTCCTACATCGAAAACATGCATGAGAAACCCAGAAGATGGTACACCGTGTGATGGGGAAAGGTTTCTAAAACGCACCTCATTTCTCATCTCCTTGTGCTCGGGTTCACCATTCCAGCCACTTTACTAGCAATCTCCCTACTTGGAGCATCAGCACCTTTAACCTCCTGTTCCGTACAGGTTGCAATTTGTCCTGAGGATGAACGGGAAGACGGGGAACCAATGAGAGACTAGCTCTTGGTGTTGGGACAGGCACAGGTAACTCTATTTTCCCATCAGGAAGAAGAATTAACCACAGGCTCAGCCTGCCCCCCGGAACCAGAACAGGGCCTGAAGCCATCCTGCGCTTTTGCGGCCAGCTCCCCAAAAAGCGACTTGTAAAATGGAGCTTCAGGGCACTGCAATTCACAAACCTGCAGAGTTATAAATGATAACTCTCGTCCACAAATATATTGAGGGAAGGCAAAGAAGAGGATTTGAAATCAAGGCAGAATTGCAGGAAACAGATTTCAGGAGTTAGATTCGAATCGCCTTTAAAGCACATGAAAAGCGGCAAAACGTTGACAATGATGCCCTTGGCCAAAAAGGGCGTATGCATTTTTTCCTGAATATATTCAGGAAAAAACGCATACGCCCTTTTTGGCCAACCAAGCAACCTGGAAAGGCAAATCAGCGCTACAAAGAAGTCTCGCTTCCCATTGGTCAAAAGGGCCATGCTGAAAAAAGTGTCAAAACCAGAAATGCAGGACAGGCCATGGAGAAATGGGAGCCTTGCTACACTGATGGGCGGGATGTAAATTGACAACAGCCACTCTGGAGAAGTGTACGGTGTGTCCTGAAACATCTAAAAAACACAGCTTAGAGAGCATAGGGCACTTCCACGCATGGGGGGATAAAGTGGGAAAATTGAAAATCAGCAAGACACAAGCACCCCAAAGTTTAGGGCTGCTCTGTTGACAAGGACCTCCACTTCATTCCACCTTAAATATCCCAGGAAAGCGAAAAATGGATAAAAAAGTTGTGGTCCTTATGTACAATGGAATATCACTCAGCCATGAAATCAATGTCATAAGGCTAGTAGCAGCATGATGAGTGGATTTAGGTAAGACGATTCTAAGTGAAATAAGTCACACAGAAAAGGACACTTCTCATAAGGTGTCACTTATAGAGGGAATGTAAAAACCGTTACACTTGAACTGAATTACAAAACAGAACAGAGTCACACATGCAGAAAACACACTATGGCTGCTTAACGGGAAAGGTGAGGTGGGGTGATACATAAAACAAGAGCTTCAAATTAGCTCAGATACCGTTCCATAAACCCAATATGTAATAGACAAGACCTACTCCTTGCTCAGAGAACTGGACTCAACACGCCCGATTCACCGCACCAGAATATATCTGACTAGTAATAATCTTAAAACCTATGTATTGATATCTATCTGTTAGTGTGTCAAGTGGGTGTAAAGCGGCATAAACACAGCCGTGAAAAGCAGCTAAACCCCATTATAAAAATAAATTACTTTTAAAAACCCATGAAACAAAGACAGGGAAAGAGAGAGAAATTCTTACACAATTCGTTCAGGGGCTGTGATGCAACCTGGATTGACCATATCTAGACCCACAGCTGGATGAGACATAAGGGTGGACACTCTTGGGGCTGAGAGGTTTGGTGAGGTTGGGTGAGCAAACGCAGACCCTTTAAAGTAATACTGCGTGCTACCCATCGCATGGGTCCCAAATCTCCAGGTTCAAGGGCATCTTCCTACATCGAAAACATGCATGAGAAACCCAGAAGATGGTACACCGTGTGATGGGGAAAGGTTTCTAAAACGCACCTCATTTCTCATCTCCTTGTGCTCGGGTTCGCCATTCCAGCCACTTTACTAGCAATCTCCCTACTTGGAGCATCAGCACCTTTAACCTCCTGTTCCGTACAGGTTGCAATTTGTCCTGAGGATGAACGGGAAGACGGGGAACCAATGAGAGACTAGCTCTTGGTGTTGGGACAGGCACAGGTCACTCTATTTTCCCATCAGGAAGAAGAATTAACCACAGGCTCAGCCTGCCCCCCGGAACCAGAACAGGGCCTGAAGCCATCCTGCGCTTTTGCGGCCAGCTCCCCAAAAAGCGACTTGTAAAATGGAGCTTCAGGGCACTGCAATTCACAAACCTGCAGAGTTATAAATGATAACTCTCGTCCACAAATATATTGAGGGAAGGCAAAGAAGAGGATTTGAAATCAAGGCAGAATTGCAGGAAACAGATTTCAGGAGGTAGATTCGAATCGCCTTTAAAGCACATGAAAAGCGGCAAAACGTTGACAATGATGCCCTTGGCCAAAAAGGGCGTATGCGTTTTTTCCTGAATATATTCAGGAAAAAACGCATACGCCCTTTTTGGCCAACCAAGCAACCTGGAAAGGCAAATCAGCGCTACAAAGAAGTCTCGCTTCCCATTGGTCAAAAGGGCCATGCTGAAAAAAGTGTCAAAACCAGAAATGCAGGACAGGCCATGGAGAAATGGGAGCCTTGCTACACTGATGGGCGGGATGTAAATTGCCAACAGCCACTCTGGAGAAGTGTACGGTGTGTCCTGAAACATCTAAAAAACACAGCTTAGAGAGCATAGGGCACTTCCACGCATGGGGGGATAAAGTGGGAAAATTGAAAATCAGCAAGACACAAGCACCCCAAAGTTTAGGGCTGCTCTGTTGACAAGGACCTCCACTTCATTCCACCTTAAATATCCCAGGAAAGCGAAAAATGGATAAAAAAGTTGTGGTCCTTATGTACAATGGAATATCACTCAGCCATGAAATCAATGTCATAAGGCTAGTAGCAGCATGATGAGTGGATTTAGGTAAGACGATTCTAAGTGAAATAAGTCACACAGAAAAGGACACTTCTCATAAGGTGTCACTTATAGAGGGAATGTAAAAACCGTTACACTTGAACTGAATTACAAAACAGAACAGAGTCACACATGCAGAAAACACACTATGGCTGCTTAACGGGAAAGGTGAGGTGGGGTGATACATAAAACAAGAGCTTCAAATTAGCTCAGATACCATTCCATAAACCCAATATGTAATAGACAAGACCTACTCCTTGCTCAGAGAACTGGACTCAACACGCCCGATTCACCGCACCAGAATATATCTGACTAGTAATAATCTTAAAACCTATGTATTGATATCTATCTGTTAGTGTGTCAAGTGGGTGTAAAGCGGCATAAACACAGCCGTGAAAAGCAGCTAAACCCCATTATAAAAATAAATTACTTTTAAAAACCCATGAAACAAAGACAGGGAAAGAGAGAGAAATTCTTACACAATTCGTTCAGGGGCTGTGATGCAACCTGGATTGACCATATCTAGACCCACAGCTGGATGAGACATAAGGGTGGACACTCTTGGGGCTGAGAGGTTTGGTGAGGTTGGGTGAGCAAACGCAGACCCTTTAAAGTAATACTGCGTGCTACCCATCGCATGGGTCCCAAATCTCCAGGTTCAAGGGCATCTTCCTACATCGAAAACATGCATGAGAAACCCAGAAGATGGTACACCGTGTGATGGGGAAAGGTTTCTAAAACGCACCTCATTTCTCATCTCCTTGTGCTCGGGTTCGCCATTCCAGCCACTTTACTAGCAATCTCCCTACTTGGAGCATCAGCACCTTTAACCTCCTGTTCCGTACAGGTTGCAATTTGTCCTGAGGATGAACGGGAAGACGGGGAACCAATGAGAGACTAGCTCTTGGTGTTGGGACAGGCACAGGTCACTCTATTTTCCCATCAGGAAGAAGAATTAACCACAGGCTCAGCCTGCCCCCCGGAACCAGAACAGGGCCTGAAGCCATCCTGCGCTTTTGCGGCCAGCTCCCAAAAAAGCGACTTGTAAAATGGAGCTTCAGGGCACTGCAATTCACAAACCTGCAGAGTTATAAATGATAACTCTCGTCCACAAATATATTGAGGGAAGGCAAAGAAGAGGATTTGAAATCAAGGCAGAATTGCAGGAAACAGATTTCAGGAGGTAGATTCGAATCGCCTTTAAAGCACATGAAAAGCGGCAAAACGTTGACAATGATGCCCTTGGCCAAAAAGGGCGTATGCGTCTTTTCCTGAATATATTCAGGAAAAAACGCATACGCCCTTTTTGGCCAACCAAGCAACCTGGAAAGGCAAATCAGCGCTACAAAAAGTCTCGCTTCCCATCGGTCAAAAGGGCCATGCTGAAAAAAGTGTCAAAAAAAGAAATGCAGGACAGGCCATGGAGAAATGGGACCCTGGCTACACTGATGGGCGGGATGTAAATTGCCAACAGCCACTCTGGAGAAGTGTACGGTGTGTCCTGAAACATCTAAAAAACACAGCTTAGAGAGCATAGGGCACTTCCACGCATGGGGGTATAAAGTGGGAAAATTAAAAATCAGCAAGACACAAGCACCCCTAAGTTTAGGGATGCTCTGTTGACAAGGACCTCCACTTCATTCCACCTTAAATATCCCAGGAAAGCGAAAAATGGATAAAAAATTTGAGGTCCATATGTACAATGGAATATCACTCAGCCATGAAATCAATGTCATAAGGCTAGTAGCAGCATGATGAGTGGATTTAGGTACGACGATTCTCAGTGAAATAAGTCACACAGAAAAGGACACTTCTCATAAGGTGTCACTTATAGAGGGAATGTAAAATCCGTTACACTTGAACTGAATTACAAAACAGAACAGAGTCACACATGCAGAAAACACACTATGGCTGCTTAACGGGAAAGGTGAGGTGGGGTGATCCATAAAACAAGAGTTTCAAATTAGCTCAGATACCATTCCATAAACCCAATATGTAACAGACAAGACCTACTCCTTGCTCAGAGAACTGGACTCAACACGCCCGATTCGCCGCACAAGAATATATCTGACTAGTAATAATCTTAAAACCTATGTATTGATATCTCTCTGTTAGTGTGTCAAGTGGGTGTAAAGCGGCATAAACACAGCCGTGAAAAGCAGCTAAACCCCATTATAAAAATAAATTACTTTTCAAAACCCATGAAACAAAGACAGGGAAAGAGAGAAATTCTTACACAATTCGTTCAGGGGCTGTGATGCAACCTGGATTGACCATATCTAGACCCACAGCTGGATGAGACATAAGGGTGGACACTCTTGGGGCTGAGAGGTTTGGTGAGGTTGGGTGAGCAAACGCAGACCCTTTAAAGTAATACTGCGTGCTACCCATCGCATGGGTCCCAAATCTCCAGGTTCAAGGGCATCTTCCTACATCGAAAACATGCATGAGAAACCCAGAAGATGGTACACCGTGTGATGGGGAAAGGTTTCTAAAACGCACCTCATTTCTCATCTCCTTGTGCTCGGGTTCGCCATTCCAGCCACTTTACTAGCAATCTCCCTACTTGGAGCATCAGCACCTTTAACCTCCTGTTCCATACAGGTTGCAATTTGTCCTGAGGATGAACGGGAAGACGGGGAACCAATGAGAGACTAGCTCTTGGTGTTGGGACAGGCACAGGTCACTCTATTTTCCCATCAGGAAGAAGAATTAACCACAGGCTCAGCCTGCCCCCCGGAACCAGAACAGGGCCTGAAGCCATCCTGCGCTTTTGCGGCCAGCTCCCAAAAAAGGGACTTGTAAAATGGAGCTTCAGGGCACTGCAATTCACAAACCTGCAGAGTTATAAATGATAACTCTCGTCCACAAATATATTGAGGGAAGGCAAAGAAGAGGATTTGAAATCAAGGCAGAATTGCAGGAAACAGATTTCAGGAGGTAGATTCGAATCGCCTTTAAAGCACATGAAAAGCGGCAAAACGTTGACAATGATGCCCTTGGAGAAAAAGGGCGTATGCGTTTTTTCCTGAATATATTCAAGAAAAAACGCATACGCCCTTTTTGGCCAACCAAGCAACATGGAAAGGCAAATCAGCGCTACAAAGAAGTCTCGCTTCCCATCGGTCAAAAGGGCCATGCCGAAAAAAGTGTCAAAACCAGAAATGCAGGACAGGCCATGGAGAAATGGGAGCCTTGCTACACTGATGGGCGGGATGTAAATTGCCAACAGCCACTCTGGAGAAGTGTACGGTGTGTCCTGAAACATCTAAAAAACACAGCTTAGAGAGCATAGGGCACTTCCACGCATGGGGGGATAAAGTGGGAAAATTGAAAATCAGCAAGACACAAGCACCCCAAAGTTTAGGGCTGCTCTGTTGACAAGGACCTCCACTTCATTCCACCTTAAATATCCCAGGAAAGCGAAAAATGGATAAAAAAGTTGTGGTTCTTATGTACAATGGAATATCACTGAGCCATGAAATCAATGTCGTAATTCTAGTAGCAGCATGATGAGTGGATTTAGGTAAGACGATTCTAAGTGAAATAAGTCACACAGAAAAGGACACTTCTCATAATGTGTCACTTATAGAGGGAATGTAAAAACCGTTACACTTGAACTGAATTACAAAACAGAACAGAGTCACACATGCAGAAAACACACTATGGCTGCTTAACGGGAAAGGTGAGGTGGGGTGATACATAAAACAAGAGTTTCAAATTAGCTCAGATACCGTTCCATAAACCCAATATGTAATAGACAAGACCTACTCCTTGCTCAGAGAACTGGACTCAACACGCCCGATTCACCGCACAAGAATATATCTGACTAGTAATAATCTTAAAACCTATGTATTGATATCTCTCTGTTAGTGTGTCAAGTGGGTGTAAAGCGGCATAAACACAGCCGTGAAAAGCAGCTAAACCCCATTATAAAAATAAATTACTTTTAAAAACCCATGAAACAAAGACAGGGAAAGAGAGAGAAATTCTTACACAATTCGTTCAGGGGCTGTGATGCAACCTGGATTGACCATATCTAGACCCACAGCTGGATGAGACATAAGGGTGGACACTCTTGGGGCTGAGAGGTTTGGTGAGGTTGGGGGAGCAAACGCAGATCCTTTAAAGTAATACTGCGTGCTACCCATCGCATGGGTCCCAAATCTCCAGGTTCAAGGGCATCTTCCTACATCGAAAACATGCATGAGAAACCCAGAAGATGGTACACCGTGTGATGGGGAAAGGTTTCTAAAACGCACCTCATTTCTCATCTCCTTGTGCTCGGGTTCGCCATTCCAGCCACTTTACTAGCAATCTCCCTACTTGGAGCATCAGCACCTTTAACCTCCTGTTCCGTACAGGTTGCAATTTGACCTGAGGATGAACGGGAAGACGGGGAACCAATGAGAGACTAGCTCTTGGTGTTGGGACAGGCACAGGTCACTCTATTTTCCCATCAGGAAGAAGAATTAACCACAGGCTCAGCCTGCCCCCCGGAACCAGAACAGGGCCTGAAGCCATCCTGCGCTTTTGGGGCCAGCTCCCAAAAAAGCGACTTGTAAAATGGAGCTTCAGGGCACTGCAATTCACAAACCTGCAGAGTTATAAATGATAACTCTCGTCCACAAATATATTGAGGGAAGGCAAAGAAGAGGATTTGAAATCAAGGCAGAATTGCAGGAAACAGATTTCAGGAGGTAGATTCGAATCGCCTTTAAAGCACATGAAAAGCGGCAAAACGTTGACAATGATGCCCTTGGCCAAAAAGGGCGTATGCGTTTTTTCCTGAATATATTCAGGAAAAAACGCATACGCCCTTTTTGGCCAACCAAGCAACCTGGAAAGGCAAATCAGTGCTACAAAGTAGTCTCGCTTCCCATCGGTCAAAAGGGCCATGCTGAAAAAAGTGTCAAAAAAAGAAATGCAGGACAGGCCATGGAGAAATGGGACCCTGGCTACACTGATGGGCGGGATGTAAATTGCCAACAGCCACTCTGGAGAAGTGTACGGTGTGTCCTGAAACATCTAAAAAACACAGCTTAGACAGCATAGGGCACTTCCACGCATGGGGGTATAAAGTGGGAAAATTAAAAATCAGCAAGACACAAGCACCCCTAAGTTTAGGGATGCTCTGTTGACAAGGACCTCCACTTCATTCCACCTTAAATATCCCAGGAAAGCGAAAAATGGATAAAAAATTTGAGGTCCATATGTACAATGGAATATCACTCAGCCATGAAATCAATGTGATAAGGCTAGTAGCAGCATGATGAGTGGATTTAGGTACGACGATTCTCAGTGAAATAAGTCACAGAGAAAAGGACACTTCTCATAAGGTGTCACTTATAGAGGGAATGTAAAATCCGTTACACTTGAACTGAATTACAAAACAGAACAGAGTCACACATGCAGAAAACACACTATGGCTGCTTAACGGGAAAGGTGAGGTGGGGTGATCCATAAAACAAGAGTTTCAAATTAGCTCAGATACCGTTCCATAAACCCAATATGTAACAGACAAGACCTACTCCTTGCTCAGAGAACTGGACTCAACACGCCCGATTCACCGCACAAGAATATATCTGACTAGTAATAATCTTAAAACCTATGTATTGATATCTCTCTGTTAGTGTGTCAAGTGGGTGTAAAGCGGCATAAACACAGCCGTGAAAAGCAGCTAAACCCCATTATAAAAATAAATTACTTTTCAAAACCCATGAAACAAAGACAGGGAAAGAGAGAAATTCTTACACAATTCGTTCAGGGGCTGTGATGCAACCTGGATTGACCATATCTAGACCCACAGCTGGATGAGACATAAGGGTGGACACTCTTGGGGCTGAGAGGTTTGGTGAGGTTGGGTGAGCAAACGCAGACCCTTTAAAGTAATACTGCGTGCTACCCATCGCATGGGTCCCAAATCTCCAGGTTCAAGGGCATCTTCCTACATCGAAAACATGCATGAGAAACCCAGAAGATGGTACACCGTGTGATGGGGAAAGGTTTCTAAAACGCACCTCATTTCTCATCTCCTTGTGCTCGGGTTCGCCATTCCAGCCACTTTACTAGCAATCTCCCTACTTGGAGCATCAGCACCTTTAACCTCCTGTTCCGTACAGGTTGCAATTTGTCCTGAGGATGAACGGGAAGACGGGGAACCAATGAGAGACTAGCTCTTGGTGTTGGGACAGGCACAGGTCACTCTATTTTCCCATCAGGAAGAAGAATTAACCACAGGCTCAGCCTGCCCCCCGGAACCAGAACAGGGCCTGAAGCCATCCTGAGCTTTTGCGGCCAGCTCCCCAAAAAGCTACTTGTAAAATGGAGCTTCAGGGCACTGCAATTCACAAACCTGCAGAGTTATAAATGATAACTCTCGTCCACAAATATATTGAGGGAAGGCAAAGAAGAGGATTTGAAATCAAGGCAGAATTGCAGGAAACAGATTTCAGGAGGTAGATTCGAATCGCCTTTAAAGCACATGAAAAGCGGCAAAACGTTGACAATGATGCCCTTGGCCAAAAAGGGCATATGCGTTTTTTCCTGAATATATTCAAGAAAAAACGCATACGCCCTTTTTGGCCAACCAAGCAACATGGAAAGGCAAATCAGCGCTACAAAGAAGTCTCGCTTCCCATCGGTCAAAAGGGCCATGCCGAAAAATGTGTCAAAACCAGAAATGCAGGACAGGCCATGGAGAAATGGGAGCCTTGCTACACTGATGGGCGGGATGTAAATTGCCAACAGCCACTCTGGAGAAGTGTACGGTGTTTCCTGAAACATCTAAAAAACACAGCTTAGAGAGCATAGGGCACTTCCACGCATGGGGGGATAAAGTGGGAAAATTGAAAATCAGCAAGACACAAGCACCCCAAAGTTTAGGGCTGCTCTGTTGACAAGGACCTCCACTTCATTCCACCTTAAATATACCAGGAAAGCGAAAAATGGATAAAAAATTTGAGGTCCATATGTACAATGGAATATCACTCAGCCATGAAATCAATGTCATAAGGCTAGTAGCAGTATGATGAGTGGATTTAGGTACGACGATTCTAAGTGAAATAAGTCACACAGAAAAGGACACTTCTCATAAGGTGTCACTTATAGAGGGAATGTAAAATCCGTTACACTTGAACTGAATTACAAAACAGAACAGAGTCACAAATGCAGAAAACACACTATGGCTGCTTAACGGGAAAGGTGAGGTGGGGTGATCCATAAAACAAGAGTTTCAAATTAGCTCAGATACCGTTCCATAAACCCAATATGTAATAGACAAGACCTACTCCTTGCTCAGAGAACTGGACTCAACACGCCCGATTCACCGCACAAGAATATATCTGACTAGTAATAATCTTAAAACCTATGTATTGATATCTCTCTGTTAGTGTGTCAAGTGGGTGTAAAGCGGCATAAACACAGCCGTGAAAAGCAGCTAAACCCCATTATAAAAATAAATTACTTTTAAAAACCCATGAAACAAAGACAGGGAAAGAGAGAGAAATTCTTACACAATTCGTTCAGGGGCTGTGATGCAACCTGGATTGACCATATCTAGACCCACAGCTGGATGAGACATAAGGGTGGACACTCTTGGGGCTGAGAGGTTTGGTGAGGTTGGGTGAGCAAACGCAGACCCTTTAAAGTAATACTGCGTGCTACCCATCGCATGGGTCCCAAATCTCCAGGTTCAAGGGCATCTTCCTACATCGAAAACATGCATGAGAAACCCAGAAGATGGTACACCGTGTGATGGGGAAAGGTTTCTAAAACGCACCTCATTTCTCATCTCCTTGTGCTCGGGTTCGCCATTCCAGCCACTTTAATAGCAATCTCCCTACTTGGAGCATCAGCACCTTTAACCTCCTGTTCCGTACAGGTTGAATTTGTCCTGAGGATGAACGGGAAGACGGGGAACCAATGAGAGACTAGCTCTTGGTGTTGGGACAGGCACAGGTCACTCTATTTTCCCATCAGGAAGAAGAATTAACCACAGGCTCAGCCTGCCCCCCGGAACCAGAACAGGGCCTGAAGCCATCCTGCGCTTTTGCGGCCAGCTCCCAAAAAAGCGACTTGTAAAATGGAGCTTCAGGGCACTGCAATTCACAAACCTGCAGAGTTATAAATGATAACTCTCGTCCACAAATATATTGAGGGAAGGCAAAGAAGAGGATTTGAAATCAAGGCAGAATTGCAGGAAACAGATTTCAGGAGGTAGATTCGAATCGCCTTTAAAGCACATGAAAAGCGGCAAAACGTTGACAATGATGCCCTTGGCCAAAAAGGGCGTATGCGTTTTTTCCTGAATATATTCAAGAAAAAACGCATACGCCCTTTTTGGCCAACCAAGCAACATGGAAAGGCAAATCAGCGCTACAAAGAAGTCTCGCTTCCCATCGGTCAAAAGGGCCATGCCGAAAAAAGTGTCAAAACCAGAAATGCAGGACAGGCCATGGAGAAATGGGAGCCTTGCTACACTGATGGGCGGGATGTAAATTGCCAACAGCCACTCTGGAGAAGTGTACGGTGTGTCCTGAAACATCTAAAAAACACAGCTTAGAGAGCATAGGGCACTTCCACGCATGGGGGGATAAAGTGGGAAAATTGAAAATCAGCAAGACACAAGCACCCCAAAGTTTAGGGCTGCTCTGTTGACAAGGACCTCCACTTCATTCCACCTTAAATATCCCAGGAAAGCGAAAAATGGATAAAAAAGTTGTGGTCCTTATGTACAATGGAATATCACTCAGCCATGAAATCAATGTCATAAGGCTGGTAGCAGCATGATGAGTGGATTTAGGTAAGACGATTCTAAGTGAAATAAGTCACACAGAAAAGGACACTTCTCATAAGGTGTCACTTATAGAGGGAATGTAAAAACCGTTACACTTGAACTGAATTACAAAACAGAACAGAGTCACACATGCAGAAAACACAGTATGGCTGCTTAACGGGAAAGGTGAGGTGGGGTGATACATAAAACAAGAGTTTCAAATTAACTCAGATACCGTTCCATAAACCCAATATGTAATAGACAGGACCTACTCCTTGCTCAGAGAACTGGACTCAACACGCCCGATTCACCGCACAAGAATATATCTGACTAGTAATAATCTTAAAACCTATGTATTGATATCTCTCTGTTAGAGTGTCAAGTGGGTGTAAAGCGGCATAAACACAGCCGTGAAAAGCAGCTAAACCCCATTATAAAAATAAATTACTTTTAAAAACCCATGAAACAAAGACAGGGAAAGAGAGAGAAATTCTTACACAATTCGTTCAGGGGCTGTGATGCAACCTGGATTGACCATATCTAGACCCACAGCTGGATGAGACATAAGGGTGGACACTCTTGGGGCTGAGAGGTTTGGTGAGGTTGGGTGAGCAAACGCAGACCCTTTAAAGTAATACTGCGTGCTACCCATCGCATGGGTCCCAAATCTCCAGGTTCAAGGGCATCTTCCTACATCGAAAACATGCATGAGAAACCCAGAAGATGGTACACCGTGTGATGGGGAAAGGTTTCTAAAACGCACCTCATTTCTCATCTCCTTGTGCTCGGGTTCGCCATTCCAGCCACTTTACTAGCAATCTCCCTACTTGGAGCATCAGCACCTTTAACCTCCTGTTCCGTACAGGTTGCAATTTGTCCTGAGGATGAACGGGAAGACGGGGAACCAATGAGAGACTAGCTCTTGGTGTTGGGACAGGCACAGGTCACTCTATTTTCCCATCAGGAAGAAGAATTAACCACAGGCTCAGCCTGCCCCCCAGAACCAGAACAGGGCCTGAAGCCATCCTGTGCTTTTGCGGCCAGCTCCCAAAAATCGACTTGTAAAATGGAGCTTCAGGGCACTGCAATTCACAAACCTGCAGAGTTATAAATGATAACTCTCGTCCACAAATATATTGAGGGAAGGCAAAGAAGAGGATTTGAAATCAAGGCAGAATTGCAGGAAACAGATTTCAGGAGGTAGATTCGAATCGCCTTTAAAGCACATGAAAAGCGGCAAAACGTTGACAATGATGCCCTTGGCCAAAAAGGGCGTATGCGTTTTTTTCTGAATATATTCAGGAAAAAACGCATACGCCCTTTTTGGCCAACCAAGCAACCTGGAAAGGCAAATCAGCGCTACAAAGAAGTCTCGCTTCCCATCGGTCAAAAGGGCCATGCCGAAAAAAGTGTCAAAACCAGAAATGCAGGACAGGCCATGGAGAAATGGGAGCCTTGCTACACTGATGGGCGGGATGTAAATTGCCAACAGCCACTCTGGAGAAGTGTACGGTGTGTCCTGAAACATCTAAAAAACACAGCTTAGAGAGCATAGGGCACTTCCACGCATGGGGGGATAAAGTGGGAAAATTGAAAATCAGCAAGACACAAGCACCCCAAAGTTTAGGGCTGCTCTGTTGACAAGGACCTCCACTTCATTCCACCTTAAATATCCCAGGAAAGCGAAAAATGGATAAAAAAGTTGTGGTTCTTATGTACAATGGAATATCACTCAGCCATGAAATCAATGTCGTAAGTCTAGTAGCAGCATGATGAGTGGATTTAGGTAAGACGATTCTAAGTGAAATAAGTCACACAGAAAAGGACACTTCTCATAATGTGTCACTTATAGAGGGAATGTAAAAACCGTTACACTTGAACTGAATTACAAAACAGAACAGAGTCACACATGCAGAAAACACACTATGGCTGCTTAACGGGAAAGGTGAGGTGGGGTGATACATAAAACAAGAGTTTCAAATTAGCTCAGATACCGTTCCATAAACCCAATATGTAATAGACAAGACCTACTCCTTGCTCAGAGAACTGGACTCAACACGCCCGATTCACCGCACAAGAATATATCTGACTAGTAATAATCTTAAAACCTATGTATTGATATCTCTCTGTTAGTGTGTCAAGTGGGTGTAAAGCGGCATAAACACAGCCGTGAAAAGCAGCTAAACCCCATTATAAAAATAAATTACTTTTAAAAACCCATGAAACAAAGACAGGGAAAGACAGAGAAATTCTTACACAATTCGTTCAGGGGCTGTGATGCAACCTGGATTGACCATATCTAGACCCACAGCTGGATGAGACATAAGGGTGGACACTCTTGGGGCTGAGAGGTTTGGTGAGGTTGGGGGAGCAAACGCAGATCCTTTAAAGTAATACTGCGTGCTACCCATCGCATGGGTCCCAAATCTCCAGGTTCAAGGGCATCTTCCTACATCGAAAACATGCATGAGAAACCCAGAAGATGGTACACCGTGTGATGGGGAAAGGTTTCTAAAACGCACCTCATTTCTCATCTCCTTGTGCTCGGGTTCGCCATTCCAGCCACTTTACTAGCAATCTCCCTACTTGGAGCATCAGCACCTTTAACCTCCTGTTCCGTACAGGTTGCAATTTGACCTGAGGATGAACGGGAAGACGGGGAACCAATGAGAGACTAGCTCTTGGTGTTGGGACAGGCACAGGTCACTCTATTTTCCCATCAGGAAGAAGAATTAACCACAGGCTCAGCCTGCCCCCCGGAACCAGAACAGGGCCTGAAGCCATCCTGTGCTTTTGGGGCCAGCTCCCAAAAAAGCGACTTGTAAAATGGAGCTTCAGGGCACTGCAATTCACAAACCTGCAGAGTTATAAATGATAACTCTCGTCCACAAATATATTGAGGGAAGGCAAAGAAGAGGATTTGAAATCAAGGCAGAATTGCAGGAAACAGATTTCAGGAGGTAGATTCGAATCGCCTTTAAAGCACATGAAAAGCGGCAAAACGTTGACAATGATGCCCTTGGCCAAAAAGGGCGTATGCGTTTTTTCCTGAATATATTCAGGAAAAAACGCATACGCCCTTTTTGGCCAACCAAGCAACCTGGAAAGGCAAATCAGTGCTACAAAGTAGTCTCGCTTCCCATCGGTCAAAAGGGCCATGCTGAAAAAAGTGTCAAAAAAAGAAATGCAGGACAGGCCATGGAGAAATGGGACCCTGGCTACACTGATGGGCGGGATGTAAATTGCCAACAGCCACTCTGGAGAAGTGTACGGTGTGTCCTGAAACATCTAAAAAACACAGCTTAGAGAGCATAGGGCACTTCCACGCATGGGGGTATAAAGTGGGAAAATTAAAAATCAGCAAGACACAAGCACCCCTAAGTTTAGGGATGCTCTGTTGACAAGGACCTCCACTTCATTCCACCTTAAATATCCCAGGAAAGCGAAAAATGGATAAAAAATTTGAGGTCCATATGTACAATGGAATATCACTCAGCCATGAAATCAATGTCATAAGGCTAGTAGCAGCATGATGAGTGGATTTAGGTACGACGATTCTCAGTGAAATAAGTCACACAGAAAAGGACACTTCTCATAAGGTGTCACTTATAGAGGGAATGTAAAATCCGTTACACTTGAACTGAATTACAAAACAGAACAGAGTCACACATGCAGAAAACACACTATGGCTGCTTAACGGGAAAGGTGAGGTGGGGTGATCCATAAAACAAGAGTTTCAAATTAGCTCAGATACCGTTCCATAAACCCAATATGTAACAGACAAGACCTACTCCTTGCTCAGAGAACTGGACTCAACACGCCCGATTCACCGCACAAGAATATATCTGACTAGTAATAATCTTAAAACCTATGTATTGATATCTCTCTGTTAGTGTGTCAAGTGGGTGTAAAGCGGCATAAACACAGCCGTGAAAAGCAGCTAAACCCCATTATAAAAATAAATTACTTTTCAAAACCCATGAAACAAAGACAGGGAAAGAGAGAAATTCTTACACAATTCGTTCAGGGGCTGTGATGCAACCTGGATTGACCATATCTAGACCCACAGCTGGATGAGACATAAGGGTGGACACTCTTGGGGCTGAGAGGTTTGGTGAGGTTGGGTGAGCAAACGCAGACCCTTTAAAGTAATACTGCGTGCTACCCATCGCATGGGTCCCAAATCTCCAGGTTCAAGGGCATCTTCCTACATCGAAAACATGCATGAGAAACCCAGAAGATGGTACACCGTGTGATGGGGAAAGGTTTCTAAAACGCACCTCATTTCTCATCTCCTTGTGCTCGGGTTCGCCATTCCAGCCACTTTACTAGCAATCTCCCTACTTGGAGCATCAGCACCTTTAACCTCCTGTTCCGTACAGGTTGCAATTTGTCCTGAGGATGAACGGGAAGACGGGGAACCAATGAGAGACTAGCTCTTGGTGTTGGGACAGGCACAGGTCACTCTATTTTCCCATCAGGAAGAAGAATTAACCACAGGCTCAGCCTGCCCCCCGGAACCAGAACAGGGCCTGAAGCCATCCTGAGCTTTTGCGGCCAGCTCCCCAAAAAGCTACTTGTAAAATGGAGCTTCAGGGCACTGCAATTCACAAACCTGCAGAGTTATAAATGATAACTCTCGTCCACAAATATATTGAGGGAAGGCAAAGAAGAGGATTTGAAATCAAGGCAGAATTGCAGGAAACAGATTTCAGGAGGTAGATTCGAATCGCCTTTAAAGCACATGAAAAGCGGCAAAACGTTGACAATGATGCCCTTGGCCAAAAAGGGCATATGCGTTTTTTCCTGAATATATTCAAGAAAAAACGCATACGCCCTTTTTGGCCAACCAAGCAACATGGAAAGGCAAATCAGCGCTACAAAGAAGTCTCGCTTCCCATCGGTCAAAAGGGCCATGCCGAAAAATGTGTCAAAACCAGAAATGCAGGACAGGCCATGGAGAAATGGGAGCCTTGCTACACTGATGGGCGGGATGTAAATTGCCAACAGCCACTCTGGAGAAGTGTACGGTGTTTCCTGAAACATCTAAAAAACACAGCTTAGAGAGCATAGGGCACTTCCACGCATGGGGGGATAAAGTGGGAAAATTGAAAATCAGCAAGACACAAGCACCCCAAAGTTTAGGGCTGCTCTGTTGACAAGGACCTCCACTTCATTCCACCTTAAATATACCAGGAAAGCGAAAAATGGATAAAAAATTTGAGGTCCATATGTACAATGGAATATCACTCAGCCATGAAATCAATGTCATAAGGCTAGTAGCAGTATGATGAGTGGATTTAGGTACGACGATTCTAAGTGAAATAAGTCACACAGAAAAGGACACTTCTCATAAGGTGTCACTTATAGAGGGAATGTAAAATCCGTTACACTTGAACTGAATTACAAAACAGAACAGAGTCACAAATGCAGAAAACACACTATGGCTGCTTAACGGGAAAGGTGAGGTGGGGTGATCCATAAAACAAGAGTTTCAAATTAGCTCAGATACCGTTCCATAAACCCAATATGTAATAGACAAGACCTACTCCTTGCTCAGAGAACTGGACTCAACACGCCCGATTCACCGCACAAGAATATATCTGACTAGTAATAATCTTAAAACCTATGTATTGATATCTCTCTGTTAGTGTGTCAAGTGGGTGTAAAGCGGCATAAACACAGCCGTGAAAAGCAGCTAAACCCCATTATAAAAATAAATTACTTTTAAAAACCCATGAAACAAAGACAGGGAAAGAGAGAGAAATTCTTACACAATTCGTTCAGGGGCTGTGATGCAACCTGGATTGACCATATCTAGACCCACAGCTGGATGAGACATAAGGGTGGACACTCTTGGGGCTGAGAGGTTTGGTGAGGTTGGGTGAGCAAACGCAGACCCTTTAAAGTAATACTGCGTGCTACCCATCGCATGGGTCCCAAATCTCCAGGTTCAAGGGCATCTTCCTACATCGAAAACATGCATGAGAAACCCAGAAGATGGTACACCGTGTGATGGGGAAAGGTTTCTAAAACGCACCTCATTTCTCATCTCCTTGTGCTCGGGTTCGCCATTCCAGCCACTTTAATAGCAATCTCCCTACTTGGAGCATCAGCACCTTTAACCTCCTGTTCCGTACAGGTTGCAATTTGTCCTGAGGATGAACGGGAAGACGGGGAACCAATGAGAGACTAGCTCTTGGTGTTGGGACAGGCACAGGTCACTCTATTTTCCCATCAGGAAGAAGAATTAACCACAGGCTCAGCCTGCCCCCCGGAACCAGAACAGGGCCTGAAGCCATCCTGCGCTTTTGCGGCCAGGTCCCCAAAAAGCGACTTGTAAAATGGAGCTTCAGGGCACTGCAATTCACAAACCTGCAGAGTTATAAATGATAACTCTCGTCCACAAATATATTGAGGGAAGGCAAAGAAGAGGATTTGAAATCAAGGCAGAATTGCAGGAAACAGATTTCAGGAGGTAGATTCGAATCGCCTTTAAAGCACATGAAAAGCGGCAAAACGTTGACAATGATGCCCTTGGCCAAAAAGGGCGTATGCGTTTTTTCCTGAATATATTCAAGAAAAAACGCATACGCCCTTTTTGGCCAACCAAGCAACATGGAAAGGCAAATCAGCGCTACAAAGAAGTCTCGCTTCCCATCGGTCAAAAGGGCCATGCCGAAAAAAGTGTCAAAACCAGAAATGCAGGACAGGCCATGGAGAAATGGGAGCCTTGCTACACTGATGGGCGGGATGTAAATTGCCAACAGCCACTCTGGAGAAGTGTACGGTGTGTCCTGAAACATCTAAAAAACACAGCTTAGAGAGCATAGGGCACTTCCACGCATGGGGGGATAAAGTGGGAAAATTGAAAATCAGCAAGACACAAGCACCCCAAAGTTTAGGGCTGCTCTGTTGACAAGGACCTCCACTTCATTCCACCTTAAATATCCCAGGAAAGCGAAAAATGGATAAAAAAGTTGTGGTCCTTATGTACAATGGAATATCACTCAGCCATGAAATCAATGTCATAAGGCTGGTAGCAGCATGATGAGTGGATTTAGGTAAGACGATTCTAAGTGAAATAAGTCACACAGAAAAGGACACTTCTCATAAGGTGTCACTTATAGAGGGAATGTAAAAACCGTTACACTTGAACTGAATTACAAAACAGAACAGAGTCACACATGCAGAAAACACAGTATGGCTGCTTAACGGGAAAGGTGAGGTGGGGTGATACATAAAACAAGAGTTTCAAATTAACTCAGATACCGTTCCATAAACCCAATATGTAATAGACAGGACCTACTCCTTGCTCAGAGAACTGGACTCAACACGCCCGATTCACCGCACAAGAATATATCTGACTAGTAATAATCTTAAAACCTATGTATTGATATCTCTCTGTTAGAGTGTCAAGTGGGTGTAAAGCGGCATAAACACAGCCGTGAAAAGCAGCTAAACCCCATTATAAAAATAAATTACTTTTAAAAACCCATGAAACAAAGACAGGGAAAGAGAGAGAAATTCTTACACAATTCGTTCAGGGGCTGTGATGCAACCTGGATTGACCATATCTAGACCCACAGCTGGATGAGACATAAGGGTGGACACTCTTGGGGCTGAGAGGTTTGGTGAGGTTGGGTGAGCAAACGCAGACCCTTTAAAGTAATACTGCGTGCTACCCATCGCATGGGTCCCAAATCTCCAGGTTCAAGGGCATCTTCCTACATCGAAAACATGCATGAGAAACCCAGAAGATGGTACACCGTGTGATGGGGAAAGGTTTCTAAAACGCACCTCATTTCTCATCTCCTTGTGCTCGGGTTCGCCATTCCAGCCACTTTACTAGCAATCTCCCTACTTGGAGCATCAGCACCTTTAACCTCCTGTTCCGTACAGGTTGCAATTTGTCCTGAGGATGAACGGGAAGACGGGGAACCAATGAGAGACTAGCTCTTGGTGTTGGGACAGGCACAGGTCACTCTATTTTCCCATCAGGAAGAAGAATTAACCACAGGCTCAGCCTGCCCCCCAGAACCAGAACAGGGCCTGAAGCCATCCTGTGCTTTTGCGGCCAGCTCCCAAAAATCGACTTGTAAAATGGAGCTTCAGGGCACTGCAATTCACAAACCTGCAGAGTTATAAATGATAACTCTCGTCCACAAATATATTGAGGGAAGGCAAAGAAGAGGATTTGAAATCAAGGCAGAATTGCAGGAAACAGATTTCAGGAGGTAGATTCGAATCGCCTTTAAAGCACATGAAAAGCGGCAAAACGTTGACAATGATGCCCTTGGCCAAAAAGGGCGTATGCGTTTTTTTCTGAATATATTCAGGAAAAAACGCATACGCCCTTTTTGGCCAACCAAGCAACCTGGAAAGGCAAATCAGCGCTACAAAGAAGTCTCGCTTCCCATCGGTCAAAAGGGCCATGCCGAAAAAAGTGTCAAAACCAGAAATGCAGGACAGGCCATGGAGAAATGGGAGCCTTGCTACACTGATGGGCGGGATGTAAATTGCCAACAGCCACTCTGGAGAAGTGTACGGTGTGTCCTGAAACATCTAAAAAACACAGCTTAGAGAGCATAGGGCACTTCCACGCATGGGGGGATAAAGTGGGAAAATTGAAAATCAGCAAGACACAAGCACCCCAAAGTTTAGGGCTGCTCTGTTGACAAGGACCTCCACTTCATTCCACCTTAAATATCCCAGGAAAGCGAAAAATGGATAAAAAAGTTGTGGTTCTTATGTACAATGGAATATCACTCAGCCATGAAATCAATGTCGTAAGTCTAGTAGCAGCATGATGAGTGGATTTAGGTAAGACGATTCTAAGTGAAATAAGTCACACAGAAAAGGACACTTCTCATAATGTGTCACTTATAGAGGGAATGTAAAAACCGTTACACTTGAACTGAATTACAAAACAGAACAGAGTCACACATGCAGAAAACACACTATGGCTGCTTAACGGGAAAGGTGAGGTGGGGTGATACATAAAACAAGAGTTTCAAATTAGCTCAGATACCGTTCCATAAACCCAATATGTAATAGACAAGACCTACTCCTTGCTCAGAGAACTGGACTCAACACGCCCGATTCACCGCACAAGAATATATCTGACTAGTAATAATCTTAAAACCTATGTATTGATATCTCTCTGTTAGTGTGTCAAGTGGGTGTAAAGCGGCATAAACACAGCCGTGAAAAGCAGCTAAACCCCATTATAAAAATAAATTACTTTTAAAAACCCATGAAACAAAGACAGGGAAAGACAGAGAAATTCTTACACAATTCGTTCAGGGGCTGTGATGCAACCTGGATTGACCATATCTAGACCCACAGCTGGATGAGACATAAGGGTGGACACTCTTGGGGCTGAGAGGTTTGGTGAGGTTGGGGGAGCAAACGCAGATCCTTTAAAGTAATACTGCGTGCTACCCATCGCATGGGTCCCAAATCTCCAGGTTCAAGGGCATCTTCCTACATCGAAAACATGCATGAGAAACCCAGAAGATGGTACACCGTGTGATGGGGAAAGGTTTCTAAAACGCACCTCATTTCTCATCTCCTTGTGCTCGGGTTCGCCATTCCAGCCACTTTACTAGCAATCTCCCTACTTGGAGCATCAGCACCTTTAACCTCCTGTTCCGTACAGGTTGCAATTTGACCTGAGGATGAACGGGAAGACGGGGAACCAATGAGAGACTAGCTCTTGGTGTTGGGACAGGCACAGGTCACTCTATTTTCCCATCAGGAAGAAGAATTAACCACAGGCTCAGCCTGCCCCCCGGAACCAGAACAGGGCCTGAAGCCATCCTGCGCTTTTGGGGCCAGCTCCCAAAAAAGCGACTTGTAAAATGGAGCTTCAGGGCACTGCAATTCACAAACCTGCAGAGTTATAAATGATAACTCTCGTCCACAAATATATTGAGGGAAGGCAAAGAAGAGGATTTGAAATCAAGGCAGAATTGCAGGAAACAGATTTCAGGAGGTAGATTCGAATCGCCTTTAAAGCACATGAAAAGCGGCAAAACGTTGACAATGATGCCCTTGGCCAAAAAGGGCGTATGCGTTTTTTCCTGAATATATTCAGGAAAAAACGCATACGCCCTTTTTGGCCAACCAAGCAACCTGGAAAGGCAAATCAGTGCTACAAAGTAGTCTCGCTTCCCATCGGTCAAAAGGGCCATGCTGAAAAAAGTGTCAAAAAAAGAAATGCAGGACAGGCCATGGAGAAATGGGACCCTGGCTACACTGATGGGCGGGATGTAAATTGCCAACAGCCACTCTGGAGAAGTGTACGGTGTGTCCTGAAACATCTAAAAAACACAGCTTAGAGAGCATAGGGCACTTCCACGCATGGGGGTATAAAGTGGGAAAATTAAAAATCAGCAAGACACAAGCACCCCTAAGTTTAGGGATGCTCTGTTGACAAGGACCTCCACTTCATTCCACCTTAAATATCCCAGGAAAGCGAAAAATGGATAAAAAATTTGAGGTCCATATGTACAATGGAATATCACTCAGCCATGAAATCAATGTCATAAGGCTAGTAGCAGCATGATGAGTGGATTTAGGTACGACGATTCTCAGTGAAATAAGTCACACAGAAAAGGACACTTCTCATAAGGTGTCACTTATAGAGGGAATGTAAAATCCGTTACACTTGAACTGAATTACAAAACAGAACAGAGTCACACATGCAGAAAACACACTATGGCTGCTTAACGGGAAAGGTGAGGTGGGGTGATCCATAAAACAAGAGTTTCAAATTAGCTCAGATACCGTTCCATAAACCCAATATGTAACAGACAAGACCTACTCCTTGCTCAGAGAACTGGACTCAACACGCCCGATTCACCGCACAAGAATATATCTGACTAGTAATAATCTTAAAACCTATGTATTGATATCTCTCTGTTAGTGTGTCAAGTGGGTGTAAAGCGGCATAAACACAGCCGTGAAAAGCAGCTAAACCCCATTATAAAAATAAATTACTTTTCAAAACCCATGAAACAAAGACAGGGAAAGAGAGAAATTCTTACACAATTCGTTCAGGGGCTGTGATGCAACCTGGATTGACCATATCTAGACCCACAGCTGGATGAGACATAAGGGTGGACACTCTTGGGGCTGAGAGGTTTGGTGAGGTTGGGTGAGCAAACGCAGACCCTTTAAAGTAATACTGCGTGCTACCCATCGCATGGGTCCCAAATCTCCAGGTTCAAGGGCATCTTCCTACATCGAAAACATGCATGAGAAACCCAGAAGATGGTACACCGTGTGATGGGGAAAGGTTTCTAAAACGCACCTCATTTCTCATCTCCTTGTGCTCGGGTTCGCCATTCCAGCCACTTTACTAGCAATCTCCCTACTTGGAGCATCAGCACCTTTAACCTCCTGTTCCGTACAGGTTGCAATTTGTCCTGAGGATGAACGGGAAGACGGGGAACCAATGAGAGACTAGCTCTTGGTGTTGGGACAGGCACAGGTCACTCTATTTTCCCATCAGGAAGAAGAATTAACCACAGGCTCAGCCTGCCCCCCGGAACCAGAACAGGGCCTGAAGCCATCCTGAGCTTTTGCGGCCAGCTCCCCAAAAAGCTACTTGTAAAATGGAGCTTCAGGGCACTGCAATTCACAAACCTGCAGAGTTATAAATGATAACTCTCGTCCACAAATATATTGAGGGAAGGCAAAGAAGAGGATTTGAAATCAAGGCAGAATTGCAGGAAACAGATTTCAGGAGGTAGATTCGAATCGCCTTTAAAGCACATGAAAAGCGGCAAAACGTTGACAATGATGCCCTTGGCCAAAAAGGGCATATGCGTTTTTTCCTGAATATATTCAAGAAAAAACGCATACGCCCTTTTTGGCCAACCAAGCAACATGGAAAGGCAAATCAGCGCTACAAAGAAGTCTTGCTTCCCATCGGTCAAAAGGGCCATGCCGAAAAATGTGTCAAAACCAGAAATGCAGGACAGGCCATGGAGAAATGGGAGCCTTGCTACACTGATGGGCGGGATGTAAATTGCCAACAGCCACTCTGGAGAAGTGTACGGTGTGTCCTGAAACATCTAAAAAACACAGCTTAGAGAGCATAGGGCACTTCCACGCATGGGGGGATAAAGTGGGAAAATTGAAAATCAGCAAGACACAAGCACCCCAAAGTTTAGGGCTGCTCTGTTGACAAGGACCTCCACTTCATTCCACCTTAAATATCCCAGGAAAGCGAAAAATGGATAAAAAAGTTGTGGTCCTTATGTACAATGGAATATCACTCAGCCATGAAATCAATGTCATAAGGCTGGTAGCAGCATGATGAGTGGATTTAGGTAAGACGATTCTAAGTGAAATAAGTCACACAGAAAAGGACACTTCTCATAAGGTGTCACTTATAGAGGGAATGTAAAAACCGTTACACTTGAACTGAATTACAAAACAGAACAGAGTCACACATGCAGAAAACACAGTATGGCTGCTTAACGGGAAAGGTGAGGTGGGGTGATACATAAAACAAGAGTTTCAAATTAACTCAGATACCGTTCCATAAACCCAATATGTAATAGACAGGACCTACTCCTTGCTCAGAGAACTGGACTCAACACGCCCGATTCACCGCACAAGAATATATCTGACTAGTAATAATCTTAAAACCTATGTATTGATATCTCTCTGTTAGAGTGTCAAGTGGGTGTAAAGCGGCATAAACACAGCCGTGAAAAGCAGCTAAACCCCATTATAAAAATAAATTACTTTTAAAAACCCATGAAACAAAGACAGGGAAAGAGAGAGAAATTCTTACACAATTCGTTCAGGGGCTGTGATGCAACCTGGATTGACCATATCTAGACCCACAGCTGGATGAGACATAAGGGTGGACACTCTTGGGGCTGAGAGGTTTGGTGAGGTTGGGTGAGCAAACGCAGACCCTTTAAAGTAATACTGCGTGCTACCCATCGCATGGGTCCCAAATCTCCAGGTTCAAGGGCATCTTCCTACATCGAAAACATGCATGAGAAACCCAGAAGATGGTACACCGTGTGATGGGGAAAGGTTTCTAAAACGCACCTCATTTCTCATCTCCTTGTGCTCGGGTTCGCCATTCCAGCCACTTTACTAGCAATCTCCCTACTTGGAGCATCAGCACCTTTAACCTCCTGTTCCGTACAGGTTGCAATTTGTCCTGAGGATGAACGGGAAGACGGGGAACCAATGAGAGACTAGCTCTTGGTGTTGGGACAGGCACAGGTCACTCTATTTTCCCATCAGGAAGAAGAATTAACCACAGGCTCAGCCTGCCCCCCAGAACCAGAACAGGGCCTGAAGCCATCCTGTGCTTTTGCGGCCAGCTCCCAAAAATCGACTTGTAAAATGGAGCTTCAGGGCACTGCAATTCACAAACCTGCAGAGTTATAAATGATAACTCTCGTCCACAAATATATTGAGGGAAGGCAAAGAAGAGGATTTGAAATCAAGGCAGAATTGCAGGAAACAGATTTCAGGAGGTAGATTCGAATCGCCTTTAAAGCACATGAAAAGCGGCAAAACGTTGACAATGATGCCCTTGGCCAAAAAGGGCGTATGCGTTTTTTTCTGAATATATTCAGGAAAAAACGCATACGCCCTTTTTGGCCAACCAAGCAACCTGGAAAGGCAAATCAGCGCTACAAAGAAGTCTCGCTTCCCATCGGTCAAAAGGGCCATGCCGAAAAAAGTGTCAAAACCAGAAATGCAGGACAGGCCATGGAGAAATGGGAGCCTTGCTACACTGATGGGCGGGATGTAAATTGCCAACAGCCACTCTGGAGAAGTGTACGGTGTGTCCTGAAACATCTAAAAAACACAGCTTAGAGAGCATAGGGCACTTCCACGCATGGGGGGATAAAGTGGGAAAATTGAAAATCAGCAAGACACAAGCACCCCAAAGTTTAGGGCTGCTCTGTTGACAAGGACCTCCACTTCATTCCACCTTAAATATCCCAGGAAAGCGAAAAATGGATAAAAAAGTTGTGGTTCTTATGTACAATGGAATATCACTCAGCCATGAAATCAATGTCGTAAGTCTAGTAGCAGCATGATGAGTGGATTTAGGTAAGACGATTCTAAGTGAAATAAGTCACACAGAAAAGGACACTTCTCATAATGTGTCACTTATAGAGGGAATGTAAAAACCGTTACACTTGAACTGAATTACAAAACAGAACAGAGTCACACATGCAGAAAACACACTATGGCTGCTTAACGGGAAAGGTGAGGTGGGGTGATACATAAAACAAGAGTTTCAAATTAGCTCAGATACCGTTCCATAAACCCAATATGTAATAGACAAGACCTACTCCTTGCTCAGAGAACTGGACTCAACACGCCCGATTCACCGCACAAGAATATATCTGACTAGTAATAATCTTAAAACCTATGTATTGATATCTCTCTGTTAGTGTGTCAAGTGGGTGTAAAGCGGCATAAACACAGCCGTGAAAAGCAGCTAAACCCCATTATAAAAATAAATTACTTTTAAAAACCCATGAAACAAAGACAGGGAAAGACAGAGAAATTCTTACACAATTCGTTCAGGGGCTGTGATGCAACCTGGATTGACCATATCTAGACCCACAGCTGGATGAGACATAAGGGTGGACACTCTTGGGGCTGAGAGGTTTGGTGAGGTTGGGGGAGCAAACGCAGATCCTTTAAAGTAATACTGCGTGCTACCCATCGCATGGGTCCCAAATCTCCAGGTTCAAGGGCATCTTCCTACATCGAAAACATGCATGAGAAACCCAGAAGATGGTACACCGTGTGATGGGGAAAGGTTTCTAAAACGCACCTCATTTCTCATCTCCTTGTGCTCGGGTTCGCCATTCCAGCCACTTTACTAGCAATCTCCCTACTTGGAGCATCAGCACCTTTAACCTCCTGTTCCGTACAGGTTGCAATTTGACCTGAGGATGAACGGGAAGACGGGGAACCAATGAGAGACTAGCTCTTGGTGTTGGGACAGGCACAGGTCACTCTATTTTCCCATCAGGAAGAAGAATTAACCACAGGCTCAGCCTGCCCCCCGGAACCAGAACAGGGCCTGAAGCCATCCTGCGCTTTTGGGGCCAGCTCCCAAAAAAGCGACTTGTAAAATGGAGCTTCAGGGCACTGCAATTCACAAACCTGCAGAGTTATAAATGATAACTCTCGTCCACAAATATATTGAGGGAAGGCAAAGAAGAGGATTTGAAATCAAGGCAGAATTGCAGGAAACAGATTTCAGGAGGTAGATTCGAATCGCCTTTAAAGCACATGAAAAGCGGCAAAACGTTGACAATGATGCCCTTGGCCAAAAAGGGCGTATGCGTTTTTTCCTGAATATATTCAGGAAAAAACGCATACGCCCTTTTTGGCCAACCAAGCAACCTGGAAAGGCAAATCAGTGCTACAAAGTAGTCTCGCTTCCCATCGGTCAAAAGGGCCATGCTGAAAAAAGTGTCAAAAAAAGAAATGCAGGACAGGCCATGGAGAAATGGGACCCTGGCTACACTGATGGGCGGGATGTAAATTGCCAACAGCCACTCTGGAGAAGTGTACGGTGTGTCCTGAAACATCTAAAAAACACAGCTTAGAGAGCATAGGGCACTTCCACGCATGGGGGTATAAAGTGGGAAAATTAAAAATCAGCAAGACACAAGCACCCCTAAGTTTAGGGATGCTCTGTTGACAAGGACCTCCACTTCATTCCACCTTAAATATCCCAGGAAAGCGAAAAATGGATAAAAAATTTGAGGTCCATATGTACAATGGAATATCACTCAGCCATGAAATCAATGTCATAAGGCTAGTAGCAGCATGATGAGTGGATTTAGGTACGACGATTCTCAGTGAAATAAGTCACACAGAAAAGGACACTTCTCATAAGGTGTCACTTATAGAGGGAATGTAAAATCCGTTACACTTGAACTGAATTACAAAACAGAACAGAGTCACACATGCAGAAAACACACTATGGCTGCTTAACGGGAAAGGTGAGGTGGGGTGATCCATAAAACAAGAGTTTCAAATTAGCTCAGATACCGTTCCATAAACCCAATATGTAACAGACAAGACCTACTCCTTGCTCAGAGAACTGGACTCAACACGCCCGATTCACCGCACAAGAATATATCTGACTAGTAATAATCTTAAAACCTATGTATTGATATCTCTCTGTTAGTGTGTCAAGTGGGTGTAAAGCGGCATAAACACAGCCGTGAAAAGCAGCTAAACCCCATTATAAAAATAAATTACTTTTCAAAACCCATGAAACAAAGACAGGGAAAGAGAGAAATTCTTACACAATTCGTTCAGGGGCTGTGATGCAACCTGGATTGACCATATCTAGACCCACAGCTGGATGAGACATAAGGGTGGACACTCTTGGGGCTGAGAGGTTTGGTGAGGTTGGGTGAGCAAACGCAGACCCTTTAAAGTAATACTGCGTGCTACCCATCGCATGGGTCCCAAATCTCCAGGTTCAAGGGCATCTTCCTACATCGAAAACATGCATGAGAAACCCAGAAGATGGTACACCGTGTGATGGGGAAAGGTTTCTAAAACGCACCTCATTTCTCATCTCCTTGTGCTCGGGTTCGCCATTCCAGCCACTTTACTAGCAATCTCCCTACTTGGAGCATCAGCACCTTTAACCTCCTGTTCCGTACAGGTTGCAATTTGTCCTGAGGATGAACGGGAAGACGGGGAACCAATGAGAGACTAGCTCTTGGTGTTGGGACAGGCACAGGTCACTCTATTTTCCCATCAGGAAGAAGAATTAACCACAGGCTCAGCCTGCCCCCCGGAACCAGAACAGGGCCTGAAGCCATCCTGAGCTTTTGCGGCCAGCTCCCCAAAAAGCTACTTGTAAAATGGAGCTTCAGGGCACTGCAATTCACAAACCTGCAGAGTTATAAATGATAACTCTCGTCCACAAATATATTGAGGGAAGGCAAAGAAGAGGATTTGAAATCAAGGCAGAATTGCAGGAAACAGATTTCAGGAGGTAGATTCGAATCGCCTTTAAAGCACATGAAAAGCGGCAAAACGTTGACAATGATGCCCTTGGCCAAAAAGGGCATATGCGTTTTTTCCTGAATATATTCAAGAAAAAACGCATACGCCCTTTTTGGCCAACCAAGCAACATGGAAAGGCAAATCAGCGCTACAAAGAAGTCTTGCTTCCCATCGGTCAAAAGGGCCATGCCGAAAAATGTGTCAAAACCAGAAATGCAGGACAGGCCATGGAGAAATGGGAGCCTTGCTACACTGATGGGCGGGATGTAAATTGCCAACAGCCACTCTGGAGAAGTGTACGGTGTGTCCTGAAACATCTAAAAAACACAGCTTAGAGAGCATAGGGCACTTCCACGCATGGGGGGATAAAGTGGGAAAATTGAAAATCAGCAAGACACAAGCACCCCAAAGTTTAGGGCTGCTCTGTTGACAAGGACCTCCACTTCATTCCACCTTAAATATCCCAGGAAAGCGAAAAATGGATAAAAAAGTTGTGGTCCTTATGTACAATGGAATATCACTCAGCCATGAAATCAATGTCATAAGGCTGGTAGCAGCATGATGAGTGGATTTAGGTAAGACGATTCTAAGTGAAATAAGTCACACAGAAAAGGACACTTCTCATAAGGTGTCACTTATAGAGGGAATGTAAAAACCGTTACACTTGAACTGAATTACAAAACAGAACAGAGTCACACATGCAGAAAACACAGTATGGCTGCTTAACGGGAAAGGTGAGGTGGGGTGATACATAAAACAAGAGTTTCAAATTAACTCAGATACCGTTCCATAAACCCAATATGTAATAGACAGGACCTACTCCTTGCTCAGAGAACTGGACTCAACACGCCCGATTCACCGCACAAGAATATATCTGACTAGTAATAATCTTAAAACCTATGTATTGATATCTCTCTGTTAGAGTGTCAAGTGGGTGTAAAGCGGCATAAACACAGCCGTGAAAAGCAGCTAAACCCCATTATAAAAATAAATTACTTTTAAAAACCCATGAAACAAAGACAGGGAAAGAGAGAGAAATTCTTACACAATTCGTTCAGGGGCTGTGATGCAACCTGGATTGACCATATCTAGACCCACAGCTGGATGAGACATAAGGGTGGACACTCTTGGGGCTGAGAGGTTTGGTGAGGTTGGGTGAGCAAACGCAGACCCTTTAAAGTAATACTGCGTGCTACCCATCGCATGGGTCCCAAATCTCCAGGTTCAAGGGCATCTTCCTACATCGAAAACATGCATGAGAAACCCAGAAGATGGTACACCGTGTGATGGGGAAAGGTTTCTAAAACGCACCTCATTTCTCATCTCCTTGTGCTCGGGTTCGCCATTCCAGCCACTTTACTAGCAATCTCCCTACTTGGAGCATCAGCACCTTTAACCTCCTGTTCCGTACAGGTTGCAATTTGTCCTGAGGATGAACGGGAAGACGGGGAACCAATGAGAGACTAGCTCTTGGTGTTGGGACAGGCACAGGTCACTCTATTTTCCCATCAGGAAGAAGAATTAACCACAGGCTCAGCCTGCCCCCCAGAACCAGAACAGGGCCTGAAGCCATCCTGTGCTTTTGCGGCCAGCTCCCAAAAATCGACTTGTAAAATGGAGCTTCAGGGCACTGCAATTCACAAACCTGCAGAGTTATAAATGATAACTCTCGTCCACAAATATATTGAGGGAAGGCAAAGAAGAGGATTTGAAATCAAGGCAGAATTGCAGGAAACAGATTTCAGGAGGTAGATTCGAATCGCCTTTAAAGCACATGAAAAGCGGCAAAACGTTGACAATGATGCCCTTGGCCAAAAAGGGCGTATGCGTTTTTTTCTGAATATATTCAGGAAAAAACGCATACGCCCTTTTTGGCCAACCAAGCAACCTGGAAAGGCAAATCAGTGCTACAAAGTAGTCTCGCTTCCCATCGGTCAAAAGGGCCATGCTGAAAAAAGTGTCAAAAAAAGAAATGCAGGACAGGCCATGGAGAAATGGGACCCTGGCTACACTGATGGGCGGGATGTAAATTGCCAACAGCCACTCTGGAGAAGTGTACGGTGTGTCCTGAAACATCTAAAAAACACAGCTTAGAGAGCATAGGGCACTTCCACGCATGGGGGTATAAAGTGGGAAAATTAAAAATCAGCAAGACACAAGCACCCCTAAGTTTAGGGATGCTCTGTTGACAAGGACCTCCACTTCATTCCACCTTAAATATCCCAGGAAAGCGAAAAATGGATAAAAAATTTGAGGTCCATATGTACAATGGAATATCACTCAGCCATGAAATCAATGTCATAAGGCTAGTAGCAGCATGATGAGTGGATTTAGGTACGACGATTCTCAGTGAAATAAGTCACACAGAAAAGGACACTTCTCATAAGGTGTCACTTATAGAGGGAATGTAAAATCCGTTACACTTGAACTGAATTACAAAACAGAACAGAGTCACACATGCAGAAAACACACTATGGCTGCTTAACGGGAAAGGTGAGGTGGGGTGATCCATAAAACAAGAGTTTCAAATTAGCTCAGATACCGTTCCATAAACCCAATATGTAACAGACAAGACCTACTCCTTGCTCAGAGAACTGGACTCAACACGCCCGATTCACCGCACAAGAATATATCTGACTAGTAATAATCTTAAAACCTATGTATTGATATCTCTCTGTTAGTGTGTCAAGTGGGTGTAAAGCGGCATAAACACAGCCGTGAAAAGCAGCTAAACCCCATTATAAAAATAAATTACTTTTCAAAACCCATGAAACAAAGACAGGGAAAGAGAGAAATTCTTACACAATTCGTTCAGGGGCTGTGATGCAACCTGGATTGACCATATCTAGACCCACAGCTGGATGAGACATAAGGGTGGACACTCTTGGGGCTGAGAGGTTTGGTGAGGTTGGGTGAGCAAACGCAGACCCTTTAAAGTAATACTGCGTGCTACCCATCGCATGGGTCCCAAATCTCCAGGTTCAAGGGCATCTTCCTACATCGAAAACATGCATGAGAAACCCAGAAGATGGTACACCGTGTGATGGGGAAAGGTTTCTAAAACGCACCTCATTTCTCATCTCCTTGTGCTCGGGTTCGCCATTCCAGCCACTTTACTAGCAATCTCCCTACTTGGAGCATCAGCACCTTTAACCTCCTGTTCCGTACAGGTTGCAATTTGTCCTGAGGATGAACGGGAAGACGGGGAACCAATGAGAGACTAGCTCTTGGTGTTGGGACAGGCACAGGTCACTCTATTTTCCCATCAGGAAGAAGAATTAACCACAGGCTCAGCCTGCCCCCCGGAACCAGAACAGGGCCTGAAGCCATCCTGAGCTTTTGCGGCCAGCTCCCCAAAAAGCTACTTGTAAAATGGAGCTTCAGGGCACTGCAATTCACAAACCTGCAGAGTTATAAATGATAACTCTCGTCCACAAATATATTGAGGGAAGGCAAAGAAGAGGATTTGAAATCAAGGCAGAATTGCAGGAAACAGATTTCAGGAGGTAGATTCGAATCGCCTTTAAAGCACATGAAAAGCGGCAAAACGTTGACAATGATGCCCTTGGCCAAAAAGGGCATATGCGTTTTTTCCTGAATATATTCAAGAAAAAACGCATACGCCCTTTTTGGCCAACCAAGCAACATGGAAAGGCAAATCAGCGCTACAAAGAAGTCTTGCTTCCCATCGGTCAAAAGGGCCATGCCGAAAAATGTGTCAAAACCAGAAATGCAGGACAGGCCATGGAGAAATGGGAGCCTTGCTACACTGATGGGCGGGATGTAAATTGCCAACAGCCACTCTGGAGAAGTGTACGGTGTGTCCTGAAACATCTAAAAAACACAGCTTAGAGAGCATAGGGCACTTCCACGCATGGGGGGATAAAGTGGGAAAATTGAAAATCAGCAAGACACAAGCACCCCAAAGTTTAGGGCTGCTCTGTTGACAAGGACCTCCACTTCATTCCACCTTAAATATCCCAGGAAAGCGAAAAATGGATAAAAAAGTTGTGGTCCTTTTGTACAATGGAATATCACTCAGCCATGAAATCAATGTCATAAGGCTGGTAGCAGCATGATGAGTGGATTTAGGTAAGACGATTCTAAGTGAAATAAGTCACACAGAAAAGGACACTTCTCATAAGGTGTCACTTATAGAGGGAATGTAAAAACCGTTACACTTGAACTGAATTACAAAACAGAACAGAGTCACACATGCAGAAAACACAGTATGGCTGCTTAACGGGAAAGGTGAGGTGGGGTGATACATAAAACAAGAGTTTCAAATTAACTCAGATACCGTTCCATAAACCCAATATGTAATAGACAGGACCTACTCCTTGCTCAGAGAACTGGACTCAACACGCCCGATTCACCGCACAAGAATATATCTGACTAGTAATAATCTTAAAACCTATGTATTGATATCTCTCTGTTAGAGTGTCAAGTGGGTGTAAAGCGGCATAAACACAGCCGTGAAAAGCAGCTAAACCCCATTATAAAAATAAATTACTTTTAAAAACCCATGAAACAAAGACAGGGAAAGAGAGAGAAATTCTTACACAATTCGTTCAGGGGCTGTGATGCAACCTGGATTGACCATATCTAGACCCACAGCTGGATGAGACATAAGGGTGGACACTCTTGGGGCTGAGAGGTTTGGTGAGGTTGGGTGAGCAAACGCAGACCCTTTAAAGTAATACTGCGTGCTACCCATCGCATGGGTCCCAAATCTCCAGGTTCAAGGGCATCTTCCTACATCGAAAACATGCATGAGAAACCCAGAAGATGGTACACCGTGTGATGGGGAAAGGTTTCTAAAACGCACCTCATTTCTCATCTCCTTGTGCTCGGGTTCGCCATTCCAGCCACTTTACTAGCAATCTCCCTACTTGGAGCATCAGCACCTTTAACCTCCTGTTCCGTACAGGTTGCAATTTGTCCTGAGGATGAACGGGAAGACGGGGAACCAATGAGAGACTAGCTCTTGGTGTTGGGACAGGCACAGGTCACTCTATTTTCCCATCAGGAAGAAGAATTAACCACAGGCTCAGCCTGCCCCCCAGAACCAGAACAGGGCCTGAAGCCATCCTGTGCTTTTGCGGCCAGCTCCCAAAAATCGACTTGTAAAATGGAGCTTCAGGGCACTGCAATTCACAAACCTGCAGAGTTATAAATGATAACTCTCGTCCACAAATATATTGAGGGAAGGCAAAGAAGAGGATTTGAAATCAAGGCAGAATTGCAGGAAACAGATTTCAGGAGGTAGATTCGAATCGCCTTTAAAGCACATGAAAAGCGGCAAAACGTTGACAATGATGCCCTTGGCCAAAAAGGGCGTATGCGTTTTTTTCTGAATATATTCAGGAAAAAACGCATACGCCCTTTTTGGCCAACCAAGCAACCTGGAAAGGCAAATCAGTGCTACAAAGTAGTCTCGCTTCCCATCGGTCAAAAGGGCCATGCTGAAAAAAGTGTCAAAAAAAGAAATGCAGGACAGGCCATGGAGAAATGGGACCCTGGCTACACTGATGGGCGGGATGTAAATTGCCAACAGCCACTCTGGAGAAGTGTACGGTGTGTCCTGAAACATCTAAAAAACACAGCTTAGAGAGCATAGGGCACTTCCACGCATGGGGGTATAAAGTGGGAAAATTAAAAATCAGCAAGACACAAGCACCCCTAAGTTTAGGGATGCTCTGTTGACAAGGACCTCCACTTCATTCCACCTTAAATATCCCAGGAAAGCGAAAAATGGATAAAAATTTTGAGGTCCATATGTACAATGGAATATCACTCAGCCATGAAATCAATGTCATAAGGCTAGTAGCAGCATGATGAGTGGATTTAGGTACGACGATTCTCAGTGAAATAAGTCACACAGAAAAGGACACTTCTCATAAGGTGTCACTTATAGAGGGAATGTAAAATCCGTTACACTTGAACTGAATTACAAAACAGAACAGAGTCACACATGCAGAAAACACACTATGGCTGCTTAACGGGAAAGGTGAGGTGGGGTGACCCATAAAACAAGAGTTTCAAATTAGCTCAGATACCGTTCCATAAACCCAATATGTAACAGACAAGACCTACTCCTTGCTCAGAGAACTGGACTCAACACGCCCGATTCACCGCACAAGAATATATCTGACTAGTAATAATCTTAAAACCTATGTATTGATATCTCTCTGTTAGTGTGTCAAGTGGGTGTAAAGCGGCATAAACACAGCCGTGAAAAGCAGCTAAACCCCATTATAAAAATAAATTACTTTTCAAAACCCATGAAACAAAGACAGGGAAAGAGAGAAATTCTTACACAATTCGTTCAGGGGCTGTGATGCAACCTGGATTGACCATATCTAGACCCACAGCTGGATGAGACATAAGGGTGGACACTCTTGGGGCTGAGAGGTTTGGTGAGGTTGGGTGAGCAAACGCAGACCCTTTAAAGTAATACTGCGTGCTACCCATCGCATGGGTCCCAAATCTCCAGGTTCAAGGGCATCTTCCTACATCGAAAACATGCATGAGAAACCCAGAAGATGGTACACCGTGTGATGGGGAAAGGTTTCTAAAACGCACCTCATTTCTCATCTCCTTGTGCTCGGGTTCGCCATTCCAGCCACTTTACTAGCAATCTCCCTACTTGGAGCATCAGCACCTTTAACCTCCTGTTCCGTACAGGTTGCAATTTGTCCTGAGGATGAACGGGAAGACGGGGAACCAATGAGAGACTAGCTCTTGGTGTTGGGACAGGCACAGGTCACTCTATTTTCCCATCAGGAAGAAGAATTAACCACAGGCTCAGCCTGCCCCCCGGAACCAGAACAGGGCCTGAAGCCATCCTGTGCTTTTGCGGCCAGCTCCCAAAAATCGACTTGTAAAATGGAGCTTCAGGGCACTGCAATTCACAAACCTGCAGAGTTATAAATGATAACTCTCGTCCACAAATATATTGAGGGAAGGCAAAGAAGAGGATTTGAAATCAAGGCAGAATTGCAGGAAACAGATTTCAGGAGGTAGATTCGAATCGCCTTTAAAGCACATGAAAAGCGGCAAAACGTTGACAATGATGCCCTTGGCCAAAAAGGGCGTATGCGTTTTTTTCTGAATATATTCAGGAAAAAACGCATACGCCCTTTTTGGCCAACCAAGCAACCTGGAAATGCAAATCAGTGCTACAAAGTAGTCTCGCTTCCCATCGGTCAAAAGGGCCATGCTGAAAAAAGTGTCAAAAAAAGAAATGCAGGACAGGCCATGGAGAAATGGGACCCTGGCTACACTGATGGGCGGGATGTAAATTGCCAACAGCCACTCTGGAGAAGTGTACGGTGTGTCCTGAAACATCTAAAAAACACAGCTTAGAGAGCATAGGGCACTTCCACGCATGGGGGTATAAAGTGGGAAAATTAAAAATCAGCAAGACACAAGCACCCCTAAGTTTAGGGATGCTCTGTTGACAAGGACCTCCACTTCATTCCACCTTAAATATCCCAGGAAAGCGAAAAATGGATAAAAAATTTGAGGTCCATATGTACAATGGAATATCACTCAGCCATGAAATCAATGTCATAAGGCTAGTAGCAGCATGATGAGTGGATTTAGGTACGACGATTCTCAGTGAAATAAGTCACACAGAAAAGGACACTTCTCATAAGGTGTCACTTATAGAGGGAATGTAAAATCCGTTACACTTGAACTGAATTACAAAACAGAACAGAGTCACACATGCAGAAAACACACTATGGCTGCTTAACGGGAAAGGTGAGGTGGGGTGACCCATAAAACAAGAGTTTCAAATTAGCTCAGATACCGTTCCATAAACCCAATATGTAACAGACAAGACCTACTCCTTGCTCAGAGAACTGGACTCAACACGCCCGATTCACCGCACAAGAATATATCTGACTAGTAATAATCTTAAAACCTATGTATTGATATCTCTCTGTTAGTGTGTCAAGTGGGTGTAAAGCGGCATAAACACAGCCGTGAAAAGCAGCTAAACCCCATTATAAAAATAAATTACTTTTCAAAACCCATGAAACAAAGACAGGGAAAGAGAGAAATTCTTACACAATTCGTTCAGGGGCTGTGATGCAACCTGGATTGACCATATCTAGACCCACAGCTGGATGAGACATAAGGGTGGACACTCTTGGGGCTGAGAGGTTTGGTGAGGTTGGGTGAGCAAACGCAGACCCTTTAAAGTAATACTGCGTGCTACCCATCGCATGGGTCCCAAATCTCCAGGTTCAAGGGCATCTTCCTACATCGAAAACATGCATGAGAAACCCAGAAGATGGTACACCGTGTGATGGGGAAAGGTTTCTAAAACGCACCTCATTTCTCATCTCCTTGTGCTCGGGTTCGCCATTCCAGCCACTTTACTAGCAATCTCCCTACTTGGAGCATCAGCACCTTTAACCTCCTGTTCCGTACAGGTTGCAATTTGTCCTGAGGATGAACGGGAAGACGGGGAACCAATGAGAGACTAGCTCTTGGTGTTGGGACAGGCACAGGTCACTCTATTTTCCCATCAGGAAGAAGAATTAACCACAGGCTCAGCCTGCCCCCCGGAACCAGAACAGGGCCTGAAGCCATCCTGAGCTTTTGCGGCCAGCTCCCCAAAAAGCTACTTGTAAAATGGAGCTTCAGGGCACTGCAATTCACAAACCTGCAGAGTTATAAATGATAACTCTCGTCCACAAATATATTGAGGGAAGGCAAAGAAGAGGATTTGAAATCAAGGCAGAATTGCAGGAAACAGATTTCAGGAGGTAGATTCGAATCGCCTTTAAAGCACATGAAAAGCGGCAAAACGTTGACAATGATGCCCTTGGCCAAAAAGGGCATATGCGTTTTTTCCTGAATATATTCAAGAAAAAACGCATACGCCCTTTTTGGCCAACCAAGCAACATGGAAAGGCAAATCAGCGCTACAAAGAAGTCTTGCTTCCCATCGGTCAAAAGGGCCATGCCGAAAAATGTGTCAAAACCAGAAATGCAGGACAGGCCATGGAGAAATGGGAGCCTTGCTACACTGATGGGCGGGATGTAAATTGCCAACAGCCACTCTGGAGAAGTGTACGGTGTGTCCTGAAACATCTAAAAAACACAGCTTAGAGAGCATAGGGCACTTCCACGCATGGGGGGATAAAGTGGGAAAATTGAAAATCAGCAAGACACAAGCACCCCAAAGTTTAGGGCTGCTCTGTTGACAAGGACCTCCACTTCATTCCACCTTAAATATCCCAGGAAAGCGAAAAATGGATAAAAAAGTTGTGGTCCTTATGTACAATGGAATATCACTCAGCCATGAAATCAATGTCATAAGGCTGGTAGCAGCATGATGAGTGGATTTAGGTAAGACGATTCTAAGTGAAATAAGTCACACAGAAAAGGACACTTCTCATAAGGTGTCACTTATAGAGGGAATGTAAAAACCGTTACACTTGAACTGAATTACAAAACAGAACAGAGTCACACATGCAGAAAACACAGTATGGCTGCTTAACGGGAAAGGTGAGGTGGGGTGATACATAAAACAAGAGTTTCAAATTAACTCAGATACCGTTCCATAAACCCAATATGTAATAGACAGGACCTACTCCTTGCTCAGAGAACTGGACTCAACACGCCCGATTCACCGCACAAGAATATATCTGACTAGTAATAATCTTAAAACCTATGTATTGATATCTCTCTGTTAGAGTGTCAAGTGGGTGTAAAGCGGCATAAACACAGCCGTGAAAAGCAGCTAAACCCCATTATAAAAATAAATTACTTTTAAAAACCCATGAAACAAAGACAGGGAAAGAGAGAGAAATTCTTACACAATTCGTTCAGGGGCTGTGATGCAACCTGGATTGACCATATCTAGACCCACAGCTGGATGAGACATAAGGGTGGACACTCTTGGGGCTGAGAGGTTTGGTGAGGTTGGGTGAGCAAACGCAGACCCTTTAAAGTAATACTGCGTGCTACCCATCGCATGGGTCCCAAATCTCCAGGTTCAAGGGCATCTTCCTACATCGAAAACATGCATGAGAAACCCAGAAGATGGTACACCGTGTGATGGGGAAAGGTTTCTAAAACGCACCTCATTTCTCATCTCCTTGTGCTCGGGTTCGCCATTCCAGCCACTTTACTAGCAATCTCCCTACTTGGAGCATCAGCACCTTTAACCTCCTGTTCCGTACAGGTTGCAATTTGTCCTGAGGATGAACGGGAAGACGGGGAACCAATGAGAGACTAGCTCTTGGTGTTGGGACAGGCACAGGTCACTCTATTTTCCCATCAGGAAGAAGAATTAACCACAGGCTCAGCCTGCCCCCCAGAACCAGAACAGGGCCTGAAGCCATCCTGTGCTTTTGCGGCCAGCTCCCAAAAATCGACTTGTAAAATGGAGCTTCAGGGCACTGCAATTCACAAACCTGCAGAGTTATAAATGATAACTCTCGTCCACAAATATATTGAGGGAAGGCAAAGAAGAGGATTTGAAATCAAGGCAGAATTGCAGGAAACAGATTTCAGGAGTTAGATTCGAATCGCCTTTAAAGCACATGAAAAGCGGCAAAACGTTGACAATGATGCCCTTGGCCAAAAAGGGCGTATGCGTTTTTTTCTGAATATATTCAGGAAAAAACGCATACGCCCTTTTTGGCCAACCAAGCAACCTGGAAAGGCAAATCAGCGCTACAAAGAAGTCTCGCTTCCCATCGGTCAAAAGGGCCATGCCGAAAAAAGTGTCAAAACCAGAAATGCAGGACAGGCCATGGAGAAATGGGAGCCTTGCTACACTGATGGGCGGGATGTAAATTGCCAACAGCCACTCTGGAGAAGTGTACGGTGTGTCCTGAAACATCTAAAAAACACAGCTTAGAGAGCATAGGGCACTTCCACGCATGGGGGGATAAAGTGGGAAAATTGAAAATCAGCAAGACACAAGCACCCCAAAGTTTAGGGCTGCTCTGTTGACAAGGACCTCCACTTCATTCCACCTTAAATATCCCAGGAAAGCGAAAAATGGATAAAAAAGTTGTGGTTCTTATGTACAATGGAATATCACTCAGCCATGAAATCAATGTCGTAAGTCTAGTAGCAGCATGATGAGTGGATTTAGGTAAGACGATTCTAAGTGAAATAAGTCACACAGAAAAGGACACTTCTCATAATGTGTCACTTATAGAGGGAATGTAAAAACCGTTACACTTGAACTGAATTACAAAACAGAACAGAGTCACACATGCAGAAAACACACTATGGCTGCTTAACGGGAAAGGTGAGGTGGGGTGATACATAAAACAAGAGTTTCAAATTAGCTCAGATACCGTTCCATAAACCCAATATGTAATAGACAAGACCTACTCCTTGCTCAGAGAACTGGACTCAACACGCCCGATTCACCGCACAAGAATATATCTGACTAGTAATAATCTTAAAACCTATGTATTGATATCTCTCTGTTAGTGTGTCAAGTGGGTGTAAAGCGGCATAAACACAGCCGTGAAAAGCAGCTAAACCCCATTATAAAAATAAATTACTTTTAAAAACCCATGAAACAAAGACAGGGAAAGACAGAGAAATTCTTACACAATTCGTTCAGGGGCTGTGATGCAACCTGGATTGACCATATCTAGACCCACAGCTGGATGAGACATAAGGGTGGACACTCTTGGGGCTGAGAGGTTTGGTGAGGTTGGGGGAGCAAACGCAGATCCTTTAAAGTAATACTGCGTGCTACCCATCGCATGGGTCCCAAATCTCCAGGTTCAAGGGCATCTTCCTACATCGAAAACATGCATGAGAAACCCAGAAGATGGTACACCGTGTGATGGGGAAAGGTTTCTAAAACGCACCTCATTTCTCATCTCCTTGTGCTCGGGTTCGCCATTCCAGCCACTTTACTAGCAATCTCCCTACTTGGAGCATCAGCACCTTTAACCTCCTGTTCCGTACAGGTTGCAATTTGACCTGAGGATGAACGGGAAGACGGGGAACCAATGAGAGACTAGCTCTTGGTGTTGGGACAGGCACAGGTCCCTCTATTTTCCCATCAGGAAGAAGAATTAACCACAGGCTCAGCCTGCCCCCCGGAACCAGAACAGGGCCTGAAGCCATCCTGCGCTTTTGGGGCCAGCTCCCAAAAAAGCGACTTGTAAAATGGAGCTTCAGGGCACTGCAATTCACAAACCTGCAGAGTTATAAATGATAACTCTCGTCCACAAATATATTGAGGGAAGGCAAAGAAGAGGATTTGAAATCAAGGCAGAATTGCAGGAAACAGATTTCAGGAGGTAGATTCGAATCGCCTTTAAAGCACATGAAAAGCGGCAAAACGTTGACAATGATGCCCTTGGCCAAAAAGGGCGTATGCGTTTTTTCCTGAATATATTCAGGAAAAAACGCATACGCCCTTTTTGGCCAACCAAGCAACCTGGAAAGGCAAATCAGTGCTACAAAGTAGTCTCGCTTCCCATCGGTCAAAAGGGCCATGCTGAAAAAAGTGTCAAAAAAAGAAATGCAGGACAGGCCATGGAGAAATGGGACCCTGGCTACACTGATGGGCGGGATGTAAATTGCCAACAGCCACTCTGGAGAAGTGTACGGTGTGTCCTGAAACATCTAAAAAACACAGCTTAGAGAGCATAGGGCACTTCCACGCATGGGGGTATAAAGTGGGAAAATTAAAAATCAGCAAGACACAAGCACCCCTAAGTTTAGGGATGCTCTGTTGACAAGGACCTCCACTTCATTCCACCTTAAATATCCCAGGAAAGCGAAAAATGGATAAAAAATTTGAGGTCCATATGTACAATGGAATATCACTCAGCCATGAAATCAATGTCATAAGGCTAGTAGCAGCATGATGAGTGGATTTAGGTACGACGATTCTCAGTGAAATAAGTCACACAGAAAAGGACACTTCTCATAAGGTGTCACTTATAGAGGGAATGTAAAATCCGTTACACTTGAACTGAATTACAAAACAGAACAGAGTCACACATGCAGAAAACACACTATGGCTGCTTAACGGGAAAGGTGAGGTGGGGTGATCCATAAAACAAGAGTTTCAAATTAGCTCAGATACCGTTCCATAAACCCAATATGTAACAGACAAGACCTACTCCTTGCTCAGAGAACTGGACTCAACACGCCCGATTCACCGCACAAGAATATATCTGACTAGTAATAATCTTAAAACCTATGTATTGATATCTCTCTGTTAGTGTGTCAAGTGGGTGTAAAGCGGCATAAACACAGCCGTGAAAAGCAGCTAAACCCCATTATAAAAATAAATTACTTTTCAAAACCCATGAAACAAAGACAGGGAAAGAGAGAAATTCTTACACAATTCGTTCAGGGGCTGTGATGCAACCTGGATTGACCATATCTAGACCCACAGCTGGATGAGACATAAGGGTGGACACTCTTGGGGCTGAGAGGTTTGGTGAGGTTGGGTGAGCAAACGCAGACCCTTTAAAGTAATACTGCGTGCTACCCATCGCATGGGTCCCAAATCTCCAGGTTCAAGGGCATCTTCCTACATCGAAAACATGCATGAGAAACCCAGAAGATGGTACACCGTGTGATGGGGAAAGGTTTCTAAAACGCACCTCATTTCTCATCTCCTTGTGCTCGGGTTCGCCATTCCAGCCACTTTACTAGCAATCTCCCTACTTGGAGCATCAGCACCTTTAACCTCCTGTTCCGTACAGGTTGCAATTTGTCCTGAGGATGAACGGGAAGACGGGGAACCAATGAGAGACTAGCTCTTGGTGTTGGGACAGGCACAGGTCACTCTATTTTCCCATCAGGAAGAAGAATTAACCACAGGCTCAGCCTGCCCCCCGGAACCAGAACAGGGCCTGAAGCCATCCTGAGCTTTTGCGGCCAGCTCCCCAAAAAGCTACTTGTAAAATGGAGCTTCAGGGCACTGCAATTCACAAACCTGCAGAGTTATAAATGATAACTCTCGTCCACAAATATATTGAGGGAAGGCAAAGAAGAGGATTTGAAATCAAGGCAGAATTGCAGGAAACAGATTTCAGGAGGTAGATTCGAATCGCCTTTAAAGCACATGAAAAGCGGCAAAACGTTGACAATGATGCCCTTGGCCAAAAAGGGCATATGCGTTTTTTCCTGAATATATTCAAGAAAAAACGCATACGCCCTTTTTGGCCAACCAAGCAACATGGAAAGGCAAATCAGCGCTACAAAGAAGTCTTGCTTCCCATCGGTCAAAAGGGCCATGCCGAAAAATGTGTCAAAACCAGAAATGCAGGACAGGCCATGGAGAAATGGGAGCCTTGCTACACTGATGGGCGGGATGTAAATTGCCAACAGCCACTCTGGAGAAGTGTACGGTGTTTCCTGAAATATCTAAAAAACACAGCTTAGAGAGCATAGGGCACTTCCACGCATGGGGGGATAAAGTGGGAAAATTGAAAATCAGCAAGACACAAGCACCCCAAAGTTTAGGGCTGCTCTGTTGACAAGGACCTCCACTTCATTCCACCTTAAATATACCAGGAAAGCGAAAAATGGATAAAAAATTTGAGGTCCATATGTACAATGGAATATCACTCAGCCATGAAATCAATGTCATAAGGCTAGTAGCAGTATGATGAGTGGATTTAGGTACGACGATTCTAAGTGAAATAAGTCACACAGAAAAGGACACTTCTCATAAGGTGTCACTTATAGAGGGAATGTAAAATCCGTTACACTTGAACTGAATTACAAAACAGAACAGAGTCACAAATGCAGAAAACACACTATGGCTGCTTAACGGGAAAGGTGAGGTGGGGTGATCCATAAAACAAGAGTTTCAAATTAGCTCAGATACCGTTCCATAAACCCAATATGTAACAGACAAGACCTACTCCTTGCTCAGAGAACTGGACTCAACACGCCCGATTCACCGCACAAGAATATATCTGACTAGTAATAATCTTAAAACCTATGTATTGATATCTCTCTGTTAGTGTGTCAAGTGGGTGTAAAGCGGCATAAACACAGCCGTGAAAAGCAGCTAAACCCCATTATAAAAATAAATTACTTTTCAAAACCCATGAAACAAAGACAGGGAAAGAGAGAAATTCTTACACAATTCGTTCAGGGGCTGTGATGCAACCTGGATTGACCATATCTAGACCCACAGCTGGATGAGACATAAGGGTGGACACTCTTGGGGCTGAGAGGTTTGGTGAGGTTGGGTGAGCAAACGCAGACCCTTTAAAGTAATACTGCGTGCTACCCATCGCATGGGTCCCAAATCTCCAGGTTCAAGGGCATCTTCCTACATCGAAAACATGCATGAGAAACCCAGAAGATGGTACACCGTGTGATGGGGAAAGGTTTCTAAAACGCACCTCATTTCTCATCTCCTTGTGCTCGGGTTCGCCATTCCAGCCACTTTACTAGCAATCTCCCTACTTGGAGCATCAGCACCTTTAACCTCCTGTTCCGTACAGGTTGCAATTTGTCCTGAGGATGAACGGGAAGACGGGGAACCAATGAGAGACTAGCTCTTGGTGTTGGGACAGGCACAGGTCACTCTATTTTCCCATCAGGAAGAAGAATTACCAAAAGGCTCAGCCTGCCCCCCGGAACCAGAACAGGGCCTGAAGCCATCCTGAGCTTTTGCGGCCAGCTCCCCAAAAAGCTACTTGTAAAATGGAGCTTCAGGGCACTGCAATTCACAAACCTGCAGAGTTATAAATGATAACTCTCGTCCACAAATATATTGAGGGAAGGCAAAGAAGAGGATTTGAAATCAAGGCAGAATTGCAGGAAACAGATTTCAGGAGGTAGATTCGAATCGCCTTTAAAGCACATGAAAAGCGGCAAAACGTTGACAATGATGCCCTTGGCCAAAAAGGGCATATGCGTTTTTTCCTGAATATATTCAAGAAAAAACGCATACGCCCTTTTTGGCCAACCAAGCAACATGGAAAGGCAAATCAGCGCTACAAAGAAGTCTTGCTTCCCATCGGTCAAAAGGGCCATGCCGAAAAATGTGTCAAAACCAGAAATGCAGGACAGGCCATGGAGAAATGGGAGCCTTGCTACACTGATGGGCGGGATGTAAATTGCCAACAGCCACTCTGGAGAAGTGTACGGTGTTTCCTGAAATATCTAAAAAACACAGCTTAGAGAGCATAGGGCACTTCCACGCATGGGGGGATAAAGTGGGAAAATTGAAAATCAGCAAGACACAAGCACCCCAAAGTTTAGGGCTGCTCTGTTGACAAGGACCTCCACTTCATTCCACCTTAAATATACCAGGAAAGCGAAAAATGGATAAAAAATTTGAGGTCCATATGTACAATGGAATATCACTCAGCCATGAAATCAATGTCATAAGGCTAGTAGCAGTATGATGAGTGGATTTAGGTACGACGATTCTAAGTGAAATAAGTCACACAGAAAAGGACACTTCTCATAAGGTGTCACTTATAGAGGGAATGTAAAATCCGTTACACTTGAACTGAATTACAAAACAGAACAGAGTCACAAATGCAGAAAACACACTATGGCTGCTTAACGGGAAAGGTGAGGTGGGGTGATCCATAAAACAAGAGTTTCAAATTAGCTCAGATACCGTTCCATAAACCCAATATGTAACAGACAAGACCTACTCCTTGCTCAGAGAACTGGACTCAACACGCCCGATTCACCGCACAAGAATATATCTGACTAGTAATAATCTTAAAACCTATGTATTGATATCTCTCTGTTAGTGTGTCAAGTGGGTGTAAAGCGGCATAAACACAGCCGTGAAAAGCAGCTAAACCCCATTATAAAAATAAATTACTTTTCAAAACCCATGAAACAAAGACAGGGAAAGAGAGAAATTCTTACACAATTCGTTCAGGGGCTGTGATGCAACCTGGATTGACCATATCTAGACCCACAGCTGGATGAGACATAAGGGTGGACACTCTTGGGGCTGAGAGGTTTGGTGAGGTTGGGTGAGCAAACGCAGACCCTTTAAAGTAATACTGCGTGCTACCCATCGCATGGGTCCCAAATCTCCAGGTTCAAGGGCATCTTCCTACATCGAAAACATGCATGAGAAACCCAGAAGATGGTACACCGTGTGATGGGGAAAGGTTTCTAAAACGCACCTCATTTCTCATCTCCTTGTGCTCGGGTTCGCCATTCCAGCCACTTTAATAGCAATCTCCCTACTTGGAGTATCAGCACCTTTAACCTCCTGTTCCGTACAGGTTGCAATTTGTCCTGAGGATGAACGGGAAGACGGGGAACCAATGAGAGACTAGCTCTTGGTGTTGGGACAGGCACAGGTCACTCTATTTTCCCATCAGGAAGAAGAATTAACCACAGGCTCAGCCTGCCCCCCGGAACCAGAACAGGGCCTGAAGCCATCCTGCGCTTTTGCGGCCAGGTCCCCAAAAAGCGACTTGTAAAATGGAGCTTCAGGGCACTGCAATTCACAAACCTGCAGAGTTATAAATGATAACTCTCGTCCACAAATATATTGAGGGAAGGCAAAGAAGAGGATTTGAAATCAAGGCAGAATTGCAGGAAACAGATTTCAGGAGGTAGATTCGAATCGCCTTTAAAGCACATGAAAAGCGGCAAAACGTTGACAATGATGCCCTTGGCCAAAAAGGGCGTATGCGTTTTTTCCTGAATATATTCAAGAAAAAACGCATACGCCCTTTTTGGCCAACTAAGCAACATGGAAAGGCAAATCAGCGCTACAAAGAAGTCTCGCTTCCCATCGGTCAAAAGGGCCATGCCGAAAAAAGTGTCAAAACCAGAAATGCAGGACAGGCCATGGAGAAATGGGAGCCTTGCTACACTGATGGGCGGGATGTAAATTGCCAACAGCCACTCTGGAGAAGTGTACGGTGTGTCCTGAAACATCTAAAAAACACAGCTTAGAGAGCATAGGGCACTTCCACGCATGGGGGGATAAAGTGGGAAAATTGAAAATCAGCAAGACACAAGCACCCCAAAGTTTAGGGCTGCTCTGTTGACAAGGACCTCCACTTCATTCCACCTTAAATATCCCAGGAAAGCGAAAAATGGATAAAAAACTTGTGGTCCTTATGTACAATGGAATATCACTCAGCCATGAAATCAATGTCATAAGGCTAGTAGCAGCATGATGAGTGGATTTAGGTAAGACGATTCTAAGTGAAATAAGTCACACAGAAAAGGACACTTCTCATAAGGTGTCACTTATAGAGGGAATGTAAAAACCGTTACACTTGAACTGAATTACAAAACAGAACAGAGTCACACATGCAGAAAACACACTATGGCTGCTTAACGGGAAAGGTGAGGTGGTGTGATACATAAAACAAGAGTTTCAAATTAGCTCAGATACCGTTCCATAAACCCAATATGTAATAGACAAGACCTACTCCTTGCTCAGAGAACTGGACTCAACACGCCCGATTCACCGCACAAGAATATATCTGACTAGTAATAATCTTAAAACCTATGTATTGATATCTCTCTGTTAGTGTGTCAAGTGGGTGTAAAGCGGCATAAACACAGCCGTGAAAAGCAGCTAAACCCCATTATAAAAATAAATTACTTTTCAAAACCCATGAAACAAAGACAGGGAAAGAGAGAAATTCTTACACAATTCGTTCAGGGGCTGTGATGCAACCTGGATTGACCATATCTAGACCCACAGCTGGATGAGACATAAGGGTGGACACTCTTGGGGCTGAGAGGTTTGGTGAGGTTGGGTGAGCAAACGCAGACCCTTTAAAGTAATACTGCGTGCTACCCATCGCATGGGTCCCAAATCTCCAGGTTCAAGGGCATCTTCCTACATCGAAAACATGCATGAGAAACCCAGAAGATGGTACACCGTGTGATGGGGAAAGGTTTCTAAAACGCACCTCATTTCTCATCTCCTTGTGCTCGGGTTCGCCATTCCAGCCACTTTAATAGCAATCTCCCTACTTGGAGCATCAGCACCTTTAACCTCCTGTTCCGTACAGGTTGCAATTTGTCCTGAGGATGAACGGGAAGACGGGGAACCAATGAGAGACTAGCTCTTGGTGTTGGGACAGGCACAGGTCACTCTATTTTCCCATCAGGAAGAAGAATTAACCACAGGCTCAGCCTGCCCCCCGGAACCAGAACAGGGCCTGAAGCCATCCTGCGCTTTTGCGGCCAGGTCCCCAAAAAGCGACTTGTAAAATGGAGCTTCAGGGCACTGCAATTCACAAACCTGCAGAGTTATAAATGATAACTCTCGTCCACAAATATATTGAGGGAAGGCAAAGAAGAGGATTTGAAATCAAGGCAGAATTGCAGGAAACAGATTTCAGGAGGTAGATTCGAATCGCCTTTAAAGCACATGAAAAGCGGCAAAACGTTGACAATGATGCCCTTGGCCAAAAAGGGCGTATGCGTTTTTTCCTGAATATATTCAAGAAAAAACGCATACGCCCTTTTTGGCCAACTAAGCAACATGGAAAGGCAAATCAGCGCTACAAAGAAGTCTCGCTTCCCATCGGTCAAAAGGGCCATGCCGAAAAAAGTGTCAAAACCAGAAATGCAGGACAGGCCATGGAGAAATGGGAGCCTTGCTACACTGATGGGCGGGATGTAAATTGCCAACAGCCACTCTGGAGAAGTGTACGGTGTGTCCTGAAACATCTAAAAAACACAGCTTAGAGAGCATAGGGCACTTCCACGCATGGGGGGATAAAGTGGGAAAATTGAAAATCAGCAAGACACAAGCACCCCAAAGTTTAGGGCTGCTCTGTTGACAAGGACCTCCACTTCATTCCACCTTAAATATCCCAGGAAAGCGAAAAATGGATAAAAAACTTGTGGTCCTTATGTACAATGGAATATCACTCAGCCATGAAATCAATGTCATAAGGCTAGTAGCAGCATGATGAGTGGATTTAGGTAAGACGATTCTAAGTGAAATAAGTCACACAGAAAAGGACACTTCTCATAAGGTGTCACTTATAGAGGGAATGTAAAAACCGTTACACTTGAACTGAATTACAAAACAGAACAGAGTCACACATGCAGAAAACACACTATGGCTGCTTAACGGGAAAGGTGAGGTGGTGTGATACATAAAACAAGAGTTTCAAATTAGCTCAGATACCGTTCCATAAACCCAATATGTAATAGACAAGACCTACTCCTTGCTCAGAGAACTGGACTCAACACGCCCGATTCACCGCACAAGAATATATCTGACTAGTAATAATCTTAAAACCTATGTATTGATATCTCTCTGTTAGTGTGTCAAGTGGGTGTAAAGCGGCATAAACACAGCCGTGAAAAGCAGCTAAACCCCATTATAAAAATAAATTACTTTTCAAAACCCATGAAACAAAGACAGGGAAAGAGAGAGAAATTCTTACACAATTCGTTCAGGGGCTGTGATGCAACCTGGATTGACCATATCTAGACCCACAGCTGGATGAGACATAAGGGTGGACACTCTTGGGGCTGAGAGGTTTGGTGAGGTTGGGTGAGCAAACGCAGACCCTTTAAAGTAATACTGCGTGCTACCCATCGCATGGGTCCCAAATCTCCAGGTTCAAGGGCATCTTCCTACATCGAAAACATGCATGAGAAACCCAGAAGATGGTACACCGTGTGATGGGGAAAGGTTTCTAAAACGCACCTCATTTCTCATCTCCTTGTGCTCGGGTTCGCCATTCCAGCCACTTTAATAGCAATCTCCTTACTTGGAGTATCAGCACCTTTAACCTCCTGTTCCGTACAGGTTGCAATTTGTCCTGAGGATGAACGGGAAGACGGGGAACCAATGAGAGACTAGCTCTTGGTGTTGGGACAGGCACAGGTCACTCTATTTTCCCATCAGGAAGAAGAATTAACCACAGGCTCAGCCTGCCCCCCGGAACCAGAACAGGGCCTGAAGCCATCCTGCGCTTTTGCGGCCAGGTCCCCAAAAAGCGACTTGTAAAATGGAGCTTCAGGGCACTGCAATTCACAAACCTGCAGAGTTATAAATGATAACTCTCGTCCACAAATATATTGAGGGAAGGCAAAGAAGAGGATTTGAAATCAAGGCAGAATTGCAGGAAACAGATTTCAGGAGGTAGATTCGAATCGCCTTTAAAGCACATGAAAAGCGGCAAAACGTTGACAATGATGCCCTTGGCCAAAAAGGGCGTATGCGTTTTTTCCTGAATATATTCAAGAAAAAACGCATACGCCCTTTTTGGCCAACCAAGCAACATGGAAAGGCAAATCAGCGCTACAAAGAAGTCTCGCTTCCCATCGGTCAAAAGGGCCATGCCGAAAAAAGTGTCAAAACCAGAAATGCAGGACAGGCCATGGAGAAATGGGAGCCTTGCTACACTGATGGGCGGGATGTAAATTGCCAACAGCCACTCTGGAGAAGTGTACGGTGTGTCCTGAAACATCTAAAAAACACAGCTTAGAGAGCATAGGGCACTTCCACGCATGGGGGGATAAAGTGGGAAAATTGAAAATCAGCAAGACACAAGCACCCCAAAGTTTAGGGCTGCTCTGTTGACAAGGACCTCCACTTCATTCCACCTTAAATATCCCAGGAAAGCGAAAAATGGATAAAAAAGTTGTGGTCCTTATGTACAATGGAATATCACTCAGCCATGAAATCAATGTCATAAGGCTAGTAGCAGCATGATGAGTGGATTTAGGTAAGACGATTCTAAGTGAAATAAGTCACACAGAAAAGGACACTTCTCATAAGGTGTCACTTATAGAGGGAATGTAAAAACCGTTACACTTGAACTGAATTACAAAACAGAACAGAGTCACACATGCAGAAAACACAGTATGGCTGCTTAACGGGAAAGGTGAGGTGGGGTGATACATAAAACAAGAGTTTCAAATTAACTCAGATACCGTTCCATAAACCCAATATGTAATAGACAGGACCTACTCCTTGCTCAGAGAACTGGACTCAACACGCCCGATTCACCGCACAAGAATATATCTGACTAGTAATAATCTTAAAACCTATGTATTGATATCTCTCTGTTAGAGTGTCAAGTGGGTGTAAAGCGGCATAAACACAGCCGTGAAAAGCAGCTAAACCCCATTATAAAAATAAATTACTTTTAAAAACCCATGAAACAAAGACAGGGAAAGAGAGAGAAATTCTTACACAATTCGTTCAGGGGCTGTGATGCAACCTGGATTGACCATATCTAGACCCACAGCTGGATGAGACATAAGGGTGGACACTCTTGGGGCTGAGAGGTTTGGTGAGGTTGGGTGAGCAAACGCAGACCCTTTAAAGTAATACTGCGTGCTACCCATCGCATGGGTCCCAAATCTCCAGGTTCAAGGGCATCTTCCTACATCGAAAACATGCATGAGAAACCCAGAAGATGGTACACCGTGTGATGGGGAAAGGTTTCTAAAACGCACCTCATTTCTCATCTCCTTGTGCTCGGGTTCGCCATTCCAGCCACTTTACTAGCAATCTCCCTACTTGGAGCATCAGCACCTTTAACCTCCTGTTCCGTACAGGTTGCAATTTGTCCTGAGGATGAACGGGAAGACGGGGAACCAATGAGAGACTAGCTCTTGGTGTTGGGACAGGCACAGGTCACTCTATTTTCCCATCAGGAAGAAGAATTAACCACAGGCTCAGCCTGCCCCCCGGAACCAGAACAGGGCCTGAAGCCATCCTGCGCTTTTGCGGCCAGCTCCCAAAAATCGACTTGTAAAATGGAGCTTCAGGGCACTGCAATTCACAAACCTGCAGAGTTATAAATGATAACTCTCGTCCACAAATATATTGAGGGAAGGCAAAGAAGAGGATTTGAAATCAAGGCAGAATTGCAGGAAACAGATTTCAGGAGGTAGATTCGAATCGCCTTTAAAGCACATGAAAAGCGGCAAAACGTTGACAATGATGCCCTTGGCCAAAAAGGGCGTATGCGTTTTTTTCTGAATATATTCAGGAAAAAACGCATACGCCCTTTTTGGCCAACCAAGCAACCTGGAAAGGCAAATCAGCGCTACAAAGAAGTCTCGCTTCCCATCGGTCAAAAGGGCCATGCCGAAAAAAGTGTCAAAACCAGAAATGCAGGACAGGCCATGGAGAAATGGGAGCCTTGCTACACTGATGGGCGGGATGTAAATTGCCAACAGCCACTCTGGAGAAGTGTACGGTGTGTCCTGAAACATCTAAAAAACACAGCTTAGAGAGCATAGGGCACTTCCACGCATGGGGAGATAAAGTGGGAAAATTGAAAATCAGCAAGACACAAGCACCCCAAAGTTTAGGGCTGCTCTGTTGACAAGGACCTCCACTTCATTCCACCTTAAATATCCCAGGAAAGCGAAAAATGGATAAAAAAGTTGTGGTCCTTATGTACAATGGAATATCACTCAGCCATGAAATCAATGTCATAAGGCTAGTAGCAGCATGATGAGTGGATTTAGGTAAGACGATTCTAAGTGAAATAAGTCACACAGAAAAGGACACTTCTCATAAGGTGTCACTTATAGAGGGAATGTAAAAACCGTTACACTTGAACTGAATTACAAAACAGAACAGAGTCACACATGCAGAAAACACACTATGGCTGCTTAACGCGAAAGGTGAGGTGGGGTGATACATAAAACAAGAGTTTCAAATTAGCTCAGATACCGTTCCATAAACCCAATATGTAATAGACAAGACCTACTCCTTGCTCAGAGAACTGGACTCAACACGCCCGATTCACCGCACAAGAATATATCTGACTAGTAATAATCTTAAAACCTATGTATTGATATCTCTCTGTTAGAGTGTCAAGTGGGTGTAAAGCGGCATAAACACAGCCGTGAAAAGCAGCTAAACCCCATTATAAAAATAAATTACTTTTAAAAACCCATGAAACAAAGACAGGGAAAGAGAGAGAAATTCTTACACAATTCGTTCAGGGGCTGTGATGCAACCTGGATTGACCATATCTAGACCCACAGCTGGATGAGACATAAGGGTGGACACTCTTGGGGCTGAGAGGTTTCGTGAGGTTGGGTGAGCAAACGCAGACCCTTTAAAGTAATACTGCGTGCTACCCATCGCATGGGTCCCAAATCTCCAGGTTCAAGGGCATCTTCCTACATCGAAAACATGCATGAGAAACCCAGAAGATGGTACACCGTGTGATGGGGAAAGGTTTCTAAAACGCACCTCATTTCTCATCTCCTTGTGCTCGGGTTCGCCATTCCAGCCACTTTACTAGCAATCTCCCTACTTGGAGCATCAGCACCTTTAACCTCCTGTTCCGTACAGTTTGCAATTTGTCCTGAGGATGAACGGGAAGACGGGAAACCAATGAGAGACTAGCTCTTGGTGTTGGGACAGGCACAGGTCACTCTATTTTCCCATCAGGAAGAAGAATTAACCACAGGCTCAGCCTGCCCCCCGGAACCAGAACAGGGCCTGAAGCCATCCTGCGCTTTTGCGGCCAGCTCCCAAAAAAGCGACTTGTAAAATGGAGCTTCAGGGCACTGCAATTCACAAACCTGCAGAGTTATAAATGATAACTCTCGTCCACAAATATATTGAGGGAAGGCAAAGAAGAGGATTTGAAATCAAGGCAGAATTGCAGGAAACAGATTTCAGGAGGTAGATTCGAATCGCCTTTAAAGCACATGAAAAGCGGCAAAACGTTGACAATGATGCCCTTGGCCAAAAAGGGCGTATGCGTTTTTTCCTGAATATATTCAGGAAAAAACGCATACGCCCTTTTTGGCCAACCAAGCAACCTGGAAAGGCAAATCAGCGCTACAAAGAAGTCTCGCTTCCCATCGGTCAAAAGGGCCATGCCGAAAAAAGTGTCAAAACCAGAAATGCAGGACAGGCCATGGAGAAATGGGAGCCTTGCTACACTGATGGGCGGGATGTAAATTGCCAACAGCCACTCTGGAGAAGTGTACGGTGTGTCCTGAAACATCTAAAAAACACAGCTTAGAGAGCATAGGGCACTTCCACGCATGGGGGGATAAAGTGGGAAAATTGAAAATCAGCAAGACACAAGCACCCCAAAGTTTAGGGCTGCTCTGTTGACAAGGACCTCCACTTCATTCCACCTTAAATATCCCAGGAAAGCGAAAAATGGATAAAAAAGTTGTGGTCCTTATGTACAATGGAATATCACTCAGCCATGAAATCAATGTCATAAGGCTAGTAGCAGCATGATGAGTGGATTTAGGTAAGACGATTCTAAGTGAAATAAGTCACACAGAAAAGGACACTTCTCATAAGGTGTCACTTATAGAGGGAATGTAAAAACCGTTACACTTGAACTGAATTACAAAACAGAACAGAGTCACACATGCAGAAAACACAGTCTGGCTGCTTAACGGGAAAGGTGAGGTGGGGTGATACATAAAACAAGAGTTTCAAATTAACTCAGATACCGTTCCATAAACCCAATATGTAATAGACAAGACCTACTCCTTGCTCAGAGAACTGGACTCAACACGCCCGATTCACCGCACAAGAATATATCTGACTAGTAATAATCTTAAAACCTATGTATTGATATCTCTCTGTTAGAGTGTCAAGTGGGTGTAAAGCGGCATAAACACAGCCGTGAAAAGCAGCTAAACCCCATTATAAAAATAAATTACTTTTAAAAACCCATGAAACAAAGACAGGGAAAGAGAGAGAAATTCTTACACAATTCGTTCAGGGGCTGTGATGCAACCTGGATTGACCATATCTAGACCCACAGCTGGATGAGACATAAGGGTGGACACTCTTGGGGCTGAGAGGTTTGGTGAGGTTGGGTGAGCAAACGCAGACCCTTTAAAGTAATACTGCGTGCTACCCATCGCATGGGTCCCAAATCTCCAGGTTCAAGGGCATCTTCCTACATCGAAAACATGCATGAGAAACCCAGAAGATGGTACACCGTGTGATGGGGAAAGGTTTCTAAAACGCACCTCATTTCTCATCTCCTTGTGCTCGGGTTCGCCATTCCAGCCACTTTACTAGCAATCTCCCTACTTGGAGCATCAGCACCTTTAACCTCCTGTTCCGTACAGGTTGCAATTTGTCCTGAGGATGAACGGGAAGACGGGAAACCAATGAGAGACTAGCTCTTGGTGTTGGGACAGGCACAGGTCACTCTATTTTCCCATCAGGAAGAAGAATTAATCACAGGCTCAGCCTGCCCCCCGGAACCAGAACAGGGCCTGAAGCCATCCTGCGCTTTTGCGGCCAGCTCCCAAAAAAGCGACTTGTAAAATGGAGCTTCAGGGCACTGCAATTCACAAACCTGCAGAGTTATAAATGATAACTCTCGTCCACAAATATATTGAGGGAAGGCAAAGAAGAGGATTTGAAATCAAGGCAGAATTGCAGGAAACAGATTTCAGGAGGTAGATTCGAATCCCCTTTAAAGCACATGAAAAGCGGCAAAACGTTGACAATGATGCCCTTGGCCAAAAAGGGCGTATGCGTTTTTTCCTGAATATATTCAGGAAAAAACGCATACGCCCTTTTTGGCCAACCAAGCAACCTGGAAAGGCAAATCAGCGCTACAAAGAAGTCTCGCTTCCCATCGGTCAAAAGGGCCATGCCGAAAAAAGTGTCAAAACCAGAAATTCAGGACAGGCCATGGAGAAATGGGAGCCTTGCTACACTGATGGGCGGGATGTAAATTGCCAACAGCCACTCTGGAGAAGTGTACGGTGTGTCCTGAAACATCTAAAAAACACAGCTTAGAGAGCATAGGGCACTTCCACGCATGGGGAGATAAAGTGGGAAAATTGAAAATCAGCAAGACACAAGCACCCCAAAGTTTAGGGCTGCTCTGTTGACAAGGACCTCCACTTCATTCCACCTTAAATATCCCAGGAAAGCAAAAAATGGATAAAAAAGTTGTGGTCCTTATGTACAATGGAATATCACTCAGCCATGAAATCAATGTCATAAGGCTAGTAGCAGCATGATGAGTGGATTTAGGTAAGACGATTCTAAGTGAAATAAGTCACACAGAAAAGGACACTTCTCATAAGGTGTCACTTATAGAGGGAATGTAAAAACCGTTACACTTGAACTGAATTACAAAACAGAACAGAGTCACACATGCAGAAAACACACTATGGCTGCTTAACGCGAAAGGTGAGGTGGGGTGATACATAAAACAAGAGTTTCAAATTAGCTCAGATACCGTTCCATAAACCCAATATGTAATAGACAAGACCTACTCCTTGCTCAGAGAACTGGACTCAACACGCCCGATTCACCACACAAGAATATATCTGACTAGTAATAATCTTAAAACCTATGTATTGATATCTCTCTGTTAGAGTGTCAAGTGGGTGTAAAGCGGCATAAACACAGCCGTGAAAAGCAGCTAAACCCCATTATAAAAATAAATTACTTTTAAAAACCCATGAAACAAAGACAGGGAAAGAGAGAGAAATTCTTACACAATTCGTTCAGGGGCTGTGATGCAACCTGGATTGACCATATCTAGACCCACAGCTGGATGAGACATAAGGGTGGACACTCTTGGGGCTGAGAGGTTTGGTGAGGTTGGGTGAGCAAACGCAGACCCTTTAAAGTAATACTGCGTGCTACCCATCGCATGGGTCCCAAATCTCCAGGTTCAAGGGCATCTTCCTACATCGAAAACATGCATGAGAAACCCAGAAGATGGTACACCGTGTGATGGGGAAAGGTTTATAAAACGCACCTCATTTCTCATCTCCTTGTGCTCGGGTTCGCCATCCAGCCACTTTACTAGCAATCTCCCTACTTGGAGCATCAGCACCTTTAACCTCCTGTTCCGTACAGTTTGCAATTTGTCCTGAGGATGAACGGGAAGACGGGAAACCAATGAGAGACTAGCTCTTGGTGTTGGGACAGGCACAGGTCACTCTATTTTCCCATCAGGAAGAAGAATTAACCACAGGCTCAGCCTGCCCCCCGGAACCAGAACAGGGCCTGAAGCCATCCTGCGCTTTTGCGGCCAGCTCCCAAAAAAGCGACTTGTAAAATGGAGCTTCAGGGCACTGCAATTCACAAACCTGCAGAGTTATAAATGATAACTCTCGTCCACAAATATATTGAGGGAAGGCAAAGAAGAGGATTTGAAATCAAGGCAGAATTGCAGGAAACAGATTTCAGGAGGTAGATTCGAATCGCCTTTAAAGCACATGAAAAGCGGCAAAACGTTGACAATGATGCCCTTGGCCAAAAAGGGCGTATGCGTTTTTTCCTGAATATATTCAGGAAAAAACGCATACGCCCTTTTTGGCCAACCAAGCAACCTGGAAAGGCAAATCAGCGCTACAAAGAAGTCTCGCTTCCCATCGGTCAAAAGGGCCATGCCGAAAAAAGTGTCAAAACCAGAAATGCAGGACAGGCCATGGAGAAATGGGAGCCTTGCTACACTGATGGGCGGGATGTAAATTGCCAACAGCCACTCTGGAGAAGTGTACGGTGTGTCCTGAAACATCTAAAAAACACAGCTTAGAGAGCATAGGGCACTTCCACGCATGGGGGGATAAAGTGGGAAAATTGAAAATCAGCAAGACACAAGCACCCCAAAGTTTAGGGCTGCTCTGTTGACAAGGACCTCCACTTCATTCCACCTTAAATATCCCAGGAAAGCGAAAAATGGATAAAAAAGTTGTGGTCCTTATGTACAATGGAATATCACTCAGCCATGAAATCAATGTCATAAGGCTAGTAGCAGCATGATGAGTGGATTTAGGTACGACGATTCTAAGTGAAATAAGTCACACAGAAAAGGACACTTCTCATAAGGTGTCACTTATAGAGGGAATGTAAAAACCGTTACACTTGAACTGAATTACAAAACAGAACAGAGTCACACATGCAGAAAACACACTATGGCTGCTTAACGGGAAAGGTGAGGTGGGGTGATACATAAAACAAGAGTTTCAAATTAGCTCAGATACCGTTCCATAAACCCAATATGTAATAGACAAGACCTACTCCTTGCTCAGAGAACTGGACTAAACACGCCCGATTCACCGCACAAGAATATATCTGACTAGTAATAATCTTAAAACCTATGTATTGATATCTCTCTGTTAGAGTGTCAAGTGGGTGTAAAGCGGCATAAACACAGCCGTGAAAAGCAGCTAAACCCCATTATAAAAATAAATTACTTTTAAAAACCCATGAAACAAAGAGAGGGAAAGAGAGAGAAATTCTTACACAATTCGTTCAGGGGCTGTGATGCAACCTGGATTGACCATATCTAGACCCACAGCTGGATGAGACATAAGGGTGGACACTCTTGGGGCTGAGAGGTTTGGTGAGGTTGGGTGAGCAAACGCAGACCCTTTAAAGTAATACTGCGTGCTACCCATCGCATGGGTCCCAAATCTCCAGGTTCAAGGGCATCTTCCTACATCGAAAACATGCATGAGAAACCCAGAAGATGGTACACCGTGTGATGGGGAAAGGTTTATAAAACGCACCTCATTTCTCATCTCCTTGTGCTCGGGTTCGCCATTCCAGCCACTTTACTAGCAATCTCCCTACTTGGAGCATCAGCACCTTTAACCTCCTGTTCCGTACAGTTTGCAATTTGTCCTGAGGATGAACGGGAAGACGGGAAACCAATGAGAGACTAGCTCTTGGTGTTGGGACAGGCACAGGTCACTCTATTTTCCCATCAGGAAGAAGAATTAACCACAGGCTCAGCCTGCCCCCCGGAACCAGAACAGGGCCTGAAGCCATCCTGCGCTTTTGCGGCCAGCTCCCAAAAAAGCGACTTGTAAAATGGAGCTTCAGGGCACTGCAATTCACAAACCTGCAGAGTTATAAATGATAACTCTCGTCCACAAATATATTGAGGGAAGGCAAAGAAGAGGATTTGAAATCAAGGCAGAATTGCAGGAAACAGATTTCAGGAGGTAGATTCGAATCGCCTTTAAAGCACATGAAAAGCGGCAAAACGTTGACAATGATGCCCTTGGCCAAAAAGGGCGTATGCGTTTTTTCCTGAATATATTCAGGAAAAAACGCATACGCCCTTTTTGGCCAACCAAGCAACCTGGAAAGGCAAATCAGCGCTACAAAGAAGTCTCGCTTCCCATCGGTCAAAAGGGCCATGCCGAAAAAAGTGTCAAAACCAGAAATGCAGGACAGGCCATGGAGAAATGGGAGCCTTGCTACACTGATGGGCGGGATGTAAATTGCCAACAGCCACTCTGGAGAAGTGTACGGTGTGTCCTGAAACATCTAAAAAACACAGCTTAGAGAGCATAGGGCACTTCCACGCATGGGGGGATAAAGTGGGAAAATTGAAAATCAGCAAGACACAAGCACCCCAAAGTTTAGGGCTGCTCTGTTGACAAGGACCTCCACTTCATTCCACCTTAAATATCCCAGGAAAGCGAAAAATGGATAAAAAAGTTGTGGTCCTTATGTACAATGGAATATCACTCAGCCATGAAATCAATGTCATAAGGCTAGTAGCAGCATGATGAGTGGATTTAGGTAAGACGATTCTAAGTGAAATAAGTCACACAGAAAAGGACACTTCTCATAAGGTGTCACTTATAGAGGGAATGTAAAAACCGTTACACTTGAACTGAATTACAAAACAGAACAGAGTCACACATGCAGAAAACACAGTATGGCTGCTTAACGGGAAAGGTGAGGTGGGGTGATACATAAAACAAGAGTTTCAAATTAACTCAGATACCGTTCCATAAACCCAATATGTAATAGACAGGACCTACTCCTTGCTCAGAGAACTGGACTAAACACGCCCGATTCACCGCACAAGAATATATCTGACTAGTAATAATCTTAAAACCTATGTATTGATATCTCTCTGTTAGAGTGTCAAGTGGGTGTAAAGCGGCATAAACACAGCCGTGAAAAGCAGCTAAACCCCATTATAAAAATAAATTACTTTTAAAAACCCATGAAACAAAGAGAGGGAAAGAGAGAGAAATTCTTACACAATTCGTTCATGGGCTGTGATGCAACCTGGATTGACCATATCTAGACCCACAGCTGGATGAGACATAAGGGTGGACACTCTTGGGGCTGAGAGGTTTGGTGAGGTTGGGTGAGCAAACGCAGACCCTTTAAAGTAATACTGCGTGCTACCCATCGCATGGGTCCCAAATCTCCAGGTTCAAGGGCATCTTCCTACATCGAAAACATGCATGAGAAACCCAGAAGATGGTACACCGTGTGATGGGGAAAGGTTTATAAAACGCACCTCATTTCTCATCTCCTTGTGCTCGGGTTCGCCATTCCAGCCACTTTACTAGCAATCTCCCTACTTGGAGCATCAGCACCTTTAACCTCCTGTTCCGTACAGTTTGCAATTTGTCCTGAGGATGAACGGGAAGACGGGAAACCAATGAGAGACTAGCTCTTGGTGTTGGGACAGGCACAGGTCACTCTATTTTCCCATCAGGAAGAAGAATTAACCACAGGCTCAGCCTGCCCCCCGGAACCAGAACAGGGCCTGAAGCCATCCTGCGCTTTTGCGGCCAGCTCCCAAAAAAGCGACTTGTAAAATGGAGCTTCAGGGCACTGCAATTCACAAACCTGCAGAGTTATAAATGATAACTCTCGTCCACAAATATATTGAGGGAAGGCAAAGAAGAGGATTTGAAATCAAGGCAGAATTGCAGGAAACAGATTTCAGGAGGTAGATTCGAATCGCCTTTAAAGCACATGAAAAGCGGCAAAACGTTGACAATGATGCCCTTGGCCAAAAAGGGCGTATGCGTTTTTTCCTGAATATATTCAGGAAAAAACGCATACGCCCTTTTTGGCCAACCAAGCAACCTGGAAAGGCAAATCAGCGCTACAAAGAAGTCTCGCTTCCCATCGGTCAAAAGGGCCATGCCGAAAAAAGTGTCAAAACCAGAAATGCAGGACAGGCCATGGAGAAATGGGAGCCTTGCTACACTGATGGGCGGGATGTAAATTGCCAACAGCCACTCTGGAGAAGTGTACGGTGTGTCCTGAAACATCTAAAAAACACAGCTTAGAGAGCATAGGGCACTTCCACGCATGGGGAGATAAAGTGGGAAAATTGAAAATCAGCAAGACACAAGCACCCCAAAGTTTAGGGCTGCTCTGTTGACAAGGACCTCCACTTCATTCCACCTTAAATATCCCAGGAAAGCGAAAAATGGATAAAAAAGTTGTGGTCCTTATGTACAATGGAATATCACTCAGCCATGAAATCAATGTCATAAGGCTAGTAGCAGCATGATGAGTGGATTTAGGTAAGACGATTCTAAGTGAAATAAGTCACACAGAAAAGGACACTTCTCATAAGATGTCACTTATAGAGGGAATGTAAAAACCGTTACACTTGAACTGAATTACAAAACAGAACAGAGTCACACATGCAGAAAACACAGTATGGCTGCTTAACGGGAAAGGTGAGGTGGGGTGATACATAAAACAAGAGTTTCAAATTAACTCAGATACCGTTCCATAAACCCAATATGTAATAGACAGGACCTACTCCTTGCTCAGAGAACTGGACTCAACACGCCCGATTCACCGCACAAGAATATATCTGACTAGTAATAATCTTAAAACCTATGTATTGATATCTCTCTGTTAGAGTGTCAAGTGGGTGTAAAGCGGCATAAACACAGCCGTGAAAAGCAGCTAAACCCCATTATAAAAATAAATTACTTTTAAAAACCCATGAAACAAAGAGAGGGAAAGAGAGAGAAATTCTTACACAATTCGTTCAGGGGCTGTGATGCAACCTGGATTGACCATATCTAGACCCACAGCTGGATGAGACATAAGGGTGGACACTCTTGGGGCTGAGAGGTTTGGTGAGGTTGGGTGAGCAAACGCAGACCCTTTAAAGTAATACTGCGTGCTACCCATCGCATGGGTCCCAAATCTCCAGGTTCAAGGGCATCTTCCTACATCGAAAACATGCATGAGAAACCCAGAAGATGGTACACCGTGTGATGGGGAAAGGTTTCTAAAACGCACCTCATTTCTCATCTCCTTGTGCTCGGGTTCGCCATTCCAGCCACTTTACTAGCAATCTCCCTACTTGGAGCATCAGCACCTTTAACCTCCTGTTCCGTACAGGTTGCAATTTGTCCTGAGGATGAACGGGAAGACGGGAAACCAATGAGAGACTAGCTCTTGGTGTTGGGACAGGCACAGGTCACTCTATTTTCCCATCAGGAAGAAGAATTAACCACAGGCTCAGCCTGCCCCCCGGAACCAGAACAGGGCCTGAAGCCATCCTGCGCTTTTGCGGCCAGCTCCCAAAAATCGACTTGTAAAATGGAGCTTCAGGGCACTGCAATTCACAAACCTGCAGAGTTATAAATGATAACTCTCGTCCACAAATATATTGAGGGAAGGCAAAGAAGAGGATTTGAAATCAAGGCAGAATTGCAGGAAACAGATTTCAGGAGGTAGATTCGAATCGCCTTTAAAGCACATGAAAAGCGGCAAAACGTTGACAATGATGCCCTTGGCCAAAAAGGGCGTATGCGTTTTTTCCTGAATATATTCAGGAAAAAACGCATACGCCCTTTTTGGCCAACCAAGCAACCTGGAAAGGCAAATCAGCGCTACAAAGAAGTCTCGCTTCCCATCGGTCAAAAGGGCCATGCCGAAAAAAGTGTCAAAACCAGAAATGCAGGACAGGCCATGGAGAAATGGGAGCCTTGCTACACTGATGGGCGGGATGTAAATTGCCAACAGCCACTCTGGAGAAGTGTACGGTGTGTCCTGAAACATCTAAAAAACACAGCTTAGAGAGCATAGGGCACTTCCACGCATGGGGAGATAAAGTGGGAAAATTGAAAATCAGCAAGACACAAGCACCCCAAAGTTTAGGGCTGCTCTGTTGACAAGGACCTCCACTTCATTCCACCTTAAATATCCCAGGAAAGCGAAAAATGGATAAAAAAGTTGTGGTCCTTATGTACAATGGAATATCACTCAGCCATGAAATCAATGTCATAAGGCTAGTAGCAGCATGATGAGTGGATTTAGGTAAGACGATTCTAAGTGAAATAAGTCACACAGAAAAGGACACTTCTCATAAGATGTCACTTATAGAGGGAATGTAAAAACCGTTACACTTGAACTGAATTACAAAACAGAACAGAGTCACACATGCAGAAAACACAGTATGGCTGCTTAACGGGAAAGGTGAGGTGGGGTGATACATAAAACAAGAGTTTCAAATTAACTCAGATACCGTTCCATAAACCCAATATGTAATAGACAGGACCTACTCCTTGCTCAGAGAACTGGACTCAACACGCCCGATTCACCGCACAAGAATATATCTGACTAGTAATAATCTTAAAACCTATGTATTGATATCTCTCTGTTAGAGTGTCAAGTGGGTGTAAAGCGGCATCAACACAGCCGTGAAAAGCAGCTAAACCCCATTATAAAAATAAATTACTTTTAAAAACCCATGAAACAAAGACAGGGAAAGAGAGAGAAATTCTTACACAATTCGTTCAGGGGCTGTGATGCAACCTGGATTGACCATATCTAGACCCACAGCTGGATGAGACATAAGGGTGGACACTCTTGGGGCTGAGAGGTTTGGTGAGGTTGGGTGAGCAAACGCAGACCCTTTAAAGTAATACTGCGTGCTACCCATCGCATGGGTCCCAAATCTCCAGGTTCAAGGGCATCTTCCTACATCGAAAACATGCATGAGAAACCCAGAAGATGGTACACCGTGTGATGGGGAAAGGTTTCTAAAACGCACCTCATTTCTCATCTCCTTGTGCTCGGGTTCGCCATTCCAGCCACTTTACTAGCAATCTCCCTACTTGGAGCATCAGCACCTTTAACCTCCTGTTCCGTACAGGTTGCAATTTGTCCTGAGGATGAACGGGAAGACGGGAAACCAATGAGAGACTAGCTCTTGGTGTTGGGACAGGCACAGGTCACTCTATTTTCCCATCAGGAAGAAGAATTAACCACAGGCTCAGCCTGCCCCCCGGAACCAGAACAGGGCCTGAAGCCATCCTGCGCTTTTGCGGCCAGCTCCCAAAAATCGACTTGTAAAATGGAGCTTCAGGGCACTGCAATTCACAAACCTGCAGAGTTATAAATGATAACTCTCGTCCACAAATATATTGAGGGAAGGCAAAGAAGAGGATTTGAAATCAAGGCAGAATTGCAGGAAACAGATTTCAGGAGGTAGATTCGAATCGCCTTTAAAGCACATGAAAAGCGGCAAAACGTTGACAATGATGCCCTTGGCCAAAAAGGGCGTATGCGTTTTTTCCTGAATATATTCAGGAAAAAACGCATACGCCCTTTTTGGCCAACCAAGCAACCTGGAAAGGCAAATCAGCGCTACAAAGAAGTCTCGCTTCCCATCGGTCAAAAGGGCCATGCCGAAAAAAGTGTCAAAACCAGAAATGCAGGACAGGCCATGGAGAAATGGGAGCCTTGCTACACTGATGGGCGGGATGTAAATTGCCAACAGCCACTCTGGAGAAGTGTACGGTGTGTCCTGAAACATCTAAAAAACACAGCTTAGAGAGCATAGGGCACTTCCACGCATGGGGAGATAAAGTGGGAAAATTGAAAATCAGCAAGACACAAGCACCCCAAAGTTTAGGGCTGCTCTGTTGACAAGGACCTCCACTTCATTCCACCTTAAATATCCCAGGAAAGCGAAAAATGGATCAAAAAGTTGTGGTCCTTATGTACAATGGAATATCACTCAGCCATGAAATCAATGTCATAAGGCTAGTAGCAGCATGATGAGTGGATTTAGGTAAGACGATTCTAAGTGAAATAAGTCACACAGAAAAGGACACTTCTCATAAGGTGTCACTTATAGAGGGAATGTAAAAACCGTTACACTTGAACTGAATTACAAAACAGAACAGAGTCACACATGCAGAAAACACACTATGGCTGCTTAACGCGAAAGGTGAGGTGGGGTGATACATAAAACAAGAGTTTCAAATTAGCTCAGATACCGTTCCATAAACCCAATATGTAATAGACAAGACCTACTCCTTGCTCAGAGAACTGGACTCAACACGCCCGATTCACCGCACAAGAATATATCTGACTAGTAATAATCTTAAAACCTATGTATTGATATCTCTCTGTTAGAGTGTCAAGTGGGTGTAAAGCGGCATAAACACAGCCGTGAAAAGCAGCTAAACCCCATTATAAAAATAAATTACTTTTAAAAACCCATGAAACAAAGACAGGGAAAGAGAGAGAAATTCTTACACAATTCGTTCAGGGGCTGTGATGCAACCTGGATTGACCATATCTAGACCCACAGCTGGATGAGACATAAGGGTGGACACTCTTGGGGCTGAGAGGTTTGGTGAGGTTGGGTGAGCAAACGCAGACACTTTAAAGTAATACTGCGTGCTACCCATCGCATGGGTCCCAAATCTCCAGGTTCAAGGGCATCTTCCTACATCGAAAACATGCATGAGAAACCCAGAAGATGGTACACCGTGTGATGGGGAAAGGTTTCTAAAACGCACCTCATTTCTCATCTCCTTGTGCTCGGGTTCGCCATTCCAGCCACTTTACTAGCAATCTCCCTACTTGGAGCATCAGCACCTTTAACCTCCTGTTCCGTACAGGTTGCAATTTGTCCTGAGGATGAACGGGAAGACGGGAAACCAATGAGAGACTAGCTCTTGGTGTTGGGACAGGCACAGGTCACTCTATTTTCCCATCAGGAAGAAGAATTAACCACAGGCTCAGCCTGCCCCCCGGAACCAGAACAGGGCCTGAAGCCATCCTGCGCTTTTGCGGCCAGCTCCCAAAAAAGCGACTTGTAAAATGGAGCTTCAGGGCACTGCAATTCACAAACCTGCAGAGTTATAAATGATAACTCTCGTCCACAAATATATTGAGGGAAGGCAAAGAAGAGGATTTGAAATCAAGGCAGAATTGCAGGAAACAGATTTCAGGAGGTAGATTCGAATCGCCTTTAAAGCACATGAAAAGCGGCAAAACGTTGACAATGATGCCCTTGGCCAAAAAGGGCGTATGCGTTTTTTCCTGAATATATTCAGGAAAAAACGCATACGCCCTTTTTGGCCAACCAAGCAACCTGGAAAGGCAAATCAGCGCTACAAAGAAGTCTCGCTTCCCATCGGTCAAAAGGGCCATGCCGAAAAAAGTGTCAAAACCAGAAATGCAGGACAGGCCATGGAGAAATGGGAGCCTTGCTACACTGATGGGCGGGATGTAAATTGCCAACAGCCACTCTGGAGAAGTGTACGGTGTGTCCTGAAACATCTAAAAAACACAGCTTAGAGAGCATAGGGCACTTCCACGCATGGGGAGATAAAGTGGGAAAATTGAAAATCAGCAAGACACAAGCACCCCAAAGTTTAGGGCTGCTCTGTTGACAAGGACCTCCACTTCATTCCACCTTAAATATCCCAGGAAAGCGAAAAATGGATAAAAAAGTTGTGGTCCTTATGTACAATGGAATATCACTCAGCCATGAAATCAATGTCATAAGGCTAGTAGCAGCATGATGAGTGGATTTAGGTAAGACGATTCTAAGTGAAATAAGTCACACAGAAAAGGACACTTCTCATAAGGTGTCACTTATAGAGGGAATGTAAAAACCGTTACACTTGAACTGAATTACAAAACAGAACAGAGTCACACATGCAGAAAACACACTATGGCTGCTTAACGCGAAAGGTGAGGTGGGGTGATACATAAAACAAGAGTTTCAAATTAGCTCAGATACCGTTCCATAAACCCAATATGTAATAGACAAGACCTACTCCTTGCTCAGAGAACTGGACTCAACACGCCCGATTCACCGCACAAGAATATATCTGACTAGTAATAATCTTAAAACCTATGTATTGATATCTCTCTGTTAGAGTGTCAAGTGGGTGTAAAGCGGCATAAACACAGCCGTGAAAAGCAGCTAAACCCCATTATAAAAATAAATTACTTTTAAAAACCCATGAAACAAAGACAGGGAAAGAGAGAGAAATTCTTACACAATTCGTTCAGGGGCTGTGATGCAACCTGGATTGACCATATCTAGACCCACAGCTGGATGAGACATAAGGGTGGACACTCTTGGGGCTGAGAGGTTTGGTGAGGTTGGGTGAGCAAACGCAGACCCTTTAAAGTAATACTGCGTGCTACCCATCGCATGGGTCCCAAATCTCCAGGTTCAAGGGCATCTTCCTACATCGAAAACATGCATGAGAAACCCAGAAGATGGTACACAGTGTGATGGGGAAAGGTTTCTAAAACGCACCTCATTTCTCATCTCCTTGTGCTCGGGTTCGCCATTCCAGCCACTTTACTAGCAATCTCCCTACTTGGAGCATCAGCACCTTTAACCTCCTGTTCCGTACAGGTTGCAATTTGTCCTGAGGATGAACGGGAAGACGGGGAACCAATGAGAGACTAGCTCTTGGTGTTGGGACAGGCACAGGTCACTCTATTTTCCCATCAGGAAGAAGAATTAACCACAGGCTCAGCCTGCCCCCCAGAACCAGAACAGGGCCTGAAGCCATCCTGCGCTTTTGCGGCCAGCTCCCAAAAAAGCGACTTGTAAAATGGAGCTTCAGGACACTGCAATTCACAAACCTGCAGAGTTATAAATGATAACTCTCGTCCACAAATATATTGAGGGAAGACAAAGAAGAGGATTTGAAATCAAGGCAGAATTGCAGGAAACAGATTTCAGGAGGTAGATTCGAATCGCCTTTAAAGCACATGAAAAGCGGCAAAACGATGACAATGATGCCCTTGGCCAAAAAGGGCGTATGCGTTTTTTCCTGAATATATTCAGGAAAAAACGCATACGCCCTTTTTGGCCAACCAAGCAACCTGGAAAGGCAAATCAGGGCTACAAAGAAGTCTCGCTTCCCATCGGTCAAAAGGGCCATGCTGAAAAAAGTCTCAAAACCAGAAATGCAGGACAGGCCATGGAGAAATGGGAGCCTTGCTACACTGATGGGCGGGATGTAAATTGCCAACAGCCACTCAGGAGAAGGGTACGGTGTGTCCTGAAACATCTAAAAAACACAGCTTAGAGAGCATAGGGCACTTCCACGCATGGGGGCATAAAGTGGGAAAATTGAAAATCAGCAAGACACAAGCACCCCAAAGTTTAGGGCTGCTCTGTTGACAAGGAACTCCACTTCATTCCACCTTAAATATCCCAGGAAAGCGAAAAAGGGATAAAAAAGTTGTGGTCCTTATGTACAATGGAATATCACTCAGCCATGAAATCAATGTCATAAGGCTAGTAGCAGCATGATGAGTCGATTTAGGTAAGACGATTCTAAGTGAAATAACTCACACAGAAAAGGACACTTCTCATAAGGTGTCACTTATAGAGGGAATGTAAAAACCGTTACACTTGAACTGAATTACAAAACAGAACAGAGTCACACATGCAGAAAACACACTATGGCTGCTTAACGGGAAAGGTGAGGTGGGGTGATACATAAAACAAGAGTTTCAAATTAGCTCAGATTCCGTTCCATAAACCCAATATGTAATAGACAAGACCTACTCCTTGCTCAGAGAACTGGACTCAACACGCCCGATTCACCGCACAAGAATATATCTGACTAGTAATAATCTTAAAACCTATGTATTGATATCTCTCTGTTAGAGTGTCAAGTGGGTGTAAAGCGGCATAAACACAGCCGTGAAAAGCAGCTAAACCCCATTATAAAAATAAATTACTTTTAAAAACCCATGAAACAAAGACAGGGAAAGAGAGAGAAATTCTTACACAATTCGTTCAGGGGCTGTGATGCAACCTGGATTGACCATATCTAGACCCACAGCTGGATGAGACATAAGGGTGGACACTCTTGGGGCTGAGAGGTTTGGTGAGGTTGGGTGAGCAAACGCAGACCCTTTAAAGTAATACTGCGTGCTACCCATCGCATGGGTCCCAAATCTCCAGGTTCAAGGGCATCTTCCTACATCGAAAACATGCATGAGAAACCCAGAAGATGGTACACCGTGTGATGGGGAAAGGTTTCTAAAACGCACCTCATTTCTCATCTCCTTGTGCTCGGGTTCGCCATTCCAGCCACTTTACTAGCAATCTCCCTACTTGGAGCCTCAGCACCTTTAACCTCCTGTTCCGTACAGGTTGCAATTTGTCCTGAGGATGAACGGGAAGACGGGGAACCAATGAGAGACTAGCTCTTGGTGTTGGGACAGGCACAGGTCACTCTATTTTCCCATCAGGAAGAAGAATTAAGCACAGGCTCAGCCTGCCCCCCGGAACCAGAACAGGGCCTGAAGCCATCCTGCACTTTTGCGGCCAGCTCCCAAAAAAGCGACTTGTAAATTGGAGCTTCAGGTCACTGCAATTCACAAAAATGCAGAGTTATAAATGATAACTCTCGTCCACAAATATATTGAGGGAAGGCAAAGAAGAGGATTTGAAATCAAGGCAGAATTGCAGGAAACAGATTTCAGGAGGTAGATTCGAATCGCCTTTAAAGCACATGAAAAGCGGCAAAACGTTGACAATGATGCCCTTGGCCAAAAAGGGCGCATGCGTTTTTTCCTGAATATATTCAGGAAAAAACGCATGCGCCCTTTTTGGCCAACCAAGCAACCTGGAAAGGCAAATCCGCGCTACAAAGAAGTCTCGCTTCCCATCGGTCGAAAGGGCCATGCTGAAAAAAGTGTCAAAACCAGAAATGCAGGACAGGCCATGGAGAAATGGGAACCTTGCTACACTGGTGGGCGGGATGTAAATTGCCAACAGCCACTCTGGAGAAGTGTACGGTGTGTCCTGAAACATCTAAAAAACACAGCTTAGAGAGCATAGGGCACTTCCACGCATGGGGGGATAAAGTGGGAAAATTGAAAATCAGCAAGACACAGGCACCCCAAAGTTTAGGGCTGCTCTGTTGACAAGGACCTCCACTTCATTCCACCTTAAATATCCCAGGAAAGCGAAAAATGGATAAAAAAGTTGTGGTCCTTATGTACAATGGAATATCACTCAGCCATGAAATCAATGTCATAAGGCTAGTAGCAGCATGATGAGTGGATTTAGGTAAGACGATTCTAAGTGAAATAAGTCACACAGAAAAGGACACTTCTCATAACGTGTCACTTATAGAGGGAATGTAAAAACCGTTACACTTGAACTGAATTACAAAACAGAACAGAGTCACACATGCAGAAAACACACTATGGCTGCTTAACGCGAAAGGTGAGGTGGGGTGATACATAAAACAAGAGTTTCAAATTAGCTCAGATACCGTTCCATAAACCCAATATGTAATAGACAAGACCTACTCCTTGCTCAGAGAACTGGACTCAACACGCCCGATTCACCGCACAAGAATATATCTGACTAGTAATAATCTTAAAACCTATGTATTGATATCTCTCTGTTAGAGTGTCAAGTGGGTGTAAAGCGGCATCAACACAGGAGTGAAAAGCAGCTAAACCCCATTATAAAAATAAATTACTTTTAAAAACCCATGAAACAAAGACAGGGAAAGAGAGAGAAATTCTTACACAATTCGTTCAGGGGCTGTGATGCAACCTGGATTGACCATATCTAGACCCACAGCTGGATGAGACATAAGGGTGGACACTCTTGGGGCTGAGAGGTTTGGTGAGGTTGGGTGAGCAAACGCAGACCCTTTAAAGTAATACTGCGTGCTACCCATCGCATGGGTCCCAAATCTCCAGGTTCAAGGGCATCTTCCTACATCGAAAACATGCATGAGAAACCCAGAAGATGGTACACCGTGTGATGGGGAAAGGTTTCTAAAACGCACCTCATTTCTCATCTCCTTGTGCTCGGGTTCGCCATTCCAGCCACTTTACTAGCAATCTCCCTACTTGGAGCATCAGCACCTTTAACCTCCTGTTCCGTACAGGTTGCAATTTGTCCTGAGGATGAACGGGAAGACGGGAAACCAATGAGAGACTAGCTCTTGGTGTTGGGACAGGCACAGGTCACTCTATTTTCCCATCAGGAAGAAGAATTAACCACAGGCTCAGCCTGCCCCCCGGAACCAGAACAGGGCCTGAAGCCATCCTGCGCTTTTGCGGCCAGCTCCCAAAAAAGCGACTTGTAAAATGGAGCTTCAGGGCACTGCAATTCACAAACCTGCAGAGTTATAAATGATAACTCTCGTCCACAAATATATTGAGGGAAGGCAAAGAAGAGGATTTGAAATCAAGGCAGAATTGCAGGAAACAGATTTCAGGAGGTAGATTCAAATCGCCTTTAAAGCACATGAAAAGCGGCAAAACGTTGACAATGATGCCCTTGGCCAAAAAGGGCGTATGCGTTTTTTCCTGAATATATTCAGGAAAAAACGCATACGCCCTTTTTGGCCAACCAAGCAACCTGGAAAGGCAAATCAGCGCTACAAAGAAGTCTCGCTTCCCATCGGTCAAAAGGGCCATGCCGAAAAAAGTGTCAAAACCAGAAATGCAGGACAGGCCATGGAGAAATGGGAGCCTTGCTACACTGATGGGCGGGATGTAAATTGCCAACAGCCACTCTGGAGAAGTGTACGGTGTGTCCTGAAACATCTAAAAAACACAGCTTAGAGAGCATAGGGCACTTCCACGCATGGGGGGATAAAGTGGGAAAATTGAAAATCAGCAAGACACAAGCACCCCAAAGTTTAGGGCTGCTCTGTTGACAAGGACCTCCACTTCATTCCACCTTAAATATCCCAGGAAAGCGAAAAATGGATAAAAAAGTTATGGTCCTTATGTACAATGGAATATCACTCAGCCATGAAATCAATGTCATAAGGCTAGTAGCAGCATGATGAGTGGATTTAGGTACGACGATTCTAAGTGAAATAAGTCACACAGAAAAGGACACTTCTCATAAGGTGTCACTTATAGAGGGAATGTAAAAACCGTTACACTTGAACTGAATTACAAAACAGAACAGAGTCACACATGCAGAAAACACACTATGGCTGCTTAACGGGAAAGGTGAGGTGGGGTGATACATAAAAGAAGAGTTTCAAATTAGCTCAGATACCGTTCCATAAACCCAATATGTAATAGACAAGACCTACTCCTTGGTCAGAGAACTGGACTCAACACGCCCGATTCACCGCACAAGAATATATCTGACTAGTAATAATCTAAAAACCTATGTATTGATATCTCTCTGTTAGTGTGTCAAGTGGGTGTAAAGCGGCATAAACACAGCCGTGAAAAGCAGCTAAACCCCATTATAAAACTAAATTACTTTTAAAAACCCATGAAACAAAGACAGGGAAAGAGAGAGAAATTCTTACACAATTCGTTCAGGGGCTGTGATGCAACCTGGATTGACCATATCTAGACCCACAGCTGGATGAGACATAAGGGTGGACACTCTTGGGGCTGAGAGGTTTGGTGAGGTTGGGTGAGCAAACGCAGACCCTTTAAAGTAATACTGCGTGCTACCCATCGCATGGGTCCCAAATCTCCAGGTTCAAGGGCATCTTCCTACATCGAAAACATGCATGAGAAACCCAGAAGATGGTACACCGTGTGATGGGGAAAGGTTTCTAAAACGCACCTCATTTCTCATCTCCTTGTGCTCGGGTTCGCCATTCCTGCCACTTTACTAGCAATCTCCCTACTTGGAGCCTCAGCACCTTTAACCTCCTGTTCCGTACAGGTTGCAATTTGTCCTGAGGATGAACGGGAAGACGGGGAACCAATGAGAGACTAGCTCTTGGTGTTGGGACAGGCACAGGTCACTCTATTTTCCCATTAGGAAGAAGAATTAACCACAGGCTCAGCCTGCCCCCCGGAACCAGAACAGGGCCTGAAGCCATCCTGCGCTTTTGCGGCCAGCTCCCCAAAAAGCGACTTGTAAAATGGAGCTTCAGGGCACTGCAATTCACAAACCTGCAGAGTTATAAATGATAACTCTCGTCCACAAATATATTGAGGGAAGGCAAAGAAGAGGATTTGAAATCAAGGCAGAATTGCAGGAAACAGATTTCAGGAGGTAGATTCGAATCGCCTTTAAAGCACATGAAAAGCGGAAAAACGTTGACAATGATGCCCTTGGCCAAAAAGGGCGTATGCGTTTTTTCCTGAATATATTCAGGAAAAAACGCATACGCCCTTTTTGGCCAACCAAGCAACCTGGAAAGGCAAATCAGCGCTACAAAGAAGTCTCGCTTCCCATCGGTCAAAAGGGCCATGCTGAAAAAAGTGTCAAAACCAGAAATGCAGAACAGGCCATGGAGAAATGGGAGCCTTGCTACACTGATGGGCGGGATGTAAATTGCCAACAGCCACTCTGGAGAAGTGTACGGTGTGTCCTGAAACATCTAAAAAACACAGCTTAGAGAGCATAGGGCACTTCCACGCATGGGGGGATAAAGTGGGAAAAATGAAAATCAGCAAGACACAAGCACCCCAAAGTTTAGGGCTGCTCTGTTGACAAGGACCTCCACTTCATTCCACCTTAAATATCCCAGGAAAGCGAAAAAGGGATAAAAAAGTTGTGGTCCTTATGTACAATGGAATATCACTCAGCCATGAAATCAATGTCATAAGGCTAGTAGCAGCATGATGAGTGGATTTAGGTAAGACGATTCTAAGTGAAATAAGTCACACAGAAAAGGACACTTCTCATAAGGTGTCACTTATAGAGGGAATGTAAAAACCGTTACACTTGAACTGAATTACAAAACAGAACAGAGTCACACATGCAGAAAACACAGTATGGCTGCTTAACGGGAAAGGTGAGGTGGGGTGATACATAAAACAAGAGTTTCAAATTAACTCAGATACCGTTCCATAAACCCAATATGTAATAGACAGGACCTACTCCTTGCTCAGAGAACTGGACTCAACACGCCCGATTCACCGCACAAGAATATATCTGACTAGTAATAATCTTAAAACCTATGTATTGATATCTCTCTGTTAGAGTGTCAAGTGGGTGTAAAGCGGCATCAACACAGCCGTGAAAAGCAGCTAAACCCCATTATAAAAATAAATTACTTTTAAAAACCCATGAAACAAAGACAGGGAAAGAGAGAGAAATTCTTACACAATTCGTTCAGGGGCTGTGATGCAACCTGGATTGACCATATCTAGACCCACAGCTGGATGAGACATAAGGGTGGACACTCTTGGGGCTGAGAGGTTTGGTGAGGTTGGGTGAGCAAACGCAGACCCTTTAAAGTAATACTGCGTGCTACCCATCGCATGGGTCCCAAATCTCCAGGTTCAAGGGCATCTTCCTACATCGAAAACATGCATGAGAAACCCAGAAGATGGTACACCGTGTGATGGGGAAAGGTTTCTAAAACGCACCTCATTTCTCATCTCCTTGTGCTCGGGTTCGCCATTCCAGCCACTTTACTAGCAATCTCCCTACTTGGAGCATCAGCACCTTTAACCTCCTGTTCCGTACAGGTTGCAATTTGTCCTGAGGATGAACGGGAAGACGGGAAACCAATGAGAGACTAGCTCTTGGTGTTGGGACAGGCACAGGTCACTCTATTTTCCCATCAGGAAGAAGAATTAACCACAGGCTCAGCCTGCCCCCCGGAACCAGAACAGGGCCTGAAGCCATCCTGCGCTTTTGCGGCCAGCTCCCAAAAATCGACTTGTAAAATGGAGCTTCAGGGCACTGCAATTCACAAACCTGCAGAGTTATAAATGATAACTCTCGTCCACAAATATATTGAGGGAAGGCAAAGAAGAGGATTTGAAATCAAGGCAGAATTGCAGGAAACAGATTTCAGGAGGTAGATTCGAATCGCCTTTAAAGCACATGAAAAGCGGTAAAACGTTGACAATGATGCCCTTGGCCAAAAAGGGCGTATGCGTTTTTTCCTGAATATATTCAGGAAAAAACGCATACGCCCTTTTTGGCCAACCAAGCAACCTGGAAAGGTAAATCAGCGCTACAAAGAAGTCTCGCTTCCCATCGGTCAAAAGGGCCATGCCGAAAAAAGTGTCAAAACCAGAAATGCAGGACAGGCCATGGAGAAATGGGAGCCTTGCTACACTGATGGGCGGGATGTAAATTGACAACAGCCACTCTGGAGAAGTGTACGGTGTGTCCTGAAACATCTAAAAAACACAGCTTAGAGAGCATAGGGCACTTCCACGCATGGGGAGATAAAGTGGGAAAATTGAAAATCAGCAAGACACAAGCACCCCAAAGTTTAGGGCTGCTCTGTTGACAAGGACCTCCACTTCATTCCACCTTAAATATCCCAGGAAAGCGAAAAATGGATAAAAAAGTTGTGGTCCTTATGTACAATGGAATATCACTCAGCCATGAAATCAATGTCATAAGGCTAGTAGCAGCATGATGAGTGGATTTAGGTAAGACGATTCTAAGTGAAATAAGTCACACAGAAAAGGACACTTCTCATAAGGTGTCACTTATAGAGGGAATGTAAAAACCGTTACACTTGAACTGAATTACAAAACAGAACAGAGTCACACATGCAGAAAACACACTATGGCTGCTTAACGCGAAAGGTGAGGTGGGGTGATACATAAAACAAGAGTTTCAAATTAACTCAGATACCGTTCCATAAACCCAATATGTAATAGACAAGACCTACTCCTTGCTCAGAGAACTGGACTCAACACGCCCGATTCACCGCACAAGAATATATCTGACTAGTAATAATCTTAAAACCTATGTATTGATATCTCTCTGTTAGAGTGTCAAGTGGGTGTAAAGCGGCATAAACACAGCCGTGAAAAGCAGCTAAACCCCATTATAAAAATAAATTACTTTTAAAAACCCATGAAACAAAGACAGGGAAAGAGAGAGAAATTCTTACACAATTCGTTCAGGGGCTGTGATGCAACCTGGATTGACCATATCTAGACCCACAGCTGGATGAGACATAAGGGTGGACACTCTTGGGGCTGAGAGGTTTGGTGAGGTTGGGTGAGCAAACGCAGACCCTTTAAAGTAATACTGCGTGCTACCCATCGCATGGGTCCCAAATCTCCAGGTTCAAGGGCATCTTCCTACATCGAAAACATGCATGAGAAACCCAGAAGATGGTACACCGTGTGATGGGGAAAGGTTTCTAAAACGCACCTCATTTCTCATCTCCTTGTGCTCGGGTTCGCCATTCCAGCCACTTTACTAGCAATCTCCCTACTTGGAGCATCAGCACCTTTAACCTCCTGTTCCGTACAGTTTGCAATTTGTCCTGAGGATGAACGGGAAGACGGGAAACCAATGAGAGACTAGCTCTTGGTGTTGGGACAGGCACAGGTCACTCTATTTTCCCATCAGGAAGAAGAATTAACCACAGGCTCAGCCTGCCCCCCGGAACCAGAACAGGGCCTGAAGCCATCCTGCGCTTTTGCGGCCACCTCCCAAAAAAGCGACTTGTAAAATGGAGCTTCAGGGCACTGCAATTCACAAACCTGCAGGGTTATAAATGATAACTCTCGTCCACAAATATATTGAGGGAAGGCAAAGAAGAGGATTTGAAATCAAGGCAGAATTGCAGGAAACAGATTTCAGGAGGTAGATTCGAATCGCCTTTAAAGCACATGAAAAGCGGCAAAACGTTGACAATGATGCCCTTGGCCAAAAAGGGCGTATGCGTTTTTTCCTGAATATATTCAGGAAAAAACGCATACGCCCTTTTTGGCCAACCAAGCAACCTGGAAAGGCAAATCAGCGCTACAAAGAAGTCTCGCTTCCCATCGGTCAAAAGGGCCATGCTGAAAAAAGTGTCAAAACCAGAAATGCAGAACAGGCCATGGAGAAATGGGAGCCTTGCTACACTGATGGGCGGGATGTAAATTGCCAACAGCCACTCTGGAGAAGTGTACGGTGTGTCCTGAAACATCTAAAAAACACAGCTTAGAGAGCATAGGGCACTTCCACGCATGGGGGGATAAAGTGGGAAAAATGAAAATCAGCAAGACACAAGCACCCCAAAGTTTAGGGCTGCTCTGTTGACAAGGACCTCCACTTCATTCCACCTTAAATATCCCAGGAAAGCGAAAAAGGGATAAAAAAGTTGTGGTCCTTATGTACAATGGAATATCACTCAGCCATGAAATCAATGTCATAAGGCTAGTAGCAGCATGATGAGTGGATTTAGGTAAGACGATTCTAAGTGAAATAAGTCACACAGAAAAGGACACTTCTCATAAGGTGTCACTTATAGAGGGAATGTAAAAACCGTTACACTTGAACTGAATTACAAAACAGAACAGAGTCACACATGCAGAAAACACAGTATGGCTGCTTAACGGGAAAGGTGAGGTGGGGTGATACATAAAACAAGAGTTTCAAATTAACTCAGATACCGTTCCATAAACCCAATATGTAATAGACAGGACCTACTCCTTGCTCAGAGAACTGGACTCAACACGCCCGATTCACCGCACAAGAATATATCTGACTAGTAATAATCTTAAAACCTATGTATTGATATCTCTCTGTTAGAGTGTCAAGTGGGTGTAAAGCGGCATCAACACAGCCGTGAAAAGCAGCTAAACCCCATTATAAAAATAAATTACTTTTAAAAACCCATGAAACAAAGACAGGGAAAGAGAGAGAAATTCTTACACAATTCGTTCAGGGGCTGTGATGCAACCTGGATTGACCATATCTAGACCCACAGCTGGATGAGACATAAGGGTGGACACTCTTGGGGCTGAGAGGTTTGGTGAGGTTGGGTGAGCAAACGCAGACCCTTTAAAGTAATACTGCGTGCTACCCATCGCATGGGTCCCAAATCTCCAGGTTCAAGGGCATCTTCCTACATCGAAAACATGCATGAGAAACCCAGAAGATGGTACACCGTGTGATGGGGAAAGGTTTCTAAAACGCACCTCATTTCTCATCTCCTTGTGCTCGGGTTCGCCATTCCAGCCACTTTACTAGCAATCTCCCTACTTGGAGCATCAGCACCTTTAACCTCCTGTTCCGTACAGGTTGCAATTTGTCCTGAGGATGAACGGGAAGACGGGAAACCAATGAGAGACTAGCTCTTGGTGTTGGGACAGGCACAGGTCACTCTATTTTCCCATCAGGAAGAAGAATTAACCACAGGCTCAGCCTGCCCCCCGGAACCAGAACAGGGCCTGAAGCCATCCTGCGCTTTTGCGGCCAGCTCCCAAAAATCGACTTGTAAAATGGAGCTTCAGGGCACTGCAATTCACAAACCTGCAGAGTTATAAATGATAACTCTCGTCCACAAATATATTGAGGGAAGGCAAAGAAGAGGATTTGAAATCAAGGCAGAATTGCAGGAAACAGATTTCAGGAGGTAGATTCGAATCGCCTTTAAAGCACATGAAAAGCGGTAAAACGTTGACAATGATGCCCTTGGCCAAAAAGGGCGTATGCGTTTTTTCCTGAATATATTCAGGAAAAAACGCATACGCCCTTTTTGGCCAACCAAGCAACCTGGAAAGGTAAATCAGCGCTACAAAGAAGTCTCGCTTCCCATCGGTCAAAAGGGCCATGCCGAAAAAAGTGTCAAAACCAGAAATGCAGGACAGGCCATGGAGAAATGGGAGCCTTGCTACACTGATGGGCGGGATGTAAATTGCCAACAGCCACTCTGGAGAAGTGTACGGTGTGTCCTGAAACATCTAAAAAACACAGCTTAGAGAGCATAGGGCACTTCCACGCATGGGGAGATAAAGTGGGAAAATTGAAAATCAGCAAGACACAAGCACCCCAAAGTTTAGGGCTGCTCTGTTGACAAGGACCTCCACTTCATTCCACCTTAAATATCCCAGGAAAGCGAAAAATGGATAAAAAAGTTGTGGTCCTTATGTACAATGGAATATCACTCAGCCATGAAATCAATGTCATAAGGCTAGTAGCAGCATGATGAGTGGATTTAGGTAAGACGATTCTAAGTGAAATAAGTCACACAGAAAAGGACACTTCTCATAAGGTGTCACTTATAGAGGGAATGTAAAAACCGTTACACTTGAACTGAATTACAAAACAGAACAGAGTCACACAGGCAGAAAACACACTATGGCTGCTTAACGCGAAAGGTGAGGTGGGGTGATACATAAAACAAGAGTTTCAAATTAACTCAGATACCGTTCCATAAACCCAATATGTAATAGACAAGACCTACTCCTTGCTCAGAGAACTGGACTCAACACGCCCGATTCACCGCACAAGAATATATCTGACTAGTAATAATCTTAAAACCTATGTATTGATATCTCTCTGTTAGAGTGTCAAGTGGGTGTAAAGCGGCATAAACACAGCCGTGAAAAGCAGCTAAACCCCATTATAAAAATAAATTACTTTTAAAAACCCATGAAACAAAGACAGGGAAAGAGAGAGAAATTCTTACACAATTCGTTCAGGGGCTGTGATGCAACCTGGATTGACCATATCTAGACCCACAGCTGGATGAGACATAAGGGTGGACACTCTTGGGGCTGAGAGGTTTGGTGAGGTTGGGTGAGCAAACGCAGACCCTTTAAAGTAATACTGCGTGCTACCCATCGCATGGGTCCCAAATCTCCAGGTTCAAGGGCATCTTCCTACATCGAAAACATGCATGAGAAACCCAGAAGATGGTACACCGTGTGATGGGGAAAGGTTTCTAAAACGCACCTCATTTCTCATCTCCTTGTGCTCGGGTTCGCCATTCCAGCCACTTTACTAGCAATCTCCCTACTTGGAGCATCAGCACCTTTAACCTCCTGTTCCGTACAGTTTGCAATTTGTCCTGAGGATGAACGGGAAGACGGGAAACCAATGAGAGACTAGCTCTTGGTGTTGGGACAGGCACAGGTCACTCTATTTTCCCATCAGGAAGAAGAATTAACCACAGGCTCAGCCTGCCCCCCGGAACCAGAACAGGGCCTGAAGCCATCCTGCGCTTTTGCGGCCACCTCCCAAAAAAGCGACTTGTAAAATGGAGCTTCAGGGCACTGCAATTCACAAACCTGCAGGGTTATAAATGATAACTCTCGTCCACAAATATATTGAGGGAAGGCAAAGAAGAGGATTTGAAATCAAGGCAGAATTGCAGGAAACAGATTTCAGGAGGTAGATTCGAATCGCCTTTAAAGCACATGAAAAGCGGCAAAACGTTGACAATGATGCCCTTGGCCAAAAAGGGCGTATGCGTTTTTTCCTGAATATATTCAGGAAAAAACGCATACGCCCTTTTTGGCCAACCAAGCAACCTGGAAAGGCAAATCAGCGCTACAAAGAAGTCTCGCTTCCCATCGGTCAAAAGGGCCATGCTGAAAAAAGGGTCAAAACCAGAAATGCAGGACAGGCCATGGAGAAATGGGAGCCTTGCTACACTGATGGGCGGGATGTAAATTGCCAACAGCCACTCTGGAGAAGTGTACGGTGTGTCCTGAAACATCTAAAAAACACAGCTTAGACAGCATAGGGCACTTCCACGCATGGGGAGATAAAGTGGGAAAATTGAAAATCAGCAAGACACAAGCACCCCAAAGTTTAGGGCTGCTCTGTTGACAAGGACCTCCACTTCATTCCACCTTAAATATCCCAGGAAAGCGAAAAATGGATAAAAAAGTTGTGGTCCTTATGTACAATGGAATATCACTCAGCCATGAAATCAATGTCATAAGGCTAGTAGCAGCATGATGAGTGGATTTAGGTAAGACGATTCTAAGTGAAATAAGTCACACAGAAAAGGACACTTCTCATAAGGTGTCACTTATAGAGGGAATGTAAAAACCGTTACACTTGAACTGAATTACAAAACAGAACAGAGTCACACATGCAGAAAACACACTATGGCTGCTTAACGCGAAAGGTGAGGTGGGGTGATACATAAAACAAGAGTTTCAAATTAGCTCAGATACCGTTCCATAAACCCAATATGTAATAGACAAGACCTACTCCTTGCTCAGAGAACTGGACTCAACACGCCCGATTCACCGCACAAGAATATATCTGACTAGTAATAATCTTAAAACCTATGTATTGATATCTCTCTGTTAGAGTGTCAAGTGGGTGTAAAGCGGCATCAACACAGCCGTGAAAAGCAGCTAAACCCCATTATAAAAATAAATTACTTTTAAAAACCCATGAAACAAAGACAGGGAAAGAGAGAGAAATTCTTACACAATTCGTTCAGGGGCTGTGATGCAACCTGGATTGACCATATCTAGACCCACAGCTGGATGAGACATAAGGGTGGACACTCTTGGGGCTGAGAGGTTTGGTGAGGTTGGGTGAGCAAACGCAGACCCTTTAAAGTAATACTGCGTGCTACCCATCGCATGGGTCCCAAATCTCCAGGTTCAAGGGCATCTTCCTACATCGAAAACATGCATGAGAAACCCAGAAGATGGTACACCGTGTGATGGGGAAAGGTTTCTAAAACGCACCTCATTTCTCATCTCCTTGTGCTCGGGTTCGCCATTCCAGCCACTTTACTAGCAATCTCCCTACTTGGAGCATCAGCACCTTTAACCTCCTGTTCCGTACAGTTTGCAATTTGTCCTGAGGATGAACGGGAAGACGGGAAACCAATGAGAGACTAGCTCTTGGTGTTGGGACAGGCACAGGTCACTCTATTTTCCCATCAGGAAGAAGAATTAACCACAGGCTCAGCCTGCCCCCCGGAACCAGAACAGGGCCTGAAGCCATCCTGCGCTTTTGCGGCCAGCTCCCAAAAAAGCGACTTGTAAAATGGAGCTTCAGGGCACTGCAATTCACAAACCTGCAGAGTTATAAATGATAACTCTCGTCCACAAATATATTGAGGGAAGGCAAAGAAGAGGATTTGAAATCAAGGCAGAATTGCAGGAAACAGATTTCAGGAGGTAGATTCAAATCGCCTTTAAAGCACATGAAAAGCGGCAAAACGTTGACAATGATGCCCTTGGCCAAAAAGGGCGTATGCGTTTTTTCCTGAATATATTCAGGAAAAAACGCATACGCCCTTTTTGGCCAACCAAGCAACCTGGAAAGGCAAATCAGCGCTACAAAGAAGTCTCGCTTCCCATCGGTCAAAAGGGCCATGCCGAAAAAAGTGTCAAAACCAGAAATGCAGGACAGGCCATGGAGAAATGGGAGCCTTGCTACACTGATGGGCGGGATGTAAATTGCCAACAGCCACTCTGGAGAAGTGTACGGTGTGTCCTGAAATATCTAAAAAACACAGCTTAGAGAGCATAGGGCACTTCCACGCATGGGGGGATAAAGTGGGAAAATTGAAAATCAGCAAGACACAAGCACCCCAAAGTTTAGGGCTGCTCTGTTGACAAGGACCTCCACTTCATTCCACCTTAAATATCCCAGGAAAGCGAAAAATGGATAAAAAAGTTATGGTCCTTATGTACAATGGAATATCACTCAGCCATGAAATCAATGTCATAAGGCTAGTAGCAGCATGATGAGTGGATTTAGGTACGACGATTCTAAGTGAAATAAGTCACACAGAAAAGGACACTTCTCATAAGGTGTCACTTATAGAGGGAATGTAAAAACCGTTACACTTGAACTGAATTACAAAACAGAACAGAGTCACACATGCAGAAAACACACTATGGCTGCTTAACGGGAAAGGTGAGGTGGGGTGATACATAAAAGAAGAGTTTCAAATTAGCTCAGATACCGTTCCATAAACCCAATATGTAATAGACAAGACCTACTCCTTGGTCAGAGAACTGGACTCAACACGCCCGATTCACCGCACAAGAATATATCTGACTAGTAATAATCTTAAAACCTATGTATTGATATCTCTCTGTTAGTGTGTCAAGTGGGTGTAAAGCGGCATAAACACAGCCGTGAAAAGCAGCTAAACCCCATTATAAAACTAAATTACTTTTAAAAACCCATGAAACAAAGACAGGGAAAGAGAGAGAAATTCTTACACAATTCGTTCAGGGGCTGTGATGCAACCTGGATTGACCATATCTAGACCCACAGCTGGATGAGACATAAGGGTGGACACTCTTGGGGCTGAGAGGTTTGGTGAGGTTGGGTGAGCAAACGCAGACCCTTTAAAGTAATACTGCGTGCTACCCATCGCATGGGTCCCAAATCTCCAGGTTCAAGGGCATCTTCCTACATCGAAAACATGCATGAGAAACCCAGAAGATGGTACACCGTGTGATGGGGAAAGGTTTCTAAAACGCACCTCATTTCTCATCTCCTTGTGCTCGGGTTCGCCATTCCTGCCACTTTACTAGCAATCTCCCTACTTGGAGCCTCAGCACCTTTAACCTCCTGTTCCGTACAGGTTGCAATTTGTCCTGAGGATGAACGGGAAGACGGGGAACCAATGAGAGACTAGCTCTTGGTGTTGGGACAGGCACAGGTCACTCTATTTTCCCATTAGGAAGAAGAATTAACCACAGGCTCAGCCTGCCCCCCGGAACCAGAACAGGGCCTGAAGCCATCCTGCGCTTTTGCGGCCAGCTCCCCAAAAAGCGACTTGTAAAATGGAGCTTCAGGGCACTGCAATTCACAAACCTGCAGAGTTATAAATGATAACTCTCGTCCACAAATATATTGAGGGAAGGCAAAGAAGAGGATTTGAAATCAAGGCAGAATTGCAGGAAACAGATTTCAGGAGGTAGATTCGAATCGCCTTTAAAGCAAATGAAAAGCGGAAAAACGTTGACAATGATGCCCTTGGCCAAAAAGGGCGTATGCGTTTTTTCCTGAATATATTCAGGAAAAAACGCATACGCCCTTTTTGGCCAACCAAGCAACCTGGAAAGGCAAATCAGCGCTACAAAGAAGTCTCGCTTCCCATCGGTCAAAAGGGCCATGCTGAAAAAAGTGTCAAAACCAGAAATGCAGAACAGGCCATGGAGAAATGGGAGCCTTGCTACACTGATGGGCGGGATGTAAATTGCCAACAGCCACTCTGGAGAAGTGTACGGTGTGTCCTGAAACATCTAAAAAACACAGCTTAGAGAGCATAGGGCACTTCCACGCATGGGGGGATAAAGTGGGAAAAATGAAAATCAGCAAGACACAAGCACCCCAAAGTTTAGGGCTGCTCTGTTGACAAGGACCTCCACTTCATTCCACCTTAAATATCCCAGGAAAGCGAAAAAGGGATAAAAAAGTTGTGGTCCTTATGTACAATGGAATATCACTCAGCCATGAAATCAATGTCATAAGGCTAGTAGCAGCATGATGAGTGGATTTAGGTAAGACGATTCTAAGTGAAATAAGTCACACAGAAAAGGACACTTCTCATAAGGTGTCACTTATAGAGGGAATGTAAAAACCGTTACACTTGAACTGAATTACAAAACAGAACAGAGTCACACATGCAGAAAACACAGTATGGCTGCTTAACGGGAAAGGTGAGGTGGGGTGATACATAAAACAAGAGTTTCAAATTAACTCAGATACCGTTCCATAAACCCAATATGTAATAGACAGGACCTACTCCTTGCTCAGAGAACTGGACTCAACACGCCCGATTCACCGCACAAGAATATATCTGACTAGTAATAATCTTAAAACCTATGTATTGATATCTCTCTGTTAGAGTGTCAAGTGGGTGTAAAGCGGCATCAACACAGCCGTGAAAAGCAGCTAAACCCCATTATAAAAATAAATTACTTTTAAAAACCCATGAAACAAAGACAGGGAAAGAGAGAGAAATTCTTACACAATTCGTTCAGGGGCTGTGATGCAACCTGGATTGACCATATCTAGACCCACAGCTGGATGAGACATAAGGGTGGACACTCTTGGGGCTGAGAGGTTTGGTGAGGTTGGGTGAGCAAACGCAGACCCTTTAAAGTAATACTGCGTGCTACCCATCGCATGGGTCCCAAATCTCCAGGTTCAAGGGCATCTTCCTACATCGAAAACATGCATGAGAAACCCAGAAGATGGTACACCGTGTGATGGGGAAAGGTTTCTAAAACGCACCTCATTTCTCATCTCCTTGTGCTCGGGTTCGCCATTCCAGCCACTTTACTAGCAATCTCCCTACTTGGAGCATCAGCACCTTTAACCTCCTGTTCCGTACAGGTTGCAATTTGTCCTGAGGATGAACGGGAAGACGGGAAACCAATGAGAGACTAGCTCTTGGTGTTGGGACAGGCACAGGTCACTCTATTTTCCCATCAGGAAGAAGAATTAACCACAGGCTCAGCCTGCCCCCCGGAACCAGAACAGGGCCTGAAGCCATCCTGCGCTTTTGCGGCCAGCTCCCAAAAATCGACTTGTAAAATGGAGCTTCAGGGCACTGCAATTCACAAACCTGCAGAGTTATAAATGATAACTCTCGTCCACAAATATATTGAGGGAAGGCAAAGAAGAGGATTTGAAATCAAGGCAGAATTGCAGGAAACAGATTTCAGGAGGTAGATTCGAATCGCCTTTAAAGCACATGAAAAGCGGTAAAACGTTGACAATGATGCCCTTGGCCAAAAAGGGCGTATGCGTTTTTTCCTGAATATATTCAGGAAAAAACGCATACGCCCTTTTTGGCCAACCAAGCAACCTGGAAAGGTAAATCAGCGCTACAAAGAAGTCTCGCTTCCCATCGGTCAAAAGGGCCATGCCGAAAAAAGTGTCAAAACCAGAAATGCAGGACAGGCCATGGAGAAATGGGAGCCTTGCTACACTGATGGGCGGGATGTAAATTGCCAACAGCCACTCTGGAGAAGTGTACGGTGTGTCCTGAAACATCTAAAAAACACAGCTTAGAGAGCATAGGGCACTTCCACGCATGGGGAGATAAAGTGGGAAAATTGAAAATCAGCAAGACACAAGCACCCCAAAGTTTAGGGCTGCTCTGTTGACAAGGACCTCCACTTCATTCCACCTTAAATATCCCAGGAAAGCGAAAAATGGATAAAAAAGTTGTGGTCCTTATGTACAATGGAATATCACTCAGCCATGAAATCAATGTCATAAGGCTAGTAGCAGCATGATGAGTGGATTTAGGTAAGACGATTCTAAGTGAAATAAGTCACACAGAAAAGGACACTTCTCATAAGGTGTCACTTATAGAGGGAATGTAAAAACCGTTACACTTGAACTGAATTACAAAACAGAACAGAGTCACACATGCAGAAAACACACTATGGCTGCTTAACGCGAAAGGTGAGGTGGGGTGATACATAAAACAAGAGTTTCAAATTAACTCAGATACCGTTCCATAAACCCAATATGTAATAGACAAGACCTACTCCTTGCTCAGAGAACTGGACTCAACACGCCCGATTCACCGCACAAGAATATATCTGACTAGTAATAATCTTAAAACCTATGTATTGATATCTCTCTGTTAGAGTGTCAAGTGGGTGTAAAGCGGCATAAACACAGCCGTGAAAAGCAGCTAAACCCCATTATAAAAATAAATTACTTTTAAAAACCCATGAAACAAAGACAGGGAAAGAGAGAGAAATTCTTACACAATTCGTTCAGGGGCTGTGATGCAACCTGGATTGACCATATCTAGACCCACAGCTGGATGAGACATAAGGGTGGACACTCTTGGGGCTGAGAGGTTTGGTGAGGTTGGGTGAGCAAACGCAGACCCTTTAAAGTAATACTGCGTGCTACCCATCGCATGGGTCCCAAATCTCCAGGTTCAAGGGCATCTTCCTACATCGAAAACATGCATGAGAAACCCAGAAGATGGTACACCGTGTGATGGGGAAAGGTTTCTAAAACGCACCTCATTTCTCATCTCCTTGTGCTCGGGTTCGCCATTCCAGCCACTTTACTAGCAATCTCCCTACTTGGAGCATCAGCACCTTTAACCTCCTGTTCCGTACAGGTTGCAATTTGTCCTGAGGATGAACGGGAAGACGGGGAACCAATGAGAGACTAGCTCTTGGTGTTGGGACAGGCACAGGTCACTCTATTTTCCCATCAGGAAGAAGAATTAACCACAGGCTCAGCCTGCCCCCCAGAACCAGAACAGGGCCTGAAGCCATCCTGCGCTTTTGCGGCCAGCTCCCAAAAAAGCGACTTGTAAAATGGAGCTTCAGGACACTGCAATTCACAAACCTGCAGAGTTATAAATGATAACTCTCGTCCACAAATATATTGAGGGAAGACAAAGAAGAGGATTTGAAATCAAGGCAGAATTGCAGGAAACAGATTTCAGGAGGTAGATTCGAATCGCCTTTAAAGCACATGAAAAGCGGCAAAACGATGACAATGATGCCCTTGGCCAAAAAGGGCGTATGCGTTTTTTCCTGAATATATTCAGGAAAAAACGCATACGCCCTTTTTGGCCAACCAAGCAACCTGGAAAGGCAAATCAGGGCTACAAAGAAGTCTCGCTTCCCATCGGTCAAAAGGGCCATGCTGAAAAAAGTCTCAAAACCAGAAATGCAGGACAGGCCATGGAGAAATGGGAGCCTTGCTACACTGATGGGCGGGATGTAAATTGCCAACAGCCACTCAGGAGAAGGGTACGGTGTGTCCTGAAACATCTAAAAAACACAGCTTAGAGAGCATAGGGCACTTCCACGCATGGGGGCATAAAGTGGGAAAATTGAAAATCAGCAAGACACAAGCACCCCAAAGTTTAGGGCTGCTCTGTTGACAAGGAACTCCACTTCATTCCACCTTAAATATCCCAGGAAAGCGAAAAAGGGATAAAAAAGTTGTGGTCCTTATGTACAATGGAATATCACTCAGCCATGAAATCAATGTCATAAGGCTAGTAGCAGCATGATGAGTGGATTTAGGTAAGACGATTCTAAGTGAAATAAGTCACACAGAAAAGGACACTTCTCATAAGGTGTCACTTATAGAGGGAATGTAAAAACCGTTACACTTGAACTGAATTACAAAACAGAACAGAGTCACACATGCAGAAAACACACTATGGCTGCTTAACGCGAAAGGTGAGGTGGGGTGATACATAAAACAAGAGTTTCAAATTAGCTCAGATACCGTTCCATAAACCCAATATGTAATAGACAAGACCTACTCCTTGCTCAGAGAACTGGACTCAACACGCCCGATTCACCGCACAAGAATATATCTGACTAGTAATAATCTTAAAACCTATGTATTGATATCTCTCTGTTAGAGTGTCAAGTGGGTGTAAAGCGGCATAAACACAGCCGTGAAAAGCAGCTAAACCCCATTATAAAAATAAATTACTTTTAAAAACCCATGAAACAAAGACAGGGAAAGAGAGAGAAATTCTTACACAATTCGTTCAGGGGCTGTGATGCAACCTGGATTGACCATATCTAGACCCACAGCTGGATGAGACATAAGGGTGGACACTCTTGGGGCTGAGAGGTTTGGTGAGGTTGGGTGAGCAAACGCAGACCCTTTAAAGTAATACTGCGTGCTACCCATCGCATGGGTCCCAAATCTCCATGTTCAAGGGCATCTTCCTAGATCAAAAACATGCATGAGAAACCCAGAAGATGGTACACCGTGTGATGGGGAAAGGTTTCTAAAACGCACCTCATTTCTCATCTCCTTGTGCTCGGGTTCGCCATTCCAGCCACTTTACTAGCAATCTCCCTACTTGGAGCATCAGCACCTTTAACCTCCTGTTCCGTACAGGTTGCAATTTGTCCTGAGGATGAACGGGAAGACGGGAAACCAATGAGAGACTAGCTCTTGGTGTTGGGACAGGCACAGGTCACTCTATTTTCCCATCAGGAAGAAGAATTAATCACAGGCTCAGCCTGCCCCCCGGAACCAGAACAGGGCCTGAAGCCATCCTGCGCTTTTGCGGCCAGCTCCCAAAAAAGTGACTTGTAAAATGGAGCTTCAGGGCACTGCAATTCACAAACCTGCAGAGTTATAAATGATAACTCTCGTCCACAAATATATTGAGGGAAGGCAAAGAAGAGGATTTGAAATCAAGGCAGAATTGCAGGAAACAGATTTCAGGAGGTAGATTCGAATCGCCTTTAAAGCACATGAAAAGCGGCAAAACGTTGACAATGATGCCCTTGGCCAAAAAGGGCGTATGCGTTTTTTCCTGAATATATTCAGGAAAAAACGCATACGCCCTTTTTGGCCAACCAAGCAACCTGGAAAGGCAAATCAGCGCTACAAAGAAGTCTCGCTTCCCATCGGTCAAAAGGGCCATGCCGAAAAAAGTGTCAAAACCAGAAATGCAGGACAGGCCATGGAGAAATGGGAGCCTTGCTACACTGATGGGCGGGATGTAAATTGCCAACAGCCACTCTGGAGAAGTGTACGGTGTGTCCTGAAACATCTAAAAAACACAGCTTAGAGAGCATAGGGCACTTCCACGCATGGGGGGATAAAGTGGGAAAATTGAAAATCAGCAAGACACAAGCACCCCAAAGTTTAGGGCTGCTCTGTTGACAAGGACCTCCACTTCATTCCACCTTAAATATCCCAGGAAAGCGAAAAATGGATAAAAAAGTTGTGGTCCTTATGTACAATGGAATATCACACAGCCATGAAATCAATGTCATAAGGCTAGTAGCAGCATGATGAGTGGATTTAGGTAAGACGATTCTAAGTGAAATAAGTCACACAGAAAAGGACACTTCTCATAAGGTGTCACTTATAGAGGGAATGTAAAAACCGTTACACTTGAACTGAATTACAAAACAGAACAGAGTCACACAGGCAGAAAACACAGTATGGCTGCTTAACGGGAAAGGTGAGGTGGGGTGATACATAAAACAAGAGTTTCAAATTAACTCAGATACCGTTCCATAAACCCAATATGTAATAGACAGGACCTACTCCTTGCTCAGAGAACTGGACTCAACACGCCCGATTCACCGCACAAGAATATATCTGACTAGTAATAATCTTAAAACCTATGTATTGATATCTCTCTGTTAGAGTGTCAAGTGGGTGTAAAGCGGCATCAACACAGCCGTGAAAAGCAGCTAAACCCCATTATAAAAATAAATTACTTTTAAAAACCCATGAAACAAAGACAGGGAAAGAGAGAGAAATTCTTACACAATTCGTTCAGGGGCTGTGATGCAACCTGGATTGACCATATCTAGACCCACAGCTGGATGAGACATAAGGGTGGACACTCTTGGGGCTGAGAGGTTTGGTGAGGTTGGGTGAGCAAACGCAGACCCTTTAAAGTAATACTGCGTGCTACCCATCGCATGGGTCCCAAATCTCCAGGTTCAAGGGCATCTTCCTACATCGAAAACATGCATGAGAAACCCAGAAGATGGTACACCGTGTGATGGGGAAAGGTTTCTAAAACGCACCTCATTTCTCATCTCCTTGTGCTCGGGTTCGCCATTCCAGCCACTTTACTAGCAATCTCCCTACTTGGAGCATCAGCACCTTTAACCTCCTGTTCCGTACAGTTTGCAATTTGTCCTGAGGATGAACGGGAAGACGGGAAACCAATGAGAGACTAGCTCTTGGTGTTGGGACAGGCACAGGTCACTCTATTTTCCCATCAGGAAGAAGAATTAACCACAGGCTCAGCCTGCCCCCCGGAACCAGAACAGGGCCTGAAGCCATCCTGCGCTTTTGCGGCCAGCTCCCAAAAAAGCGACTTGTAAAATGGAGCTTCAGGGCACTGCAATTCACAAACCTGCAGAGTTATAAATGATAACTCTCGTCCACAAATATATTGAGGGAAGGCAAAGAAGAGGATTTGAAATCAAGGCAGAATTGCAGGAAACAGATTTCAGGAGGTAGATTCAAATCGCCTTTAAAGCACATGAAAAGCGGCAAAACGTTGACAATGATGCCCTTGGCCAAAAAGGGCGTATGCGTTTTTTCCTGAATATATTCAGGAAAAAACGCATACGCCCTTTTTGGCCAACCAAGCAACCTGGAAAGGCAAATCAGCGCTACAAAGAAGTCTCGCTTCCCATCGGTCAAAAGGGCCATGCCGAAAAAAGTGTCAAAACCAGAAATGCAGGACAGGCCATGGAGAAATGGGAGCCTTGCTACACTGATGGGCGGGATGTAAATTGCCAACAGCCACTCTGGAGAAGTGTACGGTGTGTCCTGAAATATCTAAAAAACACAGCTTAGAGAGCATAGGGCACTTCCACGCATGGGGGGATAAAGTGGGAAAATTGAAAATCAGCAAGACACAAGCACCCCAAAGTTTAGGGCTGCTCTGTTGACAAGGACCTCCACTTCATTCCACCTTAAATATCCCAGGAAAGCGAAAAATGGATAAAAAAGTTATGGTCCTTATGTACAATGGAATATCACTCAGCCATGAAATCAATGTCATAAGGCTAGTAGCAGCATGATGAGTGGATTTAGGTACGACGATTCTAAGTGAAATAAGTCACACAGAAAAGGACACTTCTCATAAGGTGTCACTTATAGAGGGAATGTAAAAACCGTTACACTTGAACTGAATTACAAAACAGAACAGAGTCACACATGCAGAAAACACACTATGGCTGCTTAACGGGAAAGGTGAGGTGGGGTGATACATAAAAGAAGAGTTTCAAATTAGCTCAGATACCGTTCCATAAACCCAATATGTAATAGACAAGACCTACTCCTTGGTCAGAGAACTGGACTCAACACGCCCGATTCACCGCACAAGAATATATCTGACTAGTAATAATCTTAAAACCTATGTATTGATATCTCTCTGTTAGTGTGTCAAGTGGGTGTAAAGCGGCATAAACACAGCCGTGAAAAGCAGCTAAACCCCATTATAAAACTAAATTACTTTTAAAAACCCATGAAACAAAGACAGGGAAAGAGAGAGAAATTCTTACACAATTCGTTCAGGGGCTGTGATGCAACCTGGATTGACCATATCTAGACCCACAGCTGGATGAGACATAAGGGTGGACACTCTTGGGGCTGAGAGGTTTGGTGAGGTTGGGTGAGCAAACGCAGACCCTTTAAAGTAATACTGCGTGCTACCCATCGCATGGGTCCCAAATCTCCAGGTTCAAGGGCATCTTCCTACATCGAAAACATGCATGAGAAACCCAGAAGATGGTACACCGTGTGATGGGGAAAGGTTTCTAAAACGCACCTCATTTCTCATCTCCTTGTGCTCGGGTTCGCCATTCCAGCCACTTTACTAGCAATCTCCCTACTTGGAGCATCAGCACCTTTAACCTCCTGTTCCGTACAGGTTGCAATTTGTCCTGAGGATGAACGGGAAGACGGGAAACCAATGAGAGACTAGCTCTTGGTGTTGGGACAGGCACAGGTCACTCTATTTTCCCATCAGGAAGAAGAATTAACCACAGGCTCAGCCTGCCCCCCGGAACCAGAACAGGGCCTGAAGCCATCCTGCGCTTTTGCGGCCAGCTCCCAAAAATCGACTTGTAAAATGGAGCTTCAGGGCACTGCAATTCACAAACCTGCAGAGTTATAAATGATAACTCTCGTCCACAAATATATTGAGGGAAGGCAAAGAAGAGGATTTGAAATCAAGGCAGAATTGCAGGAAACAGATTTCAGGAGGTAGATTCGAATCGCCTTTAAAGCACATGAAAAGCGGTAAAACGTTGACAATGATGCCCTTGGCCAAAAAGGGCGTATGCGTTTTTTCCTGAATATATTCAGGAAAAAACGCATACGCCCTTTTTGGCCAACCAAGCAACCTGGAAAGGTAAATCAGCGCTACAAAGAAGTCTCGCTTCCCATCGGTCAAAAGGGCCATGCCGAAAAAAGTGTCAAAACCAGAAATGCAGGACAGGCCATGGAGAAATGGGAGCCTTGCTACACTGATGGGCGGGATGTAAATTGCCAACAGCCACTCTGGAGAAGTGTACGGTGTGTCCTGAAACATCTAAAAAACACAGCTTAGAGAGCATAGGGCACTTCCACGCATGGGGAGATAAAGTGGGAAAATTGAAAATCAGCAAGACACAAGCACCCCAAAGTTTAGGGCTGCTCTGTTGACAAGGACCTCCACTTCATTCCACCTTAAATATCCCAGGAAAGCGAAAAATGGATAAAAAAGTTGTGGTCCTTATGTACAATGGAATATCACTCAGCCATGAAATCAATGTCATAAGGCTAGTAGCAGCATGATGAGTGGATTTAGGTAAGACGATTCTAAGTGAAATAAGTCACACAGAAAAGGACACTTCTCATAAGGTGTCACTTATAGAGGGAATGTAAAAACCGTTACACTTGAACTGAATTACAAAACAGAACAGAGTCACACATGCAGAAAACACACTATGGCTGCTTAACGCGAAAGGTGAGGTGGGGTGATACATAAAACAAGAGTTTCAAATTAACTCAGATACCGTTCCATAAACCCAATATGTAATAGACAAGACCTACTCCTTGCTCAGAGAACTGGACTCAACACGCCCGATTCACCGCACAAGAATATATCTGACTAGTAATAATCTTAAAACCTATGTATTGATATCTCTCTGTTAGAGTGTCAAGTGGGTGTAAAGCGGCATAAACACAGCCGTGAAAAGCAGCTAAACCCCATTATAAAAATAAATTACTTTTAAAAACCCATGAAACAAAGACAGGGAAAGAGAGAGAAATTCTTACACAATTCGTTCAGGGGCTGTGATGCAACCTGGATTGACCATATCTAGACCCACAGCTGGATGAGACATAAGGGTGGACACTCTTGGGGCTGAGAGGTTTGGTGAGGTTGGGTGAGCAAACGCAGACCCTTTAAAGTAATACTGCGTGCTACCCATCGCATGGGTCCCAAATCTCCAGGTTCAAGGGCATCTTCCTACATCGAAAACATGCATGAGAAACCCAGAAGATGGTACACCGTGTGATGGGGAAAGGTTTCTAAAACGCACCTCATTTCTCATCTCCTTGTGCTCGGGTTCGCCATTCCAGCCACTTTACTAGCAATCTCCCTACTTGGAGCATCAGCACCTTTAACCTCCTGTTCCGTACAGGTTGCAATTTGTCCTGAGGATGAACGGGAAGACGGGGAACCAATGAGAGACTAGCTCTTGGTGTTGGGACAGGCACAGGTCACTCTATTTTCCCATCAGGAAGAAGAATTAACCACAGGCTCAGCCTGCCCCCCAGAACCAGAACAGGGCCTGAAGCCATCCTGCGCTTTTGCGGCCAGCTCCCAAAAAAGCGACTTGTAAAATGGAGCTTCAGGACACTGCAATTCACAAACCTGCAGAGTTATAAATGATAACTCTCGTCCACAAATATATTGAGGGAAGACAAAGAAGAGGATTTGAAATCAAGGCAGAATTGCAGGAAACAGATTTCAGGAGGTAGATTCGAATCGCCTTTAAAGCACATGAAAAGCGGCAAAACGATGACAATGATGCCCTTGGCCAAAAAGGGCGTATGCGTTTTTTCCTGAATATATTCAGGAAAAAACGCATACGCCCTTTTTGGCCAACCAAGCAACCTGGAAAGGCAAATCAGGGCTACAAAGAAGTCTCGCTTCCCATCGGTCAAAAGGGCCATGCTGAAAAAAGTCTCAAAACCAGAAATGCAGGACAGGCCATGGAGAAATGGGAGCCTTGCTACACTGATGGGCGGGATGTAAATTGCCAACAGCCACTCAGGAGAAGGGTACGGTGTGTCCTGAAACATCTAAAAAACACAGCTTAGAGAGCATAGGGCACTTCCACGCATGGGGGCATAAAGTGGGAAAATTGAAAATCAGCAAGACACAAGCACCCCAAAGTTTAGGGCTGCTCTGTTGACAAGGAACTCCACTTCATTCCACCTTAAATATCCCAGGAAAGCGAAAAAGGGATAAAAAAGTTGTGGTCCTTATGTACAATGGAATATCACTCAGCCATGAAATCAATGTCATAAGGCTAGTAGCAGCATGATGAGTCGATTTAGGTAAGACGATTCTAAGTGAAATAACTCACACAGAAAAGGACACTTCTCATAAGGTGTCACTTATAGAGGGAATGTAAAAACCGTTACACTTGAACTGAATTACAAAACAGAACAGAGTCACACATGCAGAAAACACACTATGGCTGCTTAACGGGAAAGGTGAGGTGGGGTGATACATAAAACAAGAGTTTCAAATTAGCTCAGATTCCGTTCCATAAACCCAATATGTAATAGACAAGACCTACTCCTTGCTCAGAGAACTGGACTCAACACGCCCGATTCACCGCACAAGAATATATCTGACTAGTAATAATCTTAAAACCTATGTATTGATATCTCTCTGTTAGTGTGTCAAGTGGGTGTAAAGCGGCATAAACACAGCCGTGAAAAGCAGCTAAACCCCATTATAAAAATAAATTACTTTTAAAAACCCATGAAACAAAGACAGGGAAAGAGAGAGAAATTCTTACACAATTCGTTCAGGGGCTGTGATGCAACCTGGATTGACCATATCTAGACCCACAGCTGGATGAGACATAAGGGTGGACACTCTTGGGGCTGAGAGGTTTGGTGAGGTTGGGTGAGCAAACGCAGACCCTTTAAAGTAATACTGCGTGCTACCCATCGCATGGGTCCCAAATCTCCAGGTTCAAGGGCATCTTCCTACATCGAAAACATGCATGAGAAACCCAGATGATGGTACACCGTGTGATGGGGAAAGGTTTCTAAAACGCACCTCATTTCTCATCTCCTTGTGCTCGGGTTCGCCATTCCAGCCACTTTACTAGCAATCTCCCTACTTGGAGCATCAGCACCTTTAACCTCCTGTTCCGTACAGGTTGCAATTTGTCCTGAGGATGAACGGGAAGACGGGGAACCAATGAGAGACTAGCTCTTGGTGTTGGGACAGGCACAGGTCACTCTATTTTCCCATCAGGAAGAAGAATTAACCACAGGCTCAGCCTGCCCCCCGGAACCAGAACAGGGCCTGAAGCCATCCTGCGCTTTTGCGGCCAGCTCCCAAAAAAGCGACTTGTAAAATGGAGCTTCAGGGCACTGCAATTCACAAACCTGCAGAGTTATAAATGATAACTCTCGTCCACAAATATATTGAGGGAAGGCAAAGAAGAGGATTTGAAATCAAGGCAGAATTGCAGGAAACAGATTTCATGAGGTAGATTCGAATCGCCTTTAAAGCACATGAAAAGCGGCAAAACGTTGACAATGATGCACTTGGCCAAAAAGGGCGCATGCGTTTTTTCCTGAATATATTCAGGAAAAAACGCATGCGCCCTTTTTGGCCAACCAAGCAACCTGGAAAGGCAAATCAGCGCTACAAAGAAGTCTCGCTTCCCATCGGTCGAAAGGGCCATGCTGAAAAAAGGGTCAAAACCAGAAATGCAGGACAGGCCATGGAGAAATGGGAGCCTTGCTACACTGATGGGCGGGATGTAAATTGCCAACAGCCACTCTGGAGAAGGGTACGGTGTGTCCTGAAACATCTAAAAAATACAGCTTAGAGAGCATAGGGCACTTCCACGCATGGGGGGATAAAGTGGGAAAATTGAAAATCAGCAAGACACAAGCACCCCAAAGTTTAGGGCTGCTCTGTTGACAAGGACCTCCACTTCATTCCACCTTAAATATCCCAGGAAAGCGAAAAATGGATAAAAAAGTTGTGGTCCTTATGTACAATGGATTATCACTCAGCCATGAAATCAATGTCATAAGGCTAGTAGCAGCATGATGAGTGGATTTAGGTACGACGATTCTAAGTGAAATAAGTCACACAGAAAAGGACACTTCTCATAAGGTGTCACTTATAGAGGGAATGTAAAAACCGTTACACTTGAACTGAATTACAAAACAGAACAGAGTCACACATGCAGAAAACACACTATGGCTGCTTAACGGGAAAGGTGAAGTGGGGTGATACATAAAACAAGAGTTTCAAATTAGCTCAGATTCTGTTCCATAAACCCAATATGTAATAGACAAGACCTACTCCTTGCTCAGAGAACTGGACTCAACACGCCCGATTCACCGCACAAGAATATATCTGACTAGTAATAATCTTAAAACCTATGTATTGATATCTCTCTGTTAGAGTGTCAAGTGGGTGTAAAGCGGCATAAACACAGCCGTGAAAAGCAGCTAAACCCCATTATAAAAATAAATTACTTTTAAAAACCCATGAAACAAAGACAGGGAAAGAGAGAGAAATTCTTACACAATTCGTTCAGGGGCTGTGATGCAACCTGGATTGACCATATCTAGACCCACAGCTGGATGAGACATAAGGGTGGACACTCTTGGGGCTGAGAGGTTTGGTGAGGTTGGGTGAGCAAACGCAGACCCTTTAAAGTAATACTGCGTGCTACCCATCGCATGGGTCCCAAATCTCCAGGTTCAAGGGCATCTTCCTACATCGAAAACATGCATGAGAAACCCAGAAGATGGTACACCGTGTGATGGGGAAAGGTTTCTAAAACGCACCTCATTTCTCATCTCCTTGTGCTCGGGTTCGCCATTCCAGCCACTTTACTAGCAATCTCCCTACTTGGAGCCTCAGCACCTTTAACCTCCTGTTCCGTACAGGTTGCAATTTGTCCTGAGGATGAACGGGAAGACGGGGAACCAATGAGAGACTAGCTCTTGGTGTTGGGACAGGCACAGGTCACTCTATTTTCCCATCAGGAAGAAGAATTAAGCACAGGCTCAGCCTGCCCCCCGGAACCAGAACAGGGCCTGAAGCCATCCTGCACTTTTGCGGCCAGCTCCCAAAAAAGCGACTTGTAAATTGGAGCTTCAGGTCACTGCAATTCACAAAAATGCAGAGTTATAAATGATAACTCTCGTCCACAAATATATTGAGGGAAGGCAAAGAAGAGGATTTGAAATCAAGGCAGAATTGCAGGAAACAGATTTCAGGAGGTAGATTCGAATCGCCTTTAAAGCACATGAAAAGCGGCAAAACGTTGACAATGATGCCCTTGGCCAAAAAGGGCGCATGCGTTTTTTCCTGAATATATTCAGGAAAAAACGCATGCGCCCTTTTTGGCCAACCAAGCAACCTGGAAAGGCAAATCCGCGCTACAAAGAAGTCTCGCTTCCCATCGGTCGAAAGGGCCATGCTGAAAAAAGTGTCAAAACCAGAAATGCAGGACAGGCCATGGAGAAATGGGAACCTTGCTACACTGGTGGGCGGGATGTAAATTGCCAACAGCCACTCTGGAGAAGTGTACGGTGTGTCCTGAAACATCTAAAAAACACAGCTTAGAGAGCATAGGGCACTTCCACGCATGGGGGGATAAAGTGGGAAAATTGAAAATCAGCAAGACACAGGCACCCCAAAGTTTAGGGCTGCTCTGTTGACAAGGACCTCCACTTCATTCCACCTTAAATATCCCAGGAAAGCGAAAAATGGATAAAAAAGTTGTGGTCCTTATGTACAATGGAATATCACTCAGCCATGAAATCAATGTCATAAGGCTAGTAGCAGCATGATGAGTGGATTTAGGTAAGACGATTCTAAGTGAAATAAGTCACACAGAAAAGGACACTTCTCATAACGTGTCACTTATAGAGGGAATGTAAAAACCGTTACACTTGAACTGAATTACAAAACAGAACAGAGTCACACATGCAGAAAACACACTATGGCTGCTTAACGGGAAAGGTGAGGTGGGGTGATACATAAAAGAAGAGTTTCAAATTAGCTCAGATACCGTTCCATAAACCCAATATGTAATAGACAAGACCTACTCCTTGCTCAGAGAACTGGACTCAACACGCCCGATTCACCGCACAAGAATATATCTGACTAGTAATAATCTTAAAACCTATGTATTGATATCTCTCTGTTAGAGTGTCAAGTGGGTGTAAAGCGGCATCAACACAGCCGTGAAAAGCAGCTAAACCCCATTATAAAAATAAATTACTTTTAAAAACCCATGAAACAAAGACAGGGAAAGAGAGAGAAATTCTTACACAATTCGTTCAGGGGCTGTGATGCAACCTGGATTGACCATATCTAGACCCACAGCTGGATGAGACATAAGGGTGGACACTCTTGGGGCTGAGAGGTTTGGTGAGGTTGGGTGAGCAAACGCAGACCCTTTAAAGTAATACTGCGTGCTACCCATCGCATGGGTCCCAAATCTCCAGGTTCAAGGGCATCTTCCTACATCGAAAACATGCATGAGAAACCCAGAAGATGGTACACCGTGTGATGGGGAAAGGTTTCTAAAACGCACCTCATTTCTCATCTCCTTGTGCTCGGGTTCGCCATTCCAGCCACTTTACTAGCAATCTCCCTACTTGGAGCATCAGCACCTTTAACCTCCTGTTCCGTACAGTTTGCAATTTGTCCTGAGGATGAACGGGAAGACGGGAAACCAATGAGAGACTAGCTCTTGGTGTTGGGACAGGCACAGGTCACTCTATTTTCCCATCAGGAAGAAGAATTAACCACAGGCTCAGCCTGCCCCCCGGAACCAGAACAGGGCCTGAAGCCATCCTGCGCTTTTGCGGCCAGCTCCCAAAAAAGCGACTTGTAAAATGGAGCTTCAGGGCACTGCAATTCACAAACCTGCAGAGTTATAAATGATAACTCTCGTCCACAAATATATTGAGGGAAGGCAAAGAAGAGGATTTGAAATCAAGGCAGAATTGCAGGAAACAGATTTCAGGAGGTAGATTCAAATCGCCTTTAAAGCACATGAAAAGCGGCAAAACGTTGACAATGATGCCCTTGGCCAAAAAGGGCGTATGCGTTTTTTCCTGAATATATTCAGGAAAAAACGCATACGCCCTTTTTGGCCAACCAAGCAACCTGGAAAGGCAAATCAGCGCTACAAAGAAGTCTCGCTTCCCATCGGTCAAAAGGGCCATGCCGAAAAAAGTGTCAAAACCAGAAATGCAGGACAGGCCATGGAGAAATGGGAGCCTTGCTACACTGATGGGCGGGATGTAAATTGCCAACAGCCACTCTGGAGAAGTGTACGGTGTGTCCTGAAACATCTAAAAAACACAGCTTAGAGAGCATAGGGCACTTCCACGCATGGGGGGATAAAGTGGGAAAATTGAAAATCAGCAAGACACAAGCACCCCAAAGTTTAGGGCTGCTCTGTTGACAAGGACCTCCACTTCATTCCACCTTAAATATCCCAGGAAAGCGAAAAATGGATAAAAAAGTTATGGTCCTTATGTACAATGGAATATCACTCAGCCATGAAATCAATGTCATAAGGCTAGTAGCAGCATGATGAGTGGATTTAGGTACGACGATTCTAAGTGAAATAAGTCACACAGAAAAGGACACTTCTCATAAGGTGTCACTTATAGAGGGAATGTAAAAACCGTTACACTTGAACTGAATTACAAAACAGAACAGAGTCACACATGCAGAAAACACACTATGGCTGCTTAACGGGAAAGGTGAGGTGGGGTGATACATAAAAGAAGAGTTTCAAATTAGCTCAGATACCGTTCCATAAACCCAATATGTAATAGACAAGACCTACTCCTTGGTCAGAGAACTGGACTCAACACGCCCGATTCACCGCACAAGAATATATCTGACTAGTAATAATCTTAAAACCTATGTATTGATATCTCTCTGTTAGTGTGTCAAGTGGGTGTAAAGCGGCATAAACACAGCCGTGAAAAGCAGCTAAACCCCATTATAAAACTAAATTACTTTTAAAAACCCATGAAACAAAGACAGGGAAAGAGAGAGAAATTCTTACACAATTCGTTCAGGGGCTGTGATGCAACCTGGATTGACCATATCTAGACCCACAGCTGGATGAGACATAAGGGTGGACACTCTTGGGGCTGAGAGGTTTGGTGAGGTTGGGTGAGCAAACGCAGACCCTTTAAAGTAATACTGCGTGCTACCCATCGCATGGGTCCCAAATCTCCAGGTTCAAGGGCATCTTCCTACATCGAAAACATGCATGAGAAACCCAGAAGATGGTACACCGTGTGATGGGGAAAGGTTTCTAAAACGCACCTCATTTCTCATCTCCTTGTGCTCGGGTTCGCCATTCCTGCCACTTTACTAGCAATCTCCCTACTTGGAGCCTCAGCACCTTTAACCTCCTGTTCCGTACAGGTTGCAATTTGTCCTGAGGATGAACGGGAAGACGGGGAACCAATGAGAGACTAGCTCTTGGTGTTGGGACAGGCACAGGTCACTCTATTTTCCCATTAGGAAGAAGAATTAACCACAGGCTCAGCCTGCCCCCCGGAACCAGAACAGGGCCTGAAGCCATCCTGCGCTTTTGCGGCCAGCTCCCCAAAAAGCGACTTGTAAAATGGAGCTTCAGGGCACTGCAATTCACAAACCTGCAGAGTTATAAATGATAACTCTCGTCCACAAATATATTGAGGGAAGGCAAAGAAGAGGATTTGAAATCAAGGCAGAATTGCAGGAAACAGATTTCAGGAGGTAGATTCGAATCGCCTTTAAAGCAAATGAAAAGCGGAAAAACGTTGACAATGATGCCCTTGGCCAAAAAGGGCGTATGCGTTTTTTCCTGAATATATTCAGGAAAAAACGCATACGCCCTTTTTGGCCAACCAAGCAACCTGGAAAGGCAAATCAGCGCTACAAAGAAGTCTCGCTTCCCATCGGTCAAAAGGGCCATGCTGAAAAAAGTGTCAAAACCAGAAATGCAGAACAGGCCATGGAGAAATGGGAGCCTTGCTACACTGATGGGCGGGATGTAAATTGCCAACAGCCACTCTGGAGAAGTGTACGGTGTGTCCTGAAACATCTAAAAAACACAGCTTAGAGAGCATAGGGCACTTCCACGCATGGGGGGATAAAGTGGGAAAAATGAAAATCAGCAAGACACAAGCACCCCAAAGTTTAGGGCTGCTCTGTTGACAAGGACCTCCACTTCATTCCACCTTAAATATCCCAGGAAAGCGAAAAAGGGATAAAAAAGTTGTGGTCCTTATGTACAATGGAATATCACTCAGCCATGAAATCAATGTCATAAGGCTAGTAGCAGCATGATGAGTGGATTTAGGTAAGACGATTCTAAGTGAAATAAGTCACACAGAAAAGGACACTTCTCATAAGGTGTCACTTATAGAGGGAATGTAAAAACCGTTACACTTGAACTGAATTACAAAACAGAACAGAGTCACACATGCAGAAAACACAGTATGGCTGCTTAACGGGAAAGGTGAGGTGGGGTGATACATAAAACAAGAGTTTCAAATTAACTCAGATACCGTTCCATAAACCCAATATGTAATAGACAGGACCTACTCCTTGCTCAGAGAACTGGACTCAACACGCCCGATTCACCGCACAAGAATATATCTGACTAGTAATAATCTTAAAACCTATGTATTGATATCTCTCTGTTAGAGTGTCAAGTGGGTGTAAAGCGGCATCAACACAGCCGTGAAAAGCAGCTAAACCCCATTATAAAAATAAATTACTTTTAAAAACCCATGAAACAAAGACAGGGAAAGAGAGAGAAATTCTTACACAATTCGTTCAGGGGCTGTGATGCAACCTGGATTGACCATATCTAGACCCACAGCTGGATGAGACATAAGGGTGGACACTCTTGGGGCTGAGAGGTTTGGTGAGGTTGGGTGAGCAAACGCAGACCCTTTAAAGTAATACTGCGTGCTACCCATCGCATGGGTCCCAAATCTCCAGGTTCAAGGGCATCTTCCTACATCGAAAACATGCATGAGAAACCCAGAAGATGGTACACCGTGTGATGGGGAAAGGTTTCTAAAACGCACCTCATTTCTCATCTCCTTGTGCTCGGGTTCGCCATTCCAGCCACTTTACTAGCAATCTCCCTACTTGGAGCATCAGCACCTTTAACCTCCTGTTCCGTACAGGTTGCAATTTGTCCTGAGGATGAACGGGAAGACGGGAAACCAATGAGAGACTAGCTCTTGGTGTTGGGACAGGCACAGGTCACTCTATTTTCCCATCAGGAAGAAGAATTAACCACAGGCTCAGCCTGCCCCCCGGAACCAGAACAGGGCCTGAAGCCATCCTGCGCTTTTGCGGCCAGCTCCCAAAAATCGACTTGTAAAATGGAGCTTCAGGGCACTGCAATTCACAAACCTGCAGAGTTATAAATGATAACTCTCGTCCACAAATATATTGAGGGAAGGCAAAGAAGAGGATTTGAAATCAAGGCAGAATTGCAGGAAACAGATTTCAGGAGGTAGATTCGAATCGCCTTTAAAGCACATGAAAAGCGGTAAAACGTTGACAATGATGCCCTTGGCCAAAAAGGGCGTATGCGTTTTTTCCTGAATATATTCAGGAAAAAACGCATACGCCCTTTTTGGCCAACCAAGCAACCTGGAAAGGTAAATCAGCGCTACAAAGAAGTCTCGCTTCCCATCGGTCAAAAGGGCCATGCCGAAAAAAGTGTCAAAACCAGAAATGCAGGACAGGCCATGGAGAAATGGGAGCCTTGCTACACTGATGGGCGGGATGTAAATTGCCAACAGCCACTCTGGAGAAGTGTACGGTGTGTCCTGAAACATCTAAAAAACACAGCTTAGAGAGCATAGGGCACTTCCACGCATGGGGAGATAAAGTGGGAAAATTGAAAATCAGCAAGACACAAGCACCCCAAAGTTTAGGGCTGCTCTGTTGACAAGGACCTCCACTTCATTCCACCTTAAATATCCCAGGAAAGCGAAAAATGGATAAAAAAGTTGTGGTCCTTATGTACAATGGAATATCACTCAGCCATGAAATCAATGTCATAAGGCTAGTAGCAGCATGATGAGTGGATTTAGGTAAGACGATTCTAAGTGAAATAAGTCACACAGAAAAGGACACTTCTCATAAGGTGTCACTTATAGAGGGAATGTAAAAACCGTTACACTTGAACTGAATTACAAAACAGAACAGAGTCACACATGCAGAAAACACACTATGGCTGCTTAACGCGAAAGGTGAGGTGGGGTGATACATAAAACAAGAGTTTCAAATTAACTCAGATACCGTTCCATAAACCCAATATGTAATAGACAAGACCTACTCCTTGCTCAGAGAACTGGACTCAACACGCCCGATTCACCGCACAAGAATATATCTGACTAGTAATAATCTTAAAACCTATGTATTGATATCTCTCTGTTAGAGTGTCAAGTGGGTGTAAAGCGGCATAAACACAGCCGTGAAAAGCAGCTAAACCCCATTATAAAAATAAATTACTTTTAAAAACCCATGAAACAAAGACAGGGAAAGAGAGAGAAATTCTTACACAATTCGTTCAGGGGCTGTGATGCAACCTGGATTGACCATATCTAGACCCACAGCTGGATGAGACATAAGGGTGGACACTCTTGGGGCTGAGAGGTTTGGTGAGGTTGGGTGAGCAAACGCAGACCCTTTAAAGTAATACTGCGTGCTACCCATCGCATGGGTCCCAAATCTCCAGGTTCAAGGGCATCTTCCTACATCGAAAACATGCATGAGAAACCCAGAAGATGGTACACCGTGTGATGGGGAAAGGTTTCTAAAACGCACCTCATTTCTCATCTCCTTGTGCTCGGGTTCGCCATTCCAGCCACTTTACTAGCAATCTCCCTACTTGGAGCATCAGCACCTTTAACCTCCTGTTCCGTACAGTTTGCAATTTGTCCTGAGGATGAACGGGAAGACGGGAAACCAATGAGAGACTAGCTCTTGGTGTTGGGACAGGCACAGGTCACTCTATTTTCCCATCAGGAAGAAGAATTAACCACAGGCTCAGCCTGCCCCCCGGAACCAGAACAGGGCCTGAAGCCATCCTGCGCTTTTGCGGCCACCTCCCAAAAAAGCGACTTGTAAAATGGAGCTTCAGGGCACTGCAATTCACAAACCTGCAGGGTTATAAATGATAACTCTCGTCCACAAATATATTGAGGGAAGGCAAAGAAGAGGATTTGAAATCAAGGCAGAATTGCAGGAAACAGATTTCAGGAGGTAGATTCGAATCGCCTTTAAAGCACATGAAAAGCGGCAAAACGTTGACAATGATGCCCTTGGCCAAAAAGGGCGTATGCGTTTTTTCCTGAATATATTCAGGAAAAAACGCATACGCCCTTTTTGGCCAACCAAGCAACCTGGAAAGGCAAATCAGCGCTACAAATAAGTCTCGCTTCCCATCGGTCAAAAGGGCCATGCTGAAAAAAGGGTCAAAACCAGAAATGGAGGACAGGCCATGGAGAAATGGGAGCCTTGCTACACTGATGGGCGGGATGTAAATTGCCAACAGCCACTCTGGAGAAGTGTACGGTGTGTCCTGAAACATCTAAAAAACACAGCTTAGACAGCATAGGGCACTTCCACGCATGGGGAGATAAAGTGGGAAAATTGAAAATCAGCAAGACACAAGCACCCCAAAGTTTAGGGCTGCTCTGTTGACAAGGACCTCCACTTCATTCCACCTTAAATATCCCAGGAAAGCGAAAAATGGATAAAAAAGTTGTGGTCCTTATGTACAATGGAATATCACTCAGCCATGAAATCAATGTCATAAGGCTAGTAGCAGCATGATGAGTGGATTTAGGTAAGACGATTCTAAGTGAAATAAGTCACACAGAAAAGGACACTTCTCATAAGGTGTCACTTATAGAGGGAATGTAAAAACCGTTACACTTGAACTGAATTACAAAACAGAACAGAGTCACACATGCAGAAAACACACTATGGCTGCTTAACGCGAAAGGTGAGGTGGGGTGATACATAAAACAAGAGTTTCAAATTAGCTCAGATACCGTTCCATAAACCCAATATGTAATAGACAAGACCTACTCCTTGCTCAGAGAACTGGACTCAACACGCCCGATTCACCGCACAAGAATATATCTGACTAGTAATAATCTTAAAACCTATGTATTGATATCTCTCTGTTAGAGTGTCAAGTGGGTGTAAAGCGGCATAAACACAGCCGTGAAAAGCAGCTAAACCCCATTATAAAAATAAATTACTTTTAAAAACCCATGAAACAAAGACAGGGAAAGAGAGAGAAATTCTTACACAATTCGTTCAGGGGCTGTGATGCAACCTGGATTGACCATATCTAGACCCACAGCTGGATGAGACATAAGGGTGGACACTCTTGGGGCTGAGAGGTTTGGTGAGGTTGGGTGAGCAAACGCAGACCCTTTAAAGTAATACTGCGTGCTACCCATCGCATGGGTCCCAAATCTCCATGTTCAAGGGCATCTTCCTAGATCAAAAACATGCATGAGAAACCCAGAAGATGGTACACCGTGTGATGGGGAAAGGTTTCTAAAACGCACCTCATTTCTCATCTCCTTGTGCTCGGGTTCGCCATTCCAGCCACTTTACTAGCAATCTCCCTACTTGGAGCATCAGCACCTTTAACCTCCTGTTCCGTACAGGTTGCAATTTGTCCTGAGGATGAACGGGAAGACGGGAAACCAATGAGAGACTAGCTCTTGGTGTTGGGACAGGCACAGGTCACTCTATTTTCCCATCAGGAAGAAGAATTAATCACAGGCTCAGCCTGCCCCCCGGAACCAGAACAGGGCCTGAAGCCATCCTGCGCTTTTGCGGCCAGCTCCCAAAAAAGTGACTTGTAAAATGGAGCTTCAGGGCACTGCAATTCACAAACCTGCAGAGTTATAAATGATAACTCTCGTCCACAAATATATTGAGGGAAGGCAAAGAAGAGGATTTGAAATCAAGGCAGAATTGCAGGAAACAGATTTCAGGAGGTAGATTCGAATCGCCTTTAAAGCACATGAAAAGCGGCAAAACGTTGACAATGATGCCCTTGGCCAAAAAGGGCGTATGCGTTTTTTCCTGAATATATTCAGGAAAAAACGCATACGCCCTTTTTGGCCAACCAAGCAACCTGGAAAGGCAAATCAGCGCTACAAAGAAGTCTCGCTTCCCATCGGTCAAAAGGGCCATGCCGAAAAAAGTGTCAAAACCAGAAATGCAGGACAGGCCATGGAGAAATGGGAGCCTTGCTACACTGATGGGCGGGATGTAAATTGCCAACAGCCACTCTGGAGAAGTGTACGGTGTGTCCTGAAACATCTAAAAAACACAGCTTAGAGAGCATAGGGCACTTCCACGCATGGGGGGATAAAGTGGGAAAATTGAAAATCAGCAAGACACAAGCACCCCAAAGTTTAGGGCTGCTCTGTTGACAAGGACCTCCACTTCATTCCACCTTAAATATCCCAGGAAAGCGAAAAATGGATAAAAAAGTTGTGGTCCTTATGTACAATGGAATATCACACAGCCATGAAATCAATGTCATAAGGCTAGTAGCAGCATGATGAGTGGATTTAGGTAAGACGATTCTAAGTGAAATAAGTCACACAGAAAAGGACACTTCTCATAAGGTGTCACTTATAGAGGGAATGTAAAAACCGTTACACTTGAACTGAATTACAAAACAGAACAGAGTCACACATGCAGAAAACACAGTATGGCTGCTTAACGGGAAAGGTGAGGTGGGGTGATACATAAAACAAGAGTTTCAAATTAACTCAGATACCGTTCCATAAACCCAATATGTAATAGACAGGACCTACTCCTTGCTCAGAGAACTGGACTCAACACGCCCGATTCACCGCACAAGAATATATCTGACTAGTAATAATCTTAAAACCTATGTATTGATATCTCTCTGTTAGAGTGTCAAGTGGGTGTAAAGCGGCATCAACACAGCCGTGAAAAGCAGCTAAACCCCATTATAAAAATAAATTACTTTTAAAAACCCATGAAACAAAGACAGGGAAAGAGAGAGAAATTCTTACACAATTCGTTCAGGGGCTGTGATGCAACCTGGATTGACCATATCTAGACCCACAGCTGGATGAGACATAAGGGTGGACACTCTTGGGGCTGAGAGGTTTGGTGAGGTTGGGTGAGCAAACGCAGACCCTTTAAAGTAATACTGCGTGCTACCCATCGCATGGGTCCCAAATCTCCAGGTTCAAGGGCATCTTCCTACATCGAAAACATGCATGAGAAACCCAGAAGATGGTACACCGTGTGATGGGGAAAGGTTTCTAAAACGCACCTCATTTCTCATCTCCTTGTGCTCGGGTTCGCCATTCCAGCCACTTTACTAGCAATCTCCCTACTTGGAGCATCAGCACCTTTAACCTCCTGTTCCGTACAGTTTGCAATTTGTCCTGAGGATGAACGGGAAGACGGGAAACCAATGAGAGACTAGCTCTTGGTGTTGGGACAGGCACAGGTCACTCTATTTTCCCATCAGGAAGAAGAATTAACCACAGGCTCAGCCTGCCCCCCGGAACCAGAACAGGGCCTGAAGCCATCCTGCGCTTTTGCGGCCAGCTCCCAAAAAAGCGACTTGTAAAATGGAGCTTCAGGGCACTGCAATTCACAAACCTGCAGAGTTATAAATGATAACTCTCGTCCACAAATATATTGAGGGAAGGCAAAGAAGAGGATTTGAAATCAAGGCAGAATTGCAGGAAACAGATTTCAGGAGGTAGATTCAAATCGCCTTTAAAGCACATGAAAAGCGGCAAAACGTTGACAATGATGCCCTTGGCCAAAAAGGGCGTATGCGTTTTTTCCTGAATATATTCAGGAAAAAACGCATACGCCCTTTTTGGCCAACCAAGCAACCTGGAAAGGCAAATCAGCGCTACAAAGAAGTCTCGCTTCCCATCGGTCAAAAGGGCCATGCCGAAAAAAGTGTCAAAACCAGAAATGCAGGACAGGCCATGGAGAAATGGGAGCCTTGCTACACTGATGGGCGGGATGTAAATTGCCAACAGCCACTCTGGAGAAGTGTACGGTGTGTCCTGAAATATCTAAAAAACACAGCTTAGAGAGCATAGGGCACTTCCACGCATGGGGGGATAAAGTGGGAAAATTGAAAATCAGCAAGACACAAGCACCCCAAAGTTTAGGGCTGCTCTGTTGACAAGGACCTCCACTTCATTCCACCTTAAATATCCCAGGAAAGCGAAAAATGGATAAAAAAGTTATGGTCCTTATGTACAATGGAATATCACTCAGCCATGAAATCAATGTCATAAGGCTAGTAGCAGCATGATGAGTGGATTTAGGTACGACGATTCTAAGTGAAATAAGTCACACAGAAAAGGACACTTCTCATAAGGTGTCACTTATAGAGGGAATGTAAAAACCGTTACACTTGAACTGAATTACAAAACAGAACAGAGTCACACATGCAGAAAACACACTATGGCTGCTTAACGGGAAAGGTGAGGTGGGGTGATACATAAAAGAAGAGTTTCAAATTAGCTCAGATACCGTTCCATAAACCCAATATGTAATAGACAAGACCTACTCCTTGGTCAGAGAACTGGACTCAACACGCCCGATTCACCGCACAAGAATATATCTGACTAGTAATAATCTTAAAACCTATGTATTGATATCTCTCTGTTAGTGTGTCAAGTGGGTGTAAAGCGGCATAAACACAGCCGTGAAAAGCAGCTAAACCCCATTATAAAACTAAATTACTTTTAAAAACCCATGAAACAAAGACAGGGAAAGAGAGAGAAATTCTTACACAATTCGTTCAGGGGCTGTGATGCAACCTGGATTGACCATATCTAGACCCACAGCTGGATGAGACATAAGGGTGGACACTCTTGGGGCTGAGAGGTTTGGTGAGGTTGGGTGAGCAAACGCAGACCCTTTAAAGTAATACTGCGTGCTACCCATCGCATGGGTCCCAAATCTCCAGGTTCAAGGGCATCTTCCTACATCGAAAACATGCATGAGAAACCCAGAAGATGGTACACCGTGTGATGGGGAAAGGTTTCTAAAACGCACCTCATTTCTCATCTCCTTGTGCTCGGGTTCGCCATTCCTGCCACTTTACTAGCAATCTCCCTACTTGGAGCCTCAGCACCTTTAACCTCCTGTTCCGTACAGGTTGCAATTTGTCCTGAGGATGAACGGGAAGACGGGGAACCAATGAGAGACTAGCTCTTGGTGTTGGGACAGGCACAGGTCACTCTATTTTCCCATTAGGAAGAAGAATTAACCACAGGCTCAGCCTGCCCCCCGGAACCAGAACAGGGCCTGAAGCCATCCTGCGCTTTTGCGGCCAGCTCCCCAAAAAGCGACTTGTAAAATGGAGCTTCAGGGCACTGCAATTCACAAACCTGCAGAGTTATAAATGATAACTCTCGTCCACAAATATATTGAGGGAAGGCAAAGAAGAGGATTTGAAATCAAGGCAGAATTGCAGGAAACAGATTTCAGGAGGTAGATTCGAATCGCCTTTAAAGCAAATGAAAAGCGGAAAAACGTTGACAATGATGCCCTTGGCCAAAAAGGGCGTATGCGTTTTTTCCTGAATATATTCAGGAAAAAACGCATACGCCCTTTTTGGCCAACCAAGCAACCTGGAAAGGCAAATCAGCGCTACAAAGAAGTCTCGCTTCCCATCGGTCAAAAGGGCCATGCTGAAAAAAGTGTCAAAACCAGAAATGCAGAACAGGCCATGGAGAAATGGGAGCCTTGCTACACTGATGGGCGGGATGTAAATTGCCAACAGCCACTCTGGAGAAGTGTACGGTGTGTCCTGAAACATCTAAAAAACACAGCTTAGAGAGCATAGGGCACTTCCACGCATGGGGGGATAAAGTGGGAAAAATGAAAATCAGCAAGACACAAGCACCCCAAAGTTTAGGGCTGCTCTGTTGACAAGGACCTCCACTTCATTCCACCTTAAATATCCCAGGAAAGCGAAAAAGGGATAAAAAAGTTGTGGTCCTTATGTACAATGGAATATCACTCAGCCATGAAATCAATGTCATAAGGCTAGTAGCAGCATGATGAGTGGATTTAGGTAAGACGATTCTAAGTGAAATAAGTCACACAGAAAAGGACACTTCTCATAAGGTGTCACTTATAGAGGGAATGTAAAAACCGTTACACTTGAACTGAATTACAAAACAGAACAGAGTCACACATGCAGAAAACACAGTATGGCTGCTTAACGGGAAAGGTGAGGTGGGGTGATACATAAAACAAGAGTTTCAAATTAACTCAGATACCGTTCCATAAACCCAATATGTAATAGACAGGACCTACTCCTTGCTCAGAGAACTGGACTCAACACGCCCGATTCACCGCACAAGAATATATCTGACTAGTAATAATCTTAAAACCTATGTATTGATATCTCTCTGTTAGAGTGTCAAGTGGGTGTAAAGCGGCATCAACACAGCCGTGAAAAGCAGCTAAACCCCATTATAAAAATAAATTACTTTTAAAAACCCATGAAACAAAGACAGGGAAAGAGAGAGAAATTCTTACACAATTCGTTCAGGGGCTGTGATGCAACCTGGATTGACCATATCTAGACCCACAGCTGGATGAGACATAAGGGTGGACACTCTTGGGGCTGAGAGGTTTGGTGAGGTTGGGTGAGCAAACGCAGACCCTTTAAAGTAATACTGCGTGCTACCCATCGCATGGGTCCCAAATCTCCAGGTTCAAGGGCATCTTCCTACATCGAAAACATGCATGAGAAACCCAGAAGATGGTACACCGTGTGATGGGGAAAGGTTTCTAAAACGCACCTCATTTCTCATCTCCTTGTGCTCGGGTTCGCCATTCCAGCCACTTTACTAGCAATCTCCCTACTTGGAGCATCAGCACCTTTAACCTCCTGTTCCGTACAGGTTGCAATTTGTCCTGAGGATGAACGGGAAGACGGGAAACCAATGAGAGACTAGCTCTTGGTGTTGGGACAGGCACAGGTCACTCTATTTTCCCATCAGGAAGAAGAATTAACCACAGGCTCAGCCTGCCCCCCGGAACCAGAACAGGGCCTGAAGCCATCCTGCGCTTTTGCGGCCAGCTCCCAAAAATCGACTTGTAAAATGGAGCTTCAGGGCACTGCAATTCACAAACCTGCAGAGTTATAAATGATAACTCTCGTCCACAAATATATTGAGGGAAGGCAAAGAAGAGGATTTGAAATCAAGGCAGAATTGCAGGAAACAGATTTCAGGAGGTAGATTCGAATCGCCTTTAAAGCACATGAAAAGCGGTAAAACGTTGACAATGATGCCCTTGGCCAAAAAGGGCGTATGCGTTTTTTCCTGAATATATTCAGGAAAAAACGCATACGCCCTTTTTGGCCAACCAAGCAACCTGGAAAGGTAAATCAGCGCTACAAAGAAGTCTCGCTTCCCATCGGTCAAAAGGGCCATGCCGAAAAAAGTGTCAAAACCAGAAATGCAGGACAGGCCATGGAGAAATGGGAGCCTTGCTACACTGATGGGCGGGATGTAAATTGCCAACAGCCACTCTGGAGAAGTGTACGGTGTGTCCTGAAACATCTAAAAAACACAGCTTAGAGAGCATAGGGCACTTCCACGCATGGGGAGATAAAGTGGGAAAATTGAAAATCAGCAAGACACAAGCACCCCAAAGTTTAGGGCTGCTCTGTTGACAAGGACCTCCACTTCATTCCACCTTAAATATCCCAGGAAAGCGAAAAATGGATAAAAAAGTTGTGGTCCTTATGTACAATGGAATATCACTCAGCCATGAAATCAATGTCATAAGGCTAGTAGCAGCATGATGAGTGGATTTAGGTAAGACGATTCTAAGTGAAATAAGTCACACAGAAAAGGACACTTCTCATAAGGTGTCACTTATAGAGGGAATGTAAAAACCGTTACACTTGAACTGAATTACAAAACAGAACAGAGTCACACATGCAGAAAACACACTATGGCTGCTTAACGCGAAAGGTGAGGTGGGGTGATACATAAAACAAGAGTTTCAAATTAACTCAGATACCGTTCCATAAACCCAATATGTAATAGACAAGACCTACTCCTTGCTCAGAGAACTGGACTCAACACGCCCGATTCACCGCACAAGAATATATCTGACTAGTAATAGTCTTAAAACCTATGTATTGATATCTCTCTGTTAGAGTGTCAAGTGGGTGTAAAGCGGCATAAACACAGCCGTGAAAAGCAGCTAAACCCCATTATAAAAATAAATTACTTTTAAAAACCCATGAAACAAAGACAGGGAAAGAGAGAGAAATTCTTACACAATTCGTTCAGGGGCTGTGATGCAACCTGGATTGACCATATCTAGACCCACAGCTGGATGAGACATAAGGGTGGACACTCTTGGGGCTGAGAGGTTTGGTGAGGTTGGGTGAGCAAACGCAGACCCTTTAAAGTAATACTGCGTGCTACCCATCGCATGGGTCCCAAATCTCCAGGTTCAAGGGCATCTTCCTACATCGAAAACATGCATGAGAAACCCAGAAGATGGTACACCGTGTGATGGGGAAAGGTTTCTAAAACGCACCTCATTTCTCATCTCCTTGTGCTCGGGTTCGCCATTCCAGCCACTTTACTAGCAATCTCCCTACTTGGAGCATCAGCACCTTTAACCTCCTGTTCCGTACAGTTTGCAATTTGTCCTGAGGATGAACGGGAAGACGGGAAACCAATGAGAGACTAGCTCTTGGTGTTGGGACAGGCACAGGTCACTCTATTTTCCCATCAGGAAGAAGAATTAACCACAGGCTCAGCCTGCCCCCCGGAACCAGAACAGGGCCTGAAGCCATCCTGCGCTTTTGCGGCCAGCTCCCAAAAAAGCGACTTGTAAAATGGAGCTTCAGGGCACTGCAATTCACAAACCTGCAGGGTTATAAATGATAACTCTCGTCCACAAATATATTGAGGGAAGGCAAAGAAGAGGATTTGAAATCAAGGCAGAATTGCAGGAAACAGATTTCAGGAGGTAGATTCGAATCGCCTTTAAAGCACATGAAAAGCGGCAAAACGTTGACAATGATGCCCTTGGCCAAAAAGGGCGTATGCGTTTTTTCCTCAATATATTCAGGAAAAAACGCATACGCCCTTTTTGGCCAACCAAGCAACCTGGAAAGGCAAATCAGCGCTACAAATAAGTCTCGCTTCCCATCGGTCAAAAGGGCCATGCTGAAAAAAGGGTCAAAACCAGAAATGCAGGACAGGCCATGGAGAAATGGGAGCCTTGCTACACTGATGGGCGGGATGTAAATTGCCAACAGCCACTCTGGAGAAGTGTACGGTGTGTCCTGAAACATCTAAAAAACACAGCTTAGACAGCATAGGGCACTTCCACGCATGGGGAGATAAAGTGGGAAAATTGAAAATCAGCAAGACACAAGCACCCCAAAGTTTAGGGCTGCTCTGTTGACAAGGACCTCCACTTCATTCCACCTTAAATATCCCAGGAAAGCGAAAAATGGATAAAAAAGTTGTGGTCCTTATGTACAATGGAATATCACTCAGCCATGAAATCAATGTCATAAGGCTAGTAGCAGCATGATGAGTGGATTTAGGTAAGACGATTCTAAGTGAAATAAGTCACACAGAAAAGGACACTTCTCATAAGGTGTCACTTATAGAGGGAATGTAAAAACCGTTACACTTGAACTGAATTACAAAACAGAACAGAGTCACACATGCAGAAAACACACTATGGCTGCTTAACGCGAAAGGTGAGGTGGGGTGATACATAAAACAAGAGTTTCAAATTAGCTCAGATACCGTTCCATAAACCCAATATGTAATAGACAAGACCTACTCCTTGCTCAGAGAACTGGACTCAACACGCCCGATTCACCGCACAAGAATATATCTGACTAGTAATAATCTTAAAACCTATGTATTGATATCTCTCTGTTAGAGTGTCAAGTGGGTGTAAAGCGGCATAAACACAGCCGTGAAAAGCAGCTAAACCCCATTATAAAAATAAATTACTTTTAAAAACCCATGAAACAAAGACAGGGAAAGAGAGAGAAATTCTTACACAATTCGTTCAGGGGCTGTGATGCAACCTGGATTGACCATATCTAGACCCACAGCTGGATGAGACATAAGGGTGGACACTCTTGGGGCTGAGAGGTTTGGTGAGGTTGGGTGAGCAAACGCAGACCCTTTAAAGTAATACTGCGTGCTACCCATCGCATGGGTCCCAAATCTCCATGTTCAAGGGCATCTTCCTAGATCAAAAACATGCATGAGAAACCCAGAAGATGGTACACCGTGTGATGGGGAAAGGTTTCTAAAACGCACCTCATTTCTCATCTCCTTGTGCTCGGGTTCGCCATTCCAGCCACTTTACTAGCAATCTCCCTACTTGGAGCATCAGCACCTTTAACCTCCTGTTCCGTACAGGTTGCAATTTGTCCTGAGGATGAACGGGAAGACGGGAAACCAATGAGAGACTAGCTCTTGGTGTTGGGACAGGCACAGGTCACTCTATTTTCCCATCAGGAAGAAGAATTAATCACAGGCTCAGCCTGCCCCCCGGAACCAGAACAGGGCCTGAAGCCATCCTGCGCTTTTGCGGCCAGCTCCCAAAAAAGTGACTTGTAAAATGGAGCTTCAGGGCACTGCAATTCACAAACCTGCAGAGTTATAAATGATAACTCTCGTCCACAAATATATTGAGGGAAGGCAAAGAAGAGGATTTGAAATCAAGGCAGAATTGCAGGAAACAGATTTCAGGAGGTAGATTCGAATCGCCTTTAAAGCACATGAAAAGCGGCAAAACGTTGACAATGATGCCCTTGGCCAAAAAGGGCGTATGCGTTTTTTCCTGAATATATTCAGGAAAAAACGCATACGCCCTTTTTGGCCAACCAAGCAACCTGGAAAGGCAAATCAGCGCTACAAAGAAGTCTCGCTTCCCATCGGTCAAAAGGGCCATGCCGAAAAAAGTGTCAAAACCAGAAATGCAGGACAGGCCATGGAGAAATGGGAGCCTTGCTACACTGATGGGCGGGATGTAAATTGCCAACAGCCACTCTGGAGAAGTGTACGGTGTGTCCTGAAACATCTAAAAAACACAGCTTAGAGAGCATAGGGCACTTCCACGCATGGGGAGATAAAGTGGGAAAATTGAAAATCAGCAAGACACAAGCACCCCAAAGTTTAGGGCTGCTCTGTTGACAAGGACCTCCACTTCATTCCACCTTAAATATCCCAGGAAAGCGAAAAATGGATAAAAAAGTTGTGGTCCTTATGTACAATGGAATATCACTCAGCCATGAAATCAATGTCATAAGGCTAGTAGCAGCATGATGAGTGGATTTAGGTAAGACGATTCTAAGTGAAATAAGTCACACAGAAAAGGACACTTCTCATAAGGTGTCACTTATAGAGGGAATGTAAAAACCGTTACACTTGAACTGAATTACAAAACAGAACAGAGTCACACATGCAGAAAACACACTATGGCTGCTTAACGCGAAAGGTGAGGTGGGGTGATACATAAAACAAGAGTTTCAAATTAGCTCAGATACCGTTCCATAAACCCAATATGTAATAGACAAGACCTACTCCTTGCTCAGAGAACTGGACTCAACACGCCCGATTCACCGCACAAGAATATATCTGACTAGTAATAATCTTAAAACCTATGTATTGATATCTCTCTGTTAGAGTGTCAAGTGGGTGTAAAGCGGCATAAACACAGCCGTGAAAAGCAGCTAAACCCCATTATAAAAATAAATTACTTTTAAAAACCCATGAAACAAAGACAGGGAAAGAGAGAGAAATTCTTACACAATTCGTTCAGGGGCTGTGATGCAACCTGGATTGACCATATCTAGACCCACAGCTGGATGAGACATAAGGGTGGACACTCTTGGGGCTGAGAGGTTTGGTGAGGTTGGGTGAGCAAACGCAGACCCTTTAAAGTAATACTGCGTGCTACCCATCGCATGGGTCCCAAATCTCCAGGTTCAAGGGCATCTTCCTACATCGAAAACATGCATGAGAAACCCAGAAGATGGTACACCGTGTGATGGGGAAAGGTTTCTAAAACGCACCTCATTTCTCATCTCCTTGTGCTCGGGTTCGCCATTCCAGCCACTTTACTAGCAATCTCCCTACTTGGAGCATCAGCACCTTTAACCTCCTGTTCCGTACAGGTTGCAATTTGTCCTGAGGATGAACGGGAAGACGGGGAACCAATGAGAGACTAGCTCTTGGTGTTGGGACAGGCACAGGTCACTCTATTTTCCCATCAGGAAGAAGAATTAACCACAGGCTCAGCCTGCCCCCCAGAACCAGAACAGGGCCTGAAGCCATCCTGCGCTTTTGCGGCCAGCTCCCAAAAAAGCGACTTGTAAAATGGAGCTTCAGGACACTGCAATTCACAAACCTGCAGAGTTATAAATGATAACTCTCGTCCACAAATATATTGAGGGAAGACAAAGAAGAGGATTTGAAATCAAGGCAGAATTGCAGGAAACAGATTTCAGGAGGTAGATTCGAATCGCCTTTAAAGCACATGAAAAGCGGCAAAACGATGACAATGATGCCCTTGGCCAAAAAGGGCGTATGCGTTTTTTCCTGAATATATTCAGGAAAAAACGCATACGCCCTTTTTGGCCAACCAAGCAACCTGGAAAGGCAAATCAGGGCTACAAAGAAGTCTCGCTTCCCATCGGTCAAAAGGGCCATGCTGAAAAAAGTCTCAAAACCAGAAATGCAGGACAGGCCATGGAGAAATGGGAGCCTTGCTACACTGATGGGCGGGATGTAAATTGCCAACAGCCACTCTGGAGAAGGGTACGGTGTGTCCTGAAACATCTAAAAAACACAGCTTAGAGAGCATAGGGCACTTCCACGCATGGGGGCATAAAGTGGGAAAATTGAAAATCAGCAAGACACAAGCACCCCAAAGTTTAGGGCTGCTCTGTTGACAAGGAACTCCACTTCATTCCACCTTAAATATCCCAGGAAAGCGAAAAATGGATAAAAAAGTTGTGGTCCTTATGTACAATGGAATATCACTCAGCCATGAAATCAATGTCATAAGGCTAGTAGCAGCATGATGAGTCGATTTAGGTAAGACGATTCTAAGTGAAATAACTCACACAGAAAAGGACACTTCTCATAAGGTGTCACTTATAGAGGGAATGTAAAAACCGTTACACTTGAACTGAATTACAAAACAGAACAGAGTCACACATGCAGAAAACACACTATGGCTGCTTAACGGGAAAGGTGAGGTGGGGTGATACATAAAACAAGAGTTTCAAATTAGCTCAGATTCCGTTCCATAAACCCAATATGTAATAGACAAGACCTACTCCTTGCTCAGAGAACTGGACTCAACACGCCCGATTCACCGCACAAGAATATATCTGACTAGTAATAATCTTAAAACCTATGTATTGATATCTCTCTGTTAGTGTGTCAAGTGGGTGTAAAGCGGCATAAACACAGCCGTGAAAAGCAGCTAAACCCCATTATAAAACTAAATTACTTTTAAAAACCCATGAAACAAAGACAGGGAAAGAGAGAGAAATTCTTACACAATTCGTTCAGGGGCTGTGATGCAACCTGGATTGACCATATCTAGACCCACAGCTGGATGAGACATAAGGGTGGACACTCTTGGGGCTGAGAGGTTTGGTGAGGTTGGGTGAGCAAACGCAGACCCTTTAAAGTAATACTGCGTGCTACCCATCGCATGGGTCCCAAATCTCCAGGTTCAAGGGCATCTTCCTACATCGAAAACATGCATGAGAAACCCAGATGATGGTACACCGTGTGATGGGGAAAGGTTTCTAAAACGCACCTCATTTCTCATCTCCTTGTGCTCGGGTTCGCCATTCCAGCCACTTTAATAGCAATCTCCCTACTTGGAGCCTCAGCACCTTTAACCTCCTGTTCCGTACAGGTTGCAATTTGTCCTGAGGATGAACGGGAAGACGGGGAACCAATGAGAGACTAGCTCTTGGTGTTGGGACAGGCACAGGTCACTCTATTTTCCCATCAGGAAGAAGAATTAACCACAGGCTCAGCCTGCCCCCCGGAACCAGAACAGGGCCTGAAGCCATCCTGCGCTTTTGCGGCCAGCTCCCAAAAAAGCGACTTGTAAAATGGAGCTTCAGGGCACTGCAATTCACAAACCTGCAGAGTTATAAATGATAACTCTCGTCCACAAATATATTGAGGGAAGGCAAAGAAGAGGATTTGAAATCAAGGCAGAATTGCAGGAAACAGATTTCATGAGGTAGATTCGAATCGCCTTTAAAGCACATGAAAAGCGGCAAAACGTTGACAATGATGCCCTTGGCCAAAAAGGGCGCATGCGTTTTTTCCTGAATATATTCAGGAAAAAACGCATGCGCCCTTTTTGGCCAACCAAGCAACCTGGAAAGGCCAATCAGCGCTACAAAGAAGTCTCGCTTCCCATCGGTCGAAAGGGCCATGCTGAAAAAAGGGTCAAAACCAGAAATGCAGGACAGGCCATGGAGAAATGGGAGCCTTGCTACACTGATGGGCGGGATGTAAATTGCCAACAGCCACTCTGGAGAAGGGTACGGTGTGTCCTGAAACATCTAAAAAATACAGCTTAGAGAGCATAGAGCACTTCCACGCATGGGGGGATAAAGTGGGAAAATTGAAAATCAGCAAGACACAAGCACCCCAAAGTTTAGGGCTACTCTGTTGACAAGGACCTCCACTTCATTCCACCTTAAATATCCCAGGAAAGCGAAAAATGGATAAAAAAGTTGTGGTCCTTATGTACAATGGAATATCACTCAGCCATGAAATCAATGTCATAAGGCTAGTAGCAGCATGATGAGTGGATTTAGGTACGACGATTCTAAGTGAAATAAGTCACACAGAAAAGGACACTTCTCATAAGGTGTCACTTATAGAGGGAATGTAAAAACCGTTACACTTGAACTGAATTACAAAACAGAACAGAGTCACACATGCAGAAAACACACTATGGCTGCTTAACGGGAAAGGTGAGGTGGGGTGATACATAAAACAAGAGTTTCAAATTAGCTCAGATTCTGTTCCATAAACCCAATATGTAATAGACAAGACCTACTCCTTGCTCAGAGAACTGGACTCAACACGCCCGATTCACCGCACAAGAATATATCTGACTAGTAATAATCTTAAAACCTATGTATTGATATCTCTCTGTTAGAGTGTCAAGTGGGTGTAAAGCGGCATAAACACAGCCGTGAAAAGCAGCTAAACCCCATTATAAAAATAAATTACTTTTAAAAACCCATGAAACAAAGACAGTGAAAGAGAGAGAAATTCTTACACAATTCGTTCAGGGGCTGTGATGCAACCTGGATTGACCATATCTAGACCCACAGCTGGATGAGACATAAGGGTGGACACTCTTGGGGCTGAGAGGTTTGGTGAGGTTGGGTGAGCAAACGCAGACCCTTTAAAGTAATACTGCGTGCTACCCATCGCATGGGTCCCAAATCTCCAGGTTCAAGGGCATCTTCCTACATCGAAAACATGCATGAGAAACCCAGAAGATGGTACACCGTGTGATGGGGAAAGGTTTCTAAAACGCACCTCATTTCTCATCTCCTTGTGCTCGGGTTCGCCATTCCAGCCACTTTACTAGCAATCTCCCTACTTGGAGCCTCAGCACCTTTAACCTCCTGTTCCGTACAGGTTGCAATTTGTCCTGAGGATGAACGGGAAGACGGGGAACCAATGAGAGACTAGCTCTTGGTGTTGGGACAGGCACAGGTCACTCTATTTTCCCATCAGGAAGAAGAATTAAGCACAGGCTCAGCCTGCCCCCCGGAACCAGAACAGGGCCTGAAGCCATCCTGCACTTTTGCGGCAAGCTCCCAAAAAAGCAACTTGTAAATTGGAGCTTCAGGTCACTGCAATTCACAAACCTGCAGAGTTATAAATGATAACTCTCGTCCACAAATATATTGAGGGAAGGCAAAGAAGAGGATTTGAAATCAAGGCAGAATTGCAGGAAACAGATTTCAGGAGGTAGATTCGAATCGCCTTTAAAGCACATGAAAAGCGGCAAAACGTTGACAATGATGCCCTTGGCCAAAAAGGGCGCATGCGTTTTTTCCTGAATATATTCAGGAAAAAACGCATGCGCCCTTTTTGGCCAACCAAGCAACCTGGAAAGGCAAATCCGCGCTACAAAGAAGTCTCGCTTCCCATCGGTCGAAAGGGCCATGCTGAAAAAAGTGTCAAAACCAGAAATGCAGGACAGGCCATGGAGAAATGGGAACCTTGCTACACTGGTGGGCGGGATGTAAATTGCCAACAGCCACTCTGGAGAAGTGTACGGTGTGTCCTGAAACATCTAAAAAACACAGCTTAGAGAGCATAGGGCACTTCCACGCATGGGGGGATAAAGTGGGAAAATTGAAAATCAGCAAGACACAAGCACCCCAAAGTTTAGGGCTGCTCTGTTGACAAGGACCTCCACTTCATTCCACATTAAATATCCCAGGAAAGCGAAAAATGGATAAAAAATTTGTGTTCCTTATATACAATGGAATATCACTCAGCCATGAAATCAATGTCATAAGGCTAGTAGCAGCATGATGAGTGGATTTAGGTACGACGATTCTAAGTGAAATAAGTCACACAGAAAAGGACACTTCTCATAAGGTGTCACTTATAGAGGGAATGTAAAAACCGTTACACTTGAACTGAATTACAAAACAGAACAGAGTCACACATGCAGAAAACACACTATGGCTGCTTAACGGGAAAGGTGAGGTGGGGTGATACATAAAACAAGAGTTTCAAATTAGCTCAGATTCCGTTCCATAAACCCAATATGTAATAGACAAGACCTACTCCTTGCTCAGAGAACTGGACTCAACACGCCCGATTCACCGCACAAGAATATATCTGACTAGTAATAATCTTAAAACCTATGTATTGATATCTCTCTGTTAGTGTGTCAAGTGGGTGTAAAGCGGCATAAACACAGCCGTGAATAGCAGCTAAACCCCATTATAAAAATAAATTACTTTTAAAAACCCATGAAACAAAGACAGGGAAAGAGAGAGAAATTCTTACACAATTCGTTCAGGGGCTGTGATGCAACCTGGATTGACCATATCTAGACCCACAGCTGGATGAGACATAAGGGTGGACACTCTTGGGGCTGAGAGGTTTGGTGAGGTTGGGTGAGCAAACGCAGACCCTTTAAAGTAATACTGCGTGCTACCCATCGCATGGGTCCCAAATCTCCAGGTTCAAGGGCATCTTCCTACATCGAAAACATGCATGAGAAACCCAGAAGATGGTACACCGTGTGATGGGGAAAGGTTTCTAAAACGCACCTCATTTCTCATCTCCTTGTGCTCGGGTTCGCCATTCCAGCCACTTTACTAGCAATCTCCCTACTTGGAGCCTCAGCACCTTTAACCTCCTGTTCCGTACAGGTTGCAATTTGTCCTGAGGATGAACGGGAAGACGGGGAACCAATGAGAGACTAGCTCTTGGTGTTGGGACAGGCACAGGTCACTCTATTTTCCCATCAGGAAGAAGAATTAACCACAGGCTCAGCCTGCCCCCCGGAACCAGAACAGGGCCTGAAGCCATCCTGCGCTTTTGCGGCCAGCTCCCAAAAAAGCGACTTGTAAAATGGAGCTTCAGGCCACTGCAATTCACAAACCTGCAGAGTTATAAATGATAACTCTCGTCCACAAATATATTGAGGGAAGGCAAAGAAGAGGATTTGAAATCAAGGCAGAATTGCAGGAAACAGATTTCAGGAGGTAGATTCGAATCGCCTTTAAAGCACATGAAAAGCGGCAAAACGTTGACAATGATGCCCTTGGCCAAAAAGGGCGCATGCGTTTTTTCCTGAATATATTCAGGAAAAAACGCATGCGCCCTTTTTGGCCAACCAAGCAACCTGGAAAGGCAAATCAGCGCTACAAAGAAGTCTCGCTTCCCATCGGTCGAAAGGGCCATGCTGAAAAAAGGGTCAAAACCAGAAATGCAGGACAGGCCATGGAGAAATGGGAGCCTTGCTACACTGATGGGCGGGATGTAAATTGCCAACAGCCACTCTGGAGAAGGGTACGGTGTGTCCTGAAACATCTAAAAAACACAGCTTAGAGAGCATAGGGCACTTCCACGCATGGGGGGATAAAGTGGGAAAATTGAAAATCAGCAAGACACAAGCACCCCAAAGTTTAGGGCTGCTCTGTTGACAAGGACCTCCACTTCATTCCACCTTAAATATCCCAGGAAAGCGAAAAATGGATAAAAAAGTTGTGGTCCTTATGTACAATGGAATATCACTCAGCCATGAAATCAATGTCATAAGGCTTGTAGCAGCATGATGAGTGGATTTAGGTACGACGATTCTAAGTGAAATAAGTCACACAGAAAAGGACACTTCTCATAAGGTGTCACTTATAGAGGGAATGTAAAAACCGTTACACTTGAACTGAATTACAAAACAGAACAGAGTCACACATGCAGAAAACAAACTATGGCTGCTTAACGGGAAAGGTGAGGTGGGGTGATACATAAAACAAGAGTTTCAAATTAGCTCAGATACCGTTCCATAAACCCAATATGTAATAGACAAGACCTACTCCTTGCTCAGAGAACTGGACTCAACACGCCCGATTCACCGCACAAGAATATATCTGACTAGTAATAATCTTAAAACCTATGTATTGATATCTCTCTGTTAGTGTGTCAAGTGGGTGTAAAGCGGCATAAACACAGCCGTGAAAAGCAGCTAAACCCCATTATAAAAATAAATTACTTTTAAAAACCCATGAAACAAAGACAGGGAAAGAGAGAGAAATTCTTACACAATTCGTTCAGGGGCTGTGATGCAACCTGGATTGACCATATCTAGACCCACAGCTGGATGAGACATAAGGGTGGACACTCTTGGGGCTGAGAGGTTTGGTGAGGTTGGGTGAGCAAACGCAGACCCTTTAAAGTAATACTGCGTGCTACCCATCGCATGGGTCCCAAATCTCCAGGTTCAAGGGCATCTTCCTACATCGAAAACATGCATGAGAAACCCAGACGATGGTACACCGTGTGATGGGGAAAGGTTTCTAAAACGCACCTCATTTCTCATCTCCTTGTGCTCGGGTTCGCCATTCCAGCCACTTTACTAGCAATCTCCCTACTTGGAGCCTCAGCACCTTTAACCTCCTGTTCCGTACAGGTTGCAATTTGTCCTGAGGATGAACGGGAAGACGGGGAACCAATGAGAGACTAGCTCTTGGTGTTGGGACAGGCACAGGTCACTCTATTTTCCCATCAGGAAGAAGAATTAACCACAGGCTCAGCCTGCCCCCCGGAACCAGAACAGGGCCTGAAGCCATCCTGCGCTTTTGCGGCCAGCTCCCAAAAAAGCGACTTGTAAAATGGACCTTCAGGGCACTGCAATTCACAAACCTGCAGAGTTATAAATGATAACTCTCGTCCACAAATATATTGAGGGAAGGCAAAGAAGAGGATTTGAAATCAAGGCAGAATTGCAGGAAACAGATTTCATGAGGTAGATTCGAATCGCCTTTAAAGCACATGAAAAGCGGCAAAACGTTGACAATGATGCCCTTGGCCAAAAAGGGCGCATGCGTTTTTTCCTGAATATATTCAGGAAAAAACGCATGCGCCCTTTTTGGCCAACCAAGCAACCTGGAAAGGCAAATCAGCGCTACAAAGAAGTCTAGCTTCCCATCGGTCGAAAGGGCCATGCTGAAAAAAGTGTCAAAACCAGAAATGCAGGACAGGCCATGGAGAAATGGGAACCTTGCTACACTGATGGGCGGGATGTAAATTGCCAACAGCCACTCTGGAGAAGTGTACGGTGTGTCCTGAAACATCTAAAAAACACAGCTTAGAGAGCATAGGGCACTTCCACGCATGGGGGGATAAAGTGGGAAAATTGAAAATCAGCAAGACACAAGCACCCCAAAGTTTAGGGCTGCTCTGTTGACAAGGACCTCCACTTCATTCCACATTAAATATCCCAGGAAAGCGAAAAATGGATAAAAAAGTTGTGGTCCTTATATACAATGGAATATCACTCAGCCATGAAATCAATGTCATAAGGCTAGTAGCAGCATGATGAGTGGATTTAGGTACGACGATTCTAAGTGAAATAAGTCACACAGAAAAGGACACTTCTCATAAGGTGTCACTTATAGAGGGAATGTAAAAACCGTTACACTTGAACTGAATTACAAAACAGAACAGAGTCACACATGCAGAAAACACACTATGGCTGCTTAACGGGAAAGGTGAGGTGGGGTGATACATAAAACAAGAGTTTCAAATTAGCTCAGATACCGTTCCATAAACCCAATATGTAATAGACAAGACCTACTCCTTGCTCAGAGAACTGGACTCAACACGCCCGATTCACCGCACAAGAATATATCTGACTAGTAATAATCTTAAAACCTATGTATTGATATCTCTCTGTTAGTGTGTCAAGTGGGTGTAAAGCGGCATAAACACAGCCGTGAAAAGCAGCTAAACCCCATTATAAAAATAAATTACTTTTAAAAACCCATGAAACAAAGACAGGGAAAGAGAGAGAAATTCTTACACAATTCGTTCAGGGGCTGTGATGCAACCTGGATTGACCATATCTAGACCCACAGCTGGATGAGACATAAGGGTGGACACTCTTGGGGCTGAGAGGTTTGGTGAGGTTGGGTGAGCAAACGCAGACCCTTTAAAGTAATACTGCGTGCTACCCATCGCATGGGTCCCAAATCTCCAGGTTCAAGGGCATCTTCCTACATCGAAAACATGCATGAGAAACCCAGAAGATGGTACACCGTGTGATGGGGAAAGGTTTCTAAAACGCACCTCATTTCTCATCTCCTTGTGCTCGGGTTCGCCATTCCAGCCACTTTACTAGCAATCTCCCTACTTGGAGCCTCAGCACCTTTAACCTCCTGTTCCGTACAGGTTGCAATTTGTCCTGAGGATGAACGGGAAGACGGGGAACCAATGAGAGACTAGCTCTTGGTGTTGGGACAGGCACAGGTCACTCTATTTTCCCATCAGGAAGAAGAATTAAGCACAGGCTCAGCCTGCCCCCCGGAACCAGAACAGGGCCTGAAGCCATCCTGCACTTTTGCGGCCAGCTCCCAAAAAAGCGACTTGTAAATTGGAGCTTCAGGTCACTGCAATTCACAAACCTGCAGAGTTATAAATGATAACTCTCGTCCACAAATATATTGAGGGAAGGCAAAGAAGAGGATTTGAAATCAAGGCAGAATTGCAGGAAACAGATTTCAGGAGGTAGATTCGAATCGCCTTTAAAGCACATGAAAAGCGGCAAAACGTTGACAATGATGCCCTTGGCCAAAAAGGGCGCATGCGTTTTTTCCTGAATATATTCAGGAAAAAACGCATGCGCCCTTTTTGGCCAACCAAGCAACCTGGAAAGGCAAATCAGCGCTACAAAGAAGTCTCGCTTCCCATCGGTCGAAAGGGCCATGCTGAAAAAAGTGTCAAAACCAGAAATGCAGGACAGGCCATGGAGAAATGGGAACCTTGCTACACTGATGGGCGGGATGTAAATTGCCAACAGCCACTCTGGAGAAGTGTACGGTGTGTCCTGAAACATCTAAAAAACACAGCTTAGAGAGCATAGGGCACTTCCACGCATGGGGGGATAAAGTGGGAAAATTGAAAATCAGCAAGACACAAGCACCCCAAAGTTTAGGGCTGCTCTGTTGACAAGGACCTCCACTTCATTCCACATTAAATATCCCAGGAAAGAGAAAAATGGATAAAAAAGTTGTGGTCCTTATGTACAATGGAATATCACTCAGCCATGAAATCAATGTCATAAGGCTAGTAGCAGCATGATGAGTCGATTTAGGTAAGACGATTCTAAGTGAAATAACTCACACAGAAAAGGACACTTCTCATAAGGTGTCACTTATAGAGGGAATGTAAAAACCGTTACACTTGAACTGAATTACAAAACAGAACAGAGTCACACATGCAGAAAACACACTATGGCTGCTTAACGGGAAAGGTGAGGTGGGGTGATACATAAAACAAGAGTTTCAAATTAGCTCAGATTCCGTTCCATAAACCCAATATGTAATAGACAAGACCTACTCCTTGCTCAGAGAACTGGACTCAACACGCCCGATTCACCGCACAAGAATATATCTGACTAGTAATAATCTTAAAACCTATGTATTGATATCTCTCTGTTAGTGTGTCAAGTGGGTGTAAAGCGGCATAAACACAGCCGTGAAAAGCAGCTAAACCCCATTATTAAAATAAATTACTTTTAAAAACCCATGAAACAAAGACAGGGAAAGAGAGAGAAATTCTTACACAATTCGTTCAGGGGCTGTGATGCAACCTGGATTGACCATATCTAGACCCACAGCTGGATGAGACATAAGGGTGGACACTCTTGGGGCTGAGAGGTTTGGTGAGGTTGGGTGAGCAAACGCAGACCCTTTAAAGTAATACTGCGTGCTACCCATCGCATGGGTCCCAAATCTCCAGGTTCAAGGGCATCTTCCTACATCGAAAACATGCATGAGAAACCCAGACGATGGTACACCGTGTGATGGGGAAAGGTTTCTAAAACGCACCTCATTTCTCATCTCCTTGTGCTCGGGTTCGCCATTCCAGCCACTTTACTAGCAATCTCCCTACTTGGAGCCTCAGCACCTTTAACCTCCTGTTCCGTACAGGTTGCAATTTGTCCTGAGGATGAACGGGAAGACGGGGAACCAATGAGAGACTAGCTCTTGGTGTTGGGACAGGCACAGGTCACTCTATTTTCCCATCAGGAAGAAGAATTAACCACAGGCTCAGCCTGCCCCCCGGAACCAGAACAGGGCCTGAAGCCATCCTGCGCTTTTGCGGCCAGCTCCCAAAAAAGCGACTTGTAAAATGGAGCTTCAGGGCACTGCAATTCACAAACCTGCAGAGTTATAAATGATAACTCTCGTCCACAAATATATTGAGGGAAGGCAAAGAAGAGGATTTGAAATCAAGGCAGAATTGCAGGAAACAGATTTCATGAGGTAGATTCGAATCGCCTTTAAAGCACATGAAAAGCGGCAAAACGTTGACAATGATGCCCTTGGCCAAAAAGGGCGCATGCGTTTTTTCCTGAATATATTCAGGAAAAAACGCATGCGCCCTTTTTGGCCAACCAAGCAACCTGGAAAGGCAAATCAGCGCTACAAAGAAGTCTCGCTTCCCATCGGTCGAAAGGGCCATGCTGAAAAAAGTGTCAAAACCAGAAATGCAGGACAGGCCATGGAGAAATGGGAACCTTGCTACACTGATGGGCGGGATGTAAATTGCCAACAGCCACTCTGGAGAAGTGTACGGTGTGTCCTGAAACATCTAAAAAACACAGCTTAGAGAGCATAGGGCACTTCCACGCATGGGGGGATAAAGTGGGAAAATTGAAAATCAGCAAGACACAAGCACCCCAAAGTTTAGGGCTGCTCTGTTGACAAGGACCTCCACTTCATTCCACATTAAATATCCCAGGAAAGCGAAAAATGGATAAAAAAGTTGTGGTCCTTATATACAATGGAATATCACTCAGCCATGAAATCAATGTCATAAGGCTAGTAGCAGCATGATGAGTGGATTTAGGTACGACGATTCTAAGTGAAATAAGTCACACAGAAAAGGACACTTCTCATAAGGTGTCACTTATAGAGGGAATGTAAAAACCGTTACACTTGAACTGAATTACAAAACAGAACAGAGTCACACATGCAGAAAACACACTATGGCTGCTTAACGGGAAAGGTGAGGTGGGGTGATACATAAAACAAGAGTTTCAAATTAGCTCAGATACCGTTCCATAAACCCAATATGTAATAGACAAGACCTACTCCTTGCTCAGAGAACTGGACTCAACACGCCCGATTCACCGCACAAGAATATATCTGACTAGTAATAATCTTAAAACCTATGTATTGATATCTCTCTGTTAGTGTGTCAAGTGGGTGTAAAGCGGCATAAACACAGCCGTGAAAAGCAGCTAAACCCCATTATAAAAATAAATTACTTTTAAAAACCCATGAAACAAAGACAGGGAAAGAGAGAGAAATTCTTACACAATTCGTTCAGGGGCTGTGATGCAACCTGGATTGACCATATCTAGACCCACAGCTGGATGAGACATAAGGGTGGACACTCTTGGGGCTGAGAGGTTTGGTGAGGTTGGGTGAGCAAACGCAGACCCTTTAAAGTAATACTGCGTGCTACCCATCGCATGGGTCCCAAATCTCCAGGTTCAAGGGCATCTTCCTACATCGAAAACATGCATGAGAAACCCAGAAGATGGTACACCGTGTGATGGGGAAAGGTTTCTAAAACGCACCTCATTTCTCATCTCCTTGTGCTCGGGTTCGCCATTCCAGCCACTTTACTAGCAATCTCCCTACTTGGAGCCTCAGCACCTTTAACCTCCTGTTCCGTACAGGTTGCAATTTGTCCTGAGGATGAACGGGAAGACGGGGAACCAATGAGAGACTAGCTCTTGGTGTTGGGACAGGCACAGGTCACTCTATTTTCCCATCAGGAAGAAGAATTAACCACAGGCTCAGCCTGCCCCCCGGAACCAGAACAGGGCCTGAAGCCATCCTGCGCTTTTGCGGCCAGCTCCCAAAAAAGCGACTTGTAAAATGGAGCTTCAGGGCACTGCAATTCACAAACCTGCAGAGTTATAAATGATAACTCTCGTCCACAAATATATTGAGGGAAGGCAAAGAAGAGGATTTGAAATCAAGGCAGAATTGCAGGAAACAGATTTCATGAGGTAGATTCGAATCGCCTTTAAAGCACATGAAAAGCGGCAAAACGTTGACAATGATGCCCTTGGCCAAAAAGGGCGCATGCGTTTTTTCCTGAATATATTCAGGAAAAAACGCATGCGCCCTTTTTGGCCAACCAAGCAACCTGGAAAGGCAAATCAGCGCTACAAAGAAGTCTCGCTTCCCATCGGTCGAAAGGGCCATGCTGAAAAAAGTGTCAAAACCAGAAATGCAGGACAGGCCATGGAGAAATGGGAACCTTGCTACACTGATGGGCGGGATGTAAATTGCCAACAGCCACTCTGGAGAAGTGTACGGTGTGTCCTGAAACATCTAAAAAACACAGCTTAGAGAGCATAGGGCACTTCCACGCATGGGGGGATAAAGTGGGAAAATTGAAAATCAGCAAGACACAAGCACCCCAAAGTTTAGGGCTGCTCTGTTGACAAGGACCTCCACTTCATTCCACATTAAATATCCCAGGAAAGCGAAAAATGGATAAAAAAGTTGTGGTCCTTATATACAATGGAATATCACTCAGCCATGAAATCAATGTCATAAGGCTAGTAGCAGCATGATGAGTGGATTTAGGTACGACGATTCTAAGTGAAATAAGTCACACAGAAAAGGACACTTCTCATAAGGTGTCACTTATAGAGGGAATGTAAAAACCGTTACACTTGAACTGAATTACAAAACAGAACAGAGTCACACATGCAGAAAACACACTATGGCTGCTTAACGGGAAAGGTGAGGTGGGGTGATACATAAAACAAGAGTTTCAAATTAGCTCAGATACCGTTCCATAAACCCAATATGTAATAGACAAGACCTACTCCTTGCTCAGAGAACTGGACTCAACACGCCCGATTCACCGCACAAGAATATATCTGACTAGTAATAATCTTAAAACCTATGTATTGATATCTCTCTGTTAGTGTGTCAAGTGGGTGTAAAGCGGCATAAACACAGCCGTGAAAAGCAGCTAAACCCCATTATAAAAATAAATTACTTTTAAAAACCCATGAAACAAAGACAGGGAAAGAGAGAGAAATTCTTACACAATTCGTTCAGGGGCTGTGATGCAACCTGGATTGACCATATCTAGACCCACAGCTGGATGAGACATAAGGGTGGACACTCTTGGGGCTGAGAGGTTTGGTGAGGTTGGGTGAGCAAACGCAGACCCTTTAAAGTAATACTGCGTGCTACCCATCGCATGGGTCCCAAATCTCCAGGTTCAAGGGCATCTTCCTACATCGAAAACATGCATGAGAAACCCAGAAGATGGTACACCGTGTGATGGGGAAAGGTTTCTAAAACGCACCTCATTTCTCATCTCCTTGTGCTCGGGTTCGCCATTCCAGCCACTTTACTAGCAATCTCCCTACTTGGAGCCTCAGCACCTTTAACCTCCTGTTCCGTACAGGTTGCAATTTGTCCTGAGGATGAACGGGAAGACGGGGAACCAATGAGAGACTAGCTCTTGGTGTTGGGACAGGCACAGGTCACTCTATTTTCCCATCAGGAAGAAGAATTAAGCACAGGCTCAGCCTGCCCCCCGGAACCAGAACAGGGCCTGAAGCCATCCTGCACTTTTGCGGCCAGCTCCCAAAAAAGCGACTTGTAAATTGGAGCTTCAGGTCACTGCAATTCACAAACCTGCAGAGTTATAAATGATAACTCTCGTCCACAAATATATTGAGGGAAGGCAAAGAAGAGGATTTGAAATCAAGGCAGAATTGCAGGAAACAGATTTCAGGAGGTAGATTCGAATCGCCTTTAAAGCACATGAAAAGCGGCAAAACGTTGACAATGATGCCCTTGGCCAAAAAGGGCGCATGCGTTTTTTCCTGAATATATTCAGGAAAAAACGCATGCGCCCTTTTTGGCCAACCAAGCAACCTGGAAAGGCAAATCCGCGCTACAAAGAAGTCTCGCTTCCCATCGGTCGAAAGGGCCATGCTGAAAAAAGTGTCAAAACCAGAAATGCAGGACAGGCCATGGAGAAATGGGAACCTTGCTACACTGGTGGGCGGGATGTAAATTGCCAACAGCCACTCTGGAGAAGTGTACGGTGTGTCCTGAAACATCTAAAAAACACAGCTTAGAGAGCATAGGGCACTTCCACACATGGGGGGATAAAGTGGGAAAATTGAAAATCAGCAAGACACAAGCACCCCAAAGTTTAGGGCTGCTCTGTTGACAAGGACCTCCACTTCATTCCACATTAAATATCCCAGGAAAGAGAAAAATGGATAAAAAACTTGTGGTCCTTATGTACAATGGAATATCACTCAGCCATGAAATCAATGTCATAAGGCTAGTAGCATCATGATGAGTCGATTTAGGTAAGATGATTCTAAGTGAAATAACTCACACAGAAAAGGACACTTCTCATAAGGTGTCACTTATAGAGGGAATGTAAAAACCGTTACACTTGAACTGAATTACAAAACAGAACAGAGTCACACATGCAGAAAACACACTATGGCTGCTTAACGGGAAAGGTGAGGTGGGGTGATACATAAAACAAGAGTTTCAAATTAGCTCAGATTCCGTTCCATAAACCCAATATGTAATAGACAAGACCTACTCCTTGCTCAGAGAACTGGACTCAACACGCCCGATTCACCGCACAAGAATATATCTGACTAGTAATAATCTTAAAACCTATGTATTGATATCTCTCTGTTAGTGTGTCAAGTGGGTGTAAAGCGGCATAAACACAGCCGTGAAAAGCAGCTAAACCCCATTATAAAAATAAATTACTTTTAAAAACCCATGAAACAAAGACAGGGAAAGACAGAGAAATTCTTACACAATTCGTTCAGGGGCTGTGATGCAACCTGGATTGACCATATCTAGACCCACAGCTGGATGAGACATAAGGGTGGACACTCTTGGGGCTGAGAGGTTTGGTGAGGTTGGGTGAGCAAACGCAGACCCTTTAAAGTAATACTGCGTGCTACCCATCGCATGGGTCCCAAATCTCCAGGTTCAAGGGCATCTTCCTACATCGAAAACATGCATGAGAAACCCAAATGATGGTACACCGTGTGATGGGGAAAGGTTTCTAAAACGCACCTCATTTCTCATCTCCTTGTGCTCGGGTTCGCCATTCCAGCCACTTTACTAGCAATCTCCCTACTTGGAGCCTCAGCACCTTTAACCTCCTGTTCCGTACAGGTTGCAATTTGTCCTGAGGATGAACGGGAAGACGGGGAACCAATGAGAGACTAGCTCTTGGTGTTGGGACAGGCACAGGTCACTCTATTTTCCCATCAGGAAGAAAAATTAAGCACAGGCTCAGCCTGCCCCCCGGAACCAGAACAGGGCCTGAAGCCATCCTGCACTTTTGCGGCCAGCTCCCAAAAAAGCGACTTGTAAATTGGAGCTTCAGGTCACTGCAATTCACAAACCTGCAGAGTTATAAATGATAACTCTCGTCCACAAATATATTGAGGGAAGGCAAAGAAGAGGATTTGAAATCAAGGCAGAATTGCAGGAAACAGATTTCAGGAGGTAGATTCGAATCGCCTTTAAAGCACATGAAAAGCGGCAAAACGTTGACAATGATGCCCTTGGCCAAAAAGGGCGCATGCGTTTTTTCCTGAATATATTCAGGAAAAAACGCATGCGCCCTTTTTGGCCAACCAAGCAACCTGGAAAGGCAAATCCGCGCTACAAAGAAGTCTCGCTTCCCATCGGTCGAAAGGGCCATGCTGAAAAAAGTGTCAAAACCAGAAATGCAGGACAGGCCATGGAGAAATGGGAACCTTGCTACACTGGTGGGCGGGATGTAAATTGCCAACAGCCACTCTGGAGAAGTGTACGGTGTGTCCTGAAACATCTAAAAAACACAGCTTAGAGAGCATAGGGCACTTCCACGCATGGGGGGATAAAGTGGGAAAATTGAAAATCAGCAAGACACAAGCACCCCAAAGTTTAGGGCTGCTCTGTTGACAAGGACCTCCACTTCATTCCACATTAAATATCCCAGGAAAGAGAAAAATGGATAAAAAACTTGTGGTCCTTATGTACAATGGAATATCACTCAGCCATGAAATCAATGTCATAAGGCTAGTAGCATCATGATGAGTCGATTTAGGTAAGATGATTCTAAGTGAAATAACTCACACAGAAAAGGACACTTCTCATAAGGTGTCACTTATTGAGGGAATGTAAAAACCGTTACACTTGAACTGAATTACAAAACAGAACAGAGTCACACATGCAGAAAACACACTATGGCTGCTTAACGGGAAAGGTGAGGTGGGGTGATACATAAAACAAGAGTTTCAAATTAGCTCAGATACCGTTCCATAAACCCAATATGTAATAGACAAGACCTACTCCTTGCTCAGAGAACTGGACTCAACACGCCCGATTCACCGCACAAGAATATATCTGACTAGTAATAATCTTAAAACCTATGTATTGATATCTCTCTGTTAGTGTGTCAAGTGGGTGTAAAGCGGCATAAACACAGCCGTGAAAAGCAGCTAAACCCCATTATAAAAATAAATTACTTTTAAAAACCCATGAAACAAAGACAGGGAAAGAGAGAGAAATTCTTACACAATTCGTTCAGGGGCTGTGATGCAACCTGGATTGACCATATCTAGACCCACAGCTGGATGAGACATAAGGGTGGACACTCTTGGGGCTGAGAGGTTTGGTGAGGTTGGGTGAGCAAACGCAGACCCTTTAAAGTAATACTGCGTGCTACCCATCGCATGGGTCCCAAATCTCCAGGTTCAAGGGCATCTTCCTACATCGAAAACATGCATGAGAAACCCAGAAGATGGTACACCGTGTGATGGGGAAAGGTTTCTAAAACGCACCTCATTTCTCATCTCCTTGTGCTCGGGTTCGCCATTCCAGCCACTTTACTAGCAATCTCCCTACTTGGAGCCTCAGCACCTTTAACCTCCTGTTCCGTACAGGTTGCAATTTGTCCTGAGGATGAACGGGAAGACGGGGAACCAATGAGAGACTAGCTCTTGGTGTTGGGACAGGCACAGGTCACTCTATTTTCCCATCAGGAAGAAGAATTAAGCACAGGCTCAGCCTGCCCCCCGGAACCAGAACAGGGCCTGAAGCCATCCTGCACTTTTGCGGCCAGCTCCCAAAAAAGCGACTTGTAAATTGGAGCTTCAGGTCACTGCAATTCACAAACCTGCAGAGTTATAAATGATAACTCTCGTCCACAAATATATTGAGGGAAGGCAAAGAAGAGGATTTGAAATCAAGGCAGAATTGCAGGAAACAGATTTCAGGAGGTAGATTCGAATCGCCTTTAAAGCACATGAAAAGCGGCAAAACGTTGACAATGATGCCCTTGGCCAAAAAGGGCGCATGCGTTTTTTCCTGAATATATTCAGGAAAAAACGCATGCGCCCTTTTTGGCCAACCAAGCAACCTGGAAAGGCAAATCCGCGCTACAAAGAAGTCTCGCTTCCCATCGGTCGAAAGGGCCATGCTGAAAAAAGTGTCAAAACCAGAAATGCAGGACAGGCCATGGAGAAATGGGAACCTTGCTACACTGGTGGGCGGGATGTAAATTGCCAACAGCCACTCTGGAGAAGTGTACGGTGTGTCCTGAAACATCTAAAAAACACAGCTTAGAGAGCATAGGGCACTTCCACACATGGGGGGATAAAGTGGGAAAATTGAAAATCAGCAAGACACAAGCACCCCAAAGTTTAGGGCTGCTCTGTTGACAAGGACCTCCACTTCATTCCACATTAAATATCCCAGGAAAGAGAAAAATGGATAAAAAACTTGTGGTCCTTATGTACAATGGAATATCACTCAGCCATGAAATCAATGTCATAAGGCTAGTAGCATCATGATGAGTCGATTTAGGTAAGATGATTCTAAGTGAAATAACTCACACAGAAAAGGACACTTCTCATAAGGTGTCACTTATAGAGGGAATGTAAAAATCGTTACACTTGAACTGAATTACAAAACAGAACAGAGTCACACATGCAGAAAACACACTATGGCTGCTTAACGGGAAAGGTGAGGTGGGGTGATACATAAAACAAGAGTTTCAAATTAGCTCAGATTCCGTTCCATAAACCCAATATGTAATAGACAAGACCTACTCCTTGCTCAGAGAACTGGACTCAACACGCCCGATTCACCGCACAAGAATATATCTGACTAGTAATAATCTTAAAACCTATGTATTGATATCTCTCTGTTAGTGTGTCAAGTGGGTGTAAAGCGGCATAAACACAGCCGTGAAAAGCAGCTAAACCCCATTATAAAAATAAATTACTTTTAAAAACCCATGAAACAAAGACAGGGAAAGACAGAGAAATTCTTACACAATTCGTTCAGGGGCTGTGATGCAACCTGGATTGACCATATCTAGACCCACAGCTGGATGAGACATAAGGGTGGACACTCTTGGGGCTGAGAGGTTTGGTGAGGTTGGGTGAGCAAACGCAGACCCTTTAAAGTAATACTGCGTGCTACCCATCGCATGGGTCCCAAATCTCCAGGTTCAAGGGCATCTTCCTACATCGAAAACATGCATGAGAAACCCAAATGATGGTACACCGTGTGATGGGGAAAGGTTTCTAAAACGCACCTCATTTCTCATCTCCTTGTGCTCGGGTTCGCCATTCCAGCCACTTTACTAGCAATCTCCCTACTTGGAGCCTCAGCACCTTTAACCTCCTGTTCCGTACAGGTTGCAATTTGTCCTGAGGATGAACGGGAAGACGGGGAACCAATGAGAGACTAGCTCTTGGTGTTGGGACAGGCACAGGTCACTCTATTTTCCCATCAGGAAGAAAAATTAAGCACAGGCTCAGCCTGCCCCCCGGAACCAGAACAGGGCCTGAAGCCATCCTGCACTTTTGCGGCCAGCTCCCAAAAAAGCGACTTGTAAATTGGAGCTTCAGGTCACTGCAATTCACAAACCTGCAGAGTTATAAATGATAACTCTCGTCCACAAATATATTGAGGGAAGGCAAAGAAGAGGATTTGAAATCAAGGCAGAATTGCAGGAAACAGATTTCAGGAGGTAGATTCGAATCGCCTTTAAAGCACATGAAAAGCGGCAAAACGTTGACAATGATGCCCTTGGCCAAAAAGGGCGCATGCGTTTTTTCCTGAATATATTCAGGAAAAAACGCATGCGCCCTTTTTGGCCAACCAAGCAACCTGGAAAGGCAAATCCGCGCTACAAAGAAGTCTCGCTTCCCATCGGTCGAAAGGGCCATGCTGAAAAAAGTGTCAAAACCAGAAATGCAGGACAGGCCATGGAGAAATGGGAACCTTGCTACACTGGTGGGCGGGATGTAAATTGCCAACAGCCACTCTGGAGAAGTGTACGGTGTGTCCTGAAACATCTAAAAAACACAGCTTAGAGAGCATAGGGCACTTCCACGCATGGGGGGATAAAGTGGGAAAATTGAAAATCAGCAAGACACAAGCACCCCAAAGTTTAGGGCTGCTCTGTTGACAAGGACCTCCACTTCATTCCACATTAAATATCCCAGGAAAGAGAAAAATGGATAAAAAACTTGTGGTCCTTATGTACAATGGAATATCACTCAGCCATGAAATCAATGTCATAAGGCTAGTAGCATCATGATGAGTCGATTTAGGTAAGATGATTCTAAGTGAAATAACTCACACAGAAAAGGACACTTCTCATAAGGTGTCACTTATTGAGGGAATGTAAAAACCGTTACACTTGAACTGAATTACAAAACAGAACAGAGTCACACATGCAGAAAACACACTATGGCTGCTTAACGGGAAAGGTGAGGTGGGGTGATACATAAAACAAGAGTTTCAAATTAGCTCAGATTCCGTTCCATAAACCCAATATGTAATAGACAAGACCTACTCCTTGCTCAGAGAACTGGACTCAACACGCCCGATTCACCGCACAAGAATATATCTGACTAGTAATAATCTTAAAACCTATGTATTGATATCTCTCTGTTAGTGTGTCAAGTGGGTGTAAAGCGGCATAAACACAGCCGTGAAAAGCAGCTAAACCCCATTATAAAAATAAATTACTTTTAAAAACCCATGAAACAAAGACAGGGAAAGACAGAGAAATTCTTACACAATTCGTTCAGGGGCTGTGATGCAACCTGGATTGACCATATCTAGACCCACAGCTGGATGAGACATAAGGGTGGACACTCTTGGGGCTGAGAGGTTTGGTGAGGTTGGGTGAGCAAACGCAGACCCTTTAAAGTAATACTGCGTGCTACCCATCGCATGGGTCCCAAATCTCCAGGTTCAAGGGCATCTTCCTACATCGAAAACATGCATGAGAAACCCAGATGATGGTACACCGTGTGATGGGGAAAGGTTTCTAAAACGCACCTCATTTCTCATCTCCTTGTGCTCGGGTTCGCCATTCCAGCCACTTTACTAGCAATCTCCCTACTTGGAGCCTCAGCACCTTTAACCTCCTGTTCCGTACAGGTTGCAATTTGTCCTGAGGATGAACGGGAAGACGGGGAACCAATGAGAGACTAGCTCTTGGTGTTGGGACAGGCACAGGTCACTCTATTTTCCCATCAGGAAGAAAAATTAAGCACAGGCTCAGCCTGCCCCCCGGAACCAGAACAGGGCCTGAAGCCATCCTGCACTTTTGCGGCCAGCTCCCAAAAAAGCGACTTGTAAATTGGAGCTTCAGGTCACTGCAATTCACAAACCTGCAGAGTTATAAATGATAACTCTCGTCCACAAATATATTGAGGGAAGGCAAAGAAGAGGATTTGAAATCAAGGCAGAATTGCAGGAAACAGATTTCAGGAGGTAGATTCGAATCGCATTTAAAGCACATGAAAAGTGGCAAAACGTTGACAATGATGCCCTTGGCCAAAAAGGGCGCATGCGTTTTTTCCTGAATATATTCAGGAAAAAACGCATGCGCCCTTTTTGTCCAACCAAGCAACCTGGAAAGGCAAATCCGCGCTACAAAGAAGTCTCGCTTCCCATCGGTCGAAAGGGCCATGCTGAAAAAAGTGTCAAAACCAGAAATGCAGGACAGGCCATGGAGAAATGGGAACCTTGCTACACTGGTGGGCGGGATGTAAATTGCCAACAGCCACTCTGGAGAAGTGTACGGTGTGTCCTGAAACATCTAAAAAACACAGCTTAGAGAGCATAGGGCACTTCCACGCATGGGGGGATAAAGTGGGAAAATTGAAAATCAGCAAGACACAAGCACCCCAAAGTTTAGGGCTGCTCTGTTGACAAGGACCTCCACTTCATTCCACATTAAATATCCCAGGAAAGAGAAAAATGGATAAAAAACTTGTGGTCCTTATGTACAATGGAATATCACTCAGCCATGAAATCAATGTCATAAGGCTAGTAGCATCATGATGAGTCGATTTAGGTAAGATGATTCTAAGTGAAATAACTCACACAGAAAAGGACACTTCTCATAAGGTGTCACTTATAGAGGGAATGTAAAAACCGTTACACTTGAACTGAATTACAAAACAGAACAGAGTCACACATGCAGAAAACACACTATGGCTGCTTAACGGGAAAGGTGAGGTGGGGTGATACATAAAACAAGAGTTTCAAATTAGCTCAGATTCCGTTCCATAAACCCAATATGTAATAGACAAGACCTACTCCTTGCTCAGAGAACTGGACTCAACACGCCCGATTCACCGCACAAGAATATATCTGACTAGTAATAATCTTAAAACCTATGTATTGATATCTCTCTGTTAGTGTGTCAAGTGGGTGTAAAGCGGCATAAACACAGCCGTGAAAAGCAGCTAAACCCCATTATAAAAATAAATTACTTTTAAAAACCCATGAAACAAAGACAGGGAAAGACAGAGAAATTCTTACACAATTCGTTCAGGGGCTGTGATGCAACCTGGATTGACCATATCTAGACCCACAGCTGGATGAGACATAAGGGTGGACACTCTTGGGGCTGAGAGGTTTGGTGAGGTTGGGTGAGCAAACGCAGACCCTTTAAAGTAATACTGCGTGCTACCCATCGCATGGGTCCCAAATCTCCAGGTTCAAGGGCATCTTCCTACATCGAAAACATGCATGAGAAACCCAGATGATGGTACACCGTGTGATGGGGAAAGGTTTCTAAAACGCACCTCATTTCTCATCTCCTTGTGCTCGGGTTCGCCATTCCAGCCACTTTACTAGCAATCTCCCTACTTGGAGCCTCAGCACCTTTAACCTCCTGTTCCGTACAGGTTGCAATTTGTCCTGAGGATGAACGGGAAGACGGGGAACCAATGAGAGACTAGCTCTTGGTGTTGGGACAGGCACAGGTCACTCTATTTTCCCATCAGGAAGAAGAATTAACCACAGGCTCAGCCTGCCCCCCGGAACCAGAACAGGGCCTGAAGCCATCCTGCGCTTTTGCGGCCAGCTCCCAAAAAAGCGACTTGTAAAATGGAGCTTCAGGGCACTGCAATTCACAAACCTGCAGAGTTATAAATGATAACTCTCGTCCACAAATATATTGAGGGAAGGCAAAGAAGAGGATTTGAAATCAAGGCAGAATTGCAGGAAACAGATTTCATGAGGTAGATTCGAATCGCCTTTAAAGCACATGAAAAGCGGCAAAACGTTGACAATGATGCCCTTGGCCAAAAAGGGCGCATGCGTTTTTTCCTGAATATATTCAGGAAAAAACGCATGCGCCCTTTTTGGCCAACCAAGCAACCTGGAAAGGCAAATCAGCGCTACAAAGAAGTCTCGCTTCCCATCGGTCGAAAGGGCCATGCTGAAAAAAGTGTCAAAACCAGAAATGCAGGACAGGCCATGGAGAAATGGGAACCTTGCTACACTGATGGGCGGGATGTAAATTGCCAACAGCCACTCTGGAGAAGTGTACGGTGTGTCCTGAAACATCTAAAAAACACAGCTTAGAGAGCATAGGGCACTTCCACGCATGGGGGGATAAAGTGGGAAAATTGAAAATCAGCAAGACACAAGCACCCCAAAGTTTAGGGCTGCTCTGTTGACAAGGACCTCCACTTCATTCCACATTAAATATCCCAGGAAAGAGAAAAATGGATAAAAAAGTTGTGGTCCTTATGTACAATGGAATATCACTCAGCCATGAAATCAATGTCATAAGGCTAGTAGCAGCATGATGAGTCGATTTAGGTAAGACGATTCTAAGTGAAATAACTCACACAGAAAAGGACACTTCTCATAAGGTGTCACTTATAGAGGGAATGTAAAAACCGTTACACTTGAACTGAATTACAAAACAGAACAGAGTCACACATGCAGAAAACACACTATGGCTGCTTAACGGGAAAGGTGAGGTGGGGTGATACATAAAACAAGAGTTTCAAATTAGCTCAGATTCCGTTCCATAAACCCAATATGTAATAGACAAGACCTACTCCTTGCTCAGAGAACTGGACTCAACACGCCCGATTCACCGCACAAGAATATATCTGACTAGTAATAATCTTAAAACCTATGTATTGATATCTCTCTGTTAGTGTGTCAAGTGGGTGTAAAGCGGCATAAACACAGCCGTGAAAAGCAGCTAAACCCCATTATAAAAATAAATTACTTTTAAAAACCCATGAAACAAAGACAGGGAAAGACAGAGAAATTCTTACACAATTCGTTCAGGGGCTGTGATGCAACCTGGATTGACCATATCTAGACCCACAGCTGGATGAGACATAAGGGTGGACACTCTTGGGGCTGAGAGGTTTGGTGAGGTTGGGTGAGCAAACGCAGACCCTTTAAAGTAATACTGCGTGCTACCCATCGCATGGGTCCCAAATCTCCAGGTTCAAGGGCATCTTCCTACATCGAAAACATGCATGAGAAACCCAGACGATGGTACACCGTGTGATGGGGAAAGGTTTCTAAAACGCACCTCATTTCTCATCTCCTTGTGCTCGGGTTCGCCATTCCAGCCACTTTACTAGCAATCTCCCTACTTGGAGCCTCAGCACCTTTAACCTCCTGTTCCGTACAGGTTGCAATTTGTCCTGAGGATGAACGGGAAGACGGGGAACCAATGAGAGACTAGCTCTTGGTGTTGGGACAGGCACAGGTCACTCTATTTTCCCATCAGGAAGAAGAATTAACCACAGGCTCAGCCTGCCCCCCGGAACCAGAACAGGGCCTGAAGCCATCCTGCGCTTTTGCGGCCAGCTCCCAAAAAAGCGACTTGTAAAATGGAGCTTCAGGGCACTGCAATTCACAAACCTGCAGAGTTATAAATGATAACTCTCGTCCACAAATATATTGAGGGAAGGCAAAGAAGAGGATTTGAAATCAAGGCAGAATTGCAGGAAACAGATTTCATGAGGTAGATTCGAATCGCCTTTAAAGCACATGAAAAGCGGCAAAACGTTGACAATGATGCCCTTGGCCAAAAAGGGCGCATGCGTTTTTTCCTGAATATATTCAGGAAAAAACGCATGCGCCCTTTTTGGCCAACCAAGCAACCTGGAAAGGCAAATCAGCGCTACAAAGAAGTCTCGCTTCCCATCGGTCGAAAGGGCCATGCTGAAAAAAGTGTCAAAACCAGAAATGCAGGACAGGCCATGGAGAAATGGGAACCTTGCTACACTGATGGGCGGGATGTAAATTGCCAACAGCCACTCTGGAGAAGTGTACGGTGTGTCCTGAAACATCTAAAAAACACAGCTTAGAGAGCATAGGGCACTTCCACGCATGGGGGGATAAAGTGGGAAAATTGAAAATCAGCAAGACACAAGCACCCCAAAGTTTAGGGCTGCTCTGTTGACAAGGACCTCCACTTCATTCCACATTAAATATCCCAGGAAAGCGAAAAATGGATAAAAAAGTTGTGGTCCTTATATACAATGGAATATCACTCAGCCATGAAATCAATGTCATAAGGCTAGTAGCAGCATGATGAGTGGATTTAGGTACGACGATTCTAAGTGAAATAAGTCACACAGAAAAGGACACTTCTCATAAGGTGTCACTTATAGAGGGAATGTAAAAACCGTTACACTTGAACTGAATTACAAAACAGAACAGAGTCACACATGCAGAAAACACACTATGGCTGCTTAACGGGAAAGGTGAGGTGGGGTGATACATAAAACAAGAGTTTCAAATTAGCTCAGATACCGTTCCATAAACCCAATATGTAATAGACAAGACCTACTCCTTGCTCAGAGAACTGGACTCAACACGCCCGATTCACCGCACAAGAATATATCTGACTAGTAATAATCTTAAAACCTATGTATTGATATCTCTCTGTTAGTGTGTCAAGTGGGTGTAAAGCGGCATAAACACAGCCGTGAAAAGCAGCTAAACCCCATTATAAAAATAAATTACTTTTAAAAACCCATGAAACAAAGACAGGGAAAGAGAGAGAAATTCTTACACAATTCGTTCAGGGGCTGTGATGCAACCTGGATTGACCATATCTAGACCCACAGCTGGATGAGACATAAGGGTGGACACTCTTGGGGCTGAGAGGTTTGCTGAGGTTGGGTGAGCAAACGCAGACCCTTTAAAGTAATACTGCGTGCTACCCATCGCATGGGTCCCAAATCTCCAGGTTCAAGGGCATCTTCCTACATCGAAAACATGCATGAGAAACCCAGAAGATGGTACACCGTGTGATGGGGAAAGGTTTCTAAAACGCACCTCATTTCTCATCTCCTTGTGCTCGGGTTCGCCATTCCAGCCACTTTACTAGCAATCTCCCTACTTGGAGCCTCAGCACCTTTAACCTCCTGTTCCGTACAGGTTGCAATTTGTCCTGAGGATGAACGGGAAGACGGGGAACCAATGAGAGACTAGCTCTTGGTGTTGGGACAGGCACAGGTCACTCTATTTTCCCATCAGGAAGAAGAATTAAGCACAGGCTCAGCCTGCCCCCCGGAACCAGAACAGGGCCTGAAGCCATCCTGCACTTTTGCGGCCAGCTCCCAAAAAAGCGACTTGTAAATTGGAGCTTCAGGTCACTGCAATTCACAAACCTGCAGAGTTATAAATGATAACTCTCGTCCACAAATATATTGAGGGAAGGCAAAGAAGAGGATTTGAAATCAAGGCAGAATTGCAGGAAACAGATTTCAGGAGGTAGATTCGAATCGCCTTTAAAGCACATGAAAAGCGGCAAAACGTTGACAATGATGCCCTTGGCCAAAAAGGGCGCATGCGTTTTTTCCTGAATATATTCAGGAAAAAACGCATGCGCCCTTTTTGGCCAACCAAGCAACCTGGAAAGGCAAATCCGCGCTACAAAGAAGTCTCGCTTCCCATCGGTCGAAAGGGCCATGCTGAAAAAAGTGTCAAAACCAGAAATGCAGGACAGGCCATGGAGAAATGGGAACCTTGCTACACTGGTGGGCGGGATGTAAATTGCCAACAGCCACTCTGGAGAAGTGTACGGTGTGTCCTGAAACATCTAAAAAACACAGCTTAGAGAGCATAGGGCACTTCCACGCATGGGGGGATAAAGTGGGAAAATTGAAAATCAGCAAGACACAAGCACCCCAAAGTTTAGGGCTGCTCTGTTGACAAGGACCTCCACTTCATTCCACATTAAATATCCCAGGAAAGCGAAAAATGGATAAAAAATTTGTGTTCCTTATATACAATGGAATATCACTCAGCCATGAAATCAATGTCATAAGGCTAGTAGCAGCATGATGAGTGGATTTAGGTACGACGATTCTAAGTGAAATAAGTCACACAGAAAAGGACACTTCTCATAAGGTGTCACTTATAGAGGGAATGTAAAAACCGTTACACTTGAACTGAATTACAAAACAGAACAGAGTCACACATGCAGAAAACACACTATGGCTGCTTAACGGGAAAGGTGAGGTGGGGTGATACATAAAACAAGAGTTTCAAATTAGCTCAGATTCCGTTCCATGAACCCAATATGTAATAGACAAGACCTACTCCTTGCTCAGAGAACTGGACTCAACACGCCCGATTCACCGCACAAGAATAATTTCTGACTAGTAATAATCTTAAAACCTATGTATTGATATCTCTCTGTTAGTGTGTCAAGTGGGTGTAAAGCGGCATAAACACAGCCGTGAATAGCAGCTAAACCCCATTATAAAAATAAATTACTTTTAAAAACCCATGAAACAAAGACAGGGAAAGAGAGAGAAATTCTTACACAATTCGTTCAGGGGCTGTGATGCAACCTGGATTGACCATATCTAGACCCACAGCTGGATGAGACATAAGGGTGGACACTCTTGGGGCTGAGAGGTTTGGTGAGGTTGGGTGAGCCAACGCAGACCCTTTAAAGTAATACTGCGTGCTACCCATCGCATGGGTCCCAAATCTCCAGGTTCAAGGGCATCTTCCTACATCGAAAACATGCATGAGAAACCCAGAAGATGGTACACCGTGTGATGGGGAAAGGTTTCTAAAACGCACCTCATTTCTCATCTCCTTGTGCTCGGGTTCGCCATTCCAGCCACTTTACTAGCAATCTCCCTACTTGGAGCCTCAGCACCTTTAACCTCCTGTTCCGTACAGGTTGCAATTTGTCCTGAGGATGAACGGGAAGACGGGGAACCAATGAGAGACTAGCTCTTGGTGTTGGGACAGGCACAGGTCACTCTATTTTCCCATCAGGAAGAAGAATTAACCACAGGCTCAGCCTGCCCCCCGGAACCAGAACAGGGCCTGAAGCCATCCTGCGCTTTTGCGGCCAGCTCCCAAAAAAGCGACTTGTAAAATGGAGCTTCAGGCCACTGCAATTCACAAACCTGCAGAGTTATAAATGATAACTCTCGTCCACAAATATATTGAGGGAAGGCAAAGAAGAGGATTTGAAATCAAGGCAGAATTGCAGGAAACAGATTTCAGGAGGTAGATTCGAATCGCCTTTAAAGCACATGAAAAGCGGCAAAACGTTGACAATGATGCCCTTGGCCAAAAAGGGCGCATGCGTTTTTTCCTGAATATATTCAGGAAAAAACGCATGCGCCCTTTTTGGCCAACCAAGCAACCTGGAAAGGCAAATCAGCGCTACAAAGAAGTCTCGCTTCCCATCGGTCGAAAGGGCCATGCTGAAAAAAGGGTCAAAACCAGAAATGCAGGACAGGCCATGGAGAAATGGGAGCCTTGCTACACTGATGGGCGGGATGTAAATTGCCAACAGCCACTCTGGAGAAGGGTACGGTGTGTCCTGAAACATCTAAAAAACACAGCTTAGAGAGCATAGGGCACTTCCACGCATGGGGGGATAAAGTGGGAAAATTGAAAATCAGCAAGACACAAGCACCCCAAAGTTTAGGGCTGCTCTGTTGACAAGGACCTCCACTTCATTCCACCTTAAATATCCCAGGAAAGCGAAAAATGGATAAAAAAGTTGTGGTCCTTATGTACAATGGAATATCACTCAGCCATGAAATCAATGTCATAAGGCTTGTAGCAGCATGATGAGTGGATTTAGGTACGACGATTCTAAGTGAAATAAGTCACACAGAAAAGGACACTTCTCATAAGGTGTCACTTATAGAGGGAATGTAAAAACCGTTACACTTGAACTGAATTACAAAACAGAACAGAGTCACACATGCAGAAAACACACTATGGCTGCTTAACGGGAAAGGTGAGGTGGGGTGATACATAAAACAAGAGTTTCAAATTAGCTCAGATACCGTTCCATAAACCCAATATGTAATAGACAAGACCTACTCCTTGCTCAGAGAACTGGACTCAACACGCCCGATTCACCGCACAAGAATATATCTGACTAGTAATAATCTTAAAACCTATGTATTGATATCTCTCTGTTAGTGTGTCAAGTGGGTGTAAAGCGGCATAAACACAGCCGTGAAAAGCAGCTAAACCCCATTATAAAAATAAATTACTTTTAAAAACCCATGAAACAAAGACAGGGAAAGAGAGAGAAATTCTTACACAATTCGTTCAGGGGCTGTGATGCAACCTGGATTGACCATATCTAGACCCACAGCTGGATGAGACATAAGGGTGGACACTCTTGGGGCTGAGAGGTTTGGTGAGGTTGGGTGAGCAAACGCAGACCCTTTAAAGTAATACTGCGTGCTACCCATCGCATGGGTCCCAAATCTCCAGGTTCAAGGGCATCTTCCTACATCGAAAACATGCATGAGAAACCCAGATGATGGTACACCGTGTGATGGGGAAAGGTTTCTAAAACGCACCTCATTTCTCATCTCCTTGTGCTCGGGTTCGCCATTCCAGCCACTTTACTAGCAATCTCCCTACTTGGAGCCTCAGCACCTTTAACCTCCTGTTCCGTACAGGTTGCAATTTGTCCTGAGGATGAACGGGAAGACGGGGAACCAATGAGAGACTAGCTCTTGGTGTTGGGACAGGCACAGGTCACTCTATTTTCCCATCAGGAAGAAGAATTAACCACAGGCTCAGCCTGCCCCCCGGAACCAGAACAGGGCCTGAAGCCATCCTGCGCTTTTGCGGCCAGCTCCCAAAAAAGCGACTTGTAAAATGGAGCTTCAGGGCACTGCAATTCACAAACCTGCAGAGTTATAAATGATAACTCTCGTCCACAAATATATTGAGGGAAGGCAAAGAAGAGGATTTGAAATCAAGGCAGAATTGCAGGAAACAGATTTCATGAGGTAGATTCGAATCGCCTTTAAAGCACATGAAAAGCGGCAAAACGTTGACAATGATGCCCTTGGCCAAAAAGGGCGCATGCGTTTTTTCCTGAATATATTCAGGAAAAAACGCATGCGCCCTTTTTGGCCAACCAAGCAACCTGGAAAGGCAAATCCGCGCTACAAAGAAGTCTCGCTTCCCATCGGTCGAAAGGGCCATGCTGAAAAAAGTGTCAAAACCAGAAATGCAGGACAGGCCATGGAGAAATGGGAACCTTGCTACACTGGTGGGCGGGATGTAAATTGCCAACAGCCACTCTGGAGAAGTGTACGGTGTGTCCTGAAACATCTAAAAAACACAGCTTAGAGAGCATAGGGCACTTCCACGCATGGGGGGATAAAGTGGGAAAATTGAAAATCAGCAAGACACAAGCACCCCAAAGTTTAGGGCTGCTCTGTTGACAAGGACCTCCACTTCATTCCACATTAAATATCCCAGGAAAGCGAAAAATGGATAAAAAATTTGTGTTCCTTATATACAATGGAATATCACTCAGCCATGAAATCAATGTCATAAGGCTAGTAGCAGCATGATGAGTGGATTTAGGTACGACGATTCTAAGTGAAATAAGTCACACAGAAAAGGACACTTCTCATAAGGTGTCACTTATAGAGGGAATGTAAAAACCGTTACACTTGAACTGAATTACAAAACAGAACAGAGTCACACATGCAGAAAACACACTATGGCTGCTTAACGGGAAAGGTGAGGTGGGGTGATACATAAAACAAGAGTTTCAAATTAGCTCAGATTCCGTTCCATGAACCCAATATGTAATAGACAAGACCTACTCCTTGCTCAGAGAACTGGACTCAACACGCCCGATTCACCGCACAAGAATAATTTCTGACTAGTAATAATCTTAAAACCTATGTATTGATATCTCTCTGTTAGTGTGTCAAGTGGGTGTAAAGCGGCATAAACACAGCCGTGAATAGCAGCTAAACCCCATTATAAAAATAAATTACTTTTAAAAACCCATGAAACAAAGACAGGGAAAGAGAGAGAAATTCTTACACAATTCGTTCAGGGGCTGTGATGCAACCTGGATTGACCATATCTAGACCCACAGCTGGATGAGACATAAGGGTGGACACTCTTGGGGCTGAGAGGTTTGGTGAGGTTGGGTGAGCCAACGCAGACCCTTTAAAGTAATACTGCGTGCTACCCATCGCATGGGTCCCAAATCTCCAGGTTCAAGGGCATCTTCCTACATCGAAAACATGCATGAGAAACCCAGAAGATGGTACACCGTGTGATGGGGAAAGGTTTCTAAAACGCACCTCATTTCTCATCTCCTTGTGCTCGGGTTCGCCATTCCAGCCACTTTACTAGCAATCTCCCTACTTGGAGCCTCAGCACCTTTAACCTCCTGTTCCGTACAGGTTGCAATTTGTCCTGAGGATGAACGGGAAGACGGGGAACCAATGAGAGACTAGCTCTTGGTGTTGGGACAGGCACAGGTCACTCTATTTTCCCATCAGGAAGAAGAATTAACCACAGGCTCAGCCTGCCCCCCGGAACCAGAACAGGGCCTGAAGCCATCCTGCGCTTTTGCGGCCAGCTCCCAAAAAAGCGACTTGTAAAATGGAGCTTCAGGCCACTGCAATTCACAAACCTGCAGAGTTATAAATGATAACTCTCGTCCACAAATATATTGAGGGAAGGCAAAGAAGAGGATTTGAAATCAAGGCAGAATTGCAGGAAACAGATTTCAGGAGGTAGATTCGAATCGCCTTTAAAGCACATGAAAAGCGGCAAAACGTTGACAATGATGCCCTTGGCCAAAAAGGGCGCATGCGTTTTTTCCTGAATATATTCAGGAAAAAACGCATGCGCCCTTTTTGGCCAACCAAGCAACCTGGAAAGGCAAATCAGCGCTACAAAGAAGTCTCGCTTCCCATCGGTCGAAAGGGCCATGCTGAAAAAAGGGTCAAAACCAGAAATGCAGGACAGGCCATGGAGAAATGGGAGCCTTGCTACACTGATGGGCGGGATGTAAATTGCCAACAGCCACTCTGGAGAAGGGTACGGTGTGTCCTGAAACATCTAAAAAACACAGCTTAGAGAGCATAGGGCACTTCCACGCATGGGGGGATAAAGTGGGAAAATTGAAAATCAGCAAGACACAAGCACCCCAAAGTTTAGGGCTGCTCTGTTGACAAGGACCTCCACTTCATTCCACCTTAAATATCCCAGGAAAGCGAAAAATGGATAAAAAAGTTGTGGTCCTTATGTACAATGGAATATCACTCAGCCATGAAATCAATGTCATAAGGCTTGTAGCAGCATGATGAGTGGATTTAGGTACGACGATTCTAAGTGAAATAAGTCACACAGAAAAGGACACTTCTCATAAGGTGTCACTTATAGAGGGAATGTAAAAACCGTTACACTTGAACTGAATTACAAAACAGAACAGAGTCACACATGCAGAAAACACACTATGGCTGCTTAACGGGAAAGGTGAGGTGGGGTGATACATAAAACAAGAGTTTCAAATTAGCTCAGATACCGTTCCATAAACCCAATATGTAATAGACAAGACCTACTCCTTGCTCAGAGAACTGGACTCAACACGCCCGATTCACCGCACAAGAATATATCTGACTAGTAATAATCTTAAAACCTATGTATTGATATCTCTCTGTTAGTGTGTCAAGTGGGTGTAAAGCGGCATAAACACAGCCGTGAAAAGCAGCTAAACCCCATTATAAAAATAAATTACTTTTAAAAACCCATGAAACAAAGACAGGGAAAGAGAGAGAAATTCTTACACAATTCGTTCAGGGGCTGTGATGCAACCTGGATTGACCATATCTAGACCCACAGCTGGATGAGACATAAGGGTGGACACTCTTGGGGCTGAGAGGTTTGGTGAGGTTGGGTGAGCAAACGCAGACCCTTTAAAGTAATACTGCGTGCTACCCATCGCATGGGTCCCAAATCTCCAGGTTCAAGGGCATCTTCCTACATCGAAAACATGCATGAGAAACCCAGATGATGGTACACCGTGTGATGGGGAAAGGTTTCTAAAACGCACCTCATTTCTCATCTCCTTGTGCTCGGGTTCGCCATTCCAGCCACTTTACTAGCAATCTCCCTACTTGGAGCCTCAGCACCTTTAACCTCCTGTTCCGTACAGGTTGCAATTTGTCCTGAGGATGAACGGGAAGACGGGGAACCAATGAGAGACTAGCTCTTGGTGTTGGGACAGGCACAGGTCACTCTATTTTCCCATCAGGAAGAAGAATTAACCACAGGCTCAGCCTGCCCCCCGGAACCAGAACAGGGCCTGAAGCCATCCTGCGCTTTTGCGGCCAGCTCCCAAAAAAGCGACTTGTAAAATGGAGCTTCAGGGCACTGCAATTCACAAACCTGCAGAGTTATAAATGATAACTCTCGTCCACAAATATATTGAGGGAAGGCAAAGAAGAGGATTTGAAATCAAGGCAGAATTGCAGGAAACAGATTTCATGAGGTAGATTCGAATCGCCTTTAAAGCACATGAAAAGCGGCAAAACGTTGACAATGATGCCCTTGGCCAAAAAGGGCGCATGCGTTTTTTCCTGAATATATTCAGGAAAAAACGCATGCGCCCTTTTTGGCCAACCAAGCAACCTGGAAAGGCAAATCAGCGCTACAAAGAAGTCTCGCTTCCCATCGGTCGAAAGGGCCATGCTGAAAAAAGTGTCAAAACCAGAAATGCAGGACAGGCCATGGAGAAATGGGAACCTTGCTACACTGATGGGCGGGATGTAAATTGCCAACAGCCACTCTGGAGAAGTGTACGGTGTGTCCTGAAACATCTAAAAAACACAGCTTAGAGAGCATAGGGCACTTCCACGCATGGGGGGATAAAGTGGGAAAATTGAAAATCAGCAAGACACAAGCACCCCAAAGTTTAGGGCTGCTCTGTTGACAAGGACCTCCACTTCATTCCACATTAAATATCCCAGGAAAGCGAAAAATGGATAAAAAATTTGTGTTCCTTATATACAATGGAATATCACTCAGCCATGAAATCAATGTCATAAGGCTAGTAGCAGCATGATGAGTGGATTTAGGTACGACGATTCTAAGTGAAATAAGTCACACAGAAAAGGACACTTCTCATAAGGTGTCACTTATAGAGGGAATGTAAAAACCGTTACACTTGAACTGAATTACAAAACAGAACAGAGTCACACATGCAGAAAACACACTATGGCTGCTTAACGGGAAAGGTGAGGTGGGGTGATACATAAAACAAGAGTTTCAAATTAGCTCAGATTCCGTTCCATAAACCCAATATGTAATAGACAAGACCTCTTCCTTGCTCAGAGAACTGGACTCAACACGCCCGATTCACCGCACAAGAATATATCTGACTAGTAATAATCTTAAAACCTATGTATTGATATCTCTCTGTTAGTGTGTCAAGTGGGTGTAAAGCGGCATAAACACAGCCGTGAATAGCAGCTAAACCCCATTATAAAAATAAATTACTTTTAAAAACCCATGAAACAAAGACAGGGAAAGAGAGAGAAATTCTTACACAATTCGTTCAGGGGCTGTGATGCAACCTGGATTGACCATATCTAGACCCACAGCTGGATGAGACATAAGGGTGGACACTCTTGGGGCTGAGAGGTTTGGTGAGGTTGGGTGAGCAAACGCAGACCCTTTAAAGTAATACTGCGTGCTACCCATCGCATGGGTCCCAAATCTCCAGGTTCAAGGGCATCTTCCTACATCGAAAACATGCATGAGAAACCCAGAAGATGGTACACCGTGTGATGGGGAAAGGTTTCTAAAACGCACCTCATTTCTCATCTCCTTGTGCTCGGGTTCGCCATTCCAGCCACTTTACTAGCAATCTCCCTACTTGGAGCCTCAGCACCTTTAACCTCCTGTTCCGTACAGGTTGCAATTTGTCCTGAGGATGAACGGGAAGACGGGGAACCAATGAGAGACTAGCTCTTGGTGTTGGGACAGGCACAGGTCACTCTATTTTCCCATCAGGAAGAAGAATTAACCACAGGCTCAGCCTGCCCCCCGGAACCAGAACAGGGCCTGAAGCCATCCTGCGCTTTTGCGGCCAGCTCCCAAAAAAGCGACTTGTAAAATGGAGCTTCAGGCCACTGCAATTCACAAACCTGCAGAGTTATAAATGATAACTCTCGTCCACAAATATATTGAGGGAAGGCAAAGAAGAGGATTTGAAATCAAGGCAGAATTGCAGGAAACAGATTTCAGGAGGTAGATTCGAATCGCCTTTAAAGCACATGAAAAGCGGCAAAACGTTGACAATGATGCCCTTGGCCAAAAAGGGCGTATGCGTTTTTTCCTGAATATATTCAGGAAAAAACGCATGCGCCCTTTTTGGCCAACCAAGCAACCTGGAAAGGCAAATCAGCGCTACAAAGAAGTCTCGCTTCCCATCGGTCGAAAGGGCCATGCTGAAAAAAGGGTCAAAACCAGAAATGCAGGACAGGCCATGGAGAAATGGGAGCCTTGCTACACTGATGGGCGGGATGTAAATTGCCAACAGCCACTATGGAGAAGGGTACGGTGTGTCCTGAAACATCTAAAAAACACAGCTTAGAGAGCATAGGGCACTTCCACGCATGGGGTGATAAAGTGGGAAAATTGAAAATCAGCAAGACACAAGCACCCCAAAGTTTAGGGCTGCTCTGTTGACAAGGACCTCCACTTCATTCCACCTTAAATATCCCAGGAAAGCGAAAAATGGATAAAAAAGTTGTGGTCCTTATGTACAATGGAATATCACTCAGCCATGAAATCAATGTCATAAGGCTTGTAGCAGCATGATGAGTGGATTTAGGTACGACGATTCTAAGTGAAATAAGTCACACAGAAAAGGACACTTCTCATAAGGTGTCACTTATAGAGGGAATGTAAAAACCGTTACACTTGAACTGAATTACAAAACAGAACAGAGTCACACATGCAGAAAACACACTATGGCTGCTTAACGGGAAAGGTGAGGTGGGGTGATACATAAAACAAGAGTTTCAAATTAGCTCAGATACCGTTCCATAAACCCAATATGTAATAGACAAGACCTACTCCTTGCTCAGAGAACTGGACTCAACACGCCCGATTCACCGCACAAGAATATATCTGACTAGTAATAATCTTAAAACCTATGTATTGATATCTCTCTGTTAGTGTGTCAAGTGGGTGTAAAGCGGCATAAACACAGCCGTGAAAAGCAGCTAAACCCCATTATAAAAATAAATTACTTTTAAAAACACATGAAACAAAGACAGGGAAAGAGAGAGAAATTCTTACACAATTCGTTCAGGGGCTGTGATGCAACCTGGATTGACCATATCTAGACCCACAGCTGGATGAGACATAAGGGTGGACACTCTTGGGGCTGAGAGGTTTGGTGAGGTTGGGTGAGCAAACGCAGACCCTTTAAAGTAATACTGCGTGCTACCCATCGCATGGGTCCCAAATCTCCAGGTTCAAGGGCATCTTCCTACATCGAAAACATGCATGAGAAACCCAGACGATGGTACACCGTGTGATGGGGAAAGGTTTCTAAAACGCACCTCATTTCTCATCTCCTTGTGCTCGGGTTCGCCATTCCAGCCACTTTACTAGCAATCTCCCTACTTGGAGCCTCAGCACCTTTAACCTCCTGTTCCGTACAGGTTGCAATTTGTCCTGAGGATGAACGGGAAGACGGGGAACCAATGAGAGACTAGCTCTTGGTGTTGGGACAGGCACAGGTCACTCTATTTTCCCATCAGGAAGAAGAATTAACCACAGGCTCAGCCTGCCCCCCGGAACCAGAACAGGGCCTGAAGCCATCCTGCGCTTTTGCGGCCAGCTCCCAAAAAAGCGACTTGTAAAATGGAGCTTCAGGGCACTGCAATTCACAAACCTGCAGAGTTATAAATGATAACTCTCGTCCACAAATATATTGAGGGAAGGCAAAGAAGAGGATTTGAAATCAAGGCAGAATTGCAGGAAACAGATTTCATGAGGTAGATTCGAATCGCCTTTAAAGCACATGAAAAGCGGCAAAACGTTGACAATGATGCCCTTGGCCAAAAAGGGCGCATGCGTTTTTTCCTGAATATATTCAGGAAAAAACGCATGCGCCCTTTTTGGCCAACCAAGCAACCTGGAAAGGCAAATCAGCGCTACAAAGAAGTCTCGCTTCCCATCGGTCGAAAGGGCCATGCTGAAAAAAGTGTCAAAACCAGAAATGCAGGACAGGCCATGGAGAAATGGGAACCTTGCTACACTGATGGGCGGGATGTAAATTGCCAACAGCCACTCTGGAGAAGTGTACGGTGTGTCCTGAAACATCTAAAAAACACAGCTTAGAGAGCATAGGGCACTTCCACGCATGGGGGGATAAAGTGGGAAAATTGAAAATCAGCAAGACACAAGCACCCCAAAGTTTAGGGCTGCTCTGTTGACAAGGACCTCCACTTCATTCCACATTAAATATCCCAGGAAAGCGAAAAATGGATAAAAAAGTTGTGGTCCTTATATACAATGGAATATCACTCAGCCATGAAATCAATGTCATAAGGCTAGTAGCAGCATGATGAGTGGATTTAGGTACGACGATTCTAAGTGAAATAAGTCACACAGAAAAGGACACTTCTCATAAGGTGTCACTTATAGAGGGAATGTAAAAACCGTTACACTTGAACTGAATTACAAAACAGAACAGAGTCACACATGCAGAAAACACACTATGGCTGCTTAACGGGAAAGGTGAGGTGGGGTGATACATAAAACAAGAGTTTCAAATTAGCTCAGATACCGTTCCATAAACCCAATATGTAATAGACAAGACCTACTCCTTGCTCAGAGAACTGGACTCAACACGCCCGATTCACCGCACAAGAATATATCTGACTAGTAATAATCTTAAAACCTATGTATTGATATCTCTCTGTTAGTGTGTCAAGTGGGTGTAAAGCGGCATAAACACAGCCGTGAAAAGCAGCTAAACCCCATTATAAAAATAAATTACTTTTAAAAACCCATGAAACAAAGACAGGGAAAGAGAGAGAAATTCTTACACAATTCGTTCAGGGGCTGTGATGCAACCTGGATTGACCATATCTAGACCCACAGCTGGATGAGACATAAGGGTGGACACTCTTGGGGCTGAGAGGTTTGGTGAGGTTGGGTGAGCAAACGCAGACCCTTTAAAGTAATACTGCGTGCTACCCATCGCATGGGTCCCAAATCTCCAGGTTCAAGGGCATCTTCCTACATCGAAAACATGCATGAGAAACCCAGAAGATGGTACACCGTGTGATGGGGAAAGGTTTCTAAAACGCACCTCATTTCTCATCTCCTTGTGCTCGGGTTCGCCATTCCAGCCACTTTACTAGCAATCTCCCTACTTGGAGCCTCAGCACCTTTAACCTCCTGTTCCGTACAGGTTGCAATTTGTCCTGAGGATGAACGGGAAGACGGGGAACCAATGAGAGAGTAGCTCTTGGTGTTGGGACAGGCACAGGTCACTCTATTTTCCCATCAGGAAGAAGAATTAACCACAGGCTCAGCCTGCCCCCCGGAACCAGAACAGGGCCTGAAGCCATCCTGCGCTTTTGCGGCCAGCTCCCAAAAAAGCGACTTGTAAAATGGAGCTTCAGGGCACTGCAATTCACAAACCTGCAGAGTTATAAATGATAACTCTCGTCCACAAATATATTGAGGGAAGGCAAAGAAGAGGATTGGAAATCAAGGCAGAATTGCAGGAATCAGATTTCAGGAGGTAGATTCGAATCGCCTTTAAAGCACATGAAAAGCGGCAAAACGTTGACAATGATGCCCTTGGCCAAAAAGGGCGTATGCGTTTTTTCCTGAATATATTCAGGAAAAAACGCATGCGCCCTTTTTGGCCAACCAAGCAAACTGGAAAGGCAAATCAGCGCTACAAAGAAGTCTCGCTTCCCATCGGTCAAAAGGGCCATGCTGAAAAAAGTGTCAAAACCAGAAATGCAGGACAGGCCATGGAGAAATGGGAGCCTTGCTACACTGATGGGCGGGATGTAAATTGCCCACAGCCACTCTGGAGAAGGGTACGGTGTGTCCTGAAACATCTAAAAAACACAGCTTAGAGAGCATAGGGCACTTCCAGGCATGGGGGGATAAAGTGGGAAAATTGAAAATCAGCAAGACACAAGCACCCCAAAGTTTAGGGCTGCTCTGTTGACAAGGACCTCCACTTCATTCCACCTTAAATATCCCAGGAAAGCGAAAAATGGATAAAAAAGTTGTGGTCCTTATGTACAATGGAATATCACTCAGCCATGAAATCAATGTCATAAGGCTAGTAGCAGCATGATGAGTGGATTTAGGTACGACGATTCTAAGTGAAATAAGTCACACAGAAAAGGACACTTCTCATAAGGTGTCACTTATAGAGGGAATGTAAAAACCGTTACACTTGAACTGAATTACAAAACAGAACAGAGTCACACATGCAGAAAACACACTATGGCTGCTTAACGGGAAAGGTGAGGTGGGGTGATACATAAAATAAGAGTTTCAAATTAGCTAAGATACCGTTCCATAAACCCAATATGTAATAGACAAGACCTACTCCTTGCTCAGAGAACTGGACTCAACACGCCCGATTCACCGCACAAGAATATATCTGACTAGTAATAATCTTAAAACCTATGTATTGATATCTCTCTGTTAGTGTGTCATGTGGGTGTAAAGCGGCATAAACACAGCCGTGAAAAGCAGCTAAACCCCATTATAAAAATAAATTACTTTTAAAAACCCATGAAACAAAGACAGGGAAAGAGAGAGAAATTCTTACACAATTCGTTCAGGGGCTGTGATGCAACCTGGATTGACCATATCTAGACCCACAGCTGGATGAGACATAAGGGTGGACACTCTTGGGGCTGAGAGGTTTGGTGATGTTGGGTGAGCAAACGCAGATCCTTTAAAGTAATACTGCGTGCTACCAATCGCATGGGTCCCAAATCTCCAGGTTCAAGGGCATCTTCCTACATCGAAAACATGCATGAGAAACCCAGAAGATGGTACACCGTGTGATGGGGAAAGGTTTCTAAAACGCACCTCATTTCTCATCTCCTTGTGCTCGGGTTCGCCATTCCAGCCACTTTACTAGCAATCTCCCTACTTGGAGCATCAGCACTTTTAACCTCCTGTTCCGTACAGGTTGCAATTTGTCCTGAGGATGAACGGGAAGACGGGGAACCAATGAGAGACTAGCTCTTGGTTTTGGGACAGGCAGAGGTCACTCTATTTTCCCATCAGGAAGAAGAATTAACCACAGGCTCAGCCTGCCCCCCGGAACCAGAACAGGGCCTGAAGCCATCCTGCGCTTTTGCGGCCAGCTCCCAAAAAAGCGACTTGTAAAATGGAGCTTCAGGGCACTGCAATTCACAAACCTGCAGAGTTATAAATGATAACTCTCGTCCACAAATATACTGAGGGAAGGCAAAGAAGAGGATTTGAAATCAAGGCAGAATTGCAGGAATCAGATTTCAGGAGGTAGATTCGAATCGCCTTTAAAGCACATGAAAAGCGGCAAAACGTTGACAATGATGCCCTTGGCCAAAAAGGGATTATGCGTTTTTTCCTGAATATATTCAGGGAAAAACGCATGCGACCTTTTTGGCCAACCAAGCAACCTGGAAAGTCAAATCATCGCTACAAAGAAGTCTCGCTTCCCATCGGTCGAAAGGGCCATGCTGAAAAAAGGGTCAAAACCAGAAATGCAGGACAGGCCATGGAGAAATGGGAGCCTTGCTACACTGATGGGCGGGATGTAAATTGCCAACAGCCACTCTGGAGAAGGGTACGGTGTGTCCTGAAACATCTAAAAAACACAGCTTAGAGAGCATAGGGCACTTCCAGGCATGGGGGGATAAAGTGGGAAAATTGAAAATCAGCAAGACACAAGCACCCCAAAGTTTAGGGCTGCTCTGTTGACAAGGACCTCCACTTCATTCCACCTTAAATATCCCAGGAAAGCGAAAAATGGATAAAAAAGTTGTGGTCCTTATGTACAATGGAATATCACTCAGCCATGAAATCAATGTCATAAGGCTAGTAGCAGCATGATGAGTGGATTTAGGTATGACGATTCTAAGTGAAATAAGTCACACAGAAAAGGACACTTCTCATAAGGTGTCACTTATAGAGGGAATGTAAAAACCGTTACACTTGAACTGAATTACAAAACAGAACAGAGTCACACATGCAGAAAACACACTATGGCTGCTTAACGGGAAAGGTGAGGTGGGGTGATCCATAAAACAAGAGTTTCAAATTAGCTCAGATACCGTTCCATAAACCCAATATGTTATAGACAAGACCTACTCCTTGCTCAGAGAACTGGATTCAACACGCCCGATTCACCGCACAAGAATATATCTGACTAGTAATAATCTTAAAACCTATGTATTGATATCTTTCTGTTAGTGTGTCAAGTGGGTGTAAAGCGGCATAAACACAGCCGTGAAAAGCAGCTAAACCCCATTATAAAAATAAATTACTTTTAAAAACCCATGAAACAAAGACAGGGAAAGAGAGAGAAATTCTTACACAATTCGTTCAGGGGCTGTGATGCAACCTGGATTGACCATATCTAGACCCACAGCTGGATGAGACATAAGGGTGGACACTCTTGGGGCTGAGAGGTTTGGTGAGGTTGGGTGAGCAAACGCAGACCCTTTAAAGTAATACTGCGTGCTACCCATCGCATGGGTCCCAAATCTCCAGGTTCAAGGACATCTTCCTACATTGAAAACATGCATGAGAAACCCAGAAGATGGTACACCGTGTGATGGGGAAAGGTTTCTAAAACGCACCTCATTTCTCATCTCCTTGTGCTCGGGTTCGCCATTCCAGCCACTTTACTAGCAATCTCCCTACTTGGAGCATCAGCACCTTTAACCTCCTGTTCCGTACAGGTTGCAGTTTGTCCTGAGGATGAACGGGAAGACGGGGAACCAATGAGAGACTAGCTCTTGGTGTTGGGACAGGCACAGGTCACTCTATTTTCCCATCAGGAAGAAGAATTAACCACAGGCTCAGCCTGCCCCCCAGAACCAGAACAGGGCCTGAAGCCATCCTGCGCTTTTGCGGCCAGCTCCCAAAAAAGCGACTTGTAAAATGGAGCTTCAGGGCACTGCAATTCAAAAACCTGCAGAGTTATAAATGATAACTCTCGTCCACAAATATATTGAGGGAAGGCAAAGAAGAGGATTTGAAATCAAGGCAGAATTGCAGGAATCAGATTTCAGGAGGTAGATACGAATCGCCTTTAAAGCACATGAAAAGCGGCAAAACGTTGACAATGATGCCCTTGGCCAAATAGGGCGTATGCGTTTTTTCCTGAATATATTCAGGAATAAACGCATACGCCCTTTTTGGCCAACCATGCAACCTGGAAAGGCAAATCAGCGCTACAAAGAAGTCTCGCTTCCCATCGGTCAAAAGGGCCATGCTGAAAAAAGTGTCAAAACCAGAAATGCAGGACAGGCCATGGAGAAATGGGAGCCTTGCTACACTGATGGGCGGGATGTAAATTGCCCACAGCCACTCTGGAGAAGGGTACGGTGTGTCCTGAAACATCTAAAAAACACAGCTTAGAGAGCATAGGGCACTTCCAGGCATGGGGGGATAAAGTGGGAAAATTGAAAATCAGCAAGACACAAGCACCCCAAAGTTTAGGGCTGCTCTGTTGACAAGGACCTCCACTTCATTCCACCTTAAATATCCCAGGAAAGCGAAAAATGGATAAAAAAGTTGTGGTCCTTATGTACAATGGAATATCACTCAGCCATGAAATCAATGTCATAAGGCTAGTAGCAGCATGATGAGTGGATTTAGGTACGACGATTCTAAGTGAAATAAGTCACACAGAAAAGGACACTTCTCATAAGGTGTCACTTATAGAGGGAATGTAAAAACCGTTACACTTGAACTGAATTACAAAACAGAACAGAGTCACACATGCAGAAAACACACTATGGCTGCTTAACGGGAAAGGTGAGGTGGGGTGATACATAAAATAAGAGTTTCAAATTAGCTCAGATACCGTTCCATAAACCCAATATGTAATAGACAAGACCTACTCCTTGCTCAGAGAACTGGACTCAACACGCCCGATTCACCGCACAAGAATATATCTGACTAGTAATAATCTTAAAACCTATGTATTGATATCTCTCTGTTAGTGTGTCATGTGGGTGTAAAGCGGCATAAACACAGCCGTGAAAAGCAGCTAAACCCCATTATAAAAATAAATTACTTTTAAAAACCCATGAAACAAAGACAGGGAAAGAGAGAGAAATTCTTACACAATTCGTTCAGGGGCTGTGATGCAACCTGGATTGACCATATCTAGACCCACAGCTGGATGAGACATAAGGGTGGACACTCTTGGGGCTGAGAGGTTTGGTGATGTTGGGTGAGCAAACGCAGACCGTTTAAAGTAATACTGCGTGCTACCAATCGCATGGGTCCCAAATCTCCAGGTTCAAGGGCATCTTCCTACATCGAAAACATGCATGAGAAACCCAGAAGATGGTACACCGTGTGATGGGGAAAGGTTTCTAAAACGCACCTCATTTCTCATCTCCTTGTGCTCGGGTTCGCCATTCCAGCCACTTTACTAGCAATCTCCCTACTTGGAGCATCAGCACTTTTAACCTCCTGTTCCGTACAGGTTTCAATTTGTCCTGAGGATGAACGGGAAGACGGGGAACCAATGAGAGACTAGCTCTTGGTTTTGGGACAGGCAGAGGTCACTCTATTTTCCCATCAGGAAGAAGAATTAACCACAGGCTCAGCCTGCCCCCCGGAACCAGAACAGGGCCTGAAGCCATCCTGCGCTTTTGCGGCCAGCTCCCAAAAAAGCGACTTGTAAAATGGAGCTTCAGGGCACTGCAATTCACAAACCTGCAGAGTTATAAATGATAACTCTCGTCCACAAATATACTGAGGGAAGGCAAAGAAGAGGATTTGAAATCAAGGCAGAATTGCAGGAATCAGATTTCAGGAGGTAGATTCGAATCGCCTTTAAAGCACATGAAAAGCGGCAAAACGTTGACAATGATGCCCTTGGCCAAAAAGGGCGTATGCGTTTTTTCCTGAATATATTCAGGAAAAAACGCATGCGCCCTTTTTGGCCAACCAAGCAAACTGGAAAGGCAAATCAGCGCTACAAAGAAGACTCGCTTCCCATCGGTCAAAAGGGCCATGCTGAAAAAAGTGTCAAAACCAGAAATGCAGGACAGGCCATGGAGAAATGGGAGCCTTGCTACACTGATGGGCGGGATGTAAATTGCCCACAGCCACTCTGGAGAAGGGTACGGTGTGTCCTGAAACATCTAAAAAACACAGCTTAGAGAGCATAGGGCACTTCCAGGCATGGGGGGATAAAGTGGGAAAATTGAAAATCAGCAAGACACAAGCACCCCAAAGTTTAGGGCTGCTCTGTTGACAAGGACCTCCACTTCATTCCACCTTAAATATCCCAGGAAAGCGAAAAATGGATAAAAAAGTTGTGGTCCTTATGTACAATGGAATATCACTCAGCCATGAAATCAATGTCATAAGGCTAGTAGCAGCATGATGAGTGGATTTAGGTACGACGATTCTAAGTGAAATAAGTCACACAGAAAAGGACACTTCTCATAAGGTGTCACTTATAGAGGGAATGTAAAAACCGTTACACTTGAACTGAATTACAAAACAGAACAGAGTCACACATGCAGAAAACACACTATGGCTGCTTAACGGGAAAGGTGAGGTGGGGTGATACATAAAATAAGAGTTTCAAATTAGCTAAGATACCGTTCCATAAACCCAATATGTAATAGACAAGACCTACTCCTTGCTCAGAGAACTGGACTCAACACGCCCGATTCACCGCACAAGAATATATCTGACTAGTAATAATCTTAAAACCTATGTATTGATATCTCTCTGTTAGTGTGTCATGTGGGTGTAAAGCGGCATAAACACAGCCGTGAAAAGCAGCTAAACCCCATTATAAAAATAAATTACTTTTAAAAACCCATGAAACAAAGACAGGGAAAGAGAGAGAAATTCTTACACAATTCGTTCAGGGGCTGTGATGCAACCTGGATTGACCATATCTAGACCCACAGCTGGATGAGACATAAGGGTGGACACTCTTGGGGCTGAGAGGTTTGGTGATGTTGGGTGAGCAAACGCAGATCCTTTAAAGTAATACTGCGTGCTACCAATCGCATGGGTCCCAAATCTCCAGGTTCAAGGGCATCTTCCTACATCGAAAACATGCATGAGAAACCCAGAAGATGGTACACCGTGTGATGGGGAAAGGTTTCTAAAACGCACCTCATTTCTCATCTCCTTGTGCTCGGGTTCGCCATTCCAGCCACTTTACTAGCAATCTCCCTACTTGGAGCATCAGCACTTTTAACCTCCTGTTCCGTACAGGTTTCAATTTGTCCTGAGGATGAACGGGAAGACGGGGAACCAATGAGAGACTAGCTCTTGGTTTTGGGACAGGCAGAGGTCACTCTATTTTCCCATCAGGAAGAAGAATTAACCACAGGCTCAGCCTGCCCCCCGGAACCAGAACAGGGCCTGAAGCCATCCTGCGCTTTTGCGGCCAGCTCCCAAAAAAGCGACTTGTAAAATGGAGCTTCAGGGCACTGCAATTCACAAACCTGCAGAGTTATAAATGATAACTCTCGTCCACAAATATACTGAGGGAAGGCAAAGAAGAGGATTTGAAATCAAGGCAGAATTGCAGGAATCAGATTTCAGGAGGTAGATTCGAATCGCCTTTAAAGCACATGAAAAGCGGCAAAACGTTGACAATGATGCCCTTGGCCAAAAAGGGATTATGCGTTTTTTCCTGAATATATTCAGGGAAAAACGCATGCGACCTTTTTGGCCAACCAAGCAACCTGGAAAGTCAAATCATCGCTACAAAGAAGTCTCGCTTCCCATCGGTCGAAAGGGCCATGCTGAAAAAAGGGTCAAAACCAGAAATGCAGGACAGGCCATGGAGAAATGGGAGCCTTGCTACACTGATGGGCGGGATGTAAATTGCCAACAGCCACTCTGGAGAAGGGTACGGTGTGTCCTGAAACATCTAAAAAACACAGCTTAGAGAGCATAGGGCACTTCCAGGCATGGGGGGATAAAGTGGGAAAATTGAAAATCAGCAAGACACAAGCACCCCAAAGTTTAGGGCTGCTCTGTTGACAAGGACCTCCACTTCATTCCACCTTAAATATCCCAGGAAAGCGAAAAATGGATAAAAAAGTTGTGGTCCTTATGTACAATGGAATATCACTCAGCCATGAAATCAATGTCATAAGGCTAGTAGCAGCATGATGAGTGGATTTAGGTATGACGATTCTAAGTGAAATAAGTCACACAGAAAAGGACACTTCTCATAAGGTGTCACTTATAGAGGGAATGTAAAAACCGTTACACTTGAACTGAATTACAAAACAGAACAGAGTCACACATGCAGAAAACACACTATGGCTGCTTAACGGGAAAGGTGAGGTGGGGTGATCCATAAAACAAGAGTTTCAAATTAGCTCAGATACCGTTCCATAAACCCAATATGTTATAGACAAGACCTACTCCTTGCTCAGAGAACTGGATTCAACACGCCCGATTCACCGCACAAGAATATATCTGACTAGTAATAATCTTAAAACCTATGTATTGATATCTTTCTGTTAGTGTGTCAAGTGGGTGTAAAGCGGCATAAACACAGCCGTGAAAAGCAGCTAAACCCCATTATAAAAATAAATTACTTTTAAAAACCCATGAAACAAAGACAGGGAAAGAGAGAGAAATTCTTACACAATTCGTTCAGGGGCTGTGATGCAACCTGGATTGACCATATCTAGACCCACAGCTGGATGAGACATAAGGGTGGACACTCTTGGGGCTGAGAGGTTTGGTGAGGTTGGGTGAGCAAACGCAGACCCTTTAAAGTAATACTGCGTGCTACCCATCGCATGGGTCCCAAATCTCCAGGTTCAAGGACATCTTCCTACATTGAAAACATGCATGAGAAACCCAGAAGATGGTACACCGTGTGATGGGGAAAGGTTTCTAAAACGCACCTCATTTCTCATCTCCTTGTGCTCGGGTTCGCCATTCCAGCCACTTTACTAGCAATCTCCCTACTTGGAGCATCAGCACCTTTAACCTCCTGTTCCGTACAGGTTGCAGTTTGTCCTGAGGATGAACGGGAAGACGGGGAACCAATGAGAGACTAGCTCTTGGTGTTGGGACAGGCACAGGTCACTCTATTTTCCCATCAGGAAGAAGAATTAACCACAGGCTCAGCCTGCCCCCCAGAACCAGAACAGGGCCTGAAGCCATCCTGCGCTTTTGCGGCCAGCTCCCAAAAAAGCGACTTGTAAAATGGAGCTTCAGGGCACTGCAATTCAAAAACCTGCAGAGTTATAAATGATAACTCTCGTCCACAAATATATTGAGGGAAGGCAAAGAAGAGGATTTGAAATCAAGGCAGAATTGCAGGAATCAGATTTCAGGAGGTAGATACGAATCGCCTTTAAAGCACATGAAAAGCGGCAAAACGTTGACAATGATGCCCTTGGCCAAATAGGGCGTATGCGTTTTTTCCTGAATATATTCAGGAATAAACGCATACGCCCTTTTTGGCCAACCATGCAACCTGGAAAGGCAAATCAGCGCTACAAAGAAGTCTCGCTTCCCATCGGTCAAAAGGGCCATGCTGAAAAAAGTGTCAAAACCAGAAATGCAGGACAGGCCATGGAGAAATGGGAGCCTTGCTACACTGATGGGCGGGATGTAAATTGCCCACAGCCACTCTGGAGAAGGGTACGGTGTGTCCTGAAACATCTAAAAAACACAGCTTAGAGAGCATAGGGCACTTCCAGGCATGGGGGGATAAAGTGGGAAAATTGAAAATCAGCAAGACACAAGCACCCCAAAGTTTAGGGCTGCTCTGTTGACAAGGACCTCCACTTCATTCCACCTTAAATATCCCAGGAAAGCGAAAAATGGATAAAAAAGTTGTGGTCCTTATGTACAATGGAATATCACTCAGCCATGAAATCAATGTCATAAGGCTAGTAGCAGCATGATGAGTGGATTTAGGTACGACGATTCTAAGTGAAATAAGTCACACAGAAAAGGACACTTCTCATAAGGTGTCACTTATAGAGGGAATGTAAAAACCGTTACACTTGAACTGAATTACAAAACAGAACAGAGTCACACATGCAGAAAACACACTATGGCTGCTTAACGGGAAAGGTGAGGTGGGGTGATACATAAAATAAGAGTTTCAAATTAGCTCAGATACCGTTCCATAAACCCAATATGTAATAGACAAGACCTACTCCTTGCTCAGAGAACTGGACTCAACACGCCCGATTCACCGCACAAGAATATATCTGACTAGTAATAATCTTAAAACCTATGTATTGATATCTCTCTGTTAGTGTGTCATGTGGGTGTAAAGCGGCATAAACACAGCCGTGAAAAGCAGCTAAACCCCATTATAAAAATAAATTACTTTTAAAAACCCATGAAACAAAGACAGGGAAAGAGAGAGAAATTCTTACACAATTCGTTCAGGGGCTGTGATGCAACCTGGATTGACCATATCTAGACCCACAGCTGGATGAGACATAAGGGTGGACACTCTTGGGGCTGAGAGGTTTGGTGATGTTGGGTGAGCAAACGCAGACCGTTTAAAGTAATACTGCGTGCTACCAATCGCATGGGTCCCAAATCTCCAGGTTCAAGGGCATCTTCCTACATCGAAAACATGCATGAGAAACCCAGAAGATGGTACACCGTGTGATGGGGAAAGGTTTCTAAAACGCACCTCATTTCTCATCTCCTTGTGCTCGGGTTCGCCATTCCAGCCACTTTACTAGCAATCTCCCTACTTGGAGCATCAGCACTTTTAACCTCCTGTTCCGTACAGGTTTCAATTTGTCCTGAGGATGAACGGGAAGACGGGGAACCAATGAGAGACTAGCTCTTGGTTTTGGGACAGGCAGAGGTCACTCTATTTTCCCATCAGGAAGAAGAATTAACCACAGGCTCAGCCTGCCCCCCGGAACCAGAACAGGGCCTGAAGCCATCCTGCGCTTTTGCGGCCAGCTCCCAAAAAAGCGACTTGTAAAATGGAGCTTCAGGGCACTGCAATTCACAAACCTGCAGAGTTATAAATGATAACTCTCGTCCACAAATATACTGAGGGAAGGCAAAGAAGAGGATTTGAAATCAAGGCAGAATTGCAGGAATCAGATTTCAGGAGGTAGATTCGAATCGCCTTTAAAGCACATGAAAAGCGGCAAAACGTTGACAATGATGCCCTTGGCCAAAAAGGGATTATGCGTTTTTTCCTGAATATATTCAGGGAAAAACGCATGCGACCTTTTTGGCCAACCAAGCAACCTGGAAAGGCAAATCATCGCTACAAAGAAGTCTCGCTTCCCATCGGTCGAAAGGGCCATGCTGAAAAAAGGGTCAAAACCAGAAATGCAGGACAGGCCATGGAGAAATGGGAGCCTTGCTACACTGATGGGCGGGATGTAAATTGCCAACAGCCACTCTGGAGAAGGGTACGGTGTGTCCTGAAACATCTAAAAAACACAGCTTAGAGAGCATAGGGCACTTCCAGGCATGGGGGGATAAAGTGGGAAAATTGAAAATCAGCAAGACACAAGCACCCCAAAGTTTAGGGCTGCTCTGTTGACAAGGACCTCCACTTCATTCCACCTTAAATATCCCAGGAAAGCGAAAAATGGATAAAAAAGTTGTGGTCCTTATGTACAATGGAATATCACTCAGCCATGAAATCAATGTCATAAGGCTAGTAGCAGCATGATGAGTGGATTTAGGTATGACGATTCTAAGTGAAATAAGTCACACAGAAAAGGACACTTCTCATAAGGTGTCACTTATAGAGGGAATGTAAAAACCGTTACACTTGAACTGAATTACAAAACAGAACAGAGTCACACATGCAGAAAACACACTATGGCTGCTTAACGGGAAAGGTGAGGTGGGGTGATCCATAAAACAAGAGTTTCAAATTAGCTCAGATACCGTTCCATAAACCCAATATGTTATAGACAAGACCTACTCCTTGCTCAGAGAACTGGATTCAACACGCCCGATTCACCGCACAAGAATATATCTGACTAGTAATAATCTTAAAACCTATGTATTGATATCTTTCTGTTAGTGTGTCAAGTGGGTGTAAAGCGGCATAAACACAGCCGTGAAAAGCAGCTAAACCCCATTATAAAAATAAATTACTTTTAAAAACCCATGAAACAAAGACAGGGAAAGAGAGAGAAATTCTTACACAATTCGTTCAGGGGCTGTGATGCAACCTGGATTGACCATATCTAGACCCACAGCTGGATGAGACATAAGGGTGGACACTCTTGGGGCTGAGAGGTTTGGTGAGGTTGGGTGAGCAAACGCAGACCCTTTAAAGTAATACTGCGTGCTACCCATCGCATGGGTCCCAAATCTCCAGGTTCAAGGACATCTTCCTAAATTGAAAACATGCATGAGAAACCCAGAAGATGGTACACCGTGTGATGGGGAAAGGTTTCTAAAACGCACCTCATTTCTCATCTCCTTGTGCTCGGGTTCGCCATTCCAGCCACTTTACTAGCAATCTCCCTACTTGGAGCATCAGCACCTTTAACCTCCTGTTCCGTACAGGTTGCAGTTTGTCCTGAGGATGAACGGGAAGACGGGGAACCAATGAGAGACTAGCTCTTGGTGTTGGGACAGGCACAGGTCACTCTATTTTCCCATCAGGAAGAAGAATTAACCACAGGCTCAGCCTGCCCCCCAGAACCAGAACAGGGCCTGAAGCCATCCTGCGTTTTTGCGGCCAGCTCCCAAAAAAGCGACTTGTAAAATGGAGCTTCAGGGCACTGCAATTCAAAAACCTGCAGAGTTATAAATGATAACTCTCGTCCACAAATATATTGAGGGAAGGCAAAGAAGAGGATTTGAAATCAAGGCAGAATTGCAGGAAACAGATTTCAGGAGGTAGATACGAATCGCCTTTAAAGCACATGAAAAGCGGCAAAACGTTGACAATGATGCCCTTGGCCAAATAGGGCGTATGCGTTTTTTCCTGAATATATTCAGGAATAAACGCATACGCCCTTTTTGGCCAACCATGCAACCTGGAAAGGCAAATCAGCGCTACAAAGAAGTCTCGCTTCCCATCGGTCAAAACGGCTATGCTGAAAAAAGTGTCAAAACCAGAAATGCAGGACAGGCCATTGAGAAATGGGAGCCTTGCTACACTGATGGGCGGGATGTAAATTGCCAACAGCCACTCTGGAGAAGGGTACGGTGTGTCCTGAAACATCTAAAAAACACAGCTTAGAGAGCATAGGGCACTTCCACGCATGGGGGGATAAAGTGGGAAAATTGAAAATCAGCAAGACACAAGCACCCCAAAGTTTAGGGCTGCTCTGTTGACAAGGACCTCCACTTCATTCCACCTTAAATATCCCAGGAAAGCGAAAAATGGATCAAAAAGTTGTGGTCCTTATGTACAATGGAATATCACTCAGCCATGAAATCAATGTCATAAGGCTAGTAGCAGCATGATGAGTGGATTTAGGTACGACGATTCTAAGTGAAATAAGTCACACAGAAAAGGACACTTCTCATAAGGTGTCACTTATAGAGGGAATGTAAAAACCGTTACACTTGAACTGAATTACAAAACAGAACAGAGTCACACATGCAGAAAACACACTATGGCTGCTTAACGGGAAAGGTGAGGTGGGGTGATACATAAAACAAGAGTTTCAAATTAGCTCAGATACCGTTCCGTAAACCCAATATGTAATAGACAAAACCTACTCCTTGCTCAGAGAACTGGACTCAACACGCCCGATTCACCGCACAAGATTATATCTGACTAGTAATAATCTTAATACCTATGTATTGATATCTCTCTGTTACTGTGTCAAGTGGGTGTAAAGCGGCATAAACACAGCCGTGAAAAGCAGCTAAACCCCATTATAAAAATAAATTACTTTTAAAAACCCATGAAACAAAGACAGGGAAAGAGAGAGAAATTCTTACACAATTCGTTCAGGGGCTGTGATGCAACCTGGATTGACCATATCTAGACCCACAGCTGGATGAGACATAAGGGTGGACACTCTTGGGGCTGAGAGGTTTGGTGAGGTTGGGTGAGCAAACGCAGAGCCTTTAAAGTAATACTGCGTGCTACCCATCGCATGGGTCCCAAATCTCCAGATTCAAGGGCATCTTCCTACATCGAAAACATGCATGAGAAACCCAGAAGATGGTACACCGTGTGATGGGGAAAGGTTTCTAAAACGCACCTCATTTCTCATCTCCTTGTGCTCAGGTTCGCCATTCCAGCCACTTTACTAGCAATCTCCCTACTTGGAGCCTCAGCACCTTTAACCTCCTGTTCCGTACAGGTTGCAATTTGTCCTGGGAATGAACGGGAAGACGGGGAACCAATGAGAGACTAGCTCTTGGTTTTGGGACAGGCAGAGGTCACTCTATTTTCCCATCAGGAAGAAGAATTAACCACAGGCTCAGCCTGCCCCCCGGAACCAGAACAGGGCCTGAAGCCATCCTGCGCTTTTGCGGCCAGCTCCCATAAAAGTGACTTGTAAAATGGAGCTTCAGGGCACTGCAATTCACAAACCTGCAGAGTTATAAATGATAACTGTCGTCCACAAATATATTGAGGGAAGGCAAAGAAGAGGATTTGAAATCAAGGCAGAATTGCAGGAAACAGATTTCAGGAGGTAGATTCGAATCGCCTTTAAAGCACATGAAAAGCGGCAAAACGTTGACAATGATGCCCTTGGCCAAAAAGGGCGTATGCGTTTTTCCTGAATATATTCAGGAAAAAACGCATGCGACCTTTTTGGCCAACCAAGCAACCTGGAAAGGCAAATCATCGCTACAAAGAAGTCTCGCTTCCCATCGGTCGAAAGGGCCATGCTGAAAAAAGGGTCAAAACCAGAAATGCAGGACAGGCCATGGAGAAATGGGAGCCTTGCTACACTGATGGGCGGGATGTAAATTGCCAACAGCCACTCTGGAGAAGGGTACGGTGTGTCCTGAAACATCTAAAAAACACAGCTTAGAGAGCATAGGGCACTTCCACGCATGGGGGTATAAAGTGGGAAAATTGAAAATCAGCAAGACACAAGCACCCCAAAGTTTAGGGCTGCTCTGTTGACAAGGACCTCCACTTCATTCCACCTTAAATATCCCAGGAAAGTGAAAAATGGATAAAAGAGTTGTGGTCCTTATGTACAATGGAATATCACTCAGCCATGAAATCAATCTCATAAGCCTAGTAGCAGCATGATGAGTGGATTTAGGTACGACGATTCTAAGTGAAATAAGTCACACAGAAAGGACACTTCTCATAAAGTGTCACTTATAGAGGGAATGTAAAAACAGTTACACTTGAACTGAATTACAAAACAGAACAGAGTCACACATGCAGAAAACACACTATGGCTGCTTAACGGGAAAGGTGAGGTGGGGTGATACATAAAACAAGAGTTTCAAATTAGCTCAGATAACGTTCCGTAAACCCAATATGTTATAGACAAGACCTACTCCTTGCTCAGAGAACTGGATTCAACACGCCCGATTCACCGCACAAGAATATATCTGACTAGTAATAATCTTAAAACCTATGTATTGATATCTCTCTGTTAGTGTGTCAAGTGGGTGTAAAGCGGCATAAACACAGCCGTGAAAAGCAGCTAAACCCCATTATAAAACTAAATTACTTTTAAAAACCCATGAAACAAAGACAGGGAAAGAGAGAGAAATTCTTACACAATTCGTTCAGGGGCTGTGATGCAACCTGGATTGACCATATCTAGACCCACAGCTGGATGAGACATAAGGGTGGACACTCTTGGGGCTGAGAGGTTTGGTGAGGTTGGGTGAGCAAACGCAGACCCTTTAAAGTAATACTGCGTGCTACCCATCGCATGGGTCCCAAATCTCCAGGTTCAAGGGCATCTTCCTACATCAAAAACATGCATGAGAAACCCAGAAGATGGTACACCGTGTGATGGGGAAAGGTTTCTAAAACGCACCTCATTTCTCATCTCCTTGTGCTCGGGTTCGCCATTCCAGCCACTTTACTAGCAATCTCCCTACTTGGAGCATCAGCACTTTTAACCTCCTGTTCCGTACAGGTTTCAATTTGTCCTGAGGATGAACGGGAAGACGGGGAACCAATGAGAGACTAGCTCTTGGTTTTGGGACAGGCAGAGGTCACTCTATTTTCCCATCAGGAAGAAGAATTAACCACAGGCTCAGCCTGCCCCCCGGAACCAGAACAGGGCCTGAAGCCATCCTGCGCTTTTGCGGCCAGCTCCCAAAAAAGCGACTTGTAAAATGGAGCTTCAGGGCACTGCAATTCACAAACCTGCAGAGTTATAAATGATAACTCTCGTCCACAAATATACTGAGGGAAGGCAAAGAAGAGGATTTGAAATCAAGGCAGAATTGCAGGAATCAGATTTCAGGAGGTAGATTCGAATCGCCTTTAAAGCACATGAAAAGCGGCAAAACGTTGACAATGATGCCCTTGGCCAAAAAGGGATTATGCGTTTTTTCCTGAATATATTCAGGGAAAAACGCATGCGACCTTTTTGGCCAACCAAGCAACCTGGAAAGGCAAATCATCGCTACAAAGAAGTCTCGCTTCCCATCGGTCGAAAGGGCCATGCTGAAAAAAGGGTCAAAACCAGAAATGCAGGACAGGCCATGGAGAAATGGGAGCCTTGCTACACTGATGGGCGGGATGTAAATTGCCAACAGCCACTCTGGAGAAGGGTACGGTGTGTCCTGAAACATCTAAAAAACACAGCTTAGAGAGCATAGGGCACTTCCAGGCATGGGGGGATAAAGTGGGAAAATTGAAAATCAGCAAGACACAAGCACCCCAAAGTTTAGGGCTGCTCTGTTGACAAGGACCTCCACTTCATTCCACCTTAAATATCCCAGGAAAGCGAAAAATGGATAAAAAAGTTGTGGTCCTTATGTACAATGGAATATCACTCAGCCATGAAATCAATGTCATAAGGCTAGTAGCAGCATGATGAGTGGATTTAGGTATGACGATTCTAAGTGAAATAAGTCACACAGAAAAGGACACTTCTCATAAGGTGTCACTTATAGAGGGAATGTAAAAACCGTTACACTTGAACTGAATTACAAAACAGAACAGAGTCACACATGCAGAAAACACACTATGGCTGCTTAACGGGAAAGGTGAGGTGGGGTGATACATAAAACAAGAGTTTCAAATTAGCTCAGATACCGTTCCATAAACCCAATATGTAATAGACAAGACCTACTCCTTGCTCAGAGAACTGGACTCAACACGCCCGATTCACCGCACAAGAATATATCTGACTAGTAATAATCTTAAAACCTATGTATTGATATCTCTCTGTTAGTGTGTCAAGTGGGTGTAAAGCGGCATAAACACAGCCGTGAAAAGCAGCTAAACCCCATTATAAAAATAAATTACTTTTAAAAACCCATGAAACAAAGACAGGGAAAGAGAGAGAAATTCTTACACAATTCGTTCAGGGGCTGTGATGCAACCTGGATTGACCATATCTAGACCCACAGCTGGATGAGACATAAGGGTGGACACTCTTGGGGCTGAGAGGTTTGGTGAGGTTGGGTGAGCAAACGCAGACCCTTTAAAGTAATACTGCGTGCTACCCATCGCATGGGTCCCAAATCTCCAGGTTCAAGGGCATCTTCCTACATCGAAAACATGCATGAGAAACCCAGACGATGGTACACCGTGTGATGGGGAAAGGTTTCTAAAACGCACCTCATTTCTCATCTCCTTGTGCTCGGGTTCGCCATTCCAGCCACTTTACTAGCAATCTCCCTACTTGGAGCCTCAGCACCTTTAACCTCCTGTTCCGTACAGGTTGCAATTTGTCCTGAGGATGAACGGGAAGACGGGGAACCAATGAGAGACTAGCTCTTGGTGTTGGGACAGGCACAGGTCACTCTATTTTCCCATCAGGAAGAAGAATTAACCACAGGCTCAGCCTGCCCCCCGGAACCAGAACAGGGCCTGAAGCCATCCTGCGCTTTTGCGGCCAGCTCCCAAAAAAGCGACTTGTAAAATGGAGCTTCAGGGCACTGCAATTCACAAACCTGCAGAGTTATAAATGATAACTCTCGTCCACAAATATATTGAGGGAAGGCAAAGAAGAGGATTTGAAATCAAGGCAGAATTGCAGGAAACAGATTTCATGAGGTAGATTCGAATCGCCTTTAAAGCACATGAAAAGCGGCAAAACGTTGACAATGATGCCCTTGGCCAAAAAGGGCGCATGCGTTTTTTCCTGAATATATTCAGGAAAAAACGCATGCGCCCTTTTTGGCCAACCAAGCAACCTGGAAAGGCAAATCAGCGCTACAAAGAAGTCTCGCTTCCCATCGGTCGAAAGGGCCATGCTGAAAAAAGTGTCAAAACCAGAAATGCAGGACAGGCCATGGAGAAATGGGAACCTTGCTACACTGATGGGCGGGATGTAAATTGCCAACAGCCACTCTGGAGAAGTGTACGGTGTGTCCTGAAACATCTAAAAAACACAGCTTAGAGAGCATAGGGCACTTCCACGCATGGGGGGATAAAGTGGGAAAATTGAAAATCAGCAAGACACAAGCACCCCAAAGTTTAGGGCTGCTCTGTTGACAAGGACCTCCACTTCATTCCACATTAAATATCCCAGGAAAGCGAAAAATGGATAAAAAAGTTGTGGTCCTTATATACAATGGAATATCACTCAGCCATGAAATCAATGTCATAAGGCTAGTAGCAGCATGATGAGTGGATTTAGGTACGACGATTCTAAGTGAAATAAGTCACACAGAAAAGGACACTTCTCATAAGGTGTCACTTATAGAGGGAATGTAAAAACCGTTACACTTGAACTGAATTACAAAACAGAACAGAGTCACACATGCAGAAAACACACTATGGCTGCTTAACGGGAAAGGTGAGGTGGGGTGATACATAAAACAAGAGTTTCAAATTAGCTCAGATACCGTTCCATAAACCCAATATGTAATAGACAAGACCTACTCCTTGCTCAGAGAACTGGACTCAACACGCCCGATTCACCGCACAAGAATATATCTGACTAGTAATAATCTTAAAACCTATGTATTGATATCTCTCTGTTAGTGTGTCAAGTGGGTGTAAAGCGGCATAAACACAGCCGTGAAAAGCAGCTAAACCCCATTATAAAAATAAATTACTTTTAAAAACCCATGAAACAAAGACAGGGAAAGAGAGAGAAATTCTTACACAATTCGTTCAGGGGCTGTGATGCAACCTGGATTGACCATATCTAGACCCACAGCTGGATGAGACATAAGGGTGGACACTCTTGGGGCTGAGAGGTTTGGTGAGGTTGGGTGAGCAAACGCAGACCCTTTAAAGTAATACTGCGTGCTACCCATCGCATGGGTCCCAAATCTCCAGGTTCAAGGGCATCTTCCTACATCGAAAACATGCATGAGAAACCCAGAAGATGGTACACCGTGTGATGGGGAAAGGTTTCTAAAACGCACCTCATTTCTCATCTCCTTGTGCTCGGGTTCGCCATTCCAGCCACTTTACTAGCAATCTCCCTACTTGGAGCCTCAGCACCTTTAACCTCCTGTTCCGTACAGGTTGCAATTTGTCCTGAGGATGAACGGGAAGACGGGGAACCAATGAGAGAGTAGCTCTTGGTGTTGGGACAGGCACAGGTCACTCTATTTTCCCATCAGGAAGAAGAATTAACCACAGGCTCAGCCTGCCCCCCGGAACCAGAACAGGGCCTGAAGCCATCCTGCGCTTTTGCGGCCAGCTCCCAAAAAAGCGACTTGTAAAATGGAGCTTCAGGGCACTGCAATTCACAAACCTGCAGAGTTATAAATGATAACTCTCGTCCACAAATATATTGAGGGAAGGCAAAGAAGAGGATTGGAAATCAAGGCAGAATTGCAGGAATCAGATTTCAGGAGGTAGATTCGAATCGCCTTTAAAGCACATGAAAAGCGGCAAAACGTTGACAATGATGCCCTTGGCCAAAAAGGGCGTATGCGTTTTTTCCTGAATATATTCAGGAAAAAACGCATGCGCCCTTTTTGGCCAACCAAGCAAACTGGAAAGGCAAATCAGCACTACAAAGAAGTCTCGCTTCCCATCGGTCAAAAGGGCCATGCTGAAAAAAGTGTCAAAACCAGAAATGCAGGACAGGCCATGGAGAAATGGGAGCCTTGCTACACTGATGGGCGGGATGTAAATTGCCCACAGCCACTCTGGAGAAGGGTACGGTGTGTCCTGAAACATCTAAAAAACACAGCTTAGAGAGCATAGGGCACTTCCAGGCATGGGGGGATAAAGTGGGAAAATTGAAAATCAGCAAGACACAAGCACCCCAAAGTTTAGGGCTGCTCTGTTGACAAGGACCTCCACTTCATTCCACCTTAAATATCCCAGGAAAGCGAAAAATGGATAAAAAAGTTGTGGTCCTTATGTACAATGGAATATCACTCAGCCATGAAATCAATGTCATAAGGCTAGTAGCAGCATGATGAGTGGATTTAGGTACGACGATTCTAAGTGAAATAAGTCACACAGAAAAGGACACTTCTCATAAGGTGTCACTTATAGAGGGAATGTAAAAACCGTTACACTTGAACTGAATTACAAAACAGAACAGAGTCACACATGCAGAAAACACACTATGGCTGCTTAACGGGAAAGGTGAGGTGGGGTGATACATAAAATAAGAGTTTCAAATTAGCTCAGATACCGTTCCATAAACCCAATATGTAATAGACAAGACCTACTCCTTGCTCAGAGAACTGGACTCAACACGCCCGATTCACCGCACAAGAATATATCTGACTAGTAATAATCTTAAAACCTATGTATTGATATCTCTCTGTTAGTGTGTCATGTGGGTGTAAAGCGGCATAAACACAGCCGTGAAAAGCAGCTAAACCCCATTATAAAAATAAATTACTTTTAAAAACCCATGAAACAAAGACAGGGAAAGAGAGAGAAATTCTTACACAATTCGTTCAGGGGCTGTGATGCAACCTGGATTGACCATATCTAGACCCACAGCTGGATGAGACATAAGGGTGGACACTCTTGGGGCTGAGAGGTTTGGTGATGTTGGGTGAGCAAACGCAGATCCTTTAAAGTAATACTGCGTGCTACCAATCGCATGGGTCCCAAATCTCCAGGTTCAAGGGCATCTTCCTACATCGAAAACATGCATGAGAAACCCAGAAGATGGTACACCGTGTGATGGGGAAAGGTTTCTAAAACGCACCTCATTTCTCATCTCCTTGTGCTCGGGTTCGCCATTCCAGCCACTTTACTAGCAATCTCCCTACTTGGAGCATCAGCACTTTTAACCTCCTGTTCCGTACAGGTTGCAATTTGTCCTGAGGATGAACGGGAAGACGGGGAACCAATGAGAGACTAGCTCTTGGTTTTGGGACAGGCAGAGGTCACTCTATTTTCCCATCAGGAAGAAGAATTAACCACAGGCTCAGCCTGCCCCCCGGAACCAGAACAGGGCCTGAAGCCATCCTGCGCTTTTGCGGCCAGCTCCCAAAAAAGCGACTTGTAAAATGGAGCTTCAGGGCACTGCAATTCACAAACCTGCAGAGTTATAAATGATAACTCTCGTCCACAAATATACTGAGGGAAGGCAAAGAAGAGGATTTGAAATCAAGGCAGAATTGCAGGAATCAGATTTCAGGAGGTAGATTCGAATCGCCTTTAAAGCACATGAAAAGCGGCAAAACGTTGACAATGATGCCCTTGGCCAAAAAGGGATTATGCGTTTTTTCCTGAATATATTCAGGGAAAAACGCATGCGACCTTTTTGGCCAACCAAGCAACCTGGAAAGGCAAATCATCGCTACAAAGAAGTCTCGCTTCCCATCGGTCGAAAGGGCCATGCTGAAAAAAGGGTCAAAACCAGAAATGCAGGACAGGCCATGGAGAAATGGGAGCCTTGCTACACTGATGGGCGGGATGTAAATTGCCAACAGCCACTCTGGAGAAGGGTACGGTGTGTCCTGAAACATCTAAAAAACACAGCTTAGAGAGCATAGGGCACTTCCAGGCATGGGGGGATAAAGTGGGAAAATTGAAAATCAGCAAGACACAAGCACCCCAAAGTTTAGGGCTGCTCTGTTGACAAGGACCTCCTCTTCATTCCACCTTAAATATCCCAGGAAAGCGAAAAATGGATAAAAAAGTTGTGGTCCTTATGTACAATGGAATATCACTCAGCCATGAAATCAATGTCATAAGGCTAGTAGCAGCATGATGAGTGGATTTAGGTATGACGATTCTAAGTGAAATAAGTCACACAGAAAAGGACACTTCTCATAAGGTGTCACTTATAGAGGGAATGTAAAAACCGTTACACTTGAACTGAATTACAAAACAGAACAGAGTCACACATGCAGAAAACACACTATGGCTGCTTAACGGGAAAGGTGAGGTGGGGTGATCCATAAAACAAGAGTTTCAAATTAGCTCAGATACCGTTCCATAAACCCAATATGTTATAGACAAGACCTACTCCTTGCTCAGAGAACTGGATTCAACACGCCCGATTCACCGCACAAGAATATATCTGACTAGTAATAATCTTAAAACCTATGTATTGATATCTTTCTGTTAGTGTGTCAAGTGGGTGTAAAGCGGCATAAACACAGCCGTGAAAAGCAGCTAAACCCCATTATAAAAATAAATTACTTTTAAAAACCCATGAAACAAAGACAGGGAAAGAGAGAGAAATTCTTACACAATTCGTTCAGGGGCTGTGATGCAACCTGGATTGACCATATCTAGACCCACAGCTGGATGAGACATAAGGGTGGACACTCTTGGGGCTGAGAGGTTTGGTGAGGTTGGGTGAGCAAACGCAGACCCTTTAAAGTAATACTGCGTGCTACCCATCGCATGGGTCCCAAATCTCCAGGTTCAAGGACATCTTCCTACATTGAAAACATGCATGAGAAACCCAGAAGATGGTACACCGTGTGATGGGGAAAGGTTTCTAAAACGCACCTCATTTCTCATCTCCTTGTGCTCGGGTTCGCCATTCCAGCCACTTTACTAGCAATCTCCCTACTTGGAGCATCAGCACCTTTAACCTCCTGTTCCGTACAGGTTGCAGTTTGTCCTGAGGATGAACGGGAAGACGGGGAACCAATGAGAGACTAGCTCTTGGTGTTGGGACAGGCACAGGTCACTCTATTTTCCCATCAGGAAGAAGAATTAACCACAGGCTCAGCCTGCCCCCCAGAACCAGAACAGGGCCTGAAGCCATCCTGCGCTTTTGCGGCCAGCTCCCAAAAAAGCGACTTGTAAAATGGAGCTTCAGGGCACTGCAATTCAAAAACCTGCAGAGTTATAAATGATAACTCTCGTCCACAAATATATTGAGGGAAGGCAAAGAAGAGGATTTGAAATCAAGGCAGAATTGCAGGAATCAGATTTCAGGAGGTAGATACGAATCGCCTTTAAAGCACATGAAAAGCGGCAAAACGTTGACAATGATGCCCTTGGCCAAATAGGGCGTATGCGTTTTTTCCTGAATATATTCAGGAATAAACGCATACGCCCTTTTTGGCCAACCATGCAACCTGGAAAGGCAAATCAGCGCTACAAAGAAGTCTCGCTTCCCATCGGTCAAAAGGGCCATGCTGAAAAAAGTGTCAAAACCAGAAATGCAGGACAGGCCATGGAGAAATGGGAGCCTTGCTACACTGATGGGCGGGATGTAAATTGCCCACAGCCACTCTGGAGAAGGGTACGGTGTGTCCTGAAACATCTAAAAAACACAGCTTAGAGAGCATAGGGCACTTCCAGGCATGGGGGGATAAAGTGGGAAAATTGAAAATCAGCAAGACACAAGCACCCCAAAGTTTAGGGCTGCTCTGTTGACAAGGACCTCCACTTCATTCCACCTTAAATATCCCAGGAAAGCGAAAAATGGATAAAAAAGTTGTGGTCCTTATGTACAATGGAATATCACTCAGCCATGAAATCAATGTCATAAGGCTAGTAGCAGCATGATGAGTGGATTTAGGTACGACGATTCTAAGTGAAATAAGTCACACAGAAAAGGACACTTCTCATAAGGTGTCACTTATAGAGGGAATGTAAAAACCGTTACACTTGAACTGAATTACAAAACAGAACAGAGTCACACATGCAGAAAACACACTATGGCTGCTTAACGGGAAAGGTGAGGTGGGGTGATACATAAAATAAGAGTTTCAAATTAGCTCAGATACCGTTCCATAAACCCAATATGTAATAGACAAGACCTACTCCTTGCTCAGAGAACTGGACTCAACACGCCCGATTCACCGCACAAGAATATATCTGACTAGTAATAATCTTAAAACCTATGTATTGATATCTCTCTGTTAGTGTGTCATGTGGGTGTAAAGCGGCATAAACACAGCCGTGAAAAGCAGCTAAACCCCATTATAAAAATAAATTACTTTTAAAAACCCATGAAACAAAGACAGGGAAAGAGAGAGAAATTCTTACACAATTCGTTCAGGGGCTGTGATGCAACCTGGATTGACCATATCTAGACCCACAGCTGGATGAGACATAAGGGTGGACACTCTTGGGGCTGAGAGGTTTGGTGATGTTGGGTGAGCAAACGCAGACCGTTTAAAGTAATACTGCGTGCTACCAATCGCATGGGTCCCAAATCTCCAGGTTCAAGGGCATCTTCCTACATCGAAAACATGCATGAGAAACCCAGAAGATGGTACACCGTGTGATGGGGAAAGGTTTCTAAAACGCACCTCATTTCTCATCTCCTTGTGCTCGGGTTCGCCATTCCAGCCACTTTACTAGCAATCTCCCTACTTGGAGCATCAGCACTTTTAACCTCCTGTTCCGTACAGGTTTCAATTTGTCCTGAGGATGAACGGGAAGACGGGGAACCAATGAGAGACTAGCTCTTGGTTTTGGGACAGGCAGAGGTCACTCTATTTTCCCATCAGGAAGAAGAATTAACCACAGGCTCAGCCTGCCCCCCGGAACCAGAACAGGGCCTGAAGCCATCCTGCGCTTTTGCGGCCAGCTCCCAAAAAAGCGACTTGTAAAATGGAGCTTCAGGGCACTGCAATTCACAAACCTGCAGAGTTATAAATGATAACTCTCGTCCACAAATATACTGAGGGAAGGCAAAGAAGAGGATTTGAAATCAAGGCAGAATTGCAGGAATCAGATTTCAGGAGGTAGATTCGAATCGCCTTTAAAGCACATGAAAAGCGGCAAAACGTTGACAATGATGCCCTTGGCCAAAAAGGGATTATGCGTTTTTTCCTGAATATATTCAGGGAAAAACGCATGCGACCTTTTTGGCCAACCAAGCAACCTGGAAAGGCAAATCATCGCTACAAAGAAGTCTCGCTTCCCATCGGTCGAAAGGGCCATGCTGAAAAAAGGGTCAAAACCAGAAATGCAGGACAGGCCATGGAGAAATGGGAGCCTTGCTACACTGATGGGCGGGATGTAAATTGCCAACAGCCACTCTGGAGAAGGGTACGGTGTGTCCTGAAACATCTAAAAAACACAGCTTAGAGAGCATAGGGCACTTCCAGGCATGGGGGGATAAAGTGGGAAAATTGAAAATCAGCAAGACACAAGCACCCCAAAGTTTAGGGCTGCTCTGTTGACAAGGACCTCCACTTCATTCCACCTTAAATATCCCAGGAAAGCGAAAAATGGATAAAAAAGTTGTGGTCCTTATGTACAATGGAATATCACTCAGCCATGAAATCAATGTCATAAGGCTAGTAGCAGCATGATGAGTGGATTTAGGTATGACGATTCTAAGTGAAATAAGTCACACAGAAAAGGACACTTCTCATAAGGTGTCACTTATAGAGGGAATGTAAAAACCGTTACACTTGAACTGAATTACAAAACAGAACAGAGTCACACATGCAGAAAACACACTATGGCTGCTTAACGGGAAAGGTGAGGTGGGGTGATCCATAAAACAAGAGTTTCAAATTAGCTCAGATACCGTTCCATAAACCCAATATGTTATAGACAAGACCTACTCCTTGCTCAGAGAACTGGATTCAACACGCCCGATTCACCGCACAAGAATATATCTGACTAGTAATAATCTTAAAACCTATGTATTGATATCTTTCTGTTAGTGTGTCAAGTGGGTGTAAAGCGGCATAAACACAGCCGTGAAAAGCAGCTAAACCCCATTATAAAAATAAATTACTTTTAAAAACCCATGAAACAAAGACAGGGAAAGAGAGAGAAATTCTTACACAATTCGTTCAGGGGCTGTGATGCAACCTGGATTGACCATATCTAGACCCACAGCTGGATGAGACATAAGGGTGGACACTCTTGGGGCTGAGAGGTTTGGTGAGGTTGGGTGAGCAAACGCAGACCCTTTAAAGTAATACTGCGTGCTACCCATCGCATGGGTCCCAAATCTCCAGGTTCAAGGACATCTTCCTAAATTGAAAACATGCATGAGAAACCCAGAAGATGGTACACCGTGTGATGGGGAAAGGTTTCTAAAACGCACCTCATTTCTCATCTCCTTGTGCTCGGGTTCGCCATTCCAGCCACTTTACTAGCAATCTCCCTACTTGGAGCATCAGCACCTTTAACCTCCTGTTCCGTACAGGTTGCAGTTTGTCCTGAGGATGAACGGGAAGACGGGGAACCAATAAGAGACTAGCTCTTGGTGTTGGGACAGGCACAGGTCACTCTATTTTCCCATCAGGAAGAAGAATTAACCACAGGCTCAGCCTGCCCCCCAGAACCAGAACAGGGCCTGAAGCCATCCTGCGTTTTTGCGGCCAGCTCCCAAAAAAGCGACTTGTAAAATGGAGCTTCAGGGCACTGCAATTCAAAAACCTGCAGAGTTATAAATGATAACTCTCGTCCACAAATATATTGAGGGAAGGCAAAGAAGAGGATTTGAAATCAAGGCAGAATTGCAGGAAACAGATTTCAGGAGGTAGATACGAATCGCCTTTAAAGCACATGAAAAGCGGCAAAACGTTGACAATGATGCCCTTGGCCAAATAGGGCGTATGCGTTTTTTCCTGAATATATTCAGGAATAAACGCATACGCCCTTTTTGGCCAACCATGCAACCTGGAAAGGCAAATCAGCGCTACAAAGAAGTCTCGCTTCCCATCGGTCAAAACGGCTATGCTGAAAAAAGTGTCAAAACCAGAAATGCAGGACAGGCCATTGAGAAATGGGAGCCTTGCTACACTGATGGGCGGGATGTAAATTGCCAACAGCCACTCTGGAGAAGGGTACGGTGTGTCCTGAAACATCTAAAAAACACAGCTTAGAGAGCATAGGGCACTTCCACGCATGGGGGGATAAAGTGGGAAAATTGAAAATCAGCAAGACACAAGCACCCCAAAGTTTAGGGCTGCTCTGTTGACAAGGACCTCCACTTCATTCCACCTTAAATATCCCAGGAAAGCGAAAAATGGATCAAAAAGTTGTGGTCCTTATGTACAATGGAATATCACTCAGCCATGAAATCAATGTCATAAGGCTAGTAGCAGCATGATGAGTGGATTTAGGTACGACGATTCTAAGTGAAATAAGTCACACAGAAAAGGACACTTCTCATAAGGTGTCACTTATAGAGGGAATGTAAAAACCGTTACACTTGAACTGAATTACAAAACAGAACAGAGTCACACATGCAGAAAACACACTATGGCTGCTTAACGGGAAAGGTGAGGTGGGGTGATCCATAAAACAAGAGTTTCAAATTAGCTCAGATACCGTTCCATAAACCCAATATGTTATAGACAAGACCTACTCCTTGCTCAGAGAACTGGATTCAACACGCCCGATTCACCGCACAAGAATATATCTGACTAGTAATAATCTTAAAACCTATGTATTGATATCTTTCTGTTAGTGTGTCAAGTGGGTGTAAAGCGGCATAAACACAGCCGTGAAAAGCAGCTAAACCCCATTATAAAAATAAATTACTTTTAAAAACCCATGAAACAAAGACAGGGAAAGAGAGAGAAATTCTTACACAATTCGTTCAGGGGCTGTGATGCAACCTGGATTGACCATATCTAGACCCACAGCTGGATGAGACATAAGGGTGGACACTCTTGGGGCTGAGAGGTTTGGTGAGGTTGGGTGAGCAAACGCAGACCCTTTAAAGTAATACTGCGTGCTACCCATCGCATGGGTCCCAAATCTCCAGGTTCAAGGACATCTTCCTACATTGAAAACATGCATGAGAAACCCAGAAGATGGTACACCGTGTGATGGGGAAAGGTTTCTAAAACGCACCTCATTTCTCATCTCCTTGTGCTCGGGTTCGCCATTCCAGCCACTTTACTAGCAATCTCCCTACTTGGAGCATCAGCACCTTTAACCTCCTGTTCCGTACAGGTTGCAGTTTGTCCTGAGGATGAACGGGAAGACGGGGAACCAATGAGAGACTAGCTCTTGGTGTTGGGACAGGCACAGGTCACTCTATTTTCCCATCAGGAAGAAGAATTAACCACAGGCTCAGCCTGCCCCCCAGAACCAGAACAGGGCCTGAAGCCATCCTGCGCTTTTGCGGCCAGCTCCCAAAAAAGCGACTTGTAAAATGGAGCTTCAGGGCACTGCAATTCAAAAACCTGCAGAGTTATAAATGATAACTCTCGTCCACAAATATATTGAGGGAAGGCAAAGAAGAGGATTTGAAATCAAGGCAGAATTGCAGGAATCAGATTTCAGGAGGTAGATACGAATCGCCTTTAAAGCACATGAAAAGCGGCAAAACGTTGACAATGATGCCCTTGGCCAAATAGGGCGTATGCGTTTTTTCCTGAATATATTCAGGAATAAACGCATACGCCCTTTTTGGCCAACCATGCAACCTGGAAAGGCAAATCAGCGCTACAAAGAAGTCTCGCTTCCCATCGGTCAAAAGGGCCATGCTGAAAAAAGTGTCAAAACCAGAAATGCAGGACAGGCCATGGAGAAATGGGAGCCTTGCTACACTGATGGGCGGGATGTAAATTGCCCACAGCCACTCTGGAGAAGGGTACGGTGTGTCCTGAAACATCTAAAAAACACAGCTTAGAGAGCATAGGGCACTTCCAGGCATGGGGGGATAAAGTGGGAAAATTGAAAATCAGCAAGACACAAGCACCCCAAAGTTTAGGGCTGCTCTGTTGACAAGGACCTCCACTTCATTCCACCTTAAATATCCCAGGAAAGCGAAAAATGGATAAAAAAGTTGTGGTCCTTATGTACAATGGAATATCACTCAGCCATGAAATCAATGTCATAAGGCTAGTAGCAGCATGATGAGTGGATTTAGGTACGACGATTCTAAGTGAAATAAGTCACACAGAAAAGGACACTTCTCATAAGGTGTCACTTATAGAGGGAATGTAAAAACCGTTACACTTGAACTGAATTACAAAACAGAACAGAGTCACACATGCAGAAAACACACTATGGCTGCTTAACGGGAAAGGTGAGGTGGGGTGATACATAAAATAAGAGTTTCAAATTAGCTCAGATACCGTTCCATAAACCCAATATGTAATAGACAAGACCTACTCCTTGCTCAGAGAACTGGACTCAACACGCCCGATTCACCGCACAAGAATATATCTGACTAGTAATAATCTTAAAACCTATGTATTGATATCTCTCTGTTAGTGTGTCATGTGGGTGTAAAGCGGCATAAACACAGCCGTGAAAAGCAGCTAAACCCCATTATAAAAATAAATTACTTTTAAAAACCCATGAAACAAAGACAGGGAAAGAGAGAGAAATTCTTACACAATTCGTTCAGGGGCTGTGATGCAACCTGGATTGACCATATCTAGACCCACAGCTGGATGAGACATAAGGGTGGACACTCTTGGGGCTGAGAGGTTTGGTGATGTTGGGTGAGCAAACGCAGACCGTTTAAAGTAATACTGCGTGCTACCAATCGCATGGGTCCCAAATCTCCAGGTTCAAGGGCATCTTCCTACATCGAAAACATGCATGAGAAACCCAGAAGATGGTACACCGTGTGATGGGGAAAGGTTTCTAAAACGCACCTCATTTCTCATCTCCTTGTGCTCGGGTTCGCCATTCCAGCCACTTTACTAGCAATCTCCCTACTTGGAGCATCAGCACTTTTAACCTCCTGTTCCGTACAGGTTTCAATTTGTCCTGAGGATGAACGGGAAGACGGGGAACCAATGAGAGACTAGCTCTTGGTTTTGGGACAGGCAGAGGTCACTCTATTTTCCCATCAGGAAGAAGAATTAACCACAGGCTCAGCCTGCCCCCCGGAACCAGAACAGGGCCTGAAGCCATCCTGCGCTTTTGCGGCCAGCTCCCAAAAAAGCGACTTGTAAAATGGAGCTTCAGGGCACTGCAATTCACAAACCTGCAGAGTTATAAATGATAACTCTCGTCCACAAATATACTGAGGGAAGGCAAAGAAGAGGATTTGAAATCAAGGCAGAATTGCAGGAATCAGATTTCAGGAGGTAGATTCGAATCGCCTTTAAAGCACATGAAAAGCGGCAAAACGTTGACAATGATGCCCTTGGCCAAAAAGGGATTATGCGTTTTTTCCTGAATATATTCAGGGAAAAACGCATGCGACCTTTTTGGCCAACCAAGCAACCTGGAAAGGCAAATCATCGCTACAAAGAAGTCTCGCTTCCCATCGGTCGAAAGGGCCATGCTGAAAAAAGGGTCAAAACCAGAAATGCAGGACAGGCCATGGAGAAATGGGAGCCTTGCTACACTGATGGGCGGGATGTAAATTGCCAACAGCCACTCTGGAGAAGGGTACGGTGTGTCCTGAAACATCTAAAAAACACAGCTTAGAGAGCATAGGGCACTTCCAGGCATGGGGGGATAAAGTGGGAAAATTGAAAATCAGCAAGACACAAGCACCCCAAAGTTTAGGGCTGCTCTGTTGACAAGGACCTCCACTTCATTCCACCTTAAATATCCCAGGAAAGCGAAAAATGGATAAAAAAGTTGTGGTCCTTATGTACAATGGAATATCACTCAGCCATGAAATCAATGTCATAAGGCTAGTAGCAGCATGATGAGTGGATTTAGGTATGACGATTCTAAGTGAAATAAGTCACACAGAAAAGGACACTTCTCATAAGGTGTCACTTATAGAGGGAATGTAAAAACCGTTACACTTGAACTGAATTACAAAACAGAACAGAGTCACACATGCAGAAAACACACTATGGCTGCTTAACGGGAAAGGTGAGGTGGGGTGATCCATAAAACAAGAGTTTCAAATTAGCTCAGATACCGTTCCATAAACCCAATATGTTATAGACAAGACCTACTCCTTGCTCAGAGAACTGGATTCAACACGCCCGATTCACCGCACAAGAATATATCTGACTAGTAATAATCTTAAAACCTATGTATTGATATCTTTCTGTTAGTGTGTCAAGTGGGTGTAAAGCGGCATAAACACAGCCGTGAAAAGCAGCTAAACCCCATTATAAAAATAAATTACTTTTAAAAACCCATGAAACAAAGACAGGGAAAGAGAGAGAAATTCTTACACAATTCGTTCAGGGGCTGTGATGCAACCTGGATTGACCATATCTAGACCCACAGCTGGATGAGACATAAGGGTGGACACTCTTGGGGCTGAGAGGTTTGGTGAGGTTGGGTGAGCAAACGCAGACCCTTTAAAGTAATACTGCGTGCTACCCATCGCATGGGTCCCAAATCTCCAGGTTCAAGGACATCTTCCTAAATTGAAAACATGCATGAGAAACCCAGAAGATGGTACACCGTGTGATGGGGAAAGGTTTCTAAAACGCACCTCATTTCTCATCTCCTTGTGCTCGGGTTCGCCATTCCAGCCACTTTACTAGCAATCTCCCTACTTGGAGCATCAGCACCTTTAACCTCCTGTTCCGTACAGGTTGCAGTTTGTCCTGAGGATGAACGGGAAGACGGGGAACCAATAAGAGACTAGCTCTTGGTGTTGGGACAGGCACAGGTCACTCTATTTTCCCATCAGGAAGAAGAATTAACCACAGGCTCAGCCTGCCCCCCAGAACCAGAACAGGGCCTGAAGCCATCCTGCGTTTTTGCGGCCAGCTCCCAAAAAAGCGACTTGTAAAATGGAGCTTCAGGGCACTGCAATTCAAAAACCTGCAGAGTTATAAATGATAACTCTCGTCCACAAATATATTGAGGGAAGGCAAAGAAGAGGATTTGAAATCAAGGCAGAATTGCAGGAAACAGATTTCAGGAGGTAGATACGAATCGCCTTTAAAGCACATGAAAAGCGGCAAAACGTTGACAATGATGCCCTTGGCCAAATAGGGCGTATGCGTTTTTTCCTGAATATATTCAGGAATAAACGCATACGCCCTTTTTGGCCAACCATGCAACCTGGAAAGGCAAATCAGCGCTACAAAGAAGTCTCGCTTCCCATCGGTCAAAACGGCTATGCTGAAAAAAGTGTCAAAACCAGAAATGCAGGACAGGCCATTGAGAAATGGGAGCCTTGCTACACTGATGGGCGGGATGTAAATTGCCAACAGCCACTCTGGAGAAGGGTACGGTGTGTCCTGAAACATCTAAAAAACACAGCTTAGAGAGCATAGGGCACTTCCACGCATGGGGGGATAAAGTGGGAAAATTGAAAATCAGCAAGACACAAGCACCCCAAAGTTTAGGGCTGCTCTGTTGACAAGGACCTCCACTTCATTCCACCTTAAATATCCCAGGAAAGCGAAAAATGGATAAAAAAGTTGTGGTCCTTATGTACAATGGAATATCACTCAGCCATGAAATCAATGTCATAAGGCTAGTAGCAGCATGATGAGTGGATTTAGGTATGACGATTCTAAGTGAAATAAGTCACACAGAAAAGGACACTTCTCATAAGGTGTCACTTATAGAGGGAATGTAAAAACCGTTACACTTGAACTGAATTACAAAACAGAACAGAGTCACACATGCAGAAAACACACTATGGCTGCTTAACGGGAAAGGTGAGGTGGGGTGATCCATAAAACAAGAGTTTCAAATTAGCTCAGATACCGTTCCATAAACCCAATATGTTATAGACAAGACCTACTCCTTGCTCAGAGAACTGGATTCAACACGCCCGATTCACCGCACAAGAATATATCTGACTAGTAATAATCTTAAAACCTATGTATTGATATCTTTCTGTTAGTGTGTCAAGTGGGTGTAAAGCGGCATAAACACAGCCGTGAAAAGCAGCTAAACCCCATTATAAAAATAAATTACTTTTAAAAACCCATGAAACAAAGACAGGGAAAGAGAGAGAAATTCTTACACAATTCGTTCAGGGGCTGTGATGCAACCTGGATTGACCATATCTAGACCCACAGCTGGATGAGACATAAGGGTGGACACTCTTGGGGCTGAGAGGTTTGGTGAGGTTGGGTGAGCAAACGCAGACCCTTTAAAGTAATACTGCGTGCTACCCATCGCATGGGTCCCAAATCTCCAGGTTCAAGGACATCTTCCTAAATTGAAAACATGCATGAGAAACCCAGAAGATGGTACACCGTGTGATGGGGAAAGGTTTCTAAAACGCACCTCATTTCTCATCTCCTTGTGCTCGGGTTCGCCATTCCAGCCACTTTACTAGCAATCTCCCTACTTGGAGCATCAGCACCTTTAACCTCCTGTTCCGTACAGGTTGCAGTTTGTCCTGAGGATGAACGGGAAGACGGGGAACCAATGAGAGACTAGCTCTTGGTGTTGGGACAGGCACAGGTCACTCTATTTTCCCATCAGGAAGAAGAATTAACCACAGGCTCAGCCTGCCCCCCAGAACCAGAACAGGGCCTGAAGCCATCCTGCGTTTTTGCGGCCAGCTCCCAAAAAAGCGACTTGTAAAATGGAGCTTCAGGGCACTGCAATTCAAAAACCTGCAGAGTTATAAATGATAACTCTCGTCCACAAATATATTGAGGGAAGGCAAAGAAGAGGATTTGAAATCAAGGCAGAATTGCAGGAAACAGATTTCAGGAGGTAGATACGAATCGCCTTTAAAGCACATGAAAAGCGGCAAAACGTTGACAATGATGCCCTTGGCCAAATAGGGCGTATGCGTTTTTTCCTGAATATATTCAGGAATAAACGCATACGCCCTTTTTGGCCAACCATGCAACCTGGAAAGGCAAATCAGCGCTACAAAGAAGTCTCGCTTCCCATCGGTCAAAACGGCTATGCTGAAAAAAGTGTCAAAACCAGAAATGCAGGACAGGCCATTGAGAAATGGGAGCCTTGCTACACTGATGGGCGGGATGTAAATTGCCAACAGCCACTCTGGAGAAGGGTACGGTGTGTCCTGAAACATCTAAAAAACACAGCTTAGAGAGCATAGGGCACTTCCACGCATGGGGGGATAAAGTGGGAAAATTGAAAATCAGCAAGACACAAGCACCCCAAAGTTTAGGGCTGCTCTGTTGACAAGGACCTCCACTTCATTCCACCTTAAATATCCCAGGAAAGCGAAAAATGGATCAAAAAGTTGTGGTCCTTATGTACAATGGAATATCACTCAGCCATGAAATCAATGTCATAAGGCTAGTAGCAGCATGATGAGTGGATTTAGGTACGACGATTCTAAGTGAAATAAGTCACACAGAAAAGGACACTTCTCATAAGGTGTCACTTATAGAGGGAATGTAAAAACCGTTACACTTGAACTGAATTACAAAACAGAACAGAGTCACACATGCAGAAAACACACTATGGCTGCTTAACGGGAAAGGTGAGGTGGGGTGATACATAAAACAAGAGTTTCAAATTAGCTCAGATACCGTTCCGTAAACCCAATATGTAATAGACAAAACCTACTCCTTGCTCAGAGAACTGGACTCAACACGCCCGATTCACCGCACAAGATTATATCTGACTAGTAATAATCTTAAAACCTATGTATTGATATCTCTCTGTTACTGTGTCAAGTGGGTGTAAAGCGGCATAAACACAGCCGTGAAAAGCAGCTAAACCCCATTATAAAAATAAATTACTTTTAAAAACCCATGAAACAAAGACAGGGAAAGAGAGAGAAATTCTTACACAATTCGTTCAGGGGCTGTGATGCAACCTGGATTGACCATATCTAGACCCACAGCTGGATGAGACATAAGGGTGGACACTCTTGGGGCTGAGAGGTTTGGTGAGGTTGGGTGAGCAAACGCAGACCCTTTAAAGTAATACTGCGTGCTACCCATCGCATGGGTCCCAAATCTCCAGATTCAAGGGCATCTTCCTACATCGAAAACATGCATGAGAAACCCAGAAGATGGTACACCGTGTGATGGGGAAAGGTTTCTAAAACGCACCTCATTTCTCATCTCCTTGTGCTCAGGTTCGCCATTCCAGCCACTTTACTAGCAATCTCCCTACTTGGAGCCTCAGCACCTTTAACCTCCTGTTCCGTACAGGTTGCAATTTGTCCTGGGAATGAACGGGAAGACGGGGAACCAATGAGAGACTAGCTCTTGGTTTTGGGACAGGCAGAGGTCACTCTATTTTCCCATCAGGAAGAAGAATTAACCACAGGCTCAGCCTGCCCCCCGGAACCAGAACAGGGCCTGAAGCCATCCTGCGCTTTTGCGGCCAGCTCCCAAAAAAGTGACTTGTAAAATGGAGCTTCAGGGCACTGCAATTCACAAACCTGCAGAGTTATAAATGATAACTGTCGTCCACAAATATATTGAGGGAAGGCAAAGAAGAGGATTTGAAATCAAGGCAGAATTGCAGGAAACAGATTTCAGGAGGTAGATTCGAATCGCCTTTAAAGCACATGAAAAGCGGCAAAACGTTGACAATGATGCCCTTGGCCAAAAAGGGCGTATGCGTTTTTCCTGAATATATTCAGGAAAAAACGCATGCGACCTTTTTGGCCAACCAAGCAACCTGGAAAGGCAAATCATCGCTACAAAGAAGTCTCGCTTCCCATCGGTCGAAAGGGCCATGCTGAAAAAAGGGTCAAAACCAGAAATGCAGGACAGGCCATGGAGAAATGGGAGCCTTGCTACACTGATGGGCGGGATGTAAATTGCCAACAGCCACTCTGGAGAAGGGTACGGTGTGTCCTGAAACATCTAAAAAACACAGCTTAGAGAGCATAGGGCACTTCCACGCATGGGGGTATAAAGTGGGAAAATTGAAAATCAGCAAGACACAAGCACCCCAAAGTTTAGGGCTGCTCTGTTGACAAGGACCTCCACTTCATTCCACCTTAAATATCCCAGGAAAGCGAAAAATGGATAAAAGAGTTGTGGTCCTTATGTACAATGGAATATCACTCAGCCATGAAATCAATCTCATAAGCCTAGTAGCAGCATGATGAGTGGATTTAGGTACGACGATTCTAAGTGAAATAAGTCACACAGAAAAGGACACTTCTCATAAAGTGTCACTTATAGAGGGAATGTAAAAACAGTTACACTTGAACTGAATTACAAAACAGAACAGAGTCACACATGCAGAAAACACACTATGGCTGCTTAACGGGAAAGGTGAGGTGGGGTGATACATAAAACAAGAGTTTCAAATTAGCTCAGATAACGTTCCGTAAACCCAATATGTTATAGACAAGACCTACTCCTTGCTCAGAGAACTGGATTCAACACGCCCGATTCACCGCACAAGAATATATCTGACTAGTAATAATCTTAAAACCTATGTATTGATATCTCTCTGTTAGTGTGTCAAGTGGGTGTAAAGCGGCATAAACACAGCCGTGAAAAGCAGCTAAACCCCATTATAAAAATAAATTACTTTTAAAAACCCATGAAACAAAGACAGGGAAAGAGAGAGAAATTCTTACACAATTCGTTCAGGGGCTGTGATGCAACCTGGATTGACCATATCTAGACCCACAGCTGGATGAGACATAAGGGTGGACACTCTTGGGGCTGAGAGGTTTGGTGAGGTTGGGTGAGCAAACGCAGACCCTTTAAAGTAATACTGCGTGCTACCCATCGCATGGGTCCCAAATCTCCAGGTTCAAGGGCATCTTCCTACATCAAAAACATGCATGAGAAACCCAGAAGATGGTACACCGTGTGATGGGGAAAGGTTTCTAAAACGCACCTCATTTCTCATCTCCTTGTGCTCGGGTTCGCCATTCCAGCCACTTTACTAGCAATCTCCCTACTTGGAGCATCAGCACCTTTAACCTCCTGTTCCGTACAGGTTGCAGTTTGTCCTGAGAATGAACGGGAAGACGGGGAACCAATGAGAGACTAGCTCTTGGTGTTGGGACAGGCACAGGTCACTCTATTTTCCCATCAGGAAGAAGAATTAACCACAGGCTCAGCCTGCCCCCCAGAACCAGAACAGGGCCTGAAGCCATCCTGCGCTTTTGCGGCCAGCTCCCAAAAAAGCGACTTGTAAAATGGAGCTTCAGGGCACTGCAATTCACAAACCTGCAGAGTTATAAATGATAACTCTCGTCCACAAATATATTGAGGGAAGGCAAAGAAGAGGATTTGAAATCAAGGCAGAATTGCAGGAAACAGATTTCAGGAGGTAGATTCGAATCGCCTTTAAAGCACATGAAAAGCGGCAAAACGTTGACAATGATGCCCTTGGCCAAAAAGGGCGTATGCGTTTTTTCCTGAATATATTCAGTAAAAAACGCATACGCCCTTTTTGGCCAACCAAGCAACCTGGAAAGGCAAATCAGCGCTACAAAAAGTCTCGCTTCCCATCGGTCAAAAGGGCCATGCTGAAAAAAGTGTCAAAACCAGAAATGCAGGACAGGCCATGGAGAAATGGGAGCCTTGCTACACTGATGGGCGGGATGTAAATTGCCAACAGCCACTCTGGAGAAGTGTACGGTGTGTCCTGAAACATCTAAAAAACACAGCTTAGAGAGCATAGGGCACTTCCACGCATGGGGGGATAAAGTGGGAAAATTGAAAATCAGCAAGACACAAGCACCCCAAAGTTTAGGGCTGCTCTGTTGACAAGGACCTCCACTTCATTCCACCTTAAATATCCCAGGAAAGCGAAAAATGGATAAAAAAGTTGTGGTCCTTATGTACAATGGAATATCACTCAGTCATGAAATCAATGTCATAAGGCTAGTAGCAGCATGATGAGTGGATTTAGGTAAGACAATTCTAAGTGAAATAAGTCACACAGAAAAGGACACTTCTAATAAGGTGTCACTTATAGAGGGAATGTAAAAACCGTTACACTTGAACTGAATTACAAAACAGAACAGAGTCACACATGCAGAAAACACACTATGGCTGCTTAACGGGAAAGGTGAGGTGGGGTGATACATAAAACAAGAGCTTCAAATTAGCTCAGATACCGTTCCATAAACCCAATATGTAATAGACAAGATCTACTCCTTGCTCAGAGAACTGGACTCAACACGCCCGATTCACCGCACCAGAATATATCTGACTAGTAATAATCTTAAAACCTATGTATTGATATCTATCTGTTAGTGTGTCAAGTGGGTGTAAAGCGGCATAAACACAGCCGTGAAAAGCAGCTAAACCCCATTATAAAAATAAATTACTTTTAAAAACCCATGAAACAAAGACAGGGAAAGAGAGAGAAATTCTTACACAATTCGTTCAGGGGCTGTGATGCAACCTGGATTGACCATATCTAGACCCACAGCTGGATGAGACATAAGGGTGGACACTCTTGGGGCTGAGAGGTTTGGTGAGGTTGGGTGAGCAAACGCAGACCCTTTAAAGTAATACTGCGTGCTACCCATCGCATGGGTCCCAAATCTCCAGGTTCAAGGGCATCTTCCTACATCGAAAACATGCATGAGAAACCCAGAAGATGGTACACCGTGTGATGGGGAAAGGTTTCTAAAACGCACCTCATTTCTCATCTCCTTGTGCTCGGGTTCGCCATTCCAGCCACTTTACTAGCAATCTCCCTACTTGGAGCATCAGCACCTTTAACCTCCTGTTCCGTACAGGTTGCAATTTGTCCTGAGGATGAACGGGAAGACGGGGAACCAATGAGAGACTAGCTCTTGGTGTTGGGACAGGCACAGGTCACTCTATTTTCCCATCAGGAAGAAGAATTAACCACAGGCTCAGCCTGCCCCCCGGAACCAGAACAGGGCCTGAAGCCATCCTGCGCTTTTGCGGCCAGCTCCCAAAAAAGCGACTTGTAAAATGGAGCTTCAGGGCACTGCAATTCACAAACCTGCAGAGTTATAAATGATAACTCTCGTCCACAAATATATTGAGGGAAGGCAAAGAAGAGGATTTGAAATCAAGGCAGAATTGCAGGAAACAGATTTCAGGAGGTAGATTCGAATCGCCTTTAAAGCACATGAAAAGCGGCAAAACGTTGACAATGATGCCCTTGGCCAAAAAGGGCGTATGCGTTTTTTCCTGAATATATTCAGGAAAAAACGCATACGCCGTTTTTGGCCAACCAAGCAACCTGGAAAGGCAAATCAGCGCTACAAAGAAGTCTCGCTTCCCATCGGTCAAAAGGGCCATGCTGAAAAAAGTGTCAAAACCAGAAATGCAGGACAGGCCATGGAGAAATGGGAGCCTTGCTACACTGATGGGCGGGATGTAAATTGCCAACAGCCACTCTGGAGAAGTGTACGGTGTGTCCTGAAACATCTAAAAAACACAGCTTAGAGAGCATAGGGCACTTCCACGCATGGGGGGATAAAGTGGGAAAATTGAAAATCAGCAAGACACAAGCACCCCAAAGTTTAGGGCTGCTCTGTTGACAAGGACCTCCACTTCATTCCACCTTAAATATCCCAGGAAAGCGAAAAATGGATCAAAAAGTTGTGGTCCTTATGTACAATGGAATATCACTCAGCCATGAAATCAATGTCATAAGGCTAGTAGCAGCATGATGAGTGGATTTAGGTAAGACGATTCTAAGTGAAATAAGTCACACAGAAAAGGACACTTCTCATAAGGTGTCACTTATAGAGGGAATGTAAAAACCGTTACACTTGAACTGAATTACAAAACAGAACAGAGTCACACATGCAGAAAACACACTATGGCTGCTTAACGGGAAAGGTGTGGTGGGGTGATACATAAAACAAGAGCTTCAAATTAGCTCAGATACCGTTCCATAAACCCAAAATGTAATAGACAAGACCTACTCCTTGCTCAGAGAAATGGACTCAACACGCCCGATTCACCGCACCAGAATATATCTGACTAGTAATAATCTTAAAACCTATGTATTGATATCTCTCTGTTTGTGTGTCAAGTGGCTGTAAAGCGGCATAAACACAGCCGTGAAAAGCAGCTAAACCCCATTATAAAAATAAATTACTTTTAAAAAACCATGAAACAAAGACAGGGAAAGAGAGAGAAATTCTTACACAATTCGTTCAGGGGCTGTGATGCAACCTGGATTGACCATATCTAGACCCACAGCTGGATGAGACATAAGGGTGGACACTCTTGGGGCTAAGAGGTTTGGTGAGGTTGGGTGAGCAAACGCAGACCCTTTAAAGTAATACTGCGTGCTACCCATCGCATGGGTCCCAAATCTCCAGGTTCAAGGGCATCTTCCTACATCGAAAACATGCATGAGAAACCCAGAAGATGGTACACCGTGTGATGGGGAAAGGTTTCTAAAACGCACCTCATTTCTCATCTCCTTGTGCTGGGGTTCGCCATTCCAGCCACTTTACTAGCAATCTCCCTACTTGGAGCATCAGCACCTTTAACCTCCTGTTCCGTACAGGTTGCAATTTGTCCTGAGGATGAACGGGAAGACGGGGAACCAATGAGAGACTAGCTCTTGGTGTTGGGACAGGCACAGGTCACTCTATTTTCCCATCAGGAAGAAGAATTAACCACAGGCTCAGCCTGCCCCCCGGAACCAGAACAGGGCCTGAAGCCATCCTGCGCTTTTGCGGCCAGCTCCCAAAAAAGCGACTTGTAAAATGGAGCTTCAGGGCACTGCAATTCACAAACCTGCAGAGTTATAAATGATAACTCTCGTCCACAAATATATTGAGGGAAGGCAAAGAAGAGGATTTGAAATCAAGGCAGAATTGCAGGAAACAGATTTCCGGAGGTAGATTCGAATCGCCTTTAAAGCACATGAAAAGCGGCAAAACGTTGACAATGATGCCCTTGGCCAAAAAGGGCGTATGCGTTTTTTCCTGAATATATTCAGGAAAAAACGCATACGCCCTTTTTGGCCAACCAAGCAACCTGGAAAGGCAAATCAGCGCTACAAAGTAGTCTCGCTTCCCATCGGTCAAAAGGGCCATGCTGAAAAAAGTGTCAAAAAAAGAAATGCAGGACAGGCCATGGAGAAATGGGACCCTGGCTACACTGATGGGCGGGATGTAAATTGCCAACAGCCACTCTGGAGAAGTGTACGGTGTGTCCTGAAACATCTAAAAAACACAGCTTAGAGAGCATAGGGCACTTCCACGCATGGGGGTATAAAGTGGGAAAATTAAAAATCAGCAAGACACAAGCACCCCTAAGTTTAGGGATGCTCTGTTGACAAGGACCTCCACTTCATTCCACCTTAAATATCCCAGGAAAGCGAAAAATGGATAAAAAATTTGAGGTCCATATGTACAATGGAATATCACTCAGCCATGAAATCAATGTCATAAGGCTAGTAGCAGCATGATGAGTGGATTTAGGTACGACGATTCTAAGTGAAATAAGTCACACAGAAAAGGACACTTCTCATAAGGTGTCACTTATAGAGGGAATGTAAAATCCGTTACACTTGAACTGAATTACAAAACAGAACAGAGTCACACATGCAGAAAAAACACTATGGCTGCTTAACGGGAAAGGTGAGGTGGGGTGATCCATAAAACAAGAGTTTCAAATTAGCTCAGATACCGTTCCATAAACCCAATATGTAACAGACAAGACCTACTCCTTGCTCAGAGAACTGGACTCAACACGCCCGATTCACCGCACAAGAATATATCTGACTAGTAATAATCTTAAAACCTATGTATTGATATCTCTCTGTTAGTGTGTCAAGTGGGTGTAAAGCGGCATAAACACAGCCGTGAAAAGCAGCTAAACCCCATTATAAAAATAAATTACTTTTAAAAACCCATGAAACAAAGACAGGGAAAGAGAGAGAAATTCTTACACAATTCGTTCAGGGGCTGTGATGCAACCTGGATTGACCATATCTAGACCCACAGCTGGATGAGACATAAGGGTGGACACTCTTGGGGCTGAGAGGTTTGGTGAGGTTGGGTGAGCAAACGCAGACCCTTTAAAGTAATACTGCGTGCTACCCATCGCATGGGTCCCAAATCTCCAGGTTCAAGGGCATCTTCCTACATCAAAAACATGCATGAGAAACCCAGAAGATGGTACACCGTGTGATGGGGAAAGGTTTCTAAAACGCACCTCATTTCTCATCTCCTTGTGCTCGGGTTCGCCATTCCAGCCACTTTACTAGCAATCTCCCTACTTGGAGCATCAGCACCTTTAACCTCCTGTTCCGTACAGGTTGCAGTTTGTCCTGAGAATGAACGGGAAGACGGGGAACCAATGAGAGACTAGCTCTTGGTGTTGGGACAGGCACAGGTCACTCTATTTTCCCATCAGGAAGAAGAATTAACCACAGGCTCAGCCTGCCCCCCAGAACCAGAACAGGGCCTGAAGCCATCCTGCGCTTTTGCGGCCAGCTCCCAAAAAAGCGACTTGTAAAATGGAGCTTCAGGGCACTGCAATTCACAAACCTGCAGAGTTATAAATGATAACTCTCGTCCACAAATATATTGAGGGAAGGCAAAGAAGAGGATTTGAAATCAAGGCAGAATTGCAGGAAACAGATTTCAGGAGGTAGATTCGAATCGCCTTTAAAGCACATGAAAAGCGGCAAAACGTTGACAATGATGCCCTTGGCCAAAAAGGGCGTATGCGTTTTTTCCTGAATATATTCAGGAAAAAACGCATACGCCCTTTTTGGCCAACCAAGCAACCTGGAAAGGCAAATCAGCGCTACAAAAAGTCTCGCTTCCCATCGGTCAAAAGGGCCATGCTGAAAAAAGTGTCAAAACCAGAAATGCAGGACAGGCCATGGAGAAATGGGAGCCTTGCTACACTGATGGGCGGGATGTAAATTGCCAACAGCCACTCTGGAGAAGTGTACGGTGTGTCCTGAAACATCTAAAAAACACAGCTTAGAGAGCATAGGGCACTTCCACGCATGGGGGGATAAAGTGGGAAAATTGAAAATCAGCAAGACACAAGCACCCCAAAGTTTAGGGCTGCTCTGTTGACAAGGACCTCCACTTCATTCCACCTTAAATATCCCAGGAAAGCGAAAAATGGATCAAAAAGTTGTGGTCCTTATGTACAATGGAATATCACTCAGCCATGAAATCAATGTCATAAGGCTAGTAGCAGCATGATGAGTGGATTTAGGTAAGACGATTCTAAGTGAAATAAGTCACACAGAAAAGGACACTTCTCATAAGGTGTCACTTATAGAGGGAATGTAAAAACCGTTACACTTGAACTGAATTACAAAACAGAACAGAGTCACACATGCAGAAAACACACTATGGCTGCTTAACGGGAAAGGTGTGGTGGGGTGATACATAAAACAAGAGCTTCAAATTAGCTCAGATACCGTTCCATAAACCCAATATGTAATAGACAAGACCTACTCCTTGCTCAGAGAAATGGACTCAACACGCCCGATTCACCGCACCAGAATATATCTGACTAGTAATAATCTTAAAACCTATGTATTGATATCTCTCTGTTAGTGTGTCAAGTGGGTGTAAAGCGGCATAAACACAGCCGTGAAAAGCAGCTAAACCCCATTATAAAAATAAATTACTTTTAAAAACCCATGAAACAAAGACAGGGAAAGAGAGAGAAATTCTTACACAATTCGTTCAGGGGCTGTGATGCAACCTGGATTGACCATATCTAGACCCACAGCTGGATGAGACATAAGGGTGGACACTCTTGGGGCTGAGAGGTTTGGGGAGGTTGGGTTAGCAAACGCAGACCCTTTAAAGTAATACTGCGTGCTACCCATCGCATGGGTCCAAAATCTCCAGGTTCAAGGGCATCTTCCTACATCGAAAACATGCATGAGAAACCCAGAAGATGGTACACCGTGTGATGGGGAAAGGTTTCTAAAACGCACCTCATTTCTCATCTCCCTGTGCTCGGGTTCGCCATTCCAGCCACTTTACTAGCAATCTCCCTACTTGGAGCATCAGCACCTTTAACCTCCTGTTCCGTACAGGTTGCAATTTGTCCTGAGGATGAACGGGAAGACGGGGAACCAATGAGAGACTAGCTCTTGGTGTTGGGACAGGCACAGGTCACTCTATTTTCCCATCAGGAAGAAGAATTAACCACAGGCTCAGCCTGCCCCCCGGAACCAGAACAGGGCCTGAAGCCATCCTGCGCTTTTGCGGCCAGCTCCCAAAAAAGCGACTTGTAAAATGGAGCTTCAGGGCACTGCAATTCACAAACCTGCAGAGTTATAAATGATAACTCTCGTCCACAAATATATTGAGGGAAGGCAAAGAAGAGGATTTGAAATCAAGGCAGAATTGCAGGAAACAGATTTCAGGAGGTAGATTCGAATCGCCTTTAAAGCACATGAAAAGCGGCAAAACGTTGACAATGATGCCCTTGGCCAAAAAGGGCGTATGCGTTTTTTCCTGAATATATTCAGGAAAAAACGCATACGCCCTTTTTGGCCAACCAAGCAACCTGGAAAGGCAAATCAGCGCTACAAAGAAGTCTCGCTTCCCATCGGTCAAAAGGGCCATGCTGAAAAAAGTGTCAAAACCAGAAATGCAGGACAGGCCATGGAGAAATGGGAGCCTTGCTACACTGATGGGCGGGATGTAAATTGCCAACAGCCACTCTGGAGAAGTGTACGGTGTGTCCTGAAACATCTAAAAAACACAGCTTAGAGAGCATAGGGCACTTCCACGCATGGGGGGATAAAGTGGGAAAATTGAAAATCAGCAAGACACAAGCACCCCAAAGTTTAGGGCTGCTCTGTTGACAAGGACCTCCACTTCATTCCACCTTAAATATCCCAGGAAAGCGAAAAATGGATAAAAAAGTTGTGGTCCTTATGTACAATGGAATATCACTCAGCCATGAAATCAATGTCATAAGGCTAGTAGCAGCATGATTAGTGGATTTAGGTAAGACGATTCTAAGTGAAATAAGTCACACAGAAAAGGACACTTCTCATAAGGTGTCACTTATAGAGGGAATGTAAAAACCGTTACACTTGAACTGAATTACAAAACAGAACAGAGTCACACATGCAGAAAACACACTATGGCTGCTTAACGGGAAAGGTGAGGCGGGGTGATACATAAAACAAAAGCTTCAAATTAGCTCAGATACCGTTCCATAAACCCAATATGTAATAGACAAGACCTACTCCTTGCTCAGAGAACTGGACTCAACACGCCCGATTCACCGCACCAGAATATATCTGACTAGTAATAATCTTAAAACCTATGTATTGATATCTCTCTGTTACTGTGTCAAGTGGGTGTAAAGCGGCATAAACACAGCCGTGAAAAGCAGCTAAACCCCATTATAAAAATAAATTACTTTTAAAAACCCATGAAACAAAGACAGGGAAAGAGAGAGAAATTCTTACACAATTCGTTCAGGGGCTGTGATGCAACCTGGATTGACCATATCTAGACCCACAGCTGGATGAGACATAAGGGTGGACACTCTTGGGGCTGAGAGGTTTGGTGAGGTTGGGTGAGCAAACGCAGACCCTTTAAAGTAATACTGCGTGCTACCCATCGCATGGGTCCCAAATCTCCAGGTTCAAGGGCATCTTCCTACATCGAAAACATGCATGAGAAACCCAGAAGATGGTACACCGTGTGATGGGGAAAGGTTTCTAAAACGCACCTCATTTCTCATCTCCTTGTGCTCGGGTTCGCCATTCCAGTCACTTTACTAGCAATCTCCCTACTTGGAGCATCAGCACCTTTAACCTCCTGTTCCGTACAGGTTGCAATTTGTCCTGAGGATGAACGGGAAGACGGGGAACCAATGAGAGACTAGCTCTTCGTGTTGGGACAGGTACAGGTCACTCTATTTTCCCATCAGGAAGAAGAATTAACCACAGGCTCAGCCTGCCCCCCGGAACCAGAACAGGGCCTGAAGCCATCCTGCGCTTTTGCGGCCAGCTCCCAAAAAAGCGACTTGTAAAATGGAGCTTCAGGGCACTGCAATTCACAAACCTGCAGAGTCATAAATGATAACTCTCTTCCACAAATATATTGAGGGAAGGCAAAGAAGAGGATTTGAAATCAAGGCAGAATTGCAGGAAACAGATTTCAGGAGGTAGATTCGAATCGCCTTTAAAGCACATGAAAAGCGGCAAAACGTTGACAATGATGCCCTTGGCCAAAAAGGGCGTATGCGTTTTTTCCTGAATATATTCAGGAAAAAACGCATACGCCCTTTTTGGCCAACCAAGCAACCTGGAAAGGCAAATCAGCGCTACAAAGAAGTCTCGCTTCCCATCGGTCAAAAGGGCCATGATGAAAAAAGTGTCAAAACCAGAAATGCAGGACAGGCCATGGAGAAATGGGAGCCTTGCTACACTGATGGGCGGGATGTAAATTGCCAACAGCCACTCTGGAGAAGTGTACGGTGTGTCCTGAAACATCTAAAAAACACAGCTTAGAGAGCATAGGGCACTTCCACGCATGGGGGGATAAAGTGGGAAAATTGAAAATCAGCAAGACACAAGCACCCCAAAGTTTAGGGCTGCTCTGTTGACAAGGACCTCCACTTCATTCCACCTTAAATATCCCAGGAAAGCGAAAAATGGATCAAAAAGTTGTGGTCCTTATGTACAATGGAATATCACTCAGCCATGAAATCAATGTCATAAGGCTAGTAGCAGCATGATGAGTGGATTTAGGTACGACGATTCTAAGTGAAAGAAGTCACACAGAAAAGGACACTTCTCATAAGGTGTCACTTATAGAGGGAATGTAAAAACCGTTACACTTGAAATGAATTACAAAACAGAACAGAGTCACACATGCAGAAAACACACTATGGCTGCTTAACGGGAAAGGTGAGGTGGGGTGATACATAAAACAAGAGCTTCAAATTAGCTCAGATACCGTTCCATAAACCCAATATGTAATAGACAAGACCTACTCCTTGCTCAGAGAACTGGACTCAACACGCCCGATTCACCGCACCAGAATATATCTGACTAGTAATAATCTTAAAACCTATGTATTGATATCTCTCTGTTAGTGTGTCAAGTGGGTGTAAAGCGGCATAAACACAGCCGTGAAAAGCAGCTAAACCCCATTATAAAAATAAATTACTTTTAAAAACCCATGAAACAAAGACAGGGAAAGAGAGAGAAATTCTTACACAATTCGTTCAGGGGCTGTGATGCAACCTGGATTGACCATATCTAGACCCACAGCTGGATGAGACATAAGGGTGGACACTCTTGGGGCTGAGAGGTTTGGGGAGGTTGGGTGAGCAAACGCAGACCCTTTAAAGTAATACTGCGTGCTACCCATCGCATGGGTCCCAAATCTCCAGGGTCAAGGGCATCTTCCTACATCGAAAACATGCATGAGAAACCCAGAAGATGGTACACCGTGTGATGGGGAAAGGTTTCTAAAACGCACCTCATTTCTCATCTCCTTGTGCTCGGGTTCGCCATTCCAGCCACTTTACTAGCAATCTCCCTACTTGGAGCATCAGCACCTTTAACCTCCTGTTCCGTACAGGTTGCAATTTGTCCTGAGGATGAACGGGAAGACGGGGAACCAATGAGAGACTAGCTCTTGGTGTTGGGACAGGCACAGGTCACTCTATTTTCCCATCAGGAAGAAGAATTAACCACAGGCTCAGCCTGCCCCCCGGAACCAGAACAGGGCCTGAAGCCATCCTGCGCTTTTGCGGCCAGCTCCCAAAAAAGCGACTTGTAAAATGGAGCTTCCGGGCACTGCAATTCACAAACCTGCAGAGTTATAAATGATAACTCTCGTCCACAAATATATTGAGGGAAGGCAAAGAAGAGGATTTGAAATCAAGGCAGAATTGCAGGAAACAGATTTCAGGAGGTAGATTCGAATCGCCTTTAAAGCACATGAAAAGCGGCAAAACGTTGACAATGATGCCCTTGGCCAAAAAGGGCGTATGCGTTTTTTCCTGAATATATTCAGGAAAAAACGCATACGCCCTTTTTGGCCAACCAAGCAACCTGGAAAGGCAAATCAGCGCTACAAAGAAGTCTCGCTTCCCATCGGTCAAAAGGGCCATGCTGAAAAAAGTGTCAAAACCAGAAATGCAGGACAGGCCATGGAGAAATGGGAGCCTTGCTATACTGATGGGCGGGATGTAAATTGCCAACAGCCACTCTGGAGAAGTGTACGGTGTGTCCTGAAACATCTAAAAAACACAGCTTAGAGAGCATAGTGCACTTCCACGCATGGGGGGATAAAGTGGGAAAATTGAAAATCAGCAAGACACAAGCACCCCAAAGTTTAGGGCTGCTCTGTTGACAAGGACCTCCACTTCATTCCACCTTAAATATCCCAGGAAAGCGAAAAATGGATAAAAAAGTTGTGGTCCTTATGTACAATGGAATATCACTCAGCCATGAAATCAATGTCATAAGGCTAGTAGCAGCATGATGAGTGGATTTAGGTACGACGATTCTAAGTGAAAGAAGTCACACAGAAAAGGACACTTCTCATAAGGTGTCACTTATAGAGGGAATGTAAAAACCGTTACACTTGAACTGAATTACAAAACAGAACAGAGTCACACATGCAGAAAACACACTATGGCTGCTTAACGGGAAAGGTGAGGTGGGGTGATACATAAAACAAGAGTTTCAAATTAGCTCAGATACCGTTCCATAAACCCAATATGTAATAGACAAGACCTACCCCTTGCTCAGAGAACTGGACTCAACACGCCCGATTCACCGCACCAGAATATATCTGACTAGTAATAACCTTAAAACCTATGTATTGATATCTCTCTGTTAGTGTGTCAAGTGGGTGTAAAGCGGCATAAACACAGCCGTGAAAAGCAGCTAAACCCCATTATAAAAATAAATTACTTTTAAAAACCCATGAAACAAAGACAGGGTAAGAGAGAGAAATTCTTACACAATTCGTTCAGGGGCTGTGATGCAACCTGGATTGACCATATCTAGACCCACAGCTGGATGAGACATAAGGGTGGACACTCTTGGGGCTGAGAGGTTTGGTGAGGTTGGGTGAGCAAACTCAGACCCTTTAAAGTAATACTGCGTGCTACCCATCGCATGGGTCCCAAATCTCCAGGTTCAAGGGCATCTTCCTACATCGAAAACATGCATGAGAAACCCAGAAGATGGTACACCGTGTGATGGGGAAAGGTTTCTAAAACGCACCTCATTTCTCATCTCCTTGGGCTCGGGTTCGCCATTCCAGCCACTTTACTAGCAATCTCCCTACTTGGAGCATCAGCACCTTTAACCTCCTGTTCCGTACAGGTTGCAATTTGTCCTGAGGATGAACGGGAAGACGGGGAACCAATGAGAGACTAGCTCTTGGTGTTGGGACAGGCACAGGTCACTCTATTTTCCCATCAGGAAGAAGAATTAACCACAGGCTCAGCCTTCCCCCCGGAACCAGAACAGGGCCTGAAGCCATCCTGCGCTTTTGCGGCCAGCACCCAAAAAAGCGACTTGTAAATTGGAGCTTCAGGGCACTGCAATTCACAAACCTTCGGAGTTATAAATGATAACTCTCGTCCACAAATATATTGAGGGAAGGCCAAGAAGAGGATTTGAAATCAAGGCAGAATTGTAGGAAACAGATTTCAGGAGGTAGATTCGAATCGCCTTTAAAGCACATGAAAAGCGGCAAAAAGTTGACAATGAGGCCCTTGGCCAAAAAGGGCGTATGCGTTTTTTCCTGAATATATTCAGGAAAAAACGCATACGCCCTTTTTGGCCAACCAAGCAACCTGGAAAGGCAAATCAGCGCTACAAAGAAGTCTCGCTTCCCATCGGTCAAAAGGGCCATGCTGAAAAAAGTGTCAAAACCAGAAATGCAGGACAGGCCATGGAGAAATGGGAGCCTTGCTACACTGATGGGCGGGATGTAAATTGCCAACAGCCACTCTGGAGAAGGGTACGGTGTGTCCTGAAACATCTAAAAAACACAGCTTAGAGAGCATAGGGCACTTCCACGCATGGGGGGATAAAGTGGGAAAATTGAAAATCAGCAAGACACAAGCACCCCAAAGTTTAGGGCTGCTCTGTTGATAAGGACCTCCACTTCATTCCACCTTAAATATCCCAGGAAAGCGAAAAATGGATAAAAAAGTTGTGGTCCTTATGTACAATGGAATATCACTCAGCCATGAAATCAATGTCATAAGGCTAGTAGCAGCATGATGAGTGGATTTAGGTAAGACGATTCTAAGTGAAATAAGTCACACAGAAAAGGACACTTCTCATAAGGTGTCACTTATAGAGGGAATGTAAAAACCGTTACACTTGAACTGAATTACAAAACAGAACAGAGTCACACATGCAGAAAACACACTATGGCTGCTTAACGGGAAAGGTGAGGTGGGGTGATACATAAAACAAAAGCTTCAAATTAGCTCAGATACCGTTCCATAAACCCAATATGTAATAGACAAGACCTACTCCTTGCTCAGAGAACTGGACTCAACACGCCCGATTCACCGCACCAGAATATATCTGACTAGTAATAATCTTAAAACCTATGTATTGATATCTCTCTGTTAGTGTGTCAAGTGGGTGTAAAGCGGCATAAACACAGCCGTGAAAAGCAGCTAAACCCCATTATAAAAATAAATTACTTTTAAAAACCCATGAAACAAAGACAGGGAAAGAGAGAGAAATTCTTACACAATTCGTTCAGGGGCTGTGATGCAACCTGGATTGACCATATCTAGACCCACAGCTGGATGAGACATAAGGGTGGACACTCTTGGGGCTGAGAGGTTTGGTGAGGTTGGGTGAGCAAACGCAGACCCTTTAAAGTAATACTGCTTGCTACCCATCGCATGGGTCCCAAATCTCCAGGTTCAAGGGCATCTTCCTACATCGAAAACATGCATGAGAAACCCAGAAGATGGTACACCGTGTGATGGGGAAAGGTTTCTAAAACGCACCTCATTTCTCATCTCCTTGTGCTCGGGTTCGCCATTCCAGTCACTTTACTAGCAATCTCCCTACTTGGAGCATCAGCACCTTTAACCTCCTGTTCCGTACAGGTTGCAATTTGTCCTGAGGATGAACGGGAAGACGGGGAACCAATGAGAGACTAGCTCTTCGTGTTGGGACAGGTACAGGTCACTCTATTTTCCCATCAGGAAGAAGAATTAACCACAGGCTCAGCCTGCCCCCCGGAACCAGAACAGGGCCTGAAGCCATCCTGCGCTTTTGCGGCCAGCTCCCAAAAAAGCGACTTGTAAAATGGAGCTTCAGGGCACTGCAATTCACAAACCTGCAGAGTCATAAATGATAACTCTCTTCCACAAATATATTGAGGGAAGGCAAAGAAGAGGATTTGAAATCAAGGCAGAATTGCAGGAAACAGATTTCAGGAGGTAGATTCGAATCGCCTTTAAAGCACATGAAAAGCGGCAAAACGTTGACAATGATGCCCTTGGCCAAAAAGGGCGTATGCGTTTTTTCCTGAATATATTCAGGAAAAAACGCATACGCCCTTTTTGGCCAACCAAGCAACCTGGAAAGGCAAATCAGCGCTACAAAGAAGTCTCGCTTCCCATCGGTCAAAAGGGCCATGATGAAAAAAGTGTCAAAACCAGAAATGCAGGACAGGCCATGGAGAAATGGGAGCCTTGCTACACTGATGGGCGGGATGTAAATTGCCAACAGCCACTCTGGAGAAGTGTACGGTGTGTCCTGAAACATCTAAAAAACACAGCTTAGAGAGCATAGGGCACTTCCACGCATGGGGGGATAATGTGGGAAAATTGAAAATCAGCAAGACACAAGCACCCCAAAGTTTAGGGCTGCTCTGTTGACAAGGACCTCCACTTCATTCCACCTTAAATATCCCAGGAAAGCGAAAAATGGATAAAAAAGTTGTGGTCCTTATGTACAATGGAATATCACTCAGCCATGAAATCAATGTCATAAGGCTAGTAGCAGCATGATGAGTGGATTTAGGTACGACGATTCTAAGTGAAATAAGTCACACAGAAAAGGACACTTCTCATAAGGTGTCACTTATAGAGGGAATGTAAAAACCGTTACACTTGAACTGAATTACAAAACAGAACAGAGTCACACATGCAGAAAACACACTATGGCTGCTTAACGGGAAAGGTGAGGTGGGGTGATACATAAAACAAGAGCTTCAAATTAGCTCCAATACCGTTCCATAAACCCAATATGTAATAGACAAGACCTACTCCTTGCTCAGAGAACTGGACTCAACACGCCCGATTCACCGCACCAGAATATATCTGACTAGTAATAATCTTAAACCTATGTATTGATATCTCTCTGTTAGAGTGTCAAGTGGGTGTAAAGCGGCATAAACACAGCCGTGAAAAGCAGCTAAACCCCATTATAAAAATAAATTACTTTTAAAAACCCATGAAACAAAGACAGGGAAAGAGAGAGAAATTCTTACACAATTCGTTCAGGGGCTGTGATGCAACCTGGATTGACCATATCTAGACCCACAGCTGGATGAGACATAAGGGTGGACACTCTTGGGGCTGAGAGGTTTGGGGAGGTTGGGTTAGCAAACGCAGACCCTTTAAAGTAATACTGCGTGCTACCCATCGCATGGGTCCAAAATCTCCAGGTTCAAGGGCATCTTCCTACATCGAAAACATGCATGAGAAACCCAGAAGATGGTACACCGTGTGATGGGGAAAGGTTTCTAAAACGCACCTCATTTCTCATCTCCTTGTGCTCGGGTTCGCCATTCCAGCCACTTTACTAGCAATCTCCCTACTTGGAGCATCAGCACCTTTAACCTCCTGTTCCGTACAGGTTGCAATTTGTCCTGAGGATGAACGGGAAGACGGGAAACCAATGAGAGACTAGCTCTTGGTGTTGGGACAGGCACAGGTCACTCTATTTTCCCATCAGGAAGAAGAATTAACCACAGGCTCAGCCTGCCCCCCGGAACCAGAACAGGGCCTGAAGCCATCCTGCGCTTTTGCGGCCAGCTCCCAAAAAAGCGACTTGTAAAATGGAGCTTCAGGGCACTGCAATTCACAAACCTGCAGAGTTATAAATGATAACTCTCGTCCACAAATATATTGAGGGAAGGCAAAGAAGAGGATTTGAAATCAAGGCAGAATTGCAGGAAACAGATTTCAGGAGGTAGATTCGAATCGCCTTTAAAGCACATGAAAAGCGGCAAAACGTTGACAATGATGCCCTTGGCCAAAAAGGGCGTATGCGTTTTTTCCTGAATATATTCAGGAAAAAACGCATACGCCCTTTTTGGCCAACCAAGCAACCTGGAAAGGCAAATCAGCGCTACAAAGAAGTCTCGCTTCCCATCGGTCAAAAGGGCCATGCTGAAAAAAGTGTCAAAACCAGAAATGCAGGACAGGCCATGGAGAAATGGGAGCCTTGCTACACTGATGGGCGGGATGTAAATTGCCAACAGCCACTCTGGAGAAGTGTACGGTGTGTCCTGAAACATCTAAAAAACACAGCTTAGAGAGCATAGGGCACTTCCACGCATGGGGGGATAAAGTGGGAAAATTGAAAATCAGCAAGACACAAGCACCCCAAAGTTTAGGGCTGCTCTGTTGACAAGGACCTCCACTTCATTCCACCTTAAATATCCCAGGAAAGCGAAAAATGGATAAAAAAGTTGTGGTCCTTATGTACAATGGAATATCACTCAGCCATGAAATCAATGTCATAAGGCTAGTAGCAGCATGATGAGTGGATTTAGGTAAGACGATTCTAAGTGAAATAAGTCACACAGAAAAGGACACTTCTCATAAGGTGTCACTTATAGAGGGAATGTAAAAACCGTTACACTTGAACTGAATTACAAAACAGAACAGAGTCACACATGCAGAAAACACACTATGGCTGCTTAACGGGAAAGGTGAGGCGGGGTGATACATAAAACAAAAGCTTCAAATTAGCTCAGATACCGTTCCATAAACCCAATATGTAATAGACAAGACCTACTCCTTGCTCAGAGAACTGGACTCAACACGCCCGATTCACCGCACCAGAATATATCTGACTAGTAATAATCTTAAAACCTATGTATTGATATCTCTCTGTTACTGTGTCAAGTGGGTGTAAAGCGGCATAAACACAGCCGTGAAAAGCAGCTAAACCCCATTATAAAAATAAATTACTTTTAAAAACCCATGAAACAAAGACAGGGAAAGAGAGAGAAATTCTTACACAATTCGTTCAGGGGCTGTGATGCAACCTGGATTGACCATATCTAGACCCACAGCTGGATGAGACATAAGGGTGGACACTCTTGGGGCTGAGAGGTTTGGTGAGGTTGGGTGAGCAAACGCAGACCCTTTAAAGTAATACTGCGTGCTACCCATCGCATGGGTCCCAAATCTCCAGGTTCAAGGGCATCTTCCTACATCGAAAACATGCATGAGAAACCCAGAAGATGGTACACCGTGTGATGGGGAAAGGTTTCTAAAACGCACCTCATTTCTCATCTCCTTGTGCTCGGGTTCGCCATTCCAGTCACTTTACTAGCAATCTCCCTACTTGGAGCATCAGCACCTTTAACCTCCTGTTCCGTACAGGTTGCAATTTGTCCTGAGGATGAACGGGAAGACGGGGAACCAATGAGAGACTAGCTCTTCGTGTTGGGACAGGTACAGGTCACTCTATTTTCCCATCAGGAAGAAGAATTAACCACAGGCTCAGCCTGCCCCCCGGAACCAGAACAGGGCCTGAAGCCATCCTGCGCTTTTGCGGCCAGCTCCCAAAAAAGCGACTTGTAAAATGGAGCTTCAGGGCACTGCAATTCACAAACCTGCAGAGTCATAAATGATAACTCCTTTCCACAAATATATTGAGGGAAGGCAAAGAAGAGGATTTGAAATCAAGGCAGAATTGCAGGAAACAGATTTCAGGAGGTAGATTCGAATCGCCTTTAAAGCACATGAAAAGCGGCAAAACGTTGACAATGATGCCCTTGGCCAAAAAGGGCGTATGCGTTTTTTCCTGAATATATTCAGGAAAAAACGCATACGCCCTTTTTGGCCAACCAAGCAACCTGGAAAGGCAAATCAGCGCTACAAAGAAGTCTCGCTTCCCATCGGTCAAAAGGGCCATGATGAAAAAAGTGTCAAAACCAGAAATGCAGGACAGGCCATGGAGAAATGGGAGCCTTGCTACACTGATGGGCGGGATGTAAATTGCCAACAGCCACTCTGGAGAAGTGTACGGTGTGTCCTGAAACATCTAAAAAACACAGCTTAGAGAGCATAGGGCACTTCCACGCATGGGGGGATAAAGTGGGAAAATTGAAAATCAGCAAGACACAAGCACCCCAAAGTTTAGGGCTGCTCTGTTGACAAGGACCTCCACTTCATTCCACCTTAAATATCCCAGGAAAGCGAAAAATGGATAAAAAAGTTGTGGTCCTTATGTACAATGGAATATCACTCAGCCATGAAATCAATGTCATAAGGCTAGTAGCAGCATGATGAGTGGATTTAGGTACGACGATTCTAAGTGAAAGAAGTCACACAGAAAAGGACACTTCTCATAAGGTGTCACTTATAGAGGGAATGTAAAAACCGTTAAACTTGAAATGAATTACAAAACAGAACAGAGTCACACATGCAGAAAACACACTATGGCTGCTTAACGGGAAAGGTGAGGTGGGGTGATACATAAAACAAGAGCTTCAAATTAGCTCAGATACCGTTCCATAAACCCAATATGTAATAGACAAGACCTACTCCTTGCTCAGAGAACTGGACTCAACACGCCCGATTCACCGCACCAGAATATATCTGACTAGTAATAATCTTAAAACCTATGTATTGATATCTCTCTGTTAGTGTGTCAAGTGGGTGTAAAGCGGCATAAACACAGCCGTGAAAAGCAGCTAAACCCCATTATAAAAATAAATTACTTTTAAAAACCCATGAAACAAAGACAGGGAAAGAGAGAGAAATTCTTACACAATTCGTTCAGGGGCTGTGATGCAACCTGGATTGACCATATCTAGACCCACAGCTGGATGAGACATAAGGGTGGACACTCTTGGGGCTGAGAGGTTTGGGGAGGTTGGGTGAGCAAACGCAGACCCTTTAAAGTAATACTGCGTGCTACCCATCGCATGGGTCCCAAATCTCCAGGGTCAAGGGCATCTTCCTACATCGAAAACATGCATGAGAAACCCAGAAGATGGTACACCGTGTGATGGGGAAAGGTTTCTAAAACGCACCTCATTTCTCATCTCCTTGTGCTCGGGTTCGCCATTCCAGCCACTTTACTAGCAATCTCCCTACTTGGAGCATCAGCACCTTTAACCTCCTGTTCCGTACAGGTTGCAATTTGTCCTGAGGATGAACGGGAAGACGGGGAACCAATGAGAGACTAGCTCTTGGTGTTGGGACAGGCACAGGTCACTCTATTTTCCCATCAGGAAGAAGAATTAACCACAGGCTCAGCCTGCCCCCCGGAACCAGAACAGGGCCTGAAGCCATCCTGCGCTTTTGCGGCCAGCTCCCAAAAAAGCGACTTGTAAAATGGAGCTTCCGGGCACTGCAATTCACAAACCTGCAGAGTTATAAATGATAACTCTCGTCCACAAATATATTGAGGGAAGGCAAAGAAGAGGATTTGAAATCAAGGCAGAATTGCAGGAAACAGATTTCAGGAGGTAGATTCGAATCGCCTTTAAAGCACATGAAAAGCGGCAAAACGTTGACAATGATGCCCTTGGCCAAAAAGGGCGTATGCGTTTTTTCCTGAATATATTCAGGAAAAAACGCATACGCCCTTTTTGGCCAACCAAGCAACCTGGAAAGGCAAATCAGCGCTACAAAGAAGTCTCGCTTCCCATCGGTCAAAAGGGCCATGCTGAAAAAAGTGTCAAAACCAGAAATGCAGGACAGGCCATGGAGAAATGGGAGCCTTGCTATACTGATGGGCGGGATGTAAATTGCCAACAGCCACTCTGGAGAAGTGTACGGTGTGTCCTGAAACATCTAAAAAACACAGCTTAGAGAGCATAGTGCACTTCCACGCATGGGGGGATAAAGTGGGAAAATTGAAAATCAGCAAGACACAAGCACCCCAAAGTTTAGGGCTGCTCTGTTGACAAGGACCTCCACTTCATTCCACCTTAAATATCCCAGGAAAGCGAAAAATGGATAAAAAAGTTGTGGTCCTTATGTACAATGGAATATCACTCAGCCATGAAATCAATGTCATAAGGCTAGTAGCAGCATGATGAGTGGATTTAGGTACGACGATTCTAAGTGAAAGAAGTCACACAGAAAAGGACACTTCTCATAAGGTGTCACTTATAGAGGGAATGTAAAAACCGTTACACTTGAACTGAATTACAAAACAGAACAGAGTCACACATGCAGAAAACACACTATGGCTGCTTAACGGGAAAGGTGAGGTGGGGTGATACATAAAACAAGAGTTTCAAATTAGCTCAGATACCGTTCCATAAACCCAATATGTAATAGACAAGACCTACCCCTTGCTCAGAGAACTGGACTCAACACGCCCGATTCACCGCACCAGAATATATCTGACTAGTAATAACCTTAAAACCTATGTATTGATATCTCTCTGTTACTGTGTCAAGTGGGTGTAAAGCGGCATAAACACAGCCGTGAAAAGCAGCTAAACCCCATTATAAAAATAAATTACTTTTAAAAACCCATGAAACAAAGACAGGGAAAGAGAGAGAAATTCTTACACAATTCGTTCAGGGGCTGTGATGCAACCTGGATTGACCATATCTAGACCCACAGCTGGATGAGACATAAGGGTGGACACTCTTGGGGCTGAGAGGTTTGGTGAGGTTGGGTGAGCAAACGCAGACCCTTTAAAGTAATACTGCGTGCTACCCATCGCATGGGTCCCAAATCTCCAGGTTCAAGGGCATCTTCCTACATCGAAAACATGCATGAGAAACCCAGAAGATGGTACACCGTGTGATGGGGAAAGGTTTCTAAAACGCACCTCATTTCTCATCTCCTTGTGCTCGGGTTCGCCATTCCAGTCACTTTACTAGCAATCTCCCTACTTGGAGCATCAGCACCTTTAACCTCCTGTTCCGTACAGGTTGCAATTTGTCCTGAGGATGAACGGGAAGACGGGGAACCAATGAGAGACTAGCTCTTCGTGTTGGGACAGGTACAGGTCACTCTATTTTCCCATCAGGAAGAAGAATTAACCACAGGCTCAGCCTGCCCCCCGGAACCAGAACAGGGCCTGAAGCCATCCTGCGCTTTTGCGGCCAGCTCCCAAAAAAGCGACTTGTAAAATGGAGCTTCAGGGCACTGCAATTCACAAACCTGCAGAGTCATAAATGATAACTCTCTTCCACAAATATATTGAGGGAAGGCAAAGAAGAGGATTTGAAATCAAGGCAGAATTGCAGGAAACAGATTTCAGGAGGTAGATTCGAATCGCCTTTAAAGCACATGAAAAGCGGCAAAACGTTGACAATGATGCCCTTGGCCAAAAAGGGCGTATGCGTTTTTTCCTGAATATATTCAGGAAAAAACGCATACGCCCTTTTTGGCCAACCAAGCAACCTGGAAAGGCAAATCAGCGCTACAAAGAAGTCTCGCTTCCCATCGGTCAAAAGGGCCATGATGAAAAAAGTGTCAAAACCAGAAATGCAGGACAGGCCATGGAGAAATGGGAGCCTTGCTACACTGATGGGCGGGATGTAAATTGCCAACAGCCACTCTGGAGAAGTGTACGGTGTGTCCTGAAACATCTAAAAAACACAGCTTAGAGAGCATAGGGCACTTCCACGCATGGGGGGATAAAGTGGGAAAATTGAAAATCAGCAAGACACAAGCACCCCAAAGTTTAGGGCTGCTCTGTTGACAAGGACCTCCACTTCATTCCACCTTAAATATCCCAGGAAAGCGAAAAATGGATAAAAAAGTTGTGGTCCTTATGTACAATGGAATATCACTCAGCCATGAAATCAATGTCATAAGGCTAGTAGCAGCATGATGAGTGGATTTAGGTACGACGATTCTAAGTGAAAGAAGTCACACAGAAAAGGACACTTCTCATAAGGTGTCACTTATAGAGGGAATGTAAAAACCGTTACACTTGAAATGAATTACAAAACAGAACAGAGTCACACATGCAGAAAACACACTATGGCTGCTTAACGGGAAAGGTGAGGTGGGGTGATACATAAAACAAGAGCTTCAAATTAGCTCAGATACCGTTCCATAAACCCAATATGTAATAGACAAGACCTACTCCTTGCTCAGAGAACTGGACTCAACACGCCCGATTCACCGCACCAGAATATATCTGACTAGTAATAATCTTAAAACCTATGTATTGATATCTCTCTGTTAGTGTGTCAAGTGGGTGTAAAGCGGCATAAACACAGCCGTGAAAAGCAGCTAAACCCCATTATAAAAATAAATTACTTTTAAAAACCCATGAAACAAAGACAGGGAAAGAGAGAGAAATTCTTACACAATTCGTTCAGGGGCTGTGATGCAACCTGGATTGACCATATCTAGACCCACAGCTGGATGAGACATAAGGGTGGACACTCTTGGGGCTGAGAGGTTTGGGGAGGTTGGGTGAGCAAACGCAGACCCTTTAAAGTAATACTGCGTGCTACCCATCGCATGGGTCCCAAATCTCCAGGGTCAAGGGCATCTTCCTACATCGAAAACATGCATGAGAAACCCAGAAGATGGTACACCGTGTGATGGGGAAAGGTTTCTAAAACGCACCTCATTTCTCATCTCCTTGTGCTCGGGTTCGCCATTCCAGCCACTTTACTAGCAATCTCCCTACTTGGAGCATCAGCACCTTTAACCTCCTGTTCCGTACAGGTTGCAATTTGTCCTGAGGATGAACGGGAAGACGGGGAACCAATGAGAGACTAGCTCTTGGTGTTGGGACAGGCACAGGTCACTCTATTTTCCCATCAGGAAGAAGAATTAACCACAGGCTCAGCCTGCCCCCCGGAACCAGAACAGGGCCTGAAGCCATCCTGCGCTTTTGCGGCCAGCTCCCAAAAAAGCGACTTGTAAAATGGAGCTTCCGGGCACTGCAATTCACAAACCTGCAGAGTTATAAATGATAACTCTCGTCCACAAATATATTGAGGGAAGGCAAAGAAGAGGATTTGAAATCAAGGCAGAATTGCAGGAAACAGATTTCAGGAGGTAGATTCGAATCGCCTTTAAAGCACATGAAAAGCGGCAAAACGTTGACAATGATGCCCTTGGCCAAAAAGGGCGTATGCGTTTTTTCCTGAATATATTCAGGAAAAAACGCATACGCCCTTTTTGGCCAACCAAGCAACCTGGAAAGGCAAATCAGCGCTACAAAGAAGTCTCGCTTCCCATCGGTCAAAAGGGCCATGCTGAAAAAAGTGTCAAAACCAGAAATGCAGGACAGGCCATGGAGAAATGGGAGCCTTGCTATACTGATGGGCGGGATGTAAATTGCCAACAGCCACTCTGGAGAAGTGTACGGTGTGTCCTGAAACATCTAAAAAACACAGCTTAGAGAGCATAGTGCACTTCCACGCATGGGGGGATAAAGTGGGAAAATTGAAAATCAGCAAGACACAAGCACCCCAAAGTTTAGGGCTGCTCTGTTGACAAGGACCTCCACTTCATTCCACCTTAAATATCCCAGGAAAGCGAAAAATGGATAAAAAAGTTGTGGTCCTTATGTACAATGGAATATCACTCAGCCATGAAATCAATGTCATAAGGCTAGTAGCAGCATGATGAGTGGATTTAGGTACGACGATTCTAAGTGAAAGAAGTCACACAGAAAAGGACACTTCTCATAAGGTGTCACTTATAGAGGGAATGTAAAAACCGTTACACTTGAACTGAATTACAAAACAGAACAGAGTCACACATGCAGAAAACACACTATGGCTGCTTAACGGGAAAGGTGAGGTGGGGTGATACATAAAACAAGAGTTTCAAATTAGCTCAGATACCGTTCCATAAACCCAATATGTAATAGACAAGACCTACCCCTTGCTCAGAGAACTGGACTCAACACGCCCGATTCACCGCACCAGAATATATCTGACTAGTAATAACCTTAAAACCTATGTATTGATATCTCTCTGTTAGTGTGTCAAGTGGGTGTAAAGCGGCATAAACACAGCCGTGAAAAGCAGCTAAACCCCATTATAAAAATAAATTACTTTTAAAAACCCATGAAACAAAGACAGGGTAAGAGAGAGAAATTCTTACACAATTCGTTCAGGGGCTGTGATGCAACCTGGATTGACCATATCTAGACCCACAGCTGGATGAGACATAAGGGTGGACACTCTTGGGGCTGAGAGGTTTGGTGAGGTTGGGTGAGCAAACTCAGACCCTTTAAAGTAATACTGCGTGCTACCCATCGCATGGGTCCCAAATCTCCAGGTTCAAGGGCATCTTCCTACATCGAAAACATGCATGAGAAACCCAGAAGATGGTACACCGTGTGATGGGGAAAGGTTTCTAAAACGCACCTCATTTCTCATCTCCTTGGGCTCGGGTTCGCCATTCCAGCCACTTTACTAGCAATCTCCCTACTTGGAGCATCAGCACCTTTAACCTCCTGTTCCGTACAGGTTGCAATTTGTCCTGAGGATGAACGGGAAGACGGGGAACCAATGAGAGACTAGCTCTTGGTGTTGGGACAGGCACAGGTCACTCTATTTTCCCATCAGGAAGAAGAATTAACCACAGGCTCAGCCTTCCCCCCGGAACCAGAACAGGGCCTGAAGCCATCCTGCGCTTTTGCGGCCAGCACCCAAAAAAGCGACTTGTAAATTGGAGCTTCAGGGCACTGCAATTCACAAACCTGCGGAGTTATAAATGATAACTCTCGTCCACAAATATATTGAGGGAAGGCCAAGAAGAGGATTTGAAATCAAGGCAGAATTGTAGGAAACAGATTTCAGGAGGTAGATTCGAATCGCCTTTAAAGCACATGAAAAGCGGCAAAAAGTTGACAATGAGGCCCTTGGCCAAAAAGGGCGTATGCGTTTTTTCCTGAATATATTCAGGAAAAAACGCATACGCCCTTTTTGGCCAACCAAGCAACCTGGAAAGGCAAATCAGCGCTACAAAGAAGTCTCGCTTCCCATCGGTCAAAAGGGCCATGCTGAAAAAAGTGTCAAAACCAGAAATGCAGGACAGGCCATGGAGAAATGGGAGCCTTGCTACACTGATGGGCGGGATGTAAATTGCCAACAGCCACTCTGGAGAAGGGTACGGTGTGTCCTGAAACATCTAAAAAACACAGCTTAGAGAGCATAGGGCACTTCCACGCATGGGGGGATAAAGTGGGAAAATTGAAAATCAGCAAGACACAAGCACCCCAAAGTTTAGGGCTGCTCTGTTGATAAGGACCTCCACTTCATTCCACCTTAAATATCCCAGGAAAGCGAAAAATGGATAAAAAAGTTGTGGTCCTTATGTACAATGGAATATCACTCAGCCATGAAATCAATGTCATAAGGCTAGTAGCAGCATGATGAGTGGATTTAGGTAAGACGATTCTAAGTGAAATAAGTCACACAGAAAAGGACACTTCTCATAAGGTGTCACTTATAGAGGGAATGTAAAAACCGTTACACTTGAACTGAATTACAAAACAGAACAGAGTCACACATGCAGAAAACACACTATGGCTGCTTAACGGGAAAGGTGAGGTGGGGTGATACATAAAACAAAAGCTTCAAATTAGCTCAGATACCGTTCCATAAACCCAATATGTAATAGACAAGACCTACTCCTTGCTCAGAGAACTGGACTCAACACGCCCGATTCACCGCACCAGAATATATCTGACTAGTAATAATCTTAAAACCTATGTATTGATATCTCTCTGTTAGTGTGTCAAGTGGGTGTAAAGCGGCATAAACACAGCCGTGAAAAGCAGCTAAACCCCATTATAAAAATAAATTACTTTTAAAAACCCATGAAACAAAGACAGGGAAAGAGAGAGAAATTCTTACACAATTCGTTCAGGGGCTGTGATGCAACCTGGATTGACCATATCTAGACCCACAGCTGGATGAGACATAAGGGTGGACACTCTTGGGGCTGAGAGGTTTGGTGAGGTTGGGTGAGCAAACGCAGACCCTTTAAAGTAATACTGCTTGCTACCCATCGCATGGGTCCCAAATCTCCAGGTTCAAGGGCATCTTCCTACATCGAAAACATGCATGAGAAACCCAGAAGATGGTACACCGTGTGATGGGGAAAGGTTTCTAAAACGCACCTCATTTCTCATCTCCTTGTGCTCGGGTTCGCCATTCCAGTCACTTTACTAGCAATCTCCCTACTTGGAGCATCAGCACCTTTAACCTCCTGTTCCGTACAGGTTGCAATTTGTCCTGAGGATGAACGGGAAGACGGGGAACCAATGAGAGACTAGCTCTTCGTGTTGGGACAGGTACAGGTCACTCTATTTTCCCATCAGGAAGAAGAATTAACCACAGGCTCAGCCTGCCCCCCGGAACCAGAACAGGGCCTGAAGCCATCCTGCGCTTTTGCGGCCAGCTCCCAAAAAAGCGACTTGTAAAATGGAGCTTCAGGGCACTGCAATTCACAAACCTGCAGAGTCATAAATGATAACTCTCTTCCACAAATATATTGAGGGAAGGCAAAGAAGAGGATTTGAAATCAAGGCAGAATTGCAGGAAACAGATTTCAGGAGGTAGATTCGAATCGCCTTTAAAGCACATGAAAAGCGGCAAAACGTTGACAATGATGCCCTTGGCCAAAAAGGGCGTATGCGTTTTTTCCTGAATATATTCAGGAAAAAACGCATACGCCCTTTTTGGCCAACCAAGCAACCTGGAAAGGCAAATCAGCGCTACAAAGAAGTCTCGCTTCCCATCGGTCAAAAGGGCCATGATGAAAAAAGTGTCAAAACCAGAAATGCAGGACAGGCCATGGAGAAATGGGAGCCTTGCTACACTGATGGGCGGGATGTAAATTGCCAACAGCCACTCTGGAGAAGTGTACGGTGTGTCCTGAAACATCTAAAAAACACAGCTTAGAGAGCATAGGGCACTTCCACGCATGGGGGGATAATGTGGGAAAATTGAAAATCAGCAAGACACAAGCACCCCAAAGTTTAGGGCTGCTCTGTTGACAAGGACCTCCACTTCATTCCACCTTAAATATCCCAGGAAAGCGAAAAATGGATAAAAAAGTTGTGGTCCTTATGTACAATGGAATATCACTCAGCCATGAAATCAATGTCATAAGGCTAGTAGCAGCATGATGAGTGGATTTAGGTACGACGATTCTAAGTGAAATAAGTCACACAGAAAAGGACACTTCTCATAAGGTGTCACTTATAGAGGGAATGTAAAAACCGTTACACTTGAACTGAATTACAAAACAGAACAGAGTCACACATGCAGAAAACACACTATGGCTGCTTAACGGGAAAGGTGAGGTGGGGTGATACATAAAACAAGAGCTTCAAATTAGCTCCGATACCGTTCCATAAACCCAATATGTAATAGACAAGACCTACTCCTTGCTCAGAGAACTGGACTCAACACGCCCGATTCACCGCACCAGAATATATCTGACTAGTAATAATCTTAAACCTATGTATTGATATCTCTCTGTTAGAGTGTCAAGTGGGTGTAAAGCGGCATAAACACAGCCGTGAAAAGCAGCTAAACCCCATTATAAAAATAAATTACTTTTAAAAACCCATGAAACAAAGACAGGGAAAGAGAGAGAAATTCTTACACAATTCGTTCAGGGGCTGTGATGCAACCTGGATTGACCATATCTAGACCCACAGCTGGATGAGACATAAGGGTGGACACTCTTGGGGCTGAGAGGTTTGGGGAGGTTGGGTTAGCAAACGCAGACCCTTTAAAGTAATACTGCGTGCTACCCATCGCATGGGTCCAAAATCTCCAGGTTCAAGGGCATCTTCCTACATCGAAAACATGCATGAGAAACCCAGAAGATGGTACACCGTGTGATGGGGAAAGGTTTCTAAAACGCACCTCATTTCTCATCTCCTTGTGCTCGGGTTCGCCATTCCAGCCACTTTACTAGCAATCTCCCTACTTGGAGCATCAGCACCTTTAACCTCCTGTTCCGTACAGGTTGCAATTTGTCCTGAGGATGAACGGGAAGACGGGAAACCAATGAGAGACTAGCTCTTGGTGTTGGGACAGGCACAGGTCACTCTATTTTCCCATCAGGAAGAAGAATTAACCACAGGCTCAGCCTGCCCCCCGGAACCAGAACAGGGCCTGAAGCCATCCTGCGCTTTTGCGGCCAGCTCCCAAAAAAGCGACTTGTAAAATGGAGCTTCAGGGCACTGCAATTCACAAACCTGCAGAGTCATAAATGATAACTCTCTTCCACAAATATATTGAGGGAAGGCAAAGAAGAGGATTTGAAATCAAGGCAGAATTGCAGGAAACAGATTTCAGGAGGTAGATTCGAATCGCCTTTAAAGCACATGAAAAGCGGCAAAACGTTGACAATGATGCCCTTGGCCAAAAAGGGCGTATGCGTTTTTTCCTGAATATATTCAGGAAAAAACGCATACGCCCTTTTTGGCCAACCAAGCAACCTGGAAAGGCAAATCAGCGCTACAAAGAAGTCTCGCTTCCCATCGGTCAAAAGGGCCATGATGAAAAAAGTGTCAAAACCAGAAATGCAGGACAGGCCATGGAGAAATGGGAGCCTTGCTACACTGATGGGCGGGATGTAAATTGCCAACAGCCACTCTGGAGAAGTGTACGGTGTGTCCTGAAACATCTAAAAAACACAGCTTAGAGAGCATAGGGCACTTCCACGCATGGGGGGATAAAGTGGGAAAATTGAAAATCAGCAAGACACAAGCACCCCAAAGTTTAGGGCTGCTCTGTTGACAAGGACCTCCACTTCATTCCACCTTAAATATCCCAGGAAAGCGAAAAATGGATAAAAAAGTTGTGGTCCTTATGTACAATGGAATATCACTCAGCCATGAAATCAATGTCATAAGGCTAGTAGCAGCATGATGAGTGGATTTAGGTACGACGATTCTAAGTGAAAGAAGTCACACAGAAAAGGACACTTCTCATAAGGTGTCACTTATAGAGGGAATGTAAAAACCGTTACACTTGAACTGAATTACAAAACAGAACAGAGTCACACATGCAGAAAACACACTATGGCTGCTTAACGGGAAAGGTGAGGTGGGGTGATACATAAAACAAGAGCTTCAAATTAGCTCAGATACCGTTCCATAAACCCAATATGTAATACACAAGACCTACTCCTTGCTCAGAGAACTGGACTCAACACGCCCGATTCACCGCACCAGAATATATCTGACTAGTAATAATCTTAAAACCTATGTATTGATATCTCTCTGTTAGTGTGTCAAGTGGGTGTAAAGCGGCATAAACACAGCCGTGAAAAGCAGCTAAACCCCATTATAAAAATAAATTACTTTTAAAAACCCATGAAACAAAGACAGGGAAAGAGAGAGAAATTCTTACACAATTCGTTCAGGGGCTGTGATGCAACCTGGATTGACCATATCTAGACCCACAGCTGGATGAGACATAAGGGTGGACACTCTTGGGGCTGAGAGGTTTGGGGAGGTTGGGTTAGCAAACGCAGACCCTTTAAAGTAATACTGCGTGCTACCCATCGCATGGGTCCAAAATCTCCAGGTTCAAGGGCATCTTCCTACATCGAAAACATGCATGAGAAACCCAGAAGATGGTACACCGTGTGATGGGGAAAGGTTTCTAAAACGCACCTCATTTCTCATCTCCTTGTGCTCGGGTTCGCCATTCCAGTCACTTTACTAGCAATCTCCCTACTTGGAGCATCAGCACCTTTAACCTCCTGTTCCGTACAGGTTGCAATTTGTCCTGAGGATGAACGGGAAGACGGGGAACCAATGAGAGACTAGCTCTTCGTGTTGGGACAGGTACAGGTCACTCTATTTTCCCATCAGGAAGAAGAATTAACCACAGGCTCAGCCTGCCCCCCGGAACCAGAACAGGGCCTGAAGCCATCCTGCGCTTTTGCGGCCAGCTCCCAAAAAAGCGACTTGTAAAATGGAGCTTCAGGGCACTGCAATTCACAAACCTGCAGAGTCATAAATGATAACTCTCTTCCACAAATATATTGAGGGAAGGCAAAGAAGAGGATTTGAAATCAAGGCAGAATTGCAGGAAACAGATTTCAGGAGGTAGATTCGAATCGCCTTTAAAGCACATGAAAAGCGGCAAAACGTTGACAATGATGCCCTTGGCCAAAAAGGGCGTATGCGTTTTTTCCTGAATATATTCAGGAAAAAACGCATACGCCCTTTTTGGCCAACCAAGCAACCTGGAAAGGCAAATCAGCGCTACAAAGAAGTCTCGCTTCCCATCGGTCAAAAGGGCCATGCCGAAAAAAGTGTCAAAACCAGAAATGCAGGACAGGCCATGGAGAAATGGGAGCCTTGCTACACTGATGGGCGGGATGTAAATTGCCAACAGCCACTCTGGAGAAGTGTACGGTGTGTCCTGAAACATCTAAAAAACACAGCTTAGAGAGCATAGGGCACTTCCACGCATGGGGGGATAAAGTGGGAAAATTGAAAATCAGCAAGACACAAGCACCCCAAAGTTTAGGGCTGCTCTGTTGACAAGGACCTCCACTTCATTCCACCTTAAATATCCCAGGAAAGCGAAAAATGGATAAAAAAGTTATGGTCCTTATGTACAATGGAATATCACTCAGCCATGAAATCAATGTCATAAGGCTAGTAGCAGCATGATGAGTGGATTTAGGTACGACTATTCTAAGTGAAATAAGTCACACAGAAAAGGACACTTCTCATAAGGTGTCACTTATAGAGGGAATGTAAAAACCGTTACACTTGAACTGAATTATAAAACAGAACAGAGTCACACATGCAGAAAACACACTATGGTTGCTTAACGGGAAAGGTGAGGTGGGGTGGTACATAAAACAAGAGTTTCAAATTAGCTCAGATACCGTTCCCTAAACCCAATATGTAATAGACAAGACCTACTCCTTGCTCAGAGAACTGGACTCAACACGCCCGATTCACCGCACCAGAATATATCTGACTAGTAATAATCTTAAAACCTATGTATTGATATCTCTCTGTTAGAGTGTCAAGTGGGTGTAAAGCGGCATAAACACAGCCGTGAAAAGCAGCTAAACCCCATTATAAAAATAAATTACTTTTAAAAACCCATGAAACAAAGACAGGGAAAGAGAAAGAAATTCTTACACAATTCGTTCAGGGGCTGTGATGCAACCTGGATTGACCATATCTAGACCCACAGCTGGATGAGACATAAGGGTGGACACTCTTGGGGCTGAGAGGTTTGGTGAGGTTGGGTGAGCAAACGCAGACCCTTTAAAGTAATACTGCGTGCTACCCATCGCATGGGTCCCAAATCTCCAGGTTCAAGGACATCTTCCTACATCGAAAACATGCATGAGAAACCCAGAAGATGGTACACCGTGTGATGGGGAAAGGTTTCTAAAACGCACCTCATTTCTCATCTCCTTGTGCTCGGGTTCGCCATTCCAGCCACTTTACTAGCAATCTCCCTACTTGGAGCATCAGCACCTTTAACCTCCTGTTCCGTACAGGTTGCAATTTGTCCTGAGGATGAACGGGAAGACGGGAAACCAATGAGAGACTAGCTCTTGGTGTTGGGACAGGCACAGGTCACTCTATTTTCCCATCAGGAAGAAGAATTAACCACAGGCTCAGCCTGCCCCCCGGAACCAGAACAGGGCCTGAAGCCATCCTGCGCTTTTGCGGCCAGCTCCCAAAAAAGCGACTTGTAAAATGGAGCTTCAGGGCACTGCAATTCACAAACCTGCAGAGTTATAAATGATAACTCTCGTCCACAAATATATTGAGGGAAGGCAAAGAAGAGGATTTGAAATCAAGGCAGAATTGCAGGAAACAGATTTCAGGAGGTAGATTCGAATCGCCTTTAAAGCACATGAAAAGCGGCAAAACGTTGACAATGATGCCCTTGGCCAAAAAGGGCGTATGCGTTTTTTCCTGAATATATTCAGGAAAAAACGCATACGCCCTTTTTGGCCAACCAAGCAACCTGGAAAGGCAAATCAGCGCTACAAAGAAGTCTCGCTTCCCATCGGTCAAAAGGGCCATGCCGAAAAAAGTGTCAAAACCAGAAATGCAGGACAGGCCATGGAGAAATGTGAGCCTTGCTACACTGATGGGCGGGATGTAAATTGCCAACAGCCACTCTGGAGAAGTGTACGGTGTGTCCTGAAACATCTAAAAAACACAGCTTAGAGAGCATAGGGCACTTCCACGCATGGGGGGATAAAGTGGGAAAATTGAAAATCAGCAAGACACAAGCACCCCAAAGTTTAGGGCTGCTCTGTTGACAAGGACCTCCACTTCATTCCACCTTAAATATCCCAGGAAAGCGAAAAATGGATAAAAAAGTTATGGTCCTTATGTACAATGGAATATCACTCAGCCATGAAATCAATGTCATAAGGCTAGTAGCAGCATGATGAGTGGATTTAGGTACGACGATTCTAAGTGAAATAAGTCACACAGAAAAGGACACTTCTCATAAGGTGTCACTTATAGAGGGAATGTAAAAACCGTTACACTTGAACTGAATTACAAAACAGAACAGAGTCACACATGCAGAAAACACACTATGGCTGCTTAACGGGAAAGGTGAGGTGGGGTGATACATAAAACAAGAGTTTCAAATTAGCTCAGATACCATTCCATAAACCCAATATGTAATAGACAAGACCTACTCCTTGCTCAGAGAACTGGACTCAACACGCCCGATTCACCGCACCAGAATATATCTGACTAGTAATAATCTTAAAACCTATGTATTGATATCTCTCTGTTAGTGTGTCAAGTGGGTGTAAAGCGGCATAAACACAGCCGTGAAAAGCAGCTAAACCCCATTATAAAAATAAATTACTTTTAAAAACCCATGAAACAAAGACAGGGAAAGAGAGAGAAATTCTTACACAATTCGTTCAGGGGCTGTGATGCAACCTGGATTGACCATATCTAGACCCACAGCTGGATGAGACATAAGGGTGGACACTCTTGGGGCTGAGAGGTTTGGTGAGGTTGGGTGAGCAAACGCAGACCCTTTAAAGTAATACTGCGTGCTACCCATCGCATGGGTCCCAAATCTCCAGGTTCAAGGGCATCTTCCTATATCGAAAACATGCATGAGAAACCCAGAAGATGATACACCGTGTGATGGGGAAAGGTTTCTAAAACGCACCTCATTTCTCATCTCCTTGTGCTCGGGTTCGCCATTCCAGCCACTTTACTAGCAATCTCCCTACTTGGAGCATCAGCACCTTTAACCTCCTGTTCCGTACAGGTTGCAATTTGTCCTGAGGATGAACGGGAAGACGGGGAACCAATGAGAGACTAGCTCTTGGTGTTGGGACAGGCACAGGTCACTCTATTTTCCCATTAGGAAGAAGAATTAACCACAGGCTCAGCCTGCCCCCCGGAACCAGAACAGGGCCTGAAGCCATCCTGCGCTTTTGCGGCCAGCTCCCCAGAAAGCGACTTGTAAAATGGAGCTTCAGGGCACTGCAATTCACAAACCTGCAGAGTTATAAATGATAACTCTCGTCCACAAATATATTGAGGGAAGGCAAAGAAGAGGATTTGAAATCAAGGCAGAATTGCAGGAAACAGATTTCAGGAGGTAGATTCGAATCGCCTTTAAAGCAAATGAAAAGCGGCAAAACGTTGACAATGATGCCCTTGGCCAAAAAGGGCGTATGCGTTTTTTCCTGAATATATTCAGGAAAAAACGCATACGCCCTTGTTGGCCAACCAAGCAACCTGGAAAGGCAAATCAGCGCTACAAAGAAGTCTCGCTTCCCATCGGTCAAAAGGGCCATGCCGAAAAAAGTGTCAAAACCAGAAATGCAGGACAGGCCATGGAGATATGGGAGCCTTGCTACACTGATGGGCGGGATGTAAATTGCCAACAGCCACTCTGGAGAAGTGTACGGTGTGTCCTGAAACATCTAAAAAACACAGCTTAGAGAGCATAGGGCACTTCCACGCATGGGGGGATAAAGTGAGAAAATTGAAAATCAGCAAGACACAAGCACCCCAAAGTTTAGGGCGGCTCTGTTGACAAGGAACTCCACTTCATTCCACCTTAAATATCCCAGGAAAGCGAAAAATGGATAAAAAAGTTGTGGTCCTTATGTACAATGGAATAGCACTCAGCCATGAAATCAATGTCATAAGGCTAGTAGCAGCATGATGAGTGGATTTAGGTAAGACGATTCTAAGTGAAATAAGTCACACAGAAAAGGACACTTCTCATAAGGTGTCACTTATAGAGGGAATGTAAAAACCGTTACACTTGAACTGAATTACAAAACAGAACAGAGTCACACATGCAGAAAACACACTATGGCTGCTTAACGGGAAAGGTGAGGTGGGGTGATACATAAAACAAGAGTTTCAAATTAACTCAGATACCGTTCCATAAACCCAATATGTAATAGACAGGACCTACTCCTTGCTCAGAGAACTGGACTCAACACGCCCGATTCACCGCACAAGAATATATCTGACTAGTAATAATCTTAAAACCTATGTATTGATATCTCTCTGTTAGAGTGTCAAGTGGGTGTAAAGCGGCATAAACACAGCCGTGAAAAGCAGCTAAACCCCATTATAAAAATAAATTACTTTTAAAAACCCATGAAACAAAGACAGGGAAAGAGAGAGAAATTCTTACACAATTCGTTCAGGGGCTGTGATGCAACCTGGATTGACCATATCTAGACCCACAGCTGGATGAGACATAAGGGTGGACACTCTTGGGGCTGAGAGGTTTGGTGAGGTTGGGTGAGCAAACGCAGACCCTTTAAAGTAATACTGCGTGCTACCCATCGCATGGGTCCCAAATCTCCAGGTTCAAGGGCATCTTCCTACATCGAAAACATGCATGAGAAACCCAGAAGATGGTACACCGTGTGATGGGGAAAGGTTTCTAAAACGCACCTCATTTCTCATCTCCTTGTGCTCGGGTTCGCCATTCCAGCCACTTTACTAGCAATCTCCCTACTTGGAGCATCAGCACCTTTAACCTCCTGTTCCGTACAGGTTGCAATTTGTCCTGAGGATGAACGGGAAGACGGGAAACCAATGAGAGACTAGCTCTTGGTGTTGGGACAGGCACAGGTCACTCTATTTTCCCATCAGGAAGAAGAATTAACCACAGGCTCAGCCTGCCCCCCGGAACCAGAACAGGGCCTGAAGCCATCCTGCGCTTTTGCGGCCAGCTCCCAAAAAAGCGACTTGTAAAATGGAGCTTCAGGGCACTGCAATTCACAAACCTGCAGAGTTATAAATGATAACTCTCGTCCACAAATATATTGAGGGAAGGCAAAGAAGAGGATTTGAAATCAAGGCAGAATTGCAGGAAACAGATTTCAGGAGGTAGATTCGAATCGCCTTTAAAGCACATGAAAAGCGGCAAAACGTTGACAATGATGCCCTTGGCCAAAAAGGGCGTATGCGTTTTTTCCTGAATATATTCAGGAAAAAACGCATACGCCCTTTTTGGCCAACCAAGCAACCTGGAAAGGCAAATCAGCGCTACAAAGAAGTCTCGCTTCCCATCGGTCAAAAGGGCCATGCTGAAAAAAGGGTCAAAACCAGAAATGCAGGACAGGCCATGGAGAAATGGGAGCCTTGCTACACTGATGGGCGGGATGTAAATTGCCAACAGCCACTCTGGAGAAGTGTACGGTGTGTCCTGAAACATCTAAAAAACACAGCTTAGAGAGCATAGGGCACTTCCACGCATGGGGAGATAAAGTGGGAAAATTGAAAATCAGCAAGACACAAGCACCCCAAAGTTTAGGGCTGCTCTGTTGACAAGGACCTCCACTTCATTCCACCTTAAATATCCCAGGAAAGCGAAAAATGGATAAAAAAGTTGTGGTCCTTATGTACAATGGAATATCACTCAGCCATGAAATCAATGTCATAAGGCTAGTAGCAGCATGATGAGTGGATTTAGGTAAGACGATTCTAAGTGAAATAAGTCACACAGAAAAGGACACTTCTCATAAGGTGTCACTTATAGAGGGAATGTAAAAACCGTTACACTTGAACTGAATTACAAAACAGAACAGAGTCACACATGCAGAAAACACACTATGGCTGCTTAACGCGAAAGGTGAGGTGGGGTGATACATAAAACAAGAGTTTCAAATTAGCTCAGATACCGTTCCATAAACCCAATATGTAATACACAAGACCTACTCCTTGCTCAGAGAACTGGACTCAACACGCCCGATTCACCGCACAAGAATATATCTGACTAGTAATAATCTTAAAACCTATGTATTGATATCTCTCTGTTAGAGTGTCAAGTGGGTGTAAAGCGGCATAAACACAGCCGTGAAAAGCAGCTAAACCCCATTATAAAAATAAATTACTTTTAAAAACCCATGAAACAAAGACAGGGAAAGAGAGAGAAATTCTTACACAATTCGTTCAGGGGCTGTGATGCAACCTGGATTGACCATATCTAGACCCACAGCTGGATGAGACATAAGGGTGGACACTCTTGGGGCTGAGAGGTTTGGTGAGGTTGGGTGAGCAAACGCAGACCCTTTAAAGTAATACTGCGTGCTACCCATCGCATGGGTCCCAAATCTCCAGGTTCAAGGACATCTTCCTACATCGAAAACATGCATGAGAAACCCAGAAGATGGTACACCGTGTGATGGGGAAAGGATTCTAAAACGCACCTCATTTCTCATCTCCTTGTGCTCGGGTTCGCCATTCCAGCCACTTTACTAGCAATCTCCCCACTTGGAGCATCAGCACCTTTAACCTCCTGTTCCGTACAGTTTGCAATTTGTCCTGAGGATGAACGGGAAGACGGGAAACCAATGAGAGACTAGCTCTTGGTGTTGGGACAGGCACAGGTCACTCTATTTTCCCATCAGGAAGAAGAATTAACCACAGGCTCAGCCTGCCCCCCGGAACCAGAACAGGGCCTGAAGCCATCCTGCGCTTTTGCGGCCAGCTCCCAAAAAAGCGACTTGTAAAATGGAGCTTCAGGGCACTGCAATTCACAAACCTGCAGAGTTATAAATGATAACTCTCGTCCACAAATATATTGAGGGAAGGCCAAGAAGAGGATTTGAAATCAAGGCAGAATTGCAGGAAACAGATTTCAGGAAGTAGATTCGAATCGCCTTTAAAGCACATGAAAAGCGGCAAAACGTTGACAATGATGCCCTTGGCCAAAAAGGGCGTATGCGTTTTTTCCTGAATATATTCAGGAAAAAACGCATACGCCCTTTTTGGCCAACCAAGCAACCTGGAAAGGCAAATCAGCGCTACAAAGAAGTCTCGCTTCCCATCGGTCAAAAGGGCCATGCTGAAAAAAGGGTCAAAACCAGAAATGCAGGACAGGCCATGGAGAAATGGGAGCCTTGCTACACTGATGGGCGGGATGTAAATTGCCAACAGCCACTCTGGAGAAGTGTACGGTGTGTCCTGAAACATCTAAAAAACACAGCTTAGAGAGCATAGGGCACTTCCACGCATGGGGAGATAAAGTGGGAAAATTGAAAATCAGCAAGACACAAGCACCCCAAAGTTTAGGGCTGCTCTGTTGACAAGGACCTCCACTTCATTCCACCTTAAATATCCCAGGAAAGCGAAAAATGGATAAAAAAGTTGTGGTCCTTATGTACAATGGAATATCACTCAGCCATGAAATCAATGTCATAAGGCTAGTAGCAGCATGATGAGTGGATTTAGGTAAGACGATTCTAAGTGAAATAAGTCACACAGAAAAGGACACTTCTCATAAGGTGTCACTTATAGAGGGAATGTAAAAACCGTTACACTTGAACTGAATTACAAAACAGAACAGAGTCACACATGCAGAAAACACACTATGGCTGCTTAACGCGAAAGGTGAGGTGGGGTGATACATAAAACAAGAGTTTCAAATTAGCTCAGATACCATTCCATAAACCCAATATGTAATAGACAAGACCTACTCCTTGCTCAGAGAACTGGACTCAACACGCCCGATTCACCGCACAAGAATATATCTGACTAGTAATAATCTTAAAACCTATGTATTGATATCTCTCTGTTAGAGTGTCAAGTGGGTGTATAGCGGCATAAACACAGCCGTGAAAAGCAGCTAAACCCCATTATAAAAATAAATTACTTTTAAAAACCCATGAAACAAAGACAGGGAAAGAGAGAGAAATTCTTACACAATTCGTTCAGGGGCTGTGATGCAACCTGGATTGACCATATCTAGACCCACAGCTGGATGAGACATAAGGGTGGACACTCTTGGGGCTGAGAGGTTTGGTGAGGTTGGGTGAGCAAACGCAGACCCTTTAAAGTAATACTGCGTGCTACCCATCGCATGGGTCCCAAATCTCCAGGTTCAAGGGCATCTTCCTACATCGAAAACATGCATGAGAAACCCAGAAGATGGTACACCGTGTGATGGGGAAAGGTTTCTAAAACGCACCTCATTTCTCATCTCCTTGTGCTCGGGTTCGCCATTCCAGTCACTTTACTAGCAATCTCCCTACTTGGAGCATCAGCACCTTTAACCTCCTGTTCCGTACAGGTTGCAATTTGTCCTGAGGATGAACGGGAAGACGGGAAACCAATGAGAGACTAGCTCTTGGTGTTGGGACAGGCACAGGTCACTCTATTTTCCCATCAGGAAGAAGAATTAACCACAGGCTCAGCCTGCCCCCCAGAACCAGAACAGGGCCTGAAGCCATCCTGCGCTTTTGCGGCCAGCTCCCAAAAAAGCGACTTGTAAAATGGAGCTTCAGGGCACTGCAATTCACAAACCTGCAGAGTTATAAATGATAACTCTCGTCCACAAATATATTGAGGGAAGGCAAAGAAGAGGATTTGAAATCAAGGCAGAATTGCAGGAAACAGATTTCAGGAGGTAGATTCGAATCGCCTTTAAAGCACATGAAAAGCGGCAAAACGTTGACAATGATGCCCTTGGCCAAAAAGGGCGTATGCGTTTTTTCCTGAATATATTCAGGAAAAAACGCATACGCCCTTTTTGGCCAACCAAGCAACCTGGAAAGGCAAATCAGCGCTACAAAGAAGTCTCGCTTCCCATCGGTCAAAAGGGCCATGCTGAAAAAAGGGTCAAAACCAGAAATGCAGGACAGGCCATGGAGAAATGGGAGCCTTGCTACACTGATGGGCGGGATGTAAATTGCCAACAGCCACTCTGGAGAAGTGTACGGTGTGTCCTGAAACATCTAAAAAACACAGCTTAGAGAGCATAGGGCACTTCCACGCATGGGGAGATAAAGTGGGAAAATTGAAAATCAGCAAGACACAAGCACCCCAAAGTTTAGGGCTGCTCTGTTGACAAGGACCTCCACTTCATTCCACCTTAAATATCCCAGGAAAGCGAAAAATGGATAAAAAAGTTGTGGTCCTTATGTACAATGGAATATCACTCAGCCATGAAATCAATGTCATAAGGCTAGTAGCAGCATGATGAGTGGATTTAGGTAAGACGATTCTAAGTGAAATAAGTCACACAGAAAAGGACACTTCTCATAAGGTGTCACTTATAGAGGGAATGTAAAAACCGTTACACTTGAACTGAATTACAAAACAGAACAGAGTCACACATGCAGAAAACACACTATGGCTGCTTAACGCGAAAGGTGAGGTGGGGTGATACATAAAACAAGAGTTTCAAATTAGCTCAGATACCGTTCCATAAACCCAATATGTAATAGACAAGACCTACTCCTTGCTCAGAGAACTGGACTCAACACGCCCGATTCACCGCACAAGAATATATCTGACTAGTAATAATCTTAAAACCTATGTATTGATATCTCTCTGTTAGTGTGTCAAGTGGGTGTAAAGCGGCATAAACACAGCCGTGAAAAGCAGCTAAACCCCATTATAAAACTAAATTACTTTTAAAAACCCATGAAACAAAGACAGGGAAAGAGAGAGAAATTCTTACACAATTCGTTCAGGGGCTGTGATGCAACCTGGATTGACCATATCTAGACCCACAGCTGGATGAGACATAAGGGTGGACACTCTTGGGGCTGAGAGGTTTGGTGAGGTTGGTGAGCAAACGCAGACCCTTTAAAGTAATACTGCGTGCTACCCATCGCATGGGTCCCAAATCTCCAGGTTCAAGGGCATCTTCCTACATCGAAAACATGCATGAGAAACCCAGAAGATGGTACACCGTGTGATGGGGAAAGGTTTCTAAAACGCACCTCATTTCTCATCTCCTTGTGCTCGGGTTCGCCATTCCAGTCACTTTACTAGCAATCTCCCTACTTGGAGCATCAGCACCTTTAACCTCCTGTGCCGTACAGGTTGCAATTTGTCCTGAGGATGAACGGGAAGACGGGAAACCAATGAGAGACTAGCTCTTGGTGTTGGGACAGGCACAGGTCACTCTATTTTCCCATCAGGAAGAAGAATTAACCACAGGCTCAGCCTGCCCCCCGGAACCAGAACAGGGCCTGAAGCCATCCTGCGCTTTTGCGGCCAGCTCCCAAAAAAGCGACTTGTAAAATGGAGCTTCAGGGCACTGCAATTCACAAACCTGCAGAGTTATAAATGATAACTCTCGTCCACAAATATATTGAGGGAAGGCAAAGAAGAGGATTTGAAATCAAGGCAGAATTGCAGGAAACAGATTTCAGGAGGTAGATTCGAATCGCCTTTAAAGCACATGAAAAGCGGCAAAACGTTGACAATGATGCCCTTGGCCAAAAAGGGCGTATGCGTTTTTTCCTGAATATATTCAGGAAAAAACGCATACGCCCTTTTTGGCCAACCAAGCAACCTGGAAAGGCAAATCAGCGCTACAAAGAAGTCTCGCTTCCCATCGGTCAAAAGGGCCATGCCGAAAAAAGTGTCAAAACCAGAAATGCAGGACAGGCCATGGAGAAATGGGAGCCTTGCTACACTGATGGGCGTGATGTAAATTGCCAACAGCCACTCTGGAGAAGGGTACGGTGTGTCCTGAAACATCTAAAAAACACAGCTTAGAGAGCATAGGGCACTTCCACGCATGGGGAGATAAAGTGGGAAAATTGAAAATCAGCAAGACACAAGCACCCCAAAGTTTAGGGCTGCTCTGTTGACAAGGACCTCCACTTCATTCCACCTTAAATATCCCAGGAAAGCGAAAAATGGATAAAAAAGTTGTGGTCCTTATGTACAATGGAATATCACTCAGCCATGAAATCAATGTCATAAGGCTAGTAGCAGCATGATGAGTGGATTTAGGTAAGACGATTCTAAGTGAAATAAGTCACACAGAAAAGGACACTTCTCATAAGGTGTCACTTATAGAGGGAATGTAAAAACCGTTACACTTGAACTGAATTACAAAACAGAACAGAGTCACACATGCAGAAAACACACTATGGCTGCTTAACGCGAAAGGTGAGGTGGGGTGATACATAAAACAAGAGTTTCAAATTAGCTCAGATACCGTTCCATAAACCCAATATGTAATAGACAAGACCTACTCCTTGCTCAGAGAACTGGACTCAACACGCCCGATTCACCGCACAAGAATATATCTGACTAGTAATAATCTTAAAACCTATGTATTGATATCTCTCTGTTAGAGTGTCAAGTGGGTGTAAAGCGGCATAAACACAGCCGTGAAAAGCAGCTAAACCCCATTATAAAAATAAATTACTTTTAAAAACCCATGAAACAAAGACAGGGAAAGAGAGAGAAATTCTTACACAATTCGTTCAGGGTCTGTGATGCAACCTGGATTGACCATATCTAGACCCACAGCTGGATGAGACATAAGGGTGGACACTCTTGGGGCTGAGAGGTTTGGTGAGGTTGGGTGAGCAAACGCAGACCCTTTAAAGTAATACTGCGTGCTACCCATCGCATGGGTCCCAAATCTCCAGGTTCAAGGGCATCTTCCTACATCGAAAACATGCATGAGAAACCCAGAAGATGGTACACCGTGTGATGGGGAAAGGTTTCTAAAACGCACCTCATTTCTCATCTCCTTGTGCTCGGGTTCGCCATTCCAGCCACTTTACTAGCAATCTCCCTACTTGGAGCATCAGCACCTTTTACCTCCTGTTCCGTACAGGTTGCAATTTGTCCTGAGGATGAACGGGAAGACGGGGAACCAATGAGAGACTAGCTCTTGGTGTTGGGACAGGCACAGGTCACTCTATTTTCCCATCAGGAAGAAGAATTAACCACAGGCTCAGCCTGCCCCCCGGAACCAGAACAGGGCCTGAAGCCATCCTGCGCTTTTGCGGCCAGCTCCCAAAAAAGCGACTTGTAAAATGGAGCTTCAGGGCACTGCAATTCACAAACCTGCAGAGTTATAAATGATAACTCTCGTCCACAAATATATTGAGGGAAGGCCAAGAAGAGGATTTGAAATCAAGGCAGAATTGCAGGAAACAGATTTCAGGAGGTAGATTCGAATCGCCTTTAAAGCACATGAAAAGCGGCAAAACGTTGACAATGATGCCCTTGGCCAAAAAGGGCGTATGCGTTTTTTCCTGAATATATTCAGGAAAAAACGCATACGCCCTTTTTGGCCAACCAAGCAACCTGGAAAGGCAAATCAGCGCTACAAAGAAGTCTCGCTTCCCATCGGTCAAAAGGGCCATGCTGAAAAAAGGGTCAAAACCAGAAATGCAGGACAGGCCATGGAGAAATGGGAGCCTTGCTACACTGATGGGCGGGATGTAAATTGCCAACAGCCACTCTGGAGAAGTGTACGGTGTGTCCTGAAACATCTAAAAAACACAGCTTAGAGAGCATAGGGCACTTCCACGCATGGGGAGATAAAGTGGGAAAATTGAAAATCAGCAAGACACAAGCACCCCAAAGTTTAGGGCTGCTCTGTTGACAAGGACCTCCACTTCATTCCACCTTAAATATCCCAGGAAAGCGAAAAATGGATAAAAAAGTTGTGGTCCTTATGTACAATGGAATATCACTCAGCCATGAAATCAATGTCATAAGGCTAGTAGCAGCATGATGAGTGGATTTAGGTAAGACGATTCTAAGTGAAATAAGTCACACAGAAAAGGACACTTCTCATAAGGTGTCACTTATAGAGGGAATGTAAAAACCGTTACACTTGAACTGAATTACAAAACAGAACAGAGTCACACATGCAGAAAACACACTATGGCTGCTTAACGCGAAAGGTGAGGTGGGGTGATACATAAAACAAGAGTTTCAAATTAGCTCAGATACCGTTCCATAAACCCAATATGTAATAGACAAGACCTACTCCTTGCTCAGAGAACTGGACTCAACACGCCCGATTCACCGCACAAGAATATATCTGACTAGTAATAATCTTAAAACCTATGTATTGATATCTCTCTGTTAGAGTGTCAAGTGGGTGTAAAGCGGCATAAACACAGCCGTGAAAAGCAGCTAAACCCCATTATAAAAATAAATTACTTTTAAAAACCCATGAAACAAAGACAGGGAAAGAGAGAGAAATTCTTACACAATTCGTTCAGGGGCTGTGATGCAACCTGGATTGACCATAACTAGACCCACAGCTGGATGAGACATAAGGGTGGACACTCTTGGGGCTGAGAGGTTTGGTGAGGTTGGGTGAGCAAACGCAGACCCTTTAAAGTAATACTGCGTGCTACCCATCGCATGGGTCCCAAATCTCCAGGTTCAAGGGCATCTTCCTACATCGAAAACATGCATGAGAAACCCAGAAGATGGTACACCGTGTGATGGGGAAAGGTTTCTAAAACGCACCTCATTTCTCTTCTCCTTGTGCTCGGGTTCGCCATTCCAGTCACTTTACTAGCAATCTCCCTACTTGGAGCATCAGCACCTTTAACCTCCTGTTCCGTACAGGTTGCAATTTGTCCTGAGGATGAACGGGAAGACGGGAAACCAATGAGAGACTAGCTCTTGGTGTTGGGACAGGCACAGGTCACTCTATTTTCCCATCAGGAAGAAGAATTAACCACAGGCTCAGCCTGCCCCCCGGAACCAGAACAGGGCCTGAAGCCATCCTGCGCTTTTGCGGCCAGCTCCCAAAAAAGCGACTTGTAAAATGGAGCTTCAGGGCACTGCAATTCACAAACCTGCAGAGTTATAAATGATAACTCTCGTCCACAAATATATTGAGGGAAGGCCAAGAAGAGGATTTGAAATCAAGCAGAATTGCAGGAAACAGATTTCAGGAGGTAGATTCGAATCGCCTTTAAAGCACATGAAAAGCGGCAAAACGTTGACAATGATGCCCTTGGCCAAAAAGGGCGTATGCGTTTTTTCCTGAATATATTCAGGAAAAAACGCATACGCCCTTTTTGGCCAACCAAGCAACCTGGAAAGGCAAATCAGCGCTACAAAGAAGTCTCGCTTCCCATCGGTCAAAAGGGCCATGCCAAAAAAAGTGTCAAAACCAGAAATGCAGGACAGGCCATGGAGAAATGGGAGCCTTGCTACACTGATGGGCGTGATGTAAATTGCCAACAGCCACTCTGGAGAAGGGTACGGTGTGTCCTGAAACATCTAAAAAACACAGCTTAGAGAGCATAGGGCACTTCCACGCATGGGGAGATAAAGTGGGAAAATTGAAAATCAGCAAGACACAAGCACCCCAAAGTTTAGGGCTGCTCTGTTGACAAGGACCTCCACTTCATTCCACCTTAAATATCCCAGGAAAGCGAAAAATGGATAAAAAAGTTGTGGTCCTTATGTACAATGGAATATCACTCAGCCATGAAATCAATGTCATAAGGCTAGTAGCAGCATGATGAGTGGATTTAGGTAAGACGATTCTAAGTGAAATAAGTCACACAGAAAAGGACACTTCTCATAAGGTGTCACTTATAGAGGGAATGTAAAAACCGTTACACTTGAACTGAATTACAAAACAGAACAGAGTCACACATGCAGAAAACACACTATGGCTGCTTAACGCGAAAGGTGAGGTGGGGTGATACATAAAACAAGAGTTTCAAATTAGCTCAGATACCGTTCCATAAACCCAATATGTAATAGACAAGACCTACTCCTTGCTCAGAGAACTGGACTCAACACGCCCGATTCACCGCACAAGAATATATCTGACTAGTAATAATCTTAAAACCTATGTATTGATATCTCTCTGTTAGAGTGTCAAGTGGGTGTAAAGCGGCATAAACACAGCCGTGAAAAGCAGTTAAACCCCATTATAAAAATAAATTACTTTTAAAAACCCATGAAACAAAGACAGGGAAAGAGAGAGAAATTCTTACACAATTCGTTCAGGGGCTGTGATGCAACCTGGATTGACCATATCTAGACCCACAGCTGGATGAGACATAAGGGTGGACACTCTTGGGGCTGAGAGGTTTGCTGAGGTTGGGTGAGCAAACGCAGACCCTTTAAAGTAATACTGCGTGCTACCCATCGCATGGGTCCCAAATCTCCAGGTTCAAGGGCATCTTCCTACATCGAAAACATGCATGAGAAACCCAGAAGATGGTACACCGTGTGATGGGGAAAGGTTTCTAAAACGCACCTCATTTCTCATCTCCTTGTGCTCGGGTTCGCCATTCCAGCCACTTTACTAGCAATCTCCCTACTTGGAGCATCAGCACCTTTTACCTCCTGTTCCGTACAGGTTGCAATTTGTCCTGAGGATGAACGGGAAGACGGGGAACCAATGAGAGACTAGCTCTTGGTGTTGGGACAGGCACAGGTCACTCTATTTTCCCATCAGGAAGAAGAATTAACCACAGGCTCAGCCTGCCCCCCGGAACCAGAACAGGGCCTGAAGCCATCCTGCACTTTTGCGGCCAGCTCCCAAAAAAGCGACTTGTAAAATGGAGCTTCAGGGCACTGCAATTCACAAACCTGCAGAGTTATAAATGATAACTCTCGTCCACAAATATATTGAGGGAAGACAAAGAAGAGGATTTGAAATCAAGGCAGAATTGCAGGAAACAGATTTCAGGAGGTAGATTCGAATCGCCTTTAAAGCACATGAAAAGCGGCAAAACGTTGACAATGATGCCCTTGGCCAAAAAGGGCGTATGCGTTTTTTCCTGAATATATTCAAGAAAAAACGCACACGCCCTTTTTGGCCAACCAAGCAACCTGGAAAGGCAAATCAGCGCTACAAAGAAGTCTCGCTTCCCATCGGTCAAAAGGGCCATGCTGAAAAAAGTCTCAAAACCAGAAATGCAGGACAGGCCATGGAGAAATGGGAGCCTTGCTACACTGATGGGCGGGATGTAAATTGCCAACAGCCACTCTGGAGAAGGGTACGGTGTGTCCTGAAACATCTAAAAAACACAGCTTAGAGAGCATAGGGCACTTCCACGCATGGGGGGATAAAGTGGGAAAATTGAAAATCAGCAAGACACAAGCACCCCAAAGTTTAGGGCTGCTCTGTTGACAAGGAACTCCACTTCATTCCACCTTAAATATCCCAGGAAAGCGAAAAATGGATAAAAAAGTTGTGGTCCTTATGTACAATGGAATATCACTCAGCCATGAAATCAATGTCATAAGGCTAGTAGCAGCATGATGAGTCGATTTAGGTAAGACGATTCTAAGTGAAATAAGTCACACAGAAAAGAACACTTCTCATAAGGTGTCACTTATAGAGGGAATGTAAAAACCGTTACACTTGAACTGAATTACAAAACAGAACAGAGTCACACATGCAGAAAACACACTATGGCTGCTTAACGGGAAAGGTGAGGTGGGGTGATACATAAAACAAGAGTTTCAAATTAGCTCATATTCCGTTCCATAAACCCAATATGTAATAGACAAGACCTACTCCTTGCTCAGAGAACTGGATTCAACACGCCCGATTCACCGCACAAGAATATATCTGACTAGTAATAATCTTAAAACCTATGTATTGATATCTCTCTGTTAGTGTGTCAAGTGGGTGTAAAGCGGCATAAACACAGCCGTGAAAAGCAGCTAAACCCCATTATAAAAATAAATTACTTTTAAAAACCCATGAAACAAAGACAGGGAAAGAGAGAGAAATTCTTACACAATTCGTTCAGGGGCTGTGATGCAACCTGGATTGACCATATCTAGACCCACAGCTGGATGAGACATAAGGGTGGACACTCTTGGGGCTGAGAGGTTTGGTGAGGTTGGGTGAGCAAACGCAGACCCTTTAAAGTAATACTGCGTGCTACCCATCGCATGGGTCCCAAATCTCCAGGTTCAAGGGCATCTTCCTACATCGAAAACATGCATGAGAAACCCAGAAGATGGTACACCGTGTGATGGGGAAAGGTTTCTAAAACGCACCTCATTTCTCATCTCCTTGTGCTTGGGTTCGCCATTCCAGCCACTTTACTAGCAATCTCCCTACTTGGAGCTTCAGCACCTTTAACCTCCTGTTCCGTACAGGTTGCAATTTGTCCTGAGGATGAACGGGAAGACGGGGAACCAATGAGAGACTAGCTCTTGGTGTTGGGACAGGCACAGGTCACTCTATTTTCCCATCAGGAAGAAGAATTAACCACAGGCTCAGCCTGCCCCCCGGAACCAGAACAGGGCCTGAAGCCATCCTGCACTTTTGCGGCCAGCTCCCAAAAAAGCGACTTGTAAAATGGAGCTTCAGGGCACTGCAATTCACAAACCTGCAGAGTTATAAATGATAACTCTCGTCCACAAATATATTGAGGGAAGGCCAAGAAGAGGATTTGAAATCAAGGCAGAATTGCAGGAAACAGATTTCAGGAAGTAGATTCGAATCGCCTTTAAAGCACATGAAAAGCGGCAAAACGTTGACAATGATGCCCTTGGCCAAAAAGGGCGTATGCGTTTTTTCCTGAATATATTCAGGAAAAAACGCATACGCCCTTTTTGGCCAACCAAGCAACCTGGAAAGGCAAATCAGCGCTACAAAGAAGTCTCGCTTCCCATCGGTCAAAAGGGCCATGCTGAAAAAAGGGTCAAAACCAGAAATGCAGGACAGGCCATGGAGAAATGGGAGCCTTGCTACACTGATGGGCGGGATGTAAATTGCCAACAGCCACTCTGGAGAAGTGTACGGTGTGTCCTGAAACATCTAAAAAACACAGCTTAGAGAGCATAGGGCACTTCCACGCATGGGGAGATAAAGTGGGAAAATTGAAAATCAGCAAGACACAAGCACCCCAAAGTTTAGGGCTGCTCTGTTGACAAGGACCTCCACTTCATTCCACCTTAAATATCCCAGGAAAGCGAAAAATGGATAAAAAAGTTGTGGTCCTTATGTACAATGGAATATCACTCAGCCATGAAATCAATGTCATAAGGCTAGTAGCAGCATGATGAGTGGATTTAGGTAAGACGATTCTAAGTGAAATAAGTCACACAGAAAAGGACACTTCTCATAAGGTGTCACTTATAGAGGGAATGTAAAAACCGTTACACTTGAACTGAATTACAAAACAGAACAGAGTCACACATGCAGAAAACACACTATGGCTGCTTAACGCGAAAGGTGAGGTGGGGTGATACATAAAACAAGAGTTTCAAATTAGCTCAGATACCGTTCCATAAACCCAATATGTAATAGACAAGACCTACTCCTTGCTCAGAGAACTGGACTCAACACGCCCGATTCACCGCACAAGAATATATCTGACTAGTAATAATCTTAAAACCTATGTATTGATATCTCTCTGTTAGAGTGTCAAGTGGGTGTAAAGCGGCATAAACACAGCCGTGAAAAGCAGCTAAACCCCATTATAAAAATAAATTACTTTTAAAAACCCATGAAACAAAGACAGGGAAAGAGAGAGAAATTCTTACACAATTCGTTCAGGGGCTGTGATGCAACCTGGATTGACCATATCTAGACCCACAGCTGGATGAGACATAAGGGTGGACACTCTTGGGGCTGAGAGGTTTGGTGAGGTTGGGTGAGCAAACGCAGACCCTTTAAAGTAATACTGCGTGCTACCCATCGCATGGGTCCCAAATCTCCAGGTTCAAGGGCATCTTCCTACATCGAAAACATGCATGAGAAACCCAGAAGATGGTACACCGTGTGATGGGGAAAGGTTTCTAAAACGCACCTCATTTCTCATCTCCTTGTGCTCGGGTTCGCCATTCCAGTCACTTTACTAGCAATCTCCCTACTTGGAGCATCAGCACCTTTAACCTCCTGTTCCGTACAGGTTGCAATTTGTCCTGAGGATGAACGGGAAGACGGGAAACCAATGAGAGACTAGCTCTTGGTGTTGGGACAGGCACAGGTCACTCTATTTTCCCATCAGGAAGAAGAATTAACCACAGGCTCAGCCTGCCCCCCGGAACCAGAACAGGGCCTGAAGCCATCCTGCGCTTTTGCGGCCAGCTCCCAAAAAAGCGACTTGTAAAATGGAGCTTCAGGGCACTGCAATTCACAAACCTGCAGAGTTATAAATGATAACTCTCGTCCACAAATATATTGAGGGAAGGCAAAGAAGAGGATTTGAAATCAAGGCAGAATTGCAGGAAACAGATTTCAGGAGGTAGATTCGAATCGCCTTTAAAGCACATGAAAAGCGGCAAAACGTTGACAATGATGCCCTTGGCCAAAAAGGGCGTATGCGTTTTTTCCTGAATATATTCAGGAAAAAACGCATACGCCCTTTTTGGCCAACCAAGCAACCTGGAAAGGCAAATCAGCGCTACAAAGAAGTCTCGCTTCCCATCGGTCAAAAGGGCCATGCCGAAAAAAGTGTCAAAACCAGAAATGCAGGACAGGCCATGGAGAAATGGGAGCCTTGCTACACTGATGGGCGTGATGTAAATTGCCAACAGCCACTTTGGAGAAGGGTACGGTGTGTCCTGAAACATCTAAAAAACACAGCTTAGAGAGCATAGGGCACTTCCACGCATGGGGAGATAAAGTGGGAAAATTGAAAATCAGCAAGACACAAGCACCCCAAAGTTTAGGGCTGCTCTGTTGACAAGGACCTCCACTTCATTCCACCTTAAATATCCCAGGAAAGCGAAAAATGGATAAAAAAGTTGTGGTCCTTATGTACAATGGAATATCACTCAGCCATGAAATCAATGTCATAAGGCTAGTAGCAGCATGATGAGTGGATTTAGGTAAGACGATTCTAAGTGAAATAAGTCACACAGAAAAGGACACTTCTCATAAGGTGTCACTTATAGAGGGAATGTAAAAACCGTTACACTTGAACTGAATTACAAAACAGAACAGAGTCACACATGCAGAAAACACACTATGGCTGCTTAACGCGAAAGGTGAGGTGGGGTGATACATAAAACAAGAGTTTCAAATTAGCTCAGATACCGTTCCATAAACCCAATATGTAATAGACAAGACCTACTCCTTGCTCAGAGAACTGGACTCAACACGCCCGATTCACCGCACAAGAATATATCTGACTAGTAATAATCTTAAAACCTATGTATTGATATCTCTCTGTTAGAGTGTCAAGTGGGTGTAAAGCGGCATAAACACAGCCGTGAAAAGCAGCTAAACCCCATTATAAAAATAAATTACTTTTAAAAACCCATGAAACAAAGACAGGGAAAGAGAGAGAAATTCTTACACAATTCGTTCAGGGGCTGTGATGCAACCTGGATTGACCATATCTAGACCCACAGCTGGATGAGACATAAGGGTGGACACTCTTGGGGCTGAGAGGTTTGGTGAGGTTGGGTGAGCAAACGCAGACCCTTTAAAGTAATACTGCGTGCTACCCATCGCATGGGTCCCAAATCTCCAGGTTCAAGGGCATCTTCCTACATCGAAAACATGCATGAGAAACCCAGAAGATGGTACACCGTGTGATGGGGAAAGGTTTCTAAAACGCACCTCATTTCTCATCTCCTTGTGCTCGGGTTCGCCATTCCAGTCACTTTACTAGCAATCTCCCTACTTGGAGCATCAGCACCTTTAACCTCCTGTTCCGTACAGGTTGCAATTTGTCCTGAGGATAAACGGGAAGACGGGAAACCAATGAGAGACTAGCTCTTGGTGTTGGGACAGGCACAGGTCACTCTATTTTCCCATCAGGAAGAAGAATTAACCACAGGCTCAGCCTGCCCCCCGGAACCAGAACAGGGCCTGAAGCCATCCTGCGCTTTTGCGGCCAGCTCCCAAAAAAGCGACTTGTAAAATGGAGCTTCAGGGCACTGCAATTCACAAACCTGCAGAGTTATAAATGATAACTCTCGTCCACAAATATATTGAGGGAAGGCAAAGAAGAGGATTTGAAATCAAGGCAGAATTGCAGGAAACAGATTTCAGGAGGTAGATTCGAATCGCCTTTAAAGCACATGAAAAGCGGCAAAACGTTGACAATGATGCCCTTGGCCAAAAAGGGCGTATGCGTTTTTTCCTGAATATATTCAGGAAAAAACGCATACGCCCTTTTTGGCCAACCAAGCAACCTGGAAAGGCAAATCAGCGCTACAAAGAAGTCTCGCTTCCCATCGGTCAAAAGGGCCATGCCGAAAAAAGTGTCAAAACCAGAAATGCAGGACAGGCCATGGAGAAATGGGAGCCTTGCTACACTGATGGGCGTGATGTAAATTGCCAACAGCCACTCTGGAGAAGGGTACGGTGTGTCCTGAAACATCTAAAAAACACAGCTTAGAGAGCATAGGGCACTTCCACGCATGGGGAGATAAAGTGGGAAAATTGAAAATCAGCAAGACACAAGCACCCCAAAGTTTAGGGCTGCTCTGTTGACAAGGACCTCCACTTCATTCCACCTTAAATATCCCAGGAAAGCGAAAAATGGATAAAAAAGTTGTGGTCCTTATGTACAATGGAATATCACTCAGCCATGAAATCAATGTCATAAGGCTAGTAGCAGCATGATGAGTGGATTTAGGTAAGACGATTCTAAGTGAAATAAGTCACACAGAAAAGGACACTTCTCATAAGGTGTCACTTATAGAGGGAATGTAAAAACCGTTACACTTGAACTGAATTACAAAACAGAACAGAGTCACACATGCAGAAAACACACTATGGCTGCTTAACGCGAAAGGTGAGGTGGGGTGATACATAAAACAAGAGTTTCAAATTAGCTCAGATACCGTTCCATAAACCCAATATGTAATAGACAAGACCTACTCCTTGCTCAGAGAACTGGACTCAACACGCCCGATTCACCGCACAAGAATATATCTGACTAGTAATAATCTTAAAACCTATGTATTGATATCTCTCTGTTAGAGTGTCAAGTGGGTGTAAAGCGGCATAAACACAGCCGTGAAAAGCAGCTAAACCCCATTATAAAAATAAATTACTTTTAAAAACCCATGAAACAAAGACAGGGAAAGAGAGAGAAATTCTTACACAATTCGTTCAGGGGCTGTGATGCAACCTGGATTGACCATATCTAGACCCACAGCTGGATGAGACATAAGGGTGGACACTCTTGGGGCTGAGAGGTTTGGTGAGGTTGGGTGAGCAAACGCAGACCCTTTAAAGTAATACTGCGTGCTACCCATCGCATGGGTCCCAAATCTCCAGGTTCAAGGGCATCTTCCTACATCGAAAACATGCATGAGAAACCCAGAAGATGGTACACCGTGTGATGGGGAAAGGTTTCTAAAACGCACCTCATTTCTCATCTCCTTGTGCTCGGGTTCGCCATTCCAGCCACTTTACTAGCAATCTCCCTACTTGGAGCATCAGCACCTTTTACCTCCTGTTCCGTACAGGTTGCAATTTGTCCTGAGGATGAACGGGAAGACGGGGAACCAATGAGAGACTAGCTCTTGGTGTTGGGACAGGCACAGGTCACTGTATTTTCCCATCAGGAAGAAGAATTAACCACAGGCTCAGCCTGCCCCCCGGAACCAGAACAGGGCCTGAAGCCATCCTGCGCTTTTGCGGCCTGCTCCCAAAAAAGCGACTTGTAAAATGGAGCTTCAGGGCACTGCAATTCACAAACCTGCAGAGTTATAAATGACAACTCTCGTCCACAAATATATTGAGGGAAGACAAAGAAGAGGATTTGAAATCAAGGCAGAATTGCAGGAAACAGATTTCAGGAGGTAGATTCGAATCGCCTTTAAAGCACATGGAAAGCGGCAAAACGTTGACAATGATGCCCTTGGCCAAAAAGGGCGTATGCGTTTTTTCCTGAATATATTCAAGAAAAAACGCACACGCCCTTTTTGGCCAACCAAGCAACCTGGAAAGGCAAATCAGCGCTACAAAGAAGTCTCGCTTCCCATCGGTCAAAAGGGCCATGCTGAAAAAAGTCTCAAAACCAGAAATTCAGGAAAGGCCATGGAGAAATGGGAGCCTTGCTACACTGATGGGCGGGATGTAAATTGCCAACAGCCACTCTGGAGAAGGGTACGGTGTGTCCTGAAACATCTAAAAAACACAGCTTAGAGAGCATAGGGCACTTCCACGCATGGGGGGATAAAGTGGGAAAATTGAAAATCAGCAAGACACAAGCACCCCAAAGTTTAGGGCTGCTCTGTTGACAAGGAACTCCACTTCATTCCACCTTAAATATCCCAGGAAAGCGAAAAATGGATAAAAAAGTTGTGGTCCTTATGTACAATGGAATATCACTCAGCCATGAAATCAATGTCATAAGGCAAGTAGCAGCATGATGAGTGGATTTAGGTACGACGATTCTAAGTGAAATAAGTCACACAGAAAAGGACACTTCTCTAAGGTGTCACTTATAGAGGGAATGTAAAAACCGTTACACTTGAACTGAATTACAAAACAGAACAGAGTCACACATGCAGAAAACACACTATGGCTGCTTAACGGGAAAGGTGAGGTGGGGTGATACATAAAACAAGAGTTTCAAATTAGCTCAGATACCGTTCCATAAACCCAATATGTAATAGACAAGACCTACTCCTTGCTCAGAGAACTGGACTCAACACGCCCGATTCACCGCACAAGAATATATCTGACTAGTAATAATCTTAAAACCTATGTATTGATATCTCTCTGTTAGTGTGTCAAGTGGGTGTAAAGCGGCATAAACACAGCCGTGAAAAGCAGCTAAACCCCATTATAAAAATAAATTACTTTTAAAAACCCATGAAACAAAGACAGGGAAAGAGAGAGAAATTCTTACACAATTCGTTCAGGGGCTGTGATGCAACCTGGATTGACCATATCTAGACCCACAGCTGGATGAGACATAAGGGTGGACACTCTTGGGGCTGAGAGGTTTGGTGAGGTTGGGTGAGCAAACGCAGACCCTTTAAAGTAATACTGCGTGCTACCCATCGCATGGGTCCCAAATCTCCAGGTTCAAGGGCATCTTCCTACATCGAAAACATGCATGAGAAACCCAGAAGATGGTACACCGTGTGATGGGGAAAGGTTTCTAAAACGCACCTCATTTCTCATCTCCTTGTGCTCGGGTTCGCCATTCCAGCCACTTTACTAGCAATCTCCCTACTTGGAGCTTCAGCACCTTTAACCTCCTGTTCCGTACAGGTTGCAATTTGTCCTGAAGATGAACGGGAAGACGGGGAACCAATGAGAGACTAGCTCTTGGTGTTGGGACAGGCACAGGTCACTCTATTTTCCCATCAGGAAGAAGAATTAACCACAGGCTCAGCCTGCCCCCCGGAACCAGAACAGGGCCTGAAGCCATCCTGCACTTTTGCGGCCAGCTCCCAAAAAAGCGACTTGTAAAATGGAGCTTCAGGGCACTGCAATTCACAAAACTGCAGAGTTATAAATGATAACTCTCGTCCACAAATATATTGAGGGAAGGCAAAGAAGAGGATTTGAAATCAAAGCAGAATTGCAGGAAACAGATTTCAGCAGGTAGATTCGATTCGCCTTTAAAGCACATGAAAAGCGGCAAAACGTTGACAATGATGCCCTTGGCCAAAAAGGGCGCATGCGTTTTTTCCTGAATATATTCAGGAAAAAACGCATGCGCCCTTTTTGGCCAACCAAGCAACCTGGAAAGGCAAATCAGCGCTACAAAGAAGTCTCGCTTCCCATCGGTCGAAAGGGCCATGCTGAAAAAAGGGTCAAAACCAGAAATGCAGGACAGGCCATGGAGAAATGGGAGCCTTGCTACACTGATGGGCGGGATGTAAATTGCCAACAGCCACTCTGGAGAGGTGTACGGTGTGTCCTGAAACATCTAAAAAACACAGCTTAGAGAGCATAGGGCACTTCCACGCATGGGGGGATAAAGTGGGAAAATTGAAAATCAGCAAGACACAAGCACCCCAAAGTTTAGGGCTGCTCTGTTGACAAGGACCTCCACTTCATTCCACCTTAAATATCCCAGGAAAGCGAAAAATGGATAAAAAAGTTGTGGTCCTTATGTACAATGGAATATCAGTCAGCCATGAAATCACTGTCATAAGGCTAGTAGCAGCATGATGAGTCGATTTAGGTAAGACGATTCCAAGTGAAATAAGTCACACAGAAAAGAACACTTCTCATAAGGTGTCACTTATAGAGGGAATGTAAAAACCGTTACACTTGAACTGAATTACAAAACAGAACAGAGTCACACATGCAGAAAACACACTATGGCTGCTTAACGGGAAAGGTGAGGTGGGGTGATACATAAAACAAGAGTTTCAAATTAGCTCAGATTCCGTTCCATAAACCCAATATGTAATAGACAAGACCTACTCCTTGCTCAGAGAACTGGACTCAACACGCCCGATTCACCGCACAAGAATATATCTGACTAGTAATAATCTTAAAACCTATGTATTGATATCTCTCTGTTAGTGTGTCAAGTGGGTGTAAAGCGGCATAAACACAGCCGTGAAAAGCAGCTAAACCCCATTATAAAAATAAATTACTTTTAAAAACCCATGAAACAAAGACAGGGAAAGAGAGAGAAATTCTTACACAATTCGTTCAGGGGCTGTGATGCAACCTGGATTGACCATATCTAGACCCACAGCTGGATGAGACATAAGGGTGGACACTCTTGGGGCTGAGAGGTTTGGTGAGGTTGGGTGAGCAAACGCAGACCCTTTAAAGTAATACTGCGTGCTACCCATCGCATGGGTCCCAAATCTCCAGGTTCAAGGGCATCTTCCTACATCGAAAACATGCATGAGAAACCCAGAAGATGGTACACCGTGTGATGGGGAAAGGTTTCTAAAACACACCTCATTTCTCATCTCCTTGTGCTCGGGTTCGCCATTCCAGCCACTTTACTAGCAATCTCCCTACTTGGAGCTTCAGCACCTTTAACATCCTGTTCCGTACAGGTTGCAATTTGTCCTGAGAATGAACGGGAAGACGGGGAATCAATGAGAGCCTAGCTCTTGGTGTTGGGACAGGCACAGGTCACTCCATATTCCCATCAGGAAGAAGAATTAACCACAGGCTCAGCCTGCCCCCCGGAACCAGAACAGGGCCTGAAGCCATCCTGCGCTTTTGCGGCCAGCTCCCAAAAAAGCGACTTGTAAAATGGAGCTTCAGGGCACTGCAATTCACAAACCTGCAGAGTTATAAATGATAACTCTCATCCACAAATATATTGAGGGAAGGCAAAGAAGAGGATTTGAAATCAAGGCAGAATTGCAGGAAACAGATTTCAGGAGGTAGATTCGGATCGCCTTTAAAGCACATGAAAAGCGGCAAAACGTTGACAATGATGCCCTTGGCCAAAAAGGGCGCATGCGTTTTTTCCTGAATATATTCAGGAAAAAACGCATGCGCCCTTTTTGGCCAACCAAGCAACCTGGAAAGGCAAATCAGCGCTACAAAGAAGTCTCGCTTCCCATCGGTCGAAAGGGCCATGCTGAAAAAAGGGTCAAAACCAGAAATGCAGGACAGGCCATGGAGAAATGGGAGCCTTGCTACACTGATGGGCGGGATGTAAATTGACAACAGCCACTCTGGAGAAGGGTACGGTGTGTCCTGAAACATCTAAAAAATACAGCTTAGAGAGCATAGGGCACTTCCACGCATGGGGGGATAAAGTGGGAAAATTGAAAATCAGCAAGACACAAGCACCCCAAAGTTTAGGGCTGCTCTGTTGACAAGGACCTCCACTTCATTCCACCTTAAATATCCCAGGAAAGCGAAAAATGGATAAAAAAGTTGTGGTCCTTATGTACAATGGAATATCACTCAGCCATGAAATCAATGTCATAAGGCTAGTAGCAGCATGATGAGTGGATTTAGGTACGACGATTCTAAGTGAAATAAGTCACACAGAAAAGGACACTTCTCATAAGGTGTCACTTATAGAGGGAATGTAAAAACCGTTACACTTGAACTGAATTACAAAACAGAACAGAGTCACACATGCAGAAAACACACTATGGCTGCTTAACGGGAAAGGTGAGGTGGGGTGATACATAAAACAAGAGTTTCAAATTAGCTCAGATTCCGTTCCATAAACCCAATATGTAATAGACAAGACCTACTCCTTGCTCAGAGAACTGGACTCAACACGCCCGATTCACCGCACAAGAATATATCTGACTAGTAATAATCTTAAAACCTATGTATTGATATCTCTCTGTTAGTGTGTCAAGTGGGTGTAAAGCGGCATAAACACAGCCGTGAAAAGCAGCTAAACCCCATTATAAAAATAAATTACTTTTAAAAACCCATGAAACAAAGACAGGGAAAGAGAGAGAAATTCTTACACAATTCGTTCAGGGGCTGTGATGCAACCTGGATTGACCATATCTAGACCCACAGCTGGATGAGACATAAGGGTGGACACTCTTGGGGCTGAGAGGTTTGGTGAGGTTGGGTGAGCAAACGCAGACCCTTTAAAGTAATACTGCGTGCTACCCATCGCATGGGTCCCAAATCTCCAGGTTCAAGGGCATCTTCCTACATCGAAAACATGCATGAGAAACCCAGAAGATGGTACACCGTGTGATGGGGAAAGGTTTCTAAAACGCACCTCATTTCTCATCTCCTTGTGCTCGGGTTCGCCATTCCAGCCACTTTACTAGCAATCTCCCTACTTGGAGCATCAGCACCTTTAACCTCCTCTTCCGTACAGGTCGCAATTTGTCCTGAGGATGAACGGGAAGACGGGGAACCAATGAGAGACTAGCTCTTGGTGTTGGGACAGGCAGAGGTCACTCTATTTTCCCATCAGGAAGAAGAATTAACCACAGGCTCAGCCTGCCCCCCGGAACCAGAACAGGGCCTGAAGCCATCCTGCACTTTTGCGGCCAGCTCCCAAAAAAGCGACTTGTAAAATGGAGCTTCAGGGCACTGCAATTCACAAACCTGCAGAGTTATAAATGATAACTCTCGTCCACAAATATATTGAGGGAAGGCAAAGAAGAGGATTTGAAATCAAGGCAGAATTGCAGGAAACAGATTTCAGCAGGTAGATTCGATTCGCCTTTAAAGCACATGAAAATCGGCAAAACGTTGACAATGATGCCCTTGGCCAAAAAGGGCGCATGAGTTTTTTCCTGAATATATTCAGGAAAAAACGCATGCGCCCTTTTTGGCCAACCAAGCAACCTGGAAAGGCAAATCAGCGCTACAAAGAAGTCTCGCTTCCCATCGGTCGAAAGGGCCATGCTGAAAAAAGGGTCAAAACCAGAAATGCAGGACAGGCCATGGAGAAATGGGAGCCTTGCTACACTGATGGGCGGGATGTAAATTGCCAACAGCCACTCTGGAGAAGTGTACGGTGTGTCCTGAAACATCTAAAAAACACAGCTTAGAGAGCATAGGGCACTTCCACGCATGTGGGGATAAAGTGGGAAAATTGAAAATCAGCAAGACACAAGCACCCCAAAGTTTAGGGCTGCTCTGTTGACAAGGACCTCCACTTCATTCCACCTTAAATATCCCAGGAAAGCGAAAAATGGATAAAAAAGTTGTGGTCCTTATGTACAATGGAATATCACTCAGCCATGAAATCAATGTCATAAGGCTAGTAGCAGCATGATGAGTGGATTTAGGTACGACGATTCTAAGTGAAATAAGTCACACAGAAAAGGACACTTCTCATAAGGTGTCACTTATAGAGGGAATGTAAAAACCGTTACACTTGAACTGAATTACAAAACAGAACAGAGTCACACATGCAGAAAACACACTATGGCTGCTTAACGGGAAAGGTGAGGTGGGGTGATACATAAAACAAGAGTTTCAAATTAGCTCAGATACCGTTCCATAAACCCAATATGTAATAGACAAGACCTACTCCTTGCTCAGAGAACTGGACTCAACACGCCCGATTCACCGCACAAGAATATATCTGACTAGTAATAATCTTAAAACCTATGTATTGATATCTCTCTGTTAGAGTGTCAAGTGGGTGTAAAGCGGCATAAACACAGCCGTGAATAGCAGCTAAACCCCATTATAAAAATAAATTACTTTTAAAAACCCATGAAACAAAGACAGGGAAAGAGAGAGAAATTCTTACACAATTCGTTCAGGGGCTGTGATGCAACCTGGATTGACCATATCTAGACCCACAGCTGGATGAGACATAAGGGTGGACACTCTTGGGGCTGAGAGGTTTGGTGAGGTTGGGTGAGCAAACGCAGACCCTTTAAAGTAATACTGCGTGCTACCCATCGCATGGGTCCCAAATCTCCAGGTTCAAGGGCATCTTCCTACATCGAAAACATGCATGAGAAACCCAGAAGATGGTACACCGTGTGATGGGGAAAGGTTTCTAAAACGCACCTCATTTCTCATCTCCTTGTGCTCGGGTTCGCCATTCCAGCCACTTTATTAGCAATCTCCCTACTTGGAGCATCAGCACCTTTAACCTCCTCTTCCGTACAGGTCGCAATTTGTCCTGAGGATGAACGGGAAGACGGGGAACCAATGAGAGACTAGCTCTTGGTTTTGGGACAGGCAGAGGTCACTCTATTTTCCCATCAGGAAGAAGAATTAACCACAGGCTCAGCCTGCCCCCCGGAACCAGAACAGGGCCTGAAGCCATCTTGCGCTTTTGCGGCCAGCTCCCAAAAAAGCGACTTTTAAAATGGAGCTTCAGGGAACTGCAATTCACAAACCTGCAGAGTTATAAATGATAACTCTCATCCACAAATATATTGAGGGAAGGCAAAGAAGAGGATTTGAAATCAAGGCAGAATTGCAGGAAACAGATTTCAGGAGGTAGATTCGAATCGCCTTTAAAGCACATGAAAAGCGGCAAAACGTTGACAATGATGCCCTTGGCCAAAAAGGGCGCATGCGTTTTTTCCTGAATATATTCAGGAAAAAACGCATGCGCCCTTTTTGGCCAACCAAGCAACCTGGAAAGGCAAATCAGCGCTACAAAGAAGTCTCGCTTCCCATCGGTCAAAAGGGCCATGCTGAAAAAAGTCTCAAAACCAGAAATGCAGGACAGGCCATGGAGAAATGGGAGCCTTGCTACACTGATGGGCGGGATGTAAATTGCCAACAGCCACTCTGGAGAAGGGTACGGTGTGTCCTGAAACATCTAAAAAACACAGCTTAGAGAGCATAGGGCACTTCCACGCATGGGGGGATAAAGTGGGAAAATTGAAAATCAGCAAGACACAAGCACAACAAAGTTTAGGGCTGCTCTGTTGACAAGGAACTCCACTTCATTCCACCTTAAATATCCAAGGAAAGCGAAAAATGGATAAAAAAGTTGTGGTCCTTATGTACAATGGAATATCACTCAGCCATGAAATCAATGTCATAAGGCTAGTAGCAGCATGATGAGTGGATTTAGGTACGACGATTCTAAGTGAAATAAGTCACACAGAAAAGGACACTTCTCATAAGGTGTCACTTATAGAGGGAATGTAAAAACCGTTACACTTGAACTGAATTACAAAACAGAACAGAGTCACACATGCAGAAAACACACTATGGCTGCTTAACGGGAAAGGTGAGGTGGGGTGATACATAAAACAAGAGTTTCAAATTAGCTCAGATACCGTTCCATAAACCCAATATGTAATAGACAAGACCTACTCCTTGCTCAGAGAACTGGACTCAACACGCCCGATTCACCGCACAAGAATATATCTGACTAGTAATAATCTTAAAACCTATGTATTGATATCTCTCTGTTAGTGTGTCAAGTGGGTGTAAAGCGGCATAAACACAGCCGTGAAAAGCAGCTAAACCCCATTATAAAAATAAATTACTTTTAAAAACCCATGAAACAAAGACAGGGAAAGAGAGAGAAATTCTTACACAATTCGTTCAGGGGCTGTGATGCAACCTGGATTGACCATATCTAGACCCACAGCTGGATGAGACATAAGGGTGGACACTCTTGGGGCTGAGAGGTTTGGTGAGGTTGGGTGAGCAAACGCAGACCCTTTAAAGTAATACTGCGTGCTACCCATCGCATGGGTCCCAAATCTCCAGGTTCAAGGGCATCTTCCTACATCGAAAACATGCATGAGAAACCCAGAAGATGGTACACCGTGTGATGGGGAAAGGTTTCTAAAACGCACCTCATTTCTCATCTCCTTGTGCTCGGGTTCGCCATTCCAGCCACTTTACTAGCAATCTCCCTACTTGGAGCATCAGCACCTTTAACCTCCTCTTCCGTACAGGTCGCAATTTGTCCTGAGGATGAACGGGAAGACGGGGAACCAATGAGAGACTAGCTCTTGGTGTTGGGACAGGCAGAGGTCACTCTATTTTCCCATCAGGAAGAAGAATTAACCACAGGCTCAGCCTGCCCCCCGGAACCAGAACAGGGCCTGAAGCCATCCTGCACTTTTGCGGCCAGCTCCCAAAAAAGCGACTTGTAAAATGGAGCTTCAGGGCACTGCAATTCACAAACCTGCAGAGTTATAAATGATAACTCTCGTCCACAAATATATTGAGGGAAGGCAAAGAAGAGGATTTGAAATCAAGGCAGAATTGCAGGAAACAGATTTCAGCAGGTAGATTCGATTCGCCTTTAAAGCACATGAAAATCGGCAAAACGTTGACAATGATGCCCTTGGCCAAAAAGGGCGCATGCGTTTTTTCCTGAATATATTCAGGAAAAAACGCATGCGCCCTTTTTGGCCAACCAAGCAACCTGGAAAGGCAAATCAGCGCTACAAAGAAGTCTCGCTTCCCATCGGTCGAAAGGGCCATGCTGAAAAAAGGGTCAAAACCAGAAATGCAGGACAGGCCATGGAGAAATGGGAGCCTTGCTACACTGATGGGCGGGATGTAAATTGCCAACAGCCACTCTGGAGAAGTGTACGGTGTGTCCTGAAACATCTAAAAAACACAGCTTAGAGAGCATAGGGCACTTCCACGCATGTGGGGATAAAGTGGGAAAATTGAAAATCAGCAAGACACAAGCACCCCAAAGTTTAGGGCTGCTCTGTTGACAAGGACCTCCACTTCATTCCACCTTAAATATCCCAGGAAAGCGAAAAATGGATAAAAAAGTTGTGGTCCTTATGTACAATGGAATATCACTCAGCCATGAAATCAATGTCATAAGGCTAGTAGCAGCATGATGAGTGGATTTAGGTACGACGATTCTAAGTGAAATAAGTCACACAGAAAAGGACACTTCTCATAAGGTGTCACTTATAGAGGGAATGTAAAAACCGTTACACTTGAACTGAATTACAAAACAGAACAGAGTCACACATGCAGAAAACACACTATGGCTGCTTAACGGGAAAGGTGAGGTGGGGTGATACATAAAACAAGAGTTTCAAATTAGCTCAGATACCGTTCCATAAACCCAATATGTAATAGACAAGACCTACTCCTTGCTCAGAGAACTGGACTCAACACGCCCGATTCACCGCACAAGAATATATCTGACTAGTAATAATCTTAAAACCTATGTATTGATATCTCTCTGTTAGAGTGTCAAGTGGGTGTAAAGCGGCATAAACACAGCCGTGAAAAGCAGCTAAACCCCATTATAAAAATAAATTACTTTTAAAAACCCATGAAACAAAGACAGGGAAAGAGAGAGAAATTCTTACACAATTCGTTCAGGGGCTGTGATGCAACCTGGATTGACCATATCTAGACCCACAGCTGGATGAGACATAAGGGTGGACACTCTTGGGGCTGAGAGGTTTGGTGAGGTTGGGTGAGCAAACGCAGACCCTTTAAAGTAATACTGCGTGCTACCCATCGCATGGGTCCCAAATCTCCAGGTTCAAGGGCATCTTCCTACATCGAAAACATGCATGAGAAACCCAGAAGATGGTACACCGTGTGATGGGGAAAGGTTTCTAAAACGCACCTCATTTCTCATCTCCTTGTGCTCGGGTTCGCCATTCCAGCCACTTTACTAGCAATCTCCCTACTTGGAGCATCAGCACCTTTAACCTCCTGTTCCGTACAGGTTGCAATTTGTCCTGAGGATGAACGGGAAGACGGGGAACCAATGAGAGACTAGCTCTTGGTGTTGGGACAGGCACAGGTCACTCTATTTTCCCATCAGGAAGAAGAATTAACCACAGGCTCAGCCTGCCCCCCGGAACCAGAACAGGGCCTGAAGCCATCCTGCACTTTTGCGGCCAGCTCCCAAAAAAGCGACTTGTAAAATGGAGCTTCAGGGCACTGCAATTCACAAACCTGCAGAGTTATAAATGATAACTCTCGTCCACAAATATATTGAGGGAAGGCAAAGAAGAGGATTTGAAATCAAGGCAGAATTGCAGGAAACAGATTTCAGCAGGTAGATTCGATTCGCCTTTAAAGCACATGAAAAGCGGCAAAACGTTGACAATGATGCCCTTGGCCAAAAAGGGCGCATGCGTTTTTTCCTGAATATATTCAGGAAAAAACGCATGCGCCCTTTTTGGCCAACCAAGCAACCTGGAAAGGCAAATCAGCGCTACAAAGAAGTCTCGCTTCCCATCGGTCGAAAGGGCCATGCTGAAAAAAGGGTCAAAACCAGAAATGCAGGACAGGCCATGGAGAAATGGGAGCCTTGCTACACTGATGGGCGGGATGTAAATTGCCAACAGCCACTCTGGAGAAGTGTACGGTGTGTCCTGAAACATCTAAAAAACACAGCTTAGAGAGCATAGGGCACTTCCACGCATGGAGGGATAAAGTGGGAAAATTGAAAATCAGCAAGACACAAGCACCCCAAAGTTTAGGGCTGCTCTGTTGACAAGGACCTCCACTTCATTCCACCTTAAATATCCCAGGAAAGCGAAAAATGGATAAAAAAGTTGTGGTCCTTATGTACAATGGAATATCACTCAGCCATGAAATCAATGTCATAAGGCTAGTAGCAGCATGATGAGTGGATTTAGGTACGACGATTCTAAGTGAAATAAGTCACACAGAAAAGGACACTTCTCATAAGGTGTCACTTATAGAGGGAATGTAAAAACCGTTACACTTGAACTGAATTACAAAACAGAACAGAGTCACACATGCAGAAAACACACTATGGCTGCTTAACGGGAAAGGTGAGATGGGGTGATACATAAAACAAGAGTTTCAAATTAGCTCAGATACCGTTCCATAAACCCAATATGTAATAGACAAGACCTACTCCTTGCTCAGAGAACTGGACTCAACACGCCCGATTCACCGCACAAGAATATATCTGACTAGTAATAATCTTAAAACCTATGTATTGATATCTCTCTGTTAGTGTGTCAAGTGGGTGTAAAGCGGCATAAACACAGCCGTGAAAAGCAGCTAAACCCCATTATAAAAATAAATTACTTTTAAAAACCCATGAAACAAAGACAGGGAAAGAGAGAGAAATTCTTACACAATTCGTTCAGGGGCTGTGATGCAACCTGGATTGACCATATCTAGACCCACAGCTGGATGAGACATAAGGGTGGACACTCTTGGGGCTGAGAGGTTTGGTGAGGTTGGGTGAGCAAACGCAGACCCTTTAAAGTAATACTGCGTGCTACCCATCGCATGGGTCCCAAATCTCCAGGTTCAAGGGCATCTTCCTACATCGAAAACATGCATGAGAAACCCAGAAGATGGTACACCGTGTGATGGGGAAAGGTTTCTAAAACGCACCTCATTTCTCATCTCCTTGTGCTCGGGTTCGCCATTCCAGCCACTTTACTAGCAATCTCCCTACTTGGAGCCTCAGCACCTTTAACCTCCTGTTCCGTACAGGTTGCAATTTGTCCTGAGGATGAACGGGAAGACGGGGAACCAATGAGAGACTAGCTCTTGGTTTTGGGACAGGCAGAGGTCACTCTATTTTCCCATCAGGAAGAAGAATTAACCACAGGCTCAGCCTGCCCCCCGGAACCAGAACAGGGCCTGAAGCCATCTTGCGCTTTTGCGGCCAGCTCCCAAAAAAGCGACTTTTAAAATGGAGCTTCAGGGCACTGCAATTCACAAACCTGCAGAGTTAGAAATGATAACTCTCATCCACAAATATATTGAGGGAAGGCAAAGAAGAGGATTTGAAATCAAGGCAGAATTGCAGGAAACAGATTTCAGGAGGTAGATTCGAATCGCCTTTAAAGCACATGAAAAGCGGCAAAACGTTGACAATGATGCCCTTGGCCAAAAAGGGCGCATGCGTTTTTTCCTGAATATATTCAGGAAAAAACGCATGCGCCCTTTTTGGCCAACCAAGCAACCTGGAAAGGCAAATCAGCGCTACAAAGAAGTCTCGCTTCCCATCGGTCGAAAGGGCCATGCTGAAAAAAGGGTCAAAACCAGAAATGCAGGACAGGCCATGGAGAAATGGGAGCCTTGCTACACTGATGGGCGGGATGTAAATTGACAACAGCCACTCTGGAGAAGGGTACGGTGTGTCCTGAAACATCTAAAAAATACAGCTTAGAGAGCATAGGGCACTTCCACGCATGGGGGGATAAAGTGGGAAAATTGAAAATCAGCAAGACACAAGCACCCCAAAGTTTAGGGCTGCTCTGTTGACAAGGACCTCCACTTCATTCCACCTTAAATATCCCAGGAAAGCGAAAAATGGATAAAAAAGTTGTGGTCCTTATGTACAATGGAATATCACTCAGCCATGAAATCAATGTCATAAGGCTAGTAGCAGCATGATGAGTGGATTTAGGTACGACGATTCTAAGTGAAATAAGTCACACAGAAAAGGACACTTCTCATAAGGTGTCACTTATAGAGGGAATGTAAAAACCGTTACACTTGAACTGAATTACAAAACAGAACAGAGTCACACATGCAGAAAACACACTATGGCTGCTTAACGGGAAAGGTGAGGTGGGGTGATACATAAAACAAGAGTTTCAAATTAGCTCAGATTCCGTTCCATAAACCCAATATGTAATAGACAAGACCTACTCCTTGCTCAGAGAACTGGACTCAACACGCCCGATTCACCGCACAAGAATATATCTGACTAGTAATAATCTTAAAACCTATGTATTGATATCTCTCTGTTAGTGTGTCAAGTGGGTGTAAAGCGGCATAAACACAGCCGTGAAAAGCAGCTAAACCCCATTATAAAAATAAATTACTTTTAAAAACCCATGAAACAAAGACAGGGAAAGACAGAGAAATTCTTACACAATTCGTTCAGGGGCTGTGATGCAACCTGGATTGACCATATCTAGACCCACAGCTGGATGAGACATAAGGGTGGACACTCTTGGGGCTGAGAGGTTTGGTGAGGTTGGGTGAGCAAACGCAGACCCTTTAAAGTAATACTGCGTGCTACCCATCGCATGGGTCCCAAATCTCCAGGTTCAAGGGCATCTTCCTACATCGAAAACATGCATGAGAAACCCAGAAGATGGTACACCGTGTGATGGGGAAAGGTTTCTAAAACGCACCTCATTTCTCATCTCCTTGTGCTCGGGTTCGCCATTCCAGCCACTTTACTAGCAATCTCCCTACTTGGAGCCTCAGCACCTTTAACCTCCTGTTCCGTACAGGTTGCAATTTGTCCTGAGGATGAACGGGAAGACGGGGAACCAATGAGAGACTAGCTCTTGGTTTTGGGACAGGCAGAGGTCACTCTATTTTCCCATCAGGAAGAAGAATTAACCACAGGCTCAGCCTGCCCCCCGGAACCAGAACAGGGCCTGAAGCCATCTTGCGCTTTTGCGGCCAGCTCCCAAAAAAGCGACTTGTAAAATGGAGCTTCAGGGCACTGCAATTCACAAACCTGCAGAGTTAGAAATGATAACTCTCATCCACAAATATATTGAGGGAAGGCAAAGAAGAGGATTTGAAATCAAGGCAGAATTGCAGGAAACAGATTTCAGGAGGTAGATTCGAATCGCCTTTAAAGCACATGAAAAGCGGCAAAACGTTGACAATGATGCCGTTGGCCAAAAAGGGCGCATGCGTTTTTTCCTGAATATATTCAGGAAAAAACGCATGCGCCCTTTTTGGCCAACCAAGCAACCTGGAAAGGCAAATCAGCGCTACAAAGAAGTCTCGCTTCCCATCGGTCGAAAGGGCCATGCTGAAAAAAGGGTCAAAACCAGAAATGCAGGACAGGCCATGGAGAAATGGGAGCCTTGCTACACTGATGGGCGGGATGTAAATTGACAACAGCCACTCTGGAGAAGGGTACGGTGTGTCCTGAAACATCTAAAAAATACAGCTTAGAGAGCATAGGGCACTTCCACGCATGGGGGGATAAAGTGGGAAAATTGAAAATCAGCAAGACACAAGCACCCCAAAGTTTAGGGCTGCTCTGTTGACAAGGACCTCCACTTCATTCCACCTTAAATATCCCAGGAAAGCGAAAAATGGATAAAAAAGTTGTGGTCCTTATGTACAATGGAATATCACTCAGCCATGAAATCAATGTCATAAGGCTAGTAGCAGCATGATGAGTGGATTTAGGTACGACGATTCTAAGTGAAATAAGTCACACAGAAAAGGACACTTCTCATAAGGTGTCACTTATAGAGGGAATGTAAAAACCGTTACACTTGAACTGAATTACAAAACAGAACAGAGTCACACATGCAGAAAACACACTATGGCTGCTTAACGGGAAAGGTGAGGTGGGGTGATACATAAAACAAGAGTTTCAAATTAGCTCAGATTCCGTTCCATAAACCCAATATGTAATAGACAAGACCTACTCCTTGCTCAGAGAACTGGACTCAACACGCCCGATTCACCGCACAAGAATATATCTGACTAGTAATAATCTTAAAACCTATGTATTGATATCTCTCTGTTAGTGTGTCAAGTGGGTGTAAAGCGGCATAAACACAGCCGTGAAAAGCAGCTAAACCCCATTATAAAAATAAATTACTTTTAAAAACCCATGAAACAAAGACAGGGAAAGACAGAGAAATTCTTACACAATTCGTTCAGGGGCTGTGATGCAACCTGGATTGACCATATCTAGACCCACAGCTGGATGAGACATAAGGGTGGACACTCTTGGGGCTGAGAGGTTTGGTGAGGTTGGGTGAGCAAACGCAGACCCTTTAAAGTAATACTGCGTGCTACCCATCGCATGGGTCCCAAATCTCCAGGTTCAAGGGCATCTTCCTACATCGAAAACATGCATGAGAAACCCAGATGATGGTACACCGTGTGATGGGGAAAGGTTTCTAAAACGCACCTCATTTCTCATCTCCTTGTGCTCGGGTTCGCCATTCCAGCCACTTTACTAGCAATCTCCCTACTTGGAGCCTCAGCACCTTTAACCTCCTGTTCCGTACAGGTTGCAATTTGTCCTGAGGATGAACGGGAAGACGGGGAACCAATGAGAGACTAGCTCTTGGTTTTGGGACAGGCAGAGGTCACGCTATTTTCCCATCAGGAAGAAGAATTAACCACAGGCTCAGCCTGCCCCCCGGAACCAGAACAGGGCCTGAAGCCATCTTGCGCTTTTGCGGCCAGCTCCCAAAAAAGCGACTTTTAAAATGGAGCTTCAGGGCACTGCAATTCACAAACCTGCAGAGTTAGAAATGATAACTCTCATCCACAAATATATTGAGGGAAGGCAAAGAAGAGGATTTGAAATCAAGGCAGAATTGCAGGAAACAGATTTCAGGAGGTAGATTCGAATCGCCTTTAAAGCACATGAAAAGCGGCAAAACGTTGACAATGATGCCCTTGGCCAAAAAGGGCGCATGCGTTTTTTCCTGAATATATTCAGGAAAAAACGCATGCGCCCTTTTTGGCCAACCAAGCAACCTGGAAAGGCAAATCAGCGCTACAAAGAAGTCTCGCTTCCCATCGGTCGAAAGGGCCATGCTGAAAAAAGGGTCAAAACCAGAAATGCAGGACAGGCCATGGAGAAATGGGAGCCTTGCTACACTGATGGGCGGGATGTAAATTGACAACAGCCACTCTGGAGAAGGGTACGGTGTGTCCTGAAACATCTAAAAAATACAGCTTAGAGAGCATAGGGCACTTCCACGCATGGGGGGATAAAGTGGGAAAATTGAAAATCAGCAAGACACAAGCACCCCAAAGTTTAGGGCTGCTCTGTTGACAAGGACCTCCACTTCATTCCACCTTAAATATCCCAGGAAAGCGAAAAATGGATAAAAAAGTTGTGGTCCTTATGTACAATGGAATATCACTCAGCCATGAAATCAATGTCATAAGGCTAGTAGCAGCATGATGAGTGGATTTAGGTACGACGATTCTAAGTGAAATAAGTCACACAGAAAAGGACACTTCTCATAAGGTGTCACTTATAGAGGGAATGTAAAAACCGTTACACTTGAACTGAATTACAAAACAGAACAGAGTCACACATGCAGAAAACACACTATGGCTGCTTAACGGGAAAGGTGAGGTGGGGTGATACATAAAACAAGAGTTTCAAATTAGCTCAGATTCCGTTCCATAAACCCAATATGTAATAGACAAGACCTACTCCTTGCTCAGAGAACTGGACTCAACACGCCCGATTCACCGCACAAGAATATATCTGACTAGTAATAATCTTAAAACCTATGTATTGATATCTCTCTGTTAGTGTGTCAAGTGGGTGTAAAGCGGCATAAACACAGCCGTGAAAAGCAGCTAAACCCCATTATAAAAATAAATTACTTTTAAAAACCCATGAAACAAAGACAGGGAAAGACAGAGAAATTCTTACACAATTCGTTCAGGGGCTGTGATGCAACCTGGATTGACCATATCTAGACCCACAGCTGGATGAGACATAAGGGTGGACACTCTTGGGGCTGAGAGGTTTGGTGAGGTTGGGTGAGCAAACGCAGACCCTTTAAAGTAATACTGCGTGCTACCCATCGCATGGGTCCCAAATCTCCAGGTTCAAGGGCATCTTCCTACATCGAAAACATGCATGAGAAACCCAGAAGATGGTACACCGTGTGATGGGGAAAGGTTTCTAAAACGCACCTCATTTCTCATCTCCTTGTGCTCGGGTTCGCCATTCCAGCCACTTTACTAGCAATCTCCCTACTTGGAGCCTCAGCACCTTTAACCTCCTGTTCCGTACAGGTTGCAATTTGTCCTGAGGATGAACGGGAAGACGGGGAACCAATGAGAGACTAGCTCTTGGTTTTGGGACAGGCAGAGGTCACTCTATTTTCCCATCAGGAAGAAGAATTAACCACAGGCTCAGCCTGCCCCCCGGAACCAGAACAGGGCCTGAAGCCATCTTGCGCTTTTGCGGCCAGCTCCCAAAAAAGCGACTTGTAAAATGGAGCTTCAGGGCACTGCAATTCACAAACCTGCAGAGTTAGAAATGATAACTCTCATCCACAAATATATTGAGGGAAGGCAAAGAAGAGGATTTGAAATCAAGGCAGAATTGCAGGAAACAGATTTCAGGAGGTAGATTCGAATCGCCTTTAAAGCACATGAAAAGCGGCAAAACGTTGACAATGATGCCGTTGGCCAAAAAGGGCGCATGCGTTTTTTCCTGAATATATTCAGGAAAAAACGCATGCGCCCTTTTTGGCCAACCAAGCAACCTGGAAAGGCAAATCAGCGCTACAAAGAAGTCTCGCTTCCCATCGGTCGAAAGGGCCATGCTGAAAAAAGGGTCAAAACCAGAAATGCAGGACAGGCCATGGAGAAATGGGAGCCTTGCTACACTGATGGGCGGGATGTAAATTGACAACAGCCACTCTGGAGAAGGGTACGGTGTGTCCTGAAACATCTAAAAAATACAGCTTAGAGAGCATAGGGCACTTCCACGCATGGGGGGATAAAGTGGGAAAATTGAAAATCAGCAAGACACAAGCACCCCAAAGTTTAGGGCTGCTCTGTTGACAAGGACCTCCACTTCATTCCACCTTAAATATCCCAGGAAAGCGAAAAATGGATAAAAAAGTTGTGGTCCTTATGTACAATGGAATATCACTCAGCCATGAAATCAATGTCATAAGGCTAGTAGCAGCATGATGAGTGGATTTAGGTACGACGATTCTAAGTGAAATAAGTCACACAGAAAAGGACACTTCTCATAAGGTGTCACTTATAGAGGGAATGTAAAAACCGTTACACTTGAACTGAATTACAAAACAGAACAGAGTCACACATGCAGAAAACACACTATGGCTGCTTAACGGGAAAGGTGAGGTGGGGTGATACATAAAACAAGAGTTTCAAATTAGCTCAGATTCCGTTCCATAAACCCAATATGTAATAGACAAGACCTACTCCTTGCTCAGAGAACTGGACTCAACACGCCCGATTCACCGCACAAGAATATATCTGACTAGTAATAATCTTAAAACCTATGTATTGATATCTCTCTGTTAGTGTGTCAAGTGGGTGTAAAGCGGCATAAACACAGCCGTGAAAAGCAGCTAAACCCCATTATAAAAATAAATTACTTTTAAAAACCCATGAAACAAAGACAGGGAAAGACAGAGAAATTCTTACACAATTCGTTCAGGGGCTGTGATGCAACCTGGATTGACCATATCTAGACCCACAGCTGGATGAGACATAAGGGTGGACACTCTTGGGGCTGAGAGGTTTGGTGAGGTTGGGTGAGCAAACGCAGACCCTTTAAAGTAATACTGCGTGCTACCCATCGCATGGGTCCCAAATCTCCAGGTTCAAGGGCATCTTCCTACATCGAAAACATGCATGAGAAACCCAGATGATGGTACACCGTGTGATGGGGAAAGGTTTCTAAAACGCACCTCATTTCTCATCTCCTTGTGCTCGGGTTCGCCATTCCAGCCACTTTACTAGCAATCTCCCTACTTGGAGCCTCAGCACCTTTAACCTCCTGTTCCGTACAGGTTGCAATTTGTCCTGAGGATGAACGGGAAGACGGGGAACCAATGAGAGACTAGCTCTTGGTTTTGGGACAGGCAGAGGTCACGCTATTTTCCCATCAGGAAGAAGAATTAACCACAGGCTCAGCCTGCCCCCCGGAACCAGAACAGGGCCTGAAGCCATCTTGCGCTTTTGCGGCCAGCTCCCAAAAAAGCGACTTTTAAAATGGAGCTTCAGGGCACTGCAATTCACAAACCTGCAGAGTTAGAAATGATAACTCTCATCCACAAATATATTGAGGGAAGGCAAAGAAGAGGATTTGAAATCAAGGCAGAATTGCAGGAAACAGATTTCAGGAGGTAGATTCGAATCGCCTTTAAAGCACATGAAAAGCGGCAAAACGTTGACAATGATGCCCTTGGCCAAAAAGGGCGCATGCGTTTTTTCCTGAATATATTCAGGAAAAAACGCATGCGCCCTTTTTGGCCAACCAAGCAACCTGGAAAGGCAAATCAGCGCTACAAAGAAGTCTCGCTTCCCATCGGTCGAAAGGGCCATGCTGAAAAAAGGGTCAAAACCAGAAATGCAGGACAGGCCATGGAGAAATGGGAGCCTTGCTACACTGATGGGCGGGATGTAAATTGACAACAGCCACTCTGGAGAAGGGTACGGTGTGTCCTGAAACATCTAAAAAATACAGCTTAGAGAGCATAGGGCACTTCCACGCATGGGGGGATAAAGTGGGAAAATTGAAAATCAGCAAGACACAAGCACCCCAAAGTTTAGGGCTGCTCTGTTGACAAGGACCTCCACTTCATTCCACCTTAAATATCCCAGGAAAGCGAAAAATGGATAAAAAAGTTGTGGTCCTTATGTACAATGGAATATCACTCAGCCATGAAATCAATGTCATAAGGCTAGTAGCAGCATGATGAGTGGATTTAGGTACGACGATTCTAAGTGAAATAAGTCACACAGAAAAGGACACTTCTCATAAGGTGTCACTTATAGAGGGAATGTAAAAACCCTTACACTTGAACTGAATTACAAAACAGAACAGAGTCACACATGCAGAAAACACACTATGGCTGCTTAACGGGAAAGGTGAGGTGGGGTGATACATAAAACAAGAGTTTCAAATTAGCTCAGATTCCGTTCCATAAACCCAATATGTAATAGACAAGACCTACTCCTTGCTCAGAGAACTGGACTCAACACGCCCGATTCACCGCACAAGAATATATCTGACTAGTAATAATCTTAAAACCTATGTATTGATATCTCTCTGTTAGTGTGTCAAGTGGGTGTAAAGCGGCATAAACACAGCCGTGAAAAGCAGCTAAACCCCATTATAAAAATAAATTACTTTTAAAAACCCATGAAACAAAGACAGGGAAAGACAGAGAAATTCTTACACAATTCGTTCAGGGGCTGTGATGCAACCTGGATTGACCATATCTAGACCCACAGCTGGATGAGACATAAGGGTGGACACTCTTGGGGCTGAGAGGTTTGGTGAGGTTGGGTGAGCAAACGCAGACCCTTTAAAGTAATACTGCGTGCTACCCATCGCATGGGTCCCAAATCTCCAGGTTCAAGGGCATCTTCCTACATCGAAAACATGCATGAGAAACCCAGATGATGGTACACCGTGTGATGGGGAAAGGTTTCTAAAACGCACCTCATTTCTCATCTCCTTGTTCTCGGGTTCGCCATTCCAGCCACTTTACCAGCAATCTCCCTACTTGGAGCCTCAGCACCTTTAACCTCCTGTTCCGTACAGGTTGCAATTTGTCCTGAGGATGAACGGGAAGACGGGGAACCAATGAGAGACTAGCTCTTGGTGTTGGGACAGGCACAGGTCACTCTATTTTCCCATCAGGAAGAAGAATTAACCACAGGCTCAGCCTGCCCCCCGGAACCAGAACAGGGCCTGAAGCCATCCTGCGCTTTTGCGGCCAGCTCCCAAAAAAGCGACTTGTAAAATGGAGCTTCAGGGCACTGCAATTCACAAACCTGCAGAGTTATAAATGATAACTCTCGTCCACAAATATATTGAGGGAAGGCAAAGAAGAGGATTTGAAATCAAGGCAGAATTGCAGGAAACAGATTTCATGAGGTAGATTCGAATCGCCTTTAAAGCACATGAAAAGCGGCAAAACGTTGACAATGATGCCCTTGGCCAAAAAGGGCGCATGCGTTTTTTCCTGAATATATTCAGGAAAAAACGCATGCGCCCTTTTTGGCCAACCAAGCAACCTGGAAAGGCAAATCAGCGCTACAAAGAAGTCTCGCTTCCCATCGGTCGAAAGGGCCATGCTGAAAAAAGGGTCAAAACCAGAAATGCAGGACAGGCCATGGAGAAATGGGAGCCTTGCTACACTGATGGGCGGGATGTAAATTGCCAACAGCCACTCTGGAGAAGGGTACGGTGTGTCCTGAAACATCTATAAAATACAGCTTAGAGAGCATAGGGCACTTCCACGCATGGGGGGATAAAGTGGGAAAATTGAAAATCAGCAAGACACAAGCACCCCAAAGTTTAGGGCTGCTCTGTTGACAAGGACCTCCACTTCATTCCACCTTAAATATCCCAGGAAAGCGAAAAATGGATAAAAAAGTTGTGGTCCTTATGTACAATGGAATATCACTCAGCCATGAAATCAATGTCATAAGGCTAGTAGCAGCATGATGAGTGGATTTAGGTACGACGATTCTAAGTGAAATAAGTCACACAGAAAAGGACACTTCTCATAAGGTGTCACTTATAGAGGGAATGTAAAAACCGTTACACTTGAACTGAATTACAAAACAGAACAGAGTCACACATGCAGAAAACACACTATGGCTGCTTAACGGGAAAGGTGAGGTGGGGTGATACATAAAACAAGAGTTTCAAATTAGCTCAGATTCCGTTCCATAAACCCAATATGTAATAGACAAGACCTACTCCTTGCTCAGAGAACTGGACTCAACACGCCCGATTCACCGCACAAGAATATATCTGACTAGTAATAATCTTAAAACCTATGTATTGATATCTCTCTGTTAGTGTGTCAAGTGGGTGTAAAGCGGCATAAACACAGCCGTGAAAAGCAGCTAAACCCCATTATAAAAATAAATTACTTTTAAAAACCCATGAAACAAAGACAGGGAAAGACAGAGAAATTCTTACACAATTCGTTCAGGGGCTGTGATGCAACCTGGATTGACCATATCTAGACCCACAGCTGGATGAGACATAAGGGTGGACACTCTTGGGGCTGAGAGGTTTGGTGAGGTTGGGTTAGCAAACGCAGACCCTTTAAAGTAATACTGCGTGCTACCCATCGCATGGGTCCCAAATCTCCAGGTTCAAGGGCATCTTCCTACATCGAAAACATGCATGAGAAACCCAGAAGATGGTACACCGTGTGATGGGGAAAGGTTTCTAAAACGCACCTCATTTCTCATCTCCTTGTGCTCGGGTTCGCCATTCCAGCCACTTTACTAGCAATCTCCCTACTTGGAGCATCAGCACCTTTAACCTCCTGTTCCGTACAGGTTGCAATTTGTCCTGAGGATGAACGGGAAGACGGGGAACCAATGAGAGACTAGCTCTTGGTGTTGGGACAGGCACAGGTCACTCTATTTTCCCATCAGGAAGAAGAATTAACCACAGGCTCAGCCTGCCCCCCGGAACCAGAACAGGGCCTGAAGCCATCCTGCGCTTTTGCGGCCAGCTCCCAAAAAAGCGACTTGTAAAATGGAGCTTCAGGGCACTGCAATTCACAAACCTGCAGAGTTATAAATGATAACTCTCATCCACAAATATATTGAGGGAAGGCAAAGAAGAGGATTTGAAATCAAGGCAGAATTGCAGGAAACAGATTTCAGGAGGTAGATTCGAATCGCCTTTAAAGCACATGAAAAGCGGCAAAACGTTGACAATGATGCCCTTGGCCAAATGGGCGTATGCGTTTTTTCCTGAATATATTCAGGAAAAAACGCATGCGACCTTTTTGGCCAACCAAGCAACCTGGAAAGGCAAATCATTGCTACAAAGAAGTCTCTCTTCCCATCGGTCGAAAGGGCCATGCTGAAAAAAGGGTCAAAACCAGAAATGCAGGACAGGACATGGAGAAATGGGAGCCTTGCTACACTGATGGGCGGGATGTAAATTGCCAACAGCCACTCTGGAGAAGGGTACGGTGTGTCCTGAAACATCTAAAAAACACAGCTTAGAGAGCATAGGGCACTTCCACGCATGGGGGGATAAAGTGGGAAAATTTAAAATCAGCAAGACACAAGCACCCCAAAGTTTAGGGCTGCTCTGTTGACAAGGAACTCCACTTCATTCCACCTTAAATATCCCAGGAAAGCGAAAAATGGATAAAAAAGTTGTGGTCCTTATGTACAATGGAATATCACTCAGCCATGAAATCAATGTCATAAGGCTAGTAGCAGCATGATGAGTCGATTTAGGTAAGACGATTCTAAGTGAAATAAGTCACACAGAAAAGGACACTTCTCATAAGGTGTCACTTATAGAGGGAATGTAAAAACCGTTACACTTGAACTGAATTACAAAACAGAACAGAGTCACACATGCAGAAAACACACTATGGCTGCTTAACGGGAAAGGTGAGGTGGGGTGATACATAAAACAAGAGTTTCAAATTAGCTCAGATTCCGTTCCATAAACCCAATATGTAATAGACAAGACCTACTCCTTGCTCAGAGAACTGGACTCAACACGCCCGATTCACCGCACAAGAATATATCTGACTAGTAATAATCTTAAAACCTATGTATTGATATCTCTCTGTTAGTGTGTCAAGTGGGTGTAAAGCGGCATAAACACAGCCGTGAAAAGCAGCTAAACCCCATTATAAAAATAAATTACTTTTAAAAACCCATGAAACAAAGACAGGGAAAGAGAGAGAAATTCTTACACAATTCGTTCAGGGGCTGTGATGCAACCTGGATTGACCATATCTAGACCCACAGCTGGATGAGACATAAGGGTGGACACTCTTGGGGCTGAGAGGTTTGGTGAGGTTGGGTGAGCAAACGCAGACCCTTTAAAGTAATACTGCGTGCTACCCATCGCATGGGTCCCAAATCTCCAGGTTCAAGGGCATCTTCCTACATCGAAAACATGCATGAGAAACCCAGAAGATGGTACACCATGTGATGGGGAAAGGTTTCTAAAACGCACCTCATTTCTCATCTCCTTGTGCTCGGGTACGCCATTCCAGCCACTTTAATAGCAATCTCCCTACTTGGAGCGTCAGCACCTTTAACCTCCTGTTCCGTACAGGTTGCAATTTGTCCTGAGGTTGAACGGGAAGACGGGGAACCAATGAGAGACTAGCTCTTGGTGTTGGGACAGGCACAGGTCACTCTATTTTCCCATCAGGAAGAAGAATTAACCACAGGCTCAGCCTGCCCCCCGGAACCAGAACAGGGCCTGAAGCCATCCTGCTCTTTTGCGGCCAGCTCCCAAAAAAGCGACTTGTAAAATGGAGCTTCAGGGCACTGCAATTCACAAACCTGCAGAGTTATAAATGATAACTCTCGTCCACAAATATATTGAGGGAAGGCAAAGAAGAGGATGTGAAATCAAGGCAGAATTGCAGGAAACAGATTTCAGGAGGTAGATTCGAATCGCCTTTAAAGCACATGAAAAGCGGCAAAACGTTGACAATGATGCCCTTGGCCAAAAAGGGCGCATGCGTTTTTTCCTGAATATATTCAGGAAAAAAAGCATGCGCCCTTTTTGGCCAACCAAGCAACCTGGAAAGGCAAATCAGCGCTACAAAGAAGTCTCGCTTCCCATCGGTCGAAAGGGCCATGCTGAAAAAAGTGTCAAAACCAGAAATGCAGGACAGGCCATGGAGAAATGGGAACCTTGCTACACTGATGGGCGGGATGTAAATTGCCAACAGCCACTCTGGAGAAGTGTACGGTGTGTCCTGAAACATCTAAAAAACACAGCTTAGAGAGCATAGGGCACTTCCACGCATGGGGGGATAAAGTGGGAAAATTGAAAATCAGCAAGACACAAGCACCCCAAAGTTTAGGGCTGCTCTGTTGACAAGGACCTCCACTTCATTCCACATTAAATATCCCAGGAAAGAGAAAAATGGATAAAAAAGTTGTGGTCCTTATGTACAATGGAATATCACTCAGCCATGAAATCAATGTCATAAGGCTAGTAGCAGCATGATGAGTGGATTTAGGTAAGACGATTCTAAGTGAAATAAGTCACACAGAAAAGGACACATCTCATAAGGTGTCACTTATAGAGGGAATGTAAAAACCGTTACACTTGAACTGAATTACAAAACAGAACAGAGTCACACATGCAGAAAACACACTATGGCTGCTTAACGGGAAAGGTGAGGTGGGGTGATACATAAAACAAGAGTTTCAAATTAGCTCAGATTCCGTTCCTTAAACCCAATATGTAATAGACAAGACCTACTCCTTGCTCAGAGAACTGGACTCAACACGCCCGATTCACCGCACAAGAATATATCTGACTAGTAATAATCTTAAAACCTATGTATTGATATCTCTCTGTTAGTGTGTCAAGTGGGTGTAAAGCGGCATAAACACAGCCGTGAAAAGCAGCTAAACCCCATTATAAAACTAAATTACTTTTAAAAACCCATGAAACAAAGACAGGGAAAGAGAGAGAAATTCTTACACAATTCGTTCAGGGGCTGTGATGCAACCTGGAGTGACCATATCTAGACCCACAGCTGGATGAGACATAAGGGTGGACACTCTTGGGGCTGAGAGGTTTGGTGAGGTTGGGTGAGCAAACGCAGACCCTTTAAAGTAATACTGCGTGCTACCCATCGCATGGGTCCCAAATCTCCAGGTTCAAGGGCATCTTCCTACATCGAAAACATGCATGAGAAACCCAGATGATGGTACACCGTGTGATGGGGAAAGGTTTCTAAAACGCACCTCATTTCTCATCTCCTTGTGCTCGGGTTCGCCATTCCAGCCACTTTACTAGCAATCTCCCTACTTGGAGCCTCAGCACCTTTAACCTCCTGTTCCGTACAGGTTGCAATTTGTCCTGAGGATGAACGGGAAGACGGGGAACCAAAGAGAGACTAGCTCTTGGTGTTGGGACAGGCACAGGTCACTCTATTTTCCCATCAGGAAGAAGAATTAACCACAGGCTCAGCCTGCCCCCCGGAACCAGAACAGGGCCTGAAGCCATCCTGCGCTTTTGCGGCCAGCTCCCAAAAAAGCGACTTGTAAAATGGAGCTTCAGGGCACTGCAATTCACAAACCTGCAGAGTTATAAATGATAACTCTCGTCCACAAATATATTGAGGGAAGGCAAAGAAGAGGATTTGAAATCAAGGCAGAATTGCAGGAAACAGATTTCATGAGGTAGATTCGAATCGCCTTTAAAGCACATGAAAAGCGGCAAAACGTTGACAATGATGCCCTTGGCCAAAAAGGGCGCATGCGTTTTTTCCTGAATATATTCAGGAAAAAACGCATGCGCCCTTTTTGGCCAACCAAGCAACCTGGAAAGGCAAATCAGCGCTACAAAGAAGTCTCGCTTCCCATCGGTCGAAAGGGCCATGCTGAAAAAAGTGTCAAAACCAGAAATGCAGGACAGGCCATGGAGAAATGGGAGCCTTGCTACACTGATGGGCGGGATGTAAATTGCCAACAGCCACTCTGGAGAAGTGTACGGTGTGTCCTGAAACATCTAAAAAACACAGCTTAGAGAGCATAGGGCACTTCCACGCATGGGGGTATAAAGTGGGAAAATTGAAAATCAGCAAGACACAAGCACCCCAAAGTTTAGGGCTGCTCTGTTGACAAGGACCTCCACTTCATTCCACCTTAAATATCCCAGGAAAGCGAAAAATGGATAAAAAAGTTGTGGTCCTTATGTACAATGGAATATCACTCGGCCATGAAATCAATGTCATAAGGCTAGTAGCAGCATGATGAGTGGATTTAGGTAAGACGATTCTAAGTGAAATAAGTCACACAGAAAAGGACACTTCTCATAAGGTGTCACTTATAGAGGGAATGTAAAAACCGTTACACTTGAACTGAATTACAAAACAGAACAGAGTCACACATGCAGAAAACACACTATGGCTGCTTAACGGGAAAGGTGAGGTGGGGTGATACATAAAACAAGAGTTTCAAATTAGCTCAGATTCCGTTCCATAAACCCAATATGTAATAGACAAGACCTACTCCTTACTCAGAGAACTGGACTCAACACGCCCGATTCACCGCACAAGAATATATCTGACTAGTAATAATCTTAAAACCTATGTATTGATATCTCTCTGTTAGTGTGTCAAGTGGGTGTAAAGCGGCATAAACACAGCCGTGAAAAGCAGCTAAACCCCATTATAAAAATAAATTACTTTTAAAAACCCATGAAACAAAGACAGGGAAAGACAGAGAAATTCTTACACAATTCGTTCAGGGGCTGTGATGCAACCTGGATTGACCATATCTAGACCCACAGCTGGATGAGACATAAGGGTGGACACTCTTGGGGCTGAGAGGTTTGGTGAGGTTGGGTGAGCAAACGCAGACCCTTTAAAGTAATACTGCGTGCTACCCATCGCATGGGTCCCAAATCTCCAGGTTCAAGGGCATCTTCCTACATCGAAAACATGCATGAGAAACCCAGACGATGGTACACCGTGTGATGGGGAAAGGTTTCTAAAACGCACCTCATTTCTCATCTCCTTGTGCTCGGGTTCGCCATTCCAGCCACTTTACTAGCAATCTCCCTACTTGGAGCCTCAGCACCTTTAACCTCCTGTTCCGTACAGGTTGCAATTTGTCCTGAGGATGAACGGGAAGACGGGGAACCAATGAGAGACTAGCTCTTGGTGTTGGGACAGGCACAGGTCACTCTATTTTCCCATCAGGAAGAAGAATTAACCACAGGCTCAGCCTGCCCCCCGGAACCAGAACAGGGCCTGAAGCCATCCTGCGCTTTTGCGGCCAGCTCCCAAAAAAGCGACTTGTAAAATGGAGCTTCAGGGCACTGCAATTCACAAACCTGCAGAGTTATAAATGATAACTCTCGTCCACAAATATATTGAGGGAAGGCAAAGAAGAGGATTTGAAATCAAGGCAGAATTGCAGGAAACAGATTTCATGAGGTAGATTCGAATCGCCTTTAAAGCACATGAAAAGCGGCAAAACGTTGACAATGATGCCCTTGGCCAAAAAGGGCGCATGCGTTTTTTCCTGAATATATTCAGGAAAAAACGCATGCGCCCTTTTTGGCCAACCAAGCAACCTGGAAAGGCAAATCAGCGCTACAAAGAAGTCTCGCTTCCCATCGGTCGAAAGGGCCATGCTGAAAAAAGTGTCAAAACCAGAAATGCAGGACAGCCCATGGAGAAATGGGAACCTTGCTACACTGATGGGCGGGATGTAAATTGCCAACAGCCACTCTGGAGAAGTGTACGGTGTGTCCTGAAACATCTAAAAAACACAGCTTAGAGAGCATAGGGCACTTCCACGCATGGGGGGATAAAGTGGGAAAATTGAAAATCAGCAAGACACAAGCACCCCAAAGTTTAGGGCTGCTCTGTTGACAAGGACCTCCACTTCATTCCACATTAAATATCCCAGGAAAGCGAAAAATGGATAAAAAAGTTGTGGTCCTTATATACAATGGAATATCACTCAGCCATGAAATCAATGTCATAAGGCTAGTAGCAGCATGATGAGTGGATTTAGGTACGACGATTCTAAGTGAAATAAGTCACACAGAAAAGGACACTTCTCATAAGGTGTCACTTATAGAGGGAATGTAAAAACCGTTACACTTGAACTGAATTACAAAACAGAACAGAGTCACACATGCAGAAAACACACTATGGCTGCTTAACGGGAAAGGTGAGGTGGGGTGATACATAAAACAAGAGTTTCAAATTAGCTCAGATTCCGTTCCATAAACCCAATATGTAATAGACAAGACCTACTCTTTGCTCAGAGAACTGGACTCAACACGCCCGATTCACCGCACAAGAATATATCTGACTAGTAATAATCTTAAAACCTATGTATTGATATCTCTCTGTTAGTGTGTCAAGTGGGTGTAAAGCGGCATAAACACAGCCGTGAAAAGCAGCTAAACCCCATTATAAAAATAAATTACTTTTAAAAACCCATGAAACAAAGACAGGGAAAGAGAGAGAAATTCTTACACAATTCGTTCAGGGGCTGTGATGCAACCTGGATTGACCATATCTAGACCCACAGCGGGATGAGACATAAGGGTGGACACTCTTGGGGCTGAGAGGTTTGGTGAGGTTGGGTGAGCAAACGCAGACCCTTTAAAGTAATACTGCGTGCTACCCATCGCATGGGTCCCAAATCTCCAGGTTCAAGGGCATCTTCCTACATCGAAAACATGCATGAGAAACCCAGAAGATGGTACACCGTGTGATGGGGAAAGGTTTCTAAAACGCACCTCATTTCTCATCTCCTTGAGCTCGGGTTCGCCATTCCAGCCACTTTACTAGCAATCTCCCTACTTGGAGCATCAGCACCTTTAACCTCCTGTTCCGTACAGGTTGCAATTTGTCCTGAGGATGAACGGGAAGACGGGGAACCAATGAGAGACTAGCTCTTGGTGTTGGGACAGGCACAGGTCACTCTATTTTCCCATCAGGAAGAAGAATTAACCACAGGCTCAGCCTGCCCCCCGGAACCAGAACAGGGCCTGAAGCCATCCTGCGCTTTTGCGGCCAGCTCCCAAAAAAGCGACTTGTAAATTGGAGCTTCAGGGCACTGCAATTCACAAACCTGCCGAGTTATAAATGATAACTCTCGTCCACAAATATATTGAGGGAAGGACAAGAAGAGGATTTGAAATCAAGGCAGAATTGCAGGAAACAGATTTCAGGAGGTAGATTCGAATCGCCTTTAAAGCACATGAAAAGCAGCAAAACGTTGACAATGAGGCCCTAGGCCAAAAAGGGCGTATGCGTTTTTTCCTGAATATATTCAGGAAAAAACGCATACGCCCTTTTTGGCCAACCAAGCAACCTGGAAAGGCAAATCAGCGCTACAAAGAAGTCTCGCTTCCCATCGGTCAAAAGGGCCATGCTGAAAAAAGTGTCAAAACCAGAAATGCAGGACAGGCCATGGAGAAATGGGAGCCTTGCTACACTGATGGGCGGGATGTAAATTGCCAACAGCCACTCTGGAGAAGTGTACGGTGTGTCCTGAAACATCTAAAAAACACAGCTTAGAGAGCATAGGGCACTTCCACGCATGGGGGTATAAAGTGGGAAAATTGAAAATCAGCAAGACACAAGCACCCCAAAGTTTAGGGCTGCTCTGTTGACAAGGACCTCCACTTCATTCCACCTTAAATATCCCAGGAAAGCGAAAAATGGATAAAAAAGTTGTGGTCCTTATGTACAATGGAATATCACTCGGCCATGAAATCAATGTCATAAGGCTAGTAGCAGCATGATGAGTGGATTTAGGTAAGACGATTCTAAGTGAAATAAGTCACACAGAAAAGGACACTTCTCATAAGGTGTCACTTATAGAGGGAATGTAAAAACCGTTACACTTGAACTGAATTACAAAACAGAACAGAGTCACACATGCAGAAAACACACTATGGCTGCTTAACGGGAAAGGTGAGGTGGGGTGATACATAAAACAAGAGTTTCAAATTAGCTCAGATTCCGTTCCATAAACCCAATATGTAATAGACAAGACCTACTCCTTGCTCAGAGAACTGGACTCAACACGCCCGATTCACCGCACAAGAATATATCTGACTAGTAATAATCTTAAAACCTATGTATTGATATCTCTCTGTTAGTGTGTCAAGTGGGTGTAAAGCGGCATAAACACAGCCGTGAAAAGCAGCTAAACCCCATTATAAAAATAAATTACTTTTAAAAACCCATGAAACAAAGACAGGGAAAGAGAGAGAAATTCTTACACAATTCGTTCAGGGGCTGTGATGCAACCTGGATTGACCATATCTAGACCCACAGCTGGATGAGACATAAGGGTGGACACTCTTGGGGCTGAGAGGTTTGGTGAGGTTGGGTGAGCAAACGCAGACCCTTTAAAGTAATACTGCGTGCTACCCATCGCATGGGTCCCAAATCTCCAGGTTCAAGGGCATCTTCCTACATCGAAAACATGCATGAGAAACCCAGAAGATGGTACACCGTGTGATGGGGAAAGGTTTCTAAAACGCACCTCATTTCTCATCTCCTTGTGCTCGGGTTCGCCATTCCAGCCACTTTACTAGCAATCTCCCTACTTGGAGCCTCAGCACCTTTAACCTCCTGTTCTGTACAGGTTGCAATTTGTCCTGAGGATGAACGGGAAGACGGGGAACCAATGAGAGACTAGCTCTTGGTGTTGGGACAGGCACAGGTCACTCTATTTTCCCATCAGGAAGAAGAATTAACCACAGGCTCAGCCTGCCCCCCGGAACCAGAACAGGGCCTGAAGCCATCCTGCACTTTTGCGGCCAGCTCCCAAAAAAGCGACTTGTAAAATGGAGCTTCAGGGCACTGCAATTCACAAACCTGCAGAGTTATAAATGATAACTCTCGTCCACAAATATATTGAGGGAAGGCAAAGAAGAGGATTTGAAATCAAGGCAGAATTGCAGGAAACAGATTTCAGGAGGTAGATTCGAATCGCCTTTAAAGCACATGAAAAGCGGCAAAACGTTGACAATGATGCCCTTGGCCAAAAAGGGCGTATGCGTTTTTTCCTGAATATATTCAGGAAAAAAAGCATGCGCCCTTTTTGGCCAACCAAGCAACCTGGAAAGGCAAATCAGCGCTACAAAGAAGTCTCGCTTCCCATCGGTCGAAAGGGCCATGCTGAAAAAAGTGTCAAAACCAGAAATGCAGGACAGGCCATGGAGAAATGGGAACCTTGCTACACTGATGGGCGGGATGTAAATTGCCAACAGCCACTCTGGAGAAGTGTACGGTGTGTCCTGAAACATCTAAAAAACACAGCTTAGAGAGCATAGGGCACTTCCACGCATGGGGGGATAAAGTGGGAAAATTGAAAATCAGCAAGACACAAGCACCCCAAAGTTTAGGGCTGCTCTGTTGACAAGGACCTCCACTTCATTCCACATTAAATATCCCAGGAAAGAGAAAAATGGATAAAAAAGTTGTGGTCCTTATGTACAATGGAATATCACTCAGCCATGAAATCAATGTCATAAGGCTAGTAGCAGCATGATGAGTCGATTTAGGTAAGACGATTCTAAGTGAAATAACTCACACAGAAAAGGACACTTCTCATAAGGTGTCACTTATAGAGGGAATGTAAAAACCGTTACACTTGAACTGAATTACAAAACAGAACAGAGTCACACATGCAGAAAACACACTATGGCTGCTTAACGGGAAAGGTGAGGTGGGGTGATACATAAAACAAGAGTTTCAAATTAGCTCAGATTCCGTTCCATAAACCCAATATGTAATAGACAAGACCTACTCCTTGCTCAGAGAACTGGACTCAACACGCCCGATTCACCGCACAAGAATATATCTGACTAGTAATAATCTTAAAACCTATGTATTGATATCTCTCTGTTAGTGTGTCAAGTGGGTGTAAAGCGGCATAAACACAGCCGTGAAAAGCAGCTAAATCCCATTATAAAAATAAATTACTTTTAAAAACCCATGAAACAAAGACAGGGAAAGAGAGAGAAATTCTTACACAATTCGTTCAGGGGCTGTGATGCAACCTGGATTGACCATATCTAGACCCACAGCTGGATGAGACATAAGGGTGGACACTCTTGGGGCTGAGAGGTTTGGTGAGGTTGGGTGAGCAAACGCAAACCCTTTAAAGTAATACTGCGTGCTACCCATCGCATGGGTCCCAAATCTCCAGGTTCAAGGGCATCTTCCTACATCGAAAACATGCATGAGAAACCCAGAAGATGGTACACCGTGTGATGGGGAAAGGTTTCTAAAACGCACCTCATTTCTCATCTCCTTGAGCTCGGGTTCGCCATTCCAGCCACTTTACTAGCAATCTCCCTACTTGGAGCATCAGCACCTTTAACCTCCTGTTCCGTACAGGTTGCAATTTGTCCTGAGGATGAACGGGAAGACGGGGAACCAATGAGAGACTAGCTCTTGGTGTTGGGACAGGCACAGGTCACTCTATTTTCCCATCAGGAAGAAGAATTAACCACAGGCTCAGCCTGCCCCCCGGAACCAGAACAGGGCCTGAAGCCATCCTGCGCTTTTGCGGCCAGCTCCCAAAAAAGCGACTTGTAAATTGGAGCTTCAGGGCACTGCAATTCACAAACCTGCCGAGTTATAAATGATAACTCTCGTCCACAAATATATTGAGGGAAGGACAAGAAGAGGATTTGAAATCAAGGCAGAATTGCAGGAAACAGATTTCAGGAGGTAGATTCGAATCGCCTTTAAAGCACATGAAAAGCAGCAAAACGTTGACAATGAGGCCCTTGGCCAAAAAGGGCGTATGCGTTTTTTCCTGAATATATTCAGGAAAAAACGCATACGCCCTTTTTGGCCAACCAAGCAACCTGGAAAGGCAAATCAGCGCTACAAAGAAGTCTCGCTTCCCATCGGTCAAAAGGGCCATGCTGAAAAAAGTGTCAAAACCAGAAATGCAGGACAGGCCATGGAGAAATGGGAGCCTTGCTACACTGATGGGCGGGATGTAAATTGCCAACAGCCACTCTGGAGAAGTGTACGGTGTGTCCTGAAACATCTAAAAAACACAGCTTAGAGAGCATAGGGCACTTCCACGCATGGGGGTATAAAGTGGGAAAATTGAAAATCAGCAAGACACAAGCACCCCAAAGTTTAGGGCTGCTCTGTTGACAAGGACCTCCACTTCATTCCACCTTAAATATCCCAGGAAAGCGAAAAATGGATAAAAAAGTTGTGGTCCTTATGTACAATGGAATATCACTCAGCCATGAAATCAATGTCATAAGGCTAGTAGCAGCATGATGAGTGGATTTAGGTAAGACGATTCTAAGTGAAATAAGTCACACAGAAAAGGACACTTCTCATAAGGTGTCACTTATAGAGGGAATGTAAAAACCGTTACACTTGAACTGAATTACAAAACAGAACAGAGTCACACATGCAGAAAACACACTATGGCTGCTTAACGGGAAAGGTGAGGTGGGGTGATACATAAAACAAGAGTTTCAAATTAGCTCAGATTCCGTTCCATAAACCCAATAGGTAATAGACAAGACCTACTCCTTGCTCAGAGAACTGGACTTAACACGCCCGATTCACCGCACAAGAATATATCTGACTAGTAATAATCTTAAAACCTATGTATTGATATCTCTCTGTTAGTGTGTCAAGTGGGTGTAAAGCGGCATAAACACAGCCGTGAAAAGCAGCTAAACCCCATTATAAAAATAAATTACTTTTAAAAACCCATGAAACAAAGACAGGGAAAGAGAGAGAAATTCTTACACAATTCGTTCCGGGGCTGGGATGCAACCTGGATTGACCATATCTAGACCCACAGCTGGATGAGACATAAGGGTGGACACTCTTGGGGCTGAGAGGTTTGGTGAGGTTGGGTGAGCAAACTCAGACCCTTTAAAGTAATACTGCGTGCTACCCATCGCATGGGTCCCAAATCTCCAGGTTCAAGGGCATCTTCCTACATCGAAAACATGCATGAGAAACCCAGAAGATGGTACACCGTGTGATGGGGAAAGGTTTCTAAAACGCACCTGATTTCTCATCTCCTTGTGCTCGGGTTCGCCATTCCAGCCACTTTACTAGCAATCTCCCTACTTGGAGCCTCAGCACCTTTAACCTCCTGTTCCGTACAGGTTGCAATTTGTCCTGAGGATGAACGGGAAGACGGGGAACCAATGAGAGACTAGCTCTTGGTGTTGGGACAGGCACAGGTCACTCTATTTTCCCATCAGGAAGAAGAATTAACCACAGGCTCAGCCTGCCCCCCGGAACCAGAACAGGGCCTGAAGCCATCCTGCGCTTTTGCGGCCAGCTCCCAAAAAAGCGACTTGTAAAATGGAGCTTCAGGCCACTGCAATTCACAAACCTGCAGAGTTATAAATGATAACTCTCGTCCACAAATATATTGAGGGAAGGCAAAGAAGAGGATTTGAAATCAAGGCAGAATTGCAGGAAACAGATTTCAGGAGGTAGATTCGATTCGCCTTTAAAGCACATGAAAAGCGGCAAAACGTTGACAATGATGCCCTTGGCCAAAAAGGGCGTATGCGTTTTTTCCTGAATATATTCAGGAAAAAACGCATACGCCCTTTTTGGCCAACCAAGCAACCTGGAAAGGCAAATCAGCGCTACAAAGAATTCTCGCTTCCCATCGGTCGAAAGGGCCATGCTGAAAAAAGTGTCAAAACCAGAAATGCAGGACAGGCCATGGAGAAATGGGAGCCTTGCTACACTGATGGGCGGGATGTAAATTGCCAACAGCCACTCTGGAGAAGTGTACGGTGTGCCCTGAAACATCTAAAAAACACAGCTTAGAGAGCATAGGGCACTTCCACGCATGGGGGGATAAAGTGGGAAAATTGAAAATCAGCAAGACACAAGCATCCCAAAGTTTAGGGCTGCTCTGTTGACAAGGACCTCCACTTCATTCCACCTTAAATATCCCAGGAAAGAGAAAAATGGATAAAAAAGTTGTGGTCCTTATGTACAATGGAATATCACTCAGCCATGAAATCAATGTCATAAGGCTTGTAGCAGCATGATGAGTGGATTTAGGTACGACGATTCTAAGTGAAATAACTCACACAGAAAAGGACACTTCTCATAAGGTGTCACTTATAGAGGGAATGTAAAAACGGTTACACTTGAACTGAATTACAAAACAGAACAGAATCACACATGCAGAAAACACACTATGGCTGCTTAACGGGAAAGGTGAGGTGGGGTGATACATAAAACAAGAGTTTCAAATTAGCTCAGATACCGTTCCATAAACCCAATATGTAATAGACAAGACCTACTCCTTGCTCAGAGAACTGGACTCAACACGCCCGATTCACCGCACAAGAATATATCTGACTAGTAATAATCCTAAAACCTATGTATTGATATCTCTCTGTTAGTGTGTCAAGTGGGTGTAAAGCGGCATAAACACAGCCGTGAAAAGCAGCTAAACCCCATTATAAAAATAAATTACTTTTAAAAACCCATGAAACAAAGACAGGGAAAGAGAGAGAAATTCTTACACAATTCGTTCAGGGGCTGTGACGCAACCTGGATTGACCATATCTAGACCCACAGCTGGATGAGACATAAGGGTGGACACTCTTGGGGCTGAGAGGTTTGGTGAGGTTGGGTGAGCAAACGCAGACCCTTTAAAGTAATACTGCGTGCTACCCATCGCATGGGTCCCAAATCTCCAGGTTCAAGGGCATCTTCCTACATCGAAAACATGCATGAGAAACCCAGAAGATGGTACACCGTGTGATGGGGAAAGGTTTCTAAAACGCACCTCATTTCTCATCTCCTTGTGCTCGGGTTCGCCATTCCAGCCACTTTACTAGCAATCTCCCTACTTGGAGCCTCAGCACCTTTAACCTCCTGTTCCGTACAGGTTGCAATTTGTCCTGAGGATGAACGGGAAGACGGGGAACCAATGAGAGACTAGCTCTTGGTGTTGGGACAGGCACAGGTCACTCTATTTTCCCATCAGGAAGAAGAATTAACCACAGGCTCAGCCTGCCCCCCGGAACCAGAACAGGGCCTGAAGCCATCCTGCGCTTTTGCGGCCAGCTCCCAAAAAAGCGACTTGTAAAATGGAGCTTCAGGCCACTGCAATTCACAAACCTGCAGAGTTATAAATGATAACTCTCGTCCACAAATATATTGAGGGAAGGCAAAGAAGAGGATTTGAAATCAAGGCAGAATTGCAGGAAACAGATTTCAGGAGGTAGATTCGAATTGCCTTTAAAGCACATGAAAAGCGGCAAAACGTTGACAATGATGCCCTTGGCCAAAAAGGGCGCATGCGTTTTTTCCTGAATATATTCAGGAAAAAACGCATGCGCCCTTTTTGGCCAACCAAGCAACCTGGAAAGGCAAATCAGCGCTACAAAGAAGTCTCGCTTCCCATCGGTCGAAAGGGCCATGCTGAAAAAAGGGTCAAAACCAGAAATGCAGGACAGGCCATGGAGAAATGGGAGCCTTGCTACACTGATGGGCGGGATGTAAATTGCCAACATCCACTCTGGAGAAGGGTACGGTGTGTCCTGAAACATCTAAAAAACACAGCTTAGAGAGCATAGGGCACTTCCACGCATGGGGGGATAAAGTGGGAAAATTGAAAATCAGCAAGACACAAGCACCCCAAAGTTTAGGGCTGCTCTGTTGACAAGGAACTCCACTTCATTCCACCTTAAATATCCCAGGAAAGCGAAAAATGGATAAAAAAGTTGTGGTCCTTATGTACAATGGAATATCACTCAGCCATGAAATCAATGTCATAAGGCTAGTAGCAGCATGATGAGTCGATTTAGGTAAGACGATTCTAAGTGAAATAACTCACACAGAAAAGGACACTTCTCATAAGGTGTCACTTATAGAGGGAATGTAAAAACCGTTACACTTGAACTGAATTACAAAACAGAACAGAGTCACACATGCAGAAAACACACTATGGCTGCTTAACGGGAAAGGTGAGGTGGGGTGATACATAAAACAAGAGTTTCAAATTAGCTCAGATTCCGTTCCATAAACCCAATATGTAATAGACAAGACCTACTCCTTGCTCAGAGAACTGGACTCAACACGCCCGATTCACCGCACAAGAATATATCTGACTAGTAATAATCTTAAAACCTATGTATTGATATCTCTCTGTTAGTGTGTCAAGTGGGTGTAAAGCGGCATAAACACAGCCGTGAAAAGCAGCTAAACCCCATTATAAAAATAAATTACTTTTAAAAACCCATGAAACAAAGACAGGGAAAGACAGAGAAATTCTTACACAATTCGTTCAGGGGCTGTGATGCAACCTGGAGTGACCATATCTAGACCCACAGCTGGATGAGACATAAGGGTGGACACTCTTGGGGCTGAGAGGTTTGGTGAGGTTGGGTGAGCAAACGCAGACCCTTTAAAGTAATACTGCGTGCTACCCATCGCATGGGTCCCAAATCTCCAGGTTCAAGGGCATCTTCCTACATCGAAAACATGCATGAGAAACCCAGAAGATGGTACACCGTGTGATGGGGAAAGGTTTCTAAAACGCACCTCATTTCTCATCTCCTTGTGCTCGGGTTCGCCATTCCAGCCACTTTAATAGCAATCTCCCTACTTGGAGCCTCAGCACCTTTAACCTCCTGTTCCGTACAGGTTGCAATTTGTCCTGAGGATGAACGGGAAGACGGGGAACCAATGAGAGACTAGCTCTTGGTGTTGGGACAGGCACAGGTCACTCTATTTTCCCATCAGGAAGAAGAATTAACCACAGGCTCAGCCTGCCCCCCGGAACCAGAACAGGGCCTGAAGCCATCCTGCACTTTTGCGGCCAGCTCCCAAAAAAGCGACTTGTAAAATGGAGCTTCAGGGCACTGCAATTCACAAACCTGCAGAGTTATAAATGATAACTCTCGTCCACAAATATATTGAGGGAAGGCAAAGAAGAGGATGTGAAATCAAGGCAGAATTGCAGGAAACAGATTTCAGGAGGTAGATTCGAATCGCCTTTAAAGCACATGAAAAGCGGCAAAACGTTGACAATGATGCCCTTGGCCAAAAAGGGCGCATGCGTTTTTTCCTGAATATATTCAGGAAAAAAAGCATGCGCCCTTTTTGGCCAACCAAGCAACCTGGAAAGGCAAATCAGCGCTACAAAGAAGTCTCGCTTCCCATCGGTCGAAAGGGCCATGCTGAAAAAAGTGTCAAAACCAGAAATGCAGGACAGGCCATGGAGAAATGGGAACCTTGCTACACTGATGGGCGGGATGTAAATTGCCAACAGCCACTCTGGAGAAGTGTACGGTGTGTCCTGAAACATCTAAAAAACACAGCTTAGAGAGCATAGGGCACTTCCACGCATGGGGGGATAAAGTGGGAAAATTGAAAATCAGCAAGACACAAGCACCCCAAAGTTTAGGGCTGCTCTGTTGACAAGGACCTCCACTTCATTCCACATTAAATATCCCAGGAAAGAGAAAAATGGATAAAAAAGTTGTGGTCCTTATGTACAATGGAATATCACTCAGCCATGAAATCAATGTCATAAGGCTAGTAGCAGCATGATGAGTCGATTTAGGTAAGACGATTCTAAGTGAAATAAGTCACACAGAAAAGGACACTTCTCATAAGGTGTCACTTATAGAGGGAATGTAAAAACCGTTACACTTGAACTGAATTACAAAACAGAACAGAGTCACACATGCAGAAAACACACTATGGCTGCTTAACGGGAAAGGTGAGGTGGGGTGATACATAAAACAAGAGTTTCAAATTAGCTCAGATTCCGTTCCATAAACCCAATATTTAATAGACAAGACCTACTCCTTGCTCAGAGAACTGGACTCAACACGCCCGATTCACCGCACAAGAATATATCTGACTAGTAATAATCTTAAAACCTATGTATTGATATCTCTCTGTTAGTGTGTCAAGTGGGTGTAAAGCGGCATAAACACAGCCGTGAAAAGCAGCTAAACCCCATTTTAAAAATAAATTACTTTTAAAAACCCATGAAACAAAGACAGGGAAAGAGAGAGAAATTCTTACACAATTCGTTCAGGGGCTGTGATGCAACCTGGATTGACCATATCTAGACCCACAGCTGGATGAGACATAAGGGTGGACACTCTTTGGGCTGAGAGGTTTGGTGAGGTTGGGTGAGCAAACGCAGACCCTTTAAAGTAATACTGCGTGCTACCCATCGCATGGGTCCCAAATCTCCAGGTTCAAGGGCATCTTCCTACATCGAAAACATGCATGAGAAACCCAGAAGATGGTACACCGTGTGATGGGGAAAGGTTTCTAAAACGCACCTCATTTCTCATCTCCTTGAGCTCGGGTTCGCCATTCCAGCCACTTTACTAGCAATCTCCCTACTTGGAGCATCAGCACCTTTAACCTCCTGTTCCGTACAGGTTGCAATTTGTCCTGAGGATGAACGGGAAGACGGGGAACCAATGAGAGACTAGCTCTTGGTGTTGGGACAGGCACAGGTCACTCTATTTTCCCATCAGGAAGAAGAATTAACCACAGGCTCAGCCTGCCCCCCGGAACCAGAACAGGGCCTGAAGCCATCCTGCGCTTTTGCGGCCAGCTCCCAAAAAAGCGACTTGTAAAATGGAGCTTCAGGGCACTGCAATTCACAAACCTGCAGAGTTATAAATGATAACTCTCGTCCACAAATATATTGAGGGAAGGCAAAGAAGAGGATGTGAAATCAAGGCAGAATTGCAGGAAACAGATTTCAGGAGGTAGATTCGAATCGCCTTTAAAGCACATGAAAAGCGGCAAAACGTTGACAATGATGCCCTTGGCCAAAAAGGGCGCATGCGTTTTTTCCTGAATATATTCAGGAAAAAAAGCATGCGCCCTTTTTGGCCAACCAAGCAACCTGGAAAGGCAAATCAGCGCTACAAAGAAGTCTCGCTTCCCATCGGTCGAAAGGGCCATGCTGAAAAAAGTGTCAAAACCAGAAATGCACGACAGGCCATGGAGAAATGGGAACCTTGCTACACTGATGGGCGGGATGTAAATTGCCAACAGCCACTCTGGAGAAGTGTACGGTGTGTCCTGAAACATCTAAAAAACACAGCTTAGAGAGCATAGGGCACTTCCACGCATGGGGGGATAAAGTGGGAAAATTGAAAATCAGCAAGACACAAGCACCCCAAAGTTTAGGGCTGCTCTGTTGACAAGGACCTCCACTTCATTCCACATTAAATATCCCAGGAAAGAGAAAAATGGATAAAAAAGTTGTGGTCCTTATGTACAATGGAATATCACTCAGCCATGAAATCAATGTCATAAGGCTAGTAGCAGCATGATGAGTCGATTTAGGTAAGACGATTCTAAGTGAAATAAGTCACACAGAAAAGGACACTTCTCATAAGGTGTCACTTATAGAGGGAATGTAAAAACCGTTACACTTGAACTGAATTACAAAACAGAACAGAGTCACACATGCAGAAAACACACTATGGTTGCTTAACGGGAAAGGTGAGGTGGGGTGATACATAAAACAAGAGTTTCAAATTAGCTCAGATTCCGTTCCATAAACCCAATATTTAATAGACAAGACCTACTCCTTGCTCAGAGAACTGGACTCAACACGCCCGATTCACCGCACAAGAATATATCTGACTAGTAATAATCTTAAAACCTATGTATTGATATCTCTCTGTTAGTGTGTCAAGTGGGTGTAAAGCGGCATAAACACAGCCGTGAAAAGCAGCTAAACCCCATTTTAAAAATAAATTACTTTTAAAAACCCATGAAACAAAGACAGGGAAAGAGAGAGAAATTCTTACACAATTCGTTCAGGGGCTGTGATGCAACCTGGATTGACCATATCTAGACCCACAGCTGGATGAGACATAAGGGTGGACACTCTTGGGGCTGAGAGGTTTGGTGAGGTTGGGTGAGCAAACGCAGACCCTTTAAAGTAATACTGCGTGCTACCCATCGCATGGGTCCCAAATCTCCAGGTTCAAGGGCATCTTCCTACATCGAAAACATGCATGAGAAACCCAGAAGATGGTACACCGTGTGATGGGGAAAGGTTTCTAAAACGCACCTCATTTCTCATCTCCTTGAGCTCGGGTTCGCCATTCCAGCCACTTTACTAGCAATCTCCCTACTTGGAGCATCAGCACCTTTAACCTCCTGTTCCGTACAGGTTGCAATTTGTCCTGAGGATGAACGGGAAGACGGGGAACCAATGAGAGACTAGCTCTTGGTGTTGGGACAGGCACAGGTCACTCTATTTTCCCATCAGGAAGAAGAATTAACCACAGGCTCAGCCTGCCCCCCGGAACCAGAACAGGGCCTGAAGCCATCCTGCGCTTTTGCGGCCAGCTCCCAAAAAAGCGACTTGTAAAATGGAGCTTCAGGGCACTGCAATTCACAAACCTGCAGAGTTATAAATGATAACTCTCGTCCACAAATATATTGAGGGAAGGCAAAGAAGAGGATGTGAAATCAAGGCAGAATTGCAGGAAACAGATTTCAGGAGGTAGATTCGAATCGCATTTAAAGCACATGAAAAGCGGCAAAACGTTGACAATGATGCCCTTGGCCAAAAAGGGCGCATGCGTTTTTTCCTGAATATATTCAGGAAAAAAAGCATGCGCCCTTTTTGGCCAACCAAGCAACCTGGAAAGGCAAATCAGCGCTACAAAGAAGTCTCGCTTCCCATCGGTCGAAAGGGCCATGCTGAAAAAAGTGTCAAAACCAGAAATGCAGGACAGGCCATGGAGAAATGGGAACCTTGCTACACTGATGGGCGGGATGTAAATTGCCAACAGCCACTCTGGAGAAGTGTACGGTGTGTCCTGAAACATCTAAAAAACACAGCTTAGAGAGCATAGGGCACTTCCACGCATGGGGGGATAAAGTGGGAAAATTGAAAATCAGCAAGACACAAGCACCCCAAAGTTTAGGGCTGCTCTGTTGACAAGGACCTCCACTTCATTCCACATTAAATATCCCAGGAAAGAGAAAAATGGATAAAAAAGTTGTGGTCCTTATGTACAATGGAATATCACTCAGCCATGAAATCAATGTCATAAGGCTAGTAGCAGCATGATGAGTCGATTTAGGTAAGACGATTCTAAGTGAAATAAGTCACACAGAAAAGGACACTTCTCATAAGGTGTCACTTATAGAGGGAATGTAAAAACCGTTACACTTGAACTGAATTACAAAACAGAACAGAGTCACACATGCAGAAAACACACTATGGCTGCTTAACGGGAAAGGTGAGGTGGGGTGATACATAAAACAAGAGTTTCAAATTAGCTCAGATTCCGTTCCATAAACCCAATATGTAATAGACAAGACCTACTCCTTGCTCAGAGAACTGGACTCAACACGCCCGATTCACCGCACAAGAATATATCTGACTAGTAATAATCTTAAAACCTATGTATTGATATCTCTCTGTTAGTGTGTCAAGTGGGTGTAAAGCGGCATAAACACAGCCGTGAAAAGCAGCTAAACCCCATTTTAAAAATAAATTACTTTTAAAAACCCATGAAACAAAGACAGGGAAAGAGAGAGAAATTCTTACACAATTCGTTCAGGGGCTGTGATGCAACCTGGATTGACCATATCTAGACCCACAGCTGGATGAGACATAAGGGTGGACACTCTTGGGGCTGAGAGGTTTGGTGAGGTTGGGTGAGCAAACGCAGACCCTTTAAAGTAATACTGCGTGCTACCCATCGCATGGGTCCCAAATCTCCAGGTTCAAGGGCATCTTCCTACATCGAAAACATGCATGAGAAACCCAGAAGATGGTACACCGTGTGATGGGGAAAGGTTTCTAAAACGCACCTCATTTCTCATCTCCTTGAGCTCGGGTTCGCCATTCCAGCCACTTTACTAGCAATCTCCCTACTTGGAGCATCAGCACCTTTAACCTCCTGTTCCGTACAGGTTGCAATTTGTCCTGAGGATGAACGGGAAGACGGGGAACCAATGAGAGACTAGCTCTTGGTGTTGGGACAGGCACAGGTCACTCTATTTTCCCATCAGGAAGAAGAATTAACCACAGGCTCAGCCTGCCCCCCGGAACCAGAACAGGGCCTGAAGCCATCCTGCGCTTTTGCGGCCAGCTCCCAAAAAAGCGACTTGTAAAATGGAGCTTCAGGCCACTGCAATACACAAACCTGCAGAGTTATAAATGATAACTCTCGTCCACAAATATATTGAGGGAAGGCAAAGAAGAGGATTTGAAATCAAGGCAGAATTGCAGGAAACAGATTTCAGGAGGTAGATTCGATTCGCCTTTAAAGCACATGAAAAGCGGCAAAACGTTGACAATGATGCCCTTGGCCAAAAAGGGCGTATGCGTTTTTTCCTGAATATATTCAGGAAAAAACGCATACGCCCTTTTTGGCCAACCAAGCAACCTGGAAAGGCAAATCAGCGCTACAAAGAATTCTCGCTTCCCATCGGTCGAAAGGGCCATGCTGAAAAAAGTGTCAAAACCAGAAATGCAGGACAGGCCATGGAGAAATGGGAGCCTTGCTACACTGATGGGCGGGATGTAAATTGCCAACAGCCACTCTGGAGAAGTGTACGGTGTGTCCTGAAACATCTAAAAAACACAGCTTAGAGAGCATAGGGCACTTCCACGCATGGGGGTATAAAGTGGGAAAATTGAAAATCAGCAAGACACAAGCACCCCAAAGTTTAGGGCTGCTCTGTTGACAAGGACCTCCACTTCATTCCACCTTAAATATCCCAGGAAAGCGAAAAATGGATAAAAAAGTTGTGGTCCTTATGTACAATGGAATATCACTCAGCCATGAAATCAATGTCATAAGGCTTGTAGCAGCATGATGAGTGGATTTAGGTACGACGATTCTAAGTGAAATAAGTCACACAGAAAAGGACACTTCTCATAAGGTGTCACTTATAGAGGGAATGTAAAAACGGTTACACTTGAACTGAATTACAAAACAGAACAGAGTCACACATGCAGAAAACACACTATGGCTGCTTAACGGGAAAGGTGAGGTGGGGTGATACATAAAACAAGAGCTTCAAATTAGCTCAGATACCGTTCCATAAACCCAATATGTAATAGACAAGACCTACTCCTTGCTCAGAGAACTGGACTCAACACGCCCGATTCACCGCACAAGAATATATCTGACTAGTAATAATCTTAAAACCTATGTATTGATATCTCTCTGTTAGTGTGTCAAGTGGGTGTAAAGCGGCATAAACACAGCCGTGAAAAGCAGCTAAACCCCATTATAAAAATAAATTACTTTTAAAAACCCATGAAACAAAGACAGGGAAAGAGAGAGAAATTCTTACACAATTCGTTCAGGGGCTGTGACGCAACCTGGATTGACCATATCTAGACCCACAGCTGGATGAGACATAAGGGTGGACACTCTTGGGGCTGAGAGGTTTGGTGAGGTTGGGTGAGCAAACGCAGACCCTTTAAAGTAATACTGCGTGCTACCCATCGCATGGGTCCCAAATCTCCAGGTTCAAGGGCATGTTCCTACATCGAAAACATGCATGAGAAACCCAGAAGATGGTACACCGTGTGATGGGGAAAGGTTTCTAAAACGCACCTCATTTCTCATCTCCTTGTGCTCGGGTTCGCCATTCCAGCCACTTTACTAGCAATCTCCCTACTTGGAGCCTCAGCACCTTTAACCTCCTGTTCCGTACAGGTTGCAATTTGTCCTGAGGATGAACGGGAAGACGGGGAACCAATGAGAGACTAGCTCTTGGTGTTGGGACAGGCACAGGTCACTCTATTTTCCCATCAGGAAGAAGAATTAACCACAGGCTCAGCCTGCCCCCCGGAACCAGAACAGGGCCTGAAGCCATCCTGCGCTTTTGCGGCCAGCTCCCAAAAAAGCGACTTGTAAAATGGAGCTTCAGGCCACTGCAATTCACAAACCTGTAGAGTTATAAATGATAACTCTCGTCCACAAATATATTGAGGGAAGGCAAAGAAGAGGATTTGAAATCAAGGCAGAATTGCAGGAAACAGATTTCAGGAGGTAGATTCGAATTGCCTTTAAAGCACATGAAAAGCGGCAAAACGTTGACAATGATGCCCTTGGCCAAAAAGGGCGCATGCGTTTTTTCCTGAATATATTCAGGAAAAAACGCATGCGCCCTTTTTGGCCAACCAAGCAACCTGGAAAGGCAAATCAGCGCTACAAAGAAGTCTCGCTTCCCATCGGTCGAAAGGGCCATGCTGAAAAAAGGGTCAAAACCAGAAATGCAGGACAGGCCATGGAGAAATGGGAGCCTTGCTACACTGATGGGCGGGATGTAAATTGCCAACAGCCACTCTGGAGAAGGGTACGGTGTGTCCTGAAACATCTAAAAAACACAGCTTAGAGAGCATAGGGCACTTCCACGCATGGGGGGATAAAGTGGGAAAATTGAAAATCAGCAAGACACAAGCACCCCAAAGTTTAGGGCTGCTCTGTTGACAAGGACCTCCACTTCATTCCACCTTAAATATCCCAGGAAAGCGAAAAATGGATAAAAAAGTTGTGGTCCTTATGTACAATGGAATATCACTCAGCCATGAAATCAATGTCATAAGGCTTGTAGCAGCATGATGAGTGCATTTAGGTACGACGATTCTAAGTGAAATAAGTCACACAGAAAAGGACACTTCTCATAAGGTGTCACTTATAGAGGGAATGTAAAAACGGTTACACTTGAACTGAATTACAAAACAGAACAGAGTCACACATGCAGAAAACACACTATGGCTGCTTAACGGGAAAGGTGAGGTGGGGTGATACATAAAACAAGAGTTTCAAATTAGCTCAGATACCGTTCCATAAACCCAATATGTAATAGACAAGACCTACTCCTTGCTCAGAGAACTGGACTCAACACGCCCGATTCACCGCACAAGAATATATCTGACTAGTAATAATCTTAAAACCTATGTATTGATATCTCTCTGTTAGTGTGTCAAGTGGGTGTAAAGCGGAATAAACACAGCCGTGAAAAGCAGCTAAACCCCATTATAAAAATAAATTACTTTTAAAAACCCATGAAACAAAGACAGGGAAAGAGAGAGAAATTCTTACACAATTCGTTCAGGGGCTGTGATGCAACCTGGATTGACCATATCTAGACCCACAGCTGGATGAGACATAAGGGTGGACACTCTTGGGGCTGAGAGGTTTGGTGAGGTTGGGTGAGCAAACGCAGACCCTTTAAAGTAATACTGCGTGCTACCCATCGCATGGGTCCCAAATCTCCAGGTTCAAGGGCATCTTCCTACATCGAAAACATGCATGAGAAACCCAGAAGATGGTACACCGTGTGATGGGGAAAGGTTTCTAAAACACACCTCATTTCTCATCTCCTTGTGATCGGGTTCGCCATTCCAGCCACTTTACTAGCAATCTCTCTACTTGGAGCCTCAGCACCTTTAACCTCCTGTTCCGTACAGGTTGCAATTTGTCCTGAGGATGAACGGGAAGACGGGGAACCAATGAGAGACTAGCTCTTGGTGTTGGGACAGGCACAGGTCACTCTATTTTCCCATCAGGAAGAAGAATTAACCACAGGCTCAGCCTGCCCCCCGGAACCAGAACAGGGCCTGAAGCCATCCTGCGCTTTTGCGGCCCGCTCCCAAAAAAGTGACTTGTAAAATGGAGCTTCAGGGCACTGCAATTCACAAACCTGCAGAGTTATAAATGATAACTCTCGTCCACAAATATATTGAGGGAAGGCAAAGAAGAGGATTTGAAATCAAGGCAGAATTGCAGGAAACAGATTTCAGGAGGTAGATTCGAATCGCCTTTAAAGCACATGAAAAGCGGCAAAACGTTGACAATGATGCCCTTGGCCAAAAAGGGCGTATGCGTTTTTCCTGAATATATTCAGGAAAAAACGCATGCGACCTTTTTGGCCAACCAAGCAACCTGGAAAGGCAAATCATCGCTACAAAGAAGTCTCGCTTCCCATCAGTCGAAAGGGCCATGCTGAAAAAAGGGTCAAAACCAGAAATGCAGGACAGGCCATGGAGAAATGGGAGCCTTGCTACACTGATGGGCGGGATGTAAATTGCCAACAGCCACTCTGGAGAAGGGTACGGTGTGTCCTGAAACATCTAAAAAACACAGCTTAGAGAGCATAGGGCACTTCCACGCATGGGGGGATAAAGTGGGAAAATTGAAAATCAGCAAGACACAAGCACCCCAAAGTTTAGGGCTGCTCTGTTGACAAGGACCTCCACTTCATTCCACCTTAAATATCCCAGGAAAGCGAAAAATGGATAAAAGAGTTGTGGTCCTTATGTACAATGGAATATCACTCAGCCATGAAATCAATGTCATAAGCCTAGTAGCAGCATGATGAGTGGATTTAGGTACGACGATTCTAAGTGAAATAAGTCACACAGAAAAGGACACTTCTCATAAGGTGTCACTTATAGAGGGAATGTAAAAACCGTTACACTTGAACTGAATTACAAAACAGAACAGAGTCACACATGCAGAAAACACACTATGGCTGCTTAACGGGAAAGGTGAGGTGGGGTGATACATAAAACAAGAGTTTCAAATTAGCTCAGATACCGTTCCATAAACCCAATATGTTATAGACAAGACCTACTCCTTGCTCAGAGAACTGGATTCAACACGCCCGATTCACCGCACAAGAATATATCTGACTAGTAATAATCTTAAAACCTATGTATTGATATCTCTCTGTTAGTGTGTCAAGTGGGTGTAAAGCGGCATAAACACAGCCGTGAAAAGCAGCTAAACCCCATTATAAAAATAAATTACTTTTAAAAACCCATGAAACAAAGACAGGGAAAGAGAGAGAAATTCTTACACAATTCGTTCAGGGGCTGTGATGCAACCTGGATTGACCATATCTAGACCCACAGCTGGATGAGACATAAGGGTGGACACTCTTGGGGCTGAGAGGTTTGGTGAGGTTGGGTGAGCAAACGCAGACCCTTTAAAGTAATACTGCGTGCTACCCATCGCATGGGTCCCAAATCTCCAGGTTCAAGGGCATCTTCCTACATCGAAAACATGCATGAGAAACCCAGAAGATGGTACACCGTGTGATGGGGAAAGGTTTCTAAAACGCACCTCATTTCTCATCTCCTTGTGCTCGGGTTCGCCATTCCAGCCACTTTACTAGCAATCTCCCTACTTGGAGCATCAGCACCTTTAACCTCCTGTTCCGTACAGGTTGCAGTTTGTCCTGAGGATGAACGGGAAGACGGGGAACCAATGAGAGACTAGCTCTTGGTGTTGGGACAGGCACAGGTCACTCTATTTTCCCATCAGGAAGAAGAATTAACCACAGGCTCAGCCTGCCCCCCAGAACCAGAACAGGGCCTGAAGCCATCCTGCGCTTTTGCGGCCAGCTCCCAAAAAAGCGACTTGTAAAATGGAGCTTCAGGGCACTGCAATTCACAAACCTGCAGAGATATAAATGATAACTCTCGTCCACAAATATATTGAGGGAAGGCAAAGAAGAGGATTGGAAATCAAGGCAGAATTGCAGGAATCAGATTTCAGGAGGTAGATTCGAATCGCCTTTAAAGCACATGAAAAGCGGCAAAACGTTGACAATGATGCCCTTGGCCAAAAAGGGCGTATGCGTTTTTTCCTGAATATATTCAGGAAAAAACGCATACGCCCTTTTTGGCCAACCAAGCAACGTGGAAAGGCAAATCAGCGCTACAAAGAAGTCTCGCTTCCCATCGGTCAAAAGGGCCATGCTGAAAAAAGGGTCAATACCAGAAATGCAGGACAGGCCATGGAGAAATTGGAGCCTTGCTACACTGATGGGCGGGATGTAAATTGCCAACAGCCACTCTGGAGAAGGGTACGGTGTGTCCTGAAACATCTAAAAAACACAGTTAAGAGAGCATAGGGCACTTCCACGCATGGGGGTATAAAGTGGGAAAATTAAAAATCAGCAAGACACAAGCACCCCAAAGTTTAGGGCTGCTCAGTTGACAAGGACCTCCACTTCATTCCACCTTAAATATACCAGGAAAGAGAAAAATGGATAAAGAATTTGTGGTCCTTATGTACAATGGAATATCACTCAGCCATGAAATCAATGTCATAAGGCTAGTAGCAGCATGATGAGTGGATTTAGGTACGACGATTCTAAGTGAAATAAGTCACACAGAAAAGGACACTTCTCATAAGGTGTCACTTATAGAGGGAATGTAAAAACCGTTACACTAGAACTGAATTACAAAACAGAACAGAGTCACACATGCTGAAAACACACTATGGCTGCTTAACGGGAAAGGTGAGGTGGGGTGGTACATAAAACAAGAGTTTCAAATTAGCTCAGATACCGTTCCATAAACCCAATATGTAATAGACAAGACCTACTCCTTGCTCAGAGAACTGGACTCAACACGCCCGATTCACCGCACAAGAATATATCTGACTAGTAATAATCTTAAAACCTATGTATTGATATCTCTCTGTTAGTGTGTCAAGTGGGTGTAAAGCGGCATAAACACAGCCATGAAAAGCAGCTAAACCCCATTATAAAAATAAATTACTTTTAAAAACCCATGAAACAAAGACAGGGAAAGAGAGAGAAATTCTTACACAATTCGTTCAGGGGCTGTGATGCAACCTGGATTGACCATATCTAGACCCACAGCTGGATGAGACATAAGGGTGGACACTCTTGGGGCTGAGAGTTTTGGTGAGGTTGGGTGAGCAAACGCAGACTCTTTAAAGTAATACTGCATGCGATCCATCGCATGGGTCCCAAATCTCCAGGTTCAAGGGCATCTTCCTACATCGAAAACATGCATGAGAAACCCAGAAGATGGAACACCGTGTGATGGGGAAAGGTTTCTAAAACGCACCTCATTTCTCATCTCCTTGTGCTCGGGTTCGCCATTCCAGCCACTTTACTAGCAATCTCCCTACTTGGAGCATCAACACCTTTAACCTCCTGTTCCGTACAGGTTGCAATTTGTCCTGAGGATGAACGGGAAGACGGGGAACCAATGAGAGACTAGCTCTTGGTGTTGGGACAGGCACAGGTCACTCTATTTTCCCATCAGGAAGAAGAATTAACCACAGGCTCAGCCTGCCCCCCGGAACCAGAACAGGGCCTGAAGCCATCCTGCGCTTTTGCGGCCAGCTCCCGAAAAAGCGAGTTGTAAAATGGAGCTTCAGGGCACTGCAATTCACAAACCTGCAGAGTTATAAATGATAACTCTCGTCCACATATATATTGAGGGTAGGCACAGAAGAGGATTTGAAATGAAGGCAGAATTTCAGGAAACAGATTTCAGGAGTTAGATTCGAATCGCCTTTACCGCACATGAAAAGCAGCAAAACGTTGACAATGAAGCCCTTGGCCAAAAAGGGCGTATGCGTTTTTTCCTGAATATATTCAAGAAAAAACGCACACGCCCTTTTTGGCCAACCAAGCAACCTGGAAAGGCAAATCAGCGCTACAAAGAAGTCTCGCTTCCCATCGGTCAAAAGGGCCATGCTGAAAAAAGTGTCAAAACCAGAAATGCAGGACAGGCCGTGGGGAAATGGGAGTCTTGCTACACTGATGTGCGGGATGTAAATTGCCAACAGCCACTCTGGAGAAGTGTACGGTGTGTCCTGAAACATCTAAAAAACACAGCTTAGAGAGCAAAGGGCACTTCCACGCATGGGGGTATAAAGTGGGAAAATTAAAAATCAGCAAGACACAAGCACCCCAAAGTTTAGGGCTGCTCTGTTGACAAGGACCTCCACTTCATTCCACCTTAAATATCCCAGGAAAGCGAAAAATGGATAAAAAAGTTGTGGTCCTTATGTACAATGGAATATCACTCAGCCATGAAATCAATGTCATAAGGCTTGTAGCAGCATGATGAGTGGATTTAGGTATGACGATCCTAAGTGAAATAAGTCACACAGAAAAGGACACTTCTCATAAGGTGTCACTTATAGAGGGAATGTAAAAACCGTTACACTTGAACTGAATTACAAAACAGAACAGAGTCACACATGCAGAAAACACACTATGGCTGCTTAACGGGAAAGGTGAGGTGGGGTGATACATAAAACAAGAGTTTCAAATTAGCTCAGATACCGTTCCATAAGCCCAATATGTAATAGACAAGACCTACTCCTTGCTCAGAGAACTGGACTCAACACGCCCGATTCACCGCACAAGAATATATCTGACTAGTAATAATCTTAAAACCTATGTATTGATATCTCTCTGTTAGTGTGTCAAGTGGGTGTAAAGCGGCATAAACACAGCGGTGAAAAGCAGCTAAACCCCATTATAAAAATAAATTACTTTTAAAACTCCATGAAACAAAGATAGGGAAAGAGAGAGAAATTCTTACACAAATCGTTCAGGGGCTGTGATGCAACCTGGATTGACCATATCTAGACCCACAGCTGGATGAGACATAAGGGTGGACACTCTTGTTGCGGAGAGGTTTGGTGAGGTTGTTTGAGCAAAGGCAGACCCTTTAAAGTAATACTGCGTGCTATCCATCGCATGGGTCCCAAATCTCCAGGTTTAAGGGCATCTTCCTACATCGAAAACATGCATGAGAAACCCAGAAGATGGTACACCGTGTGATGGGGAAAGGTTTCTAAAACGCACCTCATTTCTCATCTCCTTGTGCTCGGGTTCGCCATTGCATCCACTTTAATAGCAATCTCCCTACTTGGAGCATCAGCACCTTTAACCTCCTGTTCCATACAGGTTGCAATTTGTCCTGAGGATGAACGGGAAGACGGGGAACCAATGAGAGACTAGCTCTTGGTGTTGGGACAGGCACAGGTCACTCTATTTTCCCATCAGGAAGAAGAATTAACCACAGGCTCAGCCTGCCCCCCGGAACCAGAACAGGGCCTGAAGCCATCCTGCGCTTTTGCGGCCAGCTCCCGAAAAAGCGAGTTGTAAAATGGAGCTTCAGGGCACTGCAATTCACAAACCTGCAGAGTTATAAATGATAACTCTCGTCCACAAATATATTGAGGGTAGGCACAGAACAGGATTTGAATTGAAGGCAGAATTGCAGGAAACAGATTTCAGGAGGTAGATCCGAATCGCCTTTACCGCACATGAAAAGCAGCAAAACGTTGACAATGAAGCCCTTGGCCAAAAAGGGCGTATGCGTTTTTTCCTGAATATATTCAAGAAAAAACGCATACGCACATTTTGGCCAACCAAGCAACCTGGAAAGGCAAATCAGCGCTACAAAGAAGTCTCGCTTCCCATCGGTCAAAAGGGCCATGCTGAAAAAAGTGTCAAAACCAGAAATGCAGGACAGGCCATGGAGAAATGGGAGCCTTGCTACACTGATGGGCGGGATGTAAATTGCCAACAGCCACTCTGGAGAAGTGTACGGTGTGTCCTGAAACATCTAAAAAACACAGTTAAGAGAGCATAGGGCACTTCCACGCATGGGGGTATAAAGTGGGAAAATTAAAAATCAGCAAGACACAAGCACCCCAAAGTTTAGGGCTGCTCAGTTGACAAGGACCTCCACTTCATTCCACCTTAAATATACCAGGAAAGCGAAAAATGGATCAAAAATTGTGGTCCTTATGTACAATGGAATATCACTCAGCCATGAAATCAATGTCATAAGGCTAGTAGCAGCATGATGAGTGGATTTAGGTAAGACGATTCTAAGTGAAATAAGTCACACAGAAAAGGACACTTCTCGTAAGGTGTCACTTATAGAGGGAATGTAAAAACCGTTAAACTTGAACTGAATTACAAAACAGAACAGAGTCACACATGCAGAAAACACACTATGGCTGCTTAACGGGAAAGGTGAGGTGGGGTGATACATAAAACAAGAGCTTCAAATTAGCTCAGATACCGTTCCATAAACCCAATATGTAATAGACAAGACCTACTCCTTGCTCAGAGAACTGGACTCAACACGCCCGATTCACCGCACAAGAATATATCTGACTAGTAATAATCTTAAAACCTATGTATTGATATCTCTCTGTTAGTGTGTCAAGTGGGTGTAAAGCGGCATAAACACAGCCGTGAAAAGCAGCTAAACCCCATTATAAAACTAAATTACTTTTAAAAACCCATGAAACAAAGACAGGGAAAGAGAGAGAAATTCTTACACAATTCGTTCAGGGGCTGTGATGCAACCTGGATTGACCATATCTAGACCCACAGCTGGATGAGACATAAGGGTGGACACTCTTGGGGCTGAGAGGTTTGGTGAGGTTCGGTGAGCAAACGCAGACCCTTTAAAGTAATACTGCGTGCTACCCATCGCATGGGTCCCATATCTCCAGTTTCAAGGGCATCTTCCTACATCGAAAACATGCATGAGAAACCCAGAAGAGGGTACACCGTGTGATGGGGAAAGGTTTCTAAAACGCACCTCATTTCTCATCTCCTTGTGCTCGGGTTCGCCATTCCAGCCACTTTACTAGCAATCTCCCTACTTGGAGCATCAGCACCTTTAACCTCCTGTTCCGTACAGGTTGCAATTTGTCCTGAGGATGAACGGGAAGACGGGGAACCAATGAGAGACTAGCTCTTGGTGTTGGGACAGGCACAGGTCACTCTATTTTCCCATCAGGAAGAAGAATTAACCACAGGCTCAGCCTGCCCCCCGGAACCAGAACAGGGCCTGAAGCCATCCTGCGCTTTTGCGGCCAGCTCCCAAAAAAGCGACTTGTAAAATGGAGCTTCAGGGCACTGCAATTCACAAACCTGCAGAGTTATAAATGATAACTCTCGTCCACAAATATATTGAGGGAAGGCAAAGAAGAGGATTTGAAATCAAGGCAGAATTGCAGGAAACAGATTTCAGGAGGTAGATTCGAATCGCCTTTAAAGCACATGAAAAGCGGCAAAACGTTGACAATGATGCCCTTGGCCAAAAAGGGCGTATGCGTTTTTTCCTGAATATATTCAGGAAAAAACGCATACGCCCTTTTTGGCCAACCAAGCAACCTGGAAAGGCAAATCAGCGCTACAAAGAAGTCTCGCTTCCCATCGGTCAAGAGGGCCATGCTGAAAAAAGTGTCAAAACCAGAAATGCAGGACAGGCCATGGAGAAATGGGAGCCTTGCTACACTGATGGGCGGGATGTAAATTGCCAACAGCCACTCTGGAGAAGTGTACGGTGTGTCCTGAAACATCTAAAAAACACAGCTTAGAGAGCATAGGGCACTTCCACGCATGGGGGGATAAAGTGGGAAAATTGAAAATCAGCAAGACACAAGCACCCCAAAGTTTAGGGCTGCTCTGTTGACAAGGACCTCCACTTCATTCCACCTTAAATATCCCAGGAAAGCGAAAAATGGATCAAAAAGTTGTGGTCCTTATGTACAATGGAATATCACTCAGCCATGAAATCAATGTCATAAGGCTAGTAGCAGCATGATGAGTGGATTTAGGTAAGACGATTCTAAGTGAAATAAGTCACACAGAAAAGGACACTTCTCGTAAGGTGTCACTTATAGAGGGAATGTAAAAACCGTTAAACTTGAACTGAATTACAAAACAGAACAGAGTCACACATGCAGAAAACACACTATGGCTGCTTAACGGGAAAGGTGAGGTGGGGTGATACATAAAACAAGAGCTTCAAATTAGCTCAGATACCGTTCCATAAACCCAATATGTAATAGACAAGACCTACTCCTTGCTCAGAGAACTGGACTCAACACGCCCGATTCACCGCACAAGAATATATCTGACTAGTAATAATCTTAAAACCTATGTATTGATATCTCTCTGTTAGTGTGTCAAGTGGGTGTAAAGCGGCATAAACACAGCCGTGAAAAGCAGCTAAACCCCATTATAAAAATAAATTACTTTTAAAAACCCATGAAACAAAGACAGGGAAAGAGAGAGAAATTCTTACACAATTCGTTCAGGGGCTGTGATGCAACCTGGATTGACCATATCTAGACCCACAGCTGGATGAGACCTAAGGGTGGACACTCTTGGGGCTGAGAGGTTTGGTGAGGTTGGGTGAGCAAACGCAGACCATTTAAAGTAATACTGCGTGCTACCCATCGCATGGGTCCCAAATCTCCAGGTTCAAGGGCATCTTCCTACATCGAAAACATGCATGAGAAACCCAGAAGAGGGTACACCGTGTGATGGGGAAAGGTTTCTAAAACGCACCTCATTTCTCATCTCCTTGTGCTCAGGTTCGCCATTCCAGCCACTTTACTAGCAATCTCCCTACTTGGAGCATCAGCACCTTTAACCTCCTGTTCCGTACAGGTTGCAATTTGTCCTGAGGATGAACGGGAAGACGGGGAACCAATGAGAGACTAGCTCTTGGTGTTGGGACAGGCACAGGTCACTCTATTTTCCCATCAGGAAGAAGAATTAACCACAGGCTCAGCCTGCCCCCCGGAACCAGAACAGGGCCTGAAGCCATCCTGCGCTTTTGCGGCCAGCTCCCAAAAAAGCGACTTGTAAAATGGAGCTTCAGGGCACTGCAATTCACAAACCTGCAGAGTTATAAATGATAACTCTCGTCCACAAATATATTGAGGGAAGGCAAAGAAGAGGATTTGAAATCAAGGCAGAATTGCAGGAAACAGATTTCAGGAGGTAGATTCGAATCGCCTTTAAAGCACATGAAAAGCGGCAAAACGTTGACAATGATGCCCTTGGCCAAAAAGGGCGTATGCGTTTTTTCCTGAATATATTCAGGAAAAAACGCATACGCCCTTTTTGGCCAACCAAGCAACCTGGAAAGGCAAATCAGCGCTACAAAGAAGTCTCGCTTCCCATCGGTCAAGAGGGCCATGCTGAAAAAAGTGTCAAAACCAGAAATGCAGGACAGGCCATGGAGAAATGGGAGCCTTGCTACACTGATGGGCGGGATGTAAATTGCCAACAGCCACTCTGGAGAAGTGTACGGTGTGTCCTGAAACATCTAAAAAACACAGCTTAGAGAGCATAGGGCACTTCCACGCATGGGGGGATAAAGTGGGAAAATTGAAAATCAGCAAGACACAAGCACCCCAAAGTTTAGGGCTGCTCTGTTGACAAGGACCTCCACTTCATTCCACCTTAAATATCCCAGGAAAGCGAAAAATGGATCAAAAAGTTGTGGTCTTTATGTACAATGGAATATCACTCAGCCATGGAATCAATGTCATAAGGCTAGTAGCAGCATGATGAGTGGATTTAGGTAAGACGATTCTAAGTGAAATAAGTGACACAGAAAAGGACACTTCTCGTAAGGTGTCACTTATAGAGGGAATGTAAAAACCGTTACACTTGAACTGAATTACAAAACAGAACAGAGTCACACATGCAGAAAACACACTATGGCTGCTTAACGGGAAAGGTGAGGTGGGGTGATACATAAAACAAGAGCTTCAAATTAGCTCAGATACCATTCCATAAACCCAATATGTAATAGACAAGACCTACTCCTTGCTCAGAGAACTGGACTCAACACGCCCGATTCACCGCACAAGAATATATCTGACTAATAATAATCTTAAAACCTATGTATTGATATCTCTCTGTTAGTGTGTCAAGTGGGTGTAAAGCGGCATAAACACAGCCGTGAAAAGCAGCTAAACTCCATTATAAAACTAAATTACTTTTAAAAACCCATGAAACAAAGACAGGGAAAGAGAGAGAAATTCTTACACAATTCGTTCAGGGGCTGTGATGCAACCTGGATTGACCATATCTAGACCCACAGCTGGATGAGACATAAGGGTGGACACTCTTGGGGCTGAGAGTTTTGGTGAGGTTGGGTGAGCAAATGCAGACCCTTTAAAGTAATACTGCGTGCTACCCATCGCATGGGTCCCAAATCTCCAGGTTCAAGGGCATCTTCCTACATCGAAAACATGCATGAGAAACCCAGAAGATGGTACACCATGTGATGGGGAAAGGTTTCTAAAACGCACCTCATTTCTCATATCCTTGTGCTCGGGTTCGCCATTCCAGCCACTTTACTAGCAATCTCCCTACTTGGAGCATCAGCACCTTTAACCTCCTGTTCCGTACAGGTTGCAATTTGTCCTGAGGATGAACGGGAAGACGGGGAACCAATGAGAGACTAGCTCTTGGTGTTGGGACAGGCACAGGTCACTCTATTTTCCCATCAGGAAGAAGAATTAACCACAGGCTCAGCCTGCCCCCCGGAACCAGAACAGGGCCTGAAGAGATCCTGCGCTTTTGCGGCCAGCTCCCAAAAAAGCGACTTGTAAAATGGAGCTTCAGGGCACTGCAATTCACAAACCTGCAGAGTTATAAATGATAACTCTCGTCCACAAATATATTGAGGGAAGGCAAAGAAGAGGATTTGAAATCAAGGCAGAATTGCAGGAAACAGATTTCAGGAGGTAGATTCGAATCGCCTTTAAAGCACATGAAAAGCGGCAAAACGTTGACAATGATGCCCTTGGCCAAAAAGGGCGTATGCGTTTTTTCCTGAATATATTCAGGAAAAAACGCATACGCCCTTTTTGGCCAACCAAGCAACCTGGAAAGGCAAATCAGCGCTACAAAGAAGTCTTGCTTCCCATCGGTCAAAAGGGCCATGCTGAAAAAAGTGTCAAAACCAGAAATGCAGGACAGGCCATGGAGAAATGGGAGCCTTGCTACACTGATGGGCGGGATGTAAATTGCCAACAGCCACTCTGGAGAAGTGTACGGTGTGTCCTGAAACATCTAAAAAACACAGCTTAGAGAGCATAGGGCACTTCCACGCATGGGGGGATAAAGTGGGAAAATTGAAAATCAGCAAGACACAAGCACCCCAAAGTTTAGGGCTGCTCTGTTGACAAGGACCTCCACTTCATTCCACCTTAAATATCCCAGGAAAGCGAAAAATGGATCAAAAAGTTGTGGTCCTTATGTACAATGGAATATCACTCAGCCATGAAATCAATGTCATAAGGCTAGTAGCAGCATGATGAGTGGATTTAGGTAAGACGATTCTAAGTGAAATAAGTCACACAGAAAAGGACACTTCTCGTAAGGTGTCACTTATAGAGGGAATGTAAAAACCGTTACACTTGAACTGAATTACAAAACAGAACAGAGTCACACATGCAGAAAACACACTATGGCTGCTTAACGGGAAAGGTGAAGTGGGGTGATACATAAAACAAGAGCTTCAAATTAGCTCAGATACCGTTCCATAAGCCCAATATGTAATAGACAAGACCTACTCCTTGCTCAGAGAACTGGACTCAACACGCCCGATTCACCGCACAAGAATATATCTGACTAGTAATAATCTTAAAACCTATGTATTGATATCTCTCTGTTAGTGTGTCAAGTGGGTGTAAAGCGGCATAAACACAGCCGTGAAAAGCAGCTAAACCCCATTATAAAAATAAATTACTTTTAAAAACCCATGAAACAAAGACAGGGAAAGAGAGAGAAATTCTTACACAATTCGTTCAGGGGCTGTGATGCAACCTGGATTGACCATATCTAGACCCACAGCTGGATGAGACATAAGGGTGGACACTCTTGGGGCTGAGAGGTTTGGTGAGGTTGGGTGAGCAAATGCATACCCTTTAAAGTAATACTGCGTGCTACCCATCGCATGGGTCCCAAATCTCCAGGTTCAAGGGCATCTTCCTACATCGAAAACATGCATGAGAAACCCAGAAGATGGTACACCGTGTGATGGGGAAAGGTTTCTAAAACGCACCTCATTTCTCATCTCCTTGTGCTCGGGTTCGCCATTCCAGCCACTTTACTAGCAATCTCCCTACTTGGAGCATCAGCACCTTTAACCTCCTGTTCCGTACAGGTTGCAATTTGTCCTGAGGATGAACGGGAAGACGGGGAACCAATGAGAGACTAGCTCTTGGTGTTGGGACAGGCACAGGTCACTCTATTTTCCCATCAGGAAGAAGAATTAACCACAGGCTCAGCCTGCCCCCCGGAACCAGAACAGGGCCTGAAGCCATCCTGCGCTTTTGCGGCCAGCTCCCAAAAAAGCGACTTGTAAAATGGAGCTTCAGGGCACTGCAATTCACAAACCTGCAGAGTTATAAATGATAACTCTCGTCCACAAATATATTGAGGGAAGGCAAAGAAGAGGATTTGAAATCAAGGCAGAATTGCAGGAAACAGATTTCAGGAGGTAGATTCGAATCGCCTTTAAAGCACATGAAAAGCGGCAAAACGTTGACAATGATGCCCTTGGCCAAAAAGGGCGTATGCGTTTTTTCCTGAATATATTCAGGAAAAAACGCATACGCCCTTTTTGGCCAACCAAGCAACCTGGAAAGGCAAATCAGCGCTACAAAGAAGTCTCACTTCCCATCGGTCAAGAGGGCCATGCTGAAAAAAGTGTCAAAACCAGAAATGCAGGACAGGCCATGGAGAAATGGGAGCCTTGCTACACTGATGGGCGGGATGTAAATTGCCAACAGCCACTCTGGAGAAGTGTACGGTGTGTCCTGAAACATCTAAAAAACACAGCTTAGAGAGCATAGGGCACTTCCACGCATGGGGGGATAAAGTGGGAAAATTGAAAATCAGCAAGACACAAGCACCCCAAAGTTTAGGGCTGCTCTGTTGACAAGGACCTCCACTTCATTCCACCTTAAATATCCCAGGAAAGCGAAAAATGGATCAAAAAGTTGTGGTCCTTATGTACAATTGAATATCACTCAGCCATGAAATCAATGTCATAAGGCTAGTAGCAGCATGATGAGTGGATTTAGGTAAGACGATTCTAAGTGAAATAAGTCACACAGAAAAGGACACTTCTCGTAAGGTGTCACTTATAGAGGGAATGTAAAAACCGTTACACTTGAACTGAATTACAAAACAGAACAGAGTCACACATGCAGAAAACACACTATGGCTGCTTAACGGGAAAGGTGAGGTGGGGTGATACATAAAACAAGAGCTTCAAATTAGCTCAGATACCGTTCCATAAACCCAATATGTAATAGACAAGACCTACTCCTTGCTCAGAGAACTGGACTCAACACGCCCGATTCACCACACAAGAATATATCTGACTAGTAATAATCTTAAAACCTATGTATTGATATCTCTCTGTTAGTGTGTCAAGTGGGTGTAAAGCGGCATAAACACAGCCGTGAAAAGCAGCTAAACCCCATTATAAAACTAAATTACTTTTAAAAACCCATGAAACAAAGACAGGGAAAGAGAGAGAAATTCTTACACAATTCGTTCAGGGGCTGTGATGCAACCTGGATTGACCATATCTAGACCCACAGCTGGATGAGACATAAGGGTGGACACTCTTGGGGCTGAGAGGTTTGGTGAGGTTGGGTGAGCAAACGCAGACCCTTTAAAGTAATACTGCGTGCTACCCATCGCATGGGTCCCAAATCTCCAGGTTCAAGGGCATCTTCCTACATCGAAAACATGCATGAGAAACCCAGAAGATGGTACACCGTGTGATGGGGAAAGGTTTCTAAAACGCACCTCATTTCTCATCTCCTTGTGCTCGGGTTCGCCATTCCAGCCACTTTACCAGCAATCTCCCTACTTGGAGCCTCAGCACCTTTAACCTCCTGTTCCGTACAGGTTGCAATTTGTCCTGAGGATGAACGGGAAGACGGGGAACCAATGAGAGATTAGCTCTTGGTGTTGGGACAGGCACAGGTCACTCTATTTTCCCATCAGGAAGAAGAATTAACCACAGGCTCAGCCTGCCCCCCGGAACCAGAACAGGGCCTGAAGCCATCCTGCGCTTTTGCGGCCAGCTCCCAAAAAAGCGACTTGTAAAATGGAGCTTCAGGGCACTGCAATTCACAAACCTGCAGAGTTATAAATGATAACTCTCGTCCACAAATATATTGAGGGAAGGCAAAGAAGAGGATTTGAAATCAAGGCAGAATTGCAGGAAACAGATTTCAGGAGGTAGATTCGAATCGCCTTTAAAGCACATGAAAAGCGGCAAAACGTTGACAATGATGCCCTTGGCCAAAAAGGGCGTATGCGTTTTTTCCTGAATATATTCAGGAAAAAACGCATACGCCCTTTTTGGCCAACCAAGCAACCTGGAAAGGCAAATCAGCGCTACAAAGAAGTCTCGCTTCCCATCGGTCAAGAGGGCCATGCTGAAAAAAGTGTCAAAACCAAAAATGCAGGACAGGCCATGGAGAAATGGGAGCCTTGCTACACTGATGGGCGGGATGTAAATTGCCAACAGCCACTCTGGAGAAGTGTACGGTGTGTCCTGAAACATCTAAAAAACACAGCTTAGAGAGCATAGGGCACTTCCACGCATGGGGGGATAAAGTGGGAAAATTGAAAATCAGCAAGACACAAGCACCCCAAAGTTTAGGGCTGCTCTGTTGACAAGGACCTCCATTTCATTCCAACTTAAATATCCCAGGAAAGCGAAAAATGGATAAAAAAGTTGTGGTCCTTATGTACAATGGAATATCACTCAGCCATGAAATCAATGTCATAAGGCTAGTAGCAGCATGATGAGTGGATTTAGGTAAGACGATTCTAAGTGAAATAAGTCACACAGAAAAGGACACTTCTCATAAGGTGTCACTTATAGAGGGAATGTAAAAACCGTTACACTTGAACTGAATTACAAAACAGAACAGAGTCACACATGCAGAAAACACACTATGGCTGCTTAACGGGAAAGGTGAGGTGGGGTGATACATAAAACAAGAGCTTCAAATTAGCTCAGATACCGTTCCATAAACCCAATATGTAATAGACAATACCTACTCCTTGCTCAGAGAACTGGACTCAACACGCCCGATTCACCGCACAAGTATATATCTGACTAGTAATAATCTTAAAACCTATGTATTGATATCTCTCTGTTAGTGTGTCAAGTGTGTGTAAAGCGGCATAAACACAGCCGTGAAAAGCAGCTAAACCCCATTATAAAACTAAATTACTTTTAAAAACCCATGAAACAAAGACAGGGAAAGAGAGAGAAATTCTTACACAATTCGTTCAGGGGCTGTGATGCAACCTGGATTGACCATATCTAGACCCACAGCTGGATGAGACATAAGGGTGGACACTCTTGGGGCTGAGAGGTTTGGTGAGGTTGGGTGAGCAAACGCAGACCCTTTAAAGTAATACTGCGTGCTACCCATCGCATGGGTCCCAAATCTCCAGGTTCAAGGGCATCTTCCTACATCGAAAACATGCATGAGAAACCCAGAAGATGGTACACCGTGTGATGGGGAAAGGTTTCTAAAACGCACCTCATTTCTCATCTCCTTGTGCTCGGGTTCGCCGTTCCTGCCACTTTACTAGCAATCTCCCTACTTGGAGCCTCAGCACCTTTAACCTCCTGTTCCGTACAGGTTGCAATTTGTCCTGAGGATGAACGGGAAGACGGGGAACCAATGAGAGACTAGCTCTTGGTGTTGGGACAGGCACAGGTCACTCTATTTTCCCATCAGGAAGAAGAATTAACCACAGGCTCAGCCTGCCCCCCGGAACCAGAACAGGGCCTGAAGCCATCCTGCGCTTTTGCAGCCAGCTCCCAAAAAAGCGACTTGTAAGATGGAGCTTCAGGGCACTGCAATTCACAAACCTGCAGAGTTATAAATGATAACTCTCGTCCACAAATATATTGAGGGAAGGCAAAGAAGAGGATTTGAAATCAAGGCAGAATTGCAGGAAACAGATTTCAGGAGGTAGATTCGAATCGCCTTTAAAGCACATGAAAAGCGGCAAAACGTTGACAATGATGCCCTTGGCCAAAAAGGGCGTATGCGTTTTTTCCTGAATATATTCAGGAAAAAACGCATACGCCCTTTTTGGCCAACCAAGCAACCTGGAAAGGCAAATCAGCGCTACAAAGAAGTCTCGCTTCCCATCGGTCAAAAGGGCCATGCTGAAAAAAGTGTCAAAACCAGAAATGCAGGACAGGCCATGGAGAAATGGGAGCCTTGCTACACTGATGGGCGGGATGTAAATTGCCAACAGCCACTCTGGAGAAGTGTACGGTGTGTCCTGAAACATCTAAAAAACACAGCTTAGAGAGCATAGGGCACTACCACGCATGGGGGGATAAAGTGGGAAAATTGAAAATCAGCAAGACACAAGCACCCCAAAGTTTAGGGCTGCTCTGTTGACAAGGACCTCCACTTCATTCCACCTTAAATATCCCAGGAAAGCGAAAAATGGATCAAAAAGTTGTGGTCCTTATGTACAATGGAATATCACTCAGCCATGAAATCAATGTCATAAGGCTAGTAGCAGCATGATGAGTGGATTTAGGTAAGACGATTCTAAGTGAAATAAGTCACACAGAAAAGGACACTTCTCGTAAGGTGTCACTTATAGAGGGAATGTAAAAACCGTTACACTTGAACTGAATTACAAAACAGAACAGAGTCACACATGCAGAAAACACACTATGGCTGTTTAACGGGAAAGGTGAGGTGGGGTGATACATAAAACAAGAGCTTCAAATTAGCTCAGATACCGTTCCATAAACCCAATATGTAATAGACAAGACCTACTCCTTGCTCAGAGAACTGGACTCAACACGCCCGATTCACCGCACAAGAATATATCTGACTAGTAATAATCTTAAAACCTATGTATTGATATCTCTCTGTTAGTGTGTCAAGTGGGTGTAAAGCGGCATAAACACAGCCGTGAAAAGCAGCTAAACCCCATTATAAAAATAAATTACTTTTAAAAACCCATGAAACAAAGACAGGGAAAGAGAGAGAAATTCTTACACAATTCGTTCAGGGGCTGTGATGCAACCTGGATTGACCATATCTAGACCCACAGCTGGATGAGACATAAGGGTGGACACTCTTGGGGCTGAGAGGTTTGGTGAGGTTGGGTGAGCAAACGCAGACCCTTTAAAGTAATACTGCGTGCTACCCATCGCATGGGTCCCAAATCTCCAGGTTCAAGGGCATCTTCCTACATCGAAAACATGCATGAGAAACCCAGAAGATGGTACACCGTGTGATGGGGAAAGGTTTCTAAAACGCACCTCATTTCTCATCTCCTTGTGCTCGGGTTCGCCATTCCAGCCACTTTACCAGCAATCTCCCTACTTGGAGCCTCAGCACCTTTAACCTCCTGTTCCGTACAGGTTGCAATTTGTCCTGAGGATGAACGGGAAGACGGGGAACCAATGAGAGACTAGCTCTTGGTGTTGGGACAGGCACAGGTCACTCTATTTTCCCATCAGGAAGAAGAATTAACCACAGGCTCAGCCTGCCCCCCGGAACCAGAACAGGGCCTGAAGCCATCCTGCGCTTTTGCGGCCAGCTCCCAAAAAAGCGACTTGTAAAATGGAGCTTCAGGGCACTGCAATTCACAAACCTGCAGAGTTATAAATGATAACTCTCGTCCACAAATATATTGAGCGAAGGCAAAGAAGAGGATTTGAAATCAAGGCAGAATTGCAGGAAACAGATTTCAGGAGGTAGATTCGAATCGCCTTTAAAGCACATGAAAAGCGGCAAAACGTTGACAATGATGCCCTTGGCCAAAAAGGGCGTATGCGTTTTTTCCTGAATATATTCAGGAAAAAACGCATACGCCCTTTTTGGCCAACCAAGCAACCTGGAAAGGCAAATCAGCGCTACAAAGAAGTCTCGCTTCCCATCGGTCAAGAGGGCCATGCTGAAAAAAGTGTCAAAACCAGAAATGCAGGACAGGCCATGGAGAAATGGGAGCCTTGCTACACTGATGGGCGGGATGTAAATTGCCAACAGCCACTCTGGAGAAGTGTACGGTGTGTCCTAAAACATCTAAAAAACACAGCTTAGAGAGCATAGGGCACTTCCACGCATGGGGGGATAAAGTGGGAAAATTGAAAATCAGCAAGACACAAGCACCCCAAAGTTTAGGGCTGCTCTGTTGACAAGGACCTCCACTTCATTCCACCTTAAATATCCCAGGAAAGCGAAAAATGGATCAAAAATTTGTGGTCCTTATGTACAATGGAATATCACTCAGCCATGAAATCAATGTCATAAGGCTAGTAGCAGCATGATGAGTGGATTTAGGTAAGACGATTCTAAGTGAAATAAGTCACACAGAAAAGGACACTTCTCATAAGGTGTCACTTATAGAGGGAATGTAAAAACCGTTACACATGAACTGAATTACAAAACAGAACAGAGTCACACATGCAGAAAACACACTATGGCTGCTTAACGGGAAAGGTGAGGTGGGGTGATACATAAAACAAGAGCTTCAAATTAGCTCAGATACCGTTCCATAAACCCAATATGTAATAGACAAGACCTACTCCTTGCTCAGAGAACTGGACTCAACACGCCCGATTCACCGCACAAGAATATATCTGACTAGTAATAATCTTAAAACCTATGTATTGATATCTCTCTGTTAGTGTGTCAAGTGGGTGTAAAGCGGCATAAACACAGCCGTGAAAAGCAGCTAAACCCCATTATAAAAATAAATTACTTTTAAAAACCCATGAAACAAAGACAGGGAAAGAGAGAGAAATTCTTACACAATTCGTTCAGGGGCTGTGATGCAACCTGGATTGACCATATCTAGACCCACAGCTGGATGAGACATAAGGGTGGACACTCTTGGGGCTGAGAGGTTTGGTGAGGTTGGGTGAGCAAACGCAGACCCTTTAAAGTAATACTGCGTGCTACCCATCGCATGGGTCCCAAATCTCCAGGTTCAAGGGCATCTTCCTACATCGAAAACATGCATGAGAAACCCAGAAGATGGTACACCGTGTGATGGGGAAAGGTTTCTAAAACGTACCTCATTTCTCATCTCCTTGTGCTCGGGTTCGCCATTCCAGCCACTTTACCAGCAATCTCCCTACTTGGAGCCTCAGCACCTTTAACCTCCTGTTCCGTACAGGTTGCAATTTGTCCTGAGGATGAACGGGAAGACGGGGAACCAATGAGAGACTAGCTCTTGGTGTTGGGACAGGCACAGGTCACTCTATTTTCCCATCAGGAAGAAGAATTAACCACAGGCTCAGCCTGCCCCCCGGAACCAGAACAGGGCCTGAAGCAATCCTGCGCTTTTGCGGCCAGCTCCCAAAAAAGCGACTTGTAAAATGGAGCTTCAGGGCACTGCAACTCACAAACCTGCAGAGTTATAAATGATAACTCTCGTCCACAAATATATTGAGGGAAGGCAAAGAAGAGGATTTGAAATCAAGGCAGAATTGCAGGAAACAGATTTCAGGAGGTAGATTCAAATCGCCTTTAAAGCACATGAAAAGCGGCAAAACGTTGACAATGATGCCCTTGGCCAAAAAGGGCGTATGCGTTTTTTCCTGAATATATTCAGGAAAAAACGCATACGCCCTTTTTGGCCAACCAAGCAACCTGGAAAGGCAAATCAGCGCTACAAAGAAGTCTCGCTTCCCATCGGTCAAAAGGGCCATGCTGAAAAAAGTGTCAAAACCAGAAATGCAGGACAGGCCATGGAGAAATGGGAGCCTTGCTACACTGATGGGCGGGATGTAAACTGCCAACAGCCACTCTGGAGAAGTGTACGGTGTGTCCTGAAACATCTAAAAAACACAGCTTAGAGAGCATAGGGCGCTTCCACGCATGGGGGGATAAAGTGGGAAAATTGAAAATCAGCAAGACACAAGCACCCTAAAGTTTAGGGCTGCTCTGTTGACAAGGACCTCCACTTCATTCCACCTTAAATATCCCAGGAAAGCGAAAAATGGATAAAAAAGTTGTGGTCCTTATGTACAATGGAATATCACTCAGCCATGAAATCAATGTCATAAGGCTAGTAGCAGCATGATGAGTGGATTTAGGTAAGACGATTCTAAGTGAAATAAGTCACACAGAAAAGGACACTTCTCATAAGGTGTCACTTATAGAGAGAATGTAAAAACCGTTACACTTGAACTGAATTACAAAACAGAACAGAGTCACACATGCAGAAAACACACTATGGCTGCTTAACGGGAAAGGTGAGGTGGGGTGATCCATAAAACAAGAGTTTCAAATTAGCTCAGATACCGTTCCATAAACCCAATATGTAATAGACAAGACCTACTCCTTGCTCAGAGAACTGGACTCAACACGCCCGATTCACCGCACAAGAATATATCTGACTAGTAATAATCTTAAAACCTATGTATTGATATCTCTCTGTTAGTGTGTCAAGTGGGTGTAAAGCGGCATAAACACAGCCGTGAAAAGCAGCTAAACCCCATTATAAAAATAAATTACTTTTAAAAACCCATGAAACAAAGACAGGGAAAGAGAGAGAAATTCTTACACAATTCGTTCAGGGGCTGTGATGCAACCTGGATTGACCATATCTAGACCCACAGCTGGATGAGACATAAGGGTGGACACTCTTGGGGCTGAGAGGTTTGGTGAGGTTGGGTGAGCAAACGCAGACCCTTTAAAGTAATACTGCGTGCTACCCATCGCATGGGTCCCAAATCTCCAGGTTCAAGGGCATCTTCCTACATCGAAAACATGCATGAGAAACCCAGAAGAGGGTACACCGTGTGATGGGGAAAGGTTTCTAAAACGCACCTCATTTCTCATCTCCTTGTGCTCGGGTTCGCCATTCCAGCCACTTTACTAGCAATCTCCCTACTTGGAGCCTCAGCACCTTTAACCTCCTGTTCCGAACAGGTTGCAATTTGTCCTGAGGATGAACGGGAAGACGGGGAACCAATGAGAGACTAGCTCTTGGTGTTGGGACAGGCACAGGTCACTCTATTTTCCCATCAGGAAGAAGAATTAACCACAGGCTCAGCCTGCCCCCCGGAACCAGAACAGGGCCTGAAGCCATCCTGCGCTTTTGCGGACAGCTCCCAAAAAAGCGAGTTGTAAAATGGAGCGTCAGGGCACTGCAATTCACAAACCTGCAGAGTTATAAATGATAACTCTCGTCCACAAATATATTGAGGGAAGGCAAAGAAGAGGATTTCAAATCAAGGCAGAATTGCAGGAAACAGATTTCAGGAGGTAGATTCGAATCGCCTTTAAAGCACATGAAAAGCGGCAAAACGTTGACAATGATGCCCTTGGCCAAAAAGGGCGTATGCGTTTTTTCCTGAATATATTCAGGAAAAAACGCATACGCCCTTTTTGGCCAACCAAGCAACCTGGAAAGGCAAATCAGCGCTACAAAGAAGTCTCGCTTCCCATCGATCAAAAGGGCCATGCTGAAAAAAGTGTCAAAACCAGAAATGCAGGACAGGCCATGGAGAAATGGGAGCCTTGCTACACTGATGGGCGGGATGTAAATTGCCAACAGCCACTCTGGAGAAGGGTACGGTGTGTCCTGAAACATCTAAAAAACACAGCTTAGAGAGCATAGGGCACTTCCACGCATGGGGGGATAAAGTGGGAAAATTGAAAATCAGCAAGACACAAGCACCCCAAAGTTTAGGGCTGCTCTGTTGACAAGGACCTCCACTTCATTCCACCTTAAATATCCCAGGAAAGCGAAAAATGGATCAAAAAGTTGTGGTCCTTATGTACAATGGAATATCACTCAGCCATGAAATCAATGTCATAAGGCTAGTAGCAGCATGATGAGTGGATTTAGGTACGACGATTCTAAGTGAAATAAGTCACACAGAAAAGGACACTTCTCATAAGGTGTCACTTATAGAGGGAATGTAAAAACCGTTACACTTGAACTGAATTACAAAACAGAACAGAGTCACACATGCAGAAAACACACTATGGCTGCTTAACGGGAAAGGTGAGGTGGGGTGATACATAAAACAAGAGCTTCAAATTAGCTCAGATACCGTTCCATAAACCCAATATGTAATAGACAAGACCTACTCCTTGCTCAGAGAACTGGACTCAACACGCCCGATTCACCGCACAAGAATATATCTGACTAGTAATAATCTTAAAACCTATGTATTGATATCTCTCTGTTAGTGTGTCAAGTTTCTGTAAAGCGGCATAAACACAGCCGTGAAAAGCAGCTAAACCCTATTATAAAACTAAATTACTTTTAAAAACCCATGAAACAAAGACAGGGAAAGAGAGAGAAATTCTTACACAATTCGTTCAGGGGCTGTGATGCAACCTGGATTGACCATATCTAGACCCACAGCTGGATGAGACATAAGGGTGGACACTCTTGGGGCTGAGAGGTTTGGTGAGGTTGGGTGAGCAAACGCAGACCCTTTAAAGTAATACTGCGTGCTACCCATCGCATGGGTCCCAAATCTCCAGGTTCAAGGGCATCTTCCTACATCGAAAACATGCATGAGAAACCCAGAAGATGGTACACCGTGTGATGGGGAAAGGTTTCTAAAACGCACCTCATTTCTCATCTCCTTGTGCTCGGGTTCGCCATTCCTGCCACTTTACTAGCAATCTCCCTACTTGGAGCCTCAGCACCTTTAACCTCCTGTTCCGTACAGGTTGCAATTTGTCCTGAGGATGAACGGGAAGACGGGGAACCAATGAGAGACTAGCTCTTGGTGTTGGGACAGGCACAGGTCACTCTATTTTCCCATCAGGAAGAAGAATTAACCACAGGCTCAGCCTGCCCCCCGGAACCAGAACAGGGCCTGAAGCCATCCTGCGCTTTTGCGGCCAGCTCCCAAAAAAGCGACTTGTAAGATGGAGCTTCAGGGCACTGCAATTCACAAACCTGCAGAGTTATAAATGATAACTCTCGTCCACAAATATATTGAGGGAAGGCAAAGAAGAGGATATGAAATCAAGGCAGAATTGCAGGAAACAGATTTCAGGAGGTAGATTCGAATCGCCTTTAAAGCACATGAAAAGCGGCAAAACGTTGACAATGATGCCCTTGGCCAAAAAGGGCGTATGCGTTTTTTCCTGAATATATTCAGGAAAAAACGCATACGCCATTTTTGGCCAACCAAGCAACCTGGAAAGGCAAATCAGCGCTACAAAGAAGTCTCGCTTCCCATCGGTCAAAAGGGCCATGCTGAAAAAAGTGTCAAAACCAGAAATGCAGGACAGGCCATGGAGAAATGGGAGCCTTGCTACACTGATGGGCGGGATGTAAATTGCCAACAGCCACTCTGGAGAAGTGTACGGTGTGTCCTGAAACATCTAAAAAACACAGCTTAGAGAGCATAGGGCACTTCCACGCATGGGGGGATAAAGTGGGAAAATTGAAAATCAGCAAGACACAAGCACCCCAAAGTTTAGGGCTGCTCTGTTGACAAGGACCTCCACTTCATTCCACCTTAAATATCCCAGGAAAGCGAAAAATGGATCAAAAAGTTGTGGTCCTTATGTACAATGGAATATCACTCAGCCATGAAATCAATGTCATAAGGCTAGTAGCAGCATGATGAGTGGATTTAGGTAAGACGATTCTAAGTGAAATAAGTCACACAGAAAAGGACACTTTTCGTAAGGTGTCACTTATAGAGGGAATGTAAAAACCGTTACACTTGAACTGAATTACAAAACAGAACAGAGTCACACTTGCAGAAAACACACTATGGCTGCTTAACGGGAAAGGTGAGGTGGGGTGATACATAAAACAAGAGCTTCAAATTAGCTCAGATACCGTTCCATAAACCCAATATGTAATAGACAAGACCTACTCCTTGCTCAGAGAACTGGACTCAACACGCCCGATTCACCGCACAAGAATATATCTGACTAGTAATAATCTTAAAACCTATGTATTGATATCTCTCTGTTAGTGTGTCAAGTGGGTGTAAAGCGGCATAAACACAGCCGTGAAAAGCAGCTAAACCCCATTATAAAACTAAATTACTTTTAAAAACCCATGAAACAAAGACAGGGAAAGAGAGAGAAATTCTTACACAATTCGTTCAGGGGCTGTGATGCAACCTGGATTGACCATATCTAGACCCACAGCTGGATGAGACATAAGGGTGGACACTCTTGGGGCTGAGAGGTTTGGTGAGGTTGGGTGAGCAAACGCAGACCCTTTAAAGTAATACTGCGTGCTACCCATCGCATGGGTCCCAAATCTCCAGGTTCAAGGGCATCTTCCTACATCGAAAACATGCATGAGAAACCCAGAAGATGGTACACCGTGTGATGGGGAAAGGTTTCTAAAACGCACCTCATTTCTCATCTCCTTGTGCTCGGGTTCGCCATTCCTGCCACTTTACTAGCAATCTCCCTACTTGGAGCCTCAGCACCTTTAACCTCCTGTTCCGTACAGGTTGCAATTTGTCCTGAGGATGAACGGGAAGACGGGGAACCAATGAGAGACTAGCTCTTGGTGTTGGGACAGGCACAGGTCACTCTATTTTCCCATCAGGAAGAAGAATTAACCACAGGCTCAGCCTGCCCCCCGGAACCAGAACAGGGCCTGAAGCCATCCTGCGCTTTTGCGGCCAGCTCCCAAAAAAGCGACTTGTAAGATGGAGCTTCAGGGCACTGCAATTCACAAACCTGCAGAGTTATAAATGATAACTCTCGTCCACAAATATATTGAGGGAAGGCAAAGAAGAGGATTTGAAATCAAGGCAGAATTGCAGGAAACAGATTTCAGGAGGTAGATTCGAATCGCCTTTAAAGCACATGAAAAGCGGCAAAACGTTGACAATGATGCCCTTGGCCAAAAAGGGCGTATGCGTTTTTTCCTGAATATATTCAGGAAAAAACGCATACGCCCTTTTTGGCCAACCAAGCAACGTGGAAAGGCAAATCAGCGCTACAAAGAAGTCTCGCTTCCCATCGGTCAAAAGGGCCATGCTGAAAAAAGGGTCAATACCAGAAATGCAGGACAGGCCATGGAGAAATTGGAGCCTTGCTACACTGATGGGCGGGATGTAAATTGCCAACAGCCACTCTGGAGAAGGGTACGGTGTGTCCTGAAACATCTAAAAAACACAGTTAAGAGAGCATAGGGCACTTCCACGCATGGGGGTATAAAGTGGGAAAATTAAAAATCAGCAAGACACAAGCACCCCAAAGTTTAGGGCTGCTCAGTTGACAAGGACCTCCACTTCATTCCACCTTAAATATACCAGGAAAGAGAAAAATGGATAAAGAATTTGTGGTCCTTATGTACAATGGAATATCACTCAGCCATGAAATCAATGTCATAAGGCTAGTAGCAGCATGATGAGTGGATTTAGGTACGACGATTCTAAGTGAAATAAGTCACACAGAAAAGGACACTTCTCATAAGGTGTCACTTATAGAGGGAATGTAAAAACCGTTACACTAGAACTGAATTACAAAACAGAACAGAGTCACACATGCTGAAAACACACTATGGCTGCTTAACGGGAAAGGTGAGGTGGGGTGATACATAAAACAAGAGTTTCAAATTAGCTCAGATACCGTTCCATAAACCCAATATGTAATAGACAAGACCTACTCCTTGCTCAGAGAACTGGACTCAACACGCCCGATTCACCGCACAAGAATATATCTGACTAGTAATAATCTTAAAACCTATGTATTGATATCTCTCTGTTAGTGTGTCAAGTGGGTGTAAAGCGGCATAAACACAGCCATGAAAAGCAGCTAAACCCCATTATAAAAATAAATTACTTTTAAAAACCCATGAAACAAAGACAGGGAAAGAGAGAGAAATTCTTACACAATTCGTTCAGGGGCTGTGATGCAACCTGGATTGACCATATCTAGACCCACAGCTGGATGAGACATAAGGGTGGACACTCTTGGGGCTGAGAGTTTTGGTGAGGTTGGGTGAGCAAACGCAGACTCTTTAAAGTAATACTGCATGCGATCCATCGCATGGGTCCCAAATCTCCAGGTTCAAGGGCATCTTCCTACATCGAAAACATGCATGAGAAACCCAGAAGATGGAACACCGTGTGATGGGGAAAGGTTTCTAAAACGCACCTCATTTCTCATCTCCTTGTGCTCGGGTTCGCCATTCCAGCCACTTTACTAGCAATCTCCCTACTTGGAGCATCAACACCTTTAACCTCCTGTTCCGTACAGGTTGCAATTTGTCCTGAGGATGAACGGGAAGACGGGGAACCAATGAGAGACTAGCTCTTGGTGTTGGGACAGGCACAGGTCACTCTATTTTCCCATCAGGAAGAAGAATTAACCACAGGCTCAGCCTGCCCCCCGGAACCAGAACAGGGCCTGAAGCCATCCTGCGCTTTTGCGGCCAGCTCCCGAAAAAGCGAGTTGTAAAATGGAGCTTCAGGGCACTGCAATTCACAAACCTGCAGAGTTATAAATGATAACTCTCGTCCACATATATATTGAGGGTAGGCACAGAAGAGGATTTGAAATGAAGGCAGAATTTCAGGAAACAGATTTCAGGAGTTAGATTCGAATCGCCTTTACCGCACATGAAAAGCAGCAAAACGTTGACAATGAAGCCCTTGGCCAAAAAGGGCGTATGCGTTTTTTCCTGAATATATTCAAGAAAAAACGCACACGCCCTTTTTGGCCAACCAAGCAACCTGGAAAGGCAAATCAGCGCTACAAAGAAGTCTCGCTTCCCATCGGTCAAAAGGGCCATGCTGAAAAAAGTGTCAAAACCAGAAATGCAGGACAGGCCGTGGGGAAATGGGAGTCTTGCTACACTGATGTGCGGGATGTAAATTGCCAACAGCCACTCTGGAGAAGTGTACGGTGTGTCCTGAAACATCTAAAAAACACAGCTTAGAGAGCAAAGGGCACTTCCACGCATGGGGGTATAAAGTGGGAAAATTAAAAATCAGCAAGACACAAGCACCCCAAAGTTTAGGGCTGCTCTGTTGACAAGGACCTCCACTTCATTCCACCTTAAATATCCCAGGAAAGCGAAAAATGGATAAAAAAGTTGTGGTCCTTATGTACAATGGAATATCACTCAGCCATGAAATCAATGTCATAAGGCTTGTAGCAGCATGATGAGTGGATTTAGGTATGACGATCCTAAGTGAAATAAGTCACACAGAAAAGGACACTTCTCATAAGGTGTCACTTATAGAGGGAATGTAAAAACCGTTACACTTGAACTGAATTACAAAACAGAACAGAGTCACACATGCAGAAAACACACTATGGCTGCTTAACGGGAAAGGTGAGGTGGGGTGATACATAAAACAAGAGTTTCAAATTAGCTCAGATACCGTTCCATAAGCCCAATATGTAATAGACAAGACCTACTCCTTGCTCAGAGAACTGGACTCAACACGCCCGATTCACCGCACAAGAATATATCTGACTAGTAATAATCTTAAAACCTATGTATTGATATCTCTCTGTTAGTGTGTCAAGTGGGTGTAAAGCGGCATAAACACAGCGGTGAAAAGCAGCTAAACCCCATTATAAAAATAAATTACTTTTAAAACTCCATGAAACAAAGATAGGGAAAGAGAGAGAAATTCTTACACAAATCGTTCAGGGGCTGTGATGCAACCTGGATTGACCATATCTAGACCCACAGCTGGATGAGACATAAGGGTGGACACTCTTGTTGCGGAGAGGTTTGGTGAGGTTGTTTGAGCAAAGGCAGACCCTTTAAAGTAATACTGCGTGCTATCCATCGCATGGGTCCCAAATCTCCAGGTTTAAGGGCATCTTCCTACATCGAAAACATGCATGAGAAACCCAGAAGATGGTACACCGTGTGATGGGGAAAGGTTTCTAAAACGCACCTCATTTCTCATCTCCTTGTGCTCGGGTTCGCCATTGCATCCACTTTAATAGCAATCTCCCTTCTTGGAGCATCAGCACCTTTAACCTCCTGTTCCATACAGGTTGCAATTTGTCCTGAGGATGAACGGGAAGACGGGGAACCAATGAGAGACTAGCTCTTGGTGTTGGGACAGGCACAGGTCACTCTATTTTCCCATCAGGAAGAAGAATTAACCACAGGCTCAGCCTGCCCCCCGGAACCAGAACAGGGCCTGAAGCCATCCTGCGCTTTTGCGGCCAGCTCCCGAAAAAGCGAGTTGTAAAATGGAGCTTCAGGGCACTGCAATTCACAAACCTGCAGAGTTATAAATGATAACTCTCGTCCACAAATATATTGAGGGTAGGCACAGAACAGGATTTGAAATGAAGGCAGAATTGTAGGAAACAGATTTCAGGAGGTAGATCCGAATCGCCTTTACCGCACATGAAAAGCAGCAAAACGTTGACAATGAAGCCCTTGGCCAAAAAGGGCGTATGCGTTTTTTCCTGAATATATTCAAGAAAAAACGCATACGCACATTTTGGCCAACCAAGCAACCTGGAAAGGCAAATCAGCGCTACAAAGAAGTCTCGCTTCCCATCGGTCAAAAGGGCCATGCTGAAAAAAGTGTCAAAACCAGAAATGCAGGACAGGCCATGGAGAAATGGGAGCCTTGCTACACTGATGGGCGGGATGTAAATTGCCAACAGCCACTCTGGAGAAGTGTACGGTGTGTCCTGAAACATCTAAAAAACACAGTTAAGAGAGCATAGGGCACTTCCACGCATGGGGGTATAAAGTGGGAAAATTAAAAATCAGCAAGACACAAGCACCCCAAAGTTTAGGGCTGCTCAGTTGACAAGGACCTCCACTTCATTCCACCTTAAATACACCAGGAAAGCGAAAAATGGATCAAAAAGTTGTGGTCCTTATGTACAATGGAATATCACTCAGCCATGAAATCAATGTCATAAGGCTAGTAGCAGCATGATGAGTGGATTTAGGTAAGACGATTCTAAGTGAAATAAGTCACACAGAAAAGGACACTTCTCGTAAGGTGTCACTTATAGAGGGAATGTAAAAACCGTTAAACTTGAACTGAATTACAAAACAGAACAGAGTCACACATGCAGAAAACACACTATGGCTGCTTAACGGGAAAGGTGAGGTGGGGTGATACATAAAACAAGAGCTTCAAATTAGCTCAGATACCGTTCCATAAACCCAATATGTAATAGACAAGACCTACTCCTTGCTCAGAGAACTGGACTCAACACGCCCGATTCACCGCACAAGAATATATCTGACTAGTAATAATCTTAAAACCTATGTATTGATATCTCTCTGTTAGTGTGTCAAGTGGGTGTAAAGCGGCATAAACACAGCCGTGAAAAGCAGCTAAACCCCATTATAAAACTAAATTACTTTTAAAAACCCATGAAACAAAGACAGGGAAAGAGAGAGAAATTCTTACACAATTCGTTCAGGGGCTGTGATGCAACCTGGATTGACCATATCTAGACCCACAGCTGGATGAGACATAAGGGTGGACACTCTTGGGGCTGAGAGGTTTGGTGAGGTTCGGTGAGCAAACGCAGACCCTTTAAAGTAATACTGCGTGCTATCCATCGCATGGGTCCCATATCTCCAGTTTCAAGGGCATCTTCCTACATCGAAAACATGCATGAGAAACCCAGAAGAGGGTACACCGTGTGATGGGGAAAGGTTTCTAAAACGCACCTCATTTCTCATCTCCTTGTGCTCGGGTTCGCCATTCCAGCCACTTTACTAGCAATCTCCCTACTTGGAGCATCAGCACCTTTAACCTCCTGTTCCGTACAGGTTGCAATTTGTCCTGAGGATGAACGGGAAGACGGGGAACCAATGAGAGACTAGCTCTTGGTGTTGGGACAGGCACAGGTCACTCTATTTTCCCATCAGGAAGAAGAATTAACCACAGGCTCAGCCTGCCCCCCGGAACCAGAACAGGGCCTGAAGCCATCCTGCGCTTTTGCGGCCAGCTCCCAAAAAAGCGACTTGTAAAATGGAGCTTCAGGGCACTGCAATTCACAAACCTGCAGAGTTATAAATGATAACTCTCGTCCACAAATATATTGAGGGAAGGCAAAGAAGAGGATTTGAAATCAAGGCAGAATTGCAGGAAACAGATTTCAGGAGGTAGATTCGAATCGCCTTTAAAGCACATGAAAAGCGGCAAAACGTTGACAATGATGCCCTTGGCCAAAAAGGGCGTATGCGTTTTTTCCTGAATATATTCAGGAAAAAACGCATACGCCCTTTTTGGCCAACCAAGCAACCTGGAAAGGCAAATCAGCGCTACAAAGAAGTCTCGCTTCCCATCGGTCAAGAGGGCCATGCTGAAAAAAGTGTCAAAACCAGAAATGCAGGACAGGCCATGGAGAAATGGGAGCCTTGCTACACTGATGGGCGGGATGTAAATTGCCAACAGCCACTCTGGAGAAGTGTACGGTGTGTCCTGAAACATCTAAAAAACACAGCTTAGAGAGCATAGGGCACTTCCACGCATGGGGGGATAAAGTGGGAAAATTGAAAATCAGCAAGACACAAGCACCCCAAAGTTTAGGGCTGCTCTGTTGACAAGGACCTCCACTTCATTCCACCTTAAATATCCCAGGAAAGCGAAAAATGGATCAAAAAGTTGTGGTCCTTATGTACAATGGAATATCACTCAGCCATGAAATCAATGTCATAAGGCTAGTAGCAGCATGATGAGTGGATTTAGGTAAGACGATTCTAAGTGAAATAAGTCACACAGAAAAGGACACTTCTCGTAAGGTGTCACTTATAGAGGGAATGTAAAAACCGTTAAACTTGAACTGAATTACAAAACAGAACAGAGTCACACATGCAGAAAACACACTATGGCTGCTTAACGGGAAAGGTGAGGTGGGGTGATACATAAAACAAGAGCTTCAAATTAGCTCAGATACCGTTCCATAAACCCAATATGTAATAGACAAGACCTACTCCTTGCTCAGAGAACTGGACTCAACACGCCCGATTCACCGCACAAGAATATATCTGACTAGTAATAATCTTAAAACCTATGTATTGATATCTCTCTGTTAGTGTGTCAAGTGGGTGTAAAGCGGCATAAACACAGCCGTGAAAAGCAGCTAAACCCCATTATAAAAATAAATTACTTTTAAAAACCCATGAAACAAAGACAGGGAAAGAGAGAGAAATTCTTACACAATTCGTTCAGGGGCTGTGATGCAACCTGGATTGACCATATCTAGACCCACAGCTGGATGAGACCTAAGGGTGGACACTCTTGGGGCTGAGAGGTTTGGTGAGGTTGGGTGAGCAAACGCAGACCATTTAAAGTAATACTGCGTGCTACCCATCGCATGGGTCCCAAATCTCCAGGTTCAAGGGCATCTTCCTACATCGAAAACATGCATGAGAAACCCAGAAGAGGGTACACCGTGTGATGGGGAAAGGTTTCTAAAACGCACCTCATTTCTCATCTCCTTGTGCTCAGGTTCGCCATTCCAGCCACTTTACTAGCAATCTCCCTACTTGGAGCATCAGCACCTTTAACCTCCTGTTCCGTACAGGTTGCAATTTGTCCTGAGGATGAACGGGAAGACGGGGAACCAATGAGAGACTAGCTCTTGGTGTTGGGACAGGCACAGGTCACTCTATTTTCCCATCAGGAAGAAGAATTAACCACAGGCTCAGCCTGCCCCCCGGAACCAGAACAGGGCCTGAAGCCATCCTGCGCTTTTGCGGCCAGCTCCCAAAAAAGCGACTTGTAAAATGGAGCTTCAGGGCACTGCAATTCACAAACCTGCAGAGTTATAAATGATAACTCTCGTCCACAAATATATTGAGGGAAGGCAAAGAAGAGGATTTGAAATCAAGGCAGAATTGCAGGAAACAGATTTCAGGAGGTAGATTCGAATCGCCTTTAAAGCACATGAAAAGCGGCAAAACGTTGACAATGATGCCCTTGGCCAAAAAGGGCGTATGCGTTTTTTCCTGAATATATTCAGGAAAAAACGCATACGCCCTTTTTGGCCAACCAAGCAACCTGGAAAGGCAAATCAGCGCTACAAAGAAGTCTCGCTTCCCATCGGTCAAGAGGGCCATGCTGAAAAAAGTGTCAAAACCAGAAATGCAGGACAGGCCATGGAGAAATGGGAGCCTTGCTACACTGATGGGCGGGATGTAAATTGCCAACAGCCACTCTGGAGAAGTGTACGGTGTGTCCTGAAACATCTAAAAAACACAGCTTAGAGAGCATAGGGCACTTCCACGCATGGGGGGATAAAGTGGGAAAATTGAAAATCAGCAAGACACAAGCACCCCAAAGTTTAGGGCTGCTCTGTTGACAAGGACCTCCACTTCATTCCACCTTAAATATCCCAGGAAAGCGAAAAATGGATCAAAAAGTTGTGGTCTTTATGTACAATGGAATATCACTCAGCCATGGAATCAATGTCATAAGGCTAGTAGCAGCATGATGAGTGGATTTAGGTAAGACGATTCTAAGTGAAATAAGTGACACAGAAAAGGACACTTCTCGTAAGGTGTCACTTATAGAGGGAATGTAAAAACCGTTACACTTGAACTGAATTACAAAACAGAACAGAGTCACACATGCAGAAAACACACTATGGCTGCTTAACGGGAAAGGTGAGGTGGGGTGATACATAAAACAAGAGCTTCAAATTAGCTCAGATACCATTCCATAAACCCAATATGTAATAGACAAGACCTACTCCTTGCTCAGAGAACTGGACTCAACACGCCCGATTCACCGCACAAGAATATATCTGACTAATAATAATCTTAAAACCTATGTATTGATATCTCTCTGTTAGTGTGTCAAGTGGGTGTAAAGCGGCATAAACACAGCCGTGAAAAGCAGCTAAACTCCATTATAAAACTAAATTACTTTTAAAAACCCATGAAACAAAGACAGGGAAAGAGAGAGAAATTCTTACACAATTCGTTCAGGGGCTGTGATGCAACCTGGATTGACCATATCTAGACCCACAGCTGGATGAGACATAAGGGTGGACACTCTTGGGGCTGAGAGTTTTGGTGAGGTTGGGTGAGCAAATGCAGACCCTTTAAAGTAATACTGCGTGCTACCCATCGCATGGGTCCCAAATCTCCAGGTTCAAGGGCATCTTCCTACATCGAAAACATGCATGAGAAACCCAGAAGATGGTACACCATGTGATGGGGAAAGGTTTCTAAAACGCACCTCATTTCTCATATCCTTGTGCTCGGGTTCGCCATTCCAGCCACTTTACTAGCAATCTCCCTACTTGGAGCATCAGCACCTTTAACCTCCTGTTCCGTACAGGTTGCAATTTGTCCTGAGGATGAACGGGAAGACGGGGAACCAATGAGAGACTAGCTCTTGGTGTTGGGACAGGCACAGGTCACTCTATTTTCCCATCAGGAAGAAGAATTAACCACAGGCTCAGCCTGCCCCCCGGAACCAGAACAGGGCCTGAAGAGATCCTGCGCTTTTGCGGCCAGCTCCCAAAAAAGCGACTTGTAAAATGGAGCTTCAGGGCACTGCAATTCACAAACCTGCAGAGTTATAAATGATAACTCTCGTCCACAAATATATTGAGGGAAGGCAAAGAAGAGGATTTGAAATCAAGGCAGAATTGCAGGAAACAGATTTCAGGAGGTAGATTCGAATCGCCTTTAAAGCACATGAAAAGCGGCAAAACGTTGACAATGATGCCCTTGGCCAAAAAGGGCGTATGCGTTTTTTCCTGAATATATTCAGGAAAAAACGCATACGCCCTTTTTGGCCAACCAAGCAACCTGGAAAGGCAAATCAGCGCTACAAAGAAGTCTTGCTTCCCATCGGTCAAAAGGGCCATGCTGAAAAAAGTGTCAAAACCAGAAATGCAGGACAGGCCATGGAGAAATGGGAGCCTTGCTACACTGATGGGCGGGATGTAAATTGCCAACAGCCACTCTGGAGAAGTGTACGGTGTGTCCTGAAACATCTAAAAAACACAGCTTAGAGAGCATAGGGCACTTCCACGCATGGGGGGATAAAGTGGGAAAATTGAAAATCAGCAAGACACAAGCACCCCAAAGTTTAGGGCTGCTCTGTTGACAAGGACCTCCACTTCATTCCACCTTAAATATCCCAGGAAAGCGAAAAATGGATCAAAAAGTTGTGGTCCTTATGTACAATGGAATATCACTCAGCCATGAAATCAATGTCATAAGGCTAGTAGCAGCATGATGAGTGGATTTAGGTAAGACGATTCTAAGTGAAATAAGTCACACAGAAAAGGACACTTCTCGTAAGGTGTCACTTATAGAGGGAATGTAAAAACCGTTACACTTGAACTGAATTACAAAACAGAACAGAGTCACACATGCAGAAAACACACTATGGCTGCTTAACGGGAAAGGTGAAGTGGGGTGATACATAAAACAAGAGCTTCAAATTAGCTCAGATACCGTTCCATAAGCCCAATATGTAATAGACAAGACCTACTCCTTGCTCAGAGAACTGGACTCAACACGCCCGATTCACCGCACAAGAATATATCTGACTAGTAATAATCTTAAAACCTATGTATTGATATCTCTCTGTTAGTGTGTCAAGTGGGTGTAAAGCGGCATAAACACAGCCGTGAAAAGCAGCTAAACCCCATTATAAAAATAAATTACTTTTAAAAACCCATGAAACAAAGACAGGGAAAGAGAGAGAAATTCTTACACAATTCGTTCAGGGGCTGTGATGCAACCTGGATTGACCATATCTAGACCCACAGCTGGATGAGACATAAGGGTGGACACTCTTGGGGCTGAGAGGTTTGGTGAGGTTGGGTGAGCAAATGCATACCCTTTAAAGTAATACTGCGTGCTACCCATCGCATGGGTCCCAAATCTCCAGGTTCAAGGGCATCTTCCTACATCGAAAACATGCATGAGAAACCCAGAAGATGGTACACCGTGTGATGGGGAAAGGTTTCTAAAACGCACCTCATTTCTCATCTCCTTGTGCTCGGGTTCGCCATTCCAGCCACTTTACTAGCAATCTCCCTACTTGGAGCATCAGCACCTTTAACCTCCTGTTCCGTACAGGTTGCAATTTGTCCTGAGGATGAACGGGAAGACGGGGAACCAATGAGAGACTAGCTCTTGGTGTTGGGACAGGCACAGGTCACTCTATTTTCCCATCAGGAAGAAGAATTAACCACAGGCTCAGCCTGCCCCCCGGAACCAGAACAGGGCCTGAAGCCATCCTGCGCTTTTGCGGCCAGCTCCCAAAAAAGCGACTTGTAAAATGGAGCTTCAGGGCACTGCAATTCACAAACCTGCAGAGTTATAAATGATAACTCTCGTCCACAAATATATTGAGGGAAGGCAAAGAAGAGGATTTGAAATCAAGGCAGAATTGCAGGAAACAGATTTCAGGAGGTAGATTCGAATCGCCTTTAAAGCACATGAAAAGCGGCAAAACGTTGACAATGATGCCCTTGGCCAAAAAGGGCGTATGCGTTTTTTCCTGAATATATTCAGGAAAAAACGCATACGCCCTTTTTGGCCAACCAAGCAACCTGGAAAGGCAAATCAGCGCTACAAAGAAGTCTCACTTCCCATCGGTCAAGAGGGCCATGCTGAAAAAAGTGTCAAAACCAGAAATGCAGGACAGGCCATGGAGAAATGGGAGCCTTGCTACACTGATGGGCGGGATGTAAATTGCCAACAGCCACTCTGGAGAAGTGTACGGTGTGTCCTGAAACATCTAAAAAACACAGCTTAGAGAGCATAGGGCACTTCCACGCATGGGGGGATAAAGTGGGAAAATTGAAAATCAGCAAGACACAAGCACCCCAAAGTTTAGGGCTGCTCTGTTGACAAGGACCTCCACTTCATTCCACCTTAAATATCCCAGGAAAGCGAAAAATGGATCAAAAAGTTGTGGTCCTTATGTACAATGGAATATCACTCAGCCATGAAATCAATGTCATAAGGCTAGTAGCAGCATGATGAGTGGATTTAGGTAAGACGATTCTAAGTGAAATAAGTCACACAGAAAAGGACACTTCTCGTAAGGTGTCACTTATAGAGGGAATGTAAAAACCGTTACACTTGAACTGAATTACAAAACAGAACAGAGTCACACATGCAGAAAACACACTATGGCTGCTTAACGGGAAAGGTGAGGTGGGGTGATACATAAAACAAGAGCTTCAAATTAGCTCAGATACCGTTCCATAAACCCAATATGTAATAGACAAGACCTACTCCTTGCTCAGAGAACTGGACTCAACACGCCCGATTCACCACACAAGAATATATCTGACTAGTAATAATCTTAAAACCTATGTATTGATATCTCTCTGTTAGTGTGTCAAGTGGGTGTAAAGCGGCATAAACACAGCCGTGAAAAGCAGCTAAACCCCATTATAAAACTAAATTACTTTTAAAAACCCATGAAACAAAGACAGGGAAAGAGAGAGAAATTCTTACACAATTCGTTCAGGGGCTGTGATGCAACCTGGATTGACCATATCTAGACCCACAGCTGGATGAGACATAAGGGTGGACACTCTTGGGGCTGAGAGGTTTGGTGAGGTTGGGTGAGCAAACGCAGACCCTTTAAAGTAATACTGCGTGCTACCCATCGCATGGGTCCCAAATCTCCAGGTTCAAGGGCATCTTCCTACATCGAAAACATGCATGAGAAACCCAGAAGATGGTACACCGTGTGATGGGGAAAGGTTTCTAAAACGCACCTCATTTCTCATCTCCTTGTGCTCGGGTTCGCCATTCCAGCCACTTTACCAGCAATCTCCCTACTTGGAGCCTCAGCACCTTTAACCTCCTGTTCCGTACAGGTTGCAATTTGTCCTGAGGATGAACGGGAAGACGGGGAACCAATGAGAGATTAGCTCTTGGTGTTGGGACAGGCACAGGTCACTCTATTTTCCCATCAGGAAGAAGAATTAACCACAGGCTCAGCCTGCCCCCCGGAACCAGAACAGGGCCTGAAGCCATCCTGCGCTTTTGCGGCCAGCTCCCAAAAAAGCGACTTGTAAAATGGAGCTTCAGGGCACTGCAATTCACAAACCTGCAGAGTTATAAATGATAACTCTCGTCCACAAATATATTGAGGGAAGGCAAAGAAGAGGATTTGAAATCAAGGCAGAATTGCAGGAAACAGATTTCAGGAGGTAGATTCGAATCGCCTTTAAAGCACATGAAAAGCGGCAAAACGTTGACAATGATGCCCTTGGCCAAAAAGGGCGTATGCGTTTTTTCCTGAATATATTCAGGAAAAAACGCATACGCCCTTTTTGGCCAACCAAGCAACCTGGAAAGGCAAATCAGCGCTACAAAGAAGTCTCGCTTCCCATCGGTCAAGAGGGCCATGCTGAAAAAAGTGTCAAAACCAAAAATGCAGGACAGGCCATGGAGAAATGGGAGCCTTGCTACACTGATGGGCGGGATGTAAATTGCCAACAGCCACTCTGGAGAAGTGTACGGTGTGTCCTGAAACATCTAAAAAACACAGCTTAGAGAGCATAGGGCACTTCCACGCATGGGGGGATAAAGTGGGAAAATTGAAAATCAGCAAGACACAAGCACCCCAAAGTTTAGGGCTGCTCTGTTGACAAGGACCTCCATTTCATTCCACCTTAAATATCCCAGGAAAGCGAAAAATGGATAAAAAAGTTGTGGTCCTTATGTACAATGGAATATCACTCAGCCATGAAATCAATGTCATAAGGCTAGTAGCAGCATGATGAGTGGATTTAGGTAAGACGATTCTAAGTGAAATAAGTCACACAGAAAAGGACACTTCTCATAAGGTGTCACTTATAGAGGGAATGTAAAAACCGTTACACTTGAACTGAATTACAAAACAGAACAGAGTCACACATGCAGAAAACACACTATGGCTGCTTAACGGGAAAGGTGAGGTGGGGTGATACATAAAACAAGAGCTTCAAATTAGCTCAGATACCGTTCCATAAACCCAATATGTAATAGACAATACCTACTCCTTGCTCAGAGAACTGGACTCAACACGCCCGATTCACCGCACAAGTATATATCTGACTAGTAATAATCTTAAAACCTATGTATTGATATCTCTCTGTTAGTGTGTCAAGTGTGTGTAAAGCGGCATAAACACAGCCGTGAAAAGCAGCTAAACCCCATTATAAAACTAAATTACTTTTAAAAACCCATGAAACAAAGACAGGGAAAGAGAGAGAAATTCTTACACAATTCGTTCAGGGGCTGTGATGCAACCTGGATTGACCATATCTAGACCCACAGCTGGATGAGACATAAGGGTGGACACTCTTGGGGCTGAGAGGTTTGGTGAGGTTGGGTGAGCAAACGCAGACCCTTTAAAGTAATACTGCGTGCTACCCATCGCATGGGTCCCAAATCTCCAGGTTCAAGGGCATCTTCCTACATCGAAAACATGCATGAGAAACCCAGAAGATGGTACACCGTGTGATGGGGAAAGGTTTCTAAAACGCACCTCATTTCTCATCTCCTTGTGCTCGGGTTCGCCATTCCTGCCACTTTACTAGCAATCTCCCTACTTGGAGCCTCAGCACCTTTAACCTCCTGTTCCGTACAGGTTGCAATTTGTCCTGAGGATGAACGGGAAGACGGGGAACCAATGAGAGACTAGCTCTTGGTGTTGGGACAGGCACAGGTCACTCTATTTTCCCATCAGGAAGAAGAATTAACCACAGGCTCAGCCTGCCCCACGGAACCAGAACAGGGCCTGAAGCCATCCTGCGCTTTTGCAGCCAGCTCCCAAAAAAGCGACTTGTAAGATGGAGCTTCAGGGCACTGCAATTCACAAACCTGCAGAGTTATAAATGATAACTCTCGTCCACAAATATATTGAGGGAAGGCAAAGAAGAGGATTTGAAATCAAGGCAGAATTGCAGGAAACAGATTTCAGGAGGTAGATTCGAATCGCCTTTAAAGCACATGAAAAGCGGCAAAACGTTGACAATGATGCCCTTGGCCAAAAAGGGCGTATGCGTTTTTTCCTGAATATATTCAGGAAAAAACGCATACGCCCTTTTTGGCCAACCAAGCAACCTGGAAAGGCAAATCAGCGCTACAAAGAAGTCTCGCTTCCCATCGGTCAAAAGGGCCATGCTGAAAAAAGTGTCAAAACCAGAAATGCAGGACAGGCCATGGAGAAATGGGAGCCTTGCTACACTGATGGGCGGGATGTAAATTGCCAACAGCCACTCTGGAGAAGTGTACGGTGTGTCCTGAAACATCTAAAAAACACAGCTTAGAGAGCATAGGGCACTTCCACGCATGGGGGGATAAAGTGGGAAAATTGAAAATCAGCAAGACACAAGCACCCCAAAGTTTAGGGCTGCTCTGTTGACAAGGACCTCCACTTCATTCCACCTTAAATATCCCAGGAAAGCGAAAAATGGATCAAAAAGTTGTGGTCCTTATGTACAATGGAATATCACTCAGCCATGAAATCAATGTCATAAGGCTAGTAGCAGCATGATGAGTGGATTTAGGTAAGACGATTCTAAGTGAAATAAGTCACACAGAAAAGGACACTTCTCGTAAGGTGTCACTTATAGAGGGAATGTAAAAACCGTTACACTTGAACTGAATTACAAAACAGAACAGAGTCACACATGCAGAAAACACACTATGGCTGTTTAACGGGAAAGGTGAGGTGGGGTGATACATAAAACAAGAGCTTCAAATTAGCTCAGATACCGTTCCATAAACCCAATATGTAATAGACAAGACCTACTCCTTGCTCAGAGAACTGGACTCAACACGCCCGATTCACCGCAGAAGAATATATCTGACTAGTAATAATCTTAAAACCTATGTATTGATATCTCTCTGTTAGTGTGTCAAGTGGGTGTAAAGCGGCATAAACACAGCCGTGAAAAGCAGCTAAACCCCATTATAAAAATAAATTACTTTTAAAAACCCATGAAACAAAGACAGGGAAAGAGAGAGAAATTCTTACACAATTCGTTCAGGGGCTGTGATGCAACCTGGATTGACCATATCTAGACCCACAGCTGGATGAGACATAAGGGTGGACACTCTTGGGGCTGAGAGGTTTGGTGAGGTTGGGTGAGCAAATGCATACCCTTTAAAGTAATACTGCGTGCTACCCATCGCATGGGTCCCAAATCTCCAGGTTCAAGGGCATCTTCCTACATCGAAAACATGCATGAGAAACCCAGAAGATGGTACACCGTGTGATGGGGAAAGGTTTCTAAAACGCACCTCATTTCTCATCTCCTTGTGCTCGGGTTCGCCATTCCAGCCACTTTACTAGCAATCTCCCTACTTGGAGCATCAGCACCTTTAACCTCCTGTTCCGTACAGGTTGCAATTTGTCCTGAGGATGAACGGGAAGACGGGGAACCAATGAGAGACTAGCTCTTGGTGTTGGGACAGGCACAGGTCACTCTATTTTCCCATCAGGAAGAAGAATTAACCACAGGCTCAGCCTGCCCCCCGGAACCAGAACAGGGCCTGAAGCCATCCTGCGCTTTTGCGGCCAGCTCCCAAAAAAGCGACTTGTAAAATGGAGCTTCAGGGCACTGCAATTCACAAACCTGCAGAGTTATAAATGATAACTCTCGTCCACAAATATATTGAGGGAAGGCAAAGAAGAGGATTTGAAATCAAGGCAGAATTGCAGGAAACAGATTTCAGGAGGTAGATTCGAATCGCCTTTAAAGCACATGAAAAGCGGCAAAACGTTGACAATGATGCCCTTGGCCAAAAAGGGCGTATGCGTTTTTTCCTGAATATATTCAGGAAAAAACGCATACGCCCTTTTTGGCCAACCAAGCAACCTGGAAAGGCAAATCAGCGCTACAAAGAAGTCTCACTTCCCATCGGTCAAGAGGGCCATGCTGAAAAAAGTGTCAAAACCAGAAATGCAGGACAGGCCATGGAGAAATGGGAGCCTTGCTACACTGATGGGCGGGATGTAAATTGCCAACAGCCACTCTGGAGAAGTGTACGGTGTGTCCTGAAACATCTAAAAAACACAGCTTAGAGAGCATAGGGCACTTCCACGCATGGGGGGATAAAGTGGGAAAATTGAAAATCAGCAAGACACAAGCACCCCAAAGTTTAGGGCTGCTCTGTTGACAAGGACCTCCACTTCATTCCACCTTAAATATCCCAGGAAAGCGAAAAATGGATCAAAAAGTTGTGGTCCTTATGTACAATGGAATATCACTCAGCCATGAAATCAATGTCATAAGGCTAGTAGCAGCATGATGAGTGGATTTAGGTAAGACGATTCTAAGTGAAATAAGTCACACAGAAAAGGACACTTCTCGTAAGGTGTCACTTATAGAGGGAATGTAAAAACCGTTACACTTGAACTGAATTACAAAACAGAACAGAGTCACACATGCAGAAAACACACTATGGCTGCTTAACGGGAAAGGTGAGGTGGGGTGATACATAAAACAAGAGCTTCAAATTAGCTCAGATACCGTTCCATAAACCCAATATGTAATAGACAAGACCTACTCCTTGCTCAGAGAACTGGACTCAACACGCCCGATTCACCACACAAGAATATATCTGACTAGTAATAATCTTAAAACCTATGTATTGATATCTCTCTGTTAGTGTGTCAAGTGGGTGTAAAGCGGCATAAACACAGCCGTGAAAAGCAGCTAAACCCCATTATAAAACTAAATTACTTTTAAAAACCCATGAAACAAAGACAGGGAAAGAGAGAGAAATTCTTACACAATTCGTTCAGGGGCTGTGATGCAACCTGGATTGACCATATCTAGACCCACAGCTGGATGAGACATAAGGGTGGACACTCTTGGGGCTGAGAGGTTTGGTGAGGTTGGGTGAGCAAACGCAGACCCTTTAAAGTAATACTGCGTGCTACCCATCGCATGGGTCCCAAATCTCCAGGTTCAAGGGCATCTTCCTACATCGAAAACATGCATGAGAAACCCAGAAGATGGTACACCGTGTGATGGGGAAAGGTTTCTAAAACGCACCTCATTTCTCATCTCCTTGTGCTCGGGTTCGCCATTCCAGCCACTTTACCAGCAATCTCCCTACTTGGAGCCTCAGCACCTTTAACCTCCTGTTCCGTACAGGTTGCAATTTGTCCTGAGGATGAACGGGAAGACGGGGAACCAATGAGAGATTAGCTCTTGGTGTTGGGACAGGCACAGGTCACTCTATTTTCCCATCAGGAAGAAGAATTAACCACAGGCTCAGCCTGCCCCCCGGAACCAGAACAGGGCCTGAAGCCATCCTGCGCTTTTGCGGCCAGCTCCCAAAAAAGCGACTTGTAAAATGGAGCTTCAGGGCACTGCAATTCACAAACCTGCAGAGTTATAAATGATAACTCTCGTCCACAAATATATTGAGCGAAGGCAAAGAAGAGGATTTGAAATCAAGGCAGAATTGCAGGAAACAGATTTCAGGAGGTAGATTCGAATCGCCTTTAAAGCACATGAAAAGCGGCAAAACGTTGACAATGATGCCCTTGGCCAAAAAGGGCGTATGCGTTTTTTCCTGAATATATTCAGGAAAAAACGCATACGCCCTCTTTGGCCAACCAAGCAACCTGGAAAGGCAAATCAGCGCTACAAAGAAGTCTCGCTTCCCATCGGTCAAGAGGGCCATGCTGAAAAAAGTGTCAAAACCAAAAATGCAGGACAGGCCATGGAGAAATGGGAGCCTTGCTACACTGATGGGCGGGATGTAAATTGCCAACAGCCACTCTGGAGAAGTGTACGGTGTGTCCTGAAACATCTAAAAAACACAGCTTAGAGAGCATAGGGCACTTCCACGCATGGGGGGATAAAGTGGGAAAATTGAAAATCAGCAAGACACAAGCACCCCAAAGTTTAGGGCTGCTCTGTTGACAAGGACCTCCATTTCATTCCACCTTAAATATCCCAGGAAAGCGAAAAATGGATAAAAAAGTTGTGGTCCTTATGTACAATGGAATATCACTCAGCCATGAAATCAATGTCATAAGGCTAGTAGCAGCATGATGAGTGGATTTAGGTAAGACGATTCTAAGTGAAATAAGTCACACAGAAAAGGACACTTCTCATAAGGTGTCACTTATAGAGGGAATGTAAAAACCGTTACACTTGAACTGAATTACAAAACAGAACAGAGTCACACATGCAGAAAACACACTATGGCTGCTTAACGGGAAAGGTGAGGTGGGGTGATACATAAAACAAGAGCTTCAAATTAGCTCAGATACCGTTCCATAAACCCAATATGTAATAGACAATACCTACTCCTTGCTCAGAGAACTGGACTCAACACGCCCGATTCACCGCACAAGTATATATCTGACTAGTAATAATCTTAAAACCTATGTATTGATATCTCTCTGTTAGTGTGTCAAGTGTGTGTAAAGCGGCATAAACACAGCCGTGAAAAGCAGCTAAACCCCATTATAAAACTAAATTACTTTTAAAAACCCATGAAACAAAGACAGGGAAAGAGAGAGAAATTCTTACACAATTCGTTCAGGGGCTGTGATGCAACCTGGATTGACCATATCTAGACCCACAGCTGGATGAGACATAAGGGTGGACACTCTTGGGGCTGAGAGGTTTGGTGAGGTTGGGTGAGCAAACGCAGACCCTTTAAAGTAATACTGCGTGCTACCCATCGCATGGGTCCCAAATCTCCAGGTTCAAGGGCATCTTCCTACATCGAAAACATGCATGAGAAACCCAGAAGATGGTACACCGTGTGATGGGGAAAGGTTTCTAAAACGCACCTCATTTCTCATCTCCTTGTGCTCGGGTTCGCCATTCCTGCCACTTTACTAGCAATCTCCCTACTTGGAGCCTCAGCACCTTTAACCTCCTGTTCCGTACAGGTTGCAATTTGTCCTGAGGATGAACGGGAAGACGGGGAACCAATGAGAGACTAGCTCTTGGTGTTGGGACAGGCACAGGTCACTCTATTTTCCCATCAGGAAGAAGAATTAACCACAGGCTCAGCCTGCCCCCCGGAACCAGAACAGGGCCTGAAGCCATCCTGCGCTTTTGCAGCCAGCTCCCAAAAAAGCGACTTGTAAGATGGAGCTTCAGGGCACTGCAATTCACAAACCTGCAGAGTTATAAATGATAACTCTCGTCCACAAATATATTGAGGGAAGGCAAAGAAGAGGATTTGAAATCAAGGCAGAATTGCAGGAAACAGATTTCAGGAGGTAGATTCGAATCGCCTTTAAAGCACATGAAAAGCGGCAAAACGTTGACAATGATGCCCTTGGCCAAAAAGGGCGTATGCGTTTTTTCCTGAATATATTCAGGAAAAAACGCATACGCCCTTTTTGGCCAACCAAGCAACCTGGAAAGGCAAATCAGCGCTACAAAGAAGTCTCGCTTCCCATCGGTCAAAAGGGCCATGCTGAAAAAAGTGTCAAAACCAGAAATGCAGGACAGGCCATGGAGAAATGGGAGCCTTGCTACACTGATGGGCGGGATGTAAATTGCCAACAGCCACTCTGGAGAAGTGTACGGTGTGTCCTGAAACATCTAAAAAACACAGCTTAGAGAGCATAGGGCACTTCCACGCATGGGGGGATAAAGTGGGAAAATTGAAAATCAGCAAGACACAAGCACCCCAAAGTTTAGGGCTGCTCTGTTGACAAGGACCTCCACTTCATTCCACCTTAAATATCCCAGGAAAGCGAAAAATGGATCAAAAAGTTGTGGTCCTTATGTACAATGGAATATCACTCAGCCATGAAATCAATGTCATAAGGCTAGTAGCAGCATGATGAGTGGATTTAGGTAAGACGATTCTAAGTGAAATAAGTCACACAGAAAAGGACACTTCTCGTAAGGTGTCACTTATAGAGGGAATGTAAAAACCGTTACACTTGAACTGAATTACAAAACAGAACAGAGTCACACATGCAGAAAACACACTATGGCTGTTTAACGGGAAAGGTGAGGTGGGGTGATACATAAAACAAGAGCTTCAAATTAGCTCAGATACCGTTCCATAAACCCAATATGTAATAGACAAGACCTACTCCTTGCTCAGAGAACTGGACTCAACACGCCCGATTCACCGCACAAGAATATATCTGACTAGTAATAATCTTAAAACCTATGTATTGATATCTCTCTGTTAGTGTGTCAAGTGGGTGTAAAGCGGCATAAACACAGCCGTGAAAAGCAGCTAAACCCCATTATAAAAATAAATTACTTTTAAAAACCCATGAAACAAAGACAGGGAAAGAGAGAGAAATTCTTACACAATTCGTTCAGGGGCTGTGATGCAACCTGGATTGACCATATCTAGACCCACAGCTGGATGAGACATAAGGGTGGACACTCTTGGGGCTGAGAGGTTTGGTGAGGTTGGGTGAGCAAACGCAGACCCTTTAAAGTAATACTGCGTGCTACCCATCGCATGGGTCCCAAATCTCCAGGTTCAAGGGCATCTTCCTACATCGAAAACATGCATGAGAAACCCAGAAGATGGTACACCGTGTGATGGGGAAAGGTTTCTAAAACGCACCTCATTTCTCATCTCCTTGTGCTCGGGTTCGCCATTCCAGCCACTTTACCAGCAATCTCCCTACTTGGAGCCTCAGCACCTTTAACCTCCTGTTCCGTACAGGTTGCAATTTGTCCTGAGGATGAACGGGAAGACGGGGAACCAATGAGAGACTAGCTCTTGGTGTTGGGACAGGCACAGGTCACTCTATTTTCCCATCAGGAAGAAGAATTAACCACAGGCTCAGCCTGCCCCCCGGAACCAGAACAGGGCCTGAAGCCATCCTGCGCTTTTGCGGCCAGCTCCCAAAAAAGCGACTTGTAAAATGGAGCTTCAGGGCACTGCAATTCACAAACCTGCAGAGTTATAAATGATAACTCTCGTCCACAAATATATTGAGCGAAGGCAAAGAAGAGGATTTGAAATCAAGGCAGAATTGCAGGAAACAGATTTCAGGAGGTAGATTCGAATCGCCTTTAAAGCACATGAAAAGCGGCAAAACGTTGACAATGATGCCCTTGGCCAAAAAGGGCGTATGCGTTTTTTCCTGAATATATTCAGGAAAAAACGCATACGCCCTTTTTGGCCAACCAAGCAACCTGGAAAGGCAAATCAGCGCTACAAAGAAGTCTCGCTTCCCATCGGTCAAGAGGGCCATGCTGAAAAAAGTGTCAAAACCAGAAATGCAGGACAGGCCATGGAGAAATGGGAGCCTTGCTACACTGATGGGCGGGATGTAAATTGCCAACAGCCACTCTGGAGAAGTGTACGGTGTGTCCTAAAACATCTAAAAAACACAGCTTAGAGAGCATAGGGCACTTCCACGCATGGGGGGATAAAGTGGGAAAATTGAAAATCAGCAAGACACAAGCACCCCAAAGTTTAGGGCTGCTCTGTTGACAAGGACCTCCACTTCATTCCACCTTAAATATCCCAGGAAAGCGAAAAATGGATCAAAAATTTGTGGTCCTTATGTACAATGGAATATCACTCAGCCATGAAATCAATGTCATAAGGCTAGTAGCAGCATGATGAGTGGATTTAGGTAAGACGATTCTAAGTGAAATAAGTCACACAGAAAAGGACACTTCTCATAAGGTGTCACTTATAGAGGGAATGTAAAAACCGTTACACATGAACTGAATTACAAAACAGAACAGAGTCACACATGCAGAAAACACACTATGGCTGCTTAACGGGAAAGGTGAGGTGGGGTGATACATAAAACAAGAGCTTCAAATTAGCTCAGATACCGTTCCATAAACCCAATATGTAATAGACAAGACCTACTCCTTGCTCAGAGAACTGGACTCAACACGCCCGATTCACCGCACAAGAATATATCTGACTAGTAATAATCTTAAAACCTATGTATTGATATCTCTCTGTTAGTGTGTCAAGTGGGTGTAAAGCGGCATAAACACAGCCGTGAAAAGCAGCTAAACCCCATTATAAAAATAAATTACTTTTAAAAACCCATGAAACAAAGACAGGGAAAGAGAGAGAAATTCTTACACAATTCGTTCAGGGGCTGTGATGCAACCTGGATTGACCATATCTAGACCCACAGCTGGATGAGACATAAGGGTGGACACTCTTGGGGCTGAGAGGTTTGGTGAGGTTGGGTGAGCAAACGCAGACCCTTTAAAGTAATACTGCGTGCTACCCATCGCATGGGTCCCAAATCTCCAGGTTCAAGGGCATCTTCCTACATCGAAAACATGCATGAGAAACCCAGAAGATGGTACACCGTGTGATGGGGAAAGGTTTCTAAAACGCACCTCATTTCTCATCTCCTTGTGCTCGGGTTCGCCATTCCAGCCACTTTACCAGCAATCTCCCTACTTGGAGCCTCAGCACCTTTAACCTCCTGTTCCGTACAGGTTGCAATTTGTCCTGAGGATGAACGGGAAGACGGGGAACCAATGAGAGACTAGCTCTTGGTGTTGGGACAGGCACAGGTCACTCTATTTTCCCATCAGGAAGAAGAATTAACCACAGGCTCAGCCTGCCCCCCGGAACCAGAACAGGGCCTGAAGCAATCCTGCGCTTTTGCGGCCAGCTCCCAAAAAAGCGACTTGTAAAATGGAGCTTCAGGGCACTGCAACTCACAAACCTGCAGAGTTATAAATGATAACTCTCGTCCACAAATATATTGAGGGAAGGCAAAGAAGAGGATTTGAAATCAAGGCAGAATTGCAGGAAACAGATTTCAGGAGGTAGATTCAAATCGCCTTTAAAGCACATGAAAAGCGGCAAAACGTTGACAATGATGCCCTTGGCCAAAAAGGGCGTATGCGTTTTTTCCTGAATATATTCAGGAAAAAACGCATACGCCCTTTTTGGCCAACCAAGCAACCTGGAAAGGCAAATCAGCGCTACAAAGAAGTCTCGCTTCCCATCGGTCAAAAGGGCCATGCTGAAAAAAGTGTCAAAACCAGAAATGCAGGACAGGCCATGGAGAAATGGGAGCCTTGCTACACTGATGGGCGGGATGTAAATTGCCAACAGCCACTCTGGAGAAGTGTACGGTGTGTCCTGAAACATCTAAAAAACACAGCTTAGAGAGCATAGGGCGCTTCCACGCATGGGGGGATAAAGTGGGAAAATTGAAAATCAGCAAGACACAAGCACCCCAAAGTTTAGGGCTGCTCTGTTGACAAGGACCTCCACTTCATTCCACCTTAAATATCCCAGGAAAGCGAAAAATGGATAAAAAAGTTGTGGTCCTTATGTACAATGGAATATCACTCAGCCATGAAATCAATGTCATAAGGCTAGTAGCAGCATGATGAGTGGATTTAGGTAAGACGATTCTAAGTGAAATAAGTCACACAGAAAAGGACACTTCTCATAAGGTGTCACTTATAGAGAGAATGTAAAAACCGTTACACTTGAACTGAATTACAAAACAGAACAGAGTCACACATGCAGAAAACACACTATGGCTGTTTAACGGGAAAGGTGAGGTGGGGTGATACATAAAACAAGAGCTTCAAATTAGCTCAGATACCGTTCCATAAACCCAATATGTAATAGACAAGACCTACTCCTTGCTCAGAGAACTGGACTCAACACGCCCGATTCACCACACAAGAATATATCTGACTAGTAATAATCTTAAAACCTATGTATTGATATCTCTCTGTTAGTGTGTCAAGTGGGTGTAAAGCGGCATAAACACAGCCGTGAAAAGCAGCTAAACCCCATTATAAAAATAAATTACTTTTAAAAACCCATGAAACAAAGACAGGGAAAGAGAGAGAAATTCTTACACAATTCGTTCAGGGGCTGTGATGCAACCTGGATTGACCATATCTAGACCCACAGCTGGATGAGACATAAGGGTGGACACTCTTGGGGCTGAGAGGTTTGGTGAGGTTGGGTGAGCAAACGCAGACCCTTTAAAGTAATACTGCGTGCTACCCATCGCATGGGTCCCAAATCTCCAGGTTCAAGGGCATCTTCCTACATCGAAAACATGCATGAGAAACCCAGAAGATGGTACACCGTGTGATGGGGAAAGGTTTCTAAAACGCACCTCATTTCTCATCTCCTTGTGCTCGGGTTCGCCATTCCAGCCACTTTACCAGCAATCTCCCTACTTGGAGCCTCAGCACCTTTAACCTCCTGTTCCGTACAGGTTGCAATTTGTCCTGAGGATGAACGGGAAGACGGGGAACCAATGAGAGACTAGCTCTTGGTGTTGGGACAGGCACAGGTCACTCTATTTTCCCATCAGGAAGAAGAATTAACCACAGGCTCAGCCTGCCCCCCGGAACCAGAACAGGGCCTGAAGCAATCCTGCGCTTTTGCGGCCAGCTCCCAAAAAAGCGACTTGTAAAATGGAGCTTCAGGGCACTGCAACTCACAAACCTGCAGAGTTATAAATGATAACTCTCGTCCACAAATATATTGAGGGAAGGCAAAGAAGAGGATTTGAAATCAAGGCAGAATTGCAGGAAACAGATTTCAGGAGGTAGATTCAAATCGCCTTTAAAGCACATGAAAAGCGGCAAAACGTTGACAATGATGCCCTTGGCCAAAAAGGGCGTATGCGTTTTTTCCTGAATATATTCAGGAAAAAACGCATACGCCCTTTTTGGCCAACCAAGCAACCTGGAAAGGCAAATCAGCGCTACAAAGAAGTCTCGCTTCCCATCGGTCAAAAGGGCCATGCTGAAAAAAGTGTCAAAACCAGAAATGCAGGACAGGCCATGGAGAAATGGGAGCCTTGCTACACTGATGGGCGGGATGTAAACTGCCAACAGCCACTCTGGAGAAGTGTACGGTGTGTCCTGAAACATCTAAAAAACACAGCTTAGAGAGCATAGGGCGCTTCCACGCATGGGGGGATAAAGTGGGAAAATTGAAAATCAGCAAGACACAAGCACCCTAAAGTTTAGGGCTGCTCTGTTGACAAGGACCTCCACTTCATTCCACCTTAAATATCCCAGGAAAGCGAAAAATGGATAAAAAAGTTGTGGTCCTTATGTACAATGGAATATCACTCAGCCATGAAATCAATGTCATAAGGCTAGTAGCAGCATGATGAGTGGATTTAGGTAAGACGATTCTAAGTGAAATAAGTCACACAGAAAAGGACACTTCTCATAAGGTGTCACTTATAGAGAGAATGTAAAAACCGTTACACTTGAACTGAATTACAAAACAGAACAGAGTCACACATGCAGAAAACACACTATGGCTGCTTAACGGGAAAGGTGAGGTGGGGTGATCCATAAAACAAGAGTTTCAAATTAGCTCAGATACCATTCCATAAACCCAATATGTAATAGACAAGACCTACTCCTTGCTCAGAGAACTGGACTCAACACGCCCGATTCACCGCACAAGAATATATCTGACTAGTAATAATCTTAAAACCTATGTATTGATATCTCTCTGTTAGTGTGTCAAGTGGGTGTAAAGCGGCATAAACACAGCCGTGAAAAGCAGCTAAACCCCATTATAAAAATAAATTACTTTTAAAAACCCATGAAACAAAGACAGGGAAAGAGAGAGAAATTCTTACACAATTCGTTCAGGGGCTGTGATGCAACCTGGATTGACCATATCTAGACCCACAGCTGGATGAGACATAAGGGTGGACACTCTTGGGGCTGAGAGGTTTGGTGAGGTTGGGTGAGCAAACGCAGACCCTTTAAAGTAATACTGCGTGCTACCCATCGCATGGGTCCCAAATCTCCAGGTTCAAGGGCATCTTCCTACATCGAAAACATGCATGAGAAACCCAGAAGAGGGTACACCGTGTGATGGGGAAAGGTTTCTAAAACGCACCTCATTTCTCATCTCCTTGTGCTCGGGTTCGCCATTCCAGCCACTTTACTAGCAATCTCCCTACTTGGAGCCTCAGCACCTTTAACCTCCTGTTCCGAACAGGTTGCAATTTGTCCTGAGGATGAACGGGAAGACGGGGAACCAATGAGAGACTAGCTCTTGGTGTTGGGACAGGCACAGGTCACTCTATTTTCCCATCAGGAAGAAGAATTAACCACAGGCTCAGCCTGCCCCCCGGAACCAGAACAGGGCCTGAAGCCATCCTGCGCTTTTGCGGACAGCTCCCAAAAAAGCGAGTTGTAAAATGGAGCGTCAGGGCACTGCAATTCACAAACCTGCAGAGTTATAAATGATAACTCTCGTCCACAAATATATTGAGGGAAGGCAAAGAAGAGGATTTCAAATCAAGGCAGAATTGCAGGAAACAGATTTCAGGAGGTAGATTCGAATCGCCTTTAAAGCACATGAAAAGCGGCAAAACGTTGACAATGATGCCCTTGGCCAAAAAGGGCGTATGCGTTTTTTCCTGAATATATTCAGGAAAAAACGCATACGCCCTTTTTGGCCAACCAAGCAACCTGGAAAGGCAAATCAGCGCTACAAAGAAGTCTCGCTTCCCATCGATCAAAAGGGCCATGCTGAAAAAAGTGTCAAAACCAGAAATGCAGGACAGGCCATGGAGAAATGGGAGCCTTGCTACACTGATGGGCGGGATGTAAATTGCCAACAGCCACTCTGGAGAAGGGTACGGTGTGTCCTGAAACATCTAAAAAACACAGCTTAGAGAGCATAGGGCACTTCCACGCATGGGGGGATAAAGTGGGAAAATTGAAAATCAGCAAGACACAAGCACCCCAAAGTTTAGGGCTGCTCTGTTGACAAGGACCTCCACTTCATTCCACCTTAAATATCCCAGGAAAGCGAAAAATGGATCAAAAAGTTGTGGTCCTTATGTACAATGGAATATCACTCAGCCATGAAATCAATGTCATAAGGCTAGTAGCAGCATGATGAGTGGATTTAGGTACGACGATTCTAAGTGAAATAAGTCACACAGAAAAGGACACTTCTCATAAGGTGTCACTTATAGAGGGAATGTAAAAACCGTTACACTTGAACTGAATTACAAAACAGAACAGAGTCACACATGCAGAAAACACACTATGGCTGCTTAACGGGAAAGGTGAGGTGGGGTGATACATAAAACAAGAGCTTCAAATTAGCTCAGATACCGTTCCATAAACCCAATATGTAATAGACAAGACCTACTCCTTGCTCAGAGAACTGGACTCAACACGCCCGATTCACCGCACAAGAATATATCTGACTAGTAATAATCTTAAAACCTATGTATTGATATCTCTCTGTTAGTGTGTCAAGTTTCTGTAAAGCGGCATAAACACAGCCGTGAAAAGCAGCTAAACCCTATTATAAAACTAAATTACTTTTAAAAACCCATGAAACAAAGACAGGGAAAGAGAGAGAAATTCTTACACAATTCGTTCAGGGGCTGTGATGCAACCTGGATTGACCATATCTAGACCCACAGCTGGATGAGACATAAGGGTGGACACTCTTGGGGCTGAGAGGTTTGGTGAGGTTGGGTGAGCAAACGCAGACCCTTTAAAGTAATACTGCGTGCTACCCATCGCATGGGTCCCAAATCTCCAGGTTCAAGGGCATCTTCCTACATCGAAAACATGCATGAGAAACCCAGAAGATGGTACACCGTGTGATGGGGAAAGGTTTCTAAAACGCACCTCATTTCTCATCTCCTTGTGCTCGGGTTCGCCATTCCTGCCACTTTACTAGCAATCTCCCTACTTGGAGCCTCAGCACCTTTAACCTCCTGTTCCGTACAGGTTGCAATTTGTCCTGAGGATGAACGGGAAGACGGGGAACCAATGAGAGACTAGCTCTTGGTGTTGGGACAGGCACAGGTCACTCTATTTTCCCATCAGGAAGAAGAATTAACCACAGGCTCAGCCTGCCCCCCGGAACCAGAACAGGGCCTGAAGCCATCCTGCGCTTTTGCGGCCAGCTCCCAAAAAAGCGACTTGTAAGATGGAGCTTCAGGGCACTGCAATTCACAAACCTGCAGAGTTATAAATGATAACTCTCGTCCACAAATATATTGAGGGAAGGCAAAGAAGAGGATATGAAATCAAGGCAGAATTGCAGGAAACAGATTTCAGGAGGTAGATTCGAATCGCCTTTAAAGCACATGAAAAGCGGCAAAACGTTGACAATGATGCCCTTGGCCAAAAAGGGCGTATGCGTTTTTTCCTGAATATATTCAGGAAAAAACGCATACGCCCTTTTTGGCCAACCAAGCAACCTGGAAAGGCAAATCAGCGCTACAAAGAAGTCTCGCTTCCCATCGGTCAAAAGGGCCATGCTGAAAAAAGTGTCAAAACCAGAAATGCAGGACAGGCCATGGAGAAATGGGAGCCTTGCTACACTGATGGGCGGGATGTAAATTGCCAACAGCCACTCTGGAGAAGTGTACGGTGTGTCCTGAAACATCTAAAAAACACAGCTTAGAGAGCATAGGGCACTTCCACGCATGGGGGGATAAAGTGGGAAAATTGAAAATCAGCAAGACACAAGCACCCCAAAGTTTAGGGCTGCTCTGTTGACAAGGACCTCCACTTCATTCCACCTTAAATATCCCAGGAAAGCGAAAAATGGATCAAAAAGTTGTGGTCCTTATGTACAATGGAATATCACTCAGCCATGAAATCAATGTCATAAGGCTAGTAGCAGCATGATGAGTGGATTTAGGTAAGACGATTCTAAGTGAAATAAGTCACACAGAAAAGGACACTTCTCATAAGGTGTCACTTATAGAGAGAATGTAAAAACCGTTACACTTGAACTGAATTACAAAACAGAACAGAGTCACACATGCAGAAAACACACTATGGCTGCTTAACGGGAAAGGTGAGGTGGGGTGATCCATAAAACAAGAGTTTCAAATTAGCTCAGATACCGTTCCATAAACCCAATATGTAATAGACAAGACCTACTCCTTGCTCAGAGAACTGGACTCAACACGCCCGATTCACCGCACAAGAATATATCTGACTAGTAATAATCTTAAAACCTATGTATTGATATCTCTCTGTTAGTGTGTCAAGTGGGTGTAAAGCGGCATAAACACAGCCGTGAAAAGCAGCTAAACCCCATTATAAAAATAAATTACTTTTAAAAACCCATGAAACAAAGACAGGGAAAGAGAGAGAAATTCTTACACAATTCGTTCAGGGGCTGTGATGCAACCTGGATTGACCATATCTAGACCCACAGCTGGATGAGACATAAGGGTGGACACTCTTGGGGCTGAGAGGTTTGGTGAGGTTGGGTGAGCAAACGCAGACCCTTTAAAGTAATACTGCGTGCTACCCATCGCATGGGTCCCAAATCTCCAGGTTCAAGGGCATCTTCCTACATCGAAAACATGCATGAGAAACCCAGAAGAGGGTACACCGTGTGATGGGGAAAGGTTTCTAAAACGCACCTCATTTCTCATCTCCTTGTGCTCGGGTTCGCCATTCCAGCCACTTTACTAGCAATCTCCCTACTTGGAGCCTCAGCACCTTTAACCTCCTGTTCCGAACAGGTTGCAATTTGTCCTGAGGATGAACGGGAAGACGGGGAACCAATGAGAGACTAGCTCTTGGTGTTGGGACAGGCACAGGTCACTCTATTTTCCCATCAGGAAGAAGAATTAACCACAGGCTCAGCCTGCCCCCCGGAACCAGAACAGGGCCTGAAGCCATCCTGCGCTTTTGCGGACAGCTCCCAAAAAAGCGAGTTGTAAAATGGAGCGTCAGGGCACTGCAATTCACAAACCTGCAGAGTTATAAATGATAACTCTCGTCCACAAATATATTGAGGGAAGGCAAAGAAGAGGATTTCAAATCAAGGCAGAATTGCAGGAAACAGATTTCAGGAGGTAGATTCGAATCGCCTTTAAAGCACATGAAAAGCGGCAAAACGTTGACAATGATGCCCTTGGCCAAAAAGGGCGTATGCGTTTTTTCCTGAATATATTCAGGAAAAAACGCATACGCCCTTTTTGGCCAACCAAGCAACCTGGAAAGGCAAATCAGCGCTACAAAGAAGTCTCGCTTCCCATCGATCAAAAGGGCCATGCTGAAAAAAGTGTCAAAACCAGAAATGCAGGACAGGCCATGGAGAAATGGGAGCCTTGCTACACTGATGGGCGGGATGTAAATTGCCAACAGCCACTCTGGAGAAGGGTACGGTGTGTCCTGAAACATCTAAAAAACACAGCTTAGAGAGCATAGGGCACTTCCACGCATGGGGGGATAAAGTGGGAAAATTGAAAATCAGCAAGACACAAGCACCCCAAAGTTTAGGGCTGCTCTGTTGACAAGGACCTCCACTTCATTCCACCTTAAATATCCCAGGAAAGCGAAAAATGGATCAAAAAGTTGTGGTCCTTATGTACAATGGAATATCACTCAGCCATGAAATCAATGTCATAAGGCTAGTAGCAGCATGATGAGTGGATTTAGGTACGACGATTCTAAGTGAAATAAGTCACACAGAAAAGGACACTTCTCATAAGGTGTCACTTATAGAGGGAATGTAAAAACCGTTACACTTGAACTGAATTACAAAACAGAACAGAGTCACACATGCAGAAAACACACTATGGCTGCTTAACGGGAAAGGTGAGGTGGGGTGATACATAAAACAAGAGCTTCAAATTAGCTCAGATACCGTTCCATAAACCCAATATGTAATAGACAAGACCTACTCCTTGCTCAGAGAACTGGACTCAACACGCCCGATTCACCGCACAAGAATATATCTGACTAGTAATAATCTTAAAACCTATGTATTGATATCTCTCTGTTAGTGTGTCAAGTTTCTGTAAAGCGGCATAAACACAGCCGTGAAAAGCAGCTAAACCCTATTATAAAACTAAATTACTTTTAAAAACCCATGAAACAAAGACAGGGAAAGAGAGAGAAATTCTTACACAATTCGTTCAGGGGCTGTGATGCAACCTGGATTGACCATATCTAGACCCACAGCTGGATGAGACATAAGGGTGGACACTCTTGGGGCTGAGAGGTTTGGTGAGGTTGGGTGAGCAAACGCAGACCCTTTAAAGTAATACTGCGTGCTACCCATCGCATGGGTCCCAAATCTCCAGGTTCAAGGGCATCTTCCTACATCGAAAACATGCATGAGAAACCCAGAAGATGGTACACCGTGTGATGGGGAAAGGTTTCTAAAACGCACCTCATTTCTCATCTCCTTGTGCTCGGGTTCGCCATTCCTGCCACTTTACTAGCAATCTCCCTACTTGGAGCCTCAGCACCTTTAACCTCCTGTTCCGTACAGGTTGCAATTTGTCCTGAGGATGAACGGGAAGACGGGGAACCAATGAGAGACTAGCTCTTGGTGTTGGGACAGGCACAGGTCACTCTATTTTCCCATCAGGAAGAAGAATTAACCACAGGCTCAGCCTGCCCCCCGGAACCAGAACAGGGCCTGAAGCCATCCTGCGCTTTTGCGGCCAGCTCCCAAAAAAGCGACTTGTAAGATGGAGCTTCAGGGCACTGCAATTCACAAACCTGCAGAGTTATAAATGATAACTCTCGTCCACAAATATATTGAGGGAAGGCAAAGAAGAGGATATGAAATCAAGGCAGAATTGCAGGAAACAGATTTCAGGAGGTAGATTCGAATCGCCTTTAAAGCACATGAAAAGCGGCAAAACGTTGACAATGATGCCCTTGGCCAAAAAGGGCGTATGCGTTTTTTCCTGAATATATTCAGGAAAAAACGCATACGCCATTTTTGGCCAACCAAGCAACCTGGAAAGGCAAATCAGCGCTACAAAGAAGTCTCGCTTCCCATCGGTCAAAAGGGCCATGCTGAAAAAAGTGTCAAAACCAGAAATGCAGGACAGGCCATGGAGAAATGGGAGCCTTGCTACACTGATGGGCGGGATGTAAATTGCCAACAGCCACTCTGGAGAAGTGTACGGTGTGTCCTGAAACATCTAAAAAACACAGCTTAGAGAGCATAGGGCACTTCCACGCATGGGGGGATAAAGTGGGAAAATTGAAAATCAGCAAGACACAAGCACCCCAAAGTTTAGGGCTGCTCTGTTGACAAGGACCTCCACTTCATTCCACCTTAAATATCCCAGGAAAGCGAAAAATGGATCAAAAAGTTGTGGTCCTTATGTACAATGGAATATCACTCAGCCATGAAATCAATGTCATAAGGCTAGTAGCAGCATGATGAGTGGATTTAGGTAAGACGATTCTAAGTGAAATAAGTCACACAGAAAAGGACACTTTTCGTAAGGTGTCACTTATAGAGGGAATGTAAAAACCGTTACACTTGAACTGAATTACAAAACAGAACAGAGTCACACTTGCAGAAAACACACTATGGCTGCTTAACGGGAAAGGTGAGGTGGGGTGATACATAAAACAAGAGCTTCAAATTAGCTCAGATACCGTTCCATAAACCCAATATGTAATAGACAAGACCTACTCCTTGCTCAGAGAACTGGACTCAACACGCCCGATTCACCGCACAAGAATATATCTGACTAGTAATAATCTTAAAACCTATGTATTGATATCTCTCTGTTAGTGTGTCAAGTGGGTGTAAAGCGGCATAAACACAGCCGTGAAAAGCAGCTAAACCCCATTATAAAACTAAATTACTTTTAAAAACCCATGAAACAAAGACAGGGAAAGAGAGAGAAATTCTTACACAATTCGTTCAGGGGCTGTGATGCAACCTGGATTGACCATATCTAGACCCACAGCTGGATGAGACATAAGGGTGGACACTCTTGGGGCTGAGAGGTTTGGTGAGGTTGGGTGAGCAAACGCAGACCCTTTAAAGTAATACTGCGTGCTACCCATCGCATGGGTCCCAAATCTCCAGGTTCAAGGGCATCTTCCTACATCGAAAACATGCATGAGAAACCCAGAAGATGGTACACCGTGTGATGGGGAAAGGTTTCTAAAACGCACCTCATTTCTCATCTCCTTGTGCTCGGGTTCGCCATTCCAGCCACTTTACCAGCAATCTCCCTACTTGGAGCCTCAGCACCTTTAACCTCCTGTTCCGTACAGGTTGCAATTTGTCCTGAGGATGAACGGGAAGACGGGGAACCAATGAGAGACTAGCTCTTGGTGTTGGGACAGGCACAGGTCACTCTATTTTCCCATCAGGAAGAAGAATTAACCACAGGCTCAGCCTGCCCCCCGGAACCAGAACAGGGCCTGAAGCCATCCTGCGCTTTTGCGGCCAGCTCCCAAAAAAGCGACTTGTAAAATGGAGCTTCAGGGCACTGCAATTCACAAACCTGCAGAGTTATAAATGATAACTCTCGTCCACAAATATATTGAGGGAAGGCAAAGAAGAGGATTTGAAATCAAGGCAGAATTGCAGGAAACAGATTTCAGGAGGTAGATTCGAATCGCCTTTAAAGCACATGAAAAGCGGCAAAACGTTGACAATGATGCCCTTGGCCAAAAAGGGCGTATGCGTTTTTTCCTGAATATATTCAGGAAAAAACGCATACGCCCTTTTTGGCCAACCAAGCAACCTGGAAAGGCAAATCAGCGCTACAAAGAAGTCTCGCTTCCCATCGGTCAAGAGGGCCATGCTGAAAAAAGTGTCAAAACCAGAAATGCAGGACAGGCCATGGAGAAATGGGAGCCTTGCTACACTGATGGGCGGGATGTAAATTGCCAACAGCCACTCTGGAGAAGTGTACGGTGTGTCCTGAAACATCTAAAAAACACAGCTTAGAGAGCATAGGGCACTTCCACGCATGGGGGGATAAAGTGGGAAAATTGAAAATCAGCAAGACACAAGCACCCAAAGTTTAGGGCTGCTCTGTTGACAAGGACCTCCACTTCATTCCACCTTAAATATCCCAGGAAAGCGAAAAATGGATCAAAAAGTTGTGGTCCTTATGTACAATGGAATATCACTCAGCCATGAAATCAATGTCATAAGGCTAGTAGCAGCATGATGAGTGGATTTAGGTAAGACGATTTTAAGTGAAATAAGTCACACAGAAAAGGACACTTCTCGTAAGGTGTCACTTATAGAGGGAATGTAAAAACCGTTACACTTGAACTGAATTACAAAACAGATCAGAGTCACATATGCAGAAAACACACTATGGCTGCTTAACGGGAAAGGTGAAGTGGGGTGATACATAAAACAAGAGCTTCAAATTAGCTCAGATACCGTTCCATAAACCCAATATGTAATAGACAAGACCTACTCCTTGCTCAGAGAACTGGACTCAACACGCCCGATTCACCGCACAAGAATATATCTGACTAGTAATAATCTTAAAACCTATGTATTGATATCTCTCTGTTAGTGTGTCAAGTGGGTGTAAAGCGGCATAAACACAGCCGTGAAAAGCAGCTAAACCCCATTATAAAAATAAATTACTTTTAAAAACCCATGAAACAAAGACAGGGAAAGAGAGAGAAATTCTTACACAATTCGTTCAGGGGCTGTGATGCAACCTGGATTGACCATATCTAGACCCACAGCTGGATGAGACATAAGGGTGGACACTCTTGGGCCTGAGAGATTTGGTGAGGTTGGGTGAGCAAATGCATACCCTTTAAAGTAATACTGCGTGCTACCCATCGCATGGGTCCCAAATCTCCAGGTTCAAGGGCATCTTCCTACATCGAAAACATGCATGAGAAACCCAGAAGATGGTACACCGTGTGATGGGGAAAGGTTTCTAAAACGCACCTCATTTCTCATCTCCTTGTGCTCGGGTTCGCCATTCCAGCCACTTTACTAGCAGTCTCCCTACTTGGAGCATCAGCACCTTTAACCTCCTGTTCCGTACAGGTTGCAATTTGTCCTGAGGATGAACGGGAAGACGGGGAACCAATGAGAGACTAGCTCTTGGTGTTGGGACAGGCACAGGTCACTCTATTTTCCCATCAGGAAGAAGAATTAACCACAGGCTCAGCCTGCCCCCCGGAACCAGAACAGGGCCTGAAGCCATCCTGCGCTTTTGCGGCCAGCTCCCAAAAATGCGACTTGTAAAATGGAGCTTCAGGGCACTGCAATTCACAAACCTGCAGAGTTATAAATGATAACTCTCGTCCACAAATATATTGAGGGAAGGCAAAGAAGAGGATTTGAAATCAAGGCAGAATTGCAGGAAACAGATTTCAGGAGGTAGATTCGAATCGCCTTTAAAGCACATGAAAAGCGGCAAAACGTTGACAATGATGCCCTTGGCCAAAAAGGGCGTATGCGTTTTTTCCTGAATATATTCAGGAAAAAACGCATACGCCCTTTTTGGCCAACCAAGCAACCTGGAAAGGCAAATCAGCGCTACAAAGAAGTCTCGCTTCCCATCGGTCAAGAGGGCCATGCTGAAAAAAGTGTCAAAACCAGAAATGCAGGACAGGCCATGGAGAAATGGGAGCCTTGCTACACTGATGGGCGGGATGTAAATTGCCAACAGCCACTCTGGAGAAGTGTACGGTGTGTCCTGAAACATCTAAAAAACACAGCTTAGAGAGCATAGGGCACTTCCACGCATGGGGGGATAAAGTGGGAAAATTGAAAATCAGCAAGACACAAGCACCCCAAAGTTTAGGGCTGCTCTGTTGACAAGGACCTCCACTTCATTCCACCTTAAATATCCCAGGAAAGCGAAAAATGGATCAAAAAGTTGTGGTCCTTATGTACAATGGAATATCACTCAGCCATGAAATCAATGTCATAAGGCTAGTAGCAGCATGATGAGTGGATTTAGGTAAGACGATTCTAAGTGAAATAAGTCACACAGAAAAGGACACTTCTCGTAAGGTGTCACTTATAGAGGGAATGTAAAAACCGTTACACTTGAACTGAATTACAAAACAGAACAGAGTCACACATGCAGAAAACACACTATGGCTGCTTAACGGGAAAGGTGAGGTGGGGTGATACATAAAACAAGAGCTTCAAATTAGCTCAGATACCGTTCCATAAACCCAATATGTAATAGACAAGACCTACTCCTTGCTCAGAGAACTGGACTCAACACGCCCGATTCACCGCACAAGAATATATCTGACTAGTAATAATCTTAAAACCTATGTATTGATATCTCTCTGTTAGTGTGTCAAGTGGGTGTAAAGCGGCATAAACACAGCCGTGAAAAGCAGCTAAACCCCATTATAAAACTAAATTACTTTTAAAAACCCATGAAACAAAGACAGGGAAAGAGAGAGAAATTCTTACACAATTCGTTCAGGGGCTGTGATGCAACCTGTATTGACCATATCTAGACCCACAGCTGGATGAGACATAAGGGTGGACACTCTTGGGGCTGAGAGGTTTGGTGAGGTTGGGTGAGCAAACGCAGACCCTTTAAAGTAATACTGCGTGCTACCCATCGCATGGGTCCCAAATCTCCAGGTTCAAGGGCATCTTCCTACATCGAAAACATGCATGAGAAACCCAGAAGATGGTACACCGTGTGATGGGGAAAGGTTTCTAAAACGCACCTCATTTCTCATCTCCTTGTGCTCGGGTTCGCCATTCCAGCCACTTTACCAGCAATCTCCCTACTTGGAGCCTCAGCACCTTTAACCTCCTGTTCCGTACAGGTTGCAATTTGTCCTGAGGATGAACGGGAAGACGGGGAACCAATGAGAGATTAGCTCTTGGTGTTGGGACAGGCACAGGTCACTCTATTTTCCCATCAGGAAGAAGAATTAACCACAGGCTCAGCCTGCCCCCCGGAACCAGAACAGGGCCTGAAGCCATCCTGCGCTTTTGCGGCCAGCTCCCAAAAAAGCGACTTGTAAAATGGAGCTTCAGGGCACTGCAATTCACAAACCTGCAGAGTTATAAATGATAACTCTCGTCCACAAATATATTGAGGGAAGGCAAAGAAGAGGATTTGAAATCAAGGCAGAATTGCAGGAAACAGATTTCAGGAGGTAGATTCGAATCGCCTTTAAAGCACATGAAAAGCGGCAAAACGTTGACAATGATGCCCTTGGCCAAAAAGGGCGTATGCGTTTTTTCCTGAATATATTCAGGAAAAAACGCATACGCCCTTTTTGGCCAACCAAGCAACCTGGAAAGGCAAATCAGCGCTACAAAGAAGTCTCGCTTCCCATCGGTCAAGAGGGCCATGCTGAAAAAAGTGTCAAAACCAGAAATGCAGGACAGGCCATGGAGAAATGGGAGCCTTGCTACACTGATGGGCGGGATGTAAATTGCCAACAGCCACTCTGGAGAAGTGTACGGTGTGTCCTGAAACATCTAAAAAACACAGCTTAGAGAGCATAGGGCACTTCCACGCATGGGGGGATAAAGTGGGAAAATTGAAAATCAGCAAGACACAAGCACCCCAAAGTTTAGGGCTGCTCTGTCGACAAGGACCTCCACTTCATTCCACCTTAAATATCCCAGGAAAGCGAAAAATGGATCAAAAAGTTGTGGTCCTTATGTACAATGGAATATCACTCAGCCATGAAATCAATGTCATAAGGCTAGTAGCAGCATGATGAGTGGATTTAGGTAAGACGATTCAAAGTGAAATAAGTCACACAGAAAAGGACACTTCTCATAAGGTGTCACTTATAGAGGGAATGTAAAAACCGTTACACTTGAACTGAATTACAAAACAGAACAGAGTCACACATGCAGAAAACACACTATGGCTGCTTAACGGGAAAGGTGAGGTGGGGTGATACATAAAACAAGAGCTTCAAATTAGCTCAGATACCGTTCCATAAACCCAATATGTAATAGACAAGACCTACTCCTTGCTCAGAGAACTGGACTCAACACGCCCGATTCACCGCACAAGAATATATCTGACTAGTAATAATCTTAAAACCTATGTATTGATATCTCTCTGTTAGTGTGTCAAGTGGGTGTAAAGCGGCATAAACACAGCCGTGAAAAGCAGCTAAACCCCATTATAAAAATAAATTACTTTTAAAAACCCATGAAACAAAGACAGGGAAAGAGAGAGAAATTCTTACACAATTCGTTCAGGGGCTGTGATGCAACCTGGATTGACCATATCTAGACCCACAGCTGGAAGAGACATAAGGGTGGACACTCTTGGGGCTGAGAGGTTTGGTGAGGTTGGGTGAGCAAACGCAGACCCTTTAAAGTAATACTGCGTGCTACCCATCGCATGGGTCCCAAATCTCCAGGTTCAAGGGCATCTTCCTACATCGAAAACATGCATGAGAAACCCAGAAGATGGTACACCGTGTGATGGGGAAAGGTTTCTAAAACGCACCTCATTTCTCATCTCCTTGTGCTCGGGTTCGCCATTCCTGCCACTTTACCAGCAATCTCCCTACTTGGAGCCTCAGCACCTTTAACCTCCTGTTCCGTACAGGTTGCAATTTGTCCTGAGGATGAACGGGAAGACGGGGAACCAATGAGAGACTAGCTCTTGGTGTTGGGACAGGCACAGGTCACTCTATTTTCCCATCAGGAAGAAGAATTAACCACAGCCTCAGCCTGCCCCCCGGAACCAGAACAGGGCCTGAAGCCATCCTGCGCTTTTGCGGCCAGCTCCCAAAAAAGCGACTTGTAAGATGGAGCTTCAGGGCACTGCAATTCACAAACCTGCAGAGTTATAAATGATAACTCTCGTCCACAAATATATTGAGGGAAGGCAAAGAAGAGGATTTGAAATCAAGGCAGAATTGCAGGAAACAGATTTCAGGAGGTAGATTCGAATCGCCTTTAAAGCACATGAAAGGCGGCAAAACGTTGACAATGATGCCCTTGGCCAAAAAGGGCGTATGCGTTTTTTCCTGAATATATTCAGGAAAAAACGCATACGCCCTTTTTGGCCAACCAAGCAACCTGGAAAGGCAAATCAGCGCTACAAAGAAGTCTCGCTTCCCATCGGTCAAGAGGGCCATGCTGAAAAAAGTGTCAAAACCAGAAATGCAGGACAGGCCATGGAGAAATGGGAGCCTTGCTACACTGATGGGCGGGATGTAAATTGCCAACAGCCACTCTGGAGAAGTGTACGGTGTGTCCTGAAACATCTAAAAAACACAGCTTAGAGAGCATAGGGCACTTCCACGCATGGGGGGATAAAGTGGGAAAATTGAAAATCAGCAAGACACAAGCACCCCAAAGTTTAGGGCTGCTCTGTTGACAAGGACCTCCACTTCATTCCACCTTAAATATCCCAGGAAAGCGAAAAATGGATCAAAAAGTTGTGGTCCTTATGTACAATGGAATATCACTCAGCCATGAAATCAATGTCATAAGGCTAGTAGCAGCATGATGAGTGGATTTAGGTAAGACGATTCTAAGTGAAATAAGTCACACAGAAAAGGACACTTCTCGTAAGGTCACTTATAGAGGGAATGTAAAAACCGTTACACTTGAACTGAATTACAAAACAGAACAGAGTCACACATGCAGAAAACACACTATGGCTGCTTAACGGGAAAGGTGAGGTGGGGTGATACATAAAACAAGAGCTTCAAATTAGCTCAGATACCGTTCCATAAACCCAATATGTAATAGACAATACCTACTCCTTGCTCAGAGAACTGGACTCAACACGCCCGATTCACCGCACAAGAATATATCTGACTAGTAATAATCTTAAAACCTATGTATTGATATCTCTCTGTTAGTGTGTCAAGTGGGTGTAAAGCGGCATAAACACAGCCGTGAAAAGCAGCTAAACCCCATTATAAAAATAAATTACTTTTAAAAACCCATGAAACAAAGACAGGGAAAGAGAGAGAAATTCTTACACAATTCGTTCAGGGGCTGTGATGCAACCTGGATTGACCATATCTAGACCCACAGCTGGATGAGACATAAGGGTGGACACTCTTGGGGCTGAGAGGTTTGGTGAGGTTGGGTGAGCAAACGCAGACCCTTTAAAGTAATACTGCGTGCTACCCATCGCATGGGTCCCAAATCTCCAGGTTCAAGGGCATCTTCCTACATCGAAAACATGCATGAGAAACCCAGAAGATGGTACACCGTGTGATGGGGAAAGGTTTCTAAAACGCACCTCATTTCTCATCTCCTTGTGCTCGGGTTCGCCATTCCAGCCACTTTACCAGCAATCTCCCTACTTGGAGCCTCAGCACCTTTAACCTCCTGTTCCGTACAGGTTGCAATTTGTCCTGAGGATGAACGGGAAGACGGGGAACCAATGAGAGACTAGCTCTTGGTGTTGGGACAGCCACAGGTCACTCTATTTTCCCATCAGGAAGAAGAATTAACCACAGGCTCAGCCTGCCCCCCGGAACCAGAACAGGGCCTGAAGCCATCCTGCGCTTTTGCGGCCAGCTCCCAAAAAAGCGACTTGTAAAATGGAGCTTCAGGGCACTGCAATTCACAAACCTGCAGAGTTATAAATGATAACTCTCGTCCACAAATATATTGAGGGAAGGCAAAGAAGAGGATTTGAAATCAAGGCAGAATTGCAGGAAACAGATTTCAGGAGGTAGATTCGAATCGCCTTTAAAGCACATGAAAAGCGGCAAAACGTTGACAATGATGCCCTTGGCCAAAAAGGGCGTATGCGTTTTTTCCTGAATATATTCAGGAAAAAACGCATACGCCCTTTTTGGCCAACCAAGCAACCTGGAAAGGCAAATCAGCGCTACAAAAAGTCTCGCTTCCCATCGGTCAAGAGGGCCATGCTGAAAAAAGTGTCAAAACCAGAAATGCAGGACAGGCCATGGAGAAATGAGAGCCTTGCTACACTGATGGGCGGGATGTAAATTGCCAACAGCCACTCTGGAGAAGTGTACGGTGTGTCCTGAAACATCTAAAAAACACAGCTTAGAGAGCATAGGGCACTTCCACGCATGGGGGGATAAAGTGGGAAAATTGAAAATCAGCAAGACACAAGCACCCCAAAGTTTAGGGCTGCTCTGTTGACAAGGACCTCCACTTCATTCCACCTTAAATATCCCAGGAAAGCGAAAAATGGATCAAAAAGTTGTGGTCCTTATGTACAATGGAATATCACTCAGCCATGAAATCAATGTCATAAGGCTAGTAGCAGCATGATGAGTGGATTTAGGTAAGACGATTCTAAGTGAAATAAGTCACACAGAAAAGGACACTTCTCGTAAGGTCACTTATAGAGGGAATGTAAAAACCGTTACACTTGAACTGAATTACAAAACAGAACAGAGTCACACATGCAGAAAACACACTATGGCTGCTTAACGGGAAAGGTGAGGTGGGGTGATACATAAAACAAGAGCTTCAAATTAGCTCAGATACCGTTCCATAAACCCAATATGTAATAGACAAGACCTACTCCTTGCTCAGAGAACTGGACTCAACACGCCCGATTCACCGCACAAGTATATATCTGACTAGTAATAATCTTAAAACCTATGTATTGATATCTCTCTGTTAGTGTGTCAAGTGTGTGTAAAGCGGCATAAACACAGCCGTGAAAAGCAGCTAAACCCCATTATAAAACTAAATTACTTTTAAAAACCCATGAAACAAAGACAGGGAAAGAGAGAGAAATTCTTACACAATTCGTTCAGGGGCTGTGATGCAACCTGGATTGACCATATCTAGACCCACAGCTGGATGAGACATAAGGGTGGACACTCTTGGGGCTGAGAGGTTTGGTGAGGTTGGGTGAGCAAACGCAGACCCTTTAAAGTAATACTGCGTGCTACCCATCGCATGGGTCCCAAATCTCCAGGTTCAAGGGCATCTTCCTACATCGAAAACATGCATGAGAAACCCAGAAGATGGTACACCGTGTGATGGGGAAAGGTTTCTAAAACGCACCTCATTTCTCATCTCCTTGTGCTCGGGTTCGCCATTCCTGCCACTTTACTAGCAATCTCCCTACTTGGAGCCTCAGCACCTTTAACCTCCTGTTCCGTACAGGTTGCAATTTGTCCTGAGGATGAACGGGAAGACGGGGAACCAATGAGAGACTAGCTCTTGGTGTTGGGACAGGCACAGGTCACTCAATTTTCCCATCAGGAAGAAGAATTAACCACAGGCTCAGCCTGCCCCCCGGAACCAGAACAGGGCCTGAAGCCATCCTGCGCTTTTGCGGCCAGCTCCCAAAAAAGCGACTTGTAAGATGGAGCTTCAGGGCACTGCAATTCACAAACCTGCAGAGTTATAAATGATAACTCTCGTCCACAAATATATTGAGGGAAGGCAAAGAAGAGGATTTGAAATCAAGGCAGAATTGCAGGAAACAGATTTCAGGAGGTAGATTCGAATCGCCTTTAAAGCACATGAAAAGCGGCAAAACGTTGACAATGATGCCCTTGGCCAAAAAGGGCGTATGCGTTTTTTCCTGAATATATTCAGGAAAAAACGCATACGCCCTTTTTGGCCAACCAAGCAACCTGGAAAGGCAAATCAGCGCTACAAAGAAGTCTCGCTTCCCATCGGTCAAGAGGGCCATGCTGAAAAAAGTGTCAAAACCAGAAATGCAGGACAGGCCATGGAGAAATGGGAGCCTTGCTACACTGATGGGCGGGATGTAAATTGCCAACAGCCACTCTGGAGAAGTGTACGGTGTGTCCTGAAACATCTAAAAAACACAGCTTAGAGAGCATAGGGCACTTCCACGCATGGGGGGATAAAGTGGGAAAATTGAAAATCAGCAAGACACAAGCACCCCAAAGTTTAGGGCTGCTCTGTTGACAAGGACCTCCACTTCATTCCACCTTAAATATCCCAGGAAAGCGAAAAATGGATCAAAAAGTTGTGGTCCTTATGTACAATGGAATATCACTCAGCCATGAAATCAATGTCATAAGGCTAGTAGCAGCATGATGAGTGGATTTAGGTAAGACGATTCTAAGTGAAATAAGTCACACAGAAAAGGACACTTCTCGTAAGGTGTCACTTATAGAGGGAATGTAAAAACCGTTACACTTGAACTGAATTACAAAACAGAACAGAGTCACACATGCAGAAAACACACTATGGCTGCTTAACGGGAAAGGTGAGGTGGGGTGATACATAAAACAAGAGCTTCAAATTAGCTCAGATACCGTTCCATAAACCCAATATGTAATAGACAAGACCTACTCCTTGCTCAGAGAACTGGACTCAACACGCCCGATTCACCGCACAAGAATATATCTGACTAGTAATAATCTTAAAACCTATGTATTGATATCTCTCTGTTAGTGTGTCAAGTGGGTGTAAAGCGGCATAAACACAGCCGTGAAAAGCAGCTAAACCCCATTATAAAAATAAATTACTTTTAAAAACCCATGAAACAAAGACAGGGAAAGAGAGAGAAATTCTTACACAATTCGTTCAAGGGCTGTGATGCAACCTGGATTGACCATATCTAGACCCACAGCTGGATGAGACATAAGGGTGGACACTCTTGGGGCTGAGAGGTTTGGTGAGGTTGGGTGAGCAAACGCAGACCCTTTAAAGTAATACTGCGTGCTACCCATCGCATGGGTCCCAAATCTCCAGGTTCAAGGGCATCTTCCTACATCGAAAACATGCATGAGAAACCCAGAAGATGGTACACCGTGTGATGGGGAAAGGTTTCTAAAACGCACCTCATTTCTCATCTCCTTGTGCTCGGGTTCGCCATTCCAGCCACTTTACCAGCAATCTCCCTACTTGGAGCCTCAGCACCTTTAACCTCCTGTTCCGTACAGGTTGCAATTTGTCCTGAGGATGAACGGGAAGACGGGGAACCAATGAGAGACTAGCTCTTGGTGTTGGGACAGGCACAGGTCACTCTATTTTCCCATCAGGAAGAAGAATTAACCACAGGCTCAGCCTGACCCCGGAACCAGAACAGGGCCTGAAGCCATCCTGCGCTTTTGCGGCCAGCTCCCAAAAAAGCGACTTGTAAGATGGATCTTCAGGGCACTGCAATTCACAAACCTGCAGAGTTATAAATGATAACTCTCGTCCACAAATATATTGAGGGAAGGCAAAGAAGAGGATTTGAAATCAAGGCAGAATTGCAGGAAACAGATTTCAGGAGGTAGATTCGAATCGCCTTTAAAGCACATGAAAAGCGGCAAAACGTTGACAATGATGCCCTTGGCCAAAAAGGGCGTATGCGTTTTTTCCTGAATATATTCAGGAAAAAACGCATACGCCATTTTTGGCCAACCAAGCAACCTGGAAAGGCAAATCAGCGCTACAAAGAAGTCTCACTTCCCATCGGTCAAGAGGGCCATGCTGAAAAAAGTGTCAAAACCAGAAATGCAGGACAGGCCATGGAGAAATGGGAGCCTTGCTACACTGATGGGCGGGATGTAAATTGCCAACAGCCACTCTGGAGAAGTGTACGGTGTGTCCTGAAACATCTAAAAAACACAGCTTAGAGAGCATAGGGCACTTCCACGCATGGGGGGATAAAGTGGGAAAATTGAAAATCAGCAAGACACAAGCACCCCAAAGTTTAGGGCTGCTCTGTCGACAAGGACCTCCACTTCATTCCACCTTAAATATCCCAGGAAAGCGAAAAATGGATCAAAAAGTTGTGGTCCTTATGTACAATGGAATATCACTCAGCCATGAAATCAATGTCATAAGGCTAGTAGCAGCATGATGAGTGGATTTAGGTAAGACGATTCTAAGTGAAATAAGTCACACAGAAAAGGACACTTCTCATAAGGTGTCACTTATAGAGGGAATGTAAAAACCGTTACACTTGAACTGAATTACAAAACAGAACAGAGTCACACATGCAGAAAACACACTATGGCTGCTTAACGGGAAAGGTGAGGTGGGGTGATACATAAAACAAGAGCTTCAAATTAGCTCAGATACCGTTCCATAAACCCAATATGTAATAGACAAGACCTACTCCTTGCTCAGAGAACTGGACTCAACACGCCCGATTCACCGCACAAGAATATATCTGACTAGTAATAATCTTAAAACCTATGTATTGATATCTCTCTGTTAGTGTGTCAAGTGGGTGTAAAGCGGCATAAACACAGCCGTGAAAAGCAGCTAAACCCCATTATAAAAATAAATTACTTTTAAAAACCCATGAAACAAAGACAGGGAAAGAGAGAGAAATTCTTACACAATTCGTTCAGGGGCTGTGATGCAACCTGGATTGACCATATCTAGACCCACAGCTGGATGAGACATAAGGGTGGACACTCTTGGGGCTGAGAGGTTTGGTGAGGTTGGGTGAGCAAACGCAGACCCTTTAAAGTAATACTGCGTGCTACCCATCGCATGGGTCCCAAATCTCCAGGTTCAAGGGCATCTTCCTACATCGAAAACATGCATGAGAAACCCAGAAGATGGTACACCGTGTGATGGGGAAAGGTTTCTAAAACGCACCTCATTTCTCATCTCCTTGTGCTCGGGTTCGCCATTCCAGCCACTTTACTAGCAATCTCCCTACTTGGAGCCTCAGCACCTTTAACCTCCTGTTCCGTACAGGTTGCAATTTGTCCTGAGGATGAACGGGAAGACGGGGAACCAATGAGAGACTAGCTCTTGGTGTTGGGACAGGCACAGGTCACTCTATTTTCCCATCAGGAAGAAGAATTAACCACAGCCTCAGCCTGCCCCCCGGAACCAGAACAGGGCCTGAAGCCATCCTGCGCTTTTGCGGCCAGCTCCCAAAAAAGCGACTTGTAAGATGGAGCTTCAGGGCACTGCAATTCACAAACCTGCAGAGTTATAAATGATAACTCTCGTCCACAAATATATTGAGGGAAGGCAAAGAAGAGGATTTGAAATCAAGGCAGAATTGCAGGAAACAGATTTCAGGAGGTAGATTCGAATCGCCTTTAAAGCACATGAAAGGCGGCAAAACGTTGACAATGATGCCCTTGGCCAAAAAGGGCGTATGCGTTTTTTCCTGAATATATTCAGGAAAAAACGCATACGCCCTTTTTGGCCAACCAAGCAACCTGGAAAGGCAAATCAGCGCTACAAAGAAGTCTCGCTTCCCATCGGTCAAGAGGGCCATGCTGAAAAAAGTGTCAAAACCAGAAATGCAGGACAGGCCATGGAGAAATGGGAGCCTTGCTACACTGATGGGCGGGATGTAAATTGCCAACAGCCACTCTGGAGAAGTGTACGGTGTGTCCTGAAACATCTAAAAAACACAGCTTAGAGAGCATAGGGCACTTCCACGCATGGGGGGATAAAGTGGGAAAATTGAAAATCAGCAAGACACAAGCACCCCAAAGTTTAGGGCTGCTCTGTTGACAAGGACCTCCACTTCATTCCACCTTAAATATCCCAGGAAAGCGAAAAATGGATCAAAAAGTTGTGGTCCTTATGTACAATGGAATATCACTCAGCCATGAAATCAATGTCATAAGGCTAGTAGCAGCATGATGAGTGGATTTAGGTAAGACGATTCTAAGTGAAATAAGTCACACAGAAAAGGACACTTCTCGTAAGGTCACTTATAGAGGGAATGTAAAAACCGTTACACTTGAACTGAATTACAAAACAGAACAGAGTCACACATGCAGAAAACACACTATGGCTGCTTAACGGGAAAGGTGAGGTGGGGTGATACATAAAACAAGAGCTTCAAATTAGCTCAGATACCGTTCCATAAACCCAATATGTAATAGACAATACCTACTCCTTGCTCAGAGAACTGGACTCAACACGCCCGATTCACCGCACAAGAATATATCTGACTAGTAATAATCTTAAAACCTATGTATTGATATCTCTCTGTTAGTGTGTCAAGTGGGTGTAAAGTGGCATAAACACAGCCGTGAAAAGCAGCTAAACCCCATTATAAAAATAAATTACTTTTAAAAACCCATGAAACAAAGACAGGGAAAGAGAGAGAAATTCTTACACAATTCGTTCAGGGGCTGTGATGCAACCTGGATTGACCATATCTAGACCCACAGCTGGATGAGACATAAGGGTGGACACTCTTGGGGCTGAGAGGTTTGGTGAGGTTGGGTGAGCAAACGCAGACCCTTTAAAGTAATACTGCGTGCTACCCATCGCATGGGTCCCAAATCTCCAGGTTCAAGGGCATCTTCCTACATCGAAAACATGCATGAGAAACCCAGAAGATGGTACACCGTGTGATGGGGAAAGGTTTCTAAAACGCACCTCATTTCTCATCTCCTTGTGCTCGGGTTCGCCATTCCAGCCACTTTACCAGCAATCTCCCTACTTGGAGCCTCAGCACCTTTAACCTCCTGTTCCGTACAGGTTGCAATTTGTCCTGAGGATGAACGGGAAGACGGGGAACCAATGAGAGACTAGCTCTTGGTGTTGGGACAGGCACAGGTCACTCTATTTTCCCATCAGGAAGAAGAATTAACCACAGGCTCAGCCTGCCCCCCGGAACCAGAACAGGGCCTGAAGCCATCCTGCGCTTTTGCGGCCAGCTCCCAAAAAAGCGACTTGTAAAATGGAGCTTCAGGGCACTGCAATTCACAAACCTGCAGAGTTATAAATGATAACTCTCGTCCACAAATATATTGAGGGAAGGCAAAGAAGAGGATTTGAAATCAAGGCAGAATTGCAGGAAACAGATTTCAGGAGGTAGATTCGAATCGCCTTTAAAGCACATGAAAAGCGGCAAAACGTTGACAATGATGCCCTTGGCCAAAAAGGGCGTATGCGTTTTTTCCTGAATATATTCAGGAAAAAACGCATACGCCCTTTTTGGCCAACCAAGCAACCTGGAAAGGCAAATCAGCGCTACAAAAAGTCTCGCTTCCCATCGGTCAAGAGGGCCATGCTGAAAAAAGTGTCAAAACCAGAAATGCAGGACAGGCCATGGAGAAATGAGAGCCTTGCTACACTGATGGGCGGGATGTAAATTGCCAACAGCCACTCTGGAGAAGTGTACGGTGTGTCCTGAAACATCTAAAAAACACAGCTTAGAGAGCATAGGGCACTTCCACGCATGGGGGGATAAAGTGGGAAAATTGAAAATCAGCAAGACACAAGCACCCCAAAGTTTAGGGCTGCTCTGTTGACAAGGACCTCCACTTCATTCCACCTTAAATATCCCAGGAAAGCGAAAAATGGATCAAAAAGTTGTGGTCCTTATGTACAATGGAATATCACTCAGCCATGAAATCAATGTCATAAGGCTAGTAGCAGCATGATGAGTGGATTTAGGTAAGACGATTCTAAGTGAAATAAGTCACACAGAAAAGGACACTTCTCGTAAGGTCACTTATAGAGGGAATGTAAAAACCGTTACACTTGAACTGAATTACAAAACAGAACAGAGTCACACATGCAGAAAACACACTATGGCTGCTTAACGGGAAAGGTGAGGTGGGGTGATACATAAAACAAGAGCTTCAAATTAGCTCAGATACCGTTCCATAAACCCAATATGTAATAGACAAGACCTACTCCTTGCTCAGAGAACTGGACTCAGCACGCCCGATTCACCGCACAAGTATATATCTGACTAGTAATAATCTTAAAACCTATGTATTGATATCTCTCTGTTAGTGTGTCAAGTGTGTGTAAAGCGGCATAAACACAGCCGTGAAAAGCAGCTAAACCCCATTATAAAACTAAATTACTTTTAAAAACCCATGAAACAAAGACAGGGAAAGAGAGAGAAATTCTTACACAATTCGTTCAGGGGCTGTGATGCAACCTGGATTGACCATATCTAGACCCACAGCTGGATGAGACATAAGGGTGGACACTCTTGGGGCTGAGAGGTTTGGTGAGGTTGGGTGAGCAAACGCAGACCCTTTAAAGTAATACTGCGTGCTACCCATCGCATGGGTCCCAAATCTCCAGGTTCAAGGGCATCTTCCTACATCGAAAACATGCATGAGAAACCCAGAAGATGGTACACCGTGTGATGGGGAAAGGTTTCTAAAACGCACCTCATTTCTCATCTCCTTGTGCTCGGGTTCGCCATTCCTGCCACTTTACTAGCAATCTCCCTACTTGGAGCCTCAGCACCTTTAACCTCCTGTTCCGTACAGGTTGCAATTTGTCCTGAGGATGAACGGGAAGACGGGGAACCAATGAGAGACTAGCTCTTGGTGTTGGGACAGGCACAGGTCACTCAATTTTCCCATCAGGAAGAAGAATTAACCACAGGCTCAGCCTGCCCCCCGGAACCAGAACAGGGCCTGAAGCCATCCTGCGCTTTTGCGGCCAGCTCCCAAAAAAGCGACTTGTAAGATGGAGCTTCAGGGCACTGCAATTCACAAACCTGCAGAGTTATAAATGATAACTCTCGTCCACAAATATATTGAGGGAAGGCAAAGAAGAGGATTTGAAATCAAGGCAGAATTGCAGGAAACAGATTTCAGGAGGTAGATTCGAATCGCCTTTAAAGCACATGAAAAGCGGCAAAACGTTGACAATGATGCCCTTGGCCAAAAAGGGCGTATGCGTTTTTTCCTGAATATATTCAGGAAAAAACGCATACGCCCTTTTTGGCCAACCAAGCAACCTGGAAAGGCAAATCAGCGCTACAAAGAAGTCTCGCTTCCCATCGGTCAAGAGGGCCATGCTGAAAAAAGTGTCAAAACCAGAAATGCAGGACAGGCCATGGAGAAATGGGAGCCTTGCTACACTGATGGGCGGGATGTAAATTGCCAACAGCCACTCTGGAGAAGTGTACGGTGTGTCCTGAAACATCTAAAAAACACAGCTTAGAGAGCATAGGGCACTTCCACGCATGGGGGGATAAAGTGGGAAAATTGAAAATCAGCAAGACACAAGCACCCCAAAGTTTAGGGCTGCTCTGTCGACAAGGACCTACACTTCATTCCACCTTAAATATCCCAGGAAAGCGAAAAATGGATCAAAAAGTTGTGGTCCTTATGTACAATGGAATATCACTCAGCCATGAAATCAATGTCATAAGGCTAGTAGCAGCATGATGAGTGGATTTAGGTAAGACGATTCTAAGTGAAATAAGTCACACAGAAAAGGACACTTCTCATAAGGTGTCACTTATAGAGGGAATGTAAAAACCGTTACACTTGAACTGAATTACAAAACAGAACAGAGTCACACATGCAGAAAACACACTATGGCTGCTTAACGGGAAAGGTGAGGTGGGGTGATACATAAAACAAGAGCTTCAAATTAGCTCAGATACCGTTCCATAAACCCAATATGTAATAGACAAGACCTACTCCTTGCTCAGAGAACTGGACTCAACACGCCCGATTCACCGCACAAGAATATATCTGACTAGTAATAATCTTAAAACCTATGTATTGATATCTCTCTGTTAGTGTGTCAAGTGGGTGTAAAGCGGCATAAACACAGCCGTGAAAAGCAGCTAAACTCCATTATAAAAATAAATTACTTTTAAAAACCCATGAAACAAAGACAGGGAAAGAGAGAGAAATTCTTACACAATTCGTTCAGGGGCTGTGATGCAACCTGGATTGACCATATCTAGACCCACAGCTGGATGAGACATAAGGGTGGACACTCTTGGGGCTGAGAGGTTTGGTGAGGTTGGGTGAGCAAACGCAGACCCTTTAAAGTAATACTGCGTGCTACCCATCGCATGGGTCCCAAATCTCCAGGTTCAAGGGCATCTTCCTACATCGAAAACATGCATGAGAAACCCAGAAGATGGTACACCGTGTGATGGGGAAAGGTTTCTAAAACGCACCTCATTTCTCATCTCCTTGTGCTCGGGTTCGCCATTCCTGCCACTTTACCAGCAATCTCCCTACTTGGAGCCTCAGCACCTTTAACCTCCTGTTCCGTACAGGTTGCAATTTGTCCTGAGGATGAACGGGAAGACGGGGAACCAATGAGAGACTAGCTCTTGGTGTTGGGACAGGCACAGGTCACTCTATTTTCCCATCAGGAAGAAGAATTAACCACAGCCTCAGCCTGCCCCCCGGAACCAGAACAGGGCCTGAAGCCATCCTGCGCTTTTGCGGCCAGCTCCCAAAAAAGCGACTTGTAAGATGGAGCTTCAGGGCACTGCAATTCACAAACCTGCAGAGTTATAAATGATAACTCTCGTCCACAAATATATTGAGGGAAGGCAAAGAAGAGGATTTGAAATCAAGGCAGAATTGCAGGAAACAGATTTCAGGAGGTAGATTCGAATCGCCTTTAAAGCACATGAAAGGCGGCAAAACGTTGACAATGATGCCCTTGGCCAAAAAGGGCATATGCGTTTTTTCCTGAATATATTCAGGAAAAAACGCATACGCCCTTTTTGGCCAACCAAGCAACCTGGAAAGGCAAATCAGCGCTACAAAGAAGTCTCGCTTCCCATCGGTCAAGAGGGCCATGCTGAAAAAAGTGTCAAAACCAGAAATGCAGGACAGGCCATGGAGAAATGGGAGCCTTGCTACACTGATGGGCGGGATGTAAATTGCCAACAGCCACTCTGGAGAAGTGTACGGTGTGTCCTGAAACATCTAAAAAACACAGCTTAGAGAGCATAGGGCACTTCCACGCATGGGGGGATAAAGTGGGAAAATTGAAAATCAGCAAGACACAAGCACCCCAAAGTTTAGGGCTGCTCTGTTGACAAGGACCTCCACTTCATTCCACCTTAAATATCCCAGGAAAGCGAAAAATGGATCAAAAAGTTGTGGTCCTTATGTACAATGGAATATCACTCAGCCATGAAATCAATGTCATAAGGCTAGTAGCAGCATGATGAGTGGATTTAGGTAAGACGATTCTAAGTGAAATAAGTCACACAGAAAAGGACACTTCTCGTAAGGTCACTTATAGAGGGAATGTAAAAACCGTTACACTTGAACTGAATTACAAAACAGAACAGAGTCACACATGCAGAAAATACACTATGGCTGCTTAACGGGAAATGTGAGGTGGGGTGATACATAAAACAAGAGCTTCAAATTAGCTCAGATACCGTTCCATAAACCCAATATGTAATAGACAATACCTACTCCTTGCTCAGAGAACTGGACTCAACACGCCCGATTCACCGCACAAGAATATATCTGACTAGTAATAATCTTAAAACCTATGTATTGATATCTCTCTGTTAGTGTGTCAAGTGGGTGTAAAGCGGCATAAACACAGCCGTGAAAAGCAGCTAAACCCCATTATAAAAATAAATTACTTTTAAAAACCCATGAAACAAAGACAGGGAAAGAGAGAGAAATTCTTACACAATTCGTTCAGGGGCTGTGATGCAACCTGTATTGACCATATCTATACCCACAGATGGATGAGACATAAGGGTGGACACTCTTGGGGCTGAGAGGTTTGGTGAGGTTGGGTGAGCAAACGCAGACCCTTTAAAGTAATACTGCGTGCTACCCATCGCATGGGTCCCAAATCTCCAGGTTCAAGGGCATCTTCCTACATCGAAAACATGCATGAGAAACCCAGAAGATGGTACACCGTGTGATGGGGAAAGGTTTCTAAAACGCACCTCATTTCTCATCTCCTTGTGCTCGGGTTCGCCATTCCAGCCACTTTACCAGCAATCTCCCTACTTGGAGCCTCAGCACCTTTAACCTCCTGTTCCGTACAGGTTGCAATTTGTCCTGAGGATGAACGGGAAGACGGGGAACCAATGAGAGACTAGCTCTTGGTGTTGGGACAGGCACAGGTCACTCTATTTTCCCATCAGGAAGAAGAATTAACCACAGGCTCAGCCTGCCCCCCGGAACCAGAACAGGGCCTGAAGCCATCCTGCGCTTTTGCGGCCAGCTCCCAAAAAAGCGACTTGTAAAATGGAGCTTCAGGGCACTGCAATTCACAAACCTGCAGAGTTATAAATGATAACTCTCGTCCACAAATATATTGAGGGAAGGCAAAGAAGAGGATTTGAAATCAAGGCAGAATTGCAGGAAACAGATTTCAGGAGGTAGATTCGAATCGCCTTTAAAGCACATGAAAAGCGGCAAAACGTTGACAATGATGCCCTTGGCCAAAAAGGGCGTATGCGTTTTTTCCTGAATATATTCAGGAAAAAACGCATACGCCCTTTTTGGCCAACCAAGCAACCTGGAAAGGCAAATCAGCACTACAAAGAAGTCTCGCTTCCCATCGGTCAAGAGGGCCATGCTGAAAAAAGTGTCAAAACCAGAAATGCAGGACAGGCCATGGAGAAATGGGAGCCTTGCTACACTGATGGGCGGGATGTAAATTGCCAACAGCCACTCTGGAGAAGTGTACGGTGTGTCCTGAAACATCTAAAAAACACAGCTTAGAGAGCATAGGGCACTTCCACGCATGGGGGGGTAAAGTGGGAAAATTGAAAATCAGCAAGACACAAGCACCCCAAAGTTTAGGGCTGCTCTGTTGACAAGGACCTCCACTTCATTCCACCTTAAATATCCCAGGAAAGCGAAAAATGGATCAAAAAGTTGTGGTCCTTATGTACAATGGAATATCACTCAGCCATGAAATCAATGTCATAAGGCTAGTAGCAGCATGATGAGTGGATTTAGGTAAGACGATTCTAAGTGAAATAAGTCACACAGAAAAGGACACTTCTCGTAAGGTGTCACTTATAGAGGGAATGTAAAAACCGTTACACTTGAACTGAATTACAAAACAGAACAGAGTCACACATGCAGAAAACACACTATGGCTGCTTAACGGGAAAGGTGAGGTGGGGTGATACATAAAACAAGAGCTTCAAATTAGCTCAGATACCGTTCCATGAACCCAATATGTAATAGACAAGACCTACTCCTTGCTCAGAGAACTGGACTCAACACGCCCGATTCACCGCACAAGAATATATCTGACTAGTAATAATCTTAAAACCTATGTATTGATATCTCTCTGTTAGTGTGTCAAGTGGGTGTAAAGCGGCATAAACACAGCCGTGAAAAGCAGCTAAACCCCATTATAAAAATAAATTACTTTTAAAAACCCATGAAACAAAGACAGGGAAAGAGAGAGAAATTCTTACACAATTCGTTCAGGGGCTGTGATGCAACCTGGATTGACCATATCTAGACCCACAGCTGGATGAGACATAAGGGTGGACACTCTTGGGGCTGAGAGGTTTGGTGAGGTTGGGTGAGCAAACGCAGACCCTTTAAAGTAATACTGCGTGCTACCCATCGCATGGGTCCCAAATCTCCAGGTTCAAGGGCATCTTCCTACATCGAAAACATGCATGAGAAACCCAGAAGATGGTACACCGTGTGATGGTGAAAGGTTTCTAAAACGCACCTCATTTCTCATCTCCTTGTGCTCGGGTTCGCCATTCCAGCCACTTTACCAGCAATCTCCCTACTTGGAGCCTCAGCACCTTTAACCTCCTGTTCCGTACAGGTTGCAATTTGTCCTGAGGATGAACGGGAAGACGGGGAACCAATGAGAGATTAGCTCTTGTTGTTGGGACAGGCACAGGTCACTCTATTTTCCCATCAGGAAGAAGAATTTACCACAGGCTCAGCCTGCCCCCCGGAACCAGAACAGGGCCTGAAGCCATCCTGCGCTTTTGCGGCCAGCTCCCAAAAATGCGACTTGTAAGATGGAGCTTCAGGGCACTGCAATTCACAAACCTGCAGAGTTATAAATGATAACTCTCGTCCACAAATATATTGAGGGAAGGCAAAGAAGAGGATTTGAAATCAAGGCAGAATTGCAGGAAACAGATTTCAGGAGGTAGATTCGAATCGCCTTTAAAGCACATGAAAAGCGGCAAAACGTTGACAATGATGCCCTTGGCCAAAAAGGGCGTATGCGTTTTTTCCTGAATATATTCAGGAAAAAACGCATACGCCCTTTTTGGCCAACCAAGCAACCTGGAAAGGCAAATCAGCGCTACAAAAAGTCTCGCTTCCCATCGGTCAAGAGGGCCATGCTGAAAAAAGTGTCAAAACCAGAAATGCAGGACAGGCCATGGAGAAATGAGAGCCTTGCTACACTGATGGGCGGGATGTAAATTGCCAACAGCCACTCTGGAGAAGTGTACGGTGTGTCCTGAAACATCTAAAAAACACAGCTTAGAGAGCATAGGGCACTTCCACGCATGGGGGGATAAAGTGGGAAAATTGAAAATCAGCAAGACACAAGCACCCCAAAGTTTAGGGCTGCTCTGTTGACAAGGACCTCCACTTCATTCCACCTTAAATATCCCAGGAAAGCGAAAAATGGATCAAAAAGTTGTGGTCCTTATGTACAATGGAATATCACTCAGCCATGAAATCAATGTCATAAGGCTAGTAGCAGCATGATGAGTGGATTTAGGTAAGACGATTCTAAGTGAAATAAGTCACACAGAAAAGGACACTTCTCGTAAGGTCACTTATAGAGGGAATGTAAAAACCGTTACACTTGAACTGAATTACAAAACAGAACAGAGTCACATATGCAGAAAACACACTATGGCTGCTTAACGGGAAAGGTGAGGTGGGGTGATACATAAAACAAGAGCTTCAAATTAGCTCAGATACCGTTCCATAAACCCAATATGTAATAGACAAGACCTACTCCTTGCTCAGAGAACTGGACTCAACACGCCCGATTCACCACACAAGTATATATCTGACTAGTAATAATCTTAAAACCTATGTATTGATATCTCTCTGTTAGTGTGTCAAGTGTGTGTAAAGCGGCATAAACACAGCCGTGAAAAGCAGCTAAACCCCATTATAAAACTAAATTACTTTTAAAAACCCATGAAACAAAGACAGGGAAAGAGAGAGAAATTCTTACACAATTCGTTCAGGGGCTGTGATGCAACCTGGATTGACCATATCTAGACCCACAGCTGGATGAGACATAAGGGTGGACACTCTTGGGGCTGAGAGGTTTGGTGAGGTTGGGTGAGCAAACGCAGACCCTTTAAAGTAATACTGCGTGCTACCCATCGCATGGGTCCCAAATCTCCAGGTTCAAGGGCATCTTCCTACATCGAAAACATGCATGAGAAACCCAGAAGATGGTACACCGTGTGATGGGGAAAGGTTTCTAAAACGCACCTCATTTCTCATCTCCTTGTGCTCGGGTTCGCCATTCCTGCCACTTTACTAGCAATCTCCCTACTTGGAGCCTCAGCACCTTTAACCTCCTGTTCCGTACAGGTTGCAATTTGTCCTGAGGATGAACGGGAAGACGGGGAACCAATGAGAGACTAGCTCTTGGTGTTGGGACAGGCACAGGTCACTCTATTTTCCCATCAGGAAGAAGAATTAACCACAGGCTCAGCCTGCCCCCCGGAACCAGAACAGGGCCTGAAGCCATCCTGCGCTTTTGCGGCCAGCTCCCAAAAAAGCGACTTGTAAGATGGAGCTTCAGGGCACTGCAATTCACAAACCTGCAGAGTTATAAATGATAACTCTCGTCCACAAATATATTGAGGGAAGGCAAAGAAGAGGATTTGAAATCAAGGCAGAATTGCAGGAAACAGATTTCAGGAGGTAGATTCGAATCGCCTTTAAAGCACATGAAAAGCGGCAAAACGTTGACAATGATGCCCTTGGCCAAAAAGGGCGTATGCGTTTTTTCCTGAATATATTCAGGAAAAAACGCATACGCCCTTTTTGGCCAACCAAGCAACCTGGAAAGGCAAATCAGCGCTACAAAGAAGTCTCGCTTCCCATCGGTCAAGAGGGCCATGCTGAAAAAAGTGTCAAAACCAGAAATGCAGGACAGGCCATGGAGAAATGGGAGCCTTGCTACACTGATGGGCGGGATGTAAATTGCCAACAGCCACTCTGGAGAAGTGTACGGTGTGTCCTGAAACATCTAAAAAACACAGCTTAGAGAGCATAGGGCACTTCCACGCATGGGGGGATAAAGTGGGAAAATTGAAAATCAGCAAGACACAAGCACCCCAAAGTTTAGGGCTGCTCTGTTGACAAGGACCTCCACTTCATTCCACCTTAAATATCCCAGGAAAGCGAAAAATGGATCAAAAAGTTGTGGTCCTTATGTACAATGGAATATCACTCAGCCATGAAATCAATGTCATAAGGCTAGTAGCAGCATGATGAGTGGATTTAGGTAAGACGATTCTAAGTGAAATAAGTCACACAGAAAAGGACACTTCTCGTAAGGTGTCACTTATAGAGGGAATGTAAAAACCGTTACACTTGAACTGAATTACAAAACAGAACAGAGTCACACATGCAGAAAACACACTATGGCTGCTTAACGGGAAAGGTGAGGTGGGGTGATACATAAAACAAGAGCTTCAAATTAGCTCAGATACCGTTCCATAAACCCAATATGTAATAGACAAGACCTACTCCTTGCTCAGAGAACTGGACTCAACACGCCCGATTCACCGCACAAGAATATATCTGACTAGTAATAATCTTAAAACCTATGTATTGATATCTCTCTGTTAGTGTGTCAAGTGTGTTTAAAGCGGCATAAACACAGCCGTGAAAAGCAGCTAAACCCCATTATAAAAATAAATTACTTTTAAAAACCCATGAAACAAAGACAGGGAAAGAGAGAGAAATTCTTACACAATTCGTTCAGGGGCTGTGATGCAACCTGGATTGACCATATCTAGACCCACAGCTGGATGAGACATAAGGGTGGACACTCTTGGGGCTGAGAGGTTTGGTGAGGTTGGGTGAGCAAACGCAGACCCTTTAAAGTAATACTGCGTGCTACCCATCGCATGGGTCCCAAATCTCCAGGTTCAAGGGCATCTTCCTATATCGAAAACATGCATGAGAAACCCAGAAGATGGTACACCGTGTGATGGGGAAAGGTTTCTAAAACGCACCTCATTTCTCATCTCCTTGTGCTCGGGTTCGCCATTCCAGCCACTTTACCAGCAATCTCCCTACTTGGAGCCTCAGCACCTTTAACCTCCTGTTCCGTACAGGTTGCAATTTGTCCTGAGGATGAACGGGAAGACGGGGAACCAATGAGAGACTAGCTCTTGGTGTTGGGACAGGCACAGGTCACTCTATTTTCCCATCAGGAAGAAGAATTAACCACAGGCTCAGCCTGCCCCCCGGAACCAGAACAGGGCCTGAAGCCATCCTGCGCTTTTGCGGCCAGCTCCCAAAAAAGCGACTTGTAAGATGGATCTTCAGGGCACTGCAATTCACAAACCTGCAGAGTTATAAATGATAACTCTCGTCCACAAATATATTGAGGGAAGGCAAAGAAGAGGATTTGAAATCAAGGCAGAATTGCAGGAAACAGATTTCAGGAGGTAGATTCGAATCGCCTTTAAAGCACATGAAAAGCGGCAAAACGTTGACAATGATGCCCTTGGCCAAAAAGGGCGTATGCGTTTTTTCCTGAATATATTCAGGAAAAAACGCATACGCCCTTTTTGGCCAACCAAGCAACCTGGAAAGGCAAATCAGCGCTACAAAGAAGTCTCACTTCCCATCGGTCAAGAGGGCCATGCTGAAAAAAGTGTCAAAACCAGAAATGCAGGACAGGCCATGGAGAAATGGGAGCCTTGCTACACTGATGGGCGGGATGTAAATTGCCAACAGCCACTCTGGAGAAGTGTACGGTGTGTCCTGAAACATCTAAAAAACACAGCTTAGAGAGCATAGGGCACTTCCACGCATGGGGGGATAAAGTGGGAAAATTGAAAATCAGCAAGACACAAGCACCCCAAAGTTTAGGGCTGCTCTGTTGACAAGGACCTCCACTTCATTCCACCTTAAATATCCCAGGAAAGCGAAAAATGGATCAAAAAGTTGTGGTCCTTATGTACAATGGAATATCACTCAGCCATGAAATCAATGTCATAAGGCTAGTAGCAGCATGATGAGTGGATTTAGGTAAGACGATTCTAAGTGAAATAAGTCACACAGAAAAGGACACTTCTCGTAAGGTCACTTATAGAGGGAATGTAAAAACCGTTACACTTGAACTGAATTACAAAACAGAACAGAGTCACACATGCAGAAAACACACTATGGCTGCTTAACGGGAAATGTGAGGTGGGGTGATACATAAAACAAGAGCTTCAAATTAGCTCAGATACCGTTCCATAAACCCAATATGTAATAGACAATACCTACTCCTTGCTCAGAGAACTGGACTCAACACGCCCGATTCACCGCACAAGAATATATCTGACTAGTAATAATCTTAAAACCTATGTATTGATATCTCTCTGTTAGTGTGTCAAGTGGGTGTAAAGCGGCATAAACACAGCCGTGAAAAGCAGCTAAACCCCATTATAAAAATAAATTACTTTTAAAAACCCATGAAACAAAGACAGGGAAAGAGAGAGAAATTCTTACACAATTCGTTCAGGGGCTGTGATGCAACCTGTATTGACCATATCTATACCCACAGATGGATGAGACATAAGGGTGGACACTCTTGGGGCTGAGAGGTTTGGTGAGGTTGGGTGAGCAAACGCAGACCCTTTAAAGTAATACTGCGTGCTACCCATCGCATGGGTCCCAAATCTCCAGGTTCAAGGGCATCTTCCTACATCGAAAACATGCATTAGAAACCCAGAAGATGGTACACCGTGTGATGGGGAAAGGTTTCTAAAACGCACCTCATTTCTCATCTCCTTGTGCTCGGGTTCGCCATTCCAGCCACTTTACCAGCAATCTCCCTACTTGGAGCCTCAGCACCTTTAACCTCCTGTTCCGTACAGGTTGCAATTTGTCCTGAGGATGAACGGGAAGACGGGGAACCAATGAGAGACTAGCTCTTGGTGTTGGGACAGGCACAGGTCACTCTATTTTCCCATCAGGAAGAAGAATTAACCACAGGCTCAGCCTGCCCCCCGGAACCAGAACAGGGCCTGAAGCCATCCTGCGCTTTTGCGGCCAGCTCCCAAAAAAGCGACTTGTAAAATGGAGCTTCAGGGCACTGCAATTCACAAACCTGCAGAGTTATAAATGATAACTCTCGTCCACAAATATATTGAGGGAAGGCAAAGAAGAGGATTTGAAATCAAGGCAGAATTGCAGGAAACAGATTTCAGGAGGTAGATTCGAATCGCCTTTAAAGCACATGAAAAGCGGCAAAACGTTGACAATGATGCCCTTGGCCAAAAAGGGCGTATGCGTTTTTTCCTGAATATATTCAGGAAAAAACGCATACGCCCTTTTTGGCCAACCAAGCAACCTGGAAAGGCAAATCAGCACTACAAAGAAGTCTCGCTTCCCATCGGTCAAGAGGGCCATGCTGAAAAAAGTGTCAAAACCAGAAATGCAGGACAGGCCATGGAGAAATGGGAGCCTTGCTACACTGATGGGCGGGATGTAAATTGCCAACAGCCACTCTGGAGAAGTGTACGGTGTGTCCTGAAACATCTAAAAAACACAGCTTAGAGAGCATAGGGCACTTCCACGCATGGGGGGGTAAAGTGGGAAAATTGAAAATCAGCAAGACACAAGCACCCCAAAGTTTAGGGCTGCTCTGTTGACAAGGACCTCCACTTCATTCCACCTTAAATATCCCAGGAAAGCGAAAAATGGATCAAAAAGTTGTGGTCCTTATGTACAATGGAATATCACTCAGCCATGAAATCAATGTCATAAGGCTAGTAGCAGCATGATGAGTGGATTTAGGTAAGACGATTCTAAGTGAAATAAGTCACACAGAAAAGGACACTTCTCGTAAGGTGTCACTTATAGAGGGAATGTAAAAACCGTTACACTTGAACTGAATTACAAAACAGAACAGAGTCACACATGCAGAAAACACACTATGGCTGCTTAACGGGAAAGGTGAGGTGGGGTGATACATAAAACAAGAGCTTCAAATTAGCTCAGATACCGTTCCATGAACCCAATATGTAATAGACAAGACCTACTCCTTGCTCAGAGAACTGGACTCAACACGCCCGATTCACCGCACAAGAATATATCTGACTAGTAATAATCTTAAAACCTATGTATTGATATCTCTCTGTTAGTGTGTCAAGTGGGTGTAAAGCGGCATAAACACAGCCGTGAAAAGCAGCTAAACCCCATTATAAAAATAAATTACTTTTAAAAACCCATGAAACAAAGACAGGGAAAGAGAGAGAAATTCTTACACAATTCGTTCAGGGGCTGTGATGCAACCTGGATTGACCATATCTAGACCCACAGCTGGATGAGACATAAGGGTGGACACTCTTGGGGCTGAGAGGTTTGGTGAGGTTGGGTGAGCAAACGCAGACCCTTTAAAGTAATACTGCGTGCTACCCATCGCATGGGTCCCAAATCTCCAGGTTCAAGGGCATCTTCCTACATCGAAAACATGCATGAGAAACCCAGAAGATGGTACACCGTGTGATGGTGAAAGGTTTCTAAAACGCACCTCATTTCTCATCTCCTTGTGCTCGGGTTCGCCATTCCAGCCACTTTACCAGCAATCTCCCTACTTGGAGCCTCAGCACCTTTAACCTCCTGTTCCGTACAGGTTGCAATTTGTCCTGAGGATGAACGGGAAGACGGGGAACCAATGAGAGATTAGCTCTTGTTGTTGGGACAGGCACAGGTCACTCTATTTTCCCATCAGGAAGAAGAATTAACCACAGGCTCAGCCTGCCCCCCGGAACCAGAACAGGGCCTGAAGCCATCCTGCGCTTTTGCGGCCAGCTCCCAAAAAAGCGACTTGTAAGATGGAGCTTCAGGGCACTGCAATTCACAAACCTGCAGAGTTATAAATGATAACTCTCGTCCACAAATATATTGAGGGAAGGCAAAGAAGAGGATTTGAAATCAAGGCAGAATTGCAGGAAACAGATTTCAGGAGGTAGATTCGAATCGCCTTTAAAGCACATGAAAAGCGGCAAAACGTTGACAATGATGCCCTTGGCCAAAAAGGGCGTATGCGTTTTTTCCTGAATATATTCAGGAAAAAACGCATACGCCCTTTTTGGCCAACCAAGCAACCTGGAAAGGCAAATCAGCGCTACAAAAAGTCTCGCTTCCCATCGGTCAAGAGGGCCATGCTGAAAAAAGTGTCAAAACCAGAAATGCAGGACAGGCCATGGAGAAATGGGAGCCTTGCTACACTGATGGGCGGGATGTAAATTGCCAACAGCCACTCTGGAGAAGTGTACGGTGTGTCCTGAAACATCTAAAAAACACAGCTTAGAGAGCATAGGGCACTTCCACGCATGGGGGGATAAAGTGGGAAAATTGAAAATCAGCAAGACACAAGCACCCCAAAGTTTAGGGCTGCTCTGTTGACAAGGACCTCCACTTCATTCCACCTTAAATATCCCAGGAAAGCGAAAAATGGATCAAAAAGTTGTGGTCCTTATGTACAATGGAATATCACTCAGCCATGAAATCAATGTCATAAGGCTAGTAGCAGCATGATGAGTGGATTTAGGTAAGACGATTCTAAGTGAAATAAGTCACACAGAAAAGGACACTTCTCGTAAGGTCACTTATAGAGGGAATGTAAAAACCGTTACACTTGAACTGAATTACAAAACAGAACAGAGTCACATATGCAGAAAACACACTATGGCTGCTTAACGGGAAAGGTGAGGTGGGGTGATACATAAAACAAGAGCTTCAAATTAGCTCAGATACCGTTCCATAATCCCAATATGTAATAGACAAGACCTACTCCTTGCTCAGAGAACTGGACTCAACACGCCCGATTCACCACACAAGTATATATCTGACTAGTAATAATCTTAAAACCTATGTATTGATATCTCTCTGTTAGTGTGTCAAGTGTGTGTAAAGCGGCATAAACACAGCCGTGAAAAGCAGCTAAACCCCATTATAAAACTAAATTACTTTTAAAAACCCATGAAACAAAGACAGGGAAAGAGAGAGAAATTCTTACACAATTCGTTCAGGGGCTGTGATGCAACCTGGATTGACCATATCTAGACCCACAGCTGGATGAGACATAAGGGTGGACACTCTTGGGGCTGAGAGGTTTGGTGAGGTTGGGTGAGCAAACGCAGACCCTTTAAAGTAATACTGCGTGCTACCCATCGCATGGGTCCCAAATCTCCAGGTTCAAGGGCATCTTCCTACATCGAAAACATGCATGAGAAACCCAGAAGATGGTACACCGTGTGATGGGGAAAGGTTTCTAAAACGCACCTCATTTCTCATCTCCTTGTGCTCGGGTTCGCCATTCCTGCCACTTTACTAGCAATCTCCCTACTTGGAGCCTCAGCACCTTTAACCTCCTGTTCCGTACAGGTTGCAATTTGTCCTGAGGATGAACGGGAAGACGGGGAACCAATGAGAGACTAGCTCTTGGTGTTGGGACAGGCACAGGTCACTCTATTTTCCCATCAGGAAGAAGAATTAACCACAGGCTCAGCCTGCCCCCCGGAACCAGAACAGGGCCTGAAGCCATCCTGCGCTTTTGCGGCCAGCTCCCAAAAAAGCGACTTGTAAGATGGAGCTTCAGGGCACTGCAATTCACAAACCTGCAGAGTTATAAATGATAACTCTCGTCCACAAATATATTGAGGGAAGGCAAAGAAGAGGATTTGAAATCAAGGCAGAATTGCAGGAAACAGATTTCAGGAGGTAGATTCGAATCGCCTTTAAAGCACATGAAAAGCGGCAAAACGTTGACAATGATGCCCTTGGCCAAAAAGGGCGTATGCGTTTTTTCCTGAATATATTCAGGAAAAAACGCATACGCCCTTTTTGGCCAACCAAGCAACCTGGAAAGGCAAATCAGCGCTACAAAGAAGTCTCGCTTCCCATCGGTCAAGAGGGCCATGCTGAAAAAAGTGTCAAAACCAGAAATGCAGGACAGGCCATGGAGAAATGGGAGCCTTGCTACACTGATGGGCGGGATGTAAATTGCCAACAGCCACTCTGGAGAAGTGTACGGTGTGTCCTGAAACATCTAAAAAACACAGCTTAGAGAGCATAGGGCACTTCCACGCATGGGGGGATAAAGTGGGAAAATTGAAAATCAGCAAGACACAAGCACCCCAAAGTTTAGGGCTGCTCTGTTGACAAGGACCTCCACTTCATTCCACCTTAAATATCCCAGGAAAGCGAAAAATGGATCAAAAAGTTGTGGTCCTTATGTACAATGGAATATCACTCAGCCATGAAATCAATGTCATAAGGCTAGTAGCAGCATGATGAGTGGATTTAGGTAAGACGATTCTAAGTGAAATAAGTCACACAGAAAAGGACACTTCTCGTAAGGTGTCACTTATAGAGGGAATGTAAAAACCGTTACACTTGAACTGAATTACAAAACAGAACAGAGTCACACATGCAGAAAACACACTATGGCTGCTTAACGGGAAAGGTGAGGTGGGGTGATACATAAAACAAGAGCTTCAAATTAGCTCAGATACCGTTCCATAAACCCAATATGTAATAGACAAGACCTACTCCTTGCTCAGAGAACTGGACTCAACACGCCCGATTCACCGCACAAGAATATATCTGACTAGTAATAATCTTAAAACCTATGTATTGATATCTCTCTGTTAGTGTGTCAAGTGTGTTTAAAGCGGCATAAACACAGCCGTGAAAAGCAGCTAAACCCCATTATAAAAATAAATTACTTTTAAAAACCCATGAAACAAAGACAGGGAAAGAGAGAGAAATTCTTACACAATTCGTTCAGGGGCTGTGATGCAACCTGGATTGACCATATCTAGACCCACAGCTGGATGAGACATAAGGGTGGACACTCTTGGGGCTGAGAGGTTTGGTGAGGTTGGGTGAGCAAACGCAGACCCTTTAAAGTAATACTGCGTGCTACCCATCGCATGGGTCCCAAATCTCCAGGTTCAAGGGCATCTTCCTATATCGAAAACATGCATGAGAAACCCAGAAGATGGTACACCGTGTGATGGGGAAAGGTTTCTAAAACGCACCTCATTTCTCATCTCCTTGTGCTCGGGTTCGCCATTCCAGCCACTTTACCAGCAATCTCCCTACTTGGAGCCTCAGCACCTTTAACCTCCTGTTCCGTACAGGTTGCAATTTGTCCTGAGGATGAACGGGAAGACGGGGAACCAATGAGAGACTAGCTCTTGGTGTTGGGACAGGCACAGGTCACTCTATTTTCCCATCAGGAAGAAGAATTAACCACAGGCTCAGCCTGCCCCCCGGAACCAGAACAGGGCCTGAAGCCATCCTGCGCTTTTGCGGCCAGCTCCCAAAAAAGCGACTTGTAAGATGGAGCTTCAGGGCACTGCAATTCACAAACCTGCAGAGTTATAAATGATAACTCTCGTCCACAAATATATTGAGGGAAGGCAAAGAAGAGGATTTGAAATCAAGGCAGAATTGCAGGAAACAGATTTCAGGAGGTAGATTCGAATCGCCTTTAAAGCACATGAAAAGCGGCAAAACGTTGACAATGATGCCCTTGGCCAAAAAGGGCGTATGCGTTTTTTCCTGAATATATTCAGGAAAAAACGCATACGCCCTTTTTGGCCAACCAAGCAACCTGGAAAGGCAAATCAGCGCTACAAAGAAGTCTCACTTCCCATCGGTCAAGAGGGCCATGCTGAAAAAAGTGTCAAAACCAGAAATGCAGGACAGGCCATGGAGAAATGGGAGCCTTGCTACACTGATGGGCGGGATGTAAATTGCCAACAGCCACTCTGGAGAAGTGTACGGTGTGTCCTGAAACATCTAAAAAACACAGCTTAGAGAGCATAGGGCACTTCCACGCATGGGGGGATAAAGTGGGAAAATTGAAAATCAGCAAGACACAAGCACCCCAAAGTTTAGGGCTGCTCTGTTGACAAGGACCTCCACTTCATTCCACCTTAAATATCCCAGGAAAGCGAAAAATGGATCAAAAAGTTGTGGTCCTTATGTACAATGGAATATCACTCAGCCATGAAATCAATGTCATAAGGCTAGTAGCAGCATGATGAGTGGATTTAGGTAAGACGATTCTAAGTGAAATAAGTCACACAGAAAAGGACACTTCTCGTAAGGTGTCACTTATAGAGGGAATGTAAAAACCGTTACACTTGAACTGAATTACAAAACAGAACAGAGTCACACATGCAGAAAACACACTATGGCTGCTTAACGGGAAAGGTGAGGTGGGGTGATACATAAAACAAGAGCTTCAAATTAGCTCAGATACCGTTCCATAAACCCAATATGTAATAGACAAGACCTACTCCTTGCTCAGAGAACTGGACTCAACACGCCCGATTCACCGCACAAGAATATATCTGACTAGTAATAATCTTAAAACCTATGTATTGATATCTCTCTGTTAGTGTGTCAAGTGTGTTTAAAGCGGCATAAACACAGCCGTGAAAAGCAGATAAACCCCATTATAAAACTAAATTACTTTTAAAAACCCATGAAACAAAGACAGGGAAAGAGAGAGAAATACTTACACAATTCGTTCAGGGGCTGTGATGCAACCTGGATTGACCATATCTAGACCCACAGCTGGATGAGACATAAGGGTGGACACTCTTGGGGCTGAGAGGTTTGGTGAGGTTGGGTGAGCAAACGCAGACCCTTTAAAGTAATACTGCGTGCTACCCATCGCATGGGTCCCAAATCTCCAGGTTCAAGGGCATCTTCCTACATCGAAAACATGCATGAGAAACCCAGAAGATGGTACACCGTGTGATGGGGAAAGGTTTCTAAAACGCACCTCATTTCTCATCTCCTTGTGCTCGGGTTCGCCATTCCTGCCCCTTTACTAGCAATCTCCCTACTTGGAGCCTCAGCACCTTTAACCTCCTGTTCCGTACAGGTTGTAATTTGTCCTGAGGATGAACGGGAAGACGGGGAACCAATGAGAGACTAGCTCTTGGTGTTGGGACAGGCACAGGACACTCTATTTTCCCATCAGGAAGAAGAATTAACCACAGGCTCAGCCTACACCCCGGAACCAGAACAGGGCCTGAAGCCATCCTGCGCTTTTGCGGCCAGCTCCCAAAAAAGCGACTTGTAAGATGGAGCTTCAGGGCACTGCAATTCACAAACCTGCAGAGTTATAAATGTTAACTCTCGTCCACAAATATATTGAGGGAAGGCAAAGAAGAGGATTTGAAATCAAGGCAGAATTGCAGGAAACAGATTTCAGGAGGTAGATTCGAATCGCCTTTAAAGCACATGAAAAGGGGCAAAACGTTGACAATGATGCCCTTGGCCAAAAAGGGCGTATGCGTTTTTTCCTGAATATATTCAGGAAAAAACGCATACGCCCTTTTTGGCCAACCAAGCAACCTGGAAATGCAAATCAGCGCTACAAAGAAGTCTCGCTTCCCATCGGTCAAAAGGGCCATGCTGAAAAAAGTGTCAAAACCAGAAATGCAGGACAGGCCATGGAGAAATGGGAGCCTTGCTACACTGATGGGCGGGATGTAAATTGCCAACAGCCACTCTGGAGAAGTGTACGGTGTGTCCTGAAACATCTAAAAAACACAGCTTAGAGAGCATAGGGCACTTCCACGCATGGGGGGATAAAGTGGGAAAATTGAAAATCAGCAAGACACAAGCACCCCAAAGTTTAGGGCTGCTCTGTTGACAAGGACCTCCACTTCATTCCACCTTAAATATCCCAGGAAAGCGAAAAATGGATCAAAAAGTTGTGGTCCTTATGTACAATGGAATATCACTCAGCCATGAAATCAATGTCATAAGGCTAGTAGCAGCATGATGAGTGGATTTAGGTAAGACGATTCTAAGTGAAATAAGTCACACAGAAAAGGACACTTCTCGTAAGGTGTCACTTATAGAGGGAATGTAAAAACCGTTACACTTGAACTGAATTACAAAACAGAACAGAGTCACACATGCAGAAAACACACTATGGCTGCTTAACGGGAAAGGTGAGGTGGGGTGATACATAAAACAAGAGCTTCAAATTAGCTCAGATACCGTTCCATAAACCCAATATGTAATAGACAAGACCTACTCCTTGCTCAGAGAACTGGACTCAACACGCCCGATTCACCGCACAAGAATATATCTGACTAGTAATAATCTTAAAACCTATGTATTGATATCTCTCTGTTAGTGTGTCAAGTGTGTGTAAAGCGGCATAAACACAGCCGTGAAAAGCAGCTAAACCCCATTATAAAACTAAATTACTTTTAAAAACCCATGAAACAAAGACAGGGAAAGAGAGAGAAATTCTTACACAATTCGTTCAGGGGCTGTGATGCAACCTGGATTGACCATATCTAGACCCACAGCTGGATGAGACATAAGGGTGGACACTCTTGGGGCTGAGAGGTTTGGTGAGGTTGTGTGAGCAAATGCAGACCCTTTAAAGTAATACTGCGTGCTACCCATCGCATGGGTCCCAAATCTCCAGGTTCAAGGGCATCTTCCTACATCGAAAACATGCATGAGAAACCCAGAAGAGGGTACACCGTGTGATGGGGAAAGGTTTCTAAAACGCACCTCATTTCTCATCTCCTTGTGCTCGGGTTCGCCATTCCAGCCACTTTACCAGCAATCTCCCTACTTGGAGCCTCAGCACCTTTAACCTCCTGTTCCGTACAGGTTGCAATTTGTCCTGAGGATGAACGGGAAGACGGGGAACCAATGAGAGACTAGCTCTTGGTGTTGGGACAGGCACAGGTCACTCTATTTTCCCATCAGGAAGAAGAATTAACCACAGGCTCAGCCTGCCCCCCGGAACCAGAACAGGGCCTGAAGCCATCCTGCGCTTTTGCGGCCAGCTCCCAAAAAAGCGACTTGTAAGATGGAGCTTCAGGGCACTGCAATTCACAAACCTGCAGAGTTATAAATGATAACTCTCGTCCACAAATATATTGAGGGAAGGCAAAGAAGAGGATTTGAAATCAAGGCAGAATTGCAGGAAACAGATTTCAGGAGGTAGATTCGAATCGCCTTTAAAGCACATGAAAAGCGGCAAAACGTTGACAATGATGCCCTTGGCCAAAAAGGGCGTATGCGTTTTTTCCTGAATATATTCAGGAAAAAACGCATACGCCCTTTTTGGCCAACCAAGCAACCTGGAAAGGCAAATCAGCGCTACAAAGAAGTCTCACTTCCCATCGGTCAAGAGGGCCATGCTGAAAAAAGTGTCAAAACCAGAAATGCAGGACAGGCCATGGAGAAATGGGAGCCTTGCTACACTGATGGGCGGGATGTAAATTGCCAACAGCCACTCTGGAGAAGTGTACGGTGTGTCCTGAAACATCTAAAAAACACAGCTTAGAGAGCATAGGGCACTTCCACGCATGGGGGGATAAAGTGGGAAAATTGAAAATCAGCAAGACACAAGCACCCCAAAGTTTAGGGCTGCTCTGTTGACAAGGACCTCCACTTCATTCCACCTTAAATATCCCAGGAAAGCGAAAAATGGATCAAAAAGTTGTGGTCCTTATGTACAATGGAATATCACTCAGCCATGAAATCAATGTCATAAGGCTAGTAGCAGCATGATGAGTGGATTTAGGTAAGACGATTCTAAGTGAAATAAGTCACACAGAAAAGGACACTTCTCGTAAGGTGTCACTTATAGAGGGAATGTAAAAACCGTTACACTTGAACTGAATTACAAAACAGAACAGAGTCACACATGCAGAAAACACACTATGGCTGCTTAACGGGAAAGGTGAGGTGGGGTGATACATAAAACAAGAGCTTCAAATTAGCTCAGATACCGTTCCATAAACCCAATATGTAATAGACAAGACCTACTCCTTGCTCAGAGAACTGGACTCAACACGCCCGATTCACCGCACAAGAATATATCTGACTAGTAATAATCTTAAAACCTATGTATTGATATCTCTCTGTTAGTGTGTCAAGTGGGTGTAAAGCGGCATAAACACAGCCGTGAAAAGCAGCTAAACCCCATTATAAAAATAAATTACTTTTAAAAACCCATGAAACAAAGACAGGGAAAGAGAGAGAAATTCTTACACAATTCGTTCAGGGGCTGTGATGCAACCTGGATTGACCATATCTAGACCCACAGCTGGATGAGACATAAGGGTGGACACTCTTGGGGCTGAGAGGTTTGGTGAGGTTGGGTGAGCAAACGCAGACCCTTTAAAGTAATACTGCGTGCTACCCATCGCATGGGTCCCAAATCTCCAGGTTCAAGGGCATCTTCCTACATCGAAAACATGCATGAGAAACCCAGAAGATGGTACACCGTGTGATGGGGAAAGGTTTCTAAAACGCACCTCATTTCTCATCTCCTTGTGCTCGGGTTCGCCATTCCAGCCACTTTACCAGCAATCTCCCTACTTGGAGCCTCAGCACCTTTAACCTCCTGTTCCGTACAGGTTGCAATTTGTCCTGAGGATGAACGGGAAGACGGGGAACCAATGAGAGATTAGCTCTTGGTGTTGGGACAGGCACAGGTCACTCTATTTTCCCATCAGGAAGAAGAATTAACCACAGGCTCAGCCTGCCCCCCGGAACCAGAACAGGGCCTGAAGCCATCCTGCGCTTTTGCGGCCAGCTCCCAAAAAAGCGACTTGTAAAATGGAGCTTCAGGGCACTGCAATTCACAAACCTGCAGAGTTATAAATGATAACTCTCGTCCACAAATATATTGAGGGAAGGCAAAGAAGAGGATTTGAAATCAAGGCAGAATTGCAGGAAACAGATTTCAGGAGGTAGATTCGAATCGCCTTTAAAGCACATGAAAAGCGGCAAAACGTTGACAATGATGCCCTTGGCCAAAAAGGGCGTATGCGTTTTTTCCTGAATATATTCAGGAAAAAACGCATACGCCCTTTTTGGCCAACCAAGCAACCTGGAAAGGCAAATCAGCGCTACAAAGAAGTCTCGCTTCCCATCGGTCAAGAGGGCCATGCTGAAAAAAGTGTCAAAACCAGAAATGCAGGACAGGCCATGGAGAAATGGGAGCCTTGCTACACTGATGGGCGGGATGTAAATTGCCAACAGCCACTCTGGAGAAGTGTACGGTGTGTCCTGAAACATCTAAAAAACACAGCTTAGAGAGCATAGGGCACTTCCACGCATGGGGGGATAAAGTGGGAAAATTGAAAATCAGCAAGACACAAGCACCCCAAAGTTTAGGGCTGCTCTGTTGACAAGGACCTCCACTTCATTCCACCTTAAATATCCCAGGAAAGCGAAAAATGGATCAAAAAGTTGTGGTCCTTATGTACAATGGAATATCACTCAGCCATGAAATCAATGTCATAAGGCTAGTAGCAGCATGATGAGTGGATTTAGGTAAGACGATTCTAAGTGAAATAAGTCACACAGAAAAGGACACTTCTCATAAGGTGTCACTTATAGAGGGAATGTAAAAACCGTTACACATGAACTGAATTACAAAACAGAACAGAGTCACACATGCAGAAAACACACTATGGCTGCTTAACGGGAAAGGTGAGGTGGGGTGATACATAAAACAAGAGCTTCAAATTAGCTCAGATACCGTTCCATAAACCCAATATGTAATAGACAAGACCTACTCCTTGCTCAGAGAACTGGACTCAACACGCCCGATTCACCGCACAAGAATATATCTGACTAGTAATAATCTTAAAACCTATGTATTGATATCTCTCTGTTAGTGTGTCAAGTGGGTGTAAAGCGGCATAAACACAGCCGTGAAAAGCAGCTAAACCCCATTATAAAAATAAATTACTTTTAAAAACCCATGAAACAAAGACAGGGAAAGAGAGAGAAATTCTTACACAATTCGTTCAGGGGCTGTGATGCAACCTGGATTGACCATATCTAGACCCACAGCTGGATGAGACATAAGGGTGGACACTCTTGGGGCTGAGAGGTTTGGTGAGGTTGGGTGAGCAAACGCAGACCCTTTAAAGTAATACTGCGTGCTACCCATCGCATGGGTCCCAAATCTCCAGGTTCAAGGGCATCTTCCTACATCGAAAACATGCATGAGAAACCCAGAAGATGGTACACCGTGTGATGGGGAAAGGTTTCTAAAACGCACCTCATTTCTCATCTCCTTGTGCTCGGGTTCGCCATTCCAGCCACTTTACCAGCAATCTCCCTACTTGGAGCCTCAGCACCTTTAACCTCCTGTTCCGTACAGGTTGCAATTTGTCCTGAGGATGAACGGGAAGACGGGGAACCAATGAGAGACTAGCTCTTGGTGTTGGGACAGGCACAGGTCACTCTATTTTCCCATCAGGAAGAAGAATTAACCACAGGCTCAGCCTGCCCCCCGGAACCAGAACAGGGCCTGAAGCAATCATGCGCTTTTGCGGCCAGCTCCCAAAAAAGCGACTTGTAAAATGGAGCTTCAGGGCACTGCAACTCACAAACCTGCAGAGTTATAAATGATAACTCTCGTCCACAAATATATTGAGGGAAGGCAAAGAAGAGGATTTGAAATCAAGGCAGAATTGCAGGAAACAGATTTCAGGAGGTAGATTCAAATCGCCTTTAAAGCACATGAAAAGCGGCAAAACGTTGACAATGATGCCCTTGGCCAAAAAGGGCGTATGCGTTTTTTCCTGAATATATTCAGGAAAAAACGCATACGCCCTTTTTGGCCAACCAAGCAACCTGGAAAGGCAAATCAGCGCTACAAAGAAGTCTCGCTTCCCATCGGTCAAAAGGGCCATGCTGAAAAAAGTGTCAAAACCAGAAATGCAGGACAGGCCATGGAGAAATGGGAGCCTTGCTACACTGATGGGCGGGATGTAAATTGCCAACAGCCACTCTGGAGAAGTGTACGGTGTGTCCTGAAACATCTAAAAAACACAGCTTAGAGAGCATAGGGCACTTCCACGCATGGGGGGATAAAGTGGGAAAATTGAAAATCAGCAAGACACAAGCACCCCAAAGTTTAGGGCTGCTCTGTTGACAAGGACCTCCACTTCATTCCACCTTAAATATCCCAGGAAAGCGAAAAATGGATCAAAAAGTTGTGGTCCTTATGTACAATGGAATATCACTCAGCCATGAAATCAATGTCATAAGGCTAGTAGCAGCATGATGAGTGGATTTAGGTAAGACGATTCTAAGTGAAATAAGTCAGACAGAAAAGGACACTTCTCGTAAGGTGTCACTTATAGAGGGAATGTAAAAACCGTTACACTTGAACTGAATTACAAAACAGAACAGAGTCACACATGCAGAAAACACACTATGGCTGTTTAACGGGAAAGGTGAGGTGGGGTGATACATAAAACAAGAGCTTCAAATTTGCTCAGATACCGTTCCATAAACCCAATATGTAATAGACAAGACCTACTCCTTGCTCAGAGAACTGGACTCAACACGCCCGATTCACCGCACAAGAATATATCTGACTAGTAATAATCTTAAAACCTATGTATTGATATCTCTCTGTTAGTGTGTCAAGTGGGTGTAAAGCGGCATAAACACAGCCGTGAAAAGCAGCTAAACCCCATTATAAAAATAAATTACTTTTAAAAACCCATGAAACAAAGACAGGGAAAGAGAGAGAAATTCTTACACAATTCGTTCAGGGGCTGTGATGCAACCTGGATTGACCATATCTAGACCCACAGCTGGATGAGACATAAGGGTGGACACTCTTGGGGCTGAGAGGTTTGGTGAGGTTGGGTGAGCAAACGCAGACCCTTTAAAGTAATACTGCGTGCTACCCATCGCATGGGTCCCAAATCTCCAGGTTCAAGGGCATCTTCCTACATCGAAAACATGCATGAGAAACCCAGAAGATGGTACACCGTGTGATGGGGAAAGGTTTCTAAAACGCACCTCATTTCTCATCTCCTTGTGCTCGGGTTCGCCATTCCAGCCACTTTACCAGCAATCTCCCTACTTGGAGCCTCAGCACCTTTAACCTCCTGTTCCGTACAGGTTGCAATTTGTCCTGAGGATGAACGGGAAGACGGGGAACCAATGAGAGACTAGCTCTTGGAGTTGGGACAGGCACAGGTCACTCTATTTTCCCATCAGGAAGAAGAATTAACCACAGGCTCAGCCTGCCCCCCGGAACCAGAACAGGGCCTGAAGCCATCCTGCGCTTTTGCGGCCAGCTCCCAAAAAAGCGACTTGTAAAATGGAGCTTCAGGGCACTGCAATTCACAAACCTGCAGAGTTATAAATGATAACTCTCGTCCACAAATATATTGAGCGAAGGCAAAGAAGAGGATTTGAAATCAAGGCAGAATTGCAGGAAACAGATTTCAGGAGGTAGATTCGAATCGCCTTTAAAGCACATGAAAAGCGGCAAAACGTTGACAATGATGCCCTTGGCCAAAAAGGGCGTATGCGTTTTTTCCTGAATATATTCAGGAAAAAACGCATACGCCCTTTTTGGCCAACCAAGCAACCTGGAAAGGCAAATCAGCGCTACAAAGAAGTCTCGCTTCCCATCGGTCAAGAGGGCCATGCTGAAAAAAGTGTCAAAACCAGAAATGCAGGACAGGCCATGGAGAAATGGGAGCCTTGCTACACTGATGGGCGGGATGTAAATTGCCAACAGCCACTCTGGAGAAGTGTACGGTGTGTCCTGAAACATCTAAAAAACACAGCTTAGAGAGCATAGGGCACTTCCACGCATGGGGGGATAAAGTGGGAAAATTGAAAATCAGCAAGACACAAGCACCCCAAAGTTTAGGGCTGCTCTGTTGACAAGGACCTCCACTTCATTCCACCTTAAATATCCCAGGAAAGCGAAAAATGGATCAAAAATTTGTGGTCCTTATGTACAATGGAATATCACTCAGCCATGAAATCAATGTCATAAGGCTAGTAGCAGCATGATGAGTGGATTTAGGTAAGACGATTCTAAGTGAAATAAGTCACACAGAAAAGGACACTTCTCATAAGGTGTCACTTATAGAGGGAATGTAAAAACCGTTACACATGAACTGAATTACAAAACAGAACAGAGTCACACATGCAGAAAACACACTATGGCTGCTTAACGGGAAAGGTGAGGTGGGGTGATACATAAAACAAGAGCTTCAAATTAGCTCAGATACCGTTCCATAAACCCAATATGTAATAGACAAGACCTACTCCTTGCTCAGAGAACTGGACTCAACACGCCCGATTCACCGCACAAGAATATATCTGACTAGTAATAATCTTAAAACCTATGTATTGATATCTCTCTGTTAGTGTGTCAAGTGGGTGTAAAGCGGCATAAACACAGCCGTGAAAAGCAGCTAAACCCCATTATAAAAATAAATTACTTTTAAAAACCCATGAAACAAAGACAGGGAAAGAGAGAGAAATTCTTACACAATTCGTTCAGGGGCTGTGATGCAACCTGGATTGACCATATCTAGACCCACAGCTGGATGAGACATAAGGGTGGACACTCTTGGGGCTGAGAGGTTTGGTGAGGTTGGGTGAGCAAACGCAGACCCTTTAAAGTAATACTGCGTGCTACCCATCGCATGGGTCCCAAATCTCCAGGTTCAAGGGCATCTTCCTACATCGAAAACATGCATGAGAAACCCAGAAGATGGTACACCGTGTGATGGGGAAAGGTTTCTAAAACGCACCTCATTTCTCATCTCCTTGTGCTCGGGTTCGCCATTCCAGCCACTTTACCAGCAATCTCCCTACTTGGAGCCTCAGCACCTTTAACCTCCTGTTCCGTACAGGTTGCAATTTGTCCTGAGGATGAACGGGAAGACGGGGAACCAATGAGAGACTAGCTCTTGGTGTTGGGACAGGCACAGGTCACTCTATTTTCCCATCAGGAAGAAGAATTAACCACAGGCTCAGCCTGCCCCCCGGAACCAGAACAGGGCCTGAAGCAATCATGCGCTTTTGCGGCCAGCTCCCAAAAAAGCGACTTGTAAAATGGAGCTTCAGGGCACTGCAACTCACAAACCTGCAGAGTTATAAATGATAACTCTCGTCCACAAATATATTGAGGGAAGGCAAAGAAGAGGATTTGAAATCAAGGCAGAATTGCAGGAAACAGATTTCAGGAGGTAGATTCAAATCGCCTTTAAAGCACATGAAAAGCGGCAAAACGTTGACAATGATGCCCTTGGCCAAAAAGGGCGTATGCGTTTTTTCCTGAATATATTCAGGAAAAAACGCATACGCCCTTTTTGGCCAACCAAGCAACCTGGAAAGGCAAATCAGCGCTACAAAGAAGTCTCGCTTCCCATCGGTCAAAAGGGCCATGCTGAAAAAAGTGTCAAAACCAGAAATGCAGGACAGGCCATGGAGAAATGGGAGCCTTGCTACACTGATGGGCGGGATGTAAATTGCCAACAGCCACTCTGGAGAAGTGTACGGTGTGTCCTGAAACATCTAAAAAACACAGCTTAGAGAGCATAGGGCGCTTCCACGCATGGGGGGATAAAGTGGGAAAATTGAAAATCAGCAAGACACAAGCACCCCAAAGTTTAGGGCTGCTCTGTTGACAAGGACCTCCACTTCATTCCACCTTAAATATCCCAGGAAAGCGAAAAATGGATAAAAAAGTTGTGGTCCTTATGTACAATGGAATATCACTCAGCCATGAAATCAATGTCATAAGGCTAGTAGCAGCATGATGAGTGGATTTAGGAAAGACGATTCTAAGTGAAATAAGTCACACAGAAAAGGACACTTCTCATAAGGTGTCACTTATAGAGAGAATGTAAAAACCGTTACACTTGAACTGAATTACAAAACAGAACAGAGTCACACATGCAGAAAACACACTATGGCTGTTTAACGGGAAAGGTGAGGTGGGGTGATACATAAAACAAGAGCTTCAAATTAGCTCAGATACCGTTCCATAAACCCAATATGTAATAGACAAGACCTACTCCTTGCTCAGAGAACTGGACTCAACACGCCCGATTCACCGCACAAGAATATATCTGACTAGTAATAATCTTAAAACCTATGTATTGATATCTCTCTGTTAGTGTGTCAAGTGGGTGTAAAGCGGCATAAACACAGCCGTGAAAAGCAGCTAAACCCCATTATAAAAATAAATTACTTTTAAAAACCCATGAAACAAAGACAGGGAAAGAGAGAGAAATTCTTACACAATTCGTTCAGGGGCTGTGATGCAACCTGGATTGACCATATCTAGACCCACAGCTGGATGAGACATAAGGGTGGACACTCTTGGGGCTGAGAGGTTTGGTGAGGTTGGGTGAGCAAACGCAGACCCTTTAAAGTAATACTGCGTGCTACCCATCGCATGGGTCCCAAATCTCCAGGTTCAAGGGCATCTTCCTACATCGAAAACATGCATGAGAAACCCAGAAGATGGTACACCGTGTGATGGGGAAAGGTTTCTAAAACGCACCTCATTTCTCATCTCCTTGTGCTCGGGTTCGCCATTCCAGCCACTTTACCAGCAATCTCCCTACTTGGAGCCTCAGCACCTTTAACCTCCTGTTCCGTACAGGTTGCAATTTGTCCTGAGGATGAACGGGAAGACGGGGAACCAATGAGAGACTAGCTCTTGGTGTTGGGACAGGCACAGGTCACTCTATTTTCCCATCAGGAAGAAGAATTAACCACAGGCTCAGCCTGCCCCCCGGAACCAGAACAGGGCCTGAAGCAATCCTGCGCTTTTGCGGCCAGCTCCCAAAAAAGCGACTTGTAAAATGGAGCTTCAGGGCACTGCAACTCACAAACCTGCAGAGTTATAAATGATAACTCTCGTCCACAAATATATTGAGGGAAGGCAAAGAAGAGGATTTGAAATCAAGGCAGAATTGCAGGAAACAGATTTCAGGAGGTAGATTCAAATCGCCTTTAAAGCACATGAAAAGCGGCAAAACGTTGACAATGATGCCCTTGGCCAAAAAGGGCGTATGCGTTTTTTCCTGAATATATTCAGGAAAAAACGCATACGCCCTTTTTGGCCAACCAAGCAACCTGGAAAGGCAAATCAGCGCTACAAAGAAGTCTCGCTTCCCATCGGTCAAAAGGGCCATGCTGAAAAAAGTGTCAAAACCAGAAATGCAGGACAGGCCATGGAGAAATGGGAGCCTTGCTACACTGATGGGCGGGATGTAAATTGCCAACAGCCACTCTGGAGAAGTGTACGGTGTGTCCTGAAACATCTAAAAAACACAGCTTAGAGAGCATAGGGCGCTTCCACGCATGGGGGGATAAAGTGGGAAAATTGAAAATCAGCAAGACACAAGCACCCTAAAGTTTAGGGCTGCTCTGTTGACAAGGACCTCCACTTCATTCCACCTTAAATATCCCAGGAAAGCGAAAAATGGATAAAAAAGTTGTGGTCCTTATGTACAATGGAATATCACTCAGCCATGAAATCAATGTCATAAGGCTAGTAGCAGCATGATGAGTGGATTTAGGTAAGACGATTCTAAGTGAAATAAGTCACACAGAAAAGGACACTTCTCATAAGGTGTCACTTATAGAGAGAATGTAAAAACCGTTACACTTGAACTGAATTACAAAACAGAACAGAGTCACACATGCAGAAAACACACTATGGCTGCTTAACGGGAAAGGTGAGGTGGGGTGATCCATAAAACAAGAGTTTCAAATTAGCTCAGATACCGTTCCATAAACCCAATATGTAATAGACAAGACCTACTCCTTGCTCAGAGAACTGGACTCAACACGCCCGATTCACCGCACAAGAATATATCTGACTAGTAATAATCTTAAAACCTATGTATTGATATCTCTCTGTTAGTGTGTCAAGTGGGTGTAAAGCGGCATAAACACAGCCGTGAAAAGCAGCTAAACCCCATTATAAAAATAAATTACTTTTAAAAACCCATGAAACAAAGACAGGGAAAGAGAGAGAAATTCTTACACAATTCGTTCAGGGGCTGTGATGCAACCTGGATTGACCATATCTAGACCCACAGCTGGATGAGACATAAGGGTGGACACTCTTGGGGCTGAGAGGTTTGGTGAGGTTGGGTGAGCAAACGCAGACCCTTTAAAGTAATACTGCGTGCTACCCATCGCATGGGTCCCAAATCTCCAGGTTCAAGGGCATCTCCCTACATCGAAAACATGCATGAGAAACCCAGAAGAGGGTACACCGTGTGATGGGGAAAGGTTTCTAAAACGCACCTCATTTCTCATCTCCTTGTGCTCGGGTTCGCCATTCCAGCCACTTTACTAGCAATCTCCCTACTTGGAGCCTCAGCACCTTTAACCTCCTGTTCCGAACAGGTTGCAATTTGTCCTGAGGATGAACGGGAAGACGGGGAACCAATGAGAGACTAGCTCTTGGTGTTGGGACAGGCACAGGTCACTCTATTTTCCCATCAGGAAGAAGAATTAACCACAGGCTCAGCCTGCCCCCCGGAACCAGAACAGGGCCTGAAGCCATCCTGCGCTTTTGCGGACAGCTCCCAAAAAAGCGAGTTGTAAAATGGAGCGTCAGGGCACTGCAATTCACAAACCTGCAGAGTTATAAATGATAACTCTCGTCCACAAATATATTGAGGGAAGGCAAAGTAGAGGATTTCAAATCAAGGCAGAATTGCAGGAAACAGATTTCAGGAGGTAGATTCGAATCGCCTTTAAAGCACATGAAAAGCGGCAAAACGTTGACAATGATGCCCTTGGCCAAAAAGGGCGTATGCGTTTTTTCCTGAATATATTCAGGAAAAAACGCATACGCCCTTTTTGGCCAACCAAGCAACCTGGAAAGGCAAATCAGCGCTACAAGGAAGTCTCGCTTCCCATCGATCAAAAGGGCCATGCTGAAAAAAGTGTCAAAACCAGAAATGCAGGACAGGCCATGGAGAAATGGGAGCCTTGCTACACTGATGGGCGGGATGTAAATTGCCAACAGCCACTCTGGAGAAGGGTACGGTGTGTCCTGAAACATCTAAAAAACACAGCTTAGAGAGCATAGGGCACTTCCACGCATGGGGGGATAAAGTGGGAAAATTGAAAATCAGCAAGACACAAGCACCCCAAAGTTTAGGGCTGCTCTGTCGACAAGGACCTCCACTTCATTCCACCTTAAATATCCCAGGAAAGCGAAAAATGGATCAAAAAGTTGTGGTCCTTATGTACAATGGAATATCACTCAGCCATGAAATCAATGTCATAAGGCTAGTAGCAGCATGATGAGTGGATTTAGGTACGACGATTCTAAGTGAAATAAGTCACACAGAAAAGGACACTTCTCATAAGGTGTCACTTATAGAGGGAATGTAAAAACCGTTACACTTGAACTGAATTACAAAACAGAACAGAGTCACACATGCAGAAAACACACTATGGCTGCTTAACGGGAAAGGTGAGGTGGGGTGATACATAAAACAAGAGCTTCAAATTAGCTCAGATACCGTTCCATAAACCCAATATGTAATAGACAAGACCTACTCCTTGCTCAGAGAACTGGACTCAACACGCCCGATTCACCGCACAAGAATATATCTGACTAGTAATAATCTTAAAACCTATGTATTGATATCTCTCTGTTAGTGTGTCAAGTTTCTGTAAAGCGGCATAAACACAGCCGTGAAAAGCAGCTAAACCCTATTATAAAACTAAATTACTTTTAAAAACCCATGAAACAAAGACAGGGAAAGAGAGAGAAATTCTTACACAATTCGTTCAGGGGCTGTGATGCAACCTGGATTGACCATATCTAGACCCACAGCTGGATGAGACATAAGGGTGGACACTCTTGGGGCTGAGAGGTTTGGTGAGGTTGGGTGAGCAAACGCAGACCCTTTAAAGTAATACTGCGTGCTACCCATCGCATGGGTCCCAAATCTCCAGGTTCAAGGGCATCTTCCTACATCGAAAACATGCATGAGAAACCCAGAAGATGGTACACCGTGTGATGGGGAAAGGTTTCTAAAACGCACCTCATTTCTCATCTCCTTGTGCTCGGGTTCGCCATTTCTGCCACTTTACCAGCAATCTCCCTACTTGGAGCCTCAGCACCTTTAACCTCCTGTTCCGTACAGGTTGCAATTTGTCCTGAGGATGAACGGGAAGACGGGGAACCAATGAGAGACTAGCTCTTGGTGTTGGGACAGGCACAGGTCACTCTATTTTCCCATCAGGAAGAAGAATTAACCACAGGCTCAGCCTGCCCCCCGGAACCAGAACAGGGCCTGAAGCCATCCTGCGCTTTTGCGGCCAGCTCCCAAAAAAGCGACTTGTAAGATGGAGCTTCAGGGCACTGCAATTCACAAACCTGCAGAGTTATAAATGATAACTCTCGTCCACAAATATATTGAGGGAAGGCAAAGAAGAGGATTTGAAATCAAGGCAGAATTGCAGGAAACAGATTTCAGGAGGTAGATTCGAATCGCCTTTAAAGCACATGAAAAGCGGCAAAACGTTGACAATGATGCCCTTGGCCAAAAAGGGCGTATGCGTTTTTTCCTGAATATATTCAGGAAAAAACGCATACGCCCTTTTTGGCCAACCAAGCAACCTGGAAAGGCAAATCAGCGCTACAAAGAAGTCTCGCTTCCCATCGGTCAAAAGGGCCATGCTGAAAAAAGTGTCAAAACCAGAAATGCAGGACAGGCCATGGAGAAATGGGAGCCTTGCTACACTGATGGGCGGGATGTAAATTGCCAACAGCCACTCTGGAGAAGTGTACGGTGTGTCCTGAAACATCTAAAAAACACAGCTTAGAGAGCATAGGGCACTTCCACGCATGGAGGGATAAAGTGGGAAAATTGAAAATCAGCAAGACACAAGCACCCCAAAGTTTAGGGCTGCTCTGTTGACAAGGACCTCCACTTCATTCCACCTTAAATATCCCAGGAAAGCGAAAAATGGATCAAAAAGTTGTGGTCCTTATGTACAATGGAATATCACTCAGCCATGAAATCAATGTCATAAGGCTAGTAGCAGCATGATGAGTGGATTTAGGTAAGACGATTCTAAGTGAAATAAGTCACACAGAAAAGGACACTTCTCGTAAGGTGTCACTTATAGAGGGAATGTAAAAACCGTTACACTTGAACTGAATTACAAAACAGAACAGAGTCACACATGCAGAAAACACACTATGGCTGCTTAACGGGAAAGGTGAGGTGGGGTGATACATAAAACAAGAGCTTCAAATTAGCTCAGATACCGTTCCATAAACCCAATATGTAATAGACAAGACCTACTCCTTGCTCAGAGAACTGGACTCAACACGCCCGATTCACCGCACAAGAATATATCTGACTAGTAATAATCTTAAAACCTATGTATTGATATCTCTCTGTTAGTGTGTCAAGTGGGTGTAAAGCGGCATAAACACAGCCGTGAAAAGCAGCTAAACCCCATTATAAAACTAAATTACTTTTAAAAACCCATGAAACAAAGACAGGGAAAGAGAGAGAAATTCTTACACAATTCGTTCAGGGGCTGTGATGCAACCTGGATTGACCATATCTAGACCCACAGCTGGATGAGACATAAGGGTGGACACTCTTGGGGCTGAGAGGTTTGGTGAGGTTGGGTGAGCAAACGCAGACCCTTTAAAGTAATACTGCGTGCTACCCATCGCATGGGTCCCAAATCTCCAGGTTCAAGGGCATCTTCCTACATCGAAAACATGCATGAGAAACCCAGAAGATGGTACACCGTGTGATGGGGAAAGGTTTCTAAAACGCACCTCATTTCTCATCTCCTTGTGCTCGGGTTCGCCATTCCAGCCACTTTACCAGCAATCTCCCTACTTGGAGCCTCAGCACCTTTAACCTCCTGTTCCGTACAGGTTGCAATTTGTCCTGAGGATGAACGGGAAGACGGGGAACCAATGAGAGACTAGCTCTTGGTGTTGGGACAGGCACAGGTCACTCTATTTTCCCATCAGGAAGAAGAATTAACCACAGGCTCAGCCTGCCCCCCGGAACCAGAACAGGGCCTGAAGCCATCCTGCGCTTTTGCGGCCAGCTCCCAAAAAAGCGACTTGTAAAATGGAGCTTCAGGGCACTGCAATTCACAAACCTGCAGAGTTATAAATGATAACTCTCGTCCACAAATATATTGAGGGAAGGCAAAGAAGAGGATTTGAAATCAAGGCAGAATTGCAGGAAACAGATTTCAGGAGGTAGATTCGAATCGCCTTTAAAGCACATGAAAAGCGGCAAAACGTTGACAATGATGCCCTTGGCCAAAAAGGGCGTATGCGTTTTTTCCTGAATATATTCAGGAAAAAACGCATACGCCCTTTTTGGCCAACCAAGCAACCTGGAAAGGCAAATCAGCGCTACAAAGAAGTCTCGCTTCCCATCGGTCAAGAGGGCCATGCTGAAAAAAGTGTCAAAACCAGAAATGCAGGACAGGCCATGGAGAAATGGGAGCCTTGCTACACTGATGGGCGGGATGTAAATTGCCAACAGCCACTCTGGAGAAGTGTACGGTGTGTCCTGAAACATCTAAAAAACACAGCTTAGAGAGCATAGGGCACTTCCACGCATGGGGGGATAAAGTGGGAAAATTGAAAATCAGCAAGACACAAGCACCCAAAGTTTAGGGCTGCTCTGTTGACAAGGACCTCCACTTCATTCCACCTTAAATATCCCAGGAAAGCGAAAAATGGATCAAAAAGTTGTGGTCCTTATGTACAATGGAATATCACTCAGCCATGAAATCAATGTCATAAGGCTAGTAGCAGCATGATGAGTGGATTTAGGTAAGACGATTTTAAGTGAAATAAGTCACACAGAAAAGGACACTTCTCGTAAGGTGTCACTTATAGAGGGAATGTAAAAACCGTTACACTTGAACTGAATTACAAAACAGATCAGAGTCACATATGCAGAAAACACACTATGGCTGCTTAACGGGAAAGGTGAAGTGGGGTGATACATAAAACAAGAGCTTCAAATTAGCTCAGATACCGTTCCATAAACCCAATATGTAATAGACAAGACCTACTCCTTGCTCAGAGAACTGGACTCAACACGCCCGATTCACCGCACAAGAATATATCTGACTAGTAATAATCTTAAAACCTATGTATTGATATCTCTCTGTTAGTGTGTCAAGTGGGTGTAAAGCGGCATAAACACAGCCGTGAAAAGCAGCTAAACCCCATTATAAAAATAAATTACTTTTAAAAACCCATGAAACAAAGACAGGGAAAGAGAGAGAAATTCTTACACAATTCGTTCAGGGGCTGTGATGCAACCTGGATTGACCATATCTAGACCCACAGCTGGATGAGACATAAGCGTGGACACTCTTGGGGCTGAGAGGTTTGGTGAGGTTGGGTGAGCAAACGCATACCCTTTAAAGTAATACTGCGTGCTACCCATCGCATGGGTCCCAAATCTCCAGGTTCAAGGGCATCTTCCTACATCGAAAACATGCATGAGAAACCCAGAAGATGGTACACCGTGTGATGGGGAAAGGTTTCTAAAACGCACCTCATTTCTCATCTCCTTGTGCTCGGGTTCGCCATTCCAGCCACTTTACTAGCAGTCTCCCTACTTGGAGCATCAGCACCTTTAACCTCCTGTTCCGTACAGGTTGCAATTTGTCCTGAGGATGAACGGGAAGACGGGGAACCAATGAGAGACTAGCTCTTGGTGTTGGGACAGGCACAGGTCACTCTATTTTCCCATCAGGAAGAAGAATTAACCACAGGCTCAGCCTGCCCCCCGGAACCAGAACAGGGCCTGAAGCCATCCTGCGCTTTTGCGGCCAGCTCCCAAAAATGCGACTTGTAAAATGGAGCTTCAGGGCACTGCAATTCACAAACCTGCAGAGTTATAAATGATAACTCTCGTCCACAAATATATTGAGGGAAGGCAAAGAAGAGGATTTGAAATCAAGGCAGAATTGCAGGAAACAGATTTCAGGAGGTAGATTCGAATCGCCTTTAAAGCACATGAAAAGCGGCAAAACGTTGACAATGATGCCCTTGGCCAAAAAGGGCGTATGCGTTTTTTCCTGAATATATTCAGGAAAAAACGCATACGCCCTTTTTGGCCAACCAAGCAACCTGGAAAGGCAAATCAGCGCTACAAAGAAGTCTCGCTTCCCATCGGTCAAGAGGGCCATGCTGAAAAAAGTGTCAAAACCAGAAATGCAGGACAGGCCATGGAGAAATGGGAGCCTTGCTACACTGATGGGCGGGATGTAAATTGCCAACAGCCACTCTGGAGAAGTGTACGGTGTGTCCTGAAACATCTAAAAAACACAGCTTAGAGAGCATAGGGCACTTCCACGCATGGGGGGATAAAGTGGGAAAATTGAAAATCAGCAAGACACAAGCACCCCAAAGTTTAGGGCTGCTCTGTTGACAAGGACCTCCACTTCATTCCACCTTAAATATCCCAGGAAAGCGAAAAATGGATCAAAAAGTTGTGGTCCTTATGTACAATGGAATATCACTCAGCCATGAAATCAATGTCATAAGGCTAGTAGCAGCATGATGAGTGGATTTAGGTAAGACGATTCTAAGTGAAATAAGTCACACAGAAAAGGACACTTCTCGTAAGGTGTCACTTATAGAGGGAATGTAAAAACCGTTACACTTGAACTGAATTACAAAACAGAACAGAGTCACACATGCAGAAAACACACTATGGCTGCTTAACGGGAAAGGTGAGGTGGGGTGATACATAAAACAAGAGCTTCAAATTAGCTCAGATACCGTTCCATAAACCCAATATGTAATAGACAAGACCTACTCCTTGCTCAGAGAACTGGACTCAACACGCCCGATTCACCGCACAAGAATATATCTGACTAGTAATAATCTTAAAACCTATGTATTGATATCTCTCTGTTAGTGTGTCAAGTGGGTGTAAAGCGGCATAAACACAGCCGTGAAAAGCAGCTAAACCCCATTATAAAACTAAATTACTTTTAAAAACCCATGAAACAAAGACAGGGAAAGAGAGAGAAATTCTTACACAATTCGTTCAGGGGCTGTGATGCAACCTGTATTGACCATATCTAGACCCACAGCTGGATGAGACATAAGGGTGGACACTCTTGGGGCTGAGAGGTTTGGTGAGGTTGGGTGAGCAAACGCAGACCCTTTAAAGTAATACTGCGTGCTACCCATCGCATGGGTCCCAAATCTCCAGGTTCAAGGGCATCTTCCTACATCGAAAACATGCATGAGAAACCCAGAAGATGGTACACCGTGTGATGGGGAAAGGTTTCTAAAACGCACCTCATTTCTCATCTCCTTGTGCTCGGGTTCGCCATTCCAGCCACTTTACCAGCAATCTCCCTACTTGGAGCCTCAGCACCTTTAACCTCCTGTTCCGTACAGGTTGCAATTTGTCCTGAGGATGAACGGGAAGACGGGGAACCAATGAGAGACTAGCTCTTGGTGTTGGGACAGGCACAGGTCACTCTATTTTCCCATCAGGAAGAAGAATTAACCACAGGCTCAGCCTGCCCCCCGGAACCAGAACAGGGCCTGAAGCCATCCTGCGCTTTTGCGGCCAGCTCCCAAAAAAGCGACTTGTAAGATGGAGCTTCAGGGCACTGCAATTCACAAACCTGCAGAGTTATAAATGATAACTCTCGTCCACAAATATATTGAGGGAAGGCAAAGAAGAGGATTTGAAATCAAGGCAGAATTGCAGGAAACAGATTTCAGGAGGTAGATTCGAATCGCCTTTAAAGCACATGAAAAGCGGCAAAACGTTGACAATGATGCCCTTGGCCAAAAAGGGCGTATGCGTTTTTTCCTGAATATATTCAGGAAAAAACGCATACGCCCTTTTTGGCCAACCAAGCAACCTGGAAAGGCAAATCAGCGCTACAAAGAAGTCTCGCTTCCCATCGGTCAAGAGGGCCATGCTGAAAAAAGTGTCAAAACCAGAAATGCAGGACAGGCCATGGAGAAATGGGAGCCTTGCTACACTGATGGGCGGGATGTAAATTGCCAACAGCCACTCTGGAGAAGTGTACGGTGTGTCCTGAAACATCTAAAAAACACAGCTTAGAGAGCATAGGGCACTTCCACGCATGGGGGGATAAAGTGGGAAAATTGAAAATCAGCAAGACACAAGCACCCAAAGTTTAGGGCTGCTCTGTTGACAAGGACCTCCACTTCATTCCACCTTAAATATCCCAGGAAAGCGAAAAATGGATCAAAAAGTTGTGGTCCTTATGTACAATGGAATATCACTCAGCCATGAAATCAATGTCATAAGGCTAGTAGCAGCATGATGAGTGGATTTAGGTAAGACGATTTTAAGTGAAATAAGTCACACAGAAAAGGACACTTCTCGTAAGGTGTCACTTATAGAGGGAATGTAAAAACCGTTACACTTGAACTGAATTACAAAACAGATCAGAGTCACATATGCAGAAAACACACTATGGCTGCTTAACGGGAAAGGTGAAGTGGGGTGATACATAAAACAAGAGCTTCAAATTAGCTCAGATACCGTTCCATAAACCCAATATGTAATAGACAAGACCTACTCCTTGCTCAGAGAACTGGACTCAACACGCCCGATTCACCGCACAAGAATATATCTGACTAGTAATAATCTTAAAACCTATGTATTGATATCTCTCTGTTAGTGTGTCAAGTGGGTGTAAAGCGGCATAAACACAGCCGTGAAAAGCAGCTAAACCCCATTATAAAAATAAATTACTTTTAAAAACCCATGAAACAAAGACAGGGAAAGAGAGAGAAATTCTTACACAATTCGTTCAGGGGCTGTGATGCAACCTGGATTGACCATATCTAGACCCACAGCTGGATGAGACATAAGGGTGGACACTCTTGGGGCTGAGAGGTTTGGTGAGGTTGGGTGAGCAAACGCATACCCTTTAAAGTAATACTGCGTGCTACCCATCGCATGGGTCCCAAATCTCCAGGTTCAAGGGCATCTTCCTACATCGAAAACATGCATGAGAAACCCAGAAGATGGTACACCGTGTGATGGGGAAAGGTTTCTAAAACGCACCTCATTTCTCATCTCCTTGTGCTCGGGTTCGCCATTCCAGCCACTTTACTAGCAGTCTCCCTACTTGGAGCATCAGCACCTTTAACCTCCTGTTCCGTACAGGTTGCAATTTGTCCTGAGGATGAACGGGAAGACGGGGAACCAATGAGAGACTAGCTCTTGGTGTTGGGACAGGCACAGGTCACTCTATTTTCCCATCAGGAAGAAGAATTAACCACAGGCTCAGCCTGCCCCCCGGAACCAGAACAGGGCCTGAAGCCATCCTGCGCTTTTGCGGCCAGCTCCCAAAAATGCGACTTGTAAAATGGAGCTTCAGGGCACTGCAATTCACAAACCTGCAGAGTTATAAATGATAACTCTCGTCCACAAATATATTGAGGGAAGGCAAAGAAGAGGATTTGAAATCAAGGCAGAATTGCAGGAAACAGATTTCAGGAGGTAGATTCGAATCGCCTTTAAAGCACATGAAAAGCGGCAAAACGTTGACAATGATGCCCTTGGCCAAAAAGGGCGTATGCGTTTTTTCCTGAATATATTCAGGAAAAAACGCATACGCCCTTTTTGGCCAACCAAGCAACCTGGAAAGGCAAATCAGCGCTACAAAGAAGTCTCGCTTCCCATCGGTCAAGAGGGCCATGCTGAAAAAAGTGTCAAAACCAGAAATGCAGGACAGGCCATGGAGAAATGGGAGCCTTGCTACACTGATGGGCGGGATGTAAATTGCCAACAGCCACTCTGGAGAAGTGTACGGTGTGTCCTGAAACATCTAAAAAACACAGCTTAGAGAGCATAGGGCACTTCCACGCATGGGGGGATAAAGTGGGAAAATTGAAAATCAGCAAGACACAAGCACCCCAAAGTTTAGGGCTGCTCTGTTGACAAGGACCTCCACTTCATTCCACCTTAAATATCCCAGGAAAGCGAAAAATGGATCAAAAAGTTGTGGTCCTTATGTACAATGGAATATCACTCAGCCATGAAATCAATGTCATAAGGCTAGTAGCAGCATGATGAGTGGATTTAGGTAAGACGATTCTAAGTGAAATAAGTCACACAGAAAAGGACACTTCTCGTAAGGTGTCACTTATAGAGGGAATGTAAAAACCGTTACACTTGAACTGAATTACAAAACAGAACAGAGTCACACATGCAGAAAACACACTATGGCTGCTTAACGGGAAAGGTGAGGTGGGGTGATACATAAAACAAGAGCTTCAAATTAGCTCAGATACCGTTCCATAAACCCAATATGTAATAGACAAGACCTACTCCTTGCTCAGAGAACTGGACTCAACACGCCCGATTCACCGCACAAGAATATATCTGACTAGTAATAATCTTAAAACCTATGTATTGATATCTCTCTGTTAGTGTGTCAAGTGGGTGTAAAGCGGCATAAACACAGCCGTGAAAAGCAGCTAAACCCCATTATAAAACTAAATTACTTTTAAAAACCCATGAAACAAAGACAGGGAAAGAGAGAGAAATTCTTACACAATTCGTTCAGGGGCTGTGATGCAACCTGTATTGACCATATCTAGACCCACAGCTGGATGAGACATAAGGGTGGACACTCTTGGGGCTGAGAGGTTTGGTGAGGTTGGGTGAGCAAACGCAGACCCTTTAAAGTAATACTGCGTGCTACCCATCGCATGGGTCCCAAATCTCCAGGTTCAAGGGCATCTTCCTACATCGAAAACATGCATGAGAAACCCAGAAGATGGTACACCGTGTGATGGGGAAAGGTTTCTAAAACGCACCTCATTTCTCATCTCCTTGTGCTCGGGTTCGCCATTCCAGCCACTTTACCAGCAATCTCCCTACTTGGAGCCTCAGCACCTTTAACCTCCTGTTCCGTACAGGTTGCAATTTGTCCTGAGGATGAACGGGAAGACGGGGAACCAATGAGAGATTAGCTCTTGGTGTTGGGACAGGCACAGGTCACTCTATTTTCCCATCAGGAAGAAGAATTAACCACAGGCTCAGCCTGCCCCCCGGAACCAGAACAGGGCCTGAAGCCATCCTGCGCTTTTGCGGCCAGCTCCCAAAAAAGCGACTTGTAAGATGGAGCTTCAGGGCACTGCAATTCACAAACCTGCAGAGTTATAAATGATAACTCTCGTCCACAAATATATTGAGGGAAGGCAAAGAAGAGGATTTGAAATCAAGGCAGAATTGCAGGAAACAGATTTCAGGAGGTAGATTCGAATCGCCTTTAAAGCACATGAAAAGCGGCAAAACGTTGACAATGATGCCCTTGGCCAAAAAGGGCGTATGCGTTTTTTCCTGAATATATTCAGGAAAAAACGCATACGCCCTTTTTGGCCAACCAAGCAACCTGGAAAGGCAAATCAGCGCTACAAAGAAGTCTCGCTTCCCATCGGTCAAGAGGGCCATGCTGAAAAAAGTGTCAAAACCAGAAATGCAGGACAGGCCATGGAGAAATGGGAGCCTTGCTACACTGATGGGCGGGATGTAAATTGCCAACAGCCACTCTGGAGAAGTGTACGGTGTGTCCTGAAACATCTAAAAAACACAGCTTAGAGAGCATAGGGCCCTTCCACGCATGGGGGGATAAAGTGGGAAAATTGAAAATCAGCAAGACACAAGCACCTCAAAGTTTAGGGCTGCTCTGTTGACAAGGACCTCCACTTCATTCCACCTTAAATATCCCAGGAAAGCGAAAAATGGATCAAAAAGTTGTGGTCCTTATGTACAATGGAATATCACTCAGCCATGAAATCAATGTCATAAGGCTAGTAGCAGCATGATGAGAGGATTTAGGTAAGACGATTCTAAGTGAAATAAGTCACACAGAAAAGGACACTTCTCATAAGGTGTTACTTATAGAGGGAATGTAAAAACCGTTACACTTGAACTGAATTACAAAACAGAACAGAGTCACACATGCAGAAAACACACTATGGCTGCTTAACGGGAAAGGTGAGGTGGGGTGATACATAAAACAAGAGCTTCAAATTAGCTCAGATACCGTTCCATAAACCCAATATGTAATAGACAAGACCTACTCCTTGCTCAGAGAACTGGACTCAACACGCCCGATTCACCGCACAAGTATATATCTGACTAGTAATAATCTTAAAACCTATGTATTGATATCTCTCTGTTAGTGTGTCAAGTGTGTGTAAAGCGGCATAAACACAGCCGTGAAAAGCAGCTAAACCCCATTATAAAACTAAATTACTTTTAAAAACCCATGAAACAAAGACAGGGAAAGAGAGAGAAATTCTTACACAATTCGTTCAGGGGCTGTGATGCAACCTGGATTGACCATATCTAGACCCACAGCTGGATGAGACATAAGGGTGGACACTCTTGGGGCTGAGAGGTTTGGTGAGGTTGGGTGAGCAAACGCAGACCCTTTAAAGTAATACTGCGTGCTACCCATCGCATGGGTCCCAAATCTCCAGGTTCAAGGGCATCTTCCTACATCGAAAACATGCATGAGAAACCCAGAAGATGGTACACCGTGTGATGGGGAAAGGTTTCTAAAACGCACCTCATTTCTCATCTCCTTGTGCTCGGGTTCGCCATTCCTGCCACTTTACTAGCAATCTCCCTACTTGGAGCCTCAGCACCTTTAACCTCCTGTTCCGTACAGGTTGCAATTTGTCCTGAGGATGAACGGGAAGACGGGGAACCAATGAGAGACTAGCTCTTGGTGTTGGGACAGGCACAGGTCACTCTATTTTCCCATCAGGAAGAAGAATTAACCACAGGCTCAGCCTGCCCCCCGGAACCAGAACAGGGCCTGAAGCCATCCTGCGCTTTTGCGGCCAGCTCCCAAAAAAGCGACTTGTAAGATGGAGCTTCAGGGCACTGCAATTCACAAACCTGCAGAGTTATAAATGATAACTCTCGTCCACAAATATATTGAGGGAAGGCAAAGAAGAGGATTTGAAATCAAGGCAGAATTGCAGGAAACAGATTTCAGGAGGTAGATTCGAATCGCCTTTAAAGCACATGAAAAGCGGCAAAACGTTGACAATGATGCCCTTGGCCAAAAAGGGCGTATGCGTTTTTTCCTGAATATATTCAGGAAAAAACGCATACGCCCTTTTTGGCCAACCAAGCAACCTGGAAAGGCAAATCAGCGCTACAAAGAAGTCTCGCTTCCCATCGGTCAAAAGGGCCATGCTGAAAAAAGTGTCAAAACCAGAAATGCAGGACAGGCCATGGAGAAATGGGAGCCTTGCTACACTGATGGGCGGGATGTAAATTGCCAACAGCCACTCTGGAGAAGGGTACGGTGTGTCCTGAAACATCTAAAAAACACAGCTTAGAGAGCATAGGGCACTTCCACGCATGGGGGGATAAAGTGGGAAAATTGAAAATCAGCAAGACACAAGCACCCCAAAGTTTAGGGCTGCTCTGTCGACAAGGACCTCCACTTCATTCCACCTTAAATATCCCAGGAAAGCGAAAAATGGATCAAAAAGTTGTGGTCCTTATGTACAATGGAATATCACTCAGCCATGAAATCAATGTCATAAGGCTAGTAGCAGCATGATGAGTGGATTTAGGTAAGACGATTCTAAGTGAAATAAGTCACACAGAAAAGGACACTTCTCGTAAGGTGTCACTTATAGAGGGAATGTAAAAACCGTTACACTTGAACTGAATTACAAAACAGAACAGAGTCACACATGCAGAAAACACACTATGGCTGCTTAACGGGAAAGGTGAGGTGGGGTGATACATAAAACAAGAGCTTCAAATTAGCTCAGATACCGTTCCATAAACCCAATATGTAATAGACAAGACCTACTCCTTGCTCAGAGAACTGGACTCAACACGCCCGATTCACCGCACAAGAATATATCTGACTAGTAATAATCTTAAAACCTATGTATTGATATCTCTCTGTTAGTGTGTCAAGTGGGTGTAAAGCGGCATAAACACAGCCGTGAAAAGCAGCTAAACCCCATTATAAAACTAAATTACTTTTAAAAACCCATGAAACAAAGACAGGGAAAGAGAGAGAAATTCTTACACAATTCGTTCAGGGGCTGTGATGCAACCTGGATTGACCATATCTAGACCCACAGCTGGATGAGACATAAGGGTGGACACTCTTGGGGCTGAGAGGTTTGGTGAGGTTGGGTGAGCAAACGCAGACCCTTTAAAGTAATACTGCGTGCTACCCATCACATGGGTCCCAAATCTCCAGGTTCAAGGGCATCTTCCTACATCGAAAACATGCATGAGAAACCCAGAAGATGGTACACCGTGTGATGGGGAAAGGTTTCTAAAACGCACCTCATTTCTCATCTCCTTGTGCTCGGGTTCGCCATTCCTGCCACTTTACCAGCAATCTCCCTACTTGGAGCCTCAGCACCTTTAACCTCCTGTTCCGTACAGGTTGCAATTTGTCCTGAGGATGAACGGGAAGACGGGGAACCAATGAGAGACTAGCTCTTGGTGTTGGGACAGGCACAGGTCACTCTATTTTCCCATCAGGAAGAAGAATTAACCACAGGCTCAGCCTGCCCCCCGGAACCAGAACAGGGCCTGAAGCCATCCTGCGCTTTTGCGGCCAGCTCCCAAAAAAGCGACTTGTAAGATGGAGCTTCAGGGCACTGCAATTCACAAACCTGCAGAGTTATAAATGATAACTCTCGTCCACAAATATATTGAGGGAAGGCAAAGAAGAGGATTTGAAATCAAGGCAGAATTGCAGGAAACAGATTTCAGGAGGTAGATTCGAATCGCCTTTAAAGCACATGAAAAGCGGCAAAACGTTGACAATGATGCCCTTGGCCAAAAAGGGCGTATGCGTTTTTTCCTGAATATATTCAGGAAAAAACGCATACGCCCTTTTTGGCCAACCAAGCAACCTGGAAAGGCAAATCAGCGCTACAAAGAAGTCTCGCTTCCCATCGGTCAAAAGGGCCATGCTGAAAAAAGTGTCAAAACCAGAAATGCAGGACAGGCCATGGAGAAATGGGAGCCTTGCTACACTGATGGGCGGGATGTAAATTGCCAACAGCCACTCTGGAGAAGGGTACGGTGTGTCCTGAAACATCTAAAAAACACAGCTTAGAGAGCATAGGGCACTTCCACGCATGGGGGGATAAAGTGGGAAAATTGAAAATCAGCAAGACACAAGCACCCCAAAGTTTAGGGCTGCTCTGTCGACAAGGACCTCCACTTCATTCCACCTTAAATATCCCAGGAAAGCGAAAAATGGATCAAAAAGTTGTGGTCCTTATGTACAATGGAATATCACTCAGCCATGAAATCAATGTCATAAGGCTAGTAGCAGCATGATGAGTGGATTTAGGTAAGACGATTCTAAGTGAAATAAGTCACACAGAAAAGGACACTTCTCGTAAGGTGTCACTTATAGAGGGAATGTAAAAACCGTTACACTTGAACTGAATTACAAAACAGAACAGAGTCACACATGCAGAAAACACACTATGGCTGCTTAACGGGAAAGGTGAGGTGGGGTGATACATAAAACAAGAGCTTCAAATTAGCTCAGATACCGTTCCATAAACCCAATATGTAATAGACAAGACCTACTCCTTGCTCAGAGAACTGGACTCAACACGCCCGATTCACCGCACAAGAATATATCTGACTAGTAATAATCTTAAAACCTATGTATTGATATCTCTCTGTTAGTGTGTCAAGTGGGTGTAAAGCGGCATAAACACAGCCGTGAAAAGCAGCTAAACCCCATTATAAAACTAAATTACTTTTAAAAACCCATGAAACAAAGACAGGGAAAGAGAGAGAAATTCTTACACAATTCGTTCAGGGGCTGTGATGCAACCTGGATTGACCATATCTAGACCCACAGCTGGATGAGACATAAGGGTGGACACTCTTGGGGCTGAGAGGTTTGGTGAGGTTGGGTGAGCAAACGCAGACCCTTTAAAGTAATACTGCGTGCTACCCATCACATGGGTCCCAAATCTCCAGGTTCAAGGGCATCTTCCTACATCGAAAACATGCATGAGAAACCCAGAAGATGGTACACCGTGTGATGGGGAAAGGTTTCTAAAACGCACCTCATTTCTCATCTCCTTGTGCTCGGGTTCGCCATTCCTGCCACTTTACCAGCAATCTCCCTACTTGGAGCCTCAGCACCTTTAACCTCCTGTTCCGTACAGGTTGCAATTTGTCCTGAGGATGAACGGGAAGACGGGGAACCAATGAGAGACTAGCTCTTGGTGTTGGGACAGGCACAGGTCACTCTATTTTCCCATCAGGAAGAAGAATTAACCACAGGCTCAGCCTGCCCCCCGGAACCAGAACAGGGCCTGAAGCCATCCTGCGCTTTTGCGGCCAGCTCCCAAAAAAGCGACTTGTAAGATGGAGCTTCAGGGCACTGCAATTCACAAACCTGCAGAGTTATAAATGATAACTCTCGTCCACAAATATATTGAGGGAAGGCAAAGAAGAGGATTTGAAATCAAGGCAGAATTGCAGGAAACAGATTTCAGGAGGTAGATTCGAATCGCCTTTAAAGCACATGAAAAGCGGCAAAACGTTGACAATGATGCCCTTGGCCAAAAAGGGCGTATGCGTTTTTTCCTGAATATATTCAGGAAAAAACGCATACGCCCTTTTTGGCCAACCAAGCAACCTGGAAAGGCAAATCAGCGCTACAAAGAAGTCTCGCTTCCCATCGGTCAAAAGGGCCATGCTGAAAAAAGTGTCAAAACCAGAAATGCAGGACAGGCCATGGAGAAATGGGAGCCTTGCTACACTGATGGGCGGGATGTAAATTGCCAACAGCCACTCTGGAGAAGGGTACGGTGTGTCCTGAAACATCTAAAAAACACAGCTTAGAGAGCATAGGGCACTTCCACGCATGGGGGGATAAAGTGGGAAAATTGAAAATCAGCAAGACACAAGCACCCCAAAGTTTAGGGCTGCTCTGTCGACAAGGACCTCCACTTCATTCCACCTTAAATATCCCAGGAAAGCGAAAAATGGATCAAAAAGTTGTGGTCCTTATGTACAATGGAATATCACTCAGCCATGAAATCAATGTCATAAGGCTAGTAGCAGCATGATGAGTGGATTTAGGTAAGACGATTCTAAGTGAAATAAGTCACACAGAAAAGGACACTTCTCGTAAGGTGTCACTTATAGAGGGAATGTAAAAACCGTTACACTTGAACTGAATTACAAAACAGAACAGAGTCACACATGCAGAAAACACACTATGGCTGCTTAACGGGAAAGGTGAGGTGGGGTGATACATAAAACAAGAGCTTCAAATTAGCTCAGATACCGTTCCATAAACCCAATATGTAATAGACAAGACCTACTCCTTGCTCAGAGAACTGGACTCAACACGCCCGATTCACCGCACAAGAATATATCTGACTAGTAATAATCTTAAAACCTATGTATTGATATCTCTCTGTTAGTGTGTCAAGTGGGTGTAAAGCGGCATAAACACAGCCGTGAAAAGCAGCTAAACCCCATTATAAAAATAAATTACTTTTAAAAACCCATGAAACAAAGACAGGGAAAGAGAGAGAAATTCTTACACAATTCGTTCAGGGGCTGTGATGCAACCTGGATTGACCATATCTAGACCCACAGCTGGATGAGACATAAGGGTGGACACTCTTGGGGCTGAGAGGTTTGGTGAGGTTGGGTGAGCAAACGCAGACCCTTTAAAGTAATACTGCGTGCTACCCATCGCATGGGTCCCAAATCTCCAGGTTCAAGGGCATCTTCCTACATCGAAAACATGCATGAGAAACCCAGAAGATGGTACACCGTGTGATGGGGAAAGGTTTCTAAAACGCACCTCATTTCTCATCTCCTTGTGCTCGGGTTCGCCATTCCTGCCACTTTACCAGCAATCTCCCTACTTGGAGCCTCAGCACCTTTAACCTCCTGTTCCGTACAGGTTGCAATTTGTCCTGAGGATGAACGGGAAGACGGGGAACCAATGAGAGACTAGCTCTTGGTGTTGGGACAGGCACAGGTCACTCTATTTTCCCATCAGGAAGAAGAATTAACCACAGCCTCAGCCTGCCCCCCGGAACCAGAACAGGGCCTGAAGCCATCCTGCGCTTTTGCGGCCAGCTCCCAAAAAAGCGACTTGTAAGATGGAGCTTCAGGGCACTGCAATTCACAAACATGCAGAGTTATAAATGATAACTCTCGTCCACAAATATATTGAGGGAAGGCAAAGAAGAGGATTTGAAATCAAGGCAGAATTGCAGGAAACAGATTTCAGGAGGTAGATTCGAATCGCCTTTAAAGCACATGAAAGGCGGCAAAACGTTGACAATGATGCCCTTGGCCAAAAAGGGCGTATGCGTTTTTTCCTGAATATATTCAGGAAAAAACGCATACGCCCTTTTTGGCCAACCAAGCAACCTGGAAAGGCAAATCAGCGCTACAAAGAAGTCTCGCTTCCCATCGGTCAAGAGGGCCATGCTGAAAAAAGTGTCAAAACCAGAAATGCAGGACAGGCCATGGAGAAATGGGAGCCTTGCTACACTGATGGGCGGGATGTAAATTGCCAACAGCCACTCTGGAGAAGTGTACGGTGTGTCCTGAAACATCTAAAAAACACAGCTTAGAGAGCATAGGGCACTTCCACGCATGGGGGGATAAAGTGGGAAAATTGAAAATCAGCAAGACACAAGCACCCCAAAGTTTAGGGCTGCTCTGTTGACAAGGACCTCCACTTCATTCCACCTTAAATATCCCAGGAAAGCGAAAAATGGATCAAAAAGTTGTGGTCCTTATGTACAATGGAATATCACTCAGCCATGAAATCAATGTCATAAGGCTAGTAGCAGCATGATGAGTGGATTTAGGTAAGACGATTCTAAGTGAAATAAGTCACACAGAAAAGGACACTTCTCGTAAGGTCACTTATAGAGGGAATGTAAAAACCGTTACACTTGAACTGAATTACAAAACAGAACAGAGTCACACATGCAGAAAACACACTATGGCTGCTTAACGGGAAAGGTGAGGTGGGGTGATACATAAAACAAGAGCTTCAAATTAGCTCAGATACCGTTCCATAAACCCAATATGTAATAGACAAGACCTACTCCTTGCTCAGAGAACTGGACTCAACACGCCCGATTCACCGCACAAGAATATATCTGACTAGTAATAATCTTAAAACCTATGTATTGATATCTCTCTGTTAGTGTGTCAAGTGGGTGTAAAGCGGCATAAACACAGCCGTGAAAAGCAGCTAAACCCCATTATAAAAATAAATTACTTTTAAAAACCCATGAAACAAAGACAGGGAAAGAGAGAGAAATTCTTACACAATTCGTTCAGGGGCTGTGATGCAACCTGGATTGACCATATCTAGACCCACAGCTGGATGAGACATAAGGGTGGACACTCTTGGGGCTGAGAGGTTTGGTGAGGTTGGGTGAGCAAACGCAGACCCTTTAAAGTAATACTGCGTGCTACCCATCGCATGGGTCCCAAATCTCCAGGTTCAAGGGCATCTTCCTACATCGAAAACATGCATGAGAAACCCAGAAGATGGTACACCGTGTGATGGGGAAAGGTTTCTAAAACGCACCTCATTTCTCATCTCCTTGTGCTCGGGTTCGCCATTCCTGCCACTTTACCAGCAATCTCCCTACTTGGAGCCTCAGCACCTTTAACCTCCTGTTCCGTACAGGTTGCAATTTGTCCTGAGGATGAACGGGAAGACGGGGAACCAATGAGAGACTAGCTCTTGGTGTTGGGACAGGCACAGGTCACTCTATTTTCCCATCAGGAAGAAGAATTAACCACAGCCTCAGCCTGCCCCCCGGAACCAGAACAGGGCCTGAAGCCATCCTGCGCTTTTGCGGCCAGCTCCCAAAAAAGCGACTTGTAAGATGGAGCTTCAGGGCACTGCAATTCACAAACATGCAGAGTTATAAATGATAACTCTCGTCCACAAATATATTGAGGGAAGGCAAAGAAGAGGATTTGAAATCAAGGCAGAATTGCAGGAAACAGATTTCAGGAGGTAGATTCGAATCGCCTTTAAAGCACATGAAAGGCGGCAAAACGTTGACAATGATGCCCTTGGCCAAAAAGGGCGTATGCGTTTTTTCCTGAATATATTCAGGAAAAAACGCATACGCCCTTTTTGGCCAACCAAGCAACCTGGAAAGGCAAATCAGCGCTACAAAGAAGTCTCGCTTCCCATCGGTCAAGAGGGCCATGCTGAAAAAAGTGTCAAAACCAGAAATGCAGGACAGGCCATGGAGAAATGGGAGCCTTGCTACACTGATGGGCGGGATGTAAATTGCCAACAGCCACTCTGGAGAAGTGTACGGTGTGTCCTGAAACATCTAAAAAACACAGCTTAGAGAGCATAGGGCACTTCCACGCATGGGGGGATAAAGTGGGAAAATTGAAAATCAGCAAGACACAAGCACCCCAAAGTTTAGGGCTGCTCTGTTGACAAGGACCTCCACTTCATTCCACCTTAAATATCCCAGGAAAGCGAAAAATGGATCAAAAAGTTGTGGTCCTTATGTACAATGGAATATCACTCAGCCATGAAATCAATGTCATAAGGCTAGTAGCAGCATGATGAGTGGATTTAGGTAAGACGATTCTAAGTGAAATAAGTCACACAGAAAAGGACACTTCTCGTAAGGTCACTTATAGAGGGAATGTAAAAACCGTTACACTTGAACTGAATTACAAAACAGAACAGAGTCACACATGCAGAAAACACACTATGGCTGCTTAACGGGAAAGGTGAGGTGGGGTGATACATAAAACAAGAGCTTCAAATTAGCTCAGATACCGTTCCATAAACCCAATATGTAATAGACAAGACCTACTCCTTGCTCAGAGAACTGGACTCAACACGCCCGATTCACCGCACAAGAATATATCTGACTAGTAATAATCTTAAAACCTATGTATTGATATCTCTCTGTTAGTGTGTCAAGTGGGTGTAAAGCGGCATAAACACAGCCGTGAAAAGCAGCTAAACCCCATTATAAAAATAAATTACTTTTAAAAACCCATGAAACAAAGACAGGGAAAGAGAGAGAAATTCTTACACAATTCGTTCAGGGGCTGTGATGCAACCTGGATTGACCATATCTAGACCCACAGCTGGATGAGACATAAGGGTGGACACTCTTGGGGCTGAGAGGTTTGGTGAGGTTGGGTGAGCAAACGCAGACCCTTTAAAGTAATACTGCGTGCTACCCATCGCATGGGTCCCAAATCTCCAGGTTCAAGGGCATCTTCCTACATCGAAAACATGCATGAGAAACCCAGAAGATGGTACACCGTGTGATGGGGAAAGGTTTCTAAAACGCACCTCATTTCTCATCTCCTTGTGCTCGGGTTCGCCATTCCAGCCACTTTACCAGCAATCTCCCTACTTGGAGCCTCAGCACCTTTAACCTCCTGTTCCGTACAGGTTGCAATTTGTCCTGAGGATGAACGGGAAGACGGGGAACCAATGAGAGACTAGCTCTTGGTGTTGGGACAGGCACAGGTCACTCTATTTTCCCATCAGGAAGAAGAATTAACCACAGGCTCAGCCTGCCCCCCGGAACCAGAACAGGGCCTGAAGCCATCCTGCGCTTTTGCGGCCAGCTCCCAAAAAAGCGACTTGTAAAATGGAGCTTCAGGGCACTGCAATTCACAAACCTGCAGAGTTATAAATGATAACTCTCGTCCACAAATATATTGAGGGAAGGCAAAGAAGAGGATTTGAAATCAAGGCAGAATTGCAGGAAACAGATTTCAGGAGGTAGATTCGAATCGCCTTTAAAGCACATGAAAAGCGGCAAAACGTTGACAATGATGCCCTTGGCCAAAAAGGGCGTATGCGTTTTTTCCTGAATATATTCAGGAAAAAACGCATACGCCCTTTTTGGCCAACCAAGCAACCTGGAAAGGCAAATCAGCGCTACAAAAAGTCTCGCTTCCCATCGGTCAAGAGGGCCATGCTGAAAAAAGTGTCAAAACCAGAAATGCAGGACAGGCCATGGAGAAATGAGAGCCTTGCTACACTGATGGGCGGGATGTAAATTGCCAACAGCCACTCTGGAGAAGTGTACGGTGTGTCCTGAAACATCTAAAAAACACAGCTTAGAGAGCATAGGGCACTTCCACGCATGGGGGGATAAAGTGGGAAAATTGAAAATCAGCAAGACACAAGCACCCCAAAGTTTAGGGCTGCTCTGTTGACAAGGACCTCCACTTCATTCCACCTTAAATATCCCAGGAAAGCGAAAAATGGATCAAAAAGTTGTGGTCCTTATGTACAATGGAATATCACTCAGCCATGAAATCAATGTCATAAGGCTAGTAGCAGCATGATGAGTGGATTTAGGTAAGACGATTCTAAGTGAAATAAGTCACACAGAAAAGGACACTTCTCATAAGGTGTCACTTATAGAGGGAATGTAAAAACCGTTACACTTGAACTGAATTACAAAACAGAACAGAGTCACACATGCAGAAAACACACTATGGCTGCTTAACGGGAAAGGTGAGGTGGGGTGATACATAAAACAAGAGCTTCAAATTAGCTCAGATACCGTTCCATAAACCCAATATGTAATAGACAAGACCTACTCCTTGCTCAGAGAACTGGACTCAACACGCCCGATTCACCGCACAAGTATATATCTGACTAGTAATAATCTTAAAACCTATGTATTGATATCTCTCTGTTAGTGTGTCAAGTGTGTGTAAAGCGGCATAAACACAGCCGTGAAAAGCAGCTAAACCCCATTATAAAACTAAATTACTTTTAAAAACCCATGAAACAAAGACAGGGAAAGAGAGAGAAATTCTTACACAATTCGTTCAGGGGCTGTGATGCAACCTGGATTGACCATATCTAGACCCACAGCTGGATGAGACATAAGGGTGGACACTCTTGGGGCTGAGAGGTTTGGTGAGGTTGGGTGAGCAAACGCAGACCCTTTAAAGTAATACTGCGTGCTACCCATCGCATGGGTCCCAAATCTCCAGGTTCAAGGGCATCTTCCTACATCAAAAACATGCATGAGAAACCCAGAAGATGGTACACCGTGTGATGGGGAAAGGTTTCTAAAACGCACCTCATTTCTCATCTCCTTGTGCTCGGGTTCGCCATTCCTGCCACTTTACTAGCAATCTCCCTACTTGGAGCCTCAGCACCTTTAACCTCCTGTTCCGTACAGGTTGCAATTTGTCCTGAGGATGAACGGGAAGACGGGGAACCAATGAGAGACTAGCTCTTGGTGTTGGGACAGGCACAGGTCACTCTATTTTCCCATCAGGAAGAAGAATTAACCACAGGCTCAGCCTGCCCCCCGGAACCAGAACAGGGCCTGAAGCCATCCTGCGCTTTTGCGGCCAGCTCCCAAAAAAGCGACTTGTAAGATGGAGCTTCAGGGCACTGCAATTCACAAACCTGCAGAGTTATAAATGATAACTCTCGTCCACAAATATATTGAGGGAAGGCAAAGAAGAGGATTTGAAATCAAGGCAGAATTGCAGGAAACAGATTTCAGGAGGTAGATTCGAATCGCCTTTAAAGCACATGAAAAGCGGCAAAACGTTGACAATGATGCCCTTGGCCAAAAAGGGCGTATGCGTTTTTTCCTGAATATATTCAGGAAAAAACGCATACGCCCTTTTTGGCCAACCAAGCAACCTGGAAAGGCAAATCAGCGCTACAAAGAAGTCTCGCTTCCCATCGGTCAAGAGGGCCATGCTGAAAAAAGTGTCAAAACCAGAAATGCAGGACAGGCCATGGAGAAATGGGAGCCTTGCTACACTGATGGGCGGGATGTAAATTGCCAACAGCCACTCTGGAGAAGTGTACGGTGTGTCCTGAAACATCTAAAAAACACAGCTTAGAGAGCATAGGGCACTTCCACGCATGGGGGGATAAAGTGGGAAAATTGAAAATCAGCAAGACACAAGCACCCCAAAGTTTAGGGCTGCTCTGTTGACAAGGACCTCCACTTCATTCCACCTTAAATATCCCAGGAAAGCGAAAAATGGATCAAAAAGTTGTGGTCCTTATGTACAATGGAATATCACTCAGCCATGAAATCAATGTCATAAGGCTAGTAGCAGCATGATGAGTGGATTTAGGTAAGACGATTCTAAGTGAAATAAGTCACACAGAAAAGGACACTTCTCGTAAGGTGTCACTTATAGAGGGAATGTAAAAACCGTTACACTTGAACTGAATTACAAAACAGAACAGAGTCACACATGCAGAAAACACACTATGGCTGCTTAACGGGAAAGGTGAGGTGGGGTGATACATAAAACAAGAGCTTCAAATTAGCTCAGATACCGTTCCATAAACCCAATATGTAATAGACAAGACCTACTCCTTGCTCAGAGAACTGGACTCAACACGCCCGATTCACCGCACAAGAATATATCTGACTAGTAATAATCTTAAAACCTATGTATTGATATCTCTCTGTTAGTGTGTCAAGTGGGTGTAAAGCGGCATAAACACAGCCGTGAAAAGCAGCTAAACCCCATTATAAAAATAAATTACTTTTAAAAACCCATGAAACAAAGACAGGGAAAGAGAGAGAAATTCTTACACAATTCGTTCAAGGGCTGTGATGCAACCTGGATTGACCATATCTAGACCCACAGCTGGATGAGACATAAGGGTGGACACTCTTGGGGCTGAGAGGTTTGGTGAGGTTGGGTGAGCAAACGCAGACCCTTTAAAGTAATACTGCGTGCTACCCATCGCATGGGTCCCAAATCTCCAGGTTCAAGGGCATCTTCCTACATCGAAAACATGCATGAGAAACCCAGAAGATGGTACACCGTGTGATGGGGAAAGGTTTCTAAAACGCACCTCATTTCTCATCTCCTTGTGCTCGGGTTCGCCATTCCAGCCACTTTACCAGCAATCTCCCTACTTGGAGCCTCAGCACCTTTAACCTCCTGTTCCGTACAGGTTGCAATTTGTCCTGAGGATGAACGGGAAGACGGGGAACCAATGAGAGACTAGCTCTTGGTGTTGGGACAGGCACAGGTCACTCTATTTTCCCATCAGGAAGAAGAATTAACCACAGGCTCAGCCTGCCCCCCGGAACCAGAACAGGGCCTGAAGCCATCCTGCGCTTTTGCGGCCAGCTCCCAAAAAAGCGACTTGTAAGATGGATCTTCAGGGCACTGCAATTCACAAACCTGCAGAGTTATAAATAATAACTCTCGTCCACAAATATATTGAGGGAAGGCAAAGAAGAGGATTTGAAATCAAGGCAGAATTGCAGGAAACAGATTTCAGGAGGTAGATTCGAATCGCCTTTAAAGCACATGAAAAGCGGCAAAACGTTGACAATGATGCCCTTGGCCAAAAAGGGCGTATGCGTTTTTTCCTGAATATATTCAGGAAAAAACGCATACGCCATTTTTGGCCAACCAAGCAACCTGGAAAGGCAAATCAGCGCTACAAAGAAGTCTCACTTCCCATCGGTCAAGAGGGCCATGCTGAAAAAAGTGTCAAAACCAGAAATGCAGGACAGGCCATGGAGAAATGGGAGCCTTGCTACACTGATGGGCGGGATGTAAATTGCCAACAGCCACTCTGGAGAAGTGTACGGTGTGTCCTGAAACATCTAAAAAACACAGCTTAGAGAGCATAGGGCACTTCCACGCATGGGGGGATAAAGTGGGAAAATTGAAAATCAGCAAGACACAAGCACCCCAAAGTTTAGGGCTGCTCTGTCGACAAGGACCTCCACTTCATTCCACCTTAAATATCCCAGGAAAGCGAAAAATGGATCAAAAAGTTGTGGTCCTTATGTACAATGGAATATCACTCAGCCATGAAATCAATGTCATAAGGCTAGTAGCAGCATGATGAGTGGATTTAGGTAAGACGATTCTAAGTGAAATAAGTCACACAGAAAAGGACACTTCTCGTAAGGTGTCACTTATAGAGGGAATGTAAAAACCGTTACACTTGAACTGAATTACAAAACAGAACAGAGTCACACATGCAGAAAACACACTATGGCTGCTTAACGGGAAAGGTGAGGTGGGGTGATACATAAAACAAGAGCTTCAAATTAGCTCAGATACCGTTCCATAAACCCAATATGTAATAGACAAGACCTACTCCTTGCTCAGAGAACTGGACTCAACACGCCCGATTCACCGCACAAGAATATATCTGACTAGTAATAATCTTAAAACCTATGTATTGATATCTCTCTGTTAGTGTGTCAAGTGGGTGTAAAGCGGCATAAACACAGCCGTGAAAAGCAGCTAAACCCCATTATAAAAATAAATTACTTTTAAAAACCCATGAAACAAAGACAGGGAAAGAGAGAGAAATTCTTACACAATTCGTTCAGGGGCTGTGATGCAACCTGGATTGACCATATCTAGACCCACAGCTGGATGAGACATAAGGGTGGACACTCTTGGGGCTGAGAGGTTTGGTGAGGTTGGGTGAGCAAACGCAGACCCTTTAAAGTAATACTGCGTGCTACCCATCGCATGGGTCCCAAATCTCCAGGTTCAAGGGCATCTTCCTACATCGAAAACATGCATGAGAAACCCAGAAGATGGTACACCGTGTGATGGGGAAAGGTTTCTAAAACGCACCTCATTTCTCATCTCCTTGTGCTCGGGTTCGCCATTCCTGCCACTTTACCAGCAATCTCCCTACTTGGAGCCTCAGCACCTTTAACCTCCTGTTGCGTACAGGTTGCAATTTGTCCTGAGGATGAACGGGAAGACGGGGAACCAATGAGAGACTAGCTCTTGGTGTTGGGACAGGCACAGGTCACTCTATTTTCCCATCAGGAAGAAGAATTAACCACAGCCTCAGCCTGCCCCCCGGAACCAGAACAGGGCCTGAAGCCATCCTGCGCTTTTGCGGCCAGCTCCCAAAAAAGCGACTTGTAAGATGGAGCTTCAGGGCACTGCAATTCACAAACCTGCAGAGTTATAAATGATAACTCTCGTCCACAAATATATTGAGGGAAGGCAAAGAAGAGGATTTGAAATCAAGGCAGAATTGCAGGAAACAGATTTCAGGAGGTAGATTCGAATCGCCTTTAAAGCACATGAAAGGCGGCAAAACGTTGACAATGATGCCCTTGGCCAAAAAGGGCGTATGCGTTTTTTCCTGAATATATTCAGGAAAAAACGCATACGCCCTTTTTGGCCAACCAAGCAACCTGGAAAGGCAAATCAGCGCTACAAAGAAGTCTCGCTTCCCATCGGTCAAGAGGGCCATGCTGAAAAAAGTGTCAAAACCAGAAATGCAGGACAGGCCATGGAGAAATGGGAGCCTTGCTACACTGATGGGCGGGATGTAAATTGCCAACAGCCACTCTGGAGAAGTGTACGGTGTGTCCTGAAACATCTAAAAAACACAGCTTAGAGAGCATAGGGCACTTCCACGCATGGGGGGATAAAGTGGGAAAATTGAAAATCAGCAAGACACAAGCACCCCAAAGTTTAGGGCTGCTCTGTTGACAAGGACCTCCACTTCATTCCACCTTAAATATCCCAGGAAAGCGAAAAATGGATCAAAAAGTTGTGGTCCTTATGTACAATGGAATATCACTCAGCCATGAAATCAATGTCATAAGGCTAGTAGCAGCATGATGAGTGGATTTAGGTAAGACGATTCTAAGTGAAATAAGTCACACAGAAAAGGACACTTCTCGTAAGGTCACTTATAGAGGGAATGTAAAAACCGTTACACTTGAACTGAATTACAAAACAGAACAGAGTCACACATGCAGAAAACACACTATGGCTGCTTAACGGGAAAGGTGAGGTGGGGTGATACATAAAACAAGAGCTTCAAATTAGCTCAGATACCGTTCCATAAACCCAATATGTAATAGACAAGACCTACTCCTTGCTCAGAGAACTGGACTCAACACGCCCGATTCACCGCACAAGAATATATCTGACTAGTAATAATCTTAAAACCTATGTATTGATATCTCTCTGTTAGTGTGTCAAGTGGGTGTAAAGCGGCATAAACACAGCCGTGAAAAGCAGCTAAACCCCATTATAAAAATAAATTACTTTTAAAAACCCATGAAACAAAGACAGGGAAAGAGAGAGAAATTCTTACACAATTCGTTCAAGGGCTGTGATGCAACCTGGATTGACCATATCTAGACCCACAGCTGGATGAGACATAAGGGTGGACACTCTTGGGGCTGAGAGGTTTGGTGAGGTTGGGTGAGCAAACGCAGACCCTTTAAAGTAATACTGCGTGCTACCCATCGCATGGGTCCCAAATCTCCAGGTTCAAGGGCATCTTCCTACATCGAAAACATGCATGAGAAACCCAGAAGATGGTACACCGTGTGATGGGGAAAGGTTTCTAAAACGCACCTCATTTCTCATCTCCTTGTGCTCGGGTTCGCCATTCCAGCCACTTTACCAGCAATCTCCCTACTTGGAGCCTCAGCACCTTTAACCTCCTGTTCCGTACAGGTTGCAATTTGTCCTGAGGATGAACGGGAAGACGGGGAACCAATGAGAGACTAGCTCTTGGTGTTGGGACAGGCACAGGTCACTCTATTTTCCCATCAGGAAGAAGAATTAACCACAGGCTCAGCCTGCCCCCCGGAACCAGAACAGGGCCTGAAGCCATCCTGCGCTTTTGCGGCCAGCTCCCAAAAAAGCGACTTGTAAGATGGATCTTCAGGGCACTGCAATTCACAAACCTGCAGAGTTATAAATGATAACTCTCGTCCACAAATATATTGAGGGAAGGCAAAGAAGAGGATTTGAAATCAAGGCAGAATTGCAGGAAACAGATTTCAGGAGGTAGATTCGAATCGCCTTTAAAGCACATGAAAAGCGGCAAAACGTTGACAATGATGCCCTTGGCCAAAAAGGGCGTATGCGTTTTTTCCTGAATATATTCAGGAAAAAACGCATACGCCATTTTTGGCCAACCAAGCAACCTGGAAAGGCAAATCAGCGCTACAAAGAAGTCTCACTTCCCATCGGTCAAGAGGGCCATGCTGAAAAAAGTGTCAAAACCAGAAATGCAGGACAGGCCATGGAGAAATGGGAGCCTTGCTACACTGATGGGCGGGATGTAAATTGCCAACAGCCACTCTGGAGAAGTGTACGGTGTGTCCTGAAACATCTAAAAAACACAGCTTAGAGAGCATAGGGCACTTCCACGCATGGGGGGATAAAGTGGGAAAATTGAAAATCAGCAAGACACAAGCACCCCAAAGTTTAGGGCTGCTCTGTCGACAAGGACCTCCACTTCATTCCACCTTAAATATCCCAGGAAAGCGAAAAATGGATCAAAAAGTTGTGGTCCTTATGTACAATGGAATATCACTCAGCCATGAAATCAATGTCATAAGGCTAGTAGCAGCATGATGAGTGGATTTAGGTAAGACGATTCTAAGTGAAATAAGTCACACAGAAAAGGACACTTCTCGTAAGGTGTCACTTATAGAGGGAATGTAAAAACCGTTACACTTGAACTGAATTACAAAACAGAACAGAGTCACACATGCAGAAAACACACTATGGCTGCTTAACGGGAAAGGTGAGGTGGGGTGATACATAAAACAAGAGCTTCAAATTAGCTCAGATACCGTTCCATGAACCCAATATGTAATAGACAAGACCTACTCCTTGCTCAGAGAACTGGACTCAACACGCCCGATTCACCGCACAAGAATATATCTGACTAGTAATAATCTTAAAACCTATGTATTGATATCTCTCTGTTAGTGTGTCAAGTGGGTGTAAAGCGGCATAAACACAGCCGTGAAAAGCAGCTAAACCCCATTATAAAAATAAATTACTTTTAAAAACCCATGAAACAAAGACAGGGAAAGAGAGAGAAATTCTTACACAATTCGTTCAGGGGCTGTGATGCAACCTGGATTGACCATATCTAGACCCACAGCTGGATGAGACATAAGGGTGGACACTCTTGGGGCTGAGAGGTTTGGTGAGGTTGGGTGAGCAAACGCAGACCCTTTAAAGTAATACTGCGTGCTACCCATCGCATGGGTCCCAAATCTCCAGGTTCAAGGGCATCTTCCTACATCGAAAACATGCATTAGAAACCCAGAAGATGGTACACCGTGTGATGGGGAAAGGTTTCTAAAACGCACCTCATTTCTCATCTCCTTGTGCTCGGGTTCGCCATTCCAGCCACTTTACCAGCAATCTCCCTACTTGGAGCCTCAGCACCTTTAACCTCCTGTTCCGTACAGGTTGCAATTTGTCCTGAGGATGAACGGGAAGACGGGGAACCAATGAGAGACTAGCTCTTGGTGTTGGGACAGGCACAGGTCCCTCTATTTTCCCATCAGGAAGAAGAATTAACCACAGGCTCAGCCTGCCCCCCGGAACCAGAACAGGGCCTGAAGCCATCCTGCGCTTTTGCGGCCAGCTCCCAAAAAAGCGACTTGTAAAATGGAGCTTCAGGGCACTGCAATTCACAAACCTGCAGAGTTATAAATGATAACTCTCGTCCACAAATATATTGAGGGAAGGCAAAGAAGAGGATTTGAAATCAAGGCAGAATTGCAGGAAACAGATTTCAGGAGGTAGATTCGAATCGCCTTTAAAGCACATGAAAAGCGGCAAAACGTTGACAATGATGCCCTTGGCCAAAAAGGGCGTATGCGTTTTTTCCTGAATATATTCAGGAAAAAACGCATACGCCCTTTTTGGCCAACCAAGCAACCTGGAAAGGCAAATCAGCACTACAAAGAAGTCTCGCTTCCCATCGGTCAAGAGGGCCATGCTGAAAAAAGTGTCAAAACCAGAAATGCAGGACAGGCCATGGAGAAATGGGAGCCTTGCTACACTGATGGGCGGGATGTAAATTGCCAACAGCCACTCTGGAGAAGTGTACGGTGTGTCCTGAAACATCTAAAAAACACAGCTTAGAGAGCATAGGGCACTTCCACGCATGGGGGGGTAAAGTGGGAAAATTGAAAATCAGCAAGACACAAGCACCCCAAAGTTTAGGGCTGCTCTGTTGACAAGGACCTCCACTTCATTCCACCTTAAATATCCCAGGAAAGCGAAAAATGGATCAAAAAGTTGTGGTCCTTATGTACAATGGAATATCACTCAGCCATGAAATCAATGTCATAAGGCTAGTAGCAGCATGATGAGTGGATTTAGGTAAGACGATTCTAAGTGAAATAAGTCACACAGAAAAGGACACTTCTCGTAAGGTGTCACTTATAGAGGGAATGTAAAAACCGTTACACTTGAACTGAATTACAAAACAGAACAGAGTCACACATGCAGAAAACACACTATGGCTGCTTAACGGGAAAGGTGAGGTGGGGTGATACATAAAACAAGAGCTTCAAATTAGCTCAGATACCGTTCCATGAACCCAATATGTAATAGACAAGACCTACTCCTTGCTCAGAGAACTGGACTCAACACGCCCGATTCACCGCACAAGAATATATCTGACTAGTAATAATCTTAAAACCTATGTATTGATATCTCTCTGTTAGTGTGTCAAGTGGGTGTAAAGCGGCATAAACACAGCCGTGAAAAGCAGCTAAACCCCATTATAAAAATAAATTACTTTTAAAAACCCATGAAACAAAGACAGGGAAAGAGAGAGAAATTCTTACACAATTCGTTCAGGGGCTGTGATGCAACCTGGATTGACCATATCTAGACCCACAGCTGGATGAGACATAAGGGTGGACACTCTTGGGGCTGAGAGGTTTGGTGAGGTTGGGTGAGCAAACGCAGACCCTTTAAAGTAATACTGCGTGCTACCCATCGCATGGGTCCCAAATCTCCAGGTTCAAGGGCATCTTCCTACATCGAAAACATGCATGAGAAACCCAGAAGATGGTACACCGTGTGATGGTGAAAGGTTTCTAAAACGCACCTCATTTCTCATCTCCTTGTGCTCGGGTTCGCCATTCCAGCCACTTTACCAGCAATCTCCCTACTTGGAGCCTCAGCACCTTTAACCTCCTGTTCCGTACAGGTTGCAATTTGTCCTGAGGATGAACGGGAAGACGGGGAACCAATGAGAGATTAGCTCTTGTTGTTGGGACAGGCACAGGTCACTCTATTTTCCCATCAGGAAGAAGAATTAACCACAGGCTCAGCCTGCCCCCCGGAACCAGAACAGGGCCTGAAGCCATCCTGCGCTTTTGCGGCCAGCTCCCAAAAAAGCGACTTGTAAGATGGAGCTTCAGGGCACTGCAATTCACAAACCTGCAGAGTTATAAATGATAACTCTCGTCCACAAATATATTGAGGGAAGGCAAAGAAGAGGATTTGAAATCAAGGCAGAATTGCAGGAAACAGATTTCAGGAGGTAGATTCGAATCGCCTTTAAAGCACATGAAAAGCGGCAAAACGTTGACAATGATGCCCTTGGCCAAAAAGGGCGTATGCGTTTTTTCCTGAATATATTCAGGAAAAAACGCATACGCCCTTTTTGGCCAACCAAGCAACCTGGAAAGGCAAATCAGCGCTACAAAAAGTCTCGCTTCCCATCGGTCAAGAGGGCCATGCTGAAAAAAGTGTCAAAACCAGAAATGCAGGACAGGCCATGGAGAAATGAGAGCCTTGCTACACTGATGGGCGGGATGTAAATTGCCAACAGCCACTCTGGAGAAGTGTACGGTGTGTCCTGAAACATCTAAAAAACACAGCTTAGAGAGCATAGGGCACTTCCACGCATGGGGGGGTAAAGTGGGAAAATTGAAAATCAGCAAGACACAAGCACCCCAAAGTTTAGGGCTGCTCTGTTGACAAGGACCTCCACTTCATTCCACCTTAAATATCCCAGGAAAGCGAAAAATGGATCAAAAAGTTGTGGTCCTTATGTACAATGGAATATCACTCAGCCATGAAATCAATGTCATAAGGCTAGTAGCAGCATGATGAGTGGATTTAGGTAAGACGATTCTAAGTGAAATAAGTCACACAGAAAAGGACACTTCTCGTAAGGTGTCACTTATAGAGGGAATGTAAAAACCGTTACACTTGAACTGAATTACAAAACAGAACAGAGTCACACATGCAGAAAACACACTATGGCTGCTTAACGGGAAAGGTGAGGTGGGGTGATACATAAAACAAGAGCTTCAAATTAGCTCAGATACCGTTCCATGAACCCAATATGTAATAGACAAGACCTACTCCTTGCTCAGAGAACTGGACTCAACACGCCCGATTCACCGCACAAGAATATATCTGACTAGTAATAATCTTAAAACCTATGTATTGATATCTCTCTGTTAGTGTGTCAAGTGGGTGTAAAGCGGCATAAACACAGCCGTGAAAAGCAGCTAAACCCCATTATAAAAATAAATTACTTTTAAAAACCCATGAAACAAAGACAGGGAAAGAGAGAGAAATTCTTACACAATTCGTTCAGGGGCTGTGATGCAACCTGGATTGACCATATCTAGACCCACAGCTGGATGAGACATAAGGGTGGACACTCTTGGGGCTGAGAGGTTTGGTGAGGTTGGGTGAGCAAACGCAGACCCTTTAAAGTAATACTGCGTGCTACCCATCGCATGGGTCCCAAATCTCCAGGTTCAAGGGCATCTTCCTACATCGAAAACATGCATGAGAAACCCAGAAGATGGTACACCGTGTGATGGGGAAAGGTTTCTAAAACGCACCTCATTTCTCATCTCCTTGTGCTCGGGTTCGCCATTCCAGCCACTTTACCAGCAATCTCCCTACTTGGAGCCTCAGCACCTTTAACCTCCTGTTCCGTACAGGTTGCAATTTGTCCTGAGGATGAACGGGAAGACGGGGAACCAATGAGAGATTAGCTCTTGTTGTTGGGACAGGCACAGGTCACTCTATTTTCCCATCAGGAAGAAGAATTAACCACAGGCTCAGCCTGCCCCCCGGAACCAGAACAGGGCCTGAAGCCATCCTGCGCTTTTGCGGCCAGCTCCCAAAAAAGCGACTTGTAAGATGGAGCTTCAGGGCACTGCAATTCACAAACCTGCAGAGTTATAAATGATAACTCTCGTCCACAAATATATTGAGGGAAGGCAAAGAAGAGGATTTGAAATCAAGGCAGAATTGCAGGAAACAGATTTCAGGAGGTAGATTCGAATCGCCTTTAAAGCACATGAAAAGCGGCAAAACGTTGACAATGATGCCCTTGGCCAAAAAGGGCGTATGCGTTTTTTCCTGAATATATTCAGGAAAAAACGCATACGCCCTTTTTGGCCAACCAAGCAACCTGGAAAGGCAAATCAGCGCTACAAAAAGTCTCGCTTCCCATCGGTCAAGAGGGCCATGCTGAAAAAAGTGTCAAAACCAGAAATGCAGGACAGGCCATGGAGAAATGAGAGCCTTGCTACACTGATGGGCGGGATGTAAATTGCCAACAGCCACTCTGGAGAAGTGTACGGTGTGTCCTGAAACATCTAAAAAACACAGCTTAGAGAGCATAGGGCACTTCCACGCATGGGGGGATAAAGTGGGAAAATTGAAAATCAGCAAGACACAAGCACCCCAAAGTTTAGGGCTGCTCTGTTGACAAGGACCTCCACTTCATTCCACCTTAAATATCCCAGGAAAGCGAAAAATGGATCAAAAAGTTGTGGTCCTTATGTACAATGGAATATCACTCAGCCATGAAATCAATGTCATAAGGCTAGTAGCAGCATGATGAGTGGATTTAGGTAAGACGATTCTAAGTGAAATAAGTCACACAGAAAAGGACACTTCTCGTAAGGTCACTTATAGAGGGAATGTAAAAACCGTTACACTTGAACTGAATTACAAAACAGAACAGAGTCACATATGCAGAAAACACACTATGGCTGCTTAACGGGAAAGGTGAGGTGGGGTGATACATAAAACAAGAGCTTCAAATTAGCTCAGATACCGTTCCATAAACCCAATATGTAATAGACAAGACCTACTCCTTGCTCAGAGAACTGGACTCAACACGCCCGATTCACCGCACAAGTATATATCTGACTAGTAATAATCTTAAAACCTATGTATTGATATCTCTCTGTTAGTGTGTCAAGTGTGTGTAAAGCGGCATAAACACAGCCGTGAAAAGCAGATAAACCCCATTATAAAACTAAATTACTTTTAAAAACCCATGAAACAAAGACAGGGAAAGAGAGAGAAATTCTTACACAATTCGTTCAGGGGCTGTGATGCAACCTGGATTGACCATATCTAGACCCACAGCTGGATGAGACATAAGGGTGGACACTCTTGGGGCTGAGAGGTTTGGTGAGGTTGGGTGAGCAAACGCAGACCCTTTAAAGTAATACTGCGTGCTACCCATCGCATGGGTCCCAAATCTCCAGGTTCAAGGGCATCTTCCTACATCGAAAACATGCATGAGAAACCCAGAAGATGGTACACCGTGTGATGGGGAAAGGTTTCTAAAACGCACCTCATTTCTCATCTCCTTGTGCTCGGGTTCGCCATTCCTGCCACTTTACTAGCAATCTCCCTACTTGGAGCCTCAGCACCTTTAACCTCCTGTTCCGTACAGGTTGCAATTTGTCCTGAGGATGAACGGGAAGACGGGGAACCAATGAGAGACTAGCTCTTGGTGTTGGGACAGGCACAGGTCACTCTATTTTCCCATCAGGAAGAAGAATTAACCACAGGCTCAGCCTGCCCCCCGGAACCAGAACAGGGCCTGAAGCCATCCTGCGCTTTTGCGGCCAGCTCCCAAAAAAGCGACTTGTAAGATGGAGCTTCAGGGCACTGCAATTCACAAACCTGCAGAGTTATAAATGATAACTCTCGTCCACAAATATATTGAGGGAAGGCAAAGAAGAGGATTTGAAATCAAGGCAGAATTGCAGGAAACAGATTTCAGGAGGTAGATTCGAATCGCCTTTAAAGCACATGAAAAGCGGCAAAACGTTGACAATGATGCCCTTGGCCAAAAAGGGCGTATGCGTTTTTTCCTGAATATATTCAGGAAAAAACGCATAAGCCCTTTTTGGCCAACCAAGCAACCTGGAAAGGCAAATCAGCGCTACAAAGAAGTCTCGCTTCCCATCGGTCAAGAGGGCCATGCTGAAAAAAGTGTCAAAACCAGAAATGCAGGACAGGCCATGGAGAAATGGGAGCCTTGCTACACTGATGGGCGGGATGTAAATTGCCAACAGCCACTCTGGAGAAGTGTACGGTGTGTCCTGAAACATCTAAAAAACACAGCTTAGAGAGCATAGGGCACTTCCACGCATGGGGGGATAAAGTGGGAAAATTGAAAATCAGCAAGACACAAGCACCCCAAAGTTTAGGGCTGCTCTGTTGACAAGGACCTCCACTTCATTCCACCTTAAATATCCCAGGAAAGCGAAAAATGGATCAAAAAGTTGTGGTCCTTATGTACAATGGAATATCACTCAGCCATGAAATCAATGTCATAAGGCTAGTAGCAGCATGATGAGTGGATTTAGGTAAGACGATTCTAAGTGAAATAAGTCACACAGAAAAGGACACTTCTCGTAAGGTGTCACTTATAGAGGGAATGTAAAAACCGTTACACTTGAACTGAATTACAAAACAGAACAGAGTCACACATGCAGAAAACACACTATGGCTGCTTAACGGGAAAGGTGAGGTGGGGTGATACATAAAACAAGAGCTTCAAATTAGCTCAGATACCGTTCCATAAACCCAATATGTAATAGACAAGACCTACTCCTTGCTCAGAGAACTGGACTCAACACGCCCGATTCACCGCACAAGAATATATCTGACTAGTAATAATCTTAAAACCTATGTATTGATATCTCTCTGTTAGTGTGTCAAGTGTGTTTAAAGCGGCATAAACACAGCCGTGAAAAGCAGCTAAACCCCATTATAAAAATAAATTACTTTTAAAAACCCATGAAACAAAGACAGGGAAAGAGAGAGAAATTCTTACACAATTCGTTCAGGGGCTGTGATGCAACCTGGATTGACCATATCTAGACCCACAGCTGGATGAGACATAAGGGTGGACACTCTTGGGGCTGAGAGGTTTGGTGAGGTTGGGTGAGCAAACGCAGACCCTTTAAAGTAATACTGCGTGCTACCCATCGCATGGGTCCCAAATCTCCAGGTTCAAGGGCATCTTCCTACATCGAAAACATGCATGAGAAACCCAGAAGATGGTACACCGTGTGATGGGGAAAGGTTTCTAAAACGCACCTCATTTCTCATCTCCTTGTGCTCGGGTTCGCCATTCCAGCCACTTTACCAGCAATCTCCCTACTTGGAGCCTCAGCACCTTTAACCTCCTGTTCCGTACAGGTTGCAATTTGTCCTGAGGATGAACGGGAAGACGGGGAACCAATGAGAGACTAGCTCTTGGTGTTGGGACAGGCACAGGTCACTCTATTTTCCCATCAGGAAGAAGAATTAACCACAGGCTCAGCCTGCCCCCCGGAACCAGAACAGGGCCTGAAGCCATCCTGCGCTTTTGCGGCCAGCTCCCAAAAAAGCGACTTGTAAGATGGATCTTCAGGGCACTGCAATTCACAAACCTGCAGAGTTATAAATGATAACTCTCGTCCACAAATATATTGAGGGAAGGCAAAGAAGAGGATTTGAAATCAAGGCAGAATTGCAGGAAACAGATTTCAGGAGGTAGATTCGAATCGCCTTTAAAGCACATGAAAAGCGGCAAAACGTTGACAATGATGCCCTTGGCCAAAAAGGGCGTATGCGTTTTTTCCTGAATATATTCAGGAAAAAACGCATACGCCCTTTTTGGCCAACCAAGCAACCTGGAAAGGCAAATCAGCGCTACAAAGAAGTCTCACTTCCCATCGGTCAAGAGGGCCATGCTGAAAAAAGTGTCAAAACCAGAAATGCAGGACAGGCCATGGAGAAATGGGAGCCTTGCTACACTGATGGGCGGGATGTAAATTGCCAACAGCCACTCTGGAGAAGTGTACGGTGTGTCCTGAAACATCTAAAAAACACAGCTTAGAGAGCATAGGGCACTTCCACGCATGGGGGGATAAAGTGGGAAAATTGAAAATCAGCAAGACACAAGCACCCCAAAGTTTAGGGCTGCTCTGTTGACAAGGACCTCCACTTCATTCCACCTTAAATATCCCAGGAAAGCGAAAAATGGATCAAAAAGTTGTGGTCCTTATGTACAATGGAATATCACTCAGCCATGAAATCAATGTCATAAGGCTAGTAGCAGCATGATGAGTGGATTTAGGTAAGACGATTCTAAGTGAAATAAGTCACACAGAAAAGGACACTTCTCGTAAGGTCACTTATAGAGGGAATGTAAAAACCGTTACACTTGAACTGAATTACAAAACAGAACAGAGTCACACATGCAGAAAACACACTATGGCTGCTTAACGGGAAAGGTGAGGTGGGGTGATACATAAAACAAGAGCTTCAAATTAGCTCAGATACCGTTCCATAAACCCAATATGTAATAGACAAGACCTACTCCTTGCTCAGAGAACTGGACTCAACACGCCCGATTCACCGCACAAGAATATATCTGACTAGTAATAATCTTAAAACCTATGTATTGATATCTCTCTGTTAGTGTGTCAAGTGGGTGTAAAGCGGCATAAACACAGCCGTGAAAAGCAGCTAAACCCCATTATAAAAATAAATTACTTTTAAAAACCCATGAAACAAAGACAGGGAAAGAGAGAGAAATTCTTACACAATTCGTTCAAGGGCTGTGATGCAACCTGGATTGACCATATCTAGACCCACAGCTGGATGAGACATAAGGGTGGACACTCTTGGGGCTGAGAGGTTTGGTGAGGTTGGGTGAGCAAACGCAGACCCTTTAAAGTAATACTGCGTGCTACCCATCGCATGGGTCCCAAATCTCCAGGTTCAAGGGCATCTTCCTACATCGAAAACATGCATGAGAAACCCAGAAGATGGTACACCGTGTGATGGGGAAAGGTTTCTAAAACGCACCTCATTTCTCATCTCCTTGTGCTCGGGTTCGCCATTCCAGCCACTTTACCAGCAATCTCCCTACTTGGAGCCTCAGCACCTTTAACCTCCTGTTCCGTACAGGTTGCAATTTGTCCTGAGGATGAACGGGAAGACGGGGAACCAATGAGAGACTAGCTCTTGGTGTTGGGACAGGCACAGGTCACTCTATTTTCCCATCAGGAAGAAGAATTAACCACAGGCTCAGCCTGCCCCCCGGAACCAGAACAGGGCCTGAAGCCATCCTGCGCTTTTGCGGCCAGCTCCCAAAAAAGCGACTTGTAAGATGGATCTTCAGGGCACTGCAATTCACAAACCTGCAGAGTTATAAATGATAACTCTCGTCCACAAATATATTGAGGGAAGGCAAAGAAGAGGATTTGAAATCAAGGCAGAATTGCAGGAAACAGATTTCAGGAGGTAGATTCGAATCGCCTTTAAAGCACATGAAAAGCGGCAAAACGTTGACAATGATGCCCTTGGCCAAAAAGGGCGTATGCGTTTTTTCCTGAATATATTCAGGAAAAAACGCATACGCCATTTTTGGCCAACCAAGCAACCTGGAAAGGCAAATCAGCGCTACAAAGAAGTCTCACTTCCCATCGGTCAAGAGGGCCATGCTGAAAAAAGTGTCAAAACCAGAAATGCAGGACAGGCCATGGAGAAATGGGAGCCTTGCTACACTGATGGGCGGGATGTAAATTGCCAACAGCCACTCTGGAGAAGTGTACGGTGTGTCCTGAAACATCTAAAAAACACAGCTTAGAGAGCATAGGGCACTTCCACGCATGGGGGGATAAAGTGGGAAAATTGAAAATCAGCAAGACACAAGCACCCCAAAGTTTAGGGCTGCTCTGTCGACAAGGACCTCCACTTCATTCCACCTTAAATATCCCAGGAAAGCGAAAAATGGATCAAAAAGTTGTGGTCCTTATGTACAATGGAATATCACTCAGCCATGAAATCAATGTCATAAGGCTAGTAGCAGCATGATGAGTGGATTTAGGTAAGACGATTCTAAGTGAAATAAGTCACACAGAAAAGGACACTTCTCGTAAGGTGTCACTTATAGAGGGAATGTAAAAACCGTTACACTTGAACTGAATTACAAAACAGAACAGAGTCACACATGCAGAAAACACACTATGGCTGCTTAACGGGAAAGGTGAGGTGGGGTGATACATAAAACAAGAGCTTCAAATTAGCTCAGATACCGTTCCATGAACCCAATATGTAATAGACAAGACCTACTCCTTGCTCAGAGAACTGGACTCAACACGCCCGATTCACCGCACAAGAATATATCTGACTAGTAATAATCTTAAAACCTATGTATTGATATCTCTCTGTTAGTGTGTCAAGTGGGTGTAAAGCGGCATAAACACAGCCGTGAAAAGCAGCTAAACCCCATTATAAAAATAAATTACTTTTAAAAACCCATGAAACAAAGACAGGGAAAGAGAGAGAAATTCTTACACAATTCGTTCAGGGGCTGTGATGCAACCTGGATTGACCATATCTAGACCCACAGCTGGATGAGACATAAGGGTGGACACTCTTGGGGCTGAGAGGTTTGGTGAGGTTGGGTGAGCAAACGCAGACCCTTTAAAGTAATACTGCGTGCTACCCATCGCATGGGTCCCAAATCTCCAGGTTCAAGGGCATCTTCCTACATCGAAAACATGCATTAGAAACCCAGAAGATGGTACACCGTGTGATGGGGAAAGGTTTCTAAAACGCACCTCATTTCTCATCTCCTTGTGCTCGGGTTCGCCATTCCAGCCACTTTACCAGCAATCTCCCTACTTGGAGCCTCAGCACCTTTAACCTCCTGTTCCGTACAGGTTGCAATTTGTCCTGAGGATGAACGGGAAGACGGGGAACCAATGAGAGACTAGCTCTTGGTGTTGGGACAGGCACAGGTCACTCTATTTTCCCATCAGGAAGAAGAATTAACCACAGGCTCAGCCTGCCCCCCGGAACCAGAACAGGGCCTGAAGCCATCCTGCGCTTTTGCGGCCAGCTCCCAAAAAAGCGACTTGTAAAATGGAGCTTCAGGGCACTGCAATTCACAAACCTGCAGAGTTATAAATGATAACTCTCGTCCACAAATATATTGAGGGAAGGCAAAGAAGAGGATTTGAAATCAAGGCAGAATTGCAGGAAACAGATTTCAGGAGGTAGATTCGAATCGCCTTTAAAGCACATGAAAAGCGGCAAAACGTTGACAATGATGCCCTTGGCCAAAAAGGGCGTATGCGTTTTTTCCTGAATATATTCAGGAAAAAACGCATACGCCCTTTTTGGCCAACCAAGCAACCTGGAAAGGCAAATCAGCACTACAAAGAAGTCTCGCTTCCCATCGGTCAAGAGGGCCATGCTGAAAAAAGTGTCAAAACCAGAAATGCAGGACAGGCCATGGAGAAATGGGAGCCTTGCTACACTGATGGGCGGGATGTAAATTGCCAACAGCCACTCTGGAGAAGTGTACGGTGTGTCCTGAAACATCTAAAAAACACAGCTTAGAGAGCATAGGGCACTTCCACGCATGGGGGGGTAAAGTGGGAAAATTGAAAATCAGCAAGACACAAGCACCCCAAAGTTTAGGGCTGCTCTGTTGACAAGGACCTCCACTTCATTCCACCTTAAATATCCCAGGAAAGCGAAAAATGGATCAAAAAGTTGTGGTCCTTATGTACAATGGAATATCACTCAGCCATGAAATCAATGTCATAAGGCTAGTAGCAGCATGATGAGTGGATTTAGGTAAGACGATTCTAAGTGAAATAAGTCACACAGAAAAGGACACTTCTCGTAAGGTGTCACTTATAGAGGGAATGTAAAAACCGTTACACTTGAACTGAATTACAAAACAGAACAGAGTCACACATGCAGAAAACACACTATGGCTGCTTAACGGGAAAGGTGAGGTGGGGTGATACATAAAACAAGAGCTTCAAATTAGCTCAGATACCGTTCCATGAACCCAATATGTAATAGACAAGACCTACTCCTTGCTCAGAGAACTGGACTCAACACGCCCGATTCACCGCACAAGAATATATCTGACTAGTAATAATCTTAAAACCTATGTATTGATATCTCTCTGTTAGTGTGTCAAGTGGGTGTAAAGCGGCATAAACACAGCCGTGAAAAGCAGCTAAACCCCATTATAAAAATAAATTACTTTTAAAAACCCATGAAACAAAGACAGGGAAAGAGAGAGAAATTCTTACACAATTCGTTCAGGGGCTGTGATGCAACCTGGATTGACCATATCTAGACCCACAGCTGGATGAGACATAAGGGTGGACACTCTTGGGGCTGAGAGGTTTGGTGAGGTTGGGTGAGCAAACGCAGACCCTTTAAAGTAATACTGCGTGCTACCCATCGCATGGGTCCCAAATCTCCAGGTTCAAGGGCATCTTCCTACATCGAAAACATGCATGAGAAACCCAGAAGATGGTACACCGTGTGATGGTGAAAGGTTTCTAAAACGCACCTCATTTCTCATCTCCTTGTGCTCGGGTTCGCCATTCCAGCCACTTTACCAGCAATCTCCCTACTTGGAGCCTCAGCACCTTTAACCTCCTGTTCCGTACAGGTTGCAATTTGTCCTGAGGATGAACGGGAAGACGGGGAACCAATGAGAGATTAGCTCTTGTTGTTGGGACAGGCACAGGTCACTCTATTTTCCCATCAGGAAGAAGAATTAACCACAGGCTCAGCCTGCCCCCCGGAACCAGAACAGGGCCTGAAGCCATCCTGCGCTTTTGCGGCCAGCTCCCAAAAAAGCGACTTGTAAGATGGAGCTTCAGGGCACTGCAATTCACAAACCTGCAGAGTTATAAATGATAACTCTCGTCCACAAATATATTGAGGGAAGGCAAAGAAGAGGATTTGAAATCAAGGCAGAATTGCAGGAAACAGATTTCAGGAGGTAGATTCGAATCGCCTTTAAAGCACATGAAAAGCGGCAAAACGTTGACAATGATGCCCTTGGCCAAAAAGGGCGTATGCGTTTTTTCCTGAATATATTCAGGAAAAAACGCATACGCCCTTTTTGGCCAACCAAGCAACCTGGAAAGGCAAATCAGCGCTACAAAAAGTCTCGCTTCCCATCGGTCAAGAGGGCCATGCTGAAAAAAGTGTCAAAACCAGAAATGCAGGACAGGCCATGGAGAAATGAGAGCCTTGCTACACTGATGGGCGGGATGTAAATTGCCAACAGCCACTCTGGAGAAGTGTACGGTGTGTCCTGAAACATCTAAAAAACACAGCTTAGAGAGCATAGGGCACTTCCACGCATGGGGGGGTAAAGTGGGAAAATTGAAAATCAGCAAGACACAAGCACCCCAAAGTTTAGGGCTGCTCTGTTGACAAGGACCTCCACTTCATTCCACCTTAAATATCCCAGGAAAGCGAAAAATGGATCAAAAAGTTGTGGTCCTTATGTACAATGGAATATCACTCAGCCATGAAATCAATGTCATAAGGCTAGTAGCAGCATGATGAGTGGATTTAGGTAAGACGATTCTAAGTGAAATAAGTCACACAGAAAAGGACACTTCTCGTAAGGTGTCACTTATAGAGGGAATGTAAAAACCGTTACACTTGAACTGAATTACAAAACAGAACAGAGTCACACATGCAGAAAACACACTATGGCTGCTTAACGGGAAAGGTGAGGTGGGGTGATACATAAAACAAGAGCTTCAAATTAGCTCAGATACCGTTCCATGAACCCAATATGTAATAGACAAGACCTACTCCTTGCTCAGAGAACTGGACTCAACACGCCCGATTCACCGCACAAGAATATATCTGACTAGTAATAATCTTAAAACCTATGTATTGATATCTCTCTGTTAGTGTGTCAAGTGGGTGTAAAGCGGCATAAACACAGCCGTGAAAAGCAGCTAAACCCCATTATAAAAATAAATTACTTTTAAAAACCCATGAAACAAAGACAGGGAAAGAGAGAGAAATTCTTACACAATTCGTTCAGGGGCTGTGATGCAACCTGGATTGACCATATCTAGACCCACAGCTGGATGAGACATAAGGGTGGACACTCTTGGGGCTGAGAGGTTTGGTGAGGTTGGGTGAGCAAACGCAGACCCTTTAAAGTAATACTGCGTGCTACCCATCGCATGGGTCCCAAATCTCCAGGTTCAAGGGCATCTTCCTACATCGAAAACATGCATGAGAAACCCAGAAGATGGTACACCGTGTGATGGTGAAAGGTTTCTAAAACGCACCTCATTTCTCATCTCCTTGTGCTCGGGTTCGCCATTCCAGCCACTTTACCAGCAATCTCCCTACTTGGAGCCTCAGCACCTTTAACCTCCTGTTCCGTACAGGTTGCAATTTGTCCTGAGGATGAACGGGAAGACGGGGAACCAATGAGAGATTAGCTCTTGTTGTTGGGACAGGCACAGGTCACTCTATTTTCCCATCAGGAAGAAGAATTAACCACAGGCTCAGCCTGCCCCCCGGAACCAGAACAGGGCCTGAAGCCATCCTGCGCTTTTGCGGCCAGCTCCCAAAAAAGCGACTTGTAAGATGGAGCTTCAGGGCACTGCAATTCACAAACCTGCAGAGTTATAAATGATAACTCTCGTCCACAAATATATTGAGGGAAGGCAAAGAAGAGGATTTGAAATCAAGGCAGAATTGCAGGAAACAGATTTCAGGAGGTAGATTCGAATCGCCTTTAAAGCACATGAAAAGCGGCAAAATGTTGACAATGATGCCCTTGGCCAAAAAGGGCGTATGCGTTTTTTCCTGAATATATTCAGGAAAAAACGCATACGCCCTTTTTGGCCAACCAAGCAACCTGGAAAGGCAAATCAGCGCTACAAAAAGTCTCGCTTCCCATCGGTCAAGAGGGCCATGCTGAAAAAAGTGTCAAAACCAGAAATGCAGGACAGGCCATGGAGAAATGAGAGCCTTGCTACACTGATGGGCGGGATGTAAATTGCCAACAGCCACTCTGGAGAAGTGTACGGTGTGTCCTGAAACATCTAAAAAACACAGCTTAGAGAGCATAGGGCACTTCCACGCATGGGGGGATAAAGTGGGAAAATTGAAAATCAGCAAGACACAAGCACCCCAAAGTTTAGGGCTGCTCTGTTGACAAGGACCTCCACTTCATTCCACCTTAAATATCCCAGGAAAGCGAAAAATGGATCAAAAAGTTGTGGTCCTTATGTACAATGGAATATCACTCAGCCATGAAATCAATGTCATAAGGCTAGTAGCAGCATGATGAGTGGATTTAGGTAAGACGATTCTAAGTGAAATAAGTCACACAGAAAAGGACACTTCTCGTAAGGTCACTTATAGAGGGAATGTAAAAACCGTTACACTTGAACTGAATTACAAAACAGAACAGAGTCACATATGCAGAAAACACACTATGGCTGCTTAACGGGAAAGGTGAGGTGGGGTGATACATAAAACAAGAGCTTCAAATTAGCTCAGATACCGTTCCATAAACCCAATATGTAATAGACAAGACCTACTCCTTGCTCAGAGAACTGGACTCAACACGCCCGATTCACCGCACAAGTATATATCTGACTAGTAATAATCTTAAAACCTATGTATTGATATCTCTCTGTTAGTGTGTCAAGTGTGTGTAAAGCGGCATAAACACAGCCGTGAAAAGCAGATAAACCCCATTATAAAACTAAATTACTTTTAAAAACCCATGAAACAAAGACAGGGAAAGAGAGAGAAATTCTTACACAATTCGTTCAGGGGCTGTGATGCAACCTGGATTGACCATATCTAGACCCACAGCTGGATGAGACATAAGGGTGGACACTCTTGGGGCTGAGAGGTTTGGTGAGGTTGGGTGAGCAAACGCAGACCCTTTAAAGTAATACTGCGTGCTACCCATCGCATGGGTCCCAAATCTCCAGGTTCAAGGGCATCTTCCTACATCGAAAACATGCATGAGAAACCCAGAAGATGGTACACCGTGTGATGGGGAAAGGTTTCTAAAACGCACCTCATTTCTCATCTCCTTGTGCTCGGGTTCGCCATTCCTGCCACTTTACTAGCAATCTCCCTACTTGGAGCCTCAGCACCTTTAACCTCCTGTTCCGTACAGGTTGCAATTTGTCCTGAGGATGAACGGGAAGACGGGGAACCAATGAGAGACTAGCTCTTGGTGTTGGGACAGGCACAGGTCACTCTATTTTCCCATCAGGAAGAAGAATTAACCACAGGCTCAGCCTGCCCCCCGGAACCAGAACAGGGCCTGAAGCCATCCTGCGCTTTTGCGGCCAGCTCCCAAAAAAGCGACTTGTAAGATGGAGCTTCAGGGCACTGCAATTCACAAACCTGCAGAGTTATAAATGATAACTCTCGTCCACAAATATATTGAGGGAAGGCAAAGAAGAGGATTTGAAATCAAGGCAGAATTGCAGGAAACAGATTTCAGGAGGTAGATTCGAATCGCCTTTAAAGCACATGAAAAGCGGCAAAACGTTGACAATGATGCCCTTGGCCAAAAAGGGCGTATGCGTTTTTTCCTGAATATATTCAGGAAAAAACGCATACGCCCTTTTTGGCCAACCAAGCAACCTGGAAAGGCAAATCAGCGCTACAAAGAAGTCTCGCTTCCCATCGGTCAAGAGGGCCATGCTGAAAAAAGTGTCAAAACCAGAAATGCAGGACAGGCCATGGAGAAATGGGAGCCTTGCTACACTGATGGGCGGGATGTAAATTGCCAACAGCCACTCTGGAGAAGTGTACGGTGTGTCCTGAAACATCTAAAAAACACAGCTTAGAGAGCATAGGGCACTTCCACGCATGGGGGGATAAAGTGGGAAAATTGAAAATCAGCAAGACACAAGCACCCCAAAGTTTAGGGCTGCTCTGTTGACAAGGACCTCCACTTCATTCCACCTTAAATATCCCAGGAAAGCGAAAAATGGATCAAAAAGTTGTGGTCCTTATGTACAATGGAATATCACTCAGCCATGAAATCAATGTCATAAGGCTAGTAGCAGCATGATGAGTGGATTTAGGTAAGACGATTCTAAGTGAAATAAGTCACACAGAAAAGGACACTTCTCGTAAGGTGTCACTTATAGAGGGAATGTAAAAACCGTTACACTTGAACTGAATTACAAAACAGAACAGAGTCACACATGCAGAAAACACACTATGGCTGCTTAACGGGAAAGGTGAGGTGGGGTGATACATAAAACAAGAGCTTCAAATTAGCTCAGATACCGTTCCATAAACCCAATATGTAATAGACAAGACCTACTCCTTGCTCAGAGAACTGGACTCAACACGCCCGATTCACCGCACAAGAAAATATCTGACTAGTAATAATCTTAAAACCTATGTATTGATATCTCTCTGTTAGTGTGTCAAGTGTGTTTAAAGCGGCATAAACACAGCCGTGAAAAGCAGCTAAACCCCATTATAAAAATAAATTACTTTTAAAAACCCATGAAACAAAGACAGGGAAAGAGAGAGAAATTCTTACACAATTCGTTCAGGGGCTGTGATGCAACCTGGATTGACCATATCTAGACCCACAGCTGGATGAGACATAAGGGTGGACACTCTTGGGGCTGAGAGGTTTGGTGAGGTTGGGTGAGCAAACGCAGACCCTTTAAAGTAATACTGCGTGCTACCCATCGCATGGGTCCCAAATCTCCAGGTTCAAGGGCATCTTCCTACATCGAAAACATGCATGAGAAACCCAGAAGATGGTACACCGTGTGATGGGGAAAGGTTTCTAAAACGCACCTCATTTCTCATCTCCTTGTGCTCGGGTTCGCCATTCCAGCCACTTTACCAGCAATCTCCCTACTTGGAGCCTCAGCACCTTTAACCTCCTGTTCCGTACAGGTTGCAATTTGTCCTGAGGATGAACGGGAAGACGGGGAACCAATGAGAGACTAGCTCTTGGTGTTGGGACAGGCACAGGTCACTCTATTTTCCCATCAGGAAGAAGAATTAACCACAGGCTCAGCCTGCCCCCCGGAACCAGAACAGGGCCTGAAGCCATCCTGCGCTTTTGCGGCCAGCTCCCAAAAAAGCGACTTGTAAGATGGATCTTCAGGGCACTGCAATTCACAAACCTGCAGAGTTATAAATGATAACTCTCGTCCACAAATATATTGAGGGAAGGCAAAGAAGAGGATTTGAAATCAAGGCAGAATTGCAGGAAACAGATTTCAGGAGGTAGATTCGAATCGCCTTTAAAGCACATGAAAAGCGGCAAAACGTTGACAATGATGCCCTTGGCCAAAAAGGGCGTATGCGTTTTTTCCTGAATATATTCAGGAAAAAACGCATACGCCCTTTTTGGCCAACCAAGCAACCTGGAAAGGCAAATCAGCGCTACAAAGAAGTCTCACTTCCCATCGGTCAAGAGGGCCATGCTGAAAAAAGTGTCAAAACCAGAAATGCAGGACAGGCCATGGAGAAATGGGAGCCTTGCTACACTGATGGGCGGGATGTAAATTGCCAACAGCCACTCTGGAGAAGTGTACGGTGTGTCCTGAAACATCTAAAAAACACAGCTTAGAGAGCATAGGGCACTTCCACGCATGGGGGGATAAAGTGGGAAAATTGAAAATCAGCAAGACACAAGCACCCCAAAGTTTAGGGCTGCTCTGTTGACAAGGACCTCCACTTCATTCCACCTTAAATATCCCAGGAAAGCGAAAAATGGATCAAAAAGTTGTGGTCCTTATGTACAATGGAATATCACTCAGCCATGAAATCAATGTCATAAGGCTAGTAGCAGCATGATGAGTGGATTTAGGTAAGACGATTCTAAGTGAAATAAGTCACACAGAAAAGGACACTTCTCGTAAGGTGTCACTTATAGAGGGAATGTAAAAACCGTTACACTTGAACTGAATTACAAAACAGAACAGAGTCACACATGCAGAAAACACACTATGGCTGCTTAACGGGAAAGGTGAGGTGGGGTGATACATAAAACAAGAGCTTCAAATTAGCTCAGATACCGTTCCATAAACCCAATATGTAATAGACAAGACCTACTCCTTGCTCAGAGAACTGGACTCAACACGCCCGATTCACCGCACAAGAATATATCTGACTAGTAATAATCTTAAAACCTATGTATTGATATCTCTCTGTTAGTGTGTCAAGTGTGTTTAAAGCGGCATAAACACAGCCGTGAAAAGCAGATAAACCCCATTATAAAACTAAATTACTTTTAAAAACCCATGAAACAAAGACAGGGAAAGAGAGAGAAATACTTACACAATTCGTTCAGGGGCTGTGATGCAACCTGGATTGACCATATCTAGACCCACAGCTGGATGAGACATAAGGGTGGACACTCTTGGGGCTGAGAGGTTTGGTGAGGTTGGGTGAGCAAACGCAGACCCTTTAAAGTAATACTGCGTGCTACCCATCGCATGGGTCCCAAATCTCCAGGTTCAAGGGCATCTTCCTACATCGAAAACATGCATGAGAAACCCAGAAGATGGTACACCGTGTGATGGGGAAAGGTTTCTAAAACGCACCTCATTTCTCATCTCCTTGTGCTCGGGTTCGCCATTCCTGCCACTTTACTAGCAATCTCCCTACTTATAGCCTCAGCACCTTTAACCTCCTGTTCCGTACAGGTTGTAATTTGTCCTGAGGATGAACGGGAAGACGGGGAACCAATGAGAGACTAGCTCTTGGTGTTGGGACAGGCACAGGACACTCTATTTTCCCATCAGGAAGAAGAATTAACCACAGGCTCAGCCTACACCCCGGAACCAGAACAGGGCCTGAAGCCATCCTGCGCTTTTGCGGCCAGCTCCCAAAAAAGCGACTTGTAAGATGGAGCTTCAGGGCACTGCAATTCACAAACCTGCAGAGTTATAAATGTTAACTCTCGTCCACAAATATATTGAGGGAAGGCAAAGAAGAGGATTTGAAATCAAGGCAGAATTGCAGGAAACAGATTTCAGGAGGTAGATTCGAATCGCCTTTAAAGCACATGAAAAGGGGCAAAACGTTGACAATGATGCCCTTGGCCAAAAAGGGCGTATGCGTTTTTTCCTGAATATATTCAGGAAAAAACGCATACGCCCTTTTTGGCCAACCAAGCAACCTGGAAATGCAAATCAGCGCTACAAAGAAGTCTCGCTTCCCATCGGTCAAAAGGGCCATGCTGAAAAAAGTGTCAAAACCAGAAATGCAGGACAGGCCATGGAGAAATGGGAGCCTTGCTACACTGATGGGCGGGATGTAAATTGCCAACAGCCACTCTGGAGAAGTGTACGGTGTGTCCTGAAACATCTAAAAAACACAGCTTAGAGAGCATAGGGCACTTCCACGCATGGGGGGATAAAGTGGGAAAATTGAAAATCAGCAAGACACAAGCACCCCAAAGTTTAGGGCTGCTCTGTTGACAAGGACCTCCACTTCATTCCACCTTAAATATCCCAGGAAAGCGAAAAATGGATCAAAAAGTTGTGGTCCTTATGTACAATGGAATATCACTCAGCCATGAAATCAATGTCATAAGGCTAGTAGCAGCATGATGAGTGGATTTAGGTAAGACGATTCTAAGTGAAATAAGTCACACAGAAAAGGACACTTCTCGTAAGGTGTCACTTATAGAGGGAATGTAAAAACCGTTACACTTGAACTGAATTACAAAACAGAACAGAGTCACACATGCAGAAAACACACTATGGCTGCTTAACGGGAAAGGTGAGGTGGGGTGATACATAAAACAAGAGCTTCAAATTAGCTCAGATACCGTTCCATAAACCCAATATGTAATAGACAAGACCTACTCCTTGCTCAGAGAACTGGACTCAACACGCCCGATTCACCGCACAAGAATATATCTGACTAGTAATAATCTTAAAACCTATGTATTGATATCTCTCTGTTAGTGTGTCAAGTGGGTGTAAAGCGGCATAAACACAGCCGTGAAAAGCAGCTAAACCCCATTATAAAAATAAATTACTTTTAAAAACCCATGAAACAAAGACAGGGAAAGAGAGAGAAATTCTTACACAATTCGTTCAGGGGCTGTGATGCAACCTGGATTGACCATATCTAGACCCACAGCTGGATGAGACATAAGGGTGGACACTCTTGGGGCTGAGAGGTTTGGTGAGGTTGGGTGAGCAAACGCAGACCCTTTAAAGTAATACTGCGTGCTACCCATCGCATGGGTCCCAAATCTCCAGGTTCAAGGGCATCTTCCTACATCGAAAACATGCATGAGAAACCCAGAAGATGGTACACCGTGTGATGGGGAAAGGTTTCTAAAACGCACCTCATTTCTCATCTCCTTGTGCTCGGGTTCGCCATTCCAGCCACTTTACTAGCAGTCTCCCTACTTGGAGCATCAGCACCTTTAACCTCCTGTTCCGTACAGGTTGCAATTTGTCCTGAGGATGAACGGGAAGACGGGGAACCAATGAGAGACTAGCTCTTGGTGTTGGGACAGGCACAGGTCACTCTATTTTCCCATCAGGAAGAAGAATTAACCACAGGCTCAGCCTGCCCCCCGGAACCAGAACAGGGCCTGAAGCCATCCTGCGCTTTTGCGGCCAGCTCCCAAAAATGCGACTTGTAAAATGGAGCTTCAGGGCACTGCAATTCACAAACCTGCAGAGTTATAAATGATAACTCTCGTCCACAAATATATTGAGGGAAGGCAAAGAAGAGGATTTGAAATCAAGGCAGAATTGCAGGAAACAGATTTCAGGAGGTAGATTCGAATCGCCTTTAAAGCACATGAAAAGCGGCAAAACGTTGACAATGATGCCCTTGGCCAAAAAGGGCGTATGCGTTTTTTCCTGAATATATTCAGGAAAAAACGCATACGCCCTTTTTGGCCAACCAAGCAACCTGGAAAAGCAAATCAGCGCTACAAAGAAGTCTCGCTTCCCATCGGTCAAGAGGGCCATGCTGAAAAAAGTGTCAAAACCAGAAATGCAGGACAGGCCATGGAGAAATGGGAGCCTTGCTACACTGATGGGCGGGATGTAAATTGCCAACAGCCACTCTGGAGAAGTGTACGGTGTGTCCTGAAACATCTAAAAAACACAGCTTAGAGAGCATAGGGCACTTCCACGCATGGGGGGATAAAGTGGGAAAATTGAAAATCAGCAAGACACAAGCACCCCAAAGTTTAGGGCTGCTCTGTTGACAAGGACCTCCACTTCATTCCACCTTAAATATCCCAGGAAAGCGAAAAATGGATCAAAAAGTTGTGGTCCTTATGTACAATGGAATATCACTCAGCCATGAAATCAATGTCATAAGGCTAGTAGCAGCATGATGAGTGGATTTAGGTAAGACGATTCTAAGTGAAATAAGTCACACAGAAAAGGACACTTCTCGTAAGGTGTCACTTATAGAGGGAATGTAAAAACCGTTACACTTGAACTGAATTACAAAACAGAACAGAGTCACACATGCAGAAAACACACTATGGCTGCTTAACGGGAAAGGTGAGGTGGGGTGATACATAAAACAAGAGCTTCAAATTAGCTCAGATACCGTTCCATAAACCCAATATGTAATAGACAAGACCTACTCCTTGCTCAGAGAACTGGACTCAACACGCCCGATTCACCGCACAAGAATATATCTGACTAGTAATAATCTTAAAACCTATGTATTGATATCTCTCTGTTAGTGTGTCAAGTGGGTGTAAAGCGGCATAAACACAGCCGTGAAAAGCAGCTAAACCCCATTATAAAACTAAATTACTTTTAAAAACCCATGAAACAAAGACAGGGAAAGAGAGAGAAATTCTTACACAATTCGTTCAGGGGCTGTGATGCAACCTGTATTGACCATATCTAGACCCACAGCTGGATGAGACATAAGGGTGGACACTCTTGGGGCTGAGAGGTTTGGTGAGGTTGGGTGAGCAAACGCAGACCCTTTAAAGTAATACTGCGTGCTACCCATCGCATGGGTCCCAAATCTCCAGGTTCAAGGGCATCTTCCTACATCGAAAACATGCATGAGAAACCCAGAAGATGGTACACCGTGTGATGGGGAAAGGTTTCTAAAACGCACCTCATTTCTCATCTCCTTGTGCTCGGGTTCGCCATTCCAGCCACTTTACCAGCAATCTCCCTACTTGGAGCCTCAGCACCTTTAACCTCCTGTTCCGTACAGGTTGCAATTTGTCCTGAGGATGAACGGGAAGACGGGGAACCAATGAGAGATTAGCTCTTGGTGTTGGGACAGGCACAGGTCACTCTATTTTCCCATCAGGAAGAAGAATTAACCACAGGCTCAGCCTGCCCCCCGGAACCAGAACAGGGCCTGAAGCCATCCTGCGCTTTTGCGGCCAGCTCCCAAAAAAGCGACTTGTAAGATGGAGCTTCAGGGCACTGCAATTCACAAACCTGCAGAGTTATAAATGTTAACTCTCGTCCACAAATATATTGAGGGAAGGCAAAGAAGAGGATTTGAAATCAAGGCAGAATTGCAGGAAACAGATTTCAGGAGGTAGATTCGAATCGCCTTTAAAGCACATGAAAAGGGGCAAAACGTTGACAATGATGCCCTTGGCCAAAAAGGGCGTATGCGTTTTTTCCTGAATATATTCAGGAAAAAACGCATACGCCCTTTTTGGCCAACCAAGCAACCTGGAAATGCAAATCAGCGCTACAAAGAAGTCTCGCTTCCCATCGGTCAAAAGGGCCATGCTGAAAAAAGTGTCAAAACCAGAAATGCAGGACAGGCCATGGAGAAATGGGAGCCTTGCTACACTGATGGGCGGGATGTAAATTGCCAACAGCCACTCTGGAGAAGTGTACGGTGTGTCCTGAAACATCTAAAAAACACAGCTTAGAGAGCATAGGGCACTTCCACGCATGGGGGGATAAAGTGGGAAAATTGAAAATCAGCAAGACACAAGCACCCCAAAGTTTAGGGCTGCTCTGTTGACAAGGACCTCCACTTCATTCCACCTTAAATATCCCAGGAAAGCGAAAAATGGATCAAAAAGTTGTGGTCCTTATGTACAATGGAATATCACTCAGCCATGAAATCAATGTCATAAGGCTAGTAGCAGCATGATGAGTGGATTTAGGTAAGACGATTCTAAGTGAAATAAGTCACACAGAAAAGGACACTTCTCGTAAGGTGTCACTTATAGAGGGAATGTAAAAACCGTTACACTTGAACTGAATTACAAAACAGAACAGAGTCACACATGCAGAAAACACACTATGGCTGCTTAACGGGAAAGGTGAGGTGGGGTGATACATAAAACAAGAGCTTCAAATTAGCTCAGATACCGTTCCATAAACCCAATATGTAATAGACAAGACCTACTCCTTGCTCAGAGAACTGGACTCAACACGCCCGATTCACCGCACAAGAATATATCTGACTAGTAATAATCTTAAAACCTATGTATTGATATCTCTCTGTTAGTGTGTCAAGTGGGTGTAAAGCGGCATAAACACAGCCGTGAAAAGCAGCTAAACCCCATTATAAAAATAAATTACTTTTAAAAACCCATGAAACAAAGACAGGGAAAGAGAGAGAAATTCTTACACAATTCGTTCAGGGGCTGTGATGCAACCTGGATTGACCATATCTAGACCCACAGCTGGATGAGACATAAGGGTGGACACTCTTGGGGCTGAGAGGTTTGGTGAGGTTGGGTGAGCAAACGCAGACCCTTTAAAGTAATACTGCGTGCTACCCATCGCATGGGTCCCAAATCTCCAGGTTCAAGGGCATCTTCCTACATCGAAAACATGCATGAGAAACCCAGAAGATGGTACACCGTGTGATGGGGAAAGGTTTCTAAAACGCACCTCATTTCTCATCTCCTTGTGCTCGGGTTCGCCATTCCAGCCACTTTACTAGCAGTCTCCCTACTTGGAGCATCAGCACCTTTAACCTCCTGTTCCGTACAGGTTGCAATTTGTCCTGAGGATGAACGGGAAGACGGGGAACCAATGAGAGACTAGCTCTTGGTGTTGGGACAGGCACAGGTCACTCTATTTTCCCATCAGGAAGAAGAATTAACCACAGGCTCAGCCTGCCCCCCGGAACCAGAACAGGGCCTGAAGCCATCCTGCGCTTTTGCGGCCAGCTCCCAAAAATGCGACTTGTAAAATGGAGCTTCAGGGCACTGCAATTCACAAACCTGCAGAGTTATAAATGATAACTCTCGTCCACAAATATATTGAGGGAAGGCAAAGAAGAGGATTTGAAATCAAGGCAGAATTGCAGGAAACAGATTTCAGGAGGTAGATTCGAATCGCCTTTAAAGCACATGAAAAGCGGCAAAACGTTGACAATGATGCCCTTGGCCAAAAAGGGCGTATGCGTTTTTTCCTGAATATATTCAGGAAAAAACGCATACGCCCTTTTTGGCCAACCAAGCAACCTGGAAAGGCAAATCAGCGCTACAAAGAAGTCTCGCTTCCCATCGGTCAAGAGGGCCATGCTGAAAAAAGTGTCAAAACCAGAAATGCAGGACAGGCCATGGAGAAATGGGAGCCTTGCTACACTGATGGGCGGGATGTAAATTGCCAACAGCCACTCTGGAGAAGTGTACGGTGTGTCCTGAAACATCTAAAAAACACAGCTTAGAGAGCATAGGGCACTTCCACGCATGGGGGGATAAAGTGGGAAAATTGAAAATCAGCAAGACACAAGCACCCCAAAGTTTAGGGCTGCTCTGTTGACAAGGACCTCCACTTCATTCCACCTTAAATATCCCAGGAAAGCGAAAAATGGATCAAAAAGTTGTGGTCCTTATGTACAATGGAATATCACTCAGCCATGAAATCAATGTCATAAGGCTAGTAGCAGCATGATGAGTGGATTTAGGTAAGACGATTCTAAGTGAAATAAGTCACACAGAAAAGGACACTTCTCGTAAGGTGTCACTTATAGAGGGAATGTAAAAACCGTTACACTTGAACTGAATTACAAAACAGAACAGAGTCACACATGCAGAAAACACACTATGGCTGCTTAACGGGAAAGGTGAGGTGGGGTGATACATAAAACAAGAGCTTCAAATTAGCTCAGATACCGTTCCATAAACCCAATATGTAATAGACAAGACCTACTCCTTGCTCAGAGAACTGGACTCAACACGCCCGATTCACCGCACAAGAATATATCTGACTAGTAATAATCTTAAAACCTATGTATTGATATCTCTCTGTTAGTGTGTCAAGTGGGTGTAAAGCGGCATAAACACAGCCGTGAAAAGCAGCTAAACCCCATTATAAAACTAAATTACTTTTAAAAACCCATGAAACAAAGACAGGGAAAGAGAGAGAAATTCTTACACAATTCGTTCAGGGGCTGTGATGCAACCTGTATTGACCATATCTAGACCCACAGCTGGATGAGACATAAGGGTGGACACTCTTGGGGCTGAGAGGTTTGGTGAGGTTGGGTGAGCAAACGCAGACCCTTTAAAGTAATACTGCGTGCTACCCATCGCATGGGTCCCAAATCTCCAGGTTCAAGGGCATCTTCCTACATCGAAAACATGCATGAGAAACCCAGAAGATGGTACACCGTGTGATGGGGAAAGGTTTCTAAAACGCACCTCATTTCTCATCTCCTTGTGCTCGGGTTCGCCATTCCAGCCACTTTACCAGCAATCTCCCTACTTGGAGCCTCAGCACCTTTAACCTCCTGTTCCGTACAGGTTGCAATTTGTCCTGAGGATGAACGGGAAGACGGGGAACCAATGAGAGATTAGCTCTTGGTGTTGGGACAGGCACAGGTCACTCTATTTTCCCATCAGGAAGAAGAATTAACCACAGGCTCAGCCTGCCCCCCGGAACCAGAACAGGGCCTGAAGCCATCCTGCGCTTTTGCGGCCAGCTCCCAAAAAAGCGACTTGTAAGATGGAGCTTCAGGGCACTGCAATTCACAAACCTGCAGAGTTATAAATGATAACTCTCGTCCACAAATATATTGAGGGAAGGCAAAGAAGAGGATTTGAAATCAAGGCAGAATTGCAGGAAACAGATTTCAGGAGGTAGATTCGAATCGCCTTTAAAGCACATGAAAAGCGGCAAAACGTTGACAATGATGCCCTTGGCCAAAAAGGGCGTATGCGTTTTTTCCTGAATATATTCAGGAAAAAACGCATACGCCCTTTTTGGCCAACCAAGCAACCTGGAAAGGCAAATCAGCGCTACAAAGAAGTCTCGCTTCCCATCGGTCAAGAGGGCCATGCTGAAAAAAGTGTCAAAACCAGAAATGCAGGACAGGCCATGGAGAAATGGGAGCCTTGCTACACTGATGGGCGGGATGTAAATTGCCAACAGCCACTCTGGAGAAGTGTACGGTGTGTCCTGAAACATCTAAAAAACACAGCTTAGAGAGCATAGGGCACTTCCACGCATGGGGGGATAAAGTGGGAAAATTGAAAATCAGCAAGACACAAGCACCTCAAAGTTTAGGGCTGCTCTGTTGACAAGGACCTCCACTTCATTCCACCTTAAATATCCCAGGAAAGCGAAAAATGGATCAAAAAGTTGTGGTCCTTATGTACAATGGAATATCACTCAGCCATGAAATCAATGTCATAAGGCTAGTAGCAGCATGATGAGAGGATTTAGGTAAGACGATTCTAAGTGAAATAAGTCACACAGAAAAGGACACTTCTCATAAGGTGTTACTTATAGAGGGAATGTAAAAACCGTTACACTTGAACTGAATTACAAAACAGAACAGAGTCACACATGCAGAAAACACACTATGGCTGCTTAACGGGAAAGGTGAGGTGGGGTGATACATAAAACAAGAGCTTCAAATTAGCTCAGATACCGTTCCATAAACCCAATATGTAATAGACAAGACCTACTCCTTGCTCAGAGAACTGGACTCAACACGCCCGATTCACCGCACAAGTATATATCTGACTAGTAATAATCTTAAAACCTATGTATTGATATCTCTCTGTTAGTGTGTCAAGTGTGTGTAAAGCGGCATAAACACAGCCGTGAAAAGCAGCTAAACCCCATTATAAAACTAAATTACTTTTAAAAACCCATGAAACAAAGACAGGGAAAGAGAGAGAAATTCTTACACAATTCGTTCAGGGGCTGTGATGCAACCTGGATTGACCATATCTAGACCCACAGCTGGATGAGACATAAGGGTGGACACTCTTGGGGCTGAGAGGTTTGGTGAGGTTGGGTGAGCAAACGCAGACCCTTTAAAGTAATACTGCGTGCTACCCATCGCATGGGTCCCAAATCTCCAGGTTCAAGGGCATCTTCCTACATCGAAAACATGCATGAGAAACCCAGAAGATGGTACACCGTGTGATGGGGAAAGGTTTCTAAAACGCACCTCATTTCTCATCTCCTTGTGCTCGGGTTCGCCATTCCTGCCACTTTACTAGCAATCTCCCTACTTGGAGCCTCAGCACCTTTAACCTCCTGTTCCGTACAGGTTGCAATTTGTCCTGAGGATGAACGGGAAGACGGGGAACCAATGAGAGACTAGCTCTTGGTGTTGGGACAGGCACAGGTCACTCTATTTTCCCATCAGGAAGAAGAATTAACCACAGGCTCAGCCTGCCCCCCGGAACCAGAACAGGGCCTGAAGCCATCCTGCGCTTTTGCGGCCAGCTCCCAAAAAAGCGACTTGTAAGATGGAGCTTCAGGGCACTGCAATTCACAAACCTGCAGAGTTATAAATGATAACTCTCGTCCACAAATATATTGAGGGAAGGCAAAGAAGAGGATTTGAAATCAAGGCAGAATTGCAGGAAACAGATTTCAGGAGGTAGATTCGAATCGCCTTTAAAGCACATGAAAAGCGGCAAAACGTTGACAATGATGCCCTTGGCCAAAAAGGGCGTATGCGTTTTTTCCTGAATATATTCAGGAAAAAACGCATACGCCCTTTTTGGCCAACCAAGCAACCTGGAAAGGCAAATCAGCGCTACAAAGATGTCTCGCTTCCCATCGGTCAAAAGGGCCATGCTGAAAAAAGTGTCAAAACCAGAAATGCAGGACAGGCCATGGAGAAATGGGAGCCTTGCTACACTGATGGGCGGGATGTAAATTGCCAACAGCCACTCTGGAGAAGGGTACGGTGTGTCCTGAAACATCTAAAAAACACAGCTTAGAGAGCATAGGGCACTTCCACGCATGGGGGGATAAAGTGGGAAAATTGAAAATCAGCAAGACACAAGCACCCCAAAGTTTAGGGCTGCTCTGTCGACAAGGACCTCCACTTCATTCCACCTTAAATATCCCAGGAAAGCGAAAAATGGATCAAAAAGTTGTGGTCCTTATGTACAATGGAATATCACTCAGCCATGAAATCAATGTCATAAGGCTAGTAGCAGCATGATGAGTGGATTTAGGTAAGACGATTCTAAGTGAAATAAGTCACACAGAAAAGGACACTTCTCGTAAGGTGTCACTTATAGAGGGAATGTAAAAACCGTTACACTTGAACTGAATTACAAAACAGAACAGAGTCACACATGCAGAAAACACACTATGGCTGCTTAACGGGAAAGGTGAGGTGGGGTGATACATAAAACAAGAGCTTCAAATTAGCTCAGATACCGTTCCATAAACCCAATATGTAATAGACAAGACCTACTCCTTGCTCAGAGAACTGGACTCAACACGCCCGATTCACCGCACAAGAATATATCTGACTAGTAATAATCTTAAAACCTATGTATTGATATCTCTCTGTTAGTGTGTCAAGTGGGTGTAAAGCGGCATAAACACAGCCGTGAAAAGCAGCTAAACCCCATTATAAAAATAAATTACTTTTAAAAACCCATGAAACAAAGACAGGGAAAGAGAGAGAAATTCTTACACAATTCGTTCAGGGGCTGTGATGCAACCTGGATTGACCATATCTAGACCCACAGCTGGATGAGACATAAGGGTGGACACTCTTGGGGCTGAGAGGTTTGGTGAGGTTGGGTGAGCAAACGCAGACCCTTTAAAGTAATACTGCGTGCTACCCATCGCATGGGTCCCAAATCTCCAGGTTCAAGGGCATCTTCCTACATCGAAAACATGCATGAGAAACCCAGAAGATGGTACACCGTGTGATGGGGAAAGGTTTCTAAAACGCACCTCATTTCTCATCTCCTTGTGCTCGGGTTCGCCATTCCTGCCACTTTACCAGCAATCTCCCTACTTGGAGCCTCAGCACCTTTAACCTCCTGTTCCGTACAGGTTGCAATTTGTCCTGAGGATGAACGGGAAGACGGGGAACCAATGAGAGACTAGCTCTTGGTGTTGGGACAGGCACAGGTCACTCTATTTTCCCATCAGGAAGAAGAATTAACCACAGCCTCAGCCTGCCCCCCGGAACCAGAACAGGGCCTGAAGCCATCCTGCGCTTTTGCGGCCAGCTCCCAAAAAAGCGACTTGTAAGATGGAGCTTCAGGGCACTGCAATTCACAAACATGCAGAGTTATAAATGATAACTCTCGTCCACAAATATATTGAGGGAAGGCAAAGAAGAGGATTTGAAATCAAGGCAGAATTGCAGGAAACAGATTTCAGGAGGTAGATTCGAATCGCCTTTAAAGCACATGAAAGGCGGCAAAACGTTGACAATGATGCCCTTGGCCAAAAAGGGCGTATGCGTTTTTTCCTGAATATATTCAGGAAAAAACGCATACGCCCTTTTTGGCCAACCAAGCAACCTGGAAAGGCAAATCAGCGCTACAAAGAAGTCTCGCTTCCCATCGGTCAAGAGGGCCATGCTGAAAAAAGTGTCAAAACCAGAAATGCAGGACAGGCCATGGAGAAATGGGAGCCTTGCTACACTGATGGGCGGGATGTAAATTGCCAACAGCCACTCTGGAGAAGTGTACGGTGTGTCCTGAAACATCTAAAAAACACAGCTTAGAGAGCATAGGGCACTTCCACGCATGGGGGGATAAAGTGGGAAAATTGAAAATCAGCAAGACACAAGCACCCCAAAGTTTAGGGCTGCTCTGTTGACAAGGACCTCCACTTCATTCCACCTTAAATATCCCAGGAAAGCGAAAAATGGATCAAAAAGTTGTGGTCCTTATGTACAATGGAATATCACTCAGCCATGAAATCAATGTCATAAGGCTAGTAGCAGCATGATGAGTGGATTTAGGTAAGACGATTCTAAGTGAAATAAGTCACACAGAAAAGGACACTTCTCGTAAGGTCACTTATAGAGGGAATGTAAAAACCGTTACACTTGAACTGAATTACAAAACAGAACAGAGTCACACATGCAGAAAACACACTATGGCTGCTTAACGGGAAAGGTGAGGTGGGGTGATACATAAAACAAGAGCTTCAAATTAGCTCAGATACCGTTCCATAAACCCAATATGTAATAGACAATACCTACTCCTTGCTCAGAGAACTGGACTCAACACGCCCGATTCACCGCACAAGAATATATCTGACTAGTAATAATCTTAAAACCTATGTATTGATATCTCTCTGTTAGTGTGTCAAGTGGGTGTAAAGCGGCATAAACACAGCCGTGAAAAGCAGCTAAACCCCATTATAAAAATAAATTACTTTTAAAAACCCATGAAACAAAGACAGGGAAAGAGAGAGAAATTCTTACACAATTCGTTCAGGGGCTGTGATGCAACCTGGATTGACCATATCTAGACCCACAGCTGGATGAGACATAAGGGTGGACACTCTTGGGGCTGAGAGGTTTGGTGAGGTTGGGTGAGCAAACGCAGACCCTTTAAAGTAATACTGCGTGCTACCCATCGCATGGGTCCCAAATCTCCAGGTTCAAGGGCATCTTCCTACATCGAAAACATGCATGAGAAACCCAGAAGATGGTACACCGTGTGATGGGGAAAGGTTTCTAAAACGCACCTCATTTCTCATCTCCTTGTGCTCGGGTTCGCCATTCCAGCCACTTTACCAGCAATCTCCCTACTTGGAGCCTCAGCACCTTTAACCTCCTGTTCCGTACAGGTTGCAATTTGTCCTGAGGATGAACGGGAAGACGGGGAACCAATGAGAGACTAGCTCTTGGTGTTGGGACAGGCACAGGTCACTCTATTTTCCCATCAGGAAGAAGAATTAACCACAGGCTCAGCCTGCCCCCCGGAACCAGAACAGGGCCTGAAGCCATCCTGCGCTTTTGCGGCCAGCTCCCAAAAAAGCGACTTGTAAAATGGAGCTTCAGGGCACTGCAATTCACAAACCTGCAGAGTTATAAATGATAACTCTCGTCCACAAATATATTGAGGGAAGGCAAAGAAGAGGATTTGAAATCAAGGCAGAATTGCAGGAAACAGATTTCAGGAGGTAGATTCGAATCGCCTTTAAAGCACATGAAAAGCGGCAAAACGTTGACAATGATGCCCTTGGCCAAAAAGGGCGTATGCGTTTTTTCCTGAATATATTCAGGAAAAAACGCATACGCCCTTTTTGGCCAACCAAGCAACCTGGAAAGGCAAATCAGCGCTACAAAAAGTCTCGCTTCCCATCGGTCAAGAGGGCCATGCTGAAAAAAGTGTCAAAACCAGAAATGCAGGACAGGCCATGGAGAAATGAGAGCCTTGCTACACTGATGGGCGGGATGTAAATTGCCAACAGCCACTCTGGAGAAGTGTACGGTGTGTCCTGAAACATCTAAAAAACACAGCTTAGAGAGCATAGGGCACTTCCACGCATGGGGGGATAAAGTGGGAAAATTGAAAATCAGCAAGACACAAGCACCCCAAAGTTTAGGGCTGCTCTGTTGACAAGGACCTCCACTTCATTCCACCTTAAATATCCCAGGAAAGCGAAAAATGGATCAAAAAGTTGTGGTCCTTATGTACAATGGAATATCACTCAGCCATGAAATCAATGTCATAAGGCTAGTAGCAGCATGATGAGTGGATTTAGGTAAGACGATTCTAAGTGAAATAAGTCACACAGAAAAGGACACTTCTCGTAAGGTCACTTATAGAGGGAATGTAAAAACCGTTACACTTGAACTGAATTACAAAACAGAACAGAGTCACACATGCAGAAAACACACTATGGCTGCTTAACGGGAAAGGTGAGGTGGGGTGATACATAAAACAAGAGCTTCAAATTAGCTCAGATACCGTTCCATAAACCCAATATGTAATAGACAAGACCTACTCCTTGCTCAGAGAACTGGACTCAACACGCCCGATTCACCGCACAAGTATATATCTGACTAGTAATAATCTTAAAACCTATGTATTGATATCTCTCTGTTAGTGTGTCAAGTGTGTGTAAAGCGGCATAAACACAGCCGTGAAAAGCAGCTAAACCCCATTATAAAACTAAATTACTTTTAAAAACCCATGAAACAAAGACAGGGAAAGAGAGAGAAATTCTTACACAATTCGTTCAGGGGCTGTGATGCAACCTGGATTGACCATATCTAGACCCACAGCTGGATGAGACATAAGGGTGGACACTCTTGGGGCTGAGAGGTTTGGTGAGGTTGGGTGAGCAAACGCAGACCCTTTAAAGTAATACTGCGTGCTACCCATCGCATGGGTCCCAAATCTCCAGGTTCAAGGGCATCTTCCTACATCGAAAACATGCATGAGAAACCCAGAAGATGGTACACCGTGTGATGGGGAAAGGTTTCTAAAACGCACCTCATTTCTCATCTCCTTGTGCTCGGGTTCGCCATTCCTGCCACTTTACTAGCAATCTCCCTACTTGGAGCCTCAGCACCTTTAACCTCCTGTTCCGTACAGGTTGCAATTTGTCCTGAGGATGAACGGGAAGACGGGGAACCAATGAGAGACTAGCTCTTGGTGTTGGGACAGGCACAGGTCACTCTATTTTCCCATCAGGAAGAAGAATTAACCACAGGCTCAGCCTGCCCCCCGGAACCAGAACAGGGCCTGAAGCCATCCTGCGCTTTTGCGGCCAGCTCCCAAAAAAGCGACTTGTAAGATGGAGCTTCAGGGCACTGCAATTCACAAACCTGCAGAGTTATAAATGATAACTCTCGTCCACAAATATATTGAGGGAAGGCAAAGAAGAGGATTTGAAATCAAGGCAGAATTGCAGGAAACAGATTTCAGGAGGTAGATTCGAATCGCCTTTAAAGCACATGAAAAGCGGCAAAACGTTGACAATGATGCCCTTGGCCAAAAAGGGCGTATGCGTTTTTTCCTGAATATATTCAGGAAAAAACGCATACGCCCTTTTTGGCCAACCAAGCAACCTGGAAAGGCAAATCAGCGCTACAAAGAAGTCTCGCTTCCCATCGGTCAAGAGGGCCATGCTGAAAAAAGTGTCAAAACCAGAAATGCAGGACAGGCCATGGAGAAATGGGAGCCTTGCTACACTGATGGGCGGGATGTAAATTGCCAACAGCCACTCTGGAGAAGTGTACGGTGTGTCCTGAAACATCTAAAAAACACAGCTTAGAGAGCATAGGGCACTTCCACGCATGGGGGGATAAAGTGGGAAAATTGAAAATCAGCAAGACACAAGCACCCCAAAGTTTAGGGCTGCTCTGTTGACAAGGACCTCCACTTCATTCCACCTTAAATATCCCAGGAAAGCGAAAAATGGATCAAAAAGTTGTGGTCCTTATGTACAATGGAATATCACTCAGCCATGAAATCAATGTCATAAGGCTAGTAGCAGCATGATGAGTGGATTTAGGTAAGACGATTCTAAGTGAAATAAGTCACACAGAAAAGGACACTTCTCGTAAGGTGTCACTTATAGAGGGAATGTAAAAACCGTTACACTTGAACTGAATTACAAAACAGAACAGAGTCACACATGCAGAAAACACACTATGGCTGCTTAACGGGAAAGGTGAGGTGGGGTGATACATAAAACAAGAGCTTCAAATTAGCTCAGATACCGTTCCATAAACCCAATATGTAATAGACAAGACCTACTCCTTGCTCAGAGAACTGGACTCAACACGCCCGATTCACCGCACAAGAATATATCTGACTAGTAATAATCTTAAAACCTATGTATTGATATCTCTCTGTTAGTGTGTCAAGTGGGTGTAAAGCGGCATAAACACAGCCGTGAAAAGCAGCTAAACCCCATTATAAAAATAAATTACTTTTAAAAACCCATGAAACAAAGACAGGGAAAGAGAGAGAAATTCTTACACAATTCGTTCAAGGGCTGTGATGCAACCTGGATTGACCATATCTAGACCCACAGCTGGATGAGACATAAGGGTGGACACTCTTGGGGCTGAGAGGTTTGGTGAGGTTGGGTGAGCAAACGCAGACCCTTTAAAGTAATACTGCGTGCTACCCATCGCATGGGTCCCAAATCTCCAGGTTCAAGGGCATCTTCCTACATCGAAAACATGCATGAGAAACCCAGAAGATGGTACACCGTGTGATGGGGAAAGGTTTCTAAAACGCACCTCATTTCTCATCTCCTTGTGCTCGGGTTCGCCATTCCAGCCACTTTACCAGCAATCTCCCTACTTGGAGCCTCAGCACCTTTAACCTCCTGTTCCGTACAGGTTGCAATTTGTCCTGAGGATGAACGGGAAGACGGGGAACCAATGAGAGACTAGCTCTTGGTGTTGGGACAGGCACAGGTCACTCTATTTTCCCATCAGGAAGAAGAATTAACCACAGGCTCAGCCTGCCCCCCGGAACCAGAACAGGGCCTGAAGCCATCCTGCGCTTTTGCGGCCAGCTCCCAAAAAAGCGACTTGTAAGATGGATCTTCAGGGCACTGCAATTCACAAACCTGCAGAGTTATAAATGATAACTCTCGTCCACAAATATATTGAGGGAAGGCAAAGAAGAGGATTTGAAATCAAGGCAGAATTGCAGGAAACAGATTTCAGGAGGTAGATTCGAATCGCCTTTAAAGCACATGAAAAGCGGCAAAACGTTGACAATGATGCCCTTGGCCAAAAAGGGCGTATGCGTTTTTTCCTGAATATATTCAGGAAAAAACGCATACGCCATTTTTGGCCAACCAAGCAACCTGGAAAGGCAAATCAGCGCTACAAAGAAGTCTCACTTCCCATCGGTCAAGAGGGCCATGCTGAAAAAAGTGTCAAAACCAGAAATGCAGGACAGGCCATGGAGAAATGGGAGCCTTGCTACACTGATGGGCGGGATGTAAATTGCCAACAGCCACTCTGGAGAAGTGTACGGTGTGTCCTGAAACATCTAAAAAACACAGCTTAGAGAGCATAGGGCACTTCCACGCATGGGGGGATAAAGTGGGAAAATTGAAAATCAGCAAGACACAAGCACCCCAAAGTTTAGGGCTGCTCTGTCGACAAGGACCTCCACTTCATTCCACCTTAAATATCCCAGGAAAGCGAAAAATGGATCAAAAAGTTGTGGTCCTTATGTACAATGGAATATCACTCAGCCATGAAATCAATGTCATAAGGCTAGTAGCAGCATGATGAGTGGATTTAGGTAAGACGATTCTAAGTGAAATAAGTCACACAGAAAAGGACACTTCTCATAAGGTGTCACTTATAGAGGGAATGTAAAAACCGTTACACTTGAACTGAATTACAAAACAGAACAGAGTCACACATGCAGAAAACACACTATGGCTGCTTAACGGGAAAGGTGAGGTGGGGTGATACATAAAACAAGAGCTTCAAATTAGCTCAGATACCGTTCCATAAACCCAATATGTAATAGACAAGACCTACTCCTTGCTCAGAGAACTGGACTCAACACGCCCGATTCACCGCACAAGAATATATCTGACTAGTAATAATCTTAAAACCTATGTATTGATATCTCTCTGTTAGTGTGTCAAGTGGGTGTAAAGCGGCATAAACACAGCCGTGAAAAGCAGCTAAACCCCATTATAAAAATAAATTACTTTTAAAAACCCATGAAACAAAGACAGGGAAAGAGAGAGAAATTCTTACACAATTCGTTCAGGGGCTGTGATGCAACCTGGATTGACCATATCTAGACCCACAGCTGGATGAGACATAAGGGTGGACACTCTTGGGGCTGAGAGGTTTGGTGAGGTTGGGTGAGCAAACGCAGACCCTTTAAAGTAATACTGCGTGCTACCCATCGCATGGGTCCCAAATCTCCAGGTTCAAGGGCATCTTCCTACATCGAAAACATGCATGAGAAACCCAGAAGATGGTACACCGTGTGATGGGGAAAGGTTTCTAAAACGCACCTCATTTCTCATCTCCTTGTGCTCGGGTTCGCCATTCCTGCCACTTTACCAGCAATCTCCCTACTTGGAGCCTCAGCACCTTTAACCTCCTGTTCCGTACAGGTTGCAATTTGTCCTGAGGATGAACGGGAAGACGGGGAACCAATGAGAGACTAGCTCTTGGTGTTGGGACAGGCACAGGTCACTCTATTTTCCCATCAGGAAGAAGAATTAACCACAGCCTCAGCCTGCCCCCCGGAACCAGAACAGGGCCTGAAGCCATCCTGCGCTTTTGCGGCCAGCTCCCAAAAAAGCGACTTGTAAGATGGAGCTTCAGGGCACTGCAATTCACAAACCTGCAGAGTTATAAATGATAACTCTCGTCCACAAATATATTGAGGGAAGGCAAAGAAGAGGATTTGAAATCAAGGCAGAATTGCAGGAAACAGATTTCAGGAGGTAGATTCGAATCGCCTTTAAAGCACATGAAAGGCGGCAAAACGTTGACAATGATGCCCTTGGCCAAAAAGGGCATATGCGTTTTTTCCTGAATATATTCAGGAAAAAACGCATACGCCCTTTTTGGCCAACCAAGCAACCTGGAAAGGCAAATCAGCGCTACAAAGAAGTCTCGCTTCCCATCGGTCAAGAGGGCCATGCTGAAAAAAGTGTCAAAACCAGAAATGCAGGACAGGCCATGGAGAAATGGGAGCCTTGCTACACTGATGGGCGGGATGTAAATTGCCAACAGCCACTCTGGAGAAGTGTACGGTGTGTCCTGAAACATCTAAAAAACACAGCTTAGAGAGCATAGGGCACTTCCACGCATGGGGGGATAAAGTGGGAAAATTGAAAATCAGCAAGACACAAGCACCCCAAAGTTTAGGGCTGCTCTGTTGACAAGGACCTCCACTTCATTCCACCTTAAATATCCCAGGAAAGCGAAAAATGGATCAAAAAGTTGTGGTCCTTATGTACAATGGAATATCACTCAGCCATGAAATCAATGTCATAAGGCTAGTAGCAGCATGATGAGTGGATTTAGGTAAGACGATTCTAAGTGAAATAAGTCACACAGAAAAGGACACTTCTCGTAAGGTCACTTATAGAGGGAATGTAAAAACCGTTACACTTGAACTGAATTACAAAACAGAACAGAGTCACACATGCAGAAAACACACTATGGCTGCTTAACGGGAAAGGTGAGGTGGGGTGATACATAAAACAAGAGCTTCAAATTAGCTCAGATACCGTTCCATAAACCCAATATGTAATAGACAATACCTACTCCTTGCTCAGAGAACTGGACTCAACACGCCCGATTCACCGCACAAGAATATATCTGACTAGTAATAATCTTAAAACCTATGTATTGATATCTCTCTGTTAGTGTGTCAAGTGGGTGTAAAGCGGCATAAACACAGCCGTGAAAAGCAGCTAAACCCCATTATAAAAATAAATTACTTTTAAAAACCCATGAAACAAAGACAGGGAAAGAGAGAGAAATTCTTACACAATTCGTTCAGGGGCTGTGATGCAACCTGGATTGACCATATCTAGACCCACAGCTGGATGAGACATAAGGGTGGACACTCTTGGGGCTGAGAGGTTTGGTGAGGTTGGGTGAGCAAACGCAGACCCTTTAAAGTAATACTGCGTGCTACCCATCGCATGGGTCCCAAATCTCCAGGTTCAAGGGCATCTTCCTACATCGAAAACATGCATTAGAAACCCAGAAGATGGTACACCGTGTGATGGGGAAAGGTTTCTAAAACGCACCTCATTTCTCATCTCCTTGTGCTCGGGTTCGCCATTCCAGCCACTTTACCAGCAATCTCCCTACTTGGAGCCTCAGCACCTTTAACCTCCTGTTCCGTACAGGTTGCAATTTGTCCTGAGGATGAACGGGAAGACGGGGAACCAATGAGAGACTAGCTCTTGGTGTTGGGACAGGCACAGGTCACTCTATTTTCCCATCAGGAAGAAGAATTAACCACAGGCTCAGCCTGCCCCCCGGAACCAGAACAGGGCCTGAAGCCATCCTGCGCTTTTGCGGCCAGCTCCCAAAAAAGCGACTTGTAAAATGGAGCTTCAGGGCACTGCAATTCACAAACCTGCAGAGTTATAAATGATAACTCTCGTCCACAAATATATTGAGGGAAGGCAAAGAAGAGGATTTGAAATCAAGGCAGAATTGCAGGAAACAGATTTCAGGAGGTAGATTCGAATCGCCTTTAAAGCACATGAAAAGCGGCAAAACGTTGACAATGATGCCCTTGGCCAAAAAGGGCGTATGCGTTTTTTCCTGAATATATTCAGGAAAAAACGCATACGCCCTTTTTGGCCAACCAAGCAACCTGGAAAGGCAAATCAGCACTACAAAGAAGTCTCGCTTCCCATCGGTCAAGAGGGCCATGCTGAAAAAAGTGTCAAAACCAGAAATGCAGGACAGGCCATGGAGAAATGGGAGCCTTGCTACACTGATGGGCGGGATGTAAATTGCCAACAGCCACTCTGGAGAAGTGTACGGTGTGTCCTGAAACATCTAAAAAACACAGCTTAGAGAGCATAGGGCACTTCCACGCATGGGGGGGTAAAGTGGGAAAATTGAAAATCAGCAAGACACAAGCACCCCAAAGTTTAGGGCTGCTCTGTTGACAAGGACCTCCACTTCATTCCACCTTAAATATCCCAGGAAAGCGAAAAATGGATCAAAAAGTTGTGGTCCTTATGTACAATGGAATATCACTCAGCCATGAAATCAATGTCATAAGGCTAGTAGCAGCATGATGAGTGGATTTAGGTAAGACGATTCTAAGTGAAATAAGTCACACAGAAAAGGACACTTCTCGTAAGGTGTCACTTATAGAGGGAATGTAAAAACCGTTACACTTGAACTGAATTACAAAACAGAACAGAGTCACACATGCAGAAAACACACTATGGCTGCTTAACGGGAAAGGTGAGGTGGGGTGATACATAAAACAAGAGCTTCAAATTAGCTCAGATACCGTTCCATGAACCCAATATGTAATAGACAAGACCTACTCCTTGCTCAGAGAACTGGACTCAACACGCCCGATTCACCGCACAAGAATATATCTGACTAGTAATAATCTTAAAACCTATGTATTGATATCTCTCTGTTAGTGTGTCAAGTGGGTGTAAAGCGGCATAAACACAGCCGTGAAAAGCAGCTAAACCCCATTATAAAAATAAATTACTTTTAAAAACCCATGAAACAAAGACAGGGAAAGAGAGAGAAATTCTTACACAATTCGTTCAGGGGCTGTGATGCAACCTGGATTGACCATATCTAGACCCACAGCTGGATGAGACATAAGGGTGGACACTCTTGGGGCTGAGAGGTTTGGTGAGGTTGGGTGAGCAAACGCAGACCCTTTAAAGTAATACTGCGTGCTACCCATCGCATGGGTCCCAAATCTCCAGGTTCAAGGGCATCTTCCTACATCGAAAACATGCATGAGAAACCCAGAAGATGGTACACCGTGTGATGGTGAAAGGTTTCTAAAACGCACCTCATTTCTCATCTCCTTGTGCTCGGGTTCGCCATTCCAGCCACTTTACCAGCAATCTCCCTACTTGGAGCCTCAGCACCTTTAACCTCCTGTTCCGTACAGGTTGCAATTTGTCCTGAGGATGAACGGGAAGACGGGGAACCAATGAGAGATTAGCTCTTGTTGTTGGGACAGGCACAGGTCACTCTATTTTCCCATCAGGAAGAAGAATTAACCACAGGCTCAGCCTGCCCCCCGGAACCAGAACAGGGCCTGAAGCCATCCTGCGCTTTTGCGGCCAGCTCCCAAAAAAGCGACTTGTAAGATGGAGCTTCAGGGCACTGCAATTCACAAACCTGCAGAGTTATAAATGATAACTCTCGTCCACAAATATATTGAGGGAAGGCAAAGAAGAGGATTTGAAATCAAGGCAGAATTGCAGGAAACAGATTTCAGGAGGTAGATTCGAATCGCCTTTAAAGCACATGAAAAGCGGCAAAACGTTGACAATGATGCCCTTGGCCAAAAAGGGCGTATGCGTTTTTTCCTGAATATATTCAGGAAAAAACGCATACGCCCTTTTTGGCCAACCAAGCAACCTGGAAAGGCAAATCAGCGCTACAAAAAGTCTCGCTTCCCATCGGTCAAGAGGGCCATGCTGAAAAAAGTGTCAAAACCAGAAATGCAGGACAGGCCATGGAGAAATGAGAGCCTTGCTACACTGATGGGCGGGATGTAAATTGCCAACAGCCACTCTGGAGAAGTGTACGGTGTGTCCTGAAACATCTAAAAAACACAGCTTAGAGAGCATAGGGCACTTCCACGCATGGGGGGATAAAGTGGGAAAATTGAAAATCAGCAAGACACAAGCACCCCAAAGTTTAGGGCTGCTCTGTTGACAAGGACCTCCACTTCATTCCACCTTAAATATCCCAGGAAAGCGAAAAATGGATCAAAAAGTTGTGGTCCTTATGTACAATGGAATATCACTCAGCCATGAAATCAATGTCATAAGGCTAGTAGCAGCATGATGAGTGGATTTAGGTAAGACGATTCTAAGTGAAATAAGTCACACAGAAAAGGACACTTCTCGTAAGGTCACTTATAGAGGGAATGTAAAAACCGTTACACTTGAACTGAATTACAAAACAGAACAGAGTCACATATGCAGAAAACACACTATGGCTGCTTAACGGGAAAGGTGAGGTGGGGTGATACATAAAACAAGAGCTTCAAATTAGCTCAGATACCGTTCCATAAACCCAATATGTAATAGACAAGACCTACTCCTTGCTCAGAGAACTGGACTCAACACGCCCGATTCACCGCACAAGTATATATCTGACTAGTAATAATCTTAAAACCTATGTATTGATATCTCTCTGTTAGTGTGTCAAGTGTGTGTAAAGCGGCATAAACACAGCCGTGAAAAGCAGCTAAACCCCATTATAAAACTAAATTACTTTTAAAAACCCATGAAACAAAGACAGGGAAAGAGAGAGAAATTCTTACACAATTCGTTCAGGGGCTGTGATGCAACCTGGATTGACCATATCTAGACCCACAGCTGGATGAGACATAAGGGTGGACACTCTTGGGGCTGAGAGGTTTGGTGAGGTTGGGTGAGCAAACGCAGACCCTTTAAAGTAATACTGCGTGCTACCCATCGCATGGGTCCCAAATCTCCAGGTTCAAGGGCATCTTCCTACATCGAAAACATGCATGAGAAACCCAGAAGATGGTACACCGTGTGATGGGGAAAGGTTTCTAAAACGCACCTCATTTCTCATCTCCTTGTGCTCGGGTTCGCCATTCCTGCCACTTTACTAGCAATCTCCCTACTTGGAGCCTCAGCACCTTTAACCTCCTGTTCCGTACAGGTTGCAATTTGTCCTGAGGATGAACGGGAAGACGGGGAACCAATGAGAGACTAGCTCTTGGTGTTGGGACAGGCACAGGTCACTCTATTTTCCCATCAGGAAGAAGAATTAACCACAGGCTCAGCCTGCCCCCCGGAACCAGAACAGGGCCTGAAGCCATCCTGCGCTTTTGCGGCCAGCTCCCAAAAAAGCGACTTGTAAGATGGAGCTTCAGGGCACTGCAATTCACAAACCTGCAGAGTTATAAATGATAACTCTCGTCCACAAATATATTGAGGGAAGGCAAAGAAGAGGATTTGAAATCAAGGCAGAATTGCAGGAAACAGATTTCAGGAGGTAGATTCGAATCGCCTTTAAAGCACATGAAAAGCGGCAAAACGTTGACAATGATGCCCTTGGCCAAAAAGGGCGTATGCGTTTTTTCCTGAATATATTCAGGAAAAAACGCATACGCCCTTTTTGGCCAACCAAGCAACCTGGAAAGGCAAATCAGCGCTACAAAGAAGTCTCGCTTCCCATCGGTCAAGAGGGCCATGCTGAAAAAAGTGTCAAAACCAGAAATGCAGGACAGGCCATGGAGAAATGGGAGCCTTGCTACACTGATGGGCGGGATGTAAATTGCCAACAGCCACTCTGGAGAAGTGTACGGTGTGTCCTGAAACATCTAAAAAACACAGCTTAGAGAGCATAGGGCACTTCCACGCATGGGGGGATAAAGTGGGAAAATTGAAAATCAGCAAGACACAAGCACCCCAAAGTTTAGGGCTGCTCTGTTGACAAGGACCTCCACTTCATTCCACCTTAAATATCCCAGGAAAGCGAAAAATGGATCAAAAAGTTGTGGTCCTTATGTACAATGGAATATCACTCAGCCATGAAATCAATGTCATAAGGCTAGTAGCAGCATGATGAGTGGATTTAGGTAAGACGATTCTAAGTGAAATAAGTCACACAGAAAAGGACACTTCTCGTAAGGTGTCACTTATAGAGGGAATGTAAAAACCGTTACACTTGAACTGAATTACAAAACAGAACAGAGTCACACATGCAGAAAACACACTATGGCTGCTTAACGGGAAAGGTGAGGTGGGGTGATACATAAAACAAGAGCTTCAAATTAGCTCAGATACCGTTCCATAAACCCAATATGTAATAGACAAGACCTACTCCTTGCTCAGAGAACTGGACTCAACACGCCCGATTCACCGCACAAGAATATATCTGACTAGTAATAATCTTAAAACCTATGTATTGATATCTCTCTGTTAGTGTGTCAAGTGTGTTTAAAGCGGCATAAACACAGCTGTGAAAAGCAGCTAAACCCCATTATAAAAATAAATTACTTTTAAAAACCCATGAAACAAAGACAGGGAAAGAGAGAGAAATTCTTACACAATTCGTTCAGGGGCTGTGATGCAACCTGGATTGACCATATCTAGACCCACAGCTGGATGAGACATAAGGGTGGACACTCTTGGGGCTGAGAGGTTTGGTGAGGTTGGGTGAGCAAACGCAGACCCTTTAAAGTAATACTGCGTGCTACCCATCGCATGGGTCCCAAATCTCCAGGTTCAAGGGCATCTTCCTACATCGAAAACATGCATGAGAAACCCAGAAGATGGTACACCGTGTGATGGGGAAAGGTTTCTAAAACGCACCTCATTTCTCATCTCCTTGTGCTCGGGTTCGCCATTCCAGCCACTTTACCAGCAATCTCCCTACTTGGAGCCTCAGCACCTTTAACCTCCTGTTCCGTACAGGTTGCAATTTGTCCTGAGGATGAACGGGAAGACGGGGAACCAATGAGAGACTAGCTCTTGGTGTTGGGACAGGCACAGGTCACTCTATTTTCCCATCAGGAAGAAGAATTAACCACAGGCTCAGCCTGCCCCCCGGAACCAGAACAGGGCCTGAAGCCATCCTGCGCTTTTGCGGCCAGCTCCCAAAAAAGCGACTTGTAAAATGGAACTTCAGGGCACTGCAATTCACAAACCTGCAGAGTTATAAATGATAACTCTCGTCCACAAATATATTGAGGGAAGGCAAAGAAGAGGATTTGAAATCAAGGCAGAATTGCAGGAAACAGATTTCAGGAGGTAGATTCGAATCGCCTTTAAAGCACATGAAAAGCGGCAAAACGTTGACAATGATGCCCTTGGCCAAAAAGGGCGTATGCGTTTTTTCCTGAATATATTCAGGAAAAAACGCATACGCCCTTTTTGGCCAACCAAGCAACCTGGAAAGGCAAATCAGCGCTACAAAGAAGTCTCGCTTCCCATCGGTCAAGAGGGCCATGCTGAAAAAAGTGTCAAAACCAGAAATGCAGGACAGGCCATGGAGAAATGGGAGCCTTGCTACACTGATGGGCGGGATGTAAATTGCCAACAGCCACTCTGGAGAAGTGTACGGTGTGTCCTGAAACATCTAAAAAACACAGCTTAGAGAGCATACGGCACTTCCACGCATGGGGGGATAAAGTGGGAAAATTGAAAATCAGCAAGACACAAGCACCCCAAAGTTTAGGGCTGCTCTGTTGACAAGGACCTCCACTTCATTCCACCTTAAATATCCCAGGAAAGCGAAAAATGGATCAAAAAGTTGTGGTCCTTATGTACAATGGAATATCACTCAGCCATGAAATCAATGTCATAAGGCTAGTAGCAGCATGATGAGTGGATTTAGGTAAGACGATTCTAAGTGAAATAAGTCACACAGAAAAGGACACTTCTCATAAGGTGTCACTTATAGAGGGAATGTAAAAACCGTTACACTTGAACTGAATTACAAAACAGAACAGAGTCACACATGCAGAAAACACACTATGGCTGCTTAACGGGAAAGGTGAGGTGGGGTGATACATAAAACAAGAGCTTCAAATTAGCTCAGATACCGTTCCATAAACCCAATATGTAATAGACAAGACCTACTCCTTGCTCAGAGAACTGGACTCAACACGCCCGATTCACCGCACAAGAATATATCTGACTAGTAATAATCTTAAAACCTATGTATTGATATCTCTCTGTTAGTGTGTCAAGTGTGTGTAAAGCGGCATAAACACAGCCGTGAAAAGCAGCTAAACCCCATTATAAAACTAAATTACTTTTAAAAACCCATGAAACAAAGACAGGGAAAGAGAGAGAAATTCTTACACAATTCGTTCAGGGGCTGTGATGCAACCTGGATTGACCATATCTAGACCCACAGCTGGATGAGACATAAGGGTGGACACTCTTGGGGCTGAGAGGTTTGGTGAGGTTGTGTGAGCAAACGCAGACCCTTTAAAGTAATACTGCGTGCTACCCATCGCATGGGTCCCAAATCTCCAGGTTCAAGGGCATCTTCCTACATCGAAAACATGCATGAGAAACCCAGAAGAGGGTACACCGTGTGATGGGGAAAGGTTTCTAAAACGCACCTCATTTCTCATCTCCTTGTGCTCGGGTTCGCCATTCCAGCCACTTTACCAGCAATCTCCCTACTTGGAGCCTCAGCACCTTTAACCTCCTGTTCCGTACAGGTTGCAATTTGTCCTGAGGATGAACGGGAAGACGGGGAACCAATGAGAGACTAGCTCTTGGTGTTGGGACAGGCACAGGTCACTCTATTTTCCCATCAGGAAGAAGAATTAACCACAGGCTCAGCCTGCCCCCCGGAACCAGAACAGGGCCTGAAGCCATCCTGCGCTTTTGCGGCCAGCTCCCAAAAAAGCGACTTGTAAGATGGATCTTCAGGGCACTGCAATTCACAAACCTGCAGAGTTATAAATGATAACTCTCGTCCACAAATATATTGAGGGAAGGCAAAGAAGAGGATTTGAAATCAAGGCAGAATTGCAGGAAACAGATTTCAGGAGGTAGATTCGAATCGCCTTTAAAGCACATGAAAAGCGGCAAAACGTTGACAATGATGCCCTTGGCCAAAAAGGGCGTATGCGTTTTTTCCTGAATATATTCAGGAAAAAACGCATACGCCCTTTTTGGCCAACCAAGCAACCTGGAAAGGCAAATCAGCGCTACAAAGAAGTCTCACTTCCCATCGGTCAAGAGGGCCATGCTGAAAAAAGTGTCAAAACCAGAAATGCAGGACAGGCCATGGAGAAATGGGAGCCTTGCTACACTGATGGGCGGGATGTAAATTGCCAACAGCCACTCTGGAGAAGTGTACGGTGTGTCCTGAAACATCTAAAAAACACAGCTTAGAGAGCATACGGCACTTCCACGCATGGGGGGATAAAGTGGGAAAATTGAAAATCAGCAAGACACAAGCACCCCAAAGTTTAGGGCTGCTCTGTTGACAAGGACCTCCACTTCATTCCACCTTAAATATCCCAGGAAAGCGAAAAATGGATCAAAAAGTTGTGGTCCTTATGTACAATGGAATATCACTCAGCCATGAAATCAATGTCATAAGGCTAGTAGCAGCATGATGAGTGGATTTAGGTAAGACGATTCTAAGTGAAATAAGTCACACAGAAAAGGACACTTCTCATAAGGTGTCACTTATAGAGGGAATGTAAAAACCGTTACACTTGAACTGAATTACAAAACAGAACAGAGTCACACATGCAGAAAACACACTATGGCTGCTTAACGGGAAAGGTGAGGTGGGGTGATACATAAAACAAGAGCTTCAAATTAGCTCAGATACCGTTCCATAAACCCAATATGTAATAGACAAGACCTACTCCTTGCTCAGAGAACTGGACTCAACACGCCCGATTCACCGCACAAGAATATATCTGACTAGTAATAATCTTAAAACCTATGTATTGATATCTCTCTGTTAGTGTGTCAAGTGTGTGTAAAGCGGCATAAACACAGCCGTGAAAAGCAGCTAAACCCCATTATAAAACTAAATTACTTTTAAAAACCCATGAAACAAAGACAGGGAAAGAGAGAGAAATTCTTACACAATTCGTTCAGGGGCTGTGATGCAACCTGGATTGACCATATCTAGACCCACAGCTGGATGAGACATAAGGGTGGACACTCTTGGGGCTGAGAGGTTTGGTGAGGTTGTGTGAGCAAACGCAGACCCTTTAAAGTAATACTGCGTGCTACCCATCGCATGGGTCCCAAATCTCCAGGTTCAAGGGCATCTTCCTACATCGAAAACATGCATGAGAAACCCAGAAGAGGGTACACCGTGTGATGGGGAAAGGTTTCTAAAACGCACCTCATTTCTCATCTCCTTGTGCTCGGGTTCGCCATTCCAGCCACTTTACCAGCAATCTCCCTACTTGGAGCCTCAGCACCTTTAACCTCCTGTTCCGTACAGGTTGCAATTTGTCCTGAGGATGAACGGGAAGACGGGGAACCAATGAGAGACTAGCTCTTGGTGTTGGGACAGGCACAGGTCACTCTATTTTCCCATCAGGAAGAAGAATTAACCACAGGCTCAGCCTGCCCCCCGGAACCAGAACAGGGCCTGAAGCCATCCTGCGCTTTTGCGGCCAGCTCCCAAAAAAGCGACTTGTAAGATGGATCTTCAGGGCACTGCAATTCACAAACCTGCAGAGTTATAAATGATAACTCTCGTCCACAAATATATTGAGGGAAGGCAAAGAAGAGGATTTGAAATCAAGGCAGAATTGCAGGAAACAGATTTCAGGAGGTAGATTCGAATCGCCTTTAAAGCACATGAAAAGCGGCAAAACGTTGACAATGATGCCCTTGGCCAAAAAGGGCGTATGCGTTTTTTCCTGAATATATTCAGGAAAAAACGCATACGCCCTTTTTGGCCAACCAAGCAACCTGGAAAGGCAAATCAGCGCTACAAAGAAGTCTCACTTCCCATCGGTCAAGAGGGCCATGCTGAAAAAAGTGTCAAAACCAGAAATGCAGGACAGGCCATGGAGAAATGGGAGCCTTGCTACACTGATGGGCGGGATGTAAATTGCCAACAGCCACTCTGGAGAAGTGTACGGTGTGTCCTGAAACATCTAAAAAACACAGCTTAGAGAGCATAGGGCACTTCCACGCATGGGGGGATAAAGTGGGAAAATTGAAAATCAGCAAGACACAAGCACCCCAAAGTTTAGGGCTGCTCTGTTGACAAGGACCTCCACTTCATTCCACCTTAAATATCCCAGGAAAGCGAAAAATGGATCAAAAAGTTGTGGTCCTTATGTACAATGGAATATCACTCAGCCATGAAATCAATGTCATAAGGCTAGTAGCAGCATGATGAGTGGATTTAGGTAAGACGATTCTAAGTGAAATAAGTCACACAGAAAAGGACACTTCTCGTAAGGTGTCACTTATAGAGGGAATGTAAAAACCGTTACACTTGAACTGAATTACAAAACAGAACAGAGTCACACATGCAGAAAACACACTATGGCTGCTTAACGGGAAAGGTGAGGTGGGGTGATACATAAAACAAGAGCTTCAAATTAGCTCAGATACCGTTCCATAAACCCAATATGTAATAGACAAGACCTACTCCTTGCTCAGAGAACTGGACTCAACACGCCCGATTCACCGCACAAGAATATATCTGACTAGTAATAATCTTAAAACCTATGTATTGATATCTCTCTGTTAGTGTGTCAAGTGTGTTTAAAGCGGCATAAACACAGCCGTGAAAAGCAGATAAACCCCATTATAAAACTAAATTACTTTTAAAAACCCATGAAACAAAGACAGGGAAAGAGAGAGAAATACTTACACAATTCGTTCAGGGGCTGTGATGCAACCTGGATTGACCATATCTAGACCCACAGCTGGATGAGACATAAGGGTGGACACTCTTGGGGCTGAGAGGTTTGGTGAGGTTGGGTGAGCAAACGCAGACCCTTTAAAGTAATACTGCGTGCTACCCATCGCATGGGTCCCAAATCTCCAGGTTCAAGGGCATCTTCCTACATCGAAAACATGCATGAGAAACCCAGAAGATGGTACACCGTGTGATGGGGAAAGGTTTCTAAAACGCACCTCATTTCTCATCTCCTTGTGCTCGGGTTCGCCATTCCTGCCACTTTACTAGCAATCTCCCTACTTGGAGCCTCAGCACCTTTAACCTCCTGTTCCGTACAGGTTGTAATTTGTCCTGAGGATGAACGGGAAGACGGGGAACCAATGAGAGACTAGCTCTTGGTGTTGGGACAGGCACAGGACACTCTATTTTCCCATCAGGAAGAAGAATTAACCACAGGCTCAGCCTACACCCCGGAACCAGAACAGGGCCTGAAGCCATCCTGCGCTTTTGCGGCCAGCTCCCAAAAAAGCGACTTGTAAGATGGAGCTTCAGGGCACTGCAATTCACAAACCTGCAGAGTTATAAATGTTAACTCTCGTCCACAAATATATTGAGGGAAGGCAAAGAAGAGGATTTGAAATCAAGGCAGAATTGCAGGAAACAGATTTCAGGAGGTAGATTCGAATCGCCTTTAAAGCACATGAAAAGGGGCAAAACGTTGACAATGATGCCCTTGGCCAAAAAGGGCGTATGCGTTTTTTCCTGAATATATTCAGGAAAAAACGCATACGCCCTTTTTGGCCAACCAAGCAACCTGGAAATGCAAATCAGCGCTACAAAGAAGTCTCGCTTCCCATCGGTCAAAAGGGCCATGCTGAAAAAAGTGTCAAAACCAGAAATGCAGGACAGGCCATGGAGAAATGGGAGCCTTGCTACACTGATGGGCGGGATGTAAATTGCCAACAGCCACTCTGGAGAAGTGTACGGTGTGTCCTGAAACATCTAAAAAACACAGCTTAGAGAGCATAGGGCACTTCCACGCATGGGGGGATAAAGTGGGAAAATTGAAAATCAGCAAGACACAAGCACCCCAAAGTTTAGGGCTGCTCTGTTGACAAGGACCTCCACTTCATTCCACCTTAAATATCCTAGGAAAGCGAAAAATGGATCAAAAAGTTGTGGTCCTTATGTACAATGGAATATCACTCAGCCATGAAATCAATGTCATAAGGCTAGTAGCAGCATGATGAGTGGATTTAGGTAAGACGATTCTAAGTGAAATAAGTCACACAGAAAAGGACACTTCTCGTAAGGTGTCACTTATAGAGGGAATGTAAAAACCGTTACACTTGAACTGAATTACAAAACAGAACAGAGTCACACATGCAGAAAACACACTATGGCTGCTTAACGGGAAAGGTGAGGTGGGGTGATACATAAAACAAGAGCTTCAAATTAGCTCAGATACCGTTCCATAAACCCAATATGTAATAGACAAGACCTACTCCTTGCTCAGAGAACTGGACTCAACACGCCCGATTCACCGCACAAGAATATATCTGACTAGTAATAATCTTAAAACCTATGTATTGATATCTCTCTGTTAGTGTGTCAAGTGGGTGTAAAGCGGCATAAACACAGCCGTGAAAAGCAGCTAAACCCCATTATAAAAATAAATTACTTTTAAAAACCCATGAAACAAAGACAGGGAAAGAGAGAGAAATTCTTACACAATTCGTTCAGGGGCTGTGATGCAACCTGGATTGACCATATCTAGACCCACAGCTGGATGAGACATAAGGGTGGACACTCTTGGGGCTGAGAGGTTTGGTGAGGTTGGGTGAGCAAACGCAGACCCTTTAAAGTAATACTGCGTGCTACCCATCGCATGGGTCCCAAATCTCCAGGTTCAAGGGCATCTTCCTACATTGAAAACATGCATGAGAAACCCAGAAGATGGTACACCGTGTGATGGGGAAAGGTTTCTAAAACGCACCTCATTTCTCATCTCCTTGTGCTCGGGTTCGCCATTCCAGCCACTTTACCAGCAATCTCCCTACTTGGAGCCTCAGCACCTTTAACCTCCTGTTCCGTACAGGTTGCAATTTGTCCTGAGGATGAACGGGAAGACGGGGAACCAATGAGAGACTAGCTCTTGGTGTTGGGACAGGCACAGGTCACTCTATTTTCCCATCAGGAAGAAGAATTAACCACAGGCTCAGCCTGCCCCCCGGAACCAGAACAGGGCCTGAAGCCATCCTGCGCTTTTGCGGCCAGCTCCCAAAAAAGCGACTTGTAAAATGGAGCTTCAGGGCACTGCAATTCACAAACCTGCAGAGTTATAAATGATAACTCTCGTCCACAAATATATTGAGGGAAGGCAAAGAAGAGGATTTGAAATCAAGGCAGAATTGCAGGAAACAGATTTCAGGAGGTAGATTCGAATCGCCTTTAAAGCACATGAAAAGCGGCAAAACGTTGACAATGATGCCCTTGGCCAAAAAGGGCGTATGCGTTTTTTCCTGAATATATTCAGGAAAAAACGCATACGCCCTTTTTGGCCAACCAAGCAACCTGGAAAGGCAAATCAGCGCTACAAAGAAGTCTCGCTTCCCATCGGTCAAGAGGGCCATGCTGAAAAAAGTGTCAAAACCAGAAATGCAGGACAGGCCATGGAGAAATGGGAGCCTTGCTACACTGATGGGCGGGATGTAAATTGCCAACAGCCACTCTGGAGAAGTGTACGGTGTGTCCTGAAACATCTAAAAAACACAGCTTAGAGAGCATAGGGCACTTCCACGCATGGGGGGATAAAGTGGGAAAATTGAAAATCAGCAAGACACAAGCACCCCAAAGTTTAGGGCTGCTCTGTTGACAAGGACCTCCACTTCATTCCACCTTAAATATCCCAGGAAAGCGAAAAATGGATCAAAAAGTTGTGGTCCTTATGTACAATGGAATATCACTCAGCCATGAAATCAATGTCATAAGGCTAGTAGCAGCATGATGAGTGGATTTAGGTAAGACGATTCTAAGTGAAATAAGTCACACAGAAAAGGACACTTCTCGTAAGGTGTCACTTATAGAGGGAATGTAAAAACCGTTACACTTGAACTGAATTACAAAACAGAACAGAGTCACACATGCAGAAAACACACTATGGCTGCTTAACGGGAAAGGTGAGGTGGGGTGATACATAAAACAAGAGCTTCAAATTAGCTCAGATACCGTTCCATAAACCCAATATGTAATAGACAAGACCTACTCCTTGCTCAGAGAACTGGACTCAACACGCCCGATTCACCGCACAAGAATATATCTGACTAGTAATAATCTTAAAACCTATGTATTGATATCTCTCTGTTAGTGTGTCAAGTGTGTTTAAAGCGGCATAAACACAGCCGTGAAAAGCAGATAAACCCCATTATAAAACTAAATTACTTTTAAAAACCCATGAAACAAAGACAGGGAAAGAGAGAGAAATACTTACACAATTCGTTCAGGGGCTGTGATGCAACCTGGATTGACCATATCTAGACCCACAGCTGGATGAGACATAAGGGTGGACACTCTTGGGGCTGAGAGGTTTGGTGAGGTTGGGTGAGCAAACGCAGACCCTTTAAAGTAATACTGCGTGCTACCCATCGCATGGGTCCCAAATCTCCAGGTTCAAGGGCATCTTCCTACATCGAAAACATGCATGAGAAACCCAGAAGATGGTACACCGTGTGATGGGGAAAGGTTTCTAAAACGCACCTCATTTCTCATCTCCTTGTGCTCGGGTTCGCCATTCCTGCCACTTTACTAGCAATCTCCCTACTTGGAGCCTCAGCACCTTTAACCTCCTGTTCCGTACAGGTTGTAATTTGTCCTGAGGATGAACGGGAAGACGGGGAACCAATGAGAGACTAGCTCTTGGTGTTGGGACAGGCACAGGACACTCTATTTTCCCATCAGGAAGAAGAATTAACCACAGGCTCAGCCTACACCCCGGAACCAGAACAGGGCCTGAAGCCATCCTGCGCTTTTGCGGCCAGCTCCCAAAAAAGCGACTTGTAAGATGGAGCTTCAGGGCACTGCAATTCACAAACCTGCAGAGTTATAAATGTTAACTCTCGTCCACAAATATATTGAGGGAAGGCAAAGAAGAGGATTTGAAATCAAGGCAGAATTGCAGGAAACAGATTTCAGGAGGTAGATTCGAATCGCCTTTAAAGCACATGAAAAGGGGCAAAACGTTGACAATGATGCCCTTGGCCAAAAAGGGCGTATGCGTTTTTTCCTGAATATATTCAGGAAAAAACGCATACGCCCTTTTTGGCCAACCAAGCAACCTGGAAATGCAAATCAGCGCTACAAAGAAGTCTCGCTTCCCATCGGTCAAAAGGGCCATGCTGAAAAAAGTGTCAAAACCAGAAATGCAGGACAGGCCATGGAGAAATGGGAGCCTTGCTACACTGATGGGCGGGATGTAAATTGCCAACAGCCACTCTGGAGAAGTGTACGGTGTGTCCTGAAACATCTAAAAAACACAGCTTAGAGAGCATAGGGCACTTCCACGCATGGGGGGATAAAGTGGGAAAATTGAAAATCAGCAAGACACAAGCACCCCAAAGTTTAGGGCTGCTCTGTTGACAAGGACCTCCACTTCATTCCACCTTAAATATCCCAGGAAAGCGAAAAATGGATCAAAAAGTTGTGGTCCTTATGTACAATGGAATATCACTCAGCCATGAAATCAATGTCATAAGGCTAGTAGCAGCATGATGAGTGGATTTAGGTAAGACGATTCTAAGTGAAATAAGTCACACAGAAAAGGACACTTCTCGTAAGGTGTCACTTATAGAGGGAATGTAAAAACCGTTACACTTGAACTGAATTACAAAACAGAACAGAGTCACACATGCAGAAAACACACTATGGCTGCTTAACGGGAAAGGTGAGGTGGGGTGATACATAAAACAAGAGCTTCAAATTAGCTCAGATACCGTTCCATAAACCCAATATGTAATAGACAAGACCTACTCCTTGCTCAGAGAACTGGACTCAACACGCCCGATTCACCGCACAAGAATATATCTGACTAGTAATAATCTTAAAACCTATGTATTGATATCTCTCTGTTAGTGTGTCAAGTGGGTGTAAAGCGGCATAAACACAGCCGTGAAAAGCAGCTAAACCCCATTATAAAAATAAATTACTTTTAAAAACCCATGAAACAAAGACAGGGAAAGAGAGAGAAATTCTTACACAATTCGTTCAGGGGCTGTGATGCAACCTGGATTGACCATATCTAGACCCACAGCTGGATGAGACATAAGGGTGGACACTCTTGGGGCTGAGAGGTTTGGTGAGGTTGGGTGAGCAAACGCAGACCCTTTAAAGTAATACTGCGTGCTACCCATCGCATGGGTCCCAAATCTCCAGGTTCAAGGGCATCTTCCTACATTGAAAACATGCATGAGAAACCCAGAAGATGGTACACCGTGTGATGGGGAAAGGTTTCTAAAACGCACCTCATTTCTCATCTCCTTGTGCTCGGGTTCGCCATTCCAGCCACTTTACCAGCAATCTCCCTACTTGGAGCCTCAGCACCTTTAACCTCCTGTTCCGTACAGGTTGCAATTTGTCCTGAGGATGAACGGGAAGACGGGGAACCAATGAGAGACTAGCTCTTGGTGTTGGGACAGGCACAGGTCACTCTATTTTCCCATCAGGAAGAAGAATTAACCACAGGCTCAGCCTGCCCCCCGGAACCAGAACAGGGCCTGAAGCCATCCTGCGCTTTTGCGGCCAGCTCCCAAAAAAGCGACTTGTAAAATGGAGCTTCAGGGCACTGCAATTCACAAACCTGCAGAGTTATAAATGATAACTCTCGTCCACAAATATATTGAGGGAAGGCAAAGAAGAGGATTTGAAATCAAGGCAGAATTGCAGGAAACAGATTTCAGGAGGTAGATTCGAATCGCCTTTAAAGCACATGAAAAGCGGCAAAACGTTGACAATGATGCCCTTGGCCAAAAAGGGCGTATGCGTTTTTTCCTGAATATATTCAGGAAAAAACGCATACGCCCTTTTTGGCCAACCAAGCAACCTGGAAAGGCAAATCAGCGCTACAAAGAAGTCTCGCTTCCCATCGGTCAAGAGGGCCATGCTGAAAAAAGTGTCAAAACCAGAAATGCAGGACAGGCCATGGAGAAATGGGAGCCTTGCTACACTGATGGGCGGGATGTAAATTGCCAACAGCCACTCTGGAGAAGTGTACGGTGTGTCCTGAAACATCTAAAAAACACAGCTTAGAGAGCATAGGGCACTTCCACGCATGGGGGGATAAAGTGGGAAAATTGAAAATCAGCAAGACACAAGCACCCCAAAGTTTAGGGCTGCTCTGTTGACAAGGACCTCCACTTCATTCCACCTTAAATATCCCAGGAAAGCGAAAAATGGATCAAAAAGTTGTGGTCCTTATGTACAATGGAATATCACTCAGCCATGAAATCAATGTCATAAGGCTAGTAGCAGCATGATGAGTGGATTTAGGTAAGACGATTCTAAGTGAAATAAGTCACACAGAAAAGGACACTTCTCGTAAGGTGTCACTTATAGAGGGAATGTAAAAACCGTTACACTTGAACTGAATTACAAAACAGAACAGAGTCACACATGCAGAAAACACACTATGGCTGCTTAACGGGAAAGGTGAGGTGGGGTGATACATAAAACAAGAGCTTCAAATTAGCTCAGATACCGTTCCATAAACCCAATATGTAATAGACAAGACCTACTCCTTGCTCAGAGAACTGGACTCAACACGCCCGATTCACCGCACAAGAATATATCTGACTAGTAATAATCTTAAAACCTATGTATTGATATCTCTCTGTTAGTGTGTCAAGTGTGTTTAAAGCGGCATAAACACAGCCGTGAAAAGCAGATAAACCCCATTATAAAACTAAATTACTTTTAAAAACCCATGAAACAAAGACAGGGAAAGAGAGAGAAATACTTACACAATTCGTTCAGGGGCTGTGATGCAACCTGGATTGACCATATCTAGACCCACAGCTGGATGAGACATAAGGGTGGACACTCTTGGGGCTGAGAGGTTTGGTGAGGTTGGGTGAGCAAACGCAGACCCTTTAAAGTAATACTGCGTGCTACCCATCGCATGGGTCCCAAATCTCCAGGTTCAAGGGCATCTTCCTACATCGAAAACATGCATGAGAAACCCAGAAGATGGTACACCGTGTGATGGGGAAAGGTTTCTAAAACGCACCTCATTTCTCATCTCCTTGTGCTCGGGTTCGCCATTCCTGCCACTTTACTAGCAATCTCCCTACTTGGAGCCTCAGCACCTTTAACCTCCTGTTCCGTACAGGTTGTAATTTGTCCTGAGGATGAACGGGAAGACGGGGAACCAATGAGAGACTAGCTCTTGGTGTTGGGACAGGCACAGGACACTCTATTTTCCCATCAGGAAGAAGAATTAACCACAGGCTCAGCCTACACCCCGGAACCAGAACAGGGCCTGAAGCCATCCTGCGCTTTTGCGGCCAGCTCCCAAAAAAGCGACTTGTAAGATGGAGCTTCAGGGCACTGCAATTCACAAACCTGCAGAGTTATAAATGTTAACTCTCGTCCACAAATATATTGAGGGAAGGCAAAGAAGAGGATTTGAAATCAAGGCAGAATTGCAGGAAACAGATTTCAGGAGGTAGATTCGAATCGCCTTTAAAGCACATGAAAAGGGGCAAAACGTTGACAATGATGCCCTTGGCCAAAAAGGGCGTATGCGTTTTTTCCTGAATATATTCAGGAAAAAACGCATACGCCCTTTTTGGCCAACCAAGCAACCTGGAAATGCAAATCAGCGCTACAAAGAAGTCTCGCTTCCCATCGGTCAAAAGGGCCATGCTGAAAAAAGTGTCAAAACCAGAAATGCAGGACAGGCCATGGAGAAATGGGAGCCTTGCTACACTGATGGGCGGGATGTAAATTGCCAACAGCCACTCTGGAGAAGTGTACGGTGTGTCCTGAAACATCTAAAAAACACAGCTTAGAGAGCATAGGGCACTTCCACGCATGGGGGGATAAAGTGGGAAAATTGAAAATCAGCAAGACACAAGCACCCCAAAGTTTAGGGCTGCTCTGTTGACAAGGACCTCCACTTCATTCCACCTTAAATATCCCAGGAAAGCGAAAAATGGATCAAAAAGTTGTGGTCCTTATGTACAATGGAATATCACTCAGCCATGAAATCAATGTCATAAGGCTAGTAGCAGCATGATGAGTGGATTTAGGTAAGACGATTCTAAGTGAAATAAGTCACACAGAAAAGGACACTTCTCGTAAGGTGTCACTTATAGAGGGAATGTAAAAACCGTTACACTTGAACTGAATTACAAAACAGAACAGAGTCACACATGCAGAAAACACACTATGGCTGCTTAACGGGAAAGGTGAGGTGGGGTGATACATAAAACAAGAGCTTCAAATTAGCTCAGATACCGTTCCATAAACCCAATATGTAATAGACAAGACCTACTCCTTGCTCAGAGAACTGGACTCAACACGCCCGATTCACCGCACAAGAATATATCTGACTAGTAATAATCTTAAAACCTATGTATTGATATCTCTCTGTTAGTGTGTCAAGTGGGTGTAAAGCGGCATAAACACAGCCGTGAAAAGCAGCTAAACCCCATTATAAAAATAAATTACTTTTAAAAACCCATGAAACAAAGACAGGGAAAGAGAGAGAAATTCTTACACAATTCGTTCAGGGGCTGTGATGCAACCTGGATTGACCATATCTAGACCCACAGCTGGATGAGACATAAGGGTGGACACTCTTGGGGCTGAGAGGTTTGGTGAGGTTGGGTGAGCAAACGCAGACCCTTTAAAGTAATACTGCGTGCTACCCATCGCATGGGTCCCAAATCTCCAGGTTCAAGGGCATCTTCCTACATTGAAAACATGCATGAGAAACCCAGAAGATGGTACACCGTGTGATGGGGAAAGGTTTCTAAAACGCACCTCATTTCTCATCTCCTTGTGCTCGGGTTCGCCATTCCAGCCACTTTACCAGCAATCTCCCTACTTGGAGCCTCAGCACCTTTAACCTCCTGTTCCGTACAGGTTGCAATTTGTCCTGAGGATGAACGGGAAGACGGGGAACCAATGAGAGACTAGCTCTTGGTGTTGGGACAGGCACAGGTCACTCTATTTTCCCATCAGGAAGAAGAATTAACCACAGGCTCAGCCTGCCCCCCGGAACCAGAACAGGGCCTGAAGCCATCCTGCGCTTTTGCGGCCAGCTCCCAAAAAAGCGACTTGTAAAATGGAACTTCAGGGCACTGCAATTCACAAACCTGCAGAGTTATAAATGATAACTCTCGTCCACAAATATATTGAGGGAAGGCAAAGAAGAGGATTTGAAATCAAGGCAGAATTGCAGGAAACAGATTTCAGGAGGTAGATTCGAATCGCCTTTAAAGCACATGAAAAGCGGCAAAACGTTGACAATGATGCCCTTGGCCAAAAAGGGCGTATGCGTTTTTTCCTGAATATATTCAGGAAAAAACGCATACGCCCTTTTTGGCCAACCAAGCAACCTGGAAAGGCAAATCAGCGCTACAAAGAAGTCTCGCTTCCCATCGGTCAAGAGGGCCATGCTGAAAAAAGTGTCAAAACCAGAAATGCAGGACAGGCCATGGAGAAATGGGAGCCTTGCTACACTGATGGGCGGGATGTAAATTGCCAACAGCCACTCTGGAGAAGTGTACGGTGTGTCCTGAAACATCTAAAAAACACAGCTTAGAGAGCATACGGCACTTCCACGCATGGGGGGATAAAGTGGGAAAATTGAAAATCAGCAAGACACAAGCACCCCAAAGTTTAGGGCTGCTCTGTTGACAAGGACCTCCACTTCATTCCACCTTAAATATCCCAGGAAAGCGAAAAATGGATCAAAAAGTTGTGGTCCTTATGTACAATGGAATATCACTCAGCCATGAAATCAATGTCATAAGGCTAGTAGCAGCATGATGAGTGGATTTAGGTAAGACGATTCTAAGTGAAATAAGTCACACAGAAAAGGACACTTCTCATAAGGTGTCACTTATAGAGGGAATGTAAAAACCGTTACACTTGAACTGAATTACAAAACAGAACAGAGTCACACATGCAGAAAACACACTATGGCTGCTTAACGGGAAAGGTGAGGTGGGGTGATACATAAAACAAGAGCTTCAAATTAGCTCAGATACCGTTCCATAAACCCAATATGTAATAGACAAGACCTACTCCTTGCTCAGAGAACTGGACTCAACACGCCCGATTCACCGCACAAGAATATATCTGACTAGTAATAATCTTAAAACCTATGTATTGATATCTCTCTGTTAGTGTGTCAAGTGTGTGTAAAGCGGCATAAACACAGCCGTGAAAAGCAGCTAAACCCCATTATAAAACTAAATTACTTTTAAAAACCCATGAAACAAAGACAGGGAAAGAGAGAGAAATTCTTACACAATTCGTTCAGGGGCTGTGATGCAACCTGGATTGACCATATCTAGACCCACAGCTGGATGAGACATAAGGGTGGACACTCTTGGGGCTGAGAGGTTTGGTGAGGTTGTGTGAGCAAACGCAGACCCTTTAAAGTAATACTGCGTGCTACCCATCGCATGGGTCCCAAATCTCCAGGTTCAAGGGCATCTTCCTACATCGAAAACATGCATGAGAAACCCAGAAGAGGGTACACCGTGTGATGGGGAAAGGTTTCTAAAACGCACCTCATTTCTCATCTCCTTGTGCTCGGGTTCGCCATTCCAGCCACTTTACCAGCAATCTCCCTACTTGGAGCCTCAGCACCTTTAACCTCCTGTTCCGTACAGGTTGCAATTTGTCCTGAGGATGAACGGGAAGACGGGGAACCAATGAGAGACTAGCTCTTGGTGTTGGGACAGGCACAGGTCACTCTATTTTCCCATCAGGAAGAAGAATTAACCACAGGCTCAGCCTGCCCCCCGGAACCAGAACAGGGCCTGAAGCCATCCTGCGCTTTTGCGGCCAGCTCCCAAAAAAGCGACTTGTAAGATGGATCTTCAGGGCACTGCAATTCACAAACCTGCAGAGTTATAAATGATAACTCTCGTCCACAAATATATTGAGGGAAGGCAAAGAAGAGGATTTGAAATCAAGGCAGAATTGCAGGAAACAGATTTCAGGAGGTAGATTCGAATCGCCTTTAAAGCACATGAAAAGCGGCAAAACGTTGACAATGATGCCCTTGGCCAAAAAGGGCGTATGCGTTTTTTCCTGAATATATTCAGGAAAAAACGCATACGCCCTTTTTGGCCAACCAAGCAACCTGGAAAGGCAAATCAGCGCTACAAAGAAGTCTCACTTCCCATCGGTCAAGAGGGCCATGCTGAAAAAAGTGTCAAAACCAGAAATGCAGGACAGGCCATGGAGAAATGGGAGCCTTGCTACACTGATGGGCGGGATGTAAATTGCCAACAGCCACTCTGGAGAAGTGTACGGTGTGTCCTGAAACATCTAAAAAACACAGCTTAGAGAGCATAGGGCACTTCCACGCATGGGGGGATAAAGTGGGAAAATTGAAAATCAGCAAGACACAAGCACCCCAAAGTTTAGGGCTGCTCTGTTGACAAGGACCTCCACTTCATTCCACCTTAAATATCCCAGGAAAGCGAAAAATGGATCAAAAAGTTGTGGTCCTTATGTACAATGGAATATCACTCAGCCATGAAATCAATGTCATAAGGCTAGTAGCAGCATGATGAGTGGATTTAGGTAAGACGATTCTAAGTGAAATAAGTCACACAGAAAAGGACACTTCTCGTAAGGTGTCACTTATAGAGGGAATGTAAAAACCGTTACACTTGAACTGAATTACAAAACAGAACAGAGTCACACATGCAGAAAACACACTATGGCTGCTTAACGGGAAAGGTGAGGTGGGGTGATACATAAAACAAGAGCTTCAAATTAGCTCAGATACCGTTCCATAAACCCAATATGTAATAGACAAGACCTACTCCTTGCTCAGAGAACTGGACTCAACACGCCCGATTCACCGCACAAGAATATATCTGACTAGTAATAATCTTAAAACCTATGTATTGATATCTCTCTGTTAGTGTGTCAAGTGTGTTTAAAGCGGCATAAACACAGCCGTGAAAAGCAGATAAACCCCATTATAAAACTAAATTACTTTTAAAAACCCATGAAACAAAGACAGGGAAAGAGAGAGAAATACTTACACAATTCGTTCAGGGGCTGTGATGCAACCTGGATTGACCATATCTAGACCCACAGCTGGATGAGACATAAGGGTGGACACTCTTGGGGCTGAGAGGTTTGGTGAGGTTGGGTGAGCAAACGCAGACCCTTTAAAGTAATACTGCGTGCTACCCATCGCATGGGTCCCAAATCTCCAGGTTCAAGGGCATCTTCCTACATCGAAAACATGCATGAGAAACCCAGAAGATGGTACACCGTGTGATGGGGAAAGGTTTCTAAAACGCACCTCATTTCTCATCTCCTTGTGCTCGGGTTCGCCATTCCTGCCACTTTACTAGCAATCTCCCTACTTGGAGCCTCAGCACCTTTAACCTCCTGTTCCGTACAGGTTGTAATTTGTCCTGAGGATGAACGGGAAGACGGGGAACCAATGAGAGACTAGCTCTTGGTGTTGGGACAGGCACAGGACACTCTATTTTCCCATCAGGAAGAAGAATTAACCACAGGCTCAGCCTACACCCCGGAACCAGAACAGGGCCTGAAGCCATCCTGCGCTTTTGCGGCCAGCTCCCAAAAAAGCGACTTGTAAGATGGAGCTTCAGGGCACTGCAATTCACAAACCTGCAGAGTTATAAATGTTAACTCTCGTCCACAAATATATTGAGGGAAGGCAAAGAAGAGGATTTGAAATCAAGGCAGAATTGCAGGAAACAGATTTCAGGAGGTAGATTCGAATCGCCTTTAAAGCACATGAAAAGGGGCAAAACGTTGACAATGATGCCCTTGGCCAAAAAGGGCGTATGCGTTTTTTCCTGAATATATTCAGGAAAAAACGCATACGCCCTTTTTGGCCAACCAAGCAACCTGGAAATGCAAATCAGCGCTACAAAGAAGTCTCGCTTCCCATCGGTCAAAAGGGCCATGCTGAAAAAAGTGTCAAAACCAGAAATGCAGGACAGGCCATGGAGAAATGGGAGCCTTGCTACACTGATGGGCGGGATGTAAATTGCCAACAGCCACTCTGGAGAAGTGTACGGTGTGTCCTGAAACATCTAAAAAACACAGCTTAGAGAGCATAGGGCACTTCCACGCATGGGGGGATAAAGTGGGAAAATTGAAAATCAGCAAGACACAAGCACCCCAAAGTTTAGGGCTGCTCTGTTGACAAGGACCTCCACTTCATTCCACCTTAAATATCCCAGGAAAGCGAAAAATGGATCAAAAAGTTGTGGTCCTTATGTACAATGGAATATCACTCAGCCATGAAATCAATGTCATAAGGCTAGTAGCAGCATGATGAGTGGATTTAGGTAAGACGATTCTAAGTGAAATAAGTCACACAGAAAAGGACACTTCTCGTAAGGTGTCACTTATAGAGGGAATGTAAAAACCGTTACACTTGAACTGAATTACAAAACAGAACAGAGTCACACATGCAGAAAACACACTATGGCTGCTTAACGGGAAAGGTGAGGTGGGGTGATACATAAAACAAGAGCTTCAAATTAGCTCAGATACCGTTCCATAAACCCAATATGTAATAGACAAGACCTACTCCTTGCTCAGAGAACTGGACTCAACACGCCCGATTCACCGCACAAGAATATATCTGACTAGTAATAATCTTAAAACCTATGTATTGATATCTCTCTGTTAGTGTGTCAAGTGGGTGTAAAGCGGCATAAACACAGCCGTGAAAAGCAGCTAAACCCCATTATAAAAATAAATTACTTTTAAAAACCCATGAAACAAAGACAGGGAAAGAGAGAGAAATTCTTACACAATTCGTTCAGGGGCTGTGATGCAACCTGGATTGACCATATCTAGACCCACAGCTGGATGAGACATAAGGGTGGACACTCTTGGGGCTGAGAGGTTTGGTGAGGTTGGGTGAGCAAACGCAGACCCTTTAAAGTAATACTGCGTGCTACCCATCGCATGGGTCCCAAATCTCCAGGTTCAAGGGCATCTTCCTACATTGAAAACATGCATGAGAAACCCAGAAGATGGTACACCGTGTGATGGGGAAAGGTTTCTAAAACGCACCTCATTTCTCATCTCCTTGTGCTCGGGTTCGCCATTCCAGCCACTTTACCAGCAATCTCCCTACTTGGAGCCTCAGCACCTTTAACCTCCTGTTCCGTACAGGTTGCAATTTGTCCTGAGGATGAACGGGAAGACGGGGAACCAATGAGAGACTAGCTCTTGGTGTTGGGACAGGCACAGGTCACTCTATTTTCCCATCAGGAAGAAGAATTAACCACAGGCTCAGCCTGCCCCCCGGAACCAGAACAGGGCCTGAAGCCATCCTGCGCTTTTGCGGCCAGCTCCCAAAAAAGCGACTTGTAAAATGGAGCTTCAGGGCACTGCAATTCACAAACCTGCAGAGTTATAAATGATAACTCTCGTCCACAAATATATTGAGGGAAGGCAAAGAAGAGGATTTGAAATCAAGGCAGAATTGCAGGAAACAGATTTCAGGAGGTAGATTCGAATCGCCTTTAAAGCACATGAAAAGCGGCAAAACGTTGACAATGATGCCCTTGGCCAAAAAGGGCGTATGCGTTTTTTCCTGAATATATTCAGGAAAAAACGCATACGCCCTTTTTGGCCAACCAAGCAACCTGGAAAGGCAAATCAGCGCTACAAAGAAGTCTCGCTTCCCATCGGTCAAGAGGGCCATGCTGAAAAAAGTGTCAAAACCAGAAATGCAGGACAGGCCATGGAGAAATGGGAGCCTTGCTACACTGATGGGCGGGATGTAAATTGCCAACAGCCACTCTGGAGAAGTGTACGGTGTGTCCTGAAACATCTAAAAAACACAGCTTAGAGAGCATACGGCACTTCCACGCATGGGGGGATAAAGTGGGAAAATTGAAAATCAGCAAGACACAAGCACCCCAAAGTTTAGGGCTGCTCTGTTGACAAGGACCTCCACTTCATTCCACCTTAAATATCCCAGGAAAGCGAAAAATGGATCAAAAAGTTGTGGTCCTTATGTACAATGGAATATCACTCAGCCATGAAATCAATGTCATAAGGCTAGTAGCAGCATGATGAGTGGATTTAGGTAAGACGATTCTAAGTGAAATAAGTCACACAGAAAAGGACACTTCTCATAAGGTGTCACTTATAGAGGGAATGTAAAAACCGTTACACTTGAACTGAATTACAAAACAGAACAGAGTCACACATGCAGAAAACACACTATGGCTGCTTAACGGGAAAGGTGAGGTGGGGTGATACATAAAACAAGAGCTTCAAATTAGCTCAGATACCGTTCCATAAACCCAATATGTAATAGACAAGACCTACTCCTTGCTCAGAGAACTGGACTCAACACGCCCGATTCACCGCACAAGAATATATCTGACTAGTAATAATCTTAAAACCTATGTATTGATATCTCTCTGTTAGTGTGTCAAGTGTGTGTAAAGCGGCATAAACACAGCCGTGAAAAGCAGCTAAACCCCATTATAAAACTAAATTACTTTTAAAAACCCATGAAACAAAGACAGGGAAAGAGAGAGAAATTCTTACACAATTCGTTCAGGGGCTGTGATGCAACCTGGATTGACCATATCTAGACCCACAGCTGGATGAGACATAAGGGTGGACACTCTTGGGGCTGAGAGGTTTGGTGAGGTTGTGTGAGCAAATGCAGACCCTTTAAAGTAATACTGCGTGCTACCCATCGCATGGGTCCCAAATCTCCAGGTTCAAGGGCATCTTCCTACATCGAAAACATGCATGAGAAACCCAGAAGAGGGTACACCGTGTGATGGGGAAAGGTTTCTAAAACGCACCTCATTTCTCATCTCCTTGTGCTCGGGTTCGCCATTCCAGCCACTTTACCAGCAATCTCCCTACTTGGAGCCTCAGCACCTTTAACCTCCTGTTCCGTACAGGTTGCAATTTGTCCTGAGGATGAACGGGAAGACGGGGAACCAATGAGAGACTAGCTCTTGGTGTTGGGACAGGCACAGGTCACTCTATTTTCCCATCAGGAAGAAGAATTAACCACAGGCTCAGCCTGCCCCCCGGAACCAGAACAGGGCCTGAAGCCATCCTGCGCTTTTGCGGCCAGCTCCCAAAAAAGCGACTTGTAAGATGGATCTTCAGGGCACTGCAATTCACAAACCTGCAGAGTTATAAATGATAACTCTCGTCCACAAATATATTGAGGGAAGGCAAAGAAGAGGATTTGAAATCAAGGCAGAATTGCAGGAAACAGATTTCAGGAGGTAGATTCGAATCGCCTTTAAAGCACATGAAAAGCGGCAAAACGTTGACAATGATGCCCTTGGCCAAAAAGGGCGTATGCGTTTTTTCCTGAATATATTCAGGAAAAAACGCATACGCCCTTTTTGGCCAACCAAGCAACCTGGAAAGGCAAATCAGCGCTACAAAGAAGTCTCGCTTCCCATCGGTCAAGAGGGCCATGCTGAAAAAAGTGTCAAAACCAGAAATGCAGGACAGGCCATGGAGAAATGGGAGCCTTGCTACACTGATGGGCGGGATGTAAATTGCCAACAGCCACTCTGGAGAAGTGTACGGTGTGTCCTGAAACATCTAAAAAACACAGCTTAGAGAGCATAGGGCACTTCCACGCATGGGGGGATAAAGTGGGAAAATTGAAAATCAGCAAGACACAAGCACCCCAAAGTTTAGGGCTGCTCTGTTGACAAGGACCTCCACTTCATTCCACCTTAAATATCCCAGGAAAGCGAAAAATGGATCAAAAAGTTGTGGTCCTTATGTACAATGGAATATCACTCAGCCATGAAATCAATGTCATAAGGCTAGTAGCAGCATGATGAGTGGATTTAGGTAAGACGATTCTAAGTGAAATAAGTCACACAGAAAAGGACACTTCTCGTAAGGTGTCACTTATAGAGGGAATGTAAAAACCGTTACACTTGAACTGAATTACAAAACAGAACAGAGTCACACATGCAGAAAACACACTATGGCTGCTTAACGGGAAAGGTGAGGTGGGGTGATACATAAAACAAGAGCTTCAAATTAGCTCAGATACCGTTCCATAAACCCAATATGTAATAGACAAGACCTACTCCTTGCTCAGAGAACTGGACTCAACACGCCCGATTCACCGCACAAGAATATATCTGACTAGTAATAATCTTAAAACCTATGTATTGATATCTCTCTGTTAGTGTGTCAAGTGTGTTTAAAGCGGCATAAACACAGCCGTGAAAAGCACATAAACCCCATTATAAAACTAAATTACTTTTAAAAACCCATGAAACAAAGACAGGGAAAGAGAGAGAAATACTTACACAATTCGTTCAGGGGCTGTGATGCAACCTGGATTGACCATATCTAGACCCACAGCTGGATGAGACATAAGGGTGGACACTCTTGGGGCTGAGAGGTTTGGTGAGGTTGGGTGAGCAAACGCAGACCCTTTAAAGTAATACTGCGTGCTACCCATCGCATGGGTCCCAAATCTCCAGGTTCAAGGGCATCTTCCTACATCGAAAACATGCATGAGAAACCCAGAAGATGGTACACCGTGTGATGGGGAAAGGTTTCTAAAACGCACCTCATTTCTCATCTCCTTGTGCTCGGGTTCGCCATTCCTGCCACTTTACTAGCAATCTCCCTACTTGGAGCCTCAGCACCTTTAACCTCCTGTTCCGTACAGGTTGTAATTTGTCCTGAGGATGAACGGGAAAACGGGGAACCAATGAGAGACTAGCTCTTGGTGTTGGGACAGGCACAGGACACTCTATTTTCCCATCAGGAAGAAGAATTAACCACAGGCTCAGCCTACCCCCCGGAACCAGAACAGGGCCTGAAGCCATCCTGCGCTTTTGCGGCCAGCTCCCAAAAAAGCGACTTGTAAGATGGAGCTTCAGGGCACTGCAATTCACAAACCTGCAGAGTTATAAATGTTAACTCTCGTCCACAAATATATTGAGGGAAGGCAAAGAAGAGGATTTGAAATCAAGGCAGAATTGCAGGAAACAGATTTCAGGAGGTAGATTCGAATCGCCTTTAAAGCACATGAAAAGGGGCAAAACGTTGACAATGATGCCCTTGGCCAAAAAGGGCGTATGCGTTTTTTCCTGAATATATTCAGGAAAAAACGCATACGCCCTTTTTGGCCAACCAAGCAACCTGGAAATGCAAATCAGCGCTACAAAGAAGTCTCGCTTCCCATCGGTCAAAAGGGCCATGATGAAAAAAGTGTCAAAACCAGAAATGCAGGACAGGCCATGGAGAAATGGGAGCCTTGCTACACTGATGGGCGGGATGTAAATTGCCAACAGCCACTCTGGAGAAGTGTACGGTGTGTCCTGAAACATCTAAAAAACACAGCTTAGAGAGCATAGGGCACTTCCACGCATGGGGGTATAAAGTGGGAAAATTGAAAATCAGCAAGACACAAGCACCCCAAAGTTTAGGGCTGCTCTGTTGACAAGGACCTCCACTTCATTCCACCTTAAATATCCCAGGAAAGCGAAAAATGGATCAAAAAGTTGTGGTCCTTATGTACAATGGAATATCACTCAGCCATGAAATCAATGTCATAAGGCTAGTAGCAGCATGATGAGTGGATTTAGGTAAGACGATTCTAAGTGAAATAAGTCACACAGAAAAGGACACTTCTCGTAAGGTGTCACTTATAGAGGGAATGTAAAAACCGTTACACTTGAACTGAATTACAAAACAGAACAGAGTCACACATGCAGAAAACACACTATGGCTGCTTAACGGGAAAGGTGAGGTGGGGTGATACATAAAACAAGAGCTTCAAATTAGCTCAGATACCGTTCCATAAACCCAATATGTAATAGACAAGACCTACTCCTTGCTCAGAGAACTGGACTCAACACGCCCGATTCACCGCACAAGAATATATCTGACTAGTAATAATCTTAAAACCTATGTATTGATATCTCTCTGTTAGTGTGTCAAGTGGGTGTAAAGCGGCATAAACACAGCCGTGAAAAGCAGCTAAACCCCATTATAAAAATAAATTACTTTTAAAAACCCATGAAACAAAGACAGGGAAAGAGAGAGAAATTCTTACACAATTCGTTCAGGGGCTGTGATGCAACCTGGATTGACCATATCTAGACCCACAGCTGGATGAGACATAAGGGTGGACACTCTTGGGGCTGAGAGGTTTGGTGAGGTTGGGTGAGCAAACGCAGACCCTTTAAAGTAATACTGCGTGCTACCCATCGCATGGGTCCCAAATCTCCAGGTTCAAGGGCATCTTCCTACATTGAAAACATGCATGAGAAACCCAGAAGATGGTACACCGTGTGATGGGGAAAGGTTTCTAAAACGCACCTCATTTCTCATCTCCTTGTGCTCGGGTTCGCCTTTCCAGCCACTTTACCAGCAATCTCCCTACTTGGAGCCTCAGCACCTTTAACCTCCTGTTCCGTACAGGTTGCAATTTGTCCTGAGGATGAACGGGAAGACGGGGAACCAATGAGAGACTAGCTCTTGGTGTTGGGACAGGCACAGGTCACTCTATTTTCCCATCAGGAAGAAGAATTAACCACAGGCTCAGCCTGCCCCCCGGAACCAGAACAGGGCCTGAAGCCATCCTGCGCTTTTGCGGCCAGCTCCCAAAAAAGCGACTTGTAAAATGGAGCTTCAGGGCACTGCAATTCACAAACCTGCAGAGTTATAAATGATAACTCTCGTCCACAAATATATTGAGGGAAGGCAAAGAAGAGGATTTGAAATCAAGGCAGAATTGCAGGAAACAGATTTCAGGAGGTAGATTCGAATCGCCTTTAAAGCACATGAAAAGCGGCAAAACGTTGACAATGATGCCCTTGGCCAAAAAGGGCGTATGCGTTTTTTCCTGAATATATTCAGGAAAAAACGCATACGCCCTTTTTGGCCAACCAAGCAACCTGGAAAGGCAAATCAGCGCTACAAAGAAGTCTCGCTTCCCATCGGTCAAGAGGGCCATGCTGAAAAAAGTGTCAAAACCAGAAATGCAGGACAGGCCATGGAGAAATGGGAGCCTTGCTACACTGATGGGCGGGATGTAAATTGCCAACAGCCACTCTGGAGAAGTGTACGGTGTGTCCTGAAACATCTAAAAAACACAGCTTAGAGAGCATAGGGCACTTCCACGCATGGGGGGATAAAGTGGGAAAATTGAAAATCAGCAAGACACAAGCACCCCAAAGTTTAGGGCTGCTCTGTTGACAAGGACCTCCACTTCATTCCACCTTAAATATCCCAGGAAAGCGAAAAATGGATCAAAAAGTTGTGGTCCTTATGTACAATGGAATATCACTCAGCCATGAAATCAATGTCATAAGGCTAGTAGCAGCATGATGAGTGGATTTAGGTAAGACGATTCTAAGTGAAATAAGTCACACAGAAAAGGACACTTCTCGTAAGGTGTCACTTATAGAGGGAATGTAAAAACCGTTACACTTGAACTGAATTACAAAACAGAACAGAGTCACACATGCAGAAAACACACTATGGCTGCTTAACGGGAAAGGTGAGGTGGGGTGATACATAAAACAAGAGCTTCAAATTAGCTCAGATACCGTTCCATAAACCCAATATGTAATAGACAAGACCTACTCCTTGCTCAGAGAACTGGACTCAACATGCCCGATTCACCGCACAAGAATATATCTGACTAGTAATAATCTTAAAACCTATGTATTGATATCTCTCTGTTAGTGTGTCAAGTGTGTGTAAAGCGGCATAAACACAGCCGTGAAAAGCAGCTAAACCCCATTATAAAAATAAATTACTTTTAAAAACCCATGAAACAAAGACAGGGAAAGAGAGAGAAATTCTTACACAATTCGTTCAGGGGCTGTGATGCAACCTGGATTGACCATATCTAGACCCACAGCTGGATGAGACATAAGGGTGGACACTCTTGGGGCTGAGAGGTTTGGTGATGTTGTGTGAGCAAATGCAGACCCTTTAAAGTAATACTGCGTGCTACCCATCGCATGGGTCCCAAATCTCCAGGTTCAAGGGCATCTTCCTACATCGAAAACATGCATGAGAAACCCAGAAGAGGGTACACCGTGTGATGGGGAAAGATTTCTAAAACGCACCTCATTTCTCATCTCCTTGTGCTCGGGTTCGCCATTCCAGCCACTTTACCAGCAATCTCCCTACTTGGAGCCTCAGCACCTTTAACCTCCTGTTCCGTACAGGTTGCAATTTGTCCTGAGGATGAACGGGAAGACGGGGAACCAATGAGAGACTAGCTCTTGGTGTTGGGACAGGCACAGGTCACTCTATTTTCCCATCAGGAAGAAGAATTAACCACAGGCTCAGCCTGCCCCCCGGAACCAGAACAGGGCCTGAAGCCATCCTGCGCTTTTGCGGCCAGCTCCCAAAAAAGCGACTTGTAAAATGGAGCTTCAGGGCACTGCAATTCACAAACCTGCAGAGTTATAAATGATAACTCTCGTCCACAAATATATTGAGGGAAGGCAAAGAAGAGGATTTGAAATCAAGGCAGAATTGCAGGAAACAGATTTCAGGAGGTAGATTCGAATCGCCTTTAAAGCACATGAAAAGCGGCAAAACGTTGACAATGATGCCCTTGGCCAAAAAGGGCGTATGCGTTTTTTCCTGAATATATTCAGGAAAAAACGCATACGCCCTTTTTGGCCAACCAAGCAACCTGGAAAGGCAAATCAGCGCTACAAAGAAGTCTCGCTTCCCATCGGTCAAGAGGGCCATGCTGAAAAAAGTGTCAAAACCAGAAATGCAGGACAGGCCATGGAGAAATGGGAGCCTTGCTACACTGATGGGCGGGATGTAAATTGCCAACAGCCACTCTGGAGAAGTGTACGGTGTGTCCTGAAACATCTAAAAAACACAGCTTAGAGAGCATAGGGCACTTCCACGCATGGGGGGATAAAGTGGGAAAATTGAAAATCAGCAAGACACAAGCACCCCAAAGTTTAGGGCTGCTCTGTTGACAAGGACCTCCACTTCATTCCACCTTAAATATCCCAGGAAAGCGAAAAATGGATCAAAAAGTTGTGGTCCTTATGTACAATGGAATATCACTCAGCCATGAAATCAATGTCATAAGGCTAGTAGCAGCATGATGAGTGGATTTAGGTAAGACGATTCTAAGTGAAATAAGTCACACAGAAAAGGACACTTCTCATAAGGTGTCACTTATAGAGGGAATGTAAAAACCGTTACACTTGAACTGAATTACAAAACAGAACAGAGTCACACATGCAGAAAACACACTATGGCTGCTTAACGGGAAAGGTGAGGTGGGGTGATACATAAAACAAGAGCTTCAAATTAGCTCAGATACCGTTCCATAAACCCAATATGTAATAGACAAGACCTACTCCTTGCTCAGAGAACTGGACTCAACACGCCCGATTCACCGCACAAGAATATATCTGACTAGTAATAATCTTAAAACCTATGTATTGATATCTCTCTGTTAGTGTGTCAAGTGTGTGTAAAGCGGCATAAACACAGCCGTGAAAAGCAGCTAAACCCCATTATAAAACTAAATTACTTTTAAAAACCCATGAAACAAAGACAGGGAAAGAGAGAGAAATTCTTACACAATTCGTTCAGGGGCTGTGATGCAACCTGGATTGACCATATCTAGACCCACAGCTGGATGAGACATAAGGGTGGACACTCTTGGGGCTGAGAGGTTTGGTGAGGTTGTGTGAGCAAATGCAGACCCTTTAAAGTAATACTGCGTGCTACCCATCGCATGGGTCCCAAATCTCCAGGTTCAAGGGCATCTTCCTACATCGAAAACATGCATGAGAAACCCAGAAGAGGGTACACCGTGTGATGGGGAAAGGTTTCTAAAACGCACCTCATTTCTCATCTCCTTGTGCTCGGGTTCGCCATTCCAGCCACTTTACTAGCAATCTCCCTACTTGGAACCTCAGCACCTTTAACCTCCTGTTCCGAACAGGTTGCAATTTGTCCTGAGGATGAACGGGAAGACGGGGAACCAATGAGAGACTAGCTCTTGGTGTTGGGACAGGCACAGGTCACTCTATTTTCCCATCAGGAAGAAGAATTAACCACAGGCTCAGCCTGCCCCCCGGAACCAGAACAGGGCCTGAAGCCATCCTGCGCTTTTGCGGACAGCTCCCAAAAAAGCGAGTTGTAAAATGGAGCGTCAGGGCACTGCAATTCACAAACCTGCAGAGTTATAAATGATAACTCTCGTCCACAAATATATTGAGGGAAGGCAAAGAAGAGGATTTGAAATCAAGGCAGAATTGCAGGAAACAGATTTCAGGAGGTAGATTCGAATCGCCTTTAAAGCACATGAAAAGGGGCAAAACGTTGACAATGATGCCCTTGGCCAAAAAGGGCGTATGCGTTTTTTCCTGAATATATTCAGGAAAAAACGCATACGCCCTTTTTGGCCAACCAAGCAACCTGGAAAGGCAAATCAGCGCTACAAAGAAGTCTCGCTTCCCATCGGTCAAAAGGGCCATGCTGAAAAAAGTGTCAAAACCAGAAATGCAGGACAGGCCATGGAGAAATGGGAGCCTTGCTACACTGATGGGCGGGATGTAAATTGCCAACAGCCACTCTGGAGAAGTGTACGGTGTGTCCTGAAACATCTAAAAAACACAGCTTAGAGAGCATAGGGCACTTCCACGCATGGGGGGATAAAGTGGGAAAATTGAAAATCAGCAAGACACAAGCACCCCAAAGTTTAGGGCTGCTCTGTTGACAAGGACCTCCACTTCATTCCACCTTAAATATCCCAGGAAAGCGAAAAATGGATCAAAAAGTTGTGGTCCTTATGTACAATGGAATATCACTCAGCCATGAAATCAATGTCATAAGGCTAGTAGCAGCATGATGAGTGGATTTAGGTAAGACGATTCTAAGTGAAATAAGTCACACAGAAAAGGACACTTCTCATAAGGTGTCACTTATAGAGGGAATGTAAAAACCGTTACACTTGAACTGAATTACAAAACAGAACAGAGTCACACATGCAGAAAACACACTATGGCTGCTTAACGGGAAAGGTGAGGTGGGGTGATACATAAAACAAGAGCTTCAAATTAGCTCAGATACCGTTCCATAAACCCAATATGTAATAGACAAGACCTACTCCTTGCTCAGAGAACTGGACTCAACACGCCCGATTCACCGCACAAGAATATATCTGACTAGTAATAATCTTAAAACCTATGTATTGATATCTCTCTGTTAGTGTGTCAAGTGTGTGTAAAGCGGCATAAACACAGCCGTGAAAAGCAGCTAAACCCCATTATAAAACTAAATTACTTTTAAAAACCCATGAAACAAAGACAGGGAAAGAGAGAGAAATTCTTACACAATTCGTTCAGGGGCTGTGATGCAACCTGGATTGACCATATCTAGACCCACAGCTGGATGAGACATAAGGGTGGACACTCTTGGGGCTGAGAGGTTTGGTGAGGTTGTGTGAGCAAATGCAGACCCTTTAAAGTAATACTGCGTGCTACCCATCGCATGGGTCCCAAATCTCCAGGTTCAAGGGCATCTTCCTACATCGAAAACATGCATGAGAAACCCAGAAGAGGGTACACCGTGTGATGGGGAAAGGTTTCTAAAACGCACCTCATTTCTCATCTCCTTGTGCTCGGGTTCGCCATTCCAGCCACTTTACTAGCAATCTCCCTACTTGGAACCTCAGCACCTTTAACCTCCTGTTCCGAACAGGTTGCAATTTGTCCTGAGGATGAACGGGAAGACGGGGAACCAATGAGAGACTAGCTCTTGGTGTTGGGACAGGCACAGGTCACTCTATTTTCCCATCAGGAAGAAGAATTAACCACAGGCTCAGCCTGCCCCCCGGAACCAGAACAGGGCCTGAAGCCATCCTGCGCTTTTGCGGACAGCTCCCAAAAAAGCGAGCTGTAAAATGGAGCGTCAGGGCACTGCAATTCACAAACCTGCAGAGTTATAAATGATAACTCTCGTCCACAAATATATTGAGGGAAGGCAAAGAAGAGGATTTGAAATCAAGGCAGAATTGCAGGAAACAGATTTCAGGAGGTAGATTCGAATCGCCTTTAAAGCACATGAAAAGGGGCAAAACGTTGACAATGATGCCCTTGGCCAAAAAGGGCGTATGCGTTTTTTCCTGAATATATTCAGGAAAAAACGCATACGCCCTTTTTGGCCAACCAAGCAACCTGGAAAGGCAAATCAGCGCTACAAAGAAGTCTCGCTTCCCATCGGTCAAAAGGGCCATGCTGAAAAAAGTGTCAAAACCAGAAATGCAGGACAGGCCATGGAGAAATGGGAGCCTTGCTACACTGATGGGCGGGATGTAAATTGCCAACAGCCACTCTGGAGAAGTGTACGGTGTGTCCTGAAACATCTAAAAAACACAGCTTAGAGAGCATAGGGCACTTCCACGCATGGGGGGATAAAGTGGGAAAATTGAAAATCAGCAAGACACAAGCACCCCAAAGTTTAGGGCTGCTCTGTTGACAAGGACCTCCACTTCATTCCACCTTAAATATCCCAGGAAAGCGAAAAATGGATCAAAAAGTTGTGGTCCTTATGTACAATGGAATATCACTCAGCCATGAAATCAATGTCATAAGGCTAGTAGCAGCATGATGAGTGGATTTAGGTAAGACGATTCTAAGTGAAATAAGTCACACAGAAAAGGACACTTCTCGTAAGGTGTCACTTATAGAGGGAATGTAAAAACCGTTACACTTGAACTGAATTACAAAACAGAACAGAGTCACACATGCAGAAAACACACTATGGCTGCTTAACGGGAAAGGTGAGGTGGGGTGATACATAAAACAAGAGCTTCAAATTAGCTCAGATACCGTTCCATAAACCCAATATGTAATAGACAAGACCTACTCCTTGCTCAGAGAACTGGACTCAACACGCCCGATTCACCGCACAAGAATATATCTGACTAGTAATAATCTTAAAACCTATGTATTGATATCTCTCTGTTAGTGTGTTAAGTGTGTGTAAAGCGGCATAAACACAGCCGTGAAAAGCAGCTAAACCCCATTATAAAACTAAATTACTTTTAAAAACCCATGAAACAAAGACAGGGAAAGAGAGAGAAATTCTTACACAATTCGTTCAGGGGCTGTGATGCAACCTGGATTGACCATATCTAGACCCACAGCTGGATGAGACATAAGGGTGGACACTCTTGGGGCTGAGAGGTTTGGTGAGGTTGTGTGAGCAAATGCAGACCCTTTAAAGTAATACTGCGTGCTACCCATCGCATGGGTCCCAAATCTCCAGGTTCAAGGGCATCTTCCTACATCGAAAACATGCATGAGAAACCCAGAAGAGGGTACACCGTGTGATGGGGAAAGTTTTCTAAAACGCACCTCATTTCTCATCTCCTTGTGCTCGGGTTCGCCATTCCAGCCACTTTACCAGCAATCTCCCTACTTGGAGCCTCAGCACCTTTAACCTCCTGTTCCGTACAGGTTGCAATTTGTCCTGAGGATGAACGGGAAGACGGGGAACCAATGAGAGACTAGCTCTTGGTGTTGGGACAGGCACAGGTCACTCTATTTTCCCATCAGGAAGAAGAATTAACCACAGGCTCAGCCTGCCCCCCGGAACCAGAACAGGGCCTGAAGCCATCCTGCGCTTTTGCGGCCAGCTCCCAAAAAAGCGACTTGTAAAATGGAGCTTCAGGGCACTGCAATTCACAAACCTGCAGAGTTATAAATGATAACTCTCGTCCACAAATATATTGAGGGAAGGCAAAGAAGAGGATTTGAAATCAAGGCAGAATTGCAGGAAACAGATTTCAGGAGGTAGATTCGAATCGCCTTTAAAGCACATGAAAAGCGGCAAAACGTTGACAATGATGCCCTTGGCCAAAAAGGGCGTATGCGTTTTTTCCTGAATATATTCAGGAAAAAACGCATACGCCCTTTTTGGCCAACCAAGCAACCTGGAAAGGCAAATCAGCGCTACAAAGAAGTCTCGCTTCCCATCGGTCAAGAGGGCCATGCTGAAAAAAGTGTCAAAACCAGAAATGCAGGACAGGCCATGGAGAAATGGGAGCCTTGCTACACTGATGGGCGGGATGTAAATTGCCAACAGCCACTCTGGAGAAGTGTACGGTGTGTCCTGAAACATCTAAAAAACACAGCTTAGAGAGCATAGGGCACTTCCACGCATGGGGGGATAAAGTGGGAAAATTGAAAATCAGCAAGACACAAGCACCCCAAAGTTTAGGGCTGCTCTGTTGACAAGGACCTCCACTTCATTCCACCTTAAATATCCCAGGAAAGCGAAAAATGGATCAAAAAGTTGTGGTCCTTATGTACAATGGAATATCACTCAGCCATGAAATCAATGTCATAAGGCTAGTAGCAGCATGATGAGTGGATTTAGGTAAGACGATTCTAAGTGAAATAAGTCACACAGAAAAGGACACTTCTCATAAGGTGTCACTTATAGAGGGAATGTAAAAACCGTTACACTTGAACTGAATTACAAAACAGAACAGAGTCACACATGCAGAAAACACACTATGGCTGCTTAACGGGAAAGGTGAGGTGGGGTGATACATAAAACAAGAGCTTCAAATTAGCTCAGATACCGTTTCATAAACCCAATATGTAATAGACAAGACCTACTCCTTGCTCAGAGAACTGGACTCAACACGCCCGATTCACCGCACAAGAATATATCTGACTAGTAATAATCTTAAAACCTATGTATTGATATCTCTCTGTTAGTGTGTCAAGTGTGTGTAAAGCGGCATAAACACAGCCGTGAAAAGCAGCTAAACCCCATTATAAAACTAAATTACTTTTAAAAACCCATGAAACAAAGACAGGGAAAGAGAGAGAAATTCTTACACAATTCGTTCAGGGGCTGTGATGCAACCTGGATTGACCATATCTAGACCCACAGCTGGATGAGACATAAGGGTGGACACTCTTGGGGCTGAGAGGTTTGGTGAGGTTGTGTGAGCAAATGCAGACCCTTTAAAGTAATACTGCGTGCTACCCATCGCATGGGTCCCAAATCTCCAGGTTCAAGGGCATCTTCCTACATCGAAAACATGCATGAGAAACCCAGAAGAGGGTACACCGTGTGATGGGGAAAGGTTTCTAAAACGCACCTCATTTCTCATCTCCTTGTGCTCGGGTTCGCCATTCCAGCCACTTTACTAGCAATCTCCCTACTTGGAACCTCAGCACCTTTAACCTCCTGTTCCGAACAGGTTGCAATTTGTCCTGAGGATGAACGGGAAGACGGGGAACCAATGAGAGACTAGCTCTTGGTGTTGGGACAGGCACAGGTCACTCTATTTTCCCATCAGGAAGAAGAATTAACCACAGGCTCAGCCTGCCCCCCGGAACCAGAACAGGGCCTGAAGCCATCCTGCGCTTTTGCGGACAGCTCCCAAAAAAGCGAGTTGTAAAATGGAGCGTCAGGGCACTGCAATTCACAAACCTGCAGAGTTATAAATGATAACTCTCGTCCACAAATATATTGAGGGAAGGCAAAGAAGAGGATTTGAAATCAAGGCAGAATTGCAGGAAACAGATTTCAGGAGGTAGATTCGAATCGCCTTTAAAGCACATGAAAAGGGGCAAAACGTTGACAATGATGCCCTTGGCCAAAAAGGGCGTATGCGTTTTTTCCTGAATATATTCAGGAAAAAACGCATACGCCCTTTTTGGCCAACCAAGCAACCTGGAAAGGCAAATCAGCGCTACAAAGAAGTCTCGCTTCCCATCGGTCAAAAGGGCCATGCTGAAAAAAGTGTCAAAACCAGAAATGCAGGACAGGCCATGGAGAAATGGGAGCCTTGCTACACTGATGGGCGGGATGTAAATTGCCAACAGCCACTCTGGAGAAGTGTACGGTGTGTCCTGAAACATCTAAAAAACACAGCTTAGAGAGCATAGGGCACTTCCACGCATGGGGGGATAAAGTGGGAAAATTGAAAATCAGCAAGACACAAGCACCCCAAAGTTTAGGGCTGCTCTGTTGACAAGGACCTCCACTTCATTCCACCTTAAATATCCCAGGAAAGCGAAAAATGGATCAAAAAGTTGTGGTCCTTATGTACAATGGAATATCACTCAGCCATGAAATCAATGTCATAAGGCTAGTAGCAGCATGATGAGTGGATTTAGGTAAGACGATTCTAAGTGAAATAAGTCACACAGAAAAGGACACTTCTCGTAAGGTGTCACTTATAGAGGGAATGTAAAAACCGTTACACTTGAACTGAATTACAAAACAGAACAGAGTCACACATGCAGAAAACACACTATGGCTGCTTAACGGGAAAGGTGAGGTGGGGTGATACATAAAACAAGAGCTTCAAATTAGCTCAGATACCGTTCCATAAACCCAATATGTAATAGACAAGACCTACTCCTTGCTCAGAGAACTGGACTCAACACGCCCGATTCACCGCACAAGAATATATCTGACTAGTAATAATCTTAAAACCTATGTATTGATATCTCTCTGTTAGTGTGTCAAGTGGGTGTAAAGCGGCATAAACACAGCCGTGAAAAGCAGCTAAACCCCATTATAAAAATAAATTACTTTTAAAAACCCATGAAACAAAGACAGGGAAAGAGAGAGAAATTCTTACACAATTCGTTCAGGGGCTGTGATGCAACCTGGATTGACCATATCTAGACCCACAGCTGGATGAGACATAAGGGTGGACACTCTTGGGGCTGAGAGGTTTGGTGAGGTTGGGTGAGCAAACGCAGACCCTTTAAAGTAATACTGCGTGCTACCCATCGCATGGGTCCCAAATCTCCAGGTTCAAGGGCATCTTCCTACATCGAAAACATGCATGAGAAACCCAGAAGATGGTACACCGTGTGATGGGGAAAGGTTTCTAAAACGCACCTCATTTCTCATCTCCTTGTGCTCGGGTTCGCCATTCCAGCCACTTTACCAGCAATCTCCCTACTTGGAGCCTCAGCACCTTTAACCTCCTGTTCCGTACAGGTTGCAATTTGTCCTGAGGATGAACGGGAAGACGGGGAACCAATGAGAGACTAGCTCTTGGTGTTGGGACAGGCACAGGTCACTCTATTTTCCCATCAGGAAGAAGAATTAACCACAGGCTCAGCCTGCCCCCCGGAACCAGAACAGGGCCTGAAGCCATCCTGCGCTTTTGCGGCCAGCTCCCAAAAAAGCGACTTGTAAGATGGATCTTCAGGGCACTGCAATTCACAAACCTGCAGAGTTATAAATGATAACTCTCGTCCACAAATATATTGAGGGAAGGCAAAGAAGAGGATTTGAAATCAAGGCAGAATTGCAGGAAACAGATTTCAGGAGGTAGATTCGAATCGCCTTTAAAGCACATGAAAAGCGGCAAAACGTTGACAATGATGCCCTTGGCCAAAAAGGGCGTATGCGTTTTTTCCTGAATATATTCAGGAAAAAACGCATACGCCCTTTTTGGCCAACCAAGCAACCTGGAAAGGCAAATCAGCGCTACAAAGAAGTCTCACTTCCCATCGGTCAAGAGGGCCATGCTGAAAAAAGTGTCAAAACCAGAAATGCAGGACAGGCCATGGAGAAATGGGAGCCTTGCTACACTGATGGGCGGGATGTAAATTGCCAACAGCCACTCTGGAGAAGTGTACGGTGTGTCCTGAAACATCTAAAAAACACAGCTTAGAGAGCATAGGGCACTTCCACGCATGGGGGGATAAAGTGGGAAAATTGAAAATCAGCAAGACACAAGCACCCCAAAGTTTAGGGCTGCTCTGTTGACAAGGACCTCCACTTCATTCCACCTTAAATATCCCAGGAAAGCGAAAAATGGATCAAAAAGTTGTGGTCCTTATGTACAATGGAATATCACTCAGCCATGAAATCAATGTCATAAGGCTAGTAGCAGCATGATGAGTGGATTTAGGTAAGACGATTCTAAGTGAAATAAGTCACACAGAAAAGGACACTTCTCGTAAGGTGTCACTTATAGAGGGAATGTAAAAACCGTTACACTTGAACTGAATTACAAAACAGAACAGAGTCACACATGCAGAAAACACACTATGGCTGCTTAACGGGAAAGGTGAGGTGGGGTGATACATAAAACAAGAGCTTCAAATTAGCTCAGATACCGTTCCATAAACCCAATATGTAATAGACAAGACCTACTCCTTGCTCAGAGAACTGGACTCAACACGCCCGATTCACCGCACAAGAATATATCTGACTAGTAATAATCTTAAAACATATGTATTGATATCTCTCTGTTAGTGTGTCAAGTGTGTTTAAAGCGGCATAAACACAGCCGTGAAAAGCAGATAAACCCCATTATAAAACTAAATTACTTTTAAAAACCCATGAAAAAAAGACAGGGAAAGAGAGAGAAATACTTACACAATTCGTTCAGGGGCTGTGATGCAACCTGGATTGACCATATCTAGACCCACAGCTGGATGAGACATAAGGGTGGACACTCTTGGGGCTGAGAGGTTTGGTGAGGTTGGGTGAGCAAACGCAGACCCTTTAAAGTAATACTGCGTGCTACCCATCGCATGGGTCCCAAATCTCCAGGTTCAAGGGCATCTTCCTACATCGAAAACATGCATGAGAAACCCAGAAGATGGTACACCGTGTGATGGGGAAAGGTTTCTAAAACGCACCTCATTTCTCATCTCCTTGTGCTCGGGTTCGCCATTCCTGCCACTTTACTAGCAATCTCCCTACTTGGAGCCTCAGCACCTTTAACCTCCTGTTCCGTACAGGTTGTAATTTGTCCTGAGGATGAACGGGAAGACGGGGAACCAATGAGAGACTAGCTCTTGGTGTTGGGACAGGCAGAGGACACTCTATTTTCCCATCAGGAAGAAGAATTAACCACAGGCTCAGCCTACACCCCGGAACCAGAACAGGGCCTGAAGCCATCCTGCGCTTTTGCGGCCAGCTCCCAAAAAAGCGACTTGTAAGATGGAGCTTCAGGGCACTGCAATTCACAAACCTGCAGAGTTATAAATGTTAACTCTCGTCCACAAATATATTGAGGGAAGGCAAAGAAGAGGATTTGAAATCAAGGCAGAATTGCAGGAAACAGATTTCAGGAGGTAGATTCGAATCGCCTTTAAAGCACATGAAAAGGGGCAAAACGTTGACAATGATGCCCTTGGCCAAAAAGGGCGTATGCGTTTTTTCCTGAATATATTCAGGAAAAAACGCATACGCCCTTTTTGGCCAACCAAGCAACCTGGAAATGCAAATCAGCGCTACAAAGAAGTCTCGCTTCCCATCGGTCAAAAGGGCCATGCTGAAAAAAGTGTCAAAACCAGAAATGCAGGACAGGCCATGGAGAAATGGGAGCCTTGCTACACTGATGGGCGGGATGTAAATTGCCAACAGCCACTCTGGAGAAGTGTACGGTGTGTCCTGAAACATCTAAAAAACACAGCTTAGAGAGCATAGGGCACTTCCACGCATGGGGGGATAAAGTGGGAAAATTGAAAATCAGCAAGACACAAGCACCCCAAAGTTTAGGGCTGCTCTGTTGACAAGGACCTCCACTTCATTCCACCTTAAATATCCCAGGAAAGCGAAAAATGGATCAAAAAGTTGTGGTCCTTATGTACAATGGAATATCACTCAGCCATGAAATCAATGTCATAAGGCTAGTAGCAGCATGATGAGTGGATTTAGGTAAGACGATTCTAAGTGAAATAAGTCACACAGAAAAGGACACTTCTCGTAAGGTGTCACTTATAGAGGGAATGTAAAAACCGTTACACTTGAACTGAATTACAAAACAGAACAGAGTCACACATGCAGAAAACACACTATGGCTGCTTAACGGGAAAGGTGAGGTGGGGTGATACATAAAACAAGAGCTTCAAATTAGCTCAGATACCGTTCCATAAACCCAATATGTAATAGACAAGACCTACTCCTTGCTCAGAGAACTGGACTCAACACGCCCGATTCACCGCACAAGAATATATCTGACTAGTAATAATCTTAAAACCTATGTATTGATATCTCTCTGTTAGTGTGTCAAGTGGGTGTAAAGCGGCATAAACACAGCCGTGAAAAGCAGCTAAACCCCATTATAAAAATAAATTACTTTTAAAAACCCATGAAACAAAGACAGGGAAAGAGAGAGAAATTCTTACACAATTCGTTCAGGGGCTGTGATGCAACCTGGATTGACCATATCTAGACCCACAGCTGGATGAGACATAAGGGTGGACACTTTTGGGGCTGAGAGGTTTGGTGAGGTTGGGTGAGCAAACGCAGACCCTTTAAATTAATACTGCGTGCTACCCATCGCATGGGTCCCAAATCTCCAGGTTCAAGGGCATCTTCCTACATCGAAAACATGCATGAGAAACCCAGAAGATGGTACACCGTGTGATGGGGAAAGGTTTCTAAAACGCACCTCATTTCTCATCTCCTTGTGCTCGGGTTCGCCATTCCAGCCACTTTACCAGCAATCTCCCTACTTGGAGCCTCAGCACCTTTAACCTCCTGTTCCGTACAGGTTGCAATTTGTCCTGAGGATGAACGGGAAGACGGGGAACCAATGAGAGACTAGCTCTTGGTGTTGGGACAGGCACAGGTCACTCTATTTTCCCATCAGGAAGAAGAATTAACCACAGGCTCAGCCTGCCCCCCGGAACCAGAACAGGGCCTGAAGCCATCCTGCGCTTTTGCGGCCAGCTCCCAAAAAAGCGACTTGTAAGATGGATCTTCAGGGCACTGCAATTCACAAACCTGCAGAGTTATAAATGATAACTCTCGTCCACAAATATATTGAGGGAAGGCAAAGAAGAGGATTTGAAATCAAGGCAGAATTGCAGGAAACAGATTTCAGGAGGTAGATTCGAATCGCCTTTAAAGCACATGAAAAGCGGCAAAACGTTGACAATGATGCCCTTGGCCAAAAAGGGCGTATGCGTTTTTTCCTGAATATATTCAGGAAAAAACGCATACGCCCTTTTTGGCCAACCAAGCAACCTGGAAAGGCAAATCAGCGCTACAAAGAAGTCTCACTTCCCATCGGTCAAGAGGGCCATGCTGAAAAAAGTGTCAAAACCAGAAATGCAGGACAGGCCATGGAGAAATGGGAGCCTTGCTACACTGATGGGCGGGATGTAAATTGCCAACAGCCACTCTGGAGAAGTGTACGGTGTGTCCTGAAACATCTAAAAAACACAGCTTAGAGAGCATAGGGCACTTCCACGCATGGGGGGATAAAGTGGGAAAATTGAAAATCAGCAAGACACAAGCACCCCAAAGTTTAGGGCTGCTCTGTTGACAAGGACCTCCACTTCATTCCACCTTAAATATCCCAGGAAAGCGAAAAATGGATCAAAAAGTTGTGGTCCTTATGTACAATGGAATATCACTCAGCCATGAAATCAATGTCATAAGGCTAGTAGCAGCATGATGAGTGGATTTAGGTAAGACGATTCTAAGTGAAATAAGTCACACAGAAAAGGACACTTCTCATAAGGTGTCACTTATAGAGGGAATGTAAAAACCGTTACACTTGAACTGAATTACAAAACAGAACAGAGTCACACATGCAGAAAACACACTATGGCTGCTTAACGGGAAAGGTGAGGTGGGGTGATACATAAAACAAGAGCTTCAAATTAGCTCAGATACCGTTCCATAAACCCAATATGTAATAGACAAGACCTACTCCTTGCTCAGAGAACTGGACTCAACACGCCCGATTCACCGCACAAGAATATATCTGACTAGTAATAATCTTAAAACCTATGTATTGATATCTCTCTGTTAGTGTGTCAAGTGTGTGTAAAGCGGCATAAACACAGCCGTGAAAAGCAGCTAAACCCCATTATAAAACTAAATTACTTTTAAAAACCCATGAAACAAAGACAGGGAAAGAGAGAGAAATTCTTACACAATTCGTTCAGGGGCTGTGATGCAACCTGGATTGACCATATCTAGACCCACAGCTGGATGAGACATAAGGGTGGACACTCTTGGGGCTGAGAGGTTTGGTGAGGTTGTGTGAGCAAATGCAGACCCTTTAAAGTAATACTGCGTGCTACCCATCGCATGGGTCCCAAATCTCCAGGTTCAAGGGCATCTTCCTACATCGAAAACATGCATGAGAAACCCAGAAGAGGGTACACCGTGTGATGGGGAAAGGTTTCTAAAACGCACCTCATTTCTCATCTCCTTGTGCTCGGGTTCGCCATTCCAGCCACTTTACTAGCAATCTCCCTACTTGGAACCTCAGCACCTTTAACCTCCTGTTCCGAACAGGTTGCAATTTGTCCTGAGGATGAACGGGAAGACGGGGAACCAATGAGAGACTAGCTCTTGGTGTTGGGACAGGCACAGGTCACTCTATTTTCCCATCAGGAAGAAGAATTAACCACAGGCTCAGCCTGCCCCCCGGAACCAGAACAGGGCCTGAAGCCATCCTGCGCTTTTGCGGACAGCTCCCAAAAAAGCGAGTTGTAAAATGGAGCGTCAGGGCACTGCAATTCACAAACCTGCAGAGTTATAAATGATAACTCTCGTCCACAAATATATTGAGTGAAGGCAAAGAAGAGGATTTGAAATCAAGGCAGAATTGCAGGAAACAGATTTCAGGAGGTAGATTCGAATCGCCTTTAAAGCACATGAAAAGGGGCAAAACGTTGACAATGATGCCCTTGGCCAAAAAGGGCGTATGCGTTTTTTCCTGAATATATTCAGGAAAAAACGCATACGCCCTTTTTGGCCAACCAAGCAACCTGGAAAGGCAAATCAGCGCTACAAAGAAGTCTCGCTTCCCATCGGTCAAAAGGGCCATGCTGAAAAAAGTGTCAAAACCAGAAATGCAGGACAGGCCATGGAGAAATGGGAGCCTTGCTACACTGATGGGCGGGATGTAAATTGCCAACAGCCACTCTGGAGAAGTGTACGGTGTGTCCTGAAACATCTAAAAAACACAGCTTAGAGAGCATAGGGCACTTCCACGCATGGGGGGATAAAGTGGGAAAATTGAAAATCAGCAAGACACAAGCACCCCAAAGTTTAGGGCTGCTCTGTTGACAAGGACCTCCACTTCATTCCACCTTAAATATCCCAGGAAAGCGAAAAATGGATCAAAAAGTTGTGGTCCTTATGTACAATGGAATATCACTCAGCCATGAAATCAATGTCATAAGGCTAGTAGCAGCATGATGAGTGGATTTAGGTAAGACGATTCTAAGTGAAATAAGTCACACAGAAAAGGACACTTCTCGTAAGGTGTCACTTATAGAGGGAATGTAAAAACCGTTACACTTGAACTGAATTACAAAACAGAACAGAGTCACACATGCAGAAAACACACTATGGCTGCTTAACGGGAAAGGTGAGGTGGGGTGATACATAAAACAAGAGCTTCAAATTAGCTCAGATACCGTTCCATAAACCCAATATGTAATAGACAAGACCTACTCCTTGCTCAGAGAACTGGACTCAACACGCCCGATTCACCGCACAAGAATATATCTGACTAGTAATAATCTTAAAACCTATGTATTGATATCTCTCTGTTAGTGTGTCAAGTGGGTGTAAAGCGGCATAAACACAGCCGTGAAAAGCAGCTAAACCCCATTATAAAAATAAATTACTTTTAAAAACCCATGAAACAAAGACAGGGAAAGAGAGAGAAATTCTTACACAATTCGTTCAGGGGCTGTGATGCAACCTGGATTGACCATATCTAGACCCACAGCTGGATGAGACATAAGGGTGGACACTCTTGGGGCTGAGAGGTTTGGTGAGGTTGGGTGAGCAAACGCAGACCCTTTAAAGTAATACTGCGTGCTACCCATCGCATGGGTCCCAAATCTCCAGGTTCAAGGGCATCTTCCTACATCGAAAACATGCATGAGAAACCCAGAAGATGGTACACCGTGTGATGGGGAAAGGTTTCTAAAACGCACCTCATTTCTCATCTCCTTGTGCTCGGGTTCGCCATTCCAGCCACTTTACCAGCAATCTCCCTACTTGGAGCCTCAGCACCTTTAACCTCCTGTTCCGTACAGGTTGTAATTTGTCCTGAGGATGAACGGGAAGACGGGGAACCAATGAGAGACTAGCTCTTGGTGTTGGGACAGGCACAGGACACTCTATTTTCCCATCAGGAAGAAGAATTAACCACAGGCTCAGCCTACACCCCGGAACCAGAACAGGGCCTGAAGCCATCCTGCGCTTTTGCGGCCAGCTCCCAAAAAAGCGACTTGTAAGATGGAGCTTCAGGGCACTGCAATTCACAAACCTGCAGAGTTATAAATGTTAACTCTCGTCCACAAATATATTGAGGGAAGGCAAAGAAGAGGATTTGAAATCAAGGCAGAATTGCAGGAAACAGATTTCAGGAGGTAGATTCGAATCGCCTTTAAAGCACATGAAAAGGGGCAAAACGTTGACAATGATGCCCTTGGCCAAAAAGGGCGTATGCGTTTTTTCCTGAATATATTCAGGAAAAAACGCATACGCCCTTTTTGGCCAACCAAGCAACCTGGAAATGCAAATCAGCGCTACAAAGAAGTCTCGCTTCCCATCGGTCAAAAGGGCCATGCTGAAAAAAGTGTCAAAACCAGAAATGCAGGACAGGCCATGGAGAAATGGGAGCCTTGCTACACTGATGGGCGGGATGTAAATTGCCAACAGCCACTCTGGAGAAGTGTACGGTGTGTCCTGAAACATCTAAAAAACACAGCTTAGAGAGCATAGGGCACTTCCACGCATGGGGGGATAAAGTGGGAAAATTGAAAATCAGCAAGACACAAGCACCCCAAAGTTTAGGGCTGCTCTGTTGACAAGGACCTCCACTTCATTCCACCTTAAATATCCCAGGAAAGCGAAAAATGGATCAAAAAGTTGTGGTCCTTATGTACAATGGAATATCACTCAGCCATGAAATCAATGTCATAAGGCTAGTAGCAGCATGATGAGTGGATTTAGGTAAGACGATTCTAAGTGAAATAAGTCACACAGAAAAGGACACTTCTCGTAAGGTGTCACTTATAGAGGGAATGTAAAAACCGTTACACTTGAACTGAATTACAAAACAGAACAGAGTCACACATGCAGAAAACACACTATGGCTGCTTAACGGGAAAGGTGAGGTGGGGTGATACATAAAACAAGAGCTTCAAATTAGCTCAGATACCGTTCCATAAACCCAATATGTAATAGACAAGACCTACTCCTTGCTCAGAGAACTGGACTCAACACGCCCGATTCACCGCACAAGAATATATCTGACTAGTAATAATCTTAAAACCTATGTATTGATATCTCTCTGTTAGTGTGTCAAGTGGGTGTAAAGCGGCATAAACACAGCCGTGAAAAGCAGCTAAACCCCATTATAAAAATAAATTACTTTTAAAAACCCATGAAACAAAGACAGGGAAAGAGAGAGAAATTCTTACACAATTCGTTCAGGGGCTGTGATGCAACCTGGATTGACCATATCTAGACCCACAGCTGGATGAGACATAAGGGTGGACACTCTTGGGGCTGAGAGGTTTGGTGAGGTTGGGTGAGCAAATGCAGACCCTTTAAATTAATACTGCGTGCTACCCATCGCATGGGTCCCAAATCTCCAGGTTCAAGGGCATCTTCCTACATCGAAAACATGCATGAGAAACCCAGAAGATGGTACACCGTGTGATGGGGAAAGGTTTCTAAAACGCACCTCATTTCTCATCTCCTTGTGCTCGGGTTCGCCATTCCAGCCACTTTACCAGCAATCTCCCTACTTGGAGCCTCAGCACCTTTAACCTCCTGTTCCGTACAGGTTGCAATTTGTCCTGAGGATGAACGGGAAGACGGGGAACCAATGAGAGACTAGCTCTTGGTGTTGGGACAGGCACAGGTCACTCTATTTTCCCATCAGGAAGAAGAATTAACCACAGGCTCAGCCTGCCCCCCGGAACCAGAACAGGGCCTGAAGCCATCCTGCGCTTTTGCGGCCAGCTCCCAAAAAAGCGACTTGTAAGATGGATCTTCAGGGCACTGCAATTCACAAACCTGCAGAGTTATAAATGATAACTCTCGTCCACAAATATATTGAGGGAAGGCAAAGAAGAGGATTTGAAATCAAGGCAGAATTGCAGGAAACAGATTTCAGGAGGTAGATTCGAATCGCCTTTAAAGCACATGAAAAGCGGCAAAACGTTGACAATGATGCCCTTGGCCAAAAAGGGCGTATGCGTTTTTTCCTGAATATATTCAGGAAAAAACGCATACGCCCTTTTTGGCCAACCAAGCAACCTGGAAAGGCAAATCAGCGCTACAAAGAAGTCTCACTTCCCATCGGTCAAGAGGGCCATGCTGAAAAAAGTGTCAAAACCAGAAATGCAGGACAGGCCATGGAGAAATGGGAGCCTTGCTACACTGATGGGCGGGATGTAAATTGCCAACAGCCACTCTGGAGAAGTGTACGGTGTGTCCTGAAACATCTAAAAAACACAGCTTAGAGAGCATAGGGCACTTCCACGCATGGGGGGATAAAGTGGGAAAATTGAAAATCAGCAAGACACAAGCACCCCAAAGTTTAGGGCTGCTCTGTTGACAAGGACCTCCACTTCATTCCACCTTAAATATCCCAGGAAAGCGAAAAATGGATCAAAAAGTTGTGGTCCTTATGTACAATGGAATATCACTCAGCCATGAAATCAATGTCATAAGGCTAGTAGCAGCATGATGAGTGGATTTAGGTAAGACGATTCTAAGTGAAATAAGTCACACAGAAAAGGACACTTCTCGTAAGGTGTCACTTATAGAGGGAATGTAAAAACCGTTACACTTGAACTGAATTACAAAACAGAACAGAGTCACACATGCAGAAAACACACTATGGCTGCTTAACGGGAAAGGTGAGGTGGGGTGATACATAAAACAAGAGCTTCAAATTAGCTCAGATACCATTCCATAAACCCAATATGTAATAGACAAGACCTACTCCTTGCTCAGAGAACTGGACTCAACACGCCCGATTCACCGCACAAGAATATATCTGACTAGTAATAATCTTAAAACCTATGTATTGATATCTCTCTGTTAGTGTGTCAAGTGGGTGTAAAGCGGCATAAACACAGCCGTGAAAAGCAGCTAAACCCCATTATAAAAATAAATTACTTTTAAAAACCCATGAAACAAAGACAGGGAAAGAGAGAGAAATTCTTACACAATTCGTTCAGGGGCTGTGATGCAACCTGGATTGACCATATCTAGACCCACAGCTGGATGAGACATAAGGGTGGACACTCTTGGGGCTGAGAGGTTTGGTGAGGTTGGGTGAGCAAACGCAGACCCTTTAAAGTAATACTGCGTGCTACCCATCGCATGGGTCCCAAATCTCCAGGTTCAAGGGCATCTTCCTACATCGAAAACATGCATGAGAAACCCAGAAGATGGTACACCGTGTGATGGGGAAAGGTTTCTAAAACGCACCTCATTGCTCATCTCCTTGTGCTCGGGTTCGCCATTCCAGCCACTTTACTAGCAATCTCCCTACTTGGAGCCTCAGCACCTTTAACCTCCTGTTCCGTACAGGTTGCAATTTGTCCTGAGGATGAACGGGAAGACGGGGAACCAATGAGAGACTAGCTCTTGGTGTTGGGACAGGCACAGGTCACTCTATTTTCCCATCAGGAAGAAGAATTAACCACAGGCTCAGCCTGCCCCCCGGAACCAGAACAGGGCCTGAAGCCATCCTGCGCTTTTGCGGCCAGCTCCCAAAAAAGCGACTTGTAAAATGGAGCTTCAGGGCACTGCAATTCACAAACCTGCAGAGTTATAAATGATAACTCTCGTCCACAAATATATTGAGGGAAGGCAAAGAAGAGGATTTGAAATCAAGGCAGAATTGCAGGAAACAGATTTCAGGAGGTAGATTCGAATCGCCTTTAAAGCACATGAAAAGCGGCAAAACGTTGACAATGATGCCCTTGGCCAAAAAGGGCGTATGCGTTTTTTCCTGAATATATTCAGGAAAAAACGCATACGCCCTTTTTGGCCAACCAAGCAACCTGGAAAGGCAAATCAGCGCTACAAAGGAGTCTCGCTTCCCATCGGTCAAAAGGGCCCTGCTGAAAAAAGGGTCAAAACCAGAAATGCAGGACAGGCCGTGGAGAAATGGGAGCCTTGCTACACTGATGGGCGGGATGTAAATTGCCAACAGCCACTCTGGAGAAGTGTACGGTGTGTCCTGAAACATCTAAAAAACACAGCTTAGAGAGCATAGGGCACTTCCACGCATGGGGGGATAAAGTGGGAAAATTGAAAATCAGCAAGACACAAGCACCCCAAAGTTTAGGGCTGCTCTGTTGACAAGGACCTCCACTTCATTCCACCTTAAATATCCCAGGAAAGCGAAAAATGGATCAAAAAGTTGTGGTCCTTATGTACAATGGAATATCACTCAGCCATGAAATCAATGTCATAAGGCTAGTAGCAGCATGATGAGTGGATTTAGGTAAGACGATTCTAAGTGAAAGAAGTCACACAGAAAAGGACACTTCTCATAAGGTGTCACTTATAGAGGGAATGTAAAAACCGTTACACTTGAACTGAATTACAAAACAGAACAGAGTCACACATGCAGAAAACACACTATGGCTGCTTAACGGGAAAGGTGAGGTGGGGTGATACATAAAACAAGAGTTTCAAATTAGCTCAGATACCGTTCCATAAACCCAATATGTAATAGACAAGACCTACTCCTTGCTCAGAGAACTGGACTCAACACGCCCGATTCACCGCACAAGAATATATCTGACTAGTAATAATCTTAAAACCTATGTATTGATATCTCTCTGTTAGTGTGTCAAGTGGGTGTAAAGCGGCATAAACACAGCCGTGAAAAGCAGCTAAACCCCATTAGAAAAATAAATTACTTTTAAAAACCCATGAAACAAAGACAGGGAAAGAGAGAGAAATTCTTACACAATTCGTTCAGGGGCTGTGATGCAACCTGGATTGACCATATCTAGACCCACAGCTGGATGAGACATAAGGGTGGACACTCTTGGGGCTGAGAGGTTTGGTGAGGTTGGGTGAGCAAACGCAGACCCTTTAAAGTAATACTGCGTGCTACCCATCGCATGGGTCCCAAATCTCCAGGTTCAAGGGCATCTTCCTACATCGAAAACATGCATGAGAAACCCAGAAGATGGTACACCGTGTGATGGGGAAAGGTTTCTAAAACGCACCTCATTTCTCATCTCCTTGTGCTCGGGTTCGCCATTCCAGCCACTTTACCAGCAATCTCCCTACTTGGAGCCTCAGCACCTTTAACCTCCTGTTCCGTACAGGTTGCAATTTGTCCTGAGGATGAACGGGAAGACGGGGAACCAATGAGAGACTAGCTCTTGGTGTTGGGACAGGCACAGGTCACTCCATTTTCCCATCAGGAAGAAGAATTAACCACAGGCTCAGCCTGCCCCCCGGAACCAGAACAGGGCCTGAAGCCATCCTGCGCTTTTGCGGCCAGCTCCCAAAAAAGCGACTTGTAAAATGGAGCTTCAGGGCACTGCAATTCACAAACCTGCAGAGTTATAAATGATAACTCTCGTCCACAAATATATTGAGGGAAGGCAAAGAAGAGGATTTGAAATCAAGGCAGAATTGCAGGAAACAGATTTCAGGAGGTAGATTCGAATCGCCTTTAAAGCACATGAAAAGCGGCAAAACGTTGACAATGATGCCCTTGGCCAAAAAGGGCGTATGCGTTTTTTCCTGAATATATTCAGGAAAAAACGCATACGCCCTTTTTGGCCAACCAAGCAACCTGGAAAGGCAAATCAGCGCTACAAAGAAGTCTCGCTTCCCATCGGTCAAGAGGGCCATGCTGAAAAAAGTGTCAAAACCAGAAATGCAGGACAGGCCATGGAGAAATGGGAGCCTTGCTACACTGATGGGCGGGATGTAAATTGCCAACAGCCACTCTGGAGAAGTGTACGGTGTGTCCTGAAACATCTAAAAAACACAGCTTAGAGAGCATAGGGCACTTCCACGCATGGGGGGATAAAGTGGGAAAATTGAAAATCAGCAAGACACAAGCACCCCAAAGTTTAGGGCTGCTCTGTTGACAAGGACCTCCACTTCATTCCACCTTAAATATCCCAGGAAAGCGAAAAATGGATCAAAAAGTTGTGGTCCTTATGTACAATGGAATATCACTCAGCCATGAAATCAATGTCATAAGGCTAGTAGCAGCATGATGAGTGGATTTAGGTAAGACGATTCTAAGTGAAATAAGTCACACAGAAAAGGACACTTCTCGTAAGGTGTCACTTATAGAGGGAATGTAAAAACCGTTACACTTGAACTGAATTACAAAACAGAACAGAGTCACACATGCAGAAAACACACTATGGCTGCTTAACGGGAAAGGTGAGGTGGGGTGATACATAAAACAAGAGCTTCAAATTAGCTCAGATACCGTTCCATAAACCCAATATGTAATAGACAAGACCTACTCCTTGCTCAGAGAACTGGACTCAACACGCCCGATTCACCGCACAAGAATATATCTGACTAGTAATAATCTTAAAACCTATGTATTGATATCTCTCTGTTAGTGTGTCAAGTGGGTGTAAAGCGGCATAAACACAGCCGTGAAAAGCAGCTAAACCCCATTATAAAAATAAATTACTTTTAAAAACCCATGAAACAAAGACAGGGAAAGAGAGAGAAATTCTTACACAATTCGTTCAGGGGCTGTGATGCAACCTGGATTGACCATATCTAGACCCACAGCTGGATGAGACATAAGGGTGGACACTCTTGGGGCTGAGAGGTTTGGTGAGGTTGGGTGAGCAAACGCAGACCCTTTAAAGTAATACTGCGTGCTACCCATCGCATGGGTCCCAAATCTCCAGGTTCAAGGGCATCTTCCTACATCGAAAACATGCATGAGAAACCCAGAAGATGGTACACCGTGTGATGGGGAAAGGTTTCTAAAACGCACCTCATTTCTCATCTCCTTGTGCTCGGGTTCGCCATTCCAGCCACTTTACCAGCAATCTCCCTACTTGGAGCCTCAGCACCTTTAACCTCCTGTTCCGTACAGGTTGCAATTTGTCCTGAGGATGAACGGGAAGACGGGGAACCAATGAGAGACTAGCTCTTGGTGTTGGGACAGGCACAGGTCACTCTATTTTCCCATCAGGAAGAAGAATTAACCACAGGCTCAGCCTGCCCCCCGGAACCAGAACAGGGCCTGAAGCCATCCTGCGCTTTTGCGGCCAGCTCCCAAAAAAGCGACTTGTAAAATGGAGCTTCAGGGCACTGCAATTCACAAACCTGCAGAGTTATAAATGATAACTCTCGTCCACAAATATATTGAGGGAAGGCAAAGAAGAGGATTTGAAATCAAGGCAGAATTGCAGGAAACAGATTTCAGGAGGTAGATTCGAATCGCCTTTAAAGCACATGAAAAGCGGCAAAACGTTGACAATGATGCCCTTGGCCAAAAAGGGCGTATGCGTTTTTTCCTGAATATATTCAGGAAAAAACGCATACGCCCTTTTTGGCCAACCAAGCAACCTGGAAAGGCAAATCAGCGCTACAAAGAAGTCTCGCTTCCCATCGGTCAAGAGGGCCATGCTGAAAAAAGTGTCAAAACCAGAAATGCAGGACAGGCCATGGAGAAATGGGAGCCTTGCTACACTGATGGGCGGGATGTAAATTGCCAACAGCCACTCTGGAGAAGTGTACGGTGTGTCCTGAAACATCTAAAAAACACAGCTTAGAGAGCATAGGGCACTTCCACGCATGGGGGGATAAAGTGGGAAAATTGAAAATCAGCAAGACACAAGCACCCCAAAGTTTAGGGCTGCTCTGTTGACAAGGACCTCCACTTCATTCCACCTTAAATATCCCAGGAAAGCGAAAAATGGATCAAAAAGTTGTGGTCCTTATGTACAATGGAATATCACTCAGCCATGAAATCAATGTCATAAGGCTAGTAGCAGCATGATGAGTGGATTTAGGTAAGACGATTCTAAGTGAAATAAGTCACACAGAAAAGGACACTTCTCATAAGGTGTCACTTATAGAGGGAATGTAAAAACCGTTACACTTGAACTGAATTACAAAACAGAACAGAGTCACACATGCAGAAAACACACTATGGCTGCTTAACGGGAAAGGTGAGGTGGGGTGATACATAAAACAAGAGCTTCAAATTAGCTCAGATACCGTTCCATAAACCCAATATGTAATAGACAAGACCTACTCCTTGCTCAGAGAACTGGACTCAACACGCCCGATTCACCGCACAAGAATATATCTGACTAGTAATAATCTTAAAACCTATGTATTGATATCTCTCTGTTAGTGTGTCAAGTGTGTGTAAAGCGGCATAAACACAGCCGTGAAAAGCAGCTAAACCCCATTATAAAACTAAATTACTTTTAAAAACCCATGAAACAAAGACAGGGAAAGAGAGAGAAATTCTTACACAATTCGTTCAGGGGCTGTGATGCAACCTGGATTGACCATATCTAGACCCACAGCTGGATGAGACATAAGGGTGGACACTCTTGGGGCTGAGAGGTTTGGTGAGGTTGTGTGAGCAAATGCAGACCCTTTAAAGTAATACTGCGTGCTACCCATCGCATGGGTCCCAAATCTCCAGGTTCAAGGGCATCTTCCTACATCGAAAACATGCATGAGAAACCCAGAAGAGGGTACACCGTGTGATGGGGAAAGGTTTCTAAAACGCACCTCATTTCTCATCTCCTTGTGCTCGGGTTCGCCATTCCAGCCACTTTACCAGCAATCTCCCTACTTGGAGCCTCAGCACCTTTAACCTCCTGTTCCGTACAGGTTGCAATTTGTCCTGAGGATGAACGGGAAGACGGGGAACCAATGAGAGACTAGCTCTTGGTGTTGGGACAGGCACAGGTCACTCTATTTTCCCATCAGGAAGAAGAATTAACCACAGGCTCAGCCTGCCCCCCGGAACCAGAACAGGGCCTGAAGCCATCCTGCGCTTTTGCGGACAGCTCCCAAAAAAGCGAGTTGTAAAATGGAGCGTCAGGGCACTGCAATTCACAAACCTGCAGAGTTATAAATGATAACTCTCGTCCACAAATATATTGAGGGAAGGCAAAGAAGAGGATTTGAAATCAAGGCAGAATTGCAGGAAACAGATTTCAGGAGGTAGATTCGAATCGCCTTTAAAGCACATGAAAAGGGGCAAAACGTTGACAATGATGCCCTTGGCCAAAAAGGGCGTATGCGTTTTTTCCTGAATATATTCAGGAAAAAACGCATACGCCCTTTTTGGCCAACCAAGCAACCTGGAAAGGCAAATCAGCGCTACAAAGAAGTCTCGCTTCCCATCGGTCAAAAGGGCCATGCTGAAAAAAGTGTCAAAACCAGAAATGCAGGACAGGCCATGGAGAAATGGGAGCCTTGCTACACTGATGGGCGGGATGTAAATTGCCAACAGCCACTCTGGAGAAGTGTACGGTGTGTCCTGAAACATCTAAAAAACACAGCTTAGAGAGCATAGGGCACTTCCACGCATGGGGGGATAAAGTGGGAAAATTGAAAATCAGCAAGACACAAGCACCCCAAAGTTTAGGGCTGCTCTGTTGACAAGGACCTCCACTTCATTCCACCTTAAATATCCCAGGAAAGCGAAAAATGGATCAAAAAGTTGTGGTCCTTATGTACAATGGAATATCACTCAGCCATGAAATCAATGTCATAAGGCTAGTAGCAGCATGATGAGTGGATTTAGGTAAGACGATTCTAAGTGAAATAAGTCACACAGAAAAGGACACTTCTCGTAAGGTGTCACTTATAGAGGGAATGTAAAAACCGTTACACTTGAACTGAATTACAAAACAGAACAGAGTCACACATGCAGAAAACACACTATGGCTGCTTAACGGGAAAGGTGAGGTGGGGTGATACATAAAACAAGAGCTTCAAATTAGCTCAGATACCGTTCCATAAACCCAATATGTAATAGACAAGACCTACTCCTTGCTCAGAGAACTGGACTCAACACGCCCGATTCACCGCACAAGAATATATCTGACTAGTAATAATCTTAAAACCTATGTATTGATATCTCTCTGTTAGTGTGTCAAGTGGGTGTAAAGCGGCATAAACACAGCCGTGAAAAGCAGCTAAACCCCATTATAAAAATAAATTACTTTTAAAAACCCATGAAACAAAGACAGGGAAAGAGAGAGAAATTCTTACACAATTCGTTCAGGGGCTGTGATGCAACCTGGATTGACCATATCTAGACCCACAGCTGGATGAGACATAAGGGTGGACACTCTTGGGGCTGAGAGGTTTGGTGAGGTTGGGTGAGCAAACGCAGACCCTTTAAAGTAATACTGCGTGCTACCCATCGCATGGGTCCCAAATCTCCAGGTTCAAGGGCATCTTCCTACATCGAAAACATGCATGAGAAACCCAGAAGATGGTACACCGTGTGATGGGGAAAGGTTTCTAAAACGCACCTCATTTCTCATCTCCTTGTGCTCGGGTTCGCCATTCCAACCACTTTACCAGCAATCTCCCTACTTGGAGCCTCAGCACCTTTAACCTCCTGTTCCGTACAGGTTGCAATTTGTCCTGAGGATGAACGGGAAGACGGGGAACCAATGAGAGACTAGCTCTTGGTGTTGGGACAGGCACAGGTCACTCTATTTTCCCATCAGGAAGAAGAATTAACCACAGGCTCAGCCTGCCCCCCGGAACCAGAACAGGGCCTGAAGCCATCCTGCGCTTTTGCGGCCAGCTCCCAAAAAAGCGACTTGTAAGATCGATCTTCAGGGCACTGCAATTCACAAACCTGCAGAGTTATAAATGATAACTCTCGTCCACAAATATATTGAGGGAAGGCAAAGAAGAGGATTTGAAATCAAGGCAGAATTGCAGGAAACAGATTTCAGGAGGTAGATTCGAATCGCCTTTAAAGCACATGAAAAGCGGCAAAACGTTGACAATGATGCCCTTGGCCAAAAAGGGCGTATGCGTTTTTTCCTGAATATATTCAGGAAAAAACGCATACGCCCTTTTTGGCCAACCAAGCAACCTGGAAAGGCAAATCAGCGCTACAAAGAAGTCTCACTTCCCATCGGTCAAGAGGGCCATGCTGAAAAAAGTGTCAAAACCAGAAATGCAGGACAGGCCATGGAGAAATGGGAGCCTTGCTACACTGATGGGCGGGATGTAAATTGCCAACAGCCACTCTGGAGAAGTGTACGGTGTGTCCTGAAACATCTAAAAAACACAGCTTAGAGAGCATAGGGCACTTCCACGCATGGGGGGATAAAGTGGGAAAATTGAAAATCAGCAAGACACAAGCACCCCAAAGTTTAGGGCTGCTCTGTTGACAAGGACCTCCACTTCATTCCACCTTAAATATCCCAGGAAAGCGAAAAATGGATCAAAAAGTTGTGGTCCTTATGTACAATGGAATATCACTCAGCCATGAAATCAATGTCATAAGGCTAGTAGCAGCATGATGAGTGGATTTAGGTAAGACGATTCTAAGTGAAATAAGTCACACAGAAAAGGACACTTCTCGTAAGGTGTCACTTATAGAGGGAATGTAAAAACCGTTACACTTGAACTGAATTACAAAACAGAACAGAGTCACACATGCAGAAAACACACTATGGCTGCTTAACGGGAAAGGTGAGGTGGGGTGATACATAAAACAAGAGCTTCAAATTAGCTCAGATACCGTTCCATAAACCCAATATGTAATAGACAAGACCTACTCCTTGCTCAGAGAACTGGACTCAACACGCCCGATTCACCGCACAAGAATATATCTGACTAGTAATAATCTTAAAACCTATGTATTGATATCTCTCTGTTAGTGTGTCAAGTGTGTTTAAAGCGGCATAAACACAGCCGTGAAAAGCAGATAAACCCCATTATAAAACTAAATTACTTTTAAAAACCCATGAAACAAAGACAGGGAAAGAGAGAGAAATACTTACACAATTCGTTCAGGGGCTGTGATGCAACCTGGATTGACCATATCTAGACCCACAGCTGGATGAGACATAAGGGTGGACACTCTTGGGGCTGAGAGGTTTGGTGAGGTTGGGTGAGCAAACGCAGACCCTTTAAAGTAATACTGCGTGCTACCCATCGCATGGGTCCCAAATCTCCAGGTTCAAGGGCATCTTCCTACATCGAAAACATGCATGAGAAACCCAGAAGATGGTACACCGTGTGATGGGGAAAGGTTTCTAAAACGCACCTCATTTCTCATCTCCTTGTGCTCGGGTTCGCCATTCCTGCCACTTTACTAGCAATCTCCCTACTTGGAGCCTCAGCACCTTTAACCTCCTGTTCCGTACAGGTTGTAATTTGTCCTGAGGATGAACGGGAAGACGGGGAACCAATGAGAGACTAGCTCTTGGTGTTGGGACAGGCACAGGACACTCTATTTTCCCATCAGGAAGAAGAATTAACCACAGGCTCAGCCTACACCCCGGAACCAGAACAGGGCCTGAAGCCATCCTGCGCTTTTGCGGCCAGCTCCCAAAAAAGCGACTTGTAAGATGGAGCTTCAGGGCACTGCAATTCACAAACCTGCAGAGTTATAAATGTTAACTCTCGTCCACAAATATATTGAGGGAAGGCAAAGAAGAGGATTTGAAATCAAGGCAGAATTGCAGGAAACAGATTTCAGGAGGTAGATTCGAATCGCCTTTAAAGCACATGAAAAGGGGCAAAACGTTGACAATGATGCCCTTGGCCAAAAAGGGCGTATGCGTTTTTTCCTGAATATATTCAGGAAAAAACGCATACGCCCTTTTTGGCCAACCAAGCAACCTGGAAAGGCAAATCAGCGCTACAAAGAAGTCTCGCTTCCCATCGGTCAAAAGGGCCATGCTGAAAAAAGTGTCAAAACCAGAAATGCAGGACAGGCCATGGAGAAATGGGAGCCTTGCTACACTGATGGGCGGGATGTAAATTGCCAACAGCCACTCTGGAGAAGTGTACGGTGTGTCCTGAAACATCTAAAAAACACAGCTTAGAGAGCATAGGGCACTTCCACGCATGGGGGGATAAAGTGGGAAAATTGAAAATCAGCAAGACACAAGCACCCCAAAGTTTAGGGCTGCTCTGTTGACAAGGACCTCCACTTCATTCCACCTTAAATATCCCAGGAAAGCGAAAAATGGATCAAAAAGTTGTGGTCCTTATGTACAATGGAATATCACTCAGCCATGAAATCAATGTCATAAGGCTAGTAGCAGCATGATGAGTGGATTTAGGTAAGACGATTCTAAGTGAAATAAGTCACACAGAAAAGGACACTTCTCGTAAGGTGTCACTTATAGAGGGAATGTAAAAACCGTTACACTTGAACTGAATTACAAAACAGAACAGAGTCACACATGCAGAAAACACACTATGGCTGCTTAACGGGAAAGGTGAGGTGGGGTGATACATAAAACAAGAGCTTCAAATTAGCTCAGATACCGTTCCATAAACCCAATATGTAATAGACAAGACCTACTCCTTGCTCAGAGAACTGGACTCAACACGCCCGATTCACCGCACAAGAATATATCTGACTAGTAATAATCTTAAAACCTATGTATTGATATCTCTCTGTTAGTGTGTCAAGTGGGTGTAAAGCGGCATAAACACAGCCGTGAAAAGCAGCTAAACCCCATTATAAAAATAAATTACTTTTAAAAACCCATGAAACAAAGACAGGGAAAGAGAGAGAAATTCTTACACAATTCGTTCAGGGGCTGTGATGCAACCTGGATTGACCATATCTAGACCCACAGCTGGATGAGACATAAGGGTGGACACTCTTGGGGCTGAGAGGTTTGGTGAGGTTGGGTGAGCAAACGCAGACCCTTTAAAGTAATACTGCGTGCTACCCATCGCATGGGTCCCAAATCTCCAGGTTCAAGGGCATCTTCCTACATTGAAAACATGCATGAGAAACCCAGAAGATGGTACACCGTGTGATGGGGAAAGGTTTCTAAAACGCACCTCATTTCTCATCTCCTTGTGCTCGGGTTCGCCATTCCAGCCACTTTACCAGCAATCTCCCTACTTGGAGCCTCAGCACCTTTAACCTCCTGTTCCGTACAGGTTGCAATTTGTCCTGAGGATGAACGGGAAGACGGGGAACCAATGAGAGACTAGCTCTTGGTGTTGGGACAGGCACAGGTCACTCTATTTTCCCATCAGGAAGAAGAATTAACCACAGGCTCAGCCTGCCCCCCGGAACCAGAACAGGGCCTGAAGCCATCCTGCGCTTTTGCGGCCAGCTCCCAAAAAAGCGACTTGTAAGATCGATCTTCAGGGCACTGCAATTCACAAACCTGCAGAGTTATAAATGATAACTCTCGTCCACAAATATATTGAGGGAAGGCAAAGAAGAGGATTTGAAATCAAGGCAGAATTGCAGGAAACAGATTTCAGGAGGTAGATTCGAATCGCCTTTAAAGCACATGAAAAGCGGCAAAACGTTGACAATGATGCCCTTGGCCAAAAAGGGCGTATGCGTTTTTTCCTGAATATATTCAGGAAAAAACGCATACGCCCTTTTTGGCCAACCAAGCAACCTGGAAAGGCAAATCAGCGCTACAAAGAAGTCTCACTTCCCATCGGTCAAGAGGGCCATGCTGAAAAAAGTGTCAAAACCAGAAATGCAGGACAGGCCATGGAGAAATGGGAGCCTTGCTACACTGATGGGCGGGATGTAAATTGCCAACAGCCACTCTGGAGAAGTGTACGGTGTGTCCTGAAACATCTAAAAAACACAGCTTAGAGAGCATAGGGCACTTCCACGCATGGGGGGATAAAGTGGGAAAATTGAAAATCAGCAAGACACAAGCACCCCAAAGTTTAGGGCTGCTCTGTTGACAAGGACCTCCACTTCATTCCACCTTAAATATCCCAGGAAAGCGAAAAATGGATCAAAAAGTTGTGGTCCTTATGTACAATGGAATATCACTCAGCCATGAAATCAATGTCATAAGGCTAGTAGCAGCATGATGAGTGGATTTAGGTAAGACGATTCTAAGTGAAATAAGTCACACAGAAAAGGACACTTCTCGTAAGGTGTCACTTATAGAGGGAATGTAAAAACCGTTACACTTGAACTGAATTACAAAACAGAACAGAGTCACACATGCAGAAAACACACTATGGCTGCTTAACGGGAAAGGTGAGGTGGGGTGATACATAAAACAAGAGCTTCAAATTAGCTCAGATACCGTTCCATAAACCCAATATGTAATAGACAAGACCTACTCCTTGCTCAGAGAACTGGACTCAACACGCCCGATTCACCGCACAAGAATATATCTGACTAGTAATAATCTTAAAACCTATGTATTGATATCTCTCTGTTAGTGTGTCAAGTGTGTTTAAAGCGGCATAAACACAGCCGTGAAAAGCAGATAAACCCCATTATAAAACTAAATTACTTTTAAAAACCCATGAAACAAAGACAGGGAAAGAGAGAGAAATACTTACACAATTCGTTCAGGGGCTGTGATGCAACCTGGATTGACCATATCTAGACCCACAGCTGGATGAGACATAAGGGTGGACACTCTTGGGGCTGAGAGGTTTGGTGAGGTTGGGTGAGCAAACGCAGACCCTTTAAATTAATACTGCGTGCTACCCATCGCATGGGTCCCAAATCTCCAGGTTCAAGGGCATCTTCCTACATCGAAAACATGCATGAGAAACCCAGAAGATGGTACACCGTGTGATGGGGAAAGGTTTCTAAAACGCACCTCATTTCTCATCTCCTTGTGCTCGGGTTCGCCATTCCTGCCACTTTACTAGCAATCTCCCTACTTGGAGCCTCAGCACCTTTAACCTCCTGTTCCGTACAGGTTGTAATTTGTCCTGAGGATGAACGGGAAGACGGGGAACCAATGAGAGACTAGCTCTTGGTGTTGGGACAGGCACAGGACACTCTATTTTCCCATCAGGAAGAAGAATTAACCACAGGCTCAGCCTACACCCCGGAACCAGAACAGGGCCTGAAGCCATCCTGCGCTTTTGCGGCCAGCTCCCAAAAAAGCGACTTGTAAGATGGAGCTTCAGGGCACTGCAATTCACAAACCTGCAGAGTTATAAATGTTAACTCTCGTCCACAAATATATTGAGGGAAGGCAAAGAAGAGGATTTGAAATCAAGGCAGAATTGCAGGAAACAGATTTCAGGAGGTAGATTCGAATCGCCTTTAAAGCACATGAAAAGGGGCAAAACGTTGACAATGATGCCCTTGGCCAAAAAGGGCGTATGCGTTTTTTCCTGAATATATTCAGGAAAAAACGCATACGCCCTTTTTGGCCAACCAAGCAACCTGGAAAGGCAAATCAGCGCTACAAAGAAGTCTCGCTTCCCATCGGTCAAAAGGGCCATGCTGAAAAAAGTGTCAAAACCAGAAATGCAGGACAGGCCATGGAGAAATGGGAGCCTTGCTACACTGATGGGCGGGATGTAAATTGCCAACAGCCACTCTGGAGAAGTGTACGGTGTGTCCTGAAACATCTAAAAAACACAGCTTAGAGAGCATAGGGCACTTCCACGCATGGGGGGATAAAGTGGGAAAATTGAAAATCAGCAAGACACAAGCACCCCAAAGTTTAGGGCTGCTCTGTTGACAAGGACCTCCACTTCATTCCACCTTAAATATCCCAGGAAAGCGAAAAATGGATCAAAAAGTTGTGGTCCTTATGTACAATGGAATATCACTCAGCCATGAAATCAATGTCATAAGGCTAGTAGCAGCATGATGAGTGGATTTAGGTAAGACGATTCTAAGTGAAATAAGTCACACAGAAAAGGACACTTCTCGTAAGGTGTCACTTATAGAGGGAATGTAAAAACCGTTACACTTGAACTGAATTACAAAACAGAACAGAGTCACACATGCAGAAAACACACTATGGCTGCTTAACGGGAAAGGTGAGGTGGGGTGATACATAAAACAAGAGCTTCAAATTAGCTCAGATACCGTTCCATAAACCCAATATGTAATAGACAAGACCTACTCCTTGCTCAGAGAACTGGACTCAACACGCCCGATTCACCGCACAAGAATATATCTGACTAGTAATAATCTTAAAACCTATGTATTGATATCTCTCTGTTAGTGTGTCAAGTGGGTGTAAAGCGGCATAAACACAGCCGTGAAAAGCAGCTAAACCCCATTATAAAAATAAATTACTTTTAAAAACCCATGAAACAAAGACAGGGAAAGAGAGAGAAATTCTTACACAATTCGTTCAGGGGCTGTGATGCAACCTGGATTGACCATATCTAGACCCACAGCTGGATGAGACATAAGGGTGGACACTCTTGGGGCTGAGAGGTTTGGTGAGGTTGGGTGAGCAAACGCAGACCCTTTAAAGTAATACTGCGTGCTACCCATCGCATGGGTCCCAAATCTCCAGGTTCAAGGGCATCTTCCTACATTGAAAACATGCATGAGAAACCCAGAAGATGGTACACCGTGTGATGGGGAAAGGTTTCTAAAACGCACCTCATTTCTCATCTCCTTGTGCTCGGGTTCGCCATTCCAGCCACTTTACCAGCAATCTCCCTACTTGGAGCCTCAGCACCTTTAACCTCCTGTTCCGTACAGGTTGCAATTTGTCCTGAGGATGAACGGGAAGACGGGGAACCAATGAGAGACTAGCTCTTGGTGTTGGGACAGGCACAGGTCACTCTATTTTCCCATCAGGAAGAAGAATTAACCACAGGCTCAGCCTGCCCCCCGGAACCAGAACAGGGCCTGAAGCCATCCTGCGCTTTTGCGGCCAGCTCCCAAAAAAGCGACTTGTAAAATGGAGCTTCAGGGCACTGCAATTCACAAACCTGCAGAGTTATAAATGATAACTCTCGTCCACAAATATATTGAGGGAAGGCAAAGAAGAGGATTTGAAATCAAGGCAGAATTGCAGGAAACAGATTTCAGGAGGTAGATTCGAATCGCCTTTAAAGCACATGAAAAGCGGCAAAACGTTGACAATGATGCCCTTGGCCAAAAAGGGCGTATGCGTTTTTTCCTGAATATATTCAGGAAAAAACGCATACGCCCTTTTTGGCCAACCAAGCAACCTGGAAAGGCAAATCAGCGCTACAAAGAAGTCTCGCTTCCCATCGGTCAAGAGGGCCATGCTGAAAAAAGTGTCAAAACCAGAAATGCAGGACAGGCCATGGAGAAATGGGAGCCTTGCTACACTGATGGGCGGGATGTAAATTGCCAACAGCCACTCTGGAGAAGTGTACGGTGTGTCCTGAAACATCTAAAAAACACAGCTTAGAGAGCATAGGGCACTTCCACGCATGGGGGGATAAAGTGGGAAAATTGAAAATCGGCAAGACACAAGCACCCCAAAGTTTAGGGCTGCTCTGTTGACAAGGACCTCCACTTCATTCCACCTTAAATATCCCAGGAAAGCGAAAAATGGATCAAAAAGTTGTGGTCCTTATGTACAATGGAATATCACTCAGCCATGAAATCAATGTCATAAGGCTAGTAGCAGCATGATGAGTGGATTTAGGTAAGACGATTCTAAGTGAAATAAGTCACACAGAAAAGGACACTTCTCATAAGGTGTCACTTATAGAGGGAATGTAAAAACCGTTACACTTGAACTGAATTACAAAACAGAACAGAGTCACACATGCAGAAAACACACTATGGCTGCTTAACGGGAAAGGTGAGGTGGGGTGATACATAAAACAAGAGCTTCAAATTAGCTCAGATACCGTTCCATAAACCCAATATGTAATAGACAAGACCTACTCCTTGCTCAGAGAACTGGACTCAACACGCCCGATTCACCGCACAAGAATATATCTGACTAGTAATAATCTTAAAACCTATGTATTGATATCTCTCTGTTAGTGTGTCAAGTGTGTGTAAAGCGGCATAAACACAGCCGTGAAAAGCAGCTAAACCCCATTATAAAACTAAATTACTTTTAAAAACCCATGAAACAAAGACAGGGAAAGAGAGAGAAATTCTTACACAATTCGTTCAGGGGCTGTGATGCAACCTGGATTGACCATATCTAGACCCACAGCTGGATGAGACATAAGGGTGGACACTCTTGGGGCTGAGAGGTTTGGTGAGGTTGTGTGAGCAAATGCAGACCCTTTAAAGTAATACTGCGTGCTACCCATCGCATGGGTCCCAAATCTCCAGGTTCAAGGGCATCTTCCTACATCGAAAACATGCATGAGAAACCCAGAAGAGGGTACACCGTGTGATGGGGAAAGGTTTCTAAAACGCACCTCATTTCTCATCTCCTTGTGCTCGGGTTCGCCATTCCAGCCACTTTACTAGCAATCTCCCTACTTGGAACCTCAGCACCTTTAACCTCCTGTTCCGAACAGGTTGCAATTTGTCCTGAGGATGAACGGGAAGACGGGGAACCAATGAGAGACTAGCTCTTGGTGTTGGGACAGGCACAGGTCACTCTATTTTCCCATCAGGAAGAAGAATTAACCACAGGCTCAGCCTGCCCCCCGGAACCAGAACAGGGCCTGAAGCCATCCTGCGCTTTTGCGGACAGCTCCCAAAAAAGCGAGTTGTAAAATGGAGCGTCAGGGCACTGCAATTCACAAACCTGCAGAGTTATAAATGATAACTCTCGTCCACAAATATATTGAGGGAAGGCAAAGAAGAGGATTTGAAATCAAGGCAGAATTGCAGGAAACAGATTTCAGGAGGTAGATTCGAATCGCCTTTAAAGCACATGAAAAGGGGCAAAACGTTGACAATGATGCCCTTGGCCAAAAAGGGCGTATGCGTTTTTTCCTGAATATATTCAGGAAAAAACGCATACGCCCTTTTTGGCCAACCAAGCAACCTGGAAAGGCAAATCAGCGCTACAAAGAAGTCTCGCTTCCCATCGGTCAAAAGGGCCATGCTGAAAAAAGTGTCAAAACCAGAAATGCAGGACAGGCCATGGAGAAATGGGAGCCTTGCTACACTGATGGGCGGGATGTAAATTGCCAACAGCCACTCTGGAGAAGTGTACGGTGTGTCCTGAAACATCTAAAAAACACAGCTTAGAGAGCATAGGGCACTTCCACGCATGGGGGGATAAAGTGGGAAAATTGAAAATCAGCAAGACACAAGCACCCCAAAGTTTAGGGCTGCTCTGTTGACAAGGACCTCCACTTCATTCCACCTTAAATATCCCAGGAAAGCGAAAAATGGATCAAAAAGTTGTGGTCCTTATGTACAATGGAATATCACTCAGCCATGAAATCAATGTCATAAGGCTAGTAGCAGCATGATGAGTGGATTTAGGTAAGACGATTCTAAGTGAAATAAGTCACACAGAAAAGGACACTTCTCGTAAGGTGTCACTTATAGAGGGAATGTAAAAACCGTTACACTTGAACTGAATTACAAAACAGAACAGAGTCACACATGCAGAAAACACACTATGGCTGCTTAACGGGAAAGGTGAGGTGGGGTGATACATAAAACAAGAGCTTCAAATTAGCTCAGATACCGTTCCATAAACCCAATATGTAATAGACAAGACCTACTCCTTGCTCAGAGAACTGGACTCAACACGCCCGATTCACCGCACAAGAATATATCTGACTAGTAATAATCTTAAAACCTATGTATTGATATCTCTCTGTTAGTGTGTCAAGTGGGTGTAAAGCGGCATAAACACAGCCGTGAAAAGCAGCTAAACCCCATTATAAAAATAAATTACTTTTAAAAACCCATGAAACAAAGACAGGGAAAGAGAGAGAAATTCTTACACAATTCGTTCAGGGGCTGTGATGCAACCTGGATTGACCATATCTAGACCCACAGCTGGATGAGACATAAGGGTGGACACTCTTGGGGCTGAGAGGTTTGGTGAGGTTGGGTGAGCAAACACAGACCCTTTAAAGTAATACTGCGTGCTACCCATCGCATGGGTCCCAAATCTCCAGGTTCAAGGGCATCTTCCTACATCGAAAACATGCATGAGAAACCCAGAAGATGGTACACCGTGTGATGGGGAAAGGTTTCTAAAACGCACCTCATTTCTCATCTCCTTGTGCTCGGGTTCGCCATTCCAGCCACTTTACCAGCAATCTCCCTACTTGGAGCCTCAGCACCTTTAACCTCCTGTTCCGTACAGGTTGCAATTTGTCCTGAGGATGAACGGGAAGACGGGGAACCAATGAGAGACTAGCTCTTGGTGTTGGGACAGGCACAGGTCACTCTATTTTCCCATCAGGAAGAAGAATTAACCACAGGCTCAGCCTGCCCCCCGGAACCAGAACAGGGCCTGAAGCCATCCTGCGCTTTTGCGGCCAGCTCCCAAAAAAGCGACTTGTAAAATGGAGCTTCAGGGCACTGCAATTCACAAACCTGCAGAGTTATAAATGATAACTCTCGTCCACAAATATATTGAGGGAAGGCAAAGAAGAGGATTTGAAATCAAGGCAGAATTGCAGGAAACAGATTTCAGGAGGTAGATTCGAATCGCCTTTAAAGCACATGAAAAGCGGCAAAACGTTGACAATGATGCCCTTGGCCAAAAAGGGCGTATGCGTTTTTTCCTGAATATATTCAGGAAAAAACGCATACGCCCTTTTTGGCCAACCAAGCAACCTGGAAAGGCAAATCAGCGCTACAAAGAAGTCTCGCTTCCCATCGGTCAAGAGGGCCATGCTGAAAAAAGTGTCAAAACCAGAAATGCAGGACAGGCCATGGAGAAATGGGAGCCTTGCTACACTGATGGGCGGGATGTAAATTGCCAACAGCCACTCTGGAGAAGTGTACGGTGTGTCCTGAAACATCTAAAAAACACAGCTTAGAGAGCATAGGGCACTTCCACGCATGGGGGGATAAAGTGGGAAAATTGAAAATCAGCAAGACACAAGCACCCCAAAGTTTAGGGCTGCTCTGTTGACAAGGACCTCCACTTCATTCCACCTTAAATATCCCAGGAAAGCGAAAAATGGATCAAAAAGCTGTGGTCCTTATGTACAATGGAATATCACTCAGCCATGAAATCAATGTCATAAGGCTAGTAGCAGCATGATGAGTGGATTTAGGTAAGACGATTCTAAGTGAAATAAGTCACACAGAAAAGGACACTTCTCATAAGGTGTCACTTATAGAGGGAATGTAAAAACCGTTACACTTGAACTGAATTACAAAACAGAACAGAGTCACACATGCAGAAAACACACTATGGCTGCTTAACGGGAAAGGTGAGGTGGGGTGATACATAAAACAAGAGCTTCAAATTAGCTCAGATACCGTTCCATAAACCCAATATGTAATAGACAAGACCTACTCCTTGCTCAGAGAACTGGACTCAACACGCCCGATTCACCGCACAAGAATATATCTGACTAGTAATAATCTTAAAACCTATGTATTGATATCTCTCTGTTAGTGTGTCAAGTGTGTGTAAAGCGGCATAAACACAGCCGTGAAAAGCAGCTAAACCCCATTATAAAACTAAATTACTTTTAAAAACCCATGAAACAAAGACAGGGAAAGAGAGAGAAATTCTTACACAATTCGTTCAGGGGCTGTGATGCAACCTGGATTGACCATATCTAGACCCACAGCTGGATGAGACATAAGGGTGGACACTCTTGGGGCTGAGAGGTTTGGTGAGGTTGTGTGAGCAAATGCAGACCCTTTAAAGTAATACTGCGTGCTACCCATCGCATGGGTCCCAAATCTCCAGGTTCAAGGGCATCTTCCTACATCGAAAACATGCATGAGAAACCCAGAAGAGGGTACACCGTGTGATGGGGAAAGGTTTCTAAAACGCACCTCATTTCTCATCTCCTTGTGCTCGGGTTCGCCATTCCAGCCACTTTACCAGCAATCTCCCTACTTGGAGCCTCAGCACCTTTAACCTCCTGTTCCGTACAGGTTGCAATTTGTCCTGAGGATGAACGGGAAGACGGGGAACCAATGAGAGACTAGCTCTTGGTGTTGGGACAGGCACAGGTCACTCTATTTTCCCATCAGGAAGAAGAATTAACCACAGGCTCAGCCTGCCCCCCGGAACCAGAACAGGGCCTGAAGCCATCCTGCGCTTTTGCGGCCAGCTCCCAAAAAAGCGACTTGTAAAATGGAGCTTCAGGGCACTGCAATTCACAAACCTGCAGAGTTATAAATGATAACTCTCGTCCACAAATATATTGAGGGAAGGCAAAGAAGAGGATTTGAAATCAAGGCAGAATTGCAGGAAACAGATTTCAGGAGGTAGATTCGAATCGCCTTTAAAGCACATGAAAAGCGGCAAAACGTTGACAATGATGCCCTTGGCCAAAAAGGGCGTATGCGTTTTTTCCTGAATATATTCAGGAAAAAACGCATACGCCCTTTTTGGCCAACCAAGCAACCTGGAAAGGCAAATCAGCGCTACAAAGAAGTCTCGCTTCCCATCGGTCAAGAGGGCCATGCTGAAAAAAGTGTCAAAACCAGAAATGCAGGACAGGCCATGGAGAAATGGGAGCCTTGCTACACTGATGGGCGGGATGTAAATTGCCAACAGCCACTCTGGAGAAGTGTACGGTGTGTCCTGAAACATCTAAAAAACACAGCTTAGAGAGCATAGGGCACTTCCACGCATGGGGGGATAAAGTGGGAAAATTGAAAATCAGCAAGACACAAGCACCCCAAAGTTTAGGGCTGCTCTGTTGACAAGGACCTCCACTTCATTCCACCTTAAATATCCCAGGAAAGCGAAAAATGGATCAAAAAGTTGTGGTCCTTATGTACAATGGAATATCACTCAGCCATGAAATCAATGTCATAAGGCTAGTAGCAGCATGATGAGTGGATTTAGGTAAGACGATTCTAAGTGAAATAAGTCACACAGAAAAGGACACTTCTCATAAGGTGTCACTTATAGAGGGAATGTAAAAACCGTTACACTTGAACTGAATTACAAAACAGAACAGAGTCACACATGCAGAAAACACACTATGGCTGCTTAACGGGAAAGGTGAGGTGGGGTGATACATAAAACAAGAGCTTCAAATTAGCTCAGATACCGTTCCATAAACCCAATATGTAATAGACAAGACCTACTCCTTGCTCAGAGAACTGGACTCAACACGCCCGATTCACCGCACAAGAATATATCTGACTAGTAATAATCTTAAAACCTATGTATTGATATCTCTCTGTTAGTGTGTCAAGTGTGTGTAAAGCGGCATAAACACAGCCGTGAAAAGCAGCTAAACCCCATTATAAAACTAAATTACTTTTAAAAACCCATGAAACAAAGACAGGGAAAGAGAGAGAAATTCTTACACAATTCGTTCAGGGGCTGTGATGCAACCTGGATTGACCATATCTAGACCCACAGCTGGATGAGACATAAGGGTGGACACTCTTGGGGCTGAGAGGTTTGGTGAGGTTGTGTGAGCAAATGCAGACCCTTTAAAGTAATACTGCGTGCTACCCATCGCATGGGTCCCAAATCTCCAGGTTCAAGGGCATCTTCCTACATCGAAAACATGCATGAGAAACCCAGAAGAGGGTACACCGTGTGATGGGGAAAGGTTTCTAAAACGCACCTCATTTCTCATCTCCTTGTGCTCGGGTTCGCCATTCCAGCCACTTTACCAGCAATCACCCTACTTGGAGCCTCAGCACCTTTAACCTCCTGTTCCGTACAGGTTGCAATTTGTCCTGAGGATGAACGGGAAGACGGGGAACCAATGAGAGACTAGCTCTTGGTGTTGGGACAGGCACAGGTCACTCTATTTTCCCATCAGGAAGAAGAATTAACCACAGGCTCAGCCTGCCCCCCGGAACCAGAACAGGGCCTGAAGCCATCCTGCGCTTTTGCGGCCAGCTCCCAAAAAAGCGACTTGTAAAATGGAGCTTCAGGGCACTGCAATTCACAAACCTGCAGAGTTATAAATGATAACTCTCGTCCACAAATATATTGAGGGAAGGCAAAGAAGAGGATTTGAAATCAAGGCAGAATTGCAGGAAACAGATTTCAGGAGGTAGATTCGAATCGCCTTTAAAGCACATGAAAAGGGGCAAAACGTTGACAATGATGCCCTTGGCCAAAAAGGGCGTATGCGTTTTTTCCTGAATATATTCAGGAAAAAACGCATACGCCCTTTTTGGCCAACCAAGCAACCTGGAAAGGCAAATCAGCGCTACAAAGAAGTCTCGCTTCCCATCGGTCAAAAGGGCCATGCTGAAAAAAGTGTCAAAACCAGAAATGCAGGACAGGCCATGGAGAAATGGGAGCCTTGCTACACTGATGGGCGGGATGTAAATTGCCAACAGCCACTCTGGAGAAGTGTACGGTGTGTCCTGAAACATCTAAAAAACACAGCTTAGAGAGCATAGGGCACTTCCACGCATGGGGGGATAAAGTGGGAAAATTGAAAATCAGCAAGACACAAGCACCCCAAAGTTTAGGGCTGCTCTGTTGACAAGGACCTCCACTTCATTCCACCTTAAATATCCCAGGAAAGCGAAAAATGGATCAAAAAGTTGTGGTCCTTATGTACAATGGAATATCACTCAGCCATGAAATCAATGTCATAAGGCTAGTAGCAGCATGATGAGTGGATTTAGGTAAGACGATTCTAAGTGAAATAAGTCACACAGAAAAGGACACTTCTCGTAAGGTGTCACTTATAGAGGGAATGTAAAAACCGTTACACTTGAACTGAATTACAAAACAGAACAGAGTCACACATGCAGAAAACACACTATGGCTGCTTAACGGGAAAGGTGAGGTGGGGTGATACATAAAACAAGAGCTTCAAATTAGCTCAGATACCGTTCCATAAACCCAATATGTAATAGACAAGACCTACTCCTTGCTCAGAGAACTGGACTCAACACGCCCGATTCACCGCACAAGAATATATCTGACTAGTAATAATCTTAAAACCTATGTATTGATATCTCTCTGTTAGTGTGTCAAGTGGGTGTAAAGCGGCATAAACACAGCCGTGAAAAGCAGCTAAACCCCATTATAAAACTAAATTACTTTTAAAAACCCATGAAACAAAGACAGGGAAAGAGAGAGAAATTCTTACACAATTCGTTCAGGGGCTGTGATGCAACCTGGATTGACCATATCTAGACCCACAGCTGGATGAGACATAAGGGTGGACACTCTTGGGGCTGAGAGGTTTGGTGAGGTTGTGTGAGCAAATGCAGACCCTTTAAAGTAATACTGCGTGCTACCCATCGCATGGGTCCCAAATCTCCAGGTTCAAGGGCATCTTCCTACATCGAAAACATGCATGAGAAACCCAGAAGAGGGTACACCGTGTGATGGGGAAAGGTTTCTAAAAGGCACCTCATTTCTCATCTCCTTGTGCTCGGGTTCGCCATTCCAGCCACTTTACTAGCAATCTCCCTACTTGGAACCTCAGCACCTTTAACCTCCTGTTCCGAACAGGTTGCAATTTGTCCTGAGGATGAACGGGAAGACGGGGAACCAATGAGAGACTAGCTCTTGGTGTTGGGACAGGCACAGGTCACTCTATTTTCCCATCAGGAAGAAGAATTAACCACAGGCTCAGCCTGCCCCCCGGAACCAGAACAGGGCCTGAAGCCATCCTGCGCTTTTGCGGACAGCTCCCAAAAAAGCGAGTTGTAAAATGGAGCGTCAGGGCACTGCAATTCACAAACCTGCAGAGTTATAAATGATAACTCTCGTCCACAAATATATTGAGGGAAGGCAAAGAAGAGGATTTGAAATCAAGGCAGAATTGCAGGAAACAGATTTCAGGAGGTAGATTCGAATCGCCTTTAAAGCACATGAAAAGCGGCAAAACGTTGACAATGATGCCCTTGGCCAAAAAGGGCGTATGTGTTTGTTCCTGAATATATTCAGGAAAAAACGCATACGCCCTTTTTGGCCAACCAAGCAACCTGGAAAGGCAAATCAGCGCTACAAAGAAGTCTCGCTTCCCATCGGTCAAAAGGGCCATGCTGAAAAAAGTGTCAAAACCAGAAATGCAGGACAGGCCATGGAGAAATGGGAGCCTTGCTACACTGATGGGCGGGATGTAAATTGCCAACAGCCACTCTGGAGAAGGGTACGGTGTGTCCTGAAACATCTAAAAAACACAGCTTAGAGAGCATAGGGCACTTCCACGCATGGGGGGATAAAGTGGGAAAATTGAAAATCAGCAAGACACAAGCACCCCAAAGTTTAGGGCTGCTCTGTCGACAAGGACCTCCACTTTATTCCACCTTAAATATCCCAGGAAAGCGAAAAATGGATCAAAAAGTTGTGGTCCTTATGTACAATGGAATATCACTCAGCCATGAAATCAATGTCATAAGGCTAGTAGCAGCATGATGAGTGGATTTAGGTAAGACAATTCTAAGTGAAATAAGTCACACAGAAAAGGACACTTCTCATAAGGTGTCACTTATAGAGGGAATGTAAAAACCGTTACACTTGAACTGAATTACAAAACAGAACAGAGTCACACATGCAGAAAACACACTATGGCTGCTTAACGGGAAAGGTGAGGTGGGGTGATACATAAAACAAGAGCTTCAAATTAGCTCAGATACCGTTCCATAAACCCAATATGTAATAGACAAGACCTACTCCTTGCTCAGAGAACTGGACTCAACACGCCCGATTCACCGCACAAGAATATATCTGACTAGTAATAATCTTAAAACCTATGTATTGATATCTCTCTGTTAGTGTGTCAAGTGGGTGTAAAGCGGCATAAACACAGCCGTGAAAAGCAGCTAAACCCCATTATAAAACTAAATTACTTTTAAAAACCCATGAAACAAAGACAGGGAAAGAGAGAGAAATTCTTACACAATTCGTTCAGGGGCTGTGATGCAACCTGGATTGACCATATCTAGACCCACAGCTGGATGAGACATAAGGGTGGACACTCTTGGGGCTGAGAGGTTTGGTGAGGTTGTGTGAGCAAATGCAGACCCTTTAAAGTAATACTGCGTGCTACCCATCGCATGGGTCCCAAATCTCCAGGTTCAAGGGCATCTTCCTACATCGAAAACATGCATGAGAAACCCAGAAGAGGGTACACCGTGTGATGGGGAAAGGTTTCTAAAAGGCACCTCATTTCTCATCTCCTTGTGCTCGGGTTCGCCATTCCAGCCACTTTACTAGCAATCTCCCTACTTGGAACCTCAGCACCTTTAACCTCCTGTTCCGAACAGGTTGCAATTTGTCCTGAGGATGAACGGGAAGACGGGGAACCAATGAGAGACTAGCTCTTGGTGTTGGGACAGGCACAGGTCACTCTATTTTCCCATCAGGAAGAAGAATTAACCACAGGCTCAGCCTGCCCCCCGGAACCAGAACAGGGCCTGAAGCCATCCTGCGCTTTTGCGGACAGCTCCCAAAAAAGCGAGTTGTAAAATGGAGCGTCAGGGCACTGCAATTCACAAACCTGCAGAGTTATAAATGATAACTCTCGTCCACAAATATATTGAGGGAAGGCAAAGAAGAGGATTTGAAATCAAGGCAGAATTGCAGGAAACAGATTTCAGGAGGTAGATTCGAATCGCCTTTAAAGCACATGAAAAGCGGCAAAACGTTGACAATGATGCCCTTGGCCAAAAAGGGCGTATGTGTTTGTTCCTGAATATATTCAGGAAAAAACGCATACGCCCTTTTTGGCCAACCAAGCAACCTGGAAAGGCAAATCAGCGCTACAAAGAAGTCTCGCTTCCCATCGGTCAAAAGGGCCATGCTGAAAAAAGTGTCAAAACCAGAAATGCAGGACAGGCCATGGAGAAATGGGAGCCTTGCTACACTGATGGGCGGGATGTAAATTGCCAACAGCCACTCTGGAGAAGGGTACGGTGTGTCCTGAAACATCTAAAAAACACAGCTTAGAGAGCATAGGGCACTTCCACGCATGGGGGGATAAAGTGGGAAAATTGAAAATCAGCAAGACACAAGCACCCCAAAGTTTAGGGCTGCTCTGTCGACAAGGACCTCCACTTTATTCCACCTTAAATATCCCAGGAAAGCGAAAAATGGATCAAAAAGTTGTGGTCCTTATGTACAATGGAATATCACTCAGCCATGAAATCAATGTCATAAGGCTAGTAGCAGCATGATGAGTGGATTTAGGTAAGACAATTCTAAGTGAAATAAGTCACACAGAAAAGGACACTTCTCATAAGGTGTCACTTATAGAGGGAATGTAAAAACCGTTACACTTGAACTGAATTACAAAACAGAACAGAGTCACACATGCAGAAAACACACTATGGCTGCTTAACGGGAAAGGTGAGGTGGGGTGATACATAAAACAAGAGCTTCAAATTAGCTCAGATACCGTTCCATAAACCCAATATGTAATAGACAAGACCTACTCCTTGCTCAGAGAACTGGACTCAACACGCCCGATTCACCGCACAAGAATATATCTGACTAGTAATAATCTTAAAACCTATGTATTGATATCTCTCTGTTAGTGTGTCAAGTGTGTGTAAAGCGGCATAAACACAGCCGTGAAAAGCAGCTAAACCCCATTATAAAACTAAATTACTTTTAAAAACCCATGAAACAAAGACAGGGAAAGAGAGAGAAATTCTTACACAATTCGTTCAGGGGCTGTGATGCAACCTGGATTGACCATATCTAGACCCACAGCTGGATGAGACATAAGGGTGGACACTCTTGGGGCTGAGAGGTTTGGTGAGGTTGTGTGAGCAAATGCAGACCCTTTAAAGTAATACTGCGTGCTACCCATCGCATGGGTCCCAAATCTCCAGGTTCAAGGGCATCTTCCTACATCGAAAACATGCATGAGAAACCCAGAAGAGGGTACACCGTGTGATGGGGAAAGGTTTCTAAAACGCACCTCATTTCTCATCTCCTTGTGCTCGGGTTCGCCATTCCAGCCACTTTACCAGCAATCTCCCTACTTGGAGCCTCAGCACCTTTAACCTCCTGTTCCGTACAGGTTGCAATTTGTCCTGAGGATGAACGGGAAGACGGGGAACCAATGAGAGACTAGCTCTTGGTGTTGGGACAGGCACAGGTCACTCTATTTTCCCATCAGGAAGAAGAATTAACCACAGGCTCAGCCTGCCCCCCGGAACCAGAACAGGGCCTGAAGCCATCCTGCGCTTTTGCGGCCAGCTCCCAAAAAAGCGACTTGTAAAATGGAGCTTCAGGGCACTGCAATTCACAAACCTGCAGAGTTATAAATGATAACTCTCGTCCACAAATATATTGAGGGAAGGCAAAGAAGAGGATTTGAAATCAAGGCAGAATTGCAGGAAACAGATTTCAGGAGGTAGATTCGAATCGCCTTTAAAGCACATGAAAAGGGGCAAAACGTTGACAATGATGCCCTTGGCCAAAAAGGGCGTATGCGTTTTTTCCTGAATATATTCAGGAAAAAACGCATACGCCCTTTTTGGCCAACCAAGCAACCTGGAAAGGCAAATCAGCGCTACAAAGAAGTCTCGCTTCCCATCGGTCAAAAGGGCCATGCTGAAAAAAGTGTCAAAACCAGAAATGCAGGACAGGCCATGGAGAAATGGGAGCCTTGCTACACTGATGGGCGGGATGTAAATTGCCAACAGCCACTCTGGAGAAGTGTACGGTGTGTCCTGAAACATCTAAAAAACACAGCTTAGAGAGCATAGGGCACTTCCACGCATGGGGGGATAAAGTGGGAAAATTGAAAATCAGCAAGACACAAGCACCCCAAAGTTTAGGGCTGCTCTGTTGACAAGGACCTCCACTTCATTCCACCTTAAATATCCCAGGAAAGCGAAAAATGGATCAAAAAGTTGTGGTCCTTATGTACAATGGAATATCACTCAGCCATGAAATCAATGTCATAAGGCTAGTAGCAGCATGATGAGTGGATTTAGGTAAGACGATTCTAAGTGAAATAAGTCACACAGAAAAGGACACTTCTCGTAAGGTGTCACTTATAGAGGGAATGTAAAAACCGTTACACTTGAACTGAATTACAAAACAGAACAGAGTCACACATGCAGAAAACACACTATGGCTGCTTAACGGGAAAGGTGAGGTGGGGTGATACATAAAACAAGAGCTTCAAATTAGCTCAGATACCGTTCCATAAACCCAATATGTAATAGACAAGACCTACTCCTTGCTCAGAGAACTGGACTCAACACGCCCGATTCACCGCACAAGAATATATCTGACTAGTAATAATCTTAAAACCTATGTATTGATATCTCTCTGTTAGTGTGTCAAGTGGGTGTAAAGCGGCATAAACACAGCCGTGAAAAGCAGCTAAACCCCATTATAAAACTAAATTACTTTTAAAAACCCATGAAACAAAGACAGGGAAAGAGAGAGAAATTCTTACACAATTCGTTCAGGGGCTGTGATGCAACCTGGATTGACCATATCTAGACCCACAGCTGGATGAGACATAAGGGTGGACACTCTTGGGGCTGAGAGGTTTGGTGAGGTTGTGTGAGCAAATGCAGACCCTTTAAAGTAATACTGCGTGCTACCCATCGCATGGGTCCCAAATCTCCAGGTTCAAGGGCATCTTCCTACATCGAAAACATGCATGAGAAACCCAGAAGAGGGTACACCGTGTGATGGGGAAAGGTTTCTAAAAGGCACCTCATTTCTCATCTCCTTGTGCTCGGGTTCGCCATTCCAGCCACTTTACTAGCAATCTCCCTACTTGGAACCTCAGCACCTTTAACCTCCTGTTCCGAACAGGTTGCAATTTGTCCTGAGGATGAACGGGAAGACGGGGAACCAATGAGAGACTAGCTCTTGGTGTTGGGACAGGCACAGGTCACTCTATTTTCCCATCAGGAAGAAGAATTAACCACAGGCTCAGCCTGCCCCCCGGAACCAGAACAGGGCCTGAAGCCATCCTGCGCTTTTGCGGACAGCTCCCAAAAAAGCGAGTTGTAAAATGGAGCGTCAGGGCACTGCAATTCACAAACCTGCAGAGTTATAAATGATAACTCTCGTCCACAAATATATTGAGGGAAGGCAAAGAAGAGGATTTGAAATCAAGGCAGAATTGCAGGAAACAGATTTCAGGAGGTAGATTCGAATCGCCTTTAAAGCACATGAAAAGCGGCAAAACGTTGACAATGATGCCCTTGGCCAAAAAGGGCGTATGTGTTTGTTCCTGAATATATTCAGGAAAAAACGCATACGCCCTTTTTGGCCAACCAAGCAACCTGGAAAGGCAAATCAGCGCTACAAAGAAGTCTCGCTTCCCATCGGTCAAAAGGGCCATGCTGAAAAAAGTGTCAAAACCAGAAATGCAGGACAGGCCATGGAGAAATGGGAGCCTTGCTACACTGATGGGCGGGATGTAAATTGCCAACAGCCACTCTGGAGAAGGGTACGGTGTGTCCTGAAACATCTAAAAAACACAGCTTAGAGAGCATAGGGCACTTCCACGCATGGGGGGATAAAGTGGGAAAATTGAAAATCAGCAAGACACAAGCACCCCAAAGTTTAGGGCTGCTCTGTCGACAAGGACCTCCACTTTATTCCACCTTAAATATCCCAGGAAAGCGAAAAATGGATCAAAAAGTTGTGGTCCTTATGTACAATGGAATATCACTCAGCCATGAAATCAATGTCATAAGGCTAGTAGCAGCATGATGAGTGGATTTAGGTAAGACAATTCTAAGTGAAATAAGTCACACAGAAAAGGACACTTCTCATAAGGTGTCACTTATAGAGGGAATGTAAAAACCGTTACACTTGAACTGAATTACAAAACAGAACAGAGTCACACATGCAGAAAACACACTATGGCTGCTTAACGGGAAAGGTGAGGTGGGGTGATACATAAAACAAGAGCTTCAAATTAGCTCAGATACCGTTCCATAAACCCAATATGTAATAGACAAGACCTACTCCTTGCTCAGAGAACTGGACTCAACACGCCCGATTCACCGCACAAGAATATATCTGACTAGTAATAATCTTAAAACCTATGTATTGATATCTCTCTGTTAGTGTGTCAAGTGGGTGTAAAGCGGCATAAACACAGCCGTGAAAAGCAGCTAAACCCCATTATAAAACTAAATTACTTTTAAAAACCCATGAAACAAAGACAGGGAAAGAGAGAGAAATTCTTACACAATTCGTTCAGGGGCTGTGATGCAACCTGGATTGACCATATCTAGACCCACAGCTGGATGAGACATAAGGGTGGACACTCTTGGGGCTGAGAGGTTTGGTGAGGTTGTGTGAGCAAATGCAGACCCTTTAAAGTAATACTGCGTGCTACCCATCGCATGGGTCCCAAATCTCCAGGTTCAAGGGCATCTTCCTACATCGAAAACATGCATGAGAAACCCAGAAGAGGGTACACCGTGTGATGGGGAAAGGTTTCTAAAAGGCACCTCATTTCTCATCTCCTTGTGCTCGGGTTCGCCATTCCAGCCACTTTACTAGCAATCTCCCTACTTGGAACCTCAGCACCTTTAACCTCCTGTTCCGAACAGGTTGCAATTTGTCCTGAGGATGAACGGGAAGACGGGGAACCAATGAGAGACTAGCTCTTGGTGTTGGGACAGGCACAGGTCACTCTATTTTCCCATCAGGAAGAAGAATTAACCACAGGCTCAGCCTGCCCCCCGGAACCAGAACAGGGCCTGAAGCCATCCTGCGCTTTTGCGGACAGCTCCCAAAAAAGCGAGTTGTAAAATGGAGCGTCAGGGCACTGCAATTCACAAACCTGCAGAGTTATAAATGATAACTCTCGTCCACAAATATATTGAGGGAAGGCAAAGAAGAGGATTTGAAATCAAGGCAGAATTGCAGGAAACAGATTTCAGGAGGTAGATTCGAATCGCCTTTAAAGCACATGAAAAGCGGCAAAACGTTGACAATGATGCCCTTGGCCAAAAAGGGCGTATGTGTTTGTTCCTGAATATATTCAGGAAAAAACGCATACGCCCTTTTTGGCCAACCAAGCAACCTGGAAAGGCAAATCAGCGCTACAAAGAAGTCTCGCTTCCCATCGGTCAAAAGGGCCATGCTGAAAAAAGTGTCAAAACCAGAAATGCAGGACAGGCCATGGAGAAATGGGAGCCTTGCTACACTGATGGGCGGGATGTAAATTGCCAACAGCCACTCTGGAGAAGGGTACGGTGTGTCCTGAAACATCTAAAAAACACAGCTTAGAGAGCATAGGGCACTTCCACGCATGGGGGGATAAAGTGGGAAAATTGAAAATCAGCAAGACACAAGCACCCCAAAGTTTAGGGCTGCTCTGTCGACAAGGACCTCCACTTTATTCCACCTTAAATATCCCAGGAAAGCGAAAAATGGATCAAAAAGTTGTGGTCCTTATGTACAATGGAATATCACTCAGCCATGAAATCAATGTCATAAGGCTAGTAGCAGCATGATGAGTGGATTTAGGTAAGACAATTCTAAGTGAAATAAGTCACACAGAAAAGGACACTTCTCATAAGGTGTCACTTATAGAGGGAATGTAAAAACCGTTACACTTGAACTGAATTACAAAACAGAACAGAGTCACACATGCAGAAAACACACTATGGCTGCTTAACGGGAAAGGTGAGGTGGGGTGATACATAAAACAAGAGCTTCAAATTAGCTCAGATACCGTTCCATAAACCCAATATGTAATAGACAAGACCTACTCCTTGCTCAGAGAACTGGACTCAACACGCCCGATTCACCGCACAAGAATATATCTGACTAGTAATAATCTTAAAACCTATGTATTGATATCTCTCTGTTAGTGTGTCAAGTGTGTGTAAAGCGGCATAAACACAGCCGTGAAAAGCAGCTAAACCCCATTATAAAACTAAATTACTTTTAAAAACCCATGAAACAAAGACAGGGAAAGAGAGAGAAATTCTTACACAATTCGTTCAGGGGCTGTGATGCAACCTGGATTGACCATATCTAGACCCACAGCTGGATGAGACATAAGGGTGGACACTCTTGGGGCTGAGAGGTTTGGTGAGGTTGTGTGAGCAAATGCAGACCCTTTAAAGTAATACTGCGTGCTACCCATCGCATGGGTCCCAAATCTCCAGGTTCAAGGGCATCTTCCTACATCGAAAACATGCATGAGAAACCCAGAAGAGGGTACACCGTGTGATGGGGAAAGGTTTCTAAAACGCACCTCATTTCTCATCTCCTTGTGCTCGGGTTCGCCATTCCAGCCACTTTACTAGCAATCTCCCTACTTGGAGCCTCAGCACCTTTAACCTCCTGTTCCGAACAGGTTGCAATTTGTCCTGAGGATGAACGGGAAGACGGGGAACCAATGAGAGACTAGCTCTTGGTGTTGGGACAGGCACAGGTCACTCTATTTTCCCATCAGGAAGAAGAATTAACCACAGGCTCAGCCTGCCCCCCGGAACCAGAACAGGGCCTGAAGCCATCCTGCGCTTTTGCGGACAGCTCCCAAAAAAGCGAGTTGTAAAATGGAGCGTCAGGGCACTGCAATTCACAAACCTGCAGAGTTATAAATGATAACTCTCGTCCACAAATATATTGAGGGAAGGCAAAGAAGAGGATTTCAAATCAAGGCAGAATTGCAGGAAACAAATTTCAGGAGGTAGATTCGAATCGCCTTTAAAGCACATGAAAAGCGGCAAAACGTTGACAATGATGCCCTTGGCCAAAAAGAGCGTATGCGTTTTTTCCTGAATATATTCAGGAAAAAACGCATACGCCCTTTTTGGCCAACCAAGCAACCTGGAAAGGCAAATCAGCGCTACAAAGAAGTCTCGCTTCCCATCGGTCAAAAGGGCCATGCTGAAAAAAGTGTCAAAACCAGAAATGCAGGACAGGCCATGGAGAAATGGGAGCCTTGCTACACTGATGGGCGGGATGTAAATTGCCAACAGCCACTCTGGAGAAGGGAACGGTGTGTCCTGAAACATCTAAAAAACACAGCTTAGAGAGCATAGGGCACTTCCACGCATGGGGGGATAAAGTGGGAAAATTGAAAATCAGCAAGACACAAGCACCCCAAAGTTTAGGGCTGCTCTGTCGACAAGGACCTCCACTTCATTCCACCTTAAATATCCCAGGAAAGCGAAAAATGGATCAAAAAGTTGTGGTCCTTATGTACAATGGAATATCACTCAGCCATGAAATCAATGTCATAAGGCTAGTAGCAGCATGATGAGTGGATTTAGGTAAGACGATTCTAAGTGAAATAAGTCACACAGAAAAGGACACTTCTCATAAGGTGTCACTTATAGAGGGAATGTAAAAACCGTTACACTTGAACTGAATTACAAAACAGAACAGAGTCACACATGCAGAAAACACACTATGGCTGCTTAACGGGAAAGGTGAGGTGGGGTGATACATAAAACAAGAGCTTCAAATTAGCTCAGATACCGTTCCATAAACCCAATATGTAATAGACAAGACCTACTCCTTGCTCAGAGAACTGGACTCAACACGCCCGATTCACCGCACAAGAATATATCTGACTAGTAATAATCTTAAAACCTATGTATTGATATCTCTCTGTTAGTGTGTCAAGTGTGTGTAAAGCGGCATAAACACAGCCGTGAAAAGCAGCTAAACCCCATTATAAAAATAAATTACTTTTAAAAACCCATGAAACAAAGACAGGGAAAGAGAGAGAAATTCTTACACAATTCGTTCAGGGGCTGTGATGCAACCTGGATTGACCATATCTAGACCCACAGCTGGATGAGACATAAGGGTGGACACTCTTGGGGCTGAGAGGTTTGGTGAGGTTGGGTGAGCAAACGCAGACCCTTTAAAGTAATACTGCATGCTACCCATCGCATGGGTCCCAAATCTCCAGGTTCAAGGGCATCTTCCTACATCGAAAACATGCATGAGAAACCCAGAAGATGGTACACCGTGTGATGGGGAAAGGTTTCTAAAACGCACCTCATTTCTCATCTCCTTGTGCTCGGGTTCGCCATTCCAGCCACTTTACCAGCAATCTCCCTACTTGGAGCCTCAGCACCTTTAACCTCCTGTTCCATACAGGTTGCAATTTGTCCTGAGGATGAACGGGAAGACGGGGAACCAATGAGAGACTAGCTCTTGGTGTTGGGACAGGCACAGGTCACTCTATTTTCCCATCAGGAAGAAGAATTAACCACAGGCTCAGCCTGCCCCCCGGAACCAGAACAGGGCCTGAAGCCATCCTGCGCTTTTGCGGCCAGCTCCCAAAAAAGCGACTTGTAAAATGGAGCTTCAGGGCACTGCAATTCACAAACCTGCAGAGTTATAAATGATAACTCTCGTCCACAAATATATTGAGGGAAGGCAAAGAAGAGGATTTGAAATCAAGGCAGAATTGCAGGAAACAGATTTCAGGAGGTAGATTCGAATCGCCTTTAAAGCACATGAAAAGCGGCAAAACGTTGACAATGATGCCCTTGGCCAAAAAGGGCGTATGCGTTTTTTCCTGAATATATTCAGGAAAAAACGCATACGCCCTTTTTGGCCAACCAAGCAACCTGGAAAGGCAAATCAGCGCTACAAAGAAGTCTCGCTTCCCATCGGTCAAGAGGGCCATGCTGAAAAAAGTGTCAAAACCAGAAATGCAGGACAGGCCATGGAGAAATGGGAGCCTTGCTACACTGATGGGCGGGATGTAAATTGCCAACAGCCACTCTGGAGAAGTGTACGGTGTGTCCTGAAACATCTAAAAAACACAGCTTAGAGAGCATAGGGCACTTCCACGCATGGGGGGATAAAGTGGGAAAATTGAAAATCAGCAAGACACAAGCACCCCAAAGTTTAGGGCTGCTCTGTTGACAAGGACCTCCACTTCATTCCACCTTAAATATCCCAGGAAAGCGAAAAATGGATCAAAAAGTTGTGGTCCTTATGTACAATGGAATATCACTCAGCCATGAAATCAATGTCATAAGGCTAGTAGCAGCATGATGAGTGGATTTAGGTAAGACGATTCTAAGTGAAATAAGTCACACAGAAAAGGACACTTCTCATAAGGTGTCACTTATAGAGGGAATGTAAAAACCGTTACACTTGAACTGAATTACAAAACAGAACAGAGTCACACATGCAGAAAACACACTATGGCTGCTTAACGGGAAAGGTGAGGTGGGGTGATACATAAAACAAGAGCTTCAAATTAGCTCAGATACCGTTCCATAAACCCAATATGTAATAGACAAGACCTACTCCTTGCTCAGAGAACTGGACTCAACACGCCCGATTCACCGCACAAGAATATATCTGACTAGTAATAATCTTAAAACCTATGTATTGATATCTCTCTGTTAGTGTGTCAAGTGTGTGTAAAGCGGCATAAACACAGCCGTGAAAAGCAGCTAAACCCCATTATAAAACTAAATTACTTTTAAAAACCCATGAAACAAAGACAGGGAAAGAGAGAGAAATTCTTACACAATTCGTTCAGGGGCTGTGATGCAACCTGGATTGACCATATCTAGACCCACAGCTGGATGAGACATAAGGGTGGACACTCTTGGGGCTGAGAGGTTTGGTGAGGTTGTGTGAGCAAATGCAGACCCTTTAAAGTAATACTGCGTGCTACCCATCGCATGGGTCCCAAATCTCCAGGTTCAAGGGCATCTTCCTACATCGAAAACATGCATGAGAAACCCAGAAGAGGGTACACCGTGTGATGGGGAAAGGTTTCTAAAAGGCACCTCATTTCTCATCTCCTTGTGCTCGGGTTCGCCATTCCAGCCACTTTACTAGCAATCTCCCTACTTGGAACCTCAGCACCTTTAACCTCCTGTTCCGAACAGGTTGCAATTTGTCCTGAGGATGAACGGGAAGACGGGGAACCAATGAGAGACTAGCTCTTGGTGTTGGGACAGGCACAGGTCACTCTATTTTCCCATCAGGAAGAAGAATTAACCACAGGCTCAGCCTGCCCCCCGGAACCAGAACAGGGCCTGAAGCCATCCTGCGCTTTTGCGGACAGCTCCCAAAAAAGCGAGTTGTAAAATGGAGCGTCAGGGCACTGCAATTCACAAACCTGCAGAGTTATAAATGATAACTCTCGTCCACAAATATATTGAGGGAAGGCAAAGAAGAGGATTTGAAATCAAGGCAGAATTGCAGGAAACAGATTTCAGGAGGTAGATTCGAATCGCCTTTAAAGCACATGAAAAGCGGCAAAACGTTGACAATGATGCCCTTGGCCAAAAAGGGCGTATGTGTTTGTTCCTGAATATATTCAGGAAAAAACGCATACGCCCTTTTTGGCCAACCAAGCAACCTGGAAAGGCAAATCAGCGCTACAAAGAAGTCTCGCTTCCCATCGGTCAAAAGGGCCATGCTGAAAAAAGTGTCAAAACCAGAAATGCAGGACAGGCCATGGAGAAATGGGAGCCTTGCTACACTGATGGGCGGGATGTAAATTGCCAACAGCCACTCTGGAGAAGGGTACGGTGTGTCCTGAAACATCTAAAAAACACAGCTTAGAGAGCATAGGGCACTTCCACGCATGGGGGGATAAAGTGGGAAAATTGAAAATCAGCAAGACACAAGCACCCCAAAGTTTAGGGCTGCTCTGTCGACAAGGACCTCCACTTTATTCCACCTTAAATATCCCAGGAAAGCGAAAAATGGATCAAAAAGTTGTGGTCCTTATGTACAATGGAATATCACTCAGCCATGAAATCAATGTCATAAGGCTAGTAGCAGCATGATGAGTGGATTTAGGTAAGACAATTCTAAGTGAAATAAGTCACACAGAAAAGGACACTTCTCATAAGGTGTCACTTATAGAGGGAATGTAAAAACCGTTACACTTGAACTGAATTACAAAACAGAACAGAGTCACACATGCAGAAAACACACTATGGCTGCTTAACGGGAAAGGTGAGGTGGGGTGATACATAAAACAAGAGCTTCAAATTAGCTCAGATACCGTTCCATAAACCCAATATGTAATAGACAAGACCTACTCCTTGCTCAGAGAACTGGACTCAACACGCCCGATTCACCGCACAAGAATATATCTGACTAGTAATAATCTTAAAACCTATGTATTGATATCTCTCTGTTAGTGTGTCAAGTGTGTGTAAAGCGGCATAAACACAGCCGTGAAAAGCAGCTAAACCCCATTATAAAACTAAATTACTTTTAAAAACCCATGAAACAAAGACAGGGAAAGAGAGAGAAATTCTTACACAATTCGTTCAGGGGCTGTGATGCAACCTGGATTGACCATATCTAGACCCACAGCTGGATGAGACATAAGGGTGGACACTCTTGGGGCTGAGAGGTTTGGTGAGGTTGTGTGAGCAAATGCAGACCCTTTAAAGTAATACTGCGTGCTACCCATCGCATGGGTCCCAAATCTCCAGGTTCAAGGGCATCTTCCTACATCGAAAACATGCATGAGAAACCCAGAAGAGGGTACACCGTGTGATGGGGAAAGGTTTCTAAAACGCACCTCATTTCTCATCTCCTTGTGCTCGGGTTCGCCATTCCAGCCACTTTACTAGCAATCTCCCTACTTGGAGCCTCAGCACCTTTAACCTCCTGTTCCGAACAGGTTGCAATTTGTCCTGAGGATGAACGGGAAGACGGGGAACCAATGAGAGACTAGCTCTTGGTGTTGGGACAGGCACAGGTCACTCTATTTTCCCATCAGGAAGAAGAATTAACCACAGGCTCAGCCTGCCCCCCGGAACCAGAACAGGGCCTGAAGCCATCCTGCGCTTTTGCGGACAGCTCCCAAAAAAGCGAGTTGTAAAATGGAGCGTCAGGGCACTGCAATTCACAAACCTGCAGAGTTATAAATGATAACTCTCGTCCACAAATATATTGAGGGAAGGCAAAGAAGAGGATTTCAAATCAAGGCAGAATTGCAGGAAACAAATTTCAGGAGGTAGATTCGAATCGCCTTTAAAGCACATGAAAAGCGGCAAAACGTTGACAATGATGCCCTTGGCCAAAAAGAGCGTATGCGTTTTTTCCTGAATATATTCAGGAAAAAACGCATACGCCCTTTTTGGCCAACCAAGCAACCTGGAAAGGCAAATCAGCGCTACAAAGAAGTCTCGCTTCCCATCGGTCAAAAGGGCCATGCTGAAAAAAGTGTCAAAACCAGAAATGCAGGACAGGCCATGGAGAAATGGGAGCCTTGCTACACTGATGGGCGGGATGTAAATTGCCAACAGCCACTCTGGAGAAGGGAACGGTGTGTCCTGAAACATCTAAAAAACACAGCTTAGAGAGCATAGGGCACTTCCACGCATGGGGGGATAAAGTGGGAAAATTGAAAATCAGCAAGACACAAGCACCCCAAAGTTTAGGGCTGCTCTGTCGACAAGGACCTCCACTTCATTCCACCTTAAATATCCCAGGAAAGCGAAAAATGGATCAAAAAGTTGTGGTCCTTATGTACAATGGAATATCACTCAGCCATGAAATCAATGTCATAAGGCTAGTAGCAGCATGATGAGTGGATTTAGGTAAGACGATTCTAAGTGAAATAAGTCACACAGAAAAGGACACTTCTCATAAGGTGTCACTTATAGAGGGAATGTAAAAACCGTTACACTTGAACTGAATTACAAAACAGAACAGAGTCACACATGCAGAAAACACACTATGGCTGCTTAACGGGAAAGGTGAGGTGGGGTGATACATAAAACAAGAGCTTCAAATTAGCTCAGATACCGTTCCATAAACCCAATATGTAATAGACAAGACCTACTCCTTGCTCAGAGAACTGGACTCAACACGCCCGATTCACCGCACAAGAATATATCTGACTAGTAATAATCTTAAAACCTATGTATTGATATCTCTCTGTTAGTGTGTCAAGTGTGTGTAAAGCGGCATAAACACAGCCGTGAAAAGCAGCTAAACCCCATTATAAAAATAAATTACTTTTAAAAACCCATGAAACAAAGACAGGGAAAGAGAGAGAAATTCTTACACAATTCGTTCAGGGGCTGTGATGCAACCTGGATTGACCATATCTAGACCCACAGCTGGATGAGACATAAGGGTGGACACTCTTGGGGCTGAGAGGTTTGGTGAGGTTGGGTGAGCAAACGCAGACCCTTTAAAGTAATACTGCATGCTACCCATCGCATGGGTCCCAAATCTCCAGGTTCAAGGGCATCTTCCTACATCGAAAACATGCATGAGAAACCCAGAAGATGGTACACCGTGTGATGGGGAAAGGTTTCTAAAACGCACCTCATTTCTCATCTCCTTGTGCTCGGGTTCGCCATTCCAGCCACTTTACCAGCAATCTCCCTACTTGGAGCCTCAGCACCTTTAACCTCCTGTTCCATACAGGTTGCAATTTGTCCTGAGGATGAACGGGAAGACGGGGAACCAATGAGAGACTAGCTCTTGGTGTTGGGACAGGCACAGGTCACTCTATTTTCCCATCAGGAAGAAGAATTAACCACAGGCTCAGCCTGCCCCCCGGAACCAGAACAGGGCCTGAAGCCATCCTGCGCTTTTGCGGCCAGCTCCCAAAAAAGCGACTTGTAAAATGGAGCTTCAGGGCACTGCAATTCACAAACCTGCAGAGTTATAAATGATAACTCTCGTCCACAAATATATTGAGGGAAGGCAAAGAAGAGGATTTGAAATCAAGGCAGAATTGCAGGAAACAGATTTCAGGAGGTAGATTCGAATCGCCTTTAAAGCACATGAAAAGCGGCAAAACGTTGACAATGATGCCCTTGGCCAAAAAGGGCGTATGCGTTTTTTCCTGAATATATTCAGGAAAAAACGCATACGCCCTTTTTGGCCAACCAAGCAACCTGGAAAGGCAAATCAGCGCTACAAAGAAGTCTCGCTTCCCATCGGTCAAGAGGGCCATGCTGAAAAAAGTGTCAAAACCAGAAATGCAGGACAGGCCATGGAGAAATGGGAGCCTTGCTACACTGATGGGCGGGATGTAAATTGCCAACAGCCACTCTGGAGAAGTGTACGGTGTGTCCTGAAACATCTAAAAAACACAGCTTAGAGAGCATAGGGCACTTCCACGCATGGGGGGATAAAGTGGGAAAATTGAAAATCGGCAAGACACAAGCACCCCAAAGTTTAGGGCTGCTCTGTTGACAAGGACCTCCACTTCATTCCACCTTAAATATCCCAGGAAAGCGAAAAATGGATCAAAAAGTTGTGGTCCTTATGTACAATGGAATATCACTCAGCCATGAAATCAATGTCATAAGGCTAGTAGCAGCATGATGAGTGGATTTAGGTAAGACGATTCTAAGTGAAATAAGTCACACAGAAAAGGACACTTCTCATAAGGTGTCACTTATAGAGGGAATGTAAAAACCGTTACACTTGAACTGAATTACAAAACAGAACAGAGTCACACATGCAGAAAACACACTATGGCTGCTTAACGGGAAAGGTGAGGTGGGGTGATACATAAAACAAGAGCTTCAAATTAGCTCAGATACCGTTCCATAAACCCAATATGTAATAGACAAGACCTACTCCTTGCTCAGAGAACTGGACTCAACACGCCCGATTCACCGCACAAGAATATATCTGACTAGTAATAATCTTAAAACCTATGTATTGATATCTCTCTGTTAGTGTGTCAAGTGTGTGTAAAGCGGCATAAACACAGCCGTGAAAAGCAGCTAAACCCCATTATAAAACTAAATTACTTTTAAAAACCCATGAAACAAAGACAGGGAAAGAGAGAGAAATTCTTACACAATTCGTTCAGGGGCTGTGATGCAACCTGGATTGACCATATCTAGACCCACAGCTGGATGAGACATAAGGGTGGACACTCTTGGGGCTGAGAGGTTTGGTGAGGTTGTGTGAGCAAATGCAGACCCTTTAAAGTAATACTGCGTGCTACCCATCGCATGGGTCCCAAATCTCCAGGTTCAAGGGCATCTTCCTACATCGAAAACATGCATGAGAAACCCAGAAGAGGGTACACCGTGTGATGGGGAAAGGTTTCTAAAACGCACCTCATTTCTCATCTCCTTGTGCTCGGGTTCGCCATTCCAGCCACTTTACTAGCAATCTCCCTACTTGGAACCTCAGCACCTTTAACCTCCTGTTCCGAACAGGTTGCAATTTGTCCTGAGGATGAATGGGAAGACGGGGAACCAATGAGAGACTAGCTCTTGGTGTTGGGACAGGCACAGGTCACTCTATTTTCCCATCAGGAAGAAGAATTAACCACAGGCTCAGCCTGCCCCCCGGAACCAGAACAGGGCCTGAAGCCATCCTGCGCTTTTGCGGACAGCTCCCAAAAAAGCGAGTTGTAAAATGGAGCGTCAGGGCACTGCAATTCACAAACCTGCAGAGTTATAAATGATAACTCTCGTCCACAAATATATTGAGGGAAGGCAAAGAAGAGGATTTGAAATCAAGGCAGAATTGCAGGAAACAGATTTCAGGAGGTAGATTCGAATCGCCTTTAAAGCACATGAAAAGCGGCAAAACGTTGACAATGATGCCCTTGGCCAAAAAGGGCGTATGCGTTTTTTCCTGAATATATTCAGGAAAAAACGCATACGCCCTTTTTGGCCAACCAAGCAACCTGGAAAGGCAAATCAGCGCTACAAAGAAGTCTCGCTTCCCATCGGTCAAGAGGGCCATGCTGAAAAAAGTGTCAAAACCAGAAATGCAGGACAGGCCATGGAGAAATGGGAGCCTTGCTACACTGATGGGCGGGATGTAAATTGCCAACAGCCACTCTGGAGAAGTGTACGGTGTGTCCTGAAACATCTAAAAAACACAGCTTAGAGAGCATAGGGCACTTCCACGCATGGGGGGATAAAGTGGGAAAATTGAAAATCAGCAAGACACAAGCACCCCAAAGTTTAGGGCTGCTCTGTTGACAAGGACCTCCACTTCATTCCACCTTAAATATCCCAGGAAAGCGAAAAATGGATCAAAAAGTTGTGGTCCTTATGTACAATGGAATATCACTCAGCCATGAAATCAATGTCATAAGGCTAGTAGCAGCATGATGAGTGGATTTAGGTAAGACGATTCTAAGTGAAATAAGTCACACAGAAAAGGACACTTCTCATAAGGTGTCACTTATAGAGGGAATGTAAAAACCGTTACACTTGAACTGAATTACAAAACAGAACAGAGTCACACATGCAGAAAACACACTATGGCTGCTTAACGGGAAAGGTGAGGTGGGGTGATACATAAAACAAGAGCTTCAAATTAGCTCAGATACCGTTCCATAAACCCAATATGTAATAGACAAGACCTACTCCTTGCTCAGAGAACTGGACTCAACACGCCCGATTCACCGCACAAGAATATATCTGACTAGTAATAATCTTAAAACCTATGTATTGATATCTCTCTGTTAGTGTGTCAAGTTTGTGTAAAGCGGCATAAACACAGCCGTGAAAAGCAGCTAAACCCCATTATAAAAATAAATTACTTTTAAAAACCCATGAAACAAAGACAGGGAAAGAGAGAGAAATTCTTACACAATTCGTTCAGGGGCTGTGATGCAACCTGGATTGACCATATCTAGACCCACAGCTGGATGAGACATAAGGGTGGACACTCTTGGGGCTGAGAGGTTTGGTGAGGTTGGGTGAGCAAACGCAGACCCTTTAAAGTAATACTGCGTGCTACCCATCGCATGGGTCCCAAATCTCCAGGTTCAAGGGCATCTTCCTACATCGAAAACATGCATGAGAAACCCAGAAGATGGTACACCGTGTGATGGGGAAAGGTTTCTAAAACGCACCTCATTTCTCATCTCCTTGTGCTCGGGTTCGCCATTCCAGCCACTTTACCAGCAATCTCCCTACTTGGAGCCTCAGCACCTTTAACCTCCTGTTCCGTACAGGTTGCAATTTGTCCTGAGGATGAACGGGAAGACGGGGAACCAATGAGAGACTAGCTCTTGGTGTTGGGACAGGCACAGGTCACTCTATTTTCCCATCAGGAAGAAGAATTAACCACAGGCTCAGCCTGCCCCCCGGAACCAGAACAGGGCCTGAAGCCATCCTGCGCTTTTGCGGCCAGCTCCCAAAAAAGCGACTTGTAAAATGGAGCTTCAGGGCACTGCAATTCACAAACCTGCAGAGTTATAAATGATAACTCTCGTCCACAAATATATTGAGGGAAGGCAAAGAAGAGGATTTGAAATCAAGGCAGAATTGCAGGAAACAGATTTCAGGAGGTAGATTCGAATCGCCTTTAAAGCACATGAAAAGCGGCAAAACGTTGACAATGATGCCCTTGGCCAAAAAGGGCGTATGCGTTTTTTCCTGAATATATTCAGGAAAAAACGCATACGCCCTTTTTGGCCAACCAAGCAACCTGGAAAGGCAAATCAGCGCTACAAAGAAGTCTCGCTTCCCATCGGTCAAGAGGGCCATGCTGAAAAAAGTGTCAAAACCAGAAATGCAGGACAGGCCATGGAGAAATGGGAGCCTTGCTACACTGATGGGCGGGATGTAAATTGCCAACAGCCACTCTGGAGAAGTGTACGGTGTGTCCTGAAACATCTAAAAAACACAGCTTAGAGAGCATAGGGCACTTCCACGCATGGGGGGATAAAGTGGGAAAATTGAAAATCAGCAAGACACAAGCACCCCAAAGTTTAGGGCTGCTCTGTTGACAAGGACCTCCACTTCATTCCACCTTAAATATCCCAGGAAAGCGAAAAATGGATCAAAAAGTTGTGGTCCTTATGTACAATTGAATATCACTCAGCCATGAAATCAATGTCATAAGGCTAGTAGCAGCATGATGAGTGGATTTAGGTAAGACGATTCTAAGTGAAATAAGTCACACAGAAAAGGACACTTCTCATAAGGTGTCACTTATAGAGGGAATGTAAAAACCGTTACACTTGAACTGAATTACAAAACAGAACAGAGTCACACATGCAGAAAACACACTATGGCTGCTTAACGGGAAAGGTGAGGTGGGGTGATACATAAAACAAGAGCTTCAAATTAGCTCAGATACCGTTCCATAAACCCAATATGTAATAGACAAGACCTACTCCTTGCTCAGAGAACTGGACTCAACACGCCCGATTCACCGCACAAGAATATATCTGACTAGTAATAATCTTAAAACCTATGTATTGATATCTCTCTGTTAGTGTGTCAAGTGTGTGTAAAGCGGCATAAACACAGCCGTGAAAAGCAGCTAAACCCCATTATAAAACTAAATTACTTTTAAAAACCCATGAAACAAAGACAGGGAAAGAGAGAGAAATTCTTACACAATTCGTTCAGGGGCTGTGATGCAACCTGGATTGACCATATCTAGACCCACAGCTGGATGAGACATAAGGGTGGACACTCTTGGGGCTGAGAGGTTTGGTGAGGTTGTGTGAGCAAATGCAGACCCTTTAAAGTAATACTGCGTGCTACCCATCGCATGGGTCCCAAATCTCCAGGTTCAAGGGCATCTTCCTACATCGAAAACATGCATGAGAAACCCAGAAGAGGGTACACCGTGTGATGGGGAAAGGTTTCTAAAACGCACCTCATTTCTCATCTCCTTGTGCTCGGGTTCGCCATTCCAGCCACTTTACTAGCAATCTCCCTACTTGGAACCTCAGCACCTTTAACCTCCTGTTCCGAACAGGTTGCAATTTGTCCTGAGGATGAATGGGAAGACGGGGAACCAATGAGAGACTAGCTCTTGGTGTTGGGACAGGCACAGGTCACTCTATTTTCCCATCAGGAAGAAGAATTAACCACAGGCTCAGCCTGCCCCCCGGAACCAGAACAGGGCCTGAAGCCATCCTGCGCTTTTGCGGACAGCTCCCAAAAAAGCGAGTTGTAAAATGGAGCGTCAGGGCACTGCAATTCACAAACCTGCAGAGTTATAAATGATAACTCTCGTCCACAAATATATTGAGGGAAGGCAAAGAAGAGGATTTCAAATCAAGGCAGAATTGCAGGAAACAGATTTCAGGAGGTAGATTCGAATCGCCTTTAAAGCACATGAAAAGCGGCAAAACGTTGACAATGATGCCCTTGGCCAAAAAGGGCGTATGCGTTTGTTCCTGAATATATTCAGGAAAAAACGCATACGCCCTTTTTGGCCAACCAAGCAACCTGGAAAGGCAAATCAGCGCTACAAAGAAGTCTCGCTTCCCATCGGTCAAAAGGGCCATGCTGAAAAAAGTGTCAAAACCAGAAATGCAGGACAGGCCATGGAGAAATGGGAGCCTTGCTACACTGATGGGCGGGATGTAAATTGCCAACAGCCACTCTGGAGAAGGGTACGGTGTGTCCTGAAACATCTAAAAAACACAGCTTAGAGAGCATAGGGCACTTCCACGCATGGGGGGATAAAGTGGGAAAATTGAAAATCAGCAAGACACAAGCACCCCAAAGTTTAGGGCTGCTCTGTCGACAAGGACCTCCACTTCATTCCACCTTAAATATCCCAGGAAAGCGAAAAATGGATCAAAAAGTTGTGGTCCTTATGTACAATGGAATATCACTCAGCCATGAAATCAATGTCATAAGGCTAGTAGCAGCATGATGAGTGGATTTAGGTAAGACGATTCTAAGTGAAATAAGTCACACAGAAAAGGACACTTCTCATAAGGTGTCACTTATAGAGGGAATGTAAAAACCATTACACTTGAACTGAATTACAAAACAGAACAGAGTCACACATGCAGAAAACACACTATGGCTGCTTAACGGGAAAGGTGAGGTGGGGTGATACATAAAACAGGAGCTTCAAATTAGCTCAGATACCGTTCCATAAACCCAATATGTAATAGACAAGACCTACTCCTTGCTCAGAGAACTGGACTCAACACGCCCGATTCACCGCACAAGAATATATCTGACTAGTAATAATCTTAAAACCTATGTATTGATATCTCTCTGTTAGTGTGTCAAGTGTGTGTAAAGCGGCATAAACACAGCCGTGAAAAGCAGCTAAACCCCATTATAAAACTAAATTACTTTTAAAAACCCATGAAACAAAGACAGGGAAAGAGAGAGAAATTCTTACACAATTCGTTCAGGGGCTGTGATGCAACCTGGATTGACCATATCTAGACCCACAGCTGGATGAGACATAAGGGTGGACACTCTTGGGGCTGAGAGGTTTGGTGAGGTTGTGTGAGCAAATGCAGACCCTTTAAAGTAATACTGCGTGCTACCCATCGCATGGGTCCCAAATCTCCAGGTTCAAGGGCATCTTCCTACATCGAAAACATGCATGAGAAACCCAGAAGAGGGTACACCGTGTGATGGGGAAAGGTTTCTAAAACGCACCTCATTTCTCATCTCCTTGTGCTCGGGTTCGCCATTCCAGCCACTTTACTAGCAATCTCCCTACTTGGAGCCTCAGCACCTTTAACCTCCTGTTCCGAACAGGTTGCAATTTGTCCTGAGGATGAACGGGAAGACGGGGAACCAATGAGAGACTAGCTCTTGGTGTTGGGACAGGCACAGGTCACTCTATTTTCCCATCAGGAAGAAGAATTAACCACAGGCTCAGCCTGCCCCCCGGAACCAGAACAGGGCCTGAAGCCATCCTGCGCTTTTGCGGACAGCTCCCAAAAAAGCGAGTTGTAAAATGGAGCGTCAGGGCACTGCAATTCACAAACCTGCAGAGTTATAAATGATAACTCTCGTCCACAAATATATTGAGGGAAGGCAAAGAAGAGGATTTCAAATCAAGGCAGAATTGCAGGAAACAAATTTCAGGAGGTAGATTCGAATCGCCTTTAAAGCACATGAAAAGCGGCAAAACGTTGACAATGATGCCCTTGGCCAAAAAGAGCGTATGCGTTTTTTCCTGAATATATTCAGGAAAAAACGCATACGCCCTTTTTGGCCAACCAAGCAACCTGGAAAGGCAAATCAGCGCTACAAAGAAGTCTCGCTTCCCATCGGTCAAAAGGGCCATGTTGAAAAAAGTGTCAAAACCAGAAATGCAGGACAGGCCATGGAGAAATGGGAGCCTTGCTACACTGATGGGCGGGATGTAAATTGCCAACAGCCACTCTGGAGAAGTGTACGGTGTGTCCTGAAACATCTAAAAAACACAGCTTAGAGAGCATAGGGCACTTCCACGCATGGGGGGATAAAGTGGGAAAATTGAAAATCAGCAAGACACAAGCACCCCAAAGTTTAGGGCTGCTCTGTTGACAAGGACCTCCACTTCATTCCACCTTAAATATCCCAGGAAAGCGAAAAATGGATCAAAAAGTTGTGGTCCTTATGTACAATGGAATATCACTCAGCCATGAAATCAATGTCATAAGGCTAGTAGCAGCATGATGAGTGGATTTAGGTAAGACGATTCTAAGTGAAATAAGTCACACAGAAAAGGACACTTCTCATAAGGTGTCACTTATAGAGGGAATGTAAAAACCGTTACACTTGAACTGAATTACAAAACAGAACAGAGTCACACATGCAGAAAACACACTATGGCTGCTTAACGGGAAAGGTGAGGTGGGGTGATACATAAAACAAGAGCTTCAAATTAGCTCAGATACCGTTCCATAAACCCAATATGTAATAGACAAGACCTACTCCTTGCTCAGAGAACTGGACTCAACACGCCCGATTCACCGCACAAGAATATATCTGACTAGTAATAATCTTAAAACCTATGTATTGATATCTCTCTGTTAGTGTGTCAAGTTTGTGTAAAGCGGCATAAACACAGCCGTGAAAAGCAGCTAAACCCCATTATAAAAATAAATTACTTTTAAAAACCCATGAAACAAAGACAGGGAAAGAGAGAGAAATTCTTACACAATTCGTTCAGGGGCTGTGATGCAACCTGGATTGACCATATCTAGACCCACAGCTGGATGAGACATAAGGGTGGACACTCTTGGGGCTGAGAGGTTTGGTGAGGTTGGGTGAGCAAACGCAGACCCTTTAAAGTAATACTGCGTGCTACCCATCGCATGGGTCCCAAATCTCCAGGTTCAAGGGCATCTTCCTACATCGAAAACATGCATGAGAAACCCAGAAGATGGTACACCGTGTGATGGGGAAAGGTTTCTAAAACGCACCTCATTTCTCATCTCCTTGAGCTCGGTTTCGCCATTCCAGCCACTTTACCAGCAATCTCCCTACCTGGAGCCTCAGCACCTTTAACCTCCTGTTCCGTACAGGTTGCAATTTGTCCTGAGGATGAACGGGAAGACGGGGAACCAATGAGAGACTAGCTCTTGGTGTTGGGACAGGCACAGGTCACTCTATTTTCCCATCAGGAAGAAGAATTAACCACAGGCTCAGCCTGCCCCCCGGAACCAGAACAGGGCCTGAAGCCATCCAGCGCTTTTGCGGCCAGCTCCCAAAAAAGCGACTTGTAAGATGGAGCTTCAGGGCACTGCAATTCACAAACCTGCAGAGTTATAAATGATAACTCTCGTCCACAAATATATTGAGGGAAGGCAAAGAAGAGGATTTGAAATCAAGGCAGAATTGCAGGAAACAGATTTCAGGAGGTAGATTCGAATCGCCTTTAAAGCACATGAAAAGCGGCAAAACGTTGACAATGATGCCCTTGGCCAAAAAGGGCGTATGCGTTTTTTCCTGAATATATTCAGGAAAAAACGCATACGCCCTTTTTGGCCAACCAAGCAACCTGGAAAGGCAAATCAGCGCTACAAAGAAGTCTCGCTTCCCATCGGTCAAAAGGGCCATGCTGAAAAAAGTGTCAAAACCAGAAATGCAGGACAGGCCATGGAGAAATGGGAGCCTTGCTACACTGATGGGCGGGATGTAAATTGCCAACAGCCACTCTGGAGAAGTGTACGGTGTGTCCTGAAACATCTAAAAAACACAGCTTAGAGAGCATAGGGCACTTCCACGCATGGGGGGATAAAGTGGGAAAATTGAAAATCAGCAAGACACAAGCACCCCAAAGTTTAGGGCTGCTCTGTTGACAAGGACCTCCACTTCATTCCACCTTAAATATCCCAGGAAAGCGAAAAATGGATCAAAAAGTTGTGGTCCTTATGTACAATGGAATATCACTCAGCCATGAAATCAATGTCATAAGGCTAGTAGCAGCATGATGAGTGGATTTAGGTAAGACGATTCTAAGTGAAATAAGTCACACAGAAAAGGACACTTCTCGTAAGGTGTCACTTATAGAGGGAATGTAAAAACCGTTACACTTGAACTGAATTACAAAACAGAACAGAGTCACACATGCAGAAAACACACTATGGCTGCTTAACGGGAAAGGTGAGGTTGGGTGATACATAAAACAAGAGTTTCAAATTAGCTCAGATACCGTTCCATAAGCCCAATATGTAATAGACAAGACCTACTCCTTGCTCAGAGAACTGGACTCAACACGCCCGATTCACCGCACAAGAATATATCTGACTAGTAATAATCTTAAAACCTATGTATTGATATCTCTCTGTTAGTGTGTCAAGAGGGTGTAAAGCGGCATAAACAAAGCAGTGAAAAGCAGCTAAATCCCATTATAAGAATAAATTACTTTTAAAAACCCATGAAACAAAAACAGGGAAAGAGAGAGAAATTCTTACACAATTCGTTCAGGGGCTGTGATGCAACCTGGATTGACCATATCTAGACCCACAACTGGATGAGACATAAGGGTGGACACTCTTGGGGCTGAGAGGTTTGGTGAGGTTGGGTGAGCAAACGCAGACCCTTTAAAGTAATACTGCGTGCTACCCATCGCATGGGTCCCAAATCTCCAGGTTCAAGGGCATCTTCCTACATCGAAAACATGCATGAGAAACCCAGAAGATGGTACACCGTGTGATGGGGAAAGGTTTCTAAAACGCACCTCATTTCTCATCTCCTTGTGCTCGGGTTCGCCATTTCAGCTACTTTACTAGCAATCTCCCTACTTGGAGCATCAGCACCTTTAACCTCCTGTTCCGTACAGGTTGCAATTTGTCCTGAGGATGAACGGGAAGACGGGGAACCAATGAGAGACTAGCTCTTGGTGTTGGGACAGGCACAGGTCACTCTATTTTCCCATCAGGAAGAAGAATTAACCACAGGCTCAGCCTGCCCCCCGGAACCAGAAAAGGGCCTGAAGCCATCCTGCACTTTTGCGGCCAGCTCCCAAAAAAGCGACTTGTAAAATAGAGCTTCAGGGCACTGCAATTCACAAACCTGCAGAGTTATAAATGATAACTCTCGTCCACAAATATATTGAGGGAAGGCAAAGAAGAGGATTTGAAATCAAGGCAGAATTGCAGGAAACAGATTTCAGGAGGTAGATTCGAATCGCCTTTAAAGCACATGAAAAGCGGCAAAACGTTGACAATGATGCCCTTGGCCAAAAAGGGCGTATGCGTTTTTTCCTGAATATATTCAGGAAAAAACGCATACGCCCTTTTTGGCCAACCAAGCAACCTGGAAAGGCAAATCAGCGCTACAAAGAAGTCTCGCTTCCCATCGGTCAAAAGGGCCATGCTGAAAAAAGTGTCAAAACCAGAAATGCAGGACAGGCCATGGAGAAATGGGAGCCTTGCTACACTGATGGGCGGGATGTAAATTGCCAACAGCCACTCTGGAGAAGTGTACGGTGTGTCCTGAAACATCTAAAAAACACAGCTTAGAGAGCATAGGGCACTTCCACGCATGGGGGGATAAAGTGGGAAAATTGAAAATCAGCAAGACACAAGCACCCCAAAGTTTAGGGCTGCTCTGTTGACAAGGACCTCCACTTCATTCCACCTTAAATATCCCAGGAAAGCGAAAAATGGATCAAAAAGTTGTGGTCCTTATGTACAATGGAATATCACTCAGCCATGAAATCAATGTCATAAGGCTAGTAGCAGCATGATGAGTGGATTTAGGTAAGACGATTCTAAGTGAAATAAGTCACACAGAAAAGGACACTTCTCGTAAGGTGTCACTTATAGAGGGAATGTAAAAACCGTTACACTTGAACTGAATTACAAAACAGAACAGAGTCACACATGCAGAAAACACACTATGGCTGCTTAACGGGAAAGGTGAGGTGGGGTGATACATAAAACAAGAGTTTCAAATTAGTTCAGATACCGTTCCATAAGCCCAATATGTAATAGACAAGACCTACTCCTTGCTCAGAGAACTGGACTCAACACGCCCGATTCACCGCACAAGAATATATCTGACTAGTAATAATCTTAAAACCTATGTATTGATATCTCTCTGTTAGTGTGTCAAGAGGGTGTAAAGCGGCATAAACAAAGCAGTGAAAAGCAGCTAAATCCCATTATAAGAATAAATTACTTTTAAAAACCCATGAAACAAAAACAGGGAAAGAGAGAGAAATTCTTACACAATTCGTTCAGGGGCTGTGATGCAACCTGGATTGACCATATCTAGACCCACAACTGGATGAGACATAAGGGTGGACACTCTTGGGGCTGAGAGGTTTGGTGAGGTTGGGTGAGCAAACGCAGACCCTTTAAAGTAATACTGCGTGCTACCCATCGCATGGGTCCCAAATCTCCAGGTTCAAGGGCATCTTCCTACATCGAAAACATGCATGAGAAACCCAGAAGACGGTACACCGTGTGATGGGGAAAGGTTTCTAAAACGCACCTCATTTCTCATCTCCTTGTGCTCGGGTTCGCCATTCCAGCCACTTTACTAGCAATCTCCCTACTTGGAACCTCAGCACCTTTAACCTCCTGTTCCGAACAGGTTGCAATTTGTCCTGAGGATGAATGGGAAGACGGGGAACCAATGAGAGACTAGCTCTTGGTGTTGGGACAGGCACAGGTCACTCTATTTTCCCATCAGGAAGAAGAATTAACCACAGGCTCAGCCTGCCCCCCGGAACCAGAACAGGGCCTGAAGCCATCCTGCGCTTTTGCGGCCAGCTCCCAAAAAAGCGACTTGTAAGATGGAGCTTCAGGGCACTGCAATTCACAAACCTGCAGAGTTATAAATGATAACTCTCGTCCACAAATATATTGAGGGAAGGCAAAGAAGAGGATTTCAAATCAAGGCAGAATTGCAGGAAACAGATTTCAGGAGGTAGATTCGAATCGCCTTTAAAGCACATGAAAAGCGGCAAAACGTTGACAATGATGCCCTTGGCCAAAAAGGGCGTATGCGTTTGTTCCTGAATATATTCAGGAAAAAACGCATACGCCCTTTTTGGCCAACCAAGCAACCTGGAAAGGCAAATCAGCGCTACAAAGAAGTCTCGCTTCCCATCGGTCAAAAGGGCCATGCTGAAAAAAGTGTCAAAACCAGAAATGCAGGACAGGCCATGGAGAAATGGGAGCCTTGCTACACTGATGGGCGGGATGTAAATTGCCAACAGCCACTCTGGAGAAGGGTACGGTGTGTCCTGAAACATCTAAAAAACACAGCTTAGAGAGCATAGGGCACTTCCACGCATGGGGGGATAAAGTGGGAAAATTGAAAATCAGCAAGACACAAGCACCCCAAAGTTTAGGGCTGCTCTGTCGACAAGGACCTCCACTTCATTCCACCTTAAATATCCCAGGAAAGCGAAAAATGGATCAAAAAGTTGTGGTCCTTATGTACAATGGAATATCACTCAGCCATGAAATCAATGTCATAAGGCTAGTAGCAGCATGATGAGTGGATTTAGGTAAGACGATTCTAAGTGAAATAAGTCACACAGAAAAGGACACTTCTCATAAGGTGTCACTTATAGAGGGAATGTAAAAACCATTACACTTGAACTGAATTACAAAACAGAACAGAGTCACACATGCAGAAAACACACTATGGCTGCTTAACGGGAAAGGTGAGGTGGGGTGATACATAAAACAGGAGCTTCAAATTAGCTCAGATACCGTTCCATAAACCCAATATGTAATAGACAAGACCTACTCCTTGCTCAGAGAACTGGACTCAACACGCCCGATTCACCGCACAAGAATATATCTGACTAGTAATAATCTTAAAACCTATGTATTGATATCTCTCTGTTAGTGTGTCAAGTGTGTGTAAAGCGGCATAAACACAGCCGTGAAAAGCAGCTAAACCCCATTATAAAACTAAATTACTTTTAAAAACCCATGAAACAAAGACAGGGAAAGAGAGAGAAATTCTTACACAATTCGTTCAGGGGCTGTGATGCAACCTGGATTGACCATATCTAGACCCACAGCTGGATGAGACATAAGGGTGGACACTCTTGGGGCTGAGAGGTTTGGTGAGGTTGTGTGAGCAAATGCAGACCCTTTAAAGTAATACTGCGTGCTACCCATCGCATGGGTCCCAAATCTCCAGGTTCAAGGGCATCTTCCTACATCGAAAACATGCATGAGAAACCCAGAAGAGGGTACACCGTGTGATGGGGAAAGGTTTCTAAAACGCACCTCATTTCTCATCTCCTTGTGCTCGGGTTCGCCATTCCAGCCACTTTACTAGCAATCTCCCTACTTGGAGCCTCAGCACCTTTAACCTCCTGTTCCGAACAGGTTGCAATTTGTCCTGAGGATGAACGGGAAGACGGGGAACCAATGAGAGACTAGCTCTTGGTGTTGGGACAGGCACAGGTCACTCTATTTTCCCATCAGGAAGAAGAATTAACCACAGGCTCAGCCTGCCCCCCGGAACCAGAACAGGGCCTGAAGCCATCCTGCGCTTTTGCGGACAGCTCCCAAAAAAGCGAGTTGTAAAATGGAGCGTCAGGGCACTGCAATTCACAAACCTGCAGAGTTATAAATGATAACTCTCGTCCACAAATATATTGAGGGAAGGCAAAGAAGAGGATTTCAAATCAAGGCAGAATTGCAGGAAACAAATTTCAGGAGGTAGATTCGAATCGCCTTTAAAGCACATGAAAAGCGGCAAAACGTTGACAATGATGCCCTTGGCCAAAAAGAGCGTATGCGTTTTTTCCTGAATATATTCAGGAAAAAACGCATACGCCCTTTTTGGCCAACCAAGCAACCTGGAAAGGCAAATCAGCGCTACAAAGAAGTCTCGCTTCCCATCGGTCAAAAGGGCCATGTTGAAAAAAGTGTCAAAACCAGAAATGCAGGACAGGCCATGGAGAAATGGGAGCCTTGCTACACTGATGGGCGGGATGTAAATTGCCAACAGCCACTCTGGAGAAGGGAACGGTGTGTCCTGAAACATCTAAAAAACACAGCTTAGAGAGCATAGGGCACTTCCACGCATGGGGGGATAAAGTGGGAAAATTGAAAATCAGCAAGACACAAGCACCCCAAAGTTTAGGGCTGCTCTGTCGACAAGGACCTCCACTTCATTCCACCTTAAATATCCCAGGAAAGCGAAAAATGGATCAAAAAGTTGTGGTCCTTATGTACAATGGAATATCACTCAGCCATGAAATCAATGTCATAAGGCTAGTAGCAGCATGATGAGTGGATTTAGGTAAGACGATTCTAAGTGAAATAAGTCACACAGAAAAGGACACTTCTCATAAGGTGTCACTTATAGAGGGAATGTAAAAACCGTTACACTTGAACTGAATTACAAAACAGAACAGAGTCACACATGCAGAAAACACACTATGGCTGCTTAACGGGAAAGGTGAGGTGGGGTGATACATAAAACAAGAGCTTCAAATTAGCTCAGATACCGTTCCATAAACCCAATATGTAATAGACAAGACCTACTCCTTGCTCAGAGAACTGGACTCAACACGCCCGATTCACCGCACAAGAATATATCTGACTAGTAATAATCTTAAAACCTATGTATTGATATCTCTCTGTTAGTGTGTCAAGTTTGTGTAAAGCGGCATAAACACAGCCGTGAAAAGCAGCTAAACCCCATTATAAAAATAAATTACTTTTAAAAACCCATGAAACAAAGACAGGGAAAGAGAGAGAAATTCTTACACAATTCGTTCAGGGGCTGTGATGCAACCTGGATTGACCATATCTAGACCCACAGCTGGATGAGACATAAGGGTGGACACTCTTGGGGCTGAGAGGTTTGGTGAGGTTGGGTGAGCAAACGCAGACCCTTTAAAGTAATACTGCGTGCTACCCATCGCATGGGTCCCAAATCTCCAGGTTCAAGGGCATCTTCCTACATCGAAAACATGCATGAGAAACCCAGAAGATGGTACACCGTGTGATGGGGAAAGGTTTCTAAAACGCACCTCATTTCTCATCTCCTTGAGCTCGGTTTCGCCATTCCAGCCACTTTACCAGCAATCTCCCTACCTGGAGCCTCAGCACCTTTAACCTCCTGTTCCGTACAGGTTGCAATTTGTCCTGAGGATGAACGGGAAGACGGGGAACCAATGAGAGACTAGCTCTTGGTGTTGGGACAGGCACAGGTCACTCTATTTTCCCATCAGGAAGAAGAATTAACCACAGGCTCAGCCTGCCCCCCGGAACCAGAACAGGGCCTGAAGCCATCCAGCGCTTTTGCGGCCAGCTCCCAAAAAAGCGACTTGTAAGATGGAGCTTCAGGGCACTGCAATTCACAAACCTGCAGAGTTATAAATGATAACTCTCGTCCACAAATATATTGAGGGAAGGCAAAGAAGAGGATTTGAAATCAAGGCAGAATTGCAGGAAACAGATTTCAGGAGGTAGATTCGAATCGCCTTTAAAGCACATGAAAAGCGGCAAAACGTTGACAATGATGCCCTTGGCCAAAAAGGGCGTATGCGTTTTTTCCTGAATATATTCAGGAAAAAACGCATACGCCCTTTTTGGCCAACCAAGCAACCTGGAAAGGCAAATCAGCGCTACAAAGAAGTCTCGCTTCCCATCGGTCAAAAGGGCCATGCTGAAAAAAGTGTCAAAACCAGAAATGCAGGACAGGCCATGGAGAAATGGGAGCCTTGCTACACTGATGGGCGGGATGTAAATTGCCAACAGCCACTCTGGAGAAGTGTACGGTGTGTCCTGAAACATCTAAAAAACACAGCTTAGAGAGCATAGGGCACTTCCACGCATGGGGGGATAAAGTGGGAAAATTGAAAATCAGCAAGACACAAGCACCCCAAAGTTTAGGGCTGCTCTGTTGACAAGGACCTCCTCTTCATTCCACCTTAAATATCCCAGGAAAGCGAAAAATGGATCAAAAAGTTGTGGTCCTTATGTACAATGGAATATCACTCAGCCATGAAATCAATGTCATAAGGCTAGTAGCAGCATGATGAGTGGATTTAGGTAAGACGATTCTAAGTGAAATAAGTCACACAGAAAAGGACACTTCTCGTAAGGTGTCACTTATAGAGGGAATGTAAAAACCGTTACACTTGAACTGAATTACAAAACAGAACAGAGTCACACATGCAGAAAACACACTATGGCTGCTTAACGGGAAAGGTGAGGTGGGGTGATACATAAAACAAGAGTTTCAAATTAGCTCAGATACCGTTCCATAAGCCCAATATGTAATAGACAAGACCTACTCCTTGCTCAGAGAACTGGACTCAACACGCCCGATTCACCGCACAAGAATATATCTGACTAGTAATAATCTTAAAACCTATGTATTGATATCTCTCTGTTAGTGTGTCAAGAGGGTGTAAAGCGGCATAAACAAAGCAGTGAAAAGCAGCTAAATCCCATTATAAGAATAAATTACTTTTAAAAACCCATGAAACAAAAACAGGGAAAGAGAGAGAAATTCTTACACAATTCGTTCAGGGGCTGTGATGCAACCTGGATTGACCATATCTAGACCCACAACTGGATGAGACATAAGGGTGGACACTCTTGGGGCTGAGAGGTTTGGTGAGGTTGGGTGAGCAAACGCAGACCCTTTAAAGTAATACTGCGTGCTACCCATCGCATGGGTCCCAAATCTCCAGGTTCAAGGGCATCTTCCTACATCGAAAACATGCATGAGAAACCCAGAAGATGGTACACCGTGTGATGGGGAAAGGTTTCTAAAACGCACCTCATTTCTCATCTCCTTGTGCTCGGGTTCGCCATTTCAGCTACTTTACTAGCAATCTCCCTACTTGGAGCATCAGCACCTTTAACCTCCTGTTCCGTACAGGTTGCAATTTGTCCTGAGGATGAACGGGAAGACGGGGAACCAATGAGAGACTAGCTCTTGGTGTTGGGACAGGCACAGGTCACTCTATTTTCCCATCAGGAAGAAGAATTAACCACAGGCTCAGCCTGCCCCCCGGAACCAGAAAAGGGCCTGAAGCCATCCTGCACTTTTGCGGCCAGCTCCCAAAAAAGCGACTTGTAAAATAGAGCTTCAGGGCACTGCAATTCACAAACCTGCAGAGTTATAAATGATAACTCTCGTCCACAAATATATTGAGGGAAGGCAAAGAAGAGGATTTGAAATCAAGGCAGAATTGCAGGAAACAGATTTCAGGAGGTAGATTCGAATCGCCTTTAAAGCACATGAAAAGCGGCAAAACGTTGACAATGATGCCCTTGGCCAAAAAGGGCGTATGCGTTTTTTCCTGAATATATTCAGGAAAAAACGCATACGCCCTTTTTGGCCAACCAAGCAACCTGGAAAGGCAAATCAGCGCTACAAAGAAGTCTCGCTTCCCATCGGTCAAAAGGGCCATGCTGAAAAAAGTGTCAAAACCAGAAATGCAGGACAGGCCATGGAGAAATGGGAGCCTTGCTACACTGATGGGCGGGATGTAAATTGCCAACAGCCACTCTGGAGAAGTGTACGGTGTGTCCTGAAACATCTAAAAAACACAGCTTAGAGAGCATAGGGCACTTCCACGCATGGGGGGATAAAGTGGGAAAATTGAAAATCAGCAAGACACAAGCACCCCAAAGTTTAGGGCTGCTCTGTTGACAAGGACCTCCACTTCATTCCACCTTAAATATCCCAGGAAAGCGAAAAATGGATCAAAAAGTTGTGGTCCTTATGTACAATGGAATATCACTCAGCCATGAAATCAATGTCATAAGGCTAGTAGCAGCATGATGAGTGGATTTAGGTAAGACGATTCTAAGTGAAATAAGTCACACAGAAAAGGACACTTCTCGTAAGGTGTCACTTATAGAGGGAATGTAAAAACCGTTACACTTGAACTGAATTACAAAACAGAACAGAGTCACACATGCAGAAAACACACTATGGCTGCTTAACGGGAAAGGTGAGGTGGGGTGATACATAAAACAAGAGTTTCAAATTAGTTCAGATACCGTTCCATAAGCCCAATATGTAATAGACAAGACCTACTCCTTGCTCAGAGAACTGGACTCAACACGCCCGATTCACCGCACAAGAATATATCTGACTAGTAATAATCTTAAAACCTATGTATTGATATCTCTCTGTTAGTGTGTCAAGAGGGTGTAAAGCGGCATAAACAAAGCAGTGAAAAGCAGCTAAATCCCATTATAAGAATAAATTACTTTTAAAAACCCATGAAACAAAAACAGGGAAAGAGAGAGAAATTCTTACACAATTCGTTCAGGGGCTGTGATGCAACCTGGATTGACCATATCTAGACCCACAACTGGATGAGACATAAGGGTGGACACTCTTGGGGCTGAGAGGTTTGGTGAGGTTGGGTGAGCAAACGCAGACCCTTTAAAGTAATACTGCGTGCTACCCATCGCATGGGTCCCAAATCTCCAGGTTCAAGGGCATCTTCCTACATCGAAAACATGCATGAGAAACCCAGAAGACGGTACACCGTGTGATGGGGAAAGGTTTCTAAAACGCACCTCATTTCTCATCTCCTTGTGCTCGGGTTCGCCATTTCAGCTACTTTACTAGCAATCTCCCTACTTGGAGCATCAGCACCTTTAACCTCCTGTTCCGTACAGGTTGCAATTTGTCCTGAGGATGAACGGGAAGACGGGGAACCAATGAGAGACTAGCTCTTGGTGTTGGGACAGGCACAGGTCACTCTATTTTCCCATCAGGAAGAAGAATTAACCACAGGCTCAGCCTGCCCCCCGGAACCAGAAAAGGGCCTGAAGCCATCCTGCACTTTTGCGGCCAGCTCCCAAAAAAGCGACTTGTAAAATAGAGCTTCAGGGCACTGCAATTCACAAACCTGCAGAGTTATAAATGATAACTCTCGTCCACAAATATATTGAGGGAAGGCAAAGAAGAGGATTTGAAATCAAGGAAGAATTGCAGGAAACAGATTTCAGGAGGTAGATTCGAATCGCCTTTAAAGCACATGAAAAGCGGCAAAACGTTGACAATGATGCCCTTGGCCAAAAAGGGCGTATGCGTTTTTTCCTGAATATATTCAGGAAAAAACGCATACGCCCTTTTTGGCCAACCAAGCAACCTGGAAAGGCAAATCAGCGCTACAAAGAAGTCTCGCTTCCCATCGGTCAAAAGGGCCATGCTGAAAAAAGTGTCAAAACCAGAAATGCAGGACAGGCCATGGAGAAATGGGAGCCTTGCTACACTGATGGGCGGGATGTAAATTGCCAACAGCCACTCTGGAGAAGTGTACGGTGTGTCCTGAAACATCTAAAAAACACAGCTTAGAGAGCATAGGGCACTTCCACGCATGGGGGGATAAAGTGGGAAAATTGAAAATCAGCAAGACACAAGCACCCCAAAGTTTAGGGCTGCTCTGTTGACAAGGACCTCCACTTCATTCCACCTTAAATATCCCAGGAAAGCGAAAAATGGATCAAAAAGTTGTGGTCCTTATGTACAATGGAATAACACTCAGCCATGAAATCAATGTCATAAGGCTAGTAGCAGCATGATGAGTGGATTTAGGTAAGACGATTCTAAGTGAAATAAGTCACACAGAAAAGGACACTTCTCATAAGGTGTCACTTATAGAGGGAATGTAAAAACCGTTACACTTGAACTGAATTACAAAACAGAACAGAGTCACACATGCAGAAAACACACTATGGCTGCTTAAGGCGAAAGGTGAGGTGGGGTGATACATAAAACAAGAGTTTCAAATTAGCTCAGATACCGTTCCATAAGCCCAATATGTAATAGACAAGACCTACTCCTTGCTCAGAGAACTGGACTCAACACGCCCGATTCACCGCACAAGAATATATCTGACTAGTAATAATCTTAAAACCTATGTATTGATATCTCTCTGTTAGTGTGTCAAGTGGGTGTAAAGCGGCATAAACACAGCCCTGAAAAGCAGCTAAACCCCATTATAAAAATAAATTACTTTTAAAAACCCATGAAACAAAGACAGGGAAAGAGAGAGAAATTCTTACCCAATTCGTTCAGGGGCTGTGATGCAACCTGGATTGACCATATCTAGACCCACAGCTGGATGAGACATAAGGGTGGACACTCTTGGGGCTGAGAGGTTTGGTGAGGTTGTGTGAGCAAATGCAGACCCTTTAAAGTAATACTGCGTGCTACCCATCGCATGGGTCCCAAATCTCCAGGTTCAAGAGCATCTTCCTACATCGAAAACATGCATGAGAAACCCAGAAGAGGGTACACCGTGTGATGGGGAAAGGTTTCTAAAACGCACCTCATTTCTCATCTCCTTGTGCTCGGGTTCGCCATTCCTGCCACTTTACTAGCAATCTCCCTACTTGGAGCCTCAGCACCTTTAACCTCCTGTTCCGAACAGGTTGCAATTTGTCCTGAGGATGAACGGGAAGACGGGGAACCAATGAGAGACTAGCTCTTGGTGTTGGGACAGGCACAGGTCACTCTATTTTCCCATCAGGAAGAAGAATTAACCACAGGCTCAGCCTGCCCTCCGGAACCAGAACAGGGCCTGAAGCCATCCTGCGCTTTTGCGGACAGCTCCCAAAAAAGCGAGTTGTAAAATGGAGCGTCAAGGGCACTGCAATTCACAAACCTGCAGAGTTATAAATGATAACTCTCGTCCACAAATATATTGAGGGAAGGCAAAGAAGAGGATTTCAAATCAAAGCAGAATTGCAGGAAACAGATTTCAGGAGGTAGATTCGAATCGCCTTTAAAGCACATGAAAAGCGGCAAAACGTTGACAATGATGCCCTTGGCCAAAAAGGGCGTATGCGTTTTTTCCTGAATATATTCAGGAAAAAACGCATACGCCCTTTTTGGCCAACCAAGCAACCTGGAAAGGCAAATCAGCGCTACAAAGAAGTCTCGCTTCCCATCGGTCAAAAGGGCCATGCTGAAAAAAGTGTCAAAACCAGAAATGCAGGACAGGCCATGGAGAAATGGGAGCCTTGCTACACTGATGGGCTGGATGTAAATTGCCAACAGCCACTCTGAAGAAGGGTACGGTGTGTCCTGAAACATCTAAAAAACACAGCTTAGAGAGCATAGGGCACTTCCACGCATGGGGGGATAAAGTGGGAAAATTGAAAATCAGCAAGACACAAGCACCCCAAAGTTTAGGGCTGCTCTGTCGACAAGGACCTCCACTTCATTCCACCTTAAATATCCCAAGAAAGCGAAAAATGGATCAAAAAGTTGTGGTCCTTATGTACAATGGAATATCACTCAGCCATGAAATCAATGTCATAAGGCTAGTAGCAGCATGATGAGTGGATTTAGGTAAGACGATTCTAAGTGAAATAAGTCACACAGAAAAGGACACTTCTCATAAGGTGTCACTTATAGAGGGAATGTAAAAACCGTTACACTTGAACTGAATTACAAAACAGAACAGAGTCACACATGCAGAAAACACACTATGGCTGCTTAACGGGAAAGGTGAGGTGGGGTGATACATAAAACAAGAGCTTCAAATTAGCTCAGATACCGTTCCATAAACCCAATATGTAATAGACAAGACCTACTCCTTGCTCAGAGAACTGGACTCAACACGCCCGATTCACCGCACAAGAATATATCTGACTAGTAATAATCTTAAAACCTATGTATTGATATCTCTCTGTTAGTTTGTCAAGTTTGTGTAAAGCGGCATAAACACAGCCGTGAAAAGCAGCTAAACCCCATTATAAAAATAAATTACTTTTAAAAACCCATGAAACAAAGACAGGGAAAGAGAGAGAAATTCTTACACAATTCGTTCAGGGGCTGTGATGCAACCTGGATTGACCATATCTAGACCCACAGCTGGATGAGACATAAGGGTGGACACTCTTGGGGCTGAGAGGTTTGGTGAGGTTGGGTTAGCAAACGCAGACCCTTTAAAGTAATACTGCGTGCTACCCATCGCATGGGTCCCAAATCTCCAGGTTCAAGGGAATCTTCCTACATCGAAAACATGCATGAGAAACCCAGAAGATGGTACACCGTGTGATGGGGAAAGGTTTCTAAAACGCACCTCATTTCTCATCTCCTTGTGCTCGGGTTCGCCATTCCTGCCACTTTACTAGCAATCTCCCTACTTGGAGCCTCAGCACCTTTAACCTCCTGTTCCGTACAGGTTGCAATTTGTCCTGAGTATGAACGGGAAGACGGGGAACCAATGAGAGACTAGCTCTTGGTGTTGGGACAGGCACAGGTCACTCTATTTTCCCATCAGGAAGAAGAATTAACCACAGGCTCAGCCTGCCCCCCGGAACCAGAACAGGGCCTGAAGCCATCCTGCGCTTTTGCGGCCAGCTCCCAAAAAAGCGACTTGTAAGATGGAGCTTCAGGGCACTGCAATTCACAAACCTGCAGAGTTATAAATGATAACTCTCGTCCACAAATATATTGAGTGAAGGCAAAGAAGAGGATTTGAAATCAAGGCAGAATTGCAGGAAACAGATTTCAGGAGGTAGATTCGAATCGCCTTTAAAGCACATGAAAAGCGGCAAAACGTTGACAATGATGCCCTTGGCCAAAAAGGGCGTATGCGTTTTTTCCTGAATATATTCAGGAAAAAACGCATACGCCCTTTTTGGCCAACCAAGCAACCTGGAAAGGCAAATCAGCGCTACAAAGAAGTCTCGCTTCCCATCGGTCAAAAGGGCCATGCTGAAAAAAGTGTCAAAACCAGAAATGCAGGACAGGCCATGGAGAAATGGGAGCCTTGCTACACTGATGGGCGGGATGTAAATTGCCAACAGCCACTCTGGAGAAGTGTACGGTGTGTCCTGAAACATCTAAAAAACACAGCTTAGAGAGCATAGGGCACTTCCACGCATGGGGGGATAAAGTGGGAAAATTGAAAATCAGCAAGACACAAGCACCCCAAAGTTTAGGGCTGCTCTGTTGACAAGGACCTCCACTTCATTCCACCTTAAATATCCCAGGAAAGCGAAAAATGGATCAAAAAGTTGTGGTCCTTATGTACAATGGAATAACACTCAGCCATGAAATCAATGTCATAAGGCTAGTAGCAGCATGATGAGTGGATTTAGGTAAGACGATTCTAAGTGAAATAAGTCACACAGAAAAGGACACTTCTCATAAGGTGTCACTTATAGAGGGAATGTAAAAACCGTTACACTTGAACTGAATTACAAAACAGAACAGAGTCACACATGCAGAAAACACACTATGGCTGCTTAACGGGAAAGGTGAGGTGGGGTGATACATAAAACAAGAGTTTCAAATTAGCTCAGATACCGTTCCATAAACCCAATATGTAATAGACAAGACCTACTCCTTGCTCAGAGAACTGGACTCAACACGCCCGATTCACCGCACAAGAATATATCTGATTAGTAATAATCTTAAAACCTATGTATTGATATCTCTCTGTTAGTGTGTCAAGTGGGTGTAAAGCGGCATAAACACAGCCGTGAAAAGCAGCTAAACCCCATTATAAAACTAAATTACTTTTAAAAACCCATGAAACAAAGACAGGGAAAGAGAGAGAAATTCTTACACAATTCGTTCAGGGGCTGTGATGCAACCTGGATTGACCATATCTAGACCCACAGCTGGATGAGACATAAGGGTGGACACTCTTGGGGCTGAGAGGTTTGGTGAGGTTGGGTGAGCAAACGCAGACCCTTTAATGTAATACTGCGTGCTACCCATCGCATGGGTCCCAAATCTCCAGGTTCAAGGGCATCTTCCTACATCGAAAACATGCATGAGAAACCCAGAAGATGGTACACCGTGTGATGGGGAAAGGTTTCTAAAACGCACCTCATTTCTCATCTCCTTGTGCTCGGGTTCGCCATTCCAGCCACTTTACTAGCAATCTCCCTACTTGGAGCATCAGCACCTTTAACCTCCTGTTCCGTACAGGTTGCAATTTGTCCTGAGGATGAACGGGAAGACGGGGAACCAATGAGAGACTAGCTCTTGGTGTTGGGACAGGCACAGGTCACTCTATTTTCCCATCAGGAAGAAGAATTAACCACAGGCTCAGCCTGCCCCCCGGAACCAGAACAGGGCCTGAAGCCATCCTGCGCTTTTGCGGCCAGCTCCCAAAAAAGCGACTTGTAAAATGGAGCTTCAGGGCACTGCAATTCACAAACCTGCAGAGTTATAAATGATAACTCTCGTCCACAAATATATTGAGGGAAGGCAAAGAAGAGGATTTGAAATCAAGGCAGAATTGCAGGAAACAGATTTCAGGAGGTAGATTCGAATCGCCTTTAAAGCACATGAAAAGCGGCAAAACGTTGACAATGATGCCCTTGGCCAAAAAGGGCGTATGCGTTTTTTCCTGAATATATTCAGGAAAAAACGCATACGCCCTTTTTGGCCAACCAAGCAACCTGGAAAGGCAAATCAGCGCTACAAAGAAGTCTCGCTTCCCATCGGTCAAAAGGGCCATGCTGAAAAAAGTGTCAAAACCAGAAATGCAGGACAGGCCATGGAGAAATGGGAGCCTTGCTACACTGATGGGCGGGATGTAAATTGCCAACAGCCACTCTGGAGAAGTGTACGGTGTGTCCTGAAACATCTAAAAAACACAGCTTAGAGAGCATAGGGCACTTCCACGCATGGGGGGATAAAGTGGGAAAATTGAAAATCAGCAAGACACAAGCACCCCAAAGTTTAGGGCTGCTCTGTTGACAAGGACCTCCACTTCATTCCACCTTAAATATCCCAGGAAAGCGAAAAATGGATCAAAAAGTTGTGGTCCTTATGTACAATGGAATAACACTCAGCCATGAAATCAATGTCATAAGGCTAGTAGCAGCATGATGAGTGGATTTAGGTAAGACGATTCTAAGTGAAATAAGTCACACAGAAAAGGACACTTCTCATAAGGTGTCACTTATAGAGGGAATGTAAAAACCGTTACACTTGAACTGAATTACAAAACAGAACAGAGTCACACATGCAGAAAACACACTATGGCTGCTTAACGGGAAAGGTGAGGTGGGGTGATCCATAAAACAAGAGTTTCAAATTAGCTCAGATACCGTTCCATAAACCCAATATGTAATAGACAAGACCTACTCCTTGCTCAGAGAACTGGACTCAACACGCCCGATTCACCGCACAAGAATATATCTGACTAGTAATAATCTTAAAACCTATGTATTGATATCTCTCTGTTAGTGTGTCAAGTGGGTGTAAAGCGGCATAAACACAGCCGTGAAAAGCAGCTAAACCCCATTATAAAAATAAATTACTTTTAAAAACCCATGAAACAAAGACAGGGAAAGAGAGAGAAATTCTTACCCAATTCGTTCAGGGGCTGTGATGCAACCTGGATTGACCATATCTAGACCCACAGCTGGATGAGACATAAGGGTGGACACTCTTGGGGCTGAGAGGTTTGGTGAGGTTGTGTGAGCAAATGCAGACCCTTTAAAGTAATACTGCGTGCTACCCATCGCATGGGTCCCAAATCTCCAGGTTCAAGGGCATCTTCCTACATCGAAAACATGCATGAGAAACCCAGAAGAGGGTACACCGTGTGATGGGGAAAGCTTTCTAAAACGCACCTCATTTCTCATCTCCTTGTGCTCGGGTTCGCCATTCCAGCCACTTTACTAGCAATCTCCCTACTTGGAGCCTCAGCACCTTTAACCTCCTGTTCCGAACAGGTTGCAATTTGTCCTGAGGATGAACGGGAAGACGGGGAACCAATGAGAGACTAGCTCTTGGTGTTGGGACAGGCACAGGTCACTCTATTTTCCCATCAGGAAGAAGAATTAACCACAGGCTCAGCCTGCCCTCCGGAACCAGAACAGGGCCTGAAGCCATCCTGCGCTTTTGCGGACAGCTCCCAAAAAAGCGAGTTGTAAAATGGAGCGTCAGGGCACTGCAATTCACAAACCTGCAGAGTTATAAATGATAACTCTCGTCCACAAATATATTGAGGGAAGGCAAAGAAGAGGATTTCAAATCAAGGCAGAATTGCAGGAAACAGATTTCAGGAGGTAGATTCGAATCGCCTTTAAAGCACATGAAAAGCGGCAAAACGTTGACAATGATGCCCTTGGCCAAAAAGGGCGGATGCGTTTTTTCCTGAATATATTCAGGAAAAAACGCATACGCCCTTTTTGGCCAACCAAGCAACCTGGAAAGGCAAATCAGCGCTACAAAGAAGTCTCGCTTCCCATCGGTCAAAAGGGCCATGCTGAAAAAAGTGTCAAAACCAGAAATGCAGGACAGGCCATGGAGAAATGGGAGCCTTGCTACACTGATGGGCTGGATGTAAATTGCCAACAGCCACTCTGAAGAAGGGTACGGTGTGTCCTGAAACATCTAAAAAACACAGCTTAGAGAGCATAGGGCACTTCCACGCATGGGGGGATAAAGTGGGAAAATTGAAAATCAGCAAGACACAAGCACCCCAAAGTTTAGGGCTGCTCTGTCGACAAGGACCTCCACTTCATTCCACCTTAAATATCCCAGGAAAGCGAAAAATGGATCAAAAAGTTGTGGTCCTTATGTACAATGGAATATCACTCAGCCATGAAATCAATGTCATAAGGCTAGTAGCAGCATGATGAGTGGATTTAGGTAAGACGATTCTAAGTGAAATAAGTCACACAGAAAAGGACACTTCTCATAAGGTGTCACTTATAGAGGGAATGTAAAAACCGTTACACTTGAACTGAATTACAAAACAGAACAGAGTCACACATGCAGAAAACACACTATGGCTGCTTAACGGGAAAGGTGAGGTGGGGTGATACATAAAACAAGAGCTTCAAATTAGCTCAGATACCGTTCCATAAACCCAATATGTAATAGACAAGACCTACTCCTTGCTCAGAGAACTGGACTCAACACGCCCGATTCACCGCACAAGAATATATCTGACTAGTAATAATCTTAAAACCTATGTATTGATATCTCTCTGTTAGTTTGTCAAGTTTGTGTAAAGCGGCATAAACACAGCCGTGAAAAGCAGCTAAACCCCATTATAAAAATAAATTACTTTTAAAAACCCATGAAACAAAGACAGGGAAAGAGAGAGAAATTCTTACACAATTCGTTCAGGGGCTGTGATGCAACCTGGATTGACCATATCTAGACCCACAGCTGGATGAGACATAAGGGTGGACACTCTTGGGGCTGAGAGGTTTGGTGAGGTTGGGTTAGCAAACGCAGACCCTTTAAAGTAATACTGCGTGCTACCCATCGCATGGGTCCCAAATCTCCAGGTTCAAGGGCATCTTCCTACATCGAAAACATGCATGAGAAACCCAGAAGATGGTACACCGTGTGATGGGGAAAGGTTTCTAAAACGCACCTCATTTCTCATCTCCTTGTGCTCGGGTTCGCCATTCCAGCCACTTTACTAGCAATCTCCCTACTTGGAGCCTCAGCACCTTTAACCTCCTGTTCCGTACAGGTTGCAATTTGTCCTGAGGATGAACGGGAAGACGGGGAACCAATGAGAGACTAGCTCTTGGTGTTGGGACAGGCACAGGTCACTCTATTTTCCCATCAGGAAGAAGAATTAACCACAGGCTCAGCCTGCCCCCCGGAACCAGAACAGGGCCTGAAGCCATCCTGCGCTTTTGCGGCCAGCTCCCAAAAAAGCGACTTGTAAGATGGAGCTTCAGGGCACTGCAATTCACAAACCTGCAGAGTTATAAATGATAACTCTCGTCCACAAATATATTGAGGGAAGGCAAAGAAGAGGATTTGAAATCAAGGCAGAATTGCAGGAAACAGATTTCAGGAGGTAGATTCGAATCGCCTTTAAAGCACATGAAAAGCGGCAAAACGTTGACAATGATGCCCTTGGCCAAAAAGGGCGTATGCGTTTTTTCCTGAATATATTCAGGAAAAAACGCATACGCCCTTTTTGGCCAACCAAGCAACCTGGAAAGGCAAATCAGCGCTACAAAGAAGTCTCGCTTCCCATCGGTCAAAAGGGCCATGCTGAAAAAAGTGTCAAAACCAGAAATGCAGGACAGGCCATGGAGAAATGGGAGCCTTGCTACACTGATGGGCGGGATGTAAATTGCCAACAGCCACTCTGGAGAAGTGTACGGTGTGTCCTGAAACATCTAAAAAACACAGCTTAGAGAGCATAGGGCACTTCCACGCATGGGGGGATAAAGTGGGAAAATTGAAAATCAGCAAGACACAAGCACCCCAAAGTTTAGGGCTGCTCTGTTGACAAGGACCTCCACTTCATTCCACCTTAAATATCCCAGGAAAGCGAAAAATGGATCAAAAAGTTGTGGTCCTTATGTACAATGGAATATCACTCAGCCATGAAATCAATGTCATAAGGCTAGTAGCAGCATGATGAGTGGATTTAGGTAAGACGATTCTAAGTGAAATAAGTCACACAGAAAAGGACACTTCTCGTAAGGTGTCACTTATAGAGGGAATGTAAAAACCGTTACACTTGAACTGAATTACAAAACAGAACAGAGTCACACATGCAGAAAACACACTATGGCTGCTTAACGGGAAAGGTGAGGTGGGGTGATCCATAAAACAAGAGTTTCAAATTAGCTCAGATACCGTTCCATAAGCCCAATATGTAATAGACAAGACCTACTCCTTGCTCAGAGAACTGGACTCAACACGCCCGATTCACCGCACAAGAATATATCTGACTAGTAATAATCTTAAAACCTATGTATTGATATCTCTCTGTTAGTGTGTCAAGAGGGTGTAAAGCGGCATAAACAAAGCAGTGAAAAGCAGCTAAACCCCATTATAAAAATAAATTACTTTCAAAAACCCATGAAACAAAAACAGGGAAAGAGAGAGAAATTCTTACACAATTCGTTCAGGGGCTGTGATGCAACCTGGATTGACCATATTTAGACCCACAACTGGATGAGACATAAGGGTGGACACTCTTGGGGCTGAGAGGTTTGGTGAGGTTGGGTGAGCAAACGCAGACCCTTTAAAGTAATACTGCGTGCTACCCATCGCATGGGTCCCAAATCTCCAGGTTCAAGGGCATCTTCCTACATCGAAAACATGCATGAGAAACCCAGAAGATGGTACACCGTGTGATGGGGAAAGGTTTCTAAAACGCACCTCATTTCTCATCTCCTTGTGCTCGGGTTCGCCATTCCAGCCACTTTACTAGCAATCTCCCTACTTGGAGCATCAGCACCTTTAACCTCCTGTTCCGTACAGGTTGCAATTTGTCCTGAGGATGAACGGGAAGACGGGGAACCAATGAGAGACTAGCTCTTGGTGTTGGGACAGGCACAGGTCACTCTATTTTCCCATCAGGAAGAAGAATTAACCACAGGCTCAGCCTGCCCCCCGGAACCAGAACAGGGCCTGAAGCCATCCTGCGCTTTTGCGGCCAGCTCCCAAAAATGCGACTTGTAAAATGGAGCTTCAGGGCACTGCAATTCACAAACCTGCAGAGTTATAAATGATAACTCTCGTCCACAAATATATTGAGGGAAGGCAAAGAAGAGGATTTGAAATCAAGGCAGAATTGCAGGAAACAGATTTCAGGAGGTAGATTCGAATCGCCTTTAAAGCACATGAAAAGCGGCAAAACGTTGACAATGATGCCCTTGGCCAAAAAGGGCGTATGCGTTTTTTCCTGAATATATTCAGGAAAAAACGCATACGCCCTTTTTGGCCAACCAAGCAACCTGGAAAGGCAAATCAGCGCTACAAAGAAGTCTCGCTTCCCATCGGTCAAAAGGGCCATGCTGAAAAAAGTGTCAAAACCAGAAATGCAGGACAGGCCATGGAGAAATGGGAGCCTTGCTACACTTATGGGCGGGATGTAAATTGCCAACAGCCACTCTGGAGAAGTGTACGGTGTGTCCTGAAACATCTAAAAAACACAGCTTAGAGAGCATAGGGCACTTCCACGCATGGGGGGATAAAGTGGGAAAATTGAAAATCAGCAAGACACAAGCACCCCAAAGTTTAGGGCTGCTCTGTTGACAAGGACCTCCACTTCATTCCACCTTAAATATCCCAGGAAAGCGAAAAATGGATCAAAAAGTTGTGGCCCTTATGTACAATGGAATAACACTCAGCCATGAAATCAATGTCATAAGGCTAGTAGCAGCATGATGAGTGGATTTAGGTAAGACGATTCTAAGTGAAATAAGTCACACAGAAAAGGACACTTCTCATAAGGTGTCACTTATAGAGGGAATGTAAAAACCGTTACACTTGAACTGAATTACAAAACAGAACAGAGTCACACATGCAGAAAACACACTATGGCTGCTTAACGGGAAAGGTGAGGTGGGGTGATACATAAAACAAGAGTTTCAAATTAGCTCAGATACCGTTCCATAAGCCCAATATGTAATAGACAAGACCTACTCCTTGCTCAGAGAACTGGACTCAACACGCCCGATTCACCGCACAAGAATATATCTGACTAGTAATAATCTTAAAACCTATGTATTGATATCTCTCTGTTAGTGTGTCAAGTGGGTGTAAAGCGGCATAAACACAGCCGTGAAAAGCAGCTAAACCCCATTATAAAAATAAATTACTTTTAAAAACCCATGAAACAAAGACAGGGAAAGAGAGAGAAATTCTTACACAATTCGTTCAGGGGCTGTGATGCCACCTGGATTGACCATATCTAGACTCACAGCTGGATGAGACATAAGGGTGGACACTCTTGGGGCTGAGAGGTTTGGTGAGGTTGGGTGAGCAAACGCAGACCCTTTAAAGTAATACTGCGTGCTACCCATCGCATGGGTCCCAAATCTCCAGGTTCAAGGGCATCTTCCTACATCGAAAACATGCATGAGAAACCCAGAAGATGGTACACCGTGTGATGGGGAAAGGTTTCTAAAACGCACCTCATTTCTCATCTCCTTGTGCTCGGGTTCGCCATTCCAGCCACTTTACTAGCAATCTCCCTACTTGGAGCCTCAGCACCTTTAACCTCCTGTTCCGTACAGGTTGCAATTTGTCCTGAGGATGAACGGGAAGACGGGGAACCAATGAGAGACTAGCTCTTGGTGTTGGGACAGGCACAGGTCACTCTATTTTCCCATCAGGAAGAAGAATTAACCACAGGCTCAGCCTGCCCCCCGGAACCAGAACAGGGCCTGAAGCCATCCTGCGCTTTTGCGGCCAGCTCCCAAAAAAGCGACTTGTAAGATGGAGCTTCAGGGCACTGCAATTCACAAACCTGCAGAGTTATAAATGATAACTCTCGTCCACAAATATATTGAGGGAAGGCAAAGAAGAGGATTTCAAATCAAGGCAGAATTGCAGGAAACAGATTTCAGGAGGTAGATTCGAATCGCCTTTAAAGCACATGAAAAGCGGCAAAACGTTGACAATGATGCCCTTGGCCAAAAAGGGCGTATGCGTTTTTTCCTGAATATATTCAGGAAAAAACGCATACGCCCTTTTTGGCCAACCAAGCAACCTGGAAAGGCAAATCAGCGCTACAAAGAAGTCTCGCTTCCCATCGGTCAAAAGGGCCATGCTGAAAAAAGTGTCAAAACCAGAAATGCAGGACAGGCCATGGAGAAATGGGAGCCTTGCTACACTGATGGGCGGGATGTAAATTGCCAACAGCCACTCTGGAGAAGTGTACGGTGTGTCCTGAAACATCTAAAAAACACAGCTTAGAGAGCATAGGGCACTTCCACGCATGGGGGGATAAAGTGGGAAAATTGAAAATCAGCAAGACACAAGCACCCCAAAGTTTAGGGCTGCTCTGTTGACAAGGACCTCCACTTCATTCCACCTTAAATATCCCAGGAAAGCGAAAAATGGATCAAAAAGTTGTGGTCCTTATGTACAATGGAATATCACTCAGCCATGAAATCAATGTCATAAGGCTAGTAGCAGCATGATGAGTGGATTTAGGTAAGACGATTCTAAGTGAAATAAGTCACACAGAAAAGGACACTTCTCATAAGGTGTCACTTATAGAGGGAATGTAAAAACCGTTACACTTGAACTGAATTACAAAACAGAACAGAGTCACACATGCAGAAAACACACTATGGCTGCTTAACGGGAAAGGTGAGGTGGGGTGATACATAAAACAAGAGCTTCAAATTAGCTCAGATACCGTTCCATAAACCCAATATGTAATAGACAAGACCTACTCCTTGCTCAGAGAACTGGACTCAACACGCCCGATTCACCGCACAAGAATATATCTGACTAGTAATAATCTTAAAACCTATGTATTGATATCTCTCTGTTAGTTTGTCAAGTTTGTGTAAAGCGGCATAAACACAGCCGTGAAAAGCAGCTAAACCCCATTATAAAAATAAATTACTTTTAAAAACCCATGAAACAAAGACAGGGAAAGAGAGAGAAATTCTTACACAATTCGTTCAGGGGCTGTGATGCAACCTGGATTGACCATATCTAGACCCACAGCTGGATGAGACATAAGGGTGGACACTCTTGGGGCTGAGAGGTTTGGTGAGGTTGGGTTAGCAAACGCAGACCCTTTAAAGTAATACTGCGTGCTACCCATCGCATGGGTCCCAAATCTCCAGGTTCAAGGGCATCTTCCTACATCGAAAACATGCATGAGAAACCCAGAAGATGGTACACCGTGTGATGGGGAAAGGTTTCTAAAACGCACCTCATTTCTCATCTCCTTGTGCTCGGGTTCGCCATTCCAGCCACTTTACTAGCAATCTCCCTACTTGGAGCCTCAGCACCTTTAACCTCCTGTTCCGTACAGGTTGCAATTTGTCCTGAGGATGAACGGGAAGACGGGGAACCAATGAGAGACTAGCTCTTGGTGTTGGGACAGGCACAGGTCACTCTATTTTCCCATCAGGAAGAAGAATTAACCACAGGCTCAGCCTGCCCCCCGGAACCAGAACAGGGCCTGAAGCCATCCTGCGCTTTTGCGGCCAGCTCCCAAAAAAGCGACTTGTAAGATGGAGCTTCAGGGCACTGCAATTCACAAACCTGCAGAGTTATAAATGATAACTCTCGTCCACAAATATATTGAGGGAAGGCAAAGAAGAGGATTTGAAATCAAGGCAGAATTGCAGGAAACAGATTTCAGGAGGTAGATTCGAATCGCCTTTAAAGCACATGAAAAGCGGCAAAACGTTGACAATGATGCCCTTGGCCAAAAAGGGCGTATGCGTTTTTTCCTGAATATATTCAGGAAAAAACGCATACGCCCTTTTTGGCCAACCAAGCAACCTGGAAAGGCAAATCAGCGCTACAAAGAAGTCTCGCTTCCCATCGGTCAAAAGGGCCATGCTGAAAAAAGTGTCAAAACCAGAAATGCAGGACAGGCCATGGAGAAATGGGAGCCTTGCTACACTGATGGGCGGGATGTAAATTGCCAACAGCCACTCTGGAGAAGTGTACGGTGTGTCCTGAAACATCTAAAAAACACAGCTTAGAGAGCATAGGGCACTTCCACGCATGGGGGGATAAAGTGGGAAAATTGAAAATCAGCAAGACACAAGCACCCCAAAGTTTAGGGCTGCTCTGTTGACAAGGACCTCCACTTCATTCCACCTTAAATATCCCAGGAAAGCGAAAAATGGATCAAAAAGTTGTGGTCCTTATGTACAATGGAATATCACTCAGCCATGAAATCAATGTCATAAGGCTAGTAGCAGCATGATGAGTGGATTTAGGTAAGACGATTCTAAGTGAAATAAGTCACACAGAAAAGGACACTTCTCGTAAGGTGTCACTTATAGAGGGAATGTAAAAACCGTTACACTTGAACTGAATTACAAAACAGAACAGAGTCACACATGCAGAAAACACACTATGGCTGCTTAACGGGAAAGGTGAGGTGGGGTGATACATAAAACAAGAGTTTCAAATTAGCTCAGATACCGTTCCATAAGCCCAATATGTAATAGACAAGACCTACTCCTTGCTCAGAGAACTGGACTCAACACGCCCGATTCACCGCACAAGAATATATCTGACTAGTAATAATCTTAAAACCTATGTATTGATATCTCTCTGTTAGTGTGTCAAGAGGGTGTAAAGCGGCATAAACAAAGCAGTGAAAAGCAGCTAAACCCCATTATAAAAATAAATTACTTTCAAAAACCCATGAAACAAAAACAGGGAAAGAGAGAGAAATTCTTACACAATTCGTTCAGGGGCTGTGATGCAACCTGGATTGACCATATCTAGACCCACAACTGGATGAGACATAAGGGTGGACACTCTTGGGGCTGAGAGGTTTGGTGAGGTTGGGTGAGCAAACGCAGACCCTTTAAAGTAATACTGCGTGCTACCCATCGCATGGGTCCCAAATCTCCAGGTTCAAGGGCATCTTCCTACATCGAAAACATGCATGAGAAACCCAGAAGATGGTACACCGTGTGATGGGGAAAGGTTTCTAAAACGCACCTCATTTCTCATCTCCTTGTGCTCGGGTTCGCCATTCCAGCCACTTTACTAGCAATCTCCCTACTTGGAGCATCAGCACCTTTAACCTCCTGTTCCGTACAGGTTGCAATTTGTCCTGAGGATGAACGGGAAGACGGGGAACCAATGAGAGACTAGCTCTTGGTGTTGGGACAGGCACAGGTCACTCTATTTTCCCATCAGGAAGAAGAATTAACCACAGGCTCAGCCTGCCCCCCGGAACCAGAACAGGGCCTGAAGCCATCCTGCGCTTTTGCGGCCAGCTCCCAAAAATGCGACTTGTAAAATGGAGCTTCAGGGCACTGCAATTCACAAACCTGCAGAGTTATAAATGATAACTCTCGTCCACAAATATATTGAGGGAAGGCAAAGAAGAGGATTTGAAATCAAGGCAGAATTGCAGGAAACAGATTTCAGGAGGTAGATTCGAATCGCCTTTAAAGCACATGAAAAGCGGCAAAACGTTGACAATGATGCCCTTGGCCAAAAAGGGCGTATGCGTTTTTTCCTGAATATATTCAGGAAAAAACGCATACGCCCTTTTTGGCCAACCAAGCAACCTGGAAAGGCAAATCAGCGCTACAAAGAAGTCTCGCTTCCCATCGGTCAAAAGGGCCATGCTGAAAAAAGTGTCAAAACCAGAAATGCAGGACAGGCCATGGAGAAATGGGAGCCTTGCTACACTTATGGGCGGGATGTAAATTGCCAACAGCCACTCTGGAGAAGTGTACGGTGTGTCCTGAAACATCTAAAAAACACAGCTTAGAGAGCATAGGGCACTTCCACGCATGGGGGGATAAAGTGGGAAAATTGAAAATCAGCAAGACACAAGCACCCCAAAGTTTAGGGCTGCTCTGTTGACAAGGACCTCCACTTCATTCCACCTTAAATATCCCAGGAAAGCGAAAAATGGATCAAAAAGTTGTGGCCCTTATGTACAATGGAATAACACTCAGCCATGAAATCAATGTCATAAGGCTAGTAGCAGCATGATGAGTGGATTTAGGTAAGACGATTCTAAGTGAAATAAGTCACACAGAAAAGGACACTTCTCATAAGGTGTCACTTATAGAGGGAATGTAAAAACCGTTACACTTGAACTGAATTACAAAACAGAACAGAGTCACACATGCAGAAAACACACTATGGCTGCTTAACGGGAAAGGTGAGGTGGGGTGATACATAAAACAAGAGCTTCAAATTAGCTCAGATACCGTTCCATAAACCCAATATGTAATAGACAAGACCTACTCCTTGCTCAGAGAACTGGACTCAACACGCCCGATTCACCGCACAAGAATATATCTGACTAGTAATAATCTTAAAACCTATGTATTGATATCTCTCTGTTAGTTTGTCAAGTTTGTGTAAAGCGGCATAAACACAGCCGTGAAAAGCAGCTAAACCCCATTATAAAAATAAATTACTTTTAAAAACCCATGAAACAAAGACAGGGAAAGAGAGAGAAATTCTTACACAATTCGTTCAGGGGCTGTGATGCAACCTGGATTGACCATATCTAGACCCACAGCTGGATGAGACATAAGGGTGGACACTCTTGGGGCTGAGAGGTTTGGTGAGGTTGGGTTAGCAAACGCAGACCCTTTAAAGTAATACTGCGTGCTACCCATCGCATGGGTCCCAAATCTCCAGGTTCAAGGGCATCTTCCTACATCGAAAACATGCATGAGAAACCCAGAAGATGGTACACCGTGTGATGGGGAAAGGTTTCTAAAACGCACCTCATTTCTCATCTCCTTGTGCTCGGGTTCGCCATTCCAGCCACTTTACTAGCAATCTCCCTACTTGGAGCCTCAGCACCTTTAACCTCCTGTTCCGTACAGGTTGCAATTTGTCCTGAGGATGAACGGGAAGACGGGGAACCAATGAGAGACTAGCTCTTGGTGTTGGGACAGGCACAGGTCACTCTATTTTCCCATCAGGAAGAAGAATTAACCACAGGCTCAGCCTGCCCCCCGGAACCAGAACAGGGCCTGAAGCCATCCTGCGCTTTTGCGGCCAGCTCCCAAAAAAGCGACTTGTAAGATGGAGCTTCAGGGCACTGCAATTCACAAACCTGCAGAGTTATAAATGATAACTCTCGTCCACAAATATATTGAGGGAAGGCAAAGAAGAGGATTTGAAATCAAGGCAGAATTGCAGGAAACAGATTTCAGGAGGTAGATTCGAATCGCCTTTAAAGCACATGAAAAGCGGCAAAACGTTGACAATGATGCCCTTGGCCAAAAAGGGCGTATGCGTTTTTTCCTGAATATATTCAGGAAAAAACGCATACGCCCTTTTTGGCCAACCAAGCAACCTGGAAAGGCAAATCAGCGCTACAAAGAAGTCTCGCTTCCCATCGGTCAAAAGGGCCATGCTGAAAAAAGTGTCAAAACCAGAAATGCAGGACAGGCCATGGAGAAATGGGAGCCTTGCTACACTGATGGGCGGGATGTAAATTGCCAACAGCCACTCTGGAGAAGTGTACGGTGTGTCCTGAAACATCTAAAAAACACAGCTTAGAGAGCATAGGGCACTTCCACGCATGGGGGGATAAAGTGGGAAAATTGAAAATCAGCAAGACACAAGCACCCCAAAGTTTAGGGCTGCTCTGTTGACAAGGACCTCCACTTCATTCCACCTTAAATATCCCAGGAAAGCGAAAAATGGATCAAAAAGTTGTGGTCCTTATGTACAATGGAATATCACTCAGCCATGAAATCAATGTCATAAGGCTAGTAGCAGCATGATGAGTGGATTTAGGTAAGACGATTCTAAGTGAAATAAGTCACACAGAAAAGGACACTTCTCATAAGGTGTCACTTATAGAGGGAATGTAAAAACCGTTACACTTGAACTGAATTACAAAACAGAACAGAGTCACACATGCAGAAAACACACTATGGCTGCTTAACGGGAAAGGTGAGGTGGGGTGATACATAAAACAAGAGCTTCAAATTAGCTCAGATACCGTTCCATAAACCCAATATGTAATAGACAAGACCTACTCCTTGCTCAGAGAACTGGACTCAACACGCCCGATTCACCGCACAAGAATATATCTGACTAGTAATAATCTTAAAACCTATGTATTGATATCTCTCTGTTAGTTTGTCAAGTTTGTGTAAAGCGGCATAAACACAGCCGTGAAAAGCAGCTAAACCCCATTATAAAAATAAATTACTTTTAAAAACCCATGAAACAAAGACAGGGAAAGAGAGAGAAATTCTTACACAATTCGTTCAGGGGCTGTGATGCAACCTGGATTGACCATATCTAGACCCACAGCTGGATGAGACATAAGGGTGGACACTCTTGGGGCTGAGAGGTTTGGTGAGGTTGGGTGAGCAAACGCAGACCCTTTAAAGTAATACTGCGTGCTACCCATCGCATGGGTCCCAAATCTCCAGGTTCAAGGGCATCTTCCTACATCGAAAACATGCATGAGAAACCCAGAAGATGGTACACCGTGTGATGGGGAAAGGTTTCTAAAACGCACCTCATTTCTCATCTCCTTGTGCTCGGGTTCGCCATTCCAGCCACTTTACTAGCAATCTCCCTACTTGGAGCCTCAGCACCTTTAACCTCCTGTTCCGTACAGGTTGCAATTTGTCCTGAGGATGAACGGGAAGACGGGGAACCAATGAGAGACTAGCTCTTGGTGTTGGGACAGGCACAGGTCACTCTATTTTCCCATCAGGAAGAAGAATTAACCACAGGCTCAGCCTGCCCCCCGGAACCAGAACAGGGCCTGAAGCCATCCTGCGCTTTTGCGGCCAGCTCCCAAAAAAGCGACTTGTAAGATGGAGCTTCAGGGCACTGCAATTCACAAACCTGCAGAGTTATAAATGATAACTCTCGTCCACAAATATATTGAGGGAAGGCAAAGAAGAGGATTTGAAATCAAGGCAGAATTGCAGGAAACAGATTTCAGGAGGTAGATTCGAATCGCCTTTAAAGCACATGAAAAGCGGCAAAACGTTGACAATGATGCCCTTGGCCAAAAAGGGCGTATGCGTTTTTTCCTGAATATATTCAGGAAAAAACGCATACGCCCTTTTTGGCCAACCAAGCAACCTGGAAAGGCAAATCAGCGCTACAAAGAAGTCTCGCTTCCCATCGGTCAAAAGGGCCATGCTGAAAAAAGTGTCAAAACCAGAAATGCAGGACAGGCCATGGAGAAATGGGAGCCTTGCTACACTGATGGGCGGGATGTAAATTGCCAACAGCCACTCTGGAGAAGTGTACGGTGTGTCCTGAAACATCTAAAAAACACAGCTTAGAGAGCATAGGGCACTTCCACGCATGGGGGGATAAAGTGGGAAAATTGAAAATCAGCAAGACACAAGCACCCCAAAGTTTAGGGCTGCTCTGTTGACAAGGACCTCCACTTCATTCCACCTTAAATATCCCAGGAAAGCGAAAAATGGATCAAAAAGTTGTGGTCCTTATGTACAATGGAATATCACTCAGCCATGAAATCAATGTCATAAGGCTAGTAGCAGCATGATGAGTGGATTTAGGTAAGACGATTCTAAGTGAAATAAGTCACACAGAAAAGGACACTTCTCGTAAGGTGTCACTTATAGAGGGAATGTAAAAACCGTTACACTTGAACTGAATTACAAAACAGAACAGAGTCACACATGCAGAAAACACACTATGGCTGCTTAACGGGAAAGGTGAGGTGGGGTGATACATAAAACAAGAGTTTCAAATTAGCTCAGATACCGTTCCATAAGCCCAATATGTAATAGACAAGACCTACTCCTTGCTCAGAGAACTGGACTCAACACGCCCGATTCACCGCACAAGAATATATCTGACTAGTAATAATCTTAAAACCTATGTATTGATATCTCTCTGTTAGTGTGTCAAGAGGGTGTAAAGCGGCATAAACAAAGCAGTGAAAAGCAGCTAAACCCCATTATAAAAATAAATTACTTTCAAAAACCCATGAAACAAAAACAGGGAAAGAGAGAGAAATTCTTACACAATTCGTTCAGGGGCTGTGATGCAACCTGGATTGACCATATCTAGACCCACAACTGGATGAGACATAAGGGTGGACACTCTTGGGGCTGAGAGGTTTGGTGAGGTTGGGTGAGCAAACGCAGACCCTTTAAAGTAATACTGCGTGCTACCCATCGCATGGGTCCCAAATCTCCAGGTTCAAGGGCATCTTCCTACATCGAAAACATGCATGAGAAACCCAGAAGATGGTACACCGTGTGATGGGGAAAGGTTTCTAAAACGCACCTCATTTCTCATCTCCTTGTGCTCGGGTTCGCCATTCCAGCCACTTTACTAGCAATCTCCCTACTTGGAGCATCAGCACCTTTAACCTCCTGTTCCGTACAGGTTGCAATTTGTCCTGAGGATGAACGGGAAGACGGGGAACCAATGAGAGACTAGCTCTTGGTGTTGGGACAGGCACAGGTCACTCTATTTTCCCATCAGGAAGAAGAATTAACCACAGGCTCAGCCTGCCCCCCGGAACCAGAACAGGGCCTGAAGCCATCCTGCGCTTTTGCGGCCAGCTCCCAAAAATGCGACTTGTAAAATGGAGCTTCAGGGCACTGCAATTCACAAACCTGCAGAGTTATAAATGATAACTCTCGTCCACAAATATATTGAGGGAAGGCAAAGAAGAGGATTTGAAATCAAGGCAGAATTGCAGGAAACAGATTTCAGGAGGTAGATTCGAATCGCCTTTAAAGCACATGAAAAGCGGCAAAACGTTGACAATGATGCCCTTGGCCAAAAAGGGCGTATGCGTTTTTTCCTGAATATATTCAGGAAAAAACGCATACGCCCTTTTTGGCCAACCAAGCAACCTGGAAAGGCAAATCAGCGCTACAAAGAAGTCTCGCTTCCCATCGGTCAAAAGGGCCATGCTGAAAAAAGTGTCAAAACCAGAAATGCAGGACAGGCCATGGAGAAATGGGAGCCTTGCTACACTTATGGGCGGGATGTAAATTGCCAACAGCCACTCTGGAGAAGTGTACGGTGTGTCCTGAAACATCTAAAAAACACAGCTTAGAGAGCATAGGGCACTTCCACGCATGGGGGGATAAAGTGGGAAAATTGAAAATCAGCAAGACACAAGCACCCCAAAGTTTAGGGCTGCTCTGTTGACAAGGACCTCCACTTCATTCCACCTTAAATATCCCAGGAAAGCGAAAAATGGATCAAAAAGTTGTGGCCCTTATGTACAATGGAATAACACTCAGCCATGAAATCAATGTCATAAGGCTAGTAGCAGCATGATGAGTGGATTTAGGTAAGACGATTCTAAGTGAAATAAGTCACACAGAAAAGGACACTTCTCATAAGGTGTCACTTATAGAGGGAATGTAAAAACCGTTACACTTGAACTGAATTACAAAACAGAACAGAGTCACACATGCAGAAAACACACTATGGCTGCTTAACGGGAAAGGTGAGGTGGGGTGATACATAAAACAAGAGCTTCAAATTAGCTCAGATACCGTTCCATAAACCCAATATGTAATAGACAAGACCTACTCCTTGCTCAGAGAACTGGACTCAACACGCCCGATTCACCGCACAAGAATATATCTGACTAGTAATAATCTTAAAACCTATGTATTGATATCTCTCTGTTAGTTTGTCAAGTTTGTGTAAAGCGGCATAAACACAGCCGTGAAAAGCAGCTAAACCCCATTATAAAAATAAATTACTTTTAAAAACCCATGAAACAAAGACAGGGAAAGAGAGAGAAATTCTTACACAATTCGTTCAGGGGCTGTGATGCAACCTGGATTGACCATATCTAGACCCACAGCTGGATGAGACATAAGGGTGGACACTCTTGGGGCTGAGAGGTTTGGTGAGGTTGGGTGAGCAAACGCAGACCCTTTAAAGTAATACTGCGTGCTACCCATCGCATGGGTCCCAAATCTCCAGGTTCAAGGGCATCTTCCTACATCGAAAACATGCATGAGAAACCCAGAAGATGGTACACCGTGTGATGGGGAAAGGTTTCTAAAACGCACCTCATTTCTCATCTCCTTGTGCTCGGGTTCGCCATTCCAGCCACTTTACTAGCAATCTCCCTACTTGGAGCATCAGCACCTTTAACCTCCTGTTCCGTACAGGTTGCAATTTGTCCTGAGGATGAACGGGAAGACGGGGAACCAATGAGAGACTAGCTCTTGGTGTTGGGACAGGCACAGGTCACTCTATTTTCCCATCAGGAAGAAGAATTAACCACAGGCTCAGCCTGCCCCCCGGAACCAGAACAGGGCCTGAAGCCATCCTGCGCTTTTGCGGCCAGCTCCCAAAAATGCGACTTGTAAAATGGAGCTTCAGGGCACTGCAATTCACAAACCTGCAGAGTTATAAATGATAACTCTCGTCCACAAATATATTGAGGGAAGGCAAAGAAGAGGATTTGAAATCAAGGCAGAATTGCAGGAAACAGATTTCAGGAGGTAGATTCGAATCGCCTTTAAAGCACATGAAAAGCGGCAAAACGTTGACAATGATGCCCTTGGCCAAAAAGGGCGTATGCGTTTTTTCCTGAATATATTCAGGAAAAAACGCATACGCCCTTTTTGGCCAACCAAGCAACCTGGAAAGGCAAATCAGCGCTACAAAGAAGTCTCGCTTCCCATCGGTCAAAAGGGCCATGCTGAAAAAAGTGTCAAAACCAGAAATGCAGGACAGGCCATGGAGAAATGGGAGCCTTGCTACACTTATGGGCGGGATGTAAATTGCCAACAGCCACTCTGGAGAAGTGTACGGTGTGTCCTGAAACATCTAAAAAACACAGCTTAGAGAGCATAGGGCACTTCCACGCATGGGGGGATAAAGTGGGAAAATTGAAAATCAGCAAGACACAAGCACCCCAAAGTTTAGGGCTGCTCTGTTGACAAGGACCTCCACTTCATTCCACCTTAAATATCCCAGGAAAGCGAAAAATGGATCAAAAAGTTGTGGCCCTTATGTACAATGGAATAACACTCAGCCATGAAATCAATGTCATAAGGCTAGTAGCAGCATGATGAGTGGATTTAGGTAAGACGATTCTAAGTGAAATAAGTCACACAGAAAAGGACACTTCTCATAAGGTGTCACTTATAGAGGGAATGTAAAAACCGTTACACTTGAACTGAATTACAAAACAGAACAGAGTCACACATGCAGAAAACACACTATGGCTGCTTAACGGGAAAGGTGAGGTGGGGTGATACATAAAACAAGAGTTTCAAATTAGCTCAGATACCGTTCCATAAGCCCAATATGTAATAGACAAGACCTACTCCTTGCTCAGAGAACTGGACTCAACACGCCCGATTCACCGCACAAGAATATATCTGACTAGTAATAATCTTAAAACCTATGTATTGATATCTCTCTGTTAGTGTGTCAAGTGGGTGTAAAGCGGCATAAACACAGCCGTGAAAAGCAGCTAAACCCCATTATAAAAATAAATTACTTTTAAAAACCCATGAAACAAAGACAGGGAAAGAGAGAGAAATTCTTACACAATTCGTTCAGGGGCTGTGATGCCACCTGGATTGACCATATCTAGACCCACAGCTGGATGAGACATAAGGGTGGACACTCTTGGGGCTGAGAGGTTTGGTGAGGTTGGGTGAGCAAACGCAGACCCTTTAAAGTAATACTGCGTGCTACCCATCGCATGGGTCCCAAATCTCCAGGTTCAAGGGCATCTTCCTACATCGAAAACATGCATGAGAAACCCAGAAGATGGTACACCGTGTGATGGGGAAAGGTTTCTAAAACGCACCTCATTTCTCATCTCCTTGTGCTCGGGTTCGCCATTCCAGCCACTTTACTAGCAATCTCCCTACTTGGAGCCTCAGCACCTTTAACCTCCTGTTCCGTACAGGTTGCAATTTGTCCTGAGGATGAACGGGAAGACGGGGAACCAATGAGAGACTAGCTCTTGGTGTTGGGACAGGCACAGGTCACTCTATTTTCCCATCAGGAAGAAGAATTAACCACAGGCTCAGCCTGCCCCCCGGAACCAGAACAGGGCCTGAAGCCATCCTGCGCTTTTGCGGCCAGCTCCCAAAAAAGCGACTTGTAAGATGGAGCTTCAGGGCACTGCAATTCACAAACCTGCAGAGTTATAAATGATAACTCTCGTCCACAAATATATTGAGGGAAGGCAAAGAAGAGGATTTGAAATCAAGGCAGAATTGCAGGAAACAGATTTCAGGAGGTAGATTCGAATCGCCTTTAAAGCACATGAAAAGCGGCAAAACGTTGACAATGATGCCCTTGGCCAAAAAGGGCGTATGCGTTTTTTCCTGAATATATTCAGGAAAAAACGCATACGCCCTTTTTGGCCAACCAAGCAACCTGGAAAGGCAAATCAGCGCTACAAAGAAGTCTCGCTTCCCATCGGTCAAAAGGGCCATGCTGAAAAAAGTGTCAAAACCAGAAATGCAGGACAGGCCATGGAGAAATGGGAGCCTTGCTACACTGATGGGCGGGATGTAAATTGCCAACAGCCACTCTGGAGAAGTGTACGGTGTGTCCTGAAACATCTAAAAAACACAGCTTAGAGAGCATAGGGCACTTCCACGCATGGGGGGATAAAGTGGGAAAATTGAAAATCAGCAAGACACAAGCACCCCAAAGTTTAGGGCTGCTCTGTTGACAAGGACCTCCACTTCATTCCACCTTAAATATCCCAGGAAAGCGAAAAATGGATCAAAAAGTTGTGCTCCTTATGTACAATGGAATATCACTCAGCCATGAAATCAATGTCATAAGGCTAGTAGCAGCATGATGAGTGGATTTAGGTAAGACGATTCTAAGTGAAATAAGTCACACAGAAAAGGACACTTCTCGTAAGGTGTCACTTATAGAGGGAATGTAAAAACCGTTACACTTGAACTGAATTACAAAACAGAACAGAGTCACACATGCAGAAAACACACTATGGCTGCTTAACGGGAAAGGTGAGGTGGGGTGATACATAAAACAAGAGTTTCAAATTAGCTCAGATACCGTTCCATAAGCCCAATATGTAATAGACAAGACCTACTCCTTGCTCAGAGAACTGGACTCAACACGCCCGATTCACCGCACAAGAATATATCTGACTAGTAATAATCTTAAAACCTATGTATTGATATCTCTCTGTTAGTGTGTCAAGAGGGTGTAAAGCGGCATAAACAAAGCAGTGAAAAGCAGCTAAACCCCATTATAAAAATAAATTACTTTCAAAAACCCATGAAACAAAAACAGGGAAAGAGAGAGAAATTCTTACACAATTCGTTCAGGGGCTGTGATGCAACCTGGATTGACCATATCTAGACCCACAACTGGATGAGACATAAGGGTGGACACTCTTGGGGCTGAGAGGTTTGGTGAGGTTGGGTGAGCAAACGCAGACCCTTTAAAGTAATACTGCGTGCTACCCATCGCATGGGTCCCAAATCTCCAGGTTCAAGGGCATCTTCCTACATCGAAAACATGCATGAGAAACCCAGAAGATGGTACACCGTGTGATGGGGAAAGGTTTCTAAAACGCACCTCATTTCTCATCTCCTTGTGCTCGGGTTCGCCATTCCAGCCACTTTACTAGCAATCTCCCTACTTGGAGCATCAGCACCTTTAACCTCCTGTTCCGTACAGGTTGCAATTTGTCCTGAGGATGAACGGGAAGACGGGGAACCAATGAGAGACTAGCTCTTGGTGTTGGGACAGGCACAGGTCACTCTATTTTCCCATCAGGAAGAAGAATTAACCACAGGCTCAGCCTGCCCCCCGGAACCAGAACAGGGCCTGAAGCCATCCTGCGCTTTTGCGGCCAGCTCCCAAAAATGCGACTTGTAAAATGGAGCTTCAGGGCACTGCAATTCACAAACCTGCAGAGTTATAAATGATAACTCTCGTCCACAAATATATTGAGGGAAGGCAAAGAAGAGGATTTGAAATCAAGGCAGAATTGCAGGAAACAGATTTCAGGAGGTAGATTCGAATCGCCTTTAAAGCACATGAAAAGCGGCAAAACGTTGACAATGATGCCCTTGGCCAAAAAGGGCGTATGCGTTTTTTCCTGAATATATTCAGGAAAAAACGCATACGCCCTTTTTGGCCAACCAAGCAACCTGGAAAGGCAAATCAGCGCTACAAAGAAGTCTCGCTTCCCATCGGTCAAAAGGGCCATGCTGAAAAAAGTGTCAAAACCAGAAATGCAGGACAGGCCATGGAGAAATGGGAGCCTTGCTACACTTATGGGCGGGATGTAAATTGCCAACAGCCACTCTGGAGAAGTGTACGGTGTGTCCTGAAACATCTAAAAAACACAGCTTAGAGAGCATAGGGCACTTCCACGCATGGGGGGATAAAGTGGGAAAATTGAAAATCAGCAAGACACAAGCACCCCAAAGTTTAGGGCTGCTCTGTTGACAAGGACCTCCACTTCATTCCACCTTAAATATCCCAGGAAAGCGAAAAATGGATCAAAAAGTTGTGGCCCTTATGTACAATGGAATAACACTCAGCCATGAAATCAATGTCATAAGGCTAGTAGCAGCATGATGAGTGGATTTAGGTAAGACGATTCTAAGTGAAATAAGTCACACAGAAAAGGACACTTCTCATAAGGTGTCACTTATAGAGGGAATGTAAAAACCGTTACACTTGAACTGAATTACAAAACAGAACAGAGTCACACATGCAGAAAACACACTATGGCTGCTTAACGGGAAAGGTGAGGTGGGGTGATACATAAAACAAGAGTTTCAAATTAGCTCAGATACCGTTCCATAAGCCCAATATGTAATAGACAAGACCTACTCCTTGCTCAGAGAACTGGACTCAACACGCCCGATTCACCGCACAAGAATATATCTGACTAGTAATAATCTTAAAACCTATGTATTGATATCTCTCTGTTAGTGTGTCAAGTGGGTGTAAAGCGGCATAAACACAGCCGTGAAAAGCAGCTAAACCCCATTATAAAAATAAATTACTTTTAAAAACCCATGAAACAAAGACAGGGAAAGAGAGAGAAATTCTTACACAATTCGTTCAGGGGCTGTGATGCCACCTGGATTGACCATATCTAGACCCACAGCTGGATGAGACATAAGGGTGGACACTCTTGGGGCTGAGAGGTTTGGTGAGGTTGGGTGAGCAAACGCAGACCCTTTAAAGTAATACTGCGTGCTACCCATCGCATGGGTCCCAAATCTCCAGGTTCAAGGGCATCTTCCTACATCGAAAACATGCATGAGAAACCCAGAAGATGGTACACCGTGTGATGGGGAAAGGTTTCTAAAACGCACCTCATTTCTCATCTCCTTGTGCTCGGGTTCGCCATTCCAGCCACTTTATTAGCAATCTCCCTACTTGGAGCCTCAGCACCTTTAACCTCCTGTTCCGTACAGGTTGCAATTTGTCCTGAGGATGAACGGGAAGACGGGGAACCAATGAGAGACTAGCTCTTGGTGTTGGGACAGGCACAGGTCACTCTATTTTCCCATCAGGAAGAAGAATTAACCACAGGCTCAGCCTGCCCCCCGGAACCAGAACAGGGCCTGAAGCCATCCTGCGCTTTTGCGGCCAGCTCCCAAAAATGCGACTTGTAAAATGGAGCTTCAGGGCACTGCAATTCACAAACCTGCAGAGTTATAAATGATAACTCTCGTCCACAAATATATTGAGGGAAGGCAAAGAAGAGGATTTGAAATCAAGGCAGAATTGCAGGAAACAGATTTCAGGAGGTAGATTCGAATCGCCTTTAAAGCACATGAAAAGCGGCAAAACGTTGACAATGATGCCCTTGGCCAAAAAGGGCGTATGCGTTTTTTCCTGAATATATTCAGGAAAAAACGCATACGCCCTTTTTGGCCAACCAAGCAACCTGGAAAGGCAAATCAGCGCTACAAAGAAGTCTCGCTTCCCATCGGTCAAAAGGGCCATGCTGAAAAAAGTGTCAAAACCAGAAATGCAGGACAGGCCATGGAGAAATGGGAGCCTTGCTACACTGATGGGCGGGATGTAAATTGCCAACAGCCACTCTGGAGAAGGGTACGGTGTGTCCTGAAACATCTAAAAAACACAGCTTAGAGAGCATAGGGCACTTCCACGCATGGGGGGATAAAGTGGGAAAATTGAAAATCAGCAAGACACAAGCACCCCAAAGTTTAGGGCTGCTCTGTCGACAAGGACCTCCACTTTATTCCACCTTAAATATCCCAGGAAAGCGAAAAATGGATCAAAAAGTTGTGGTCCTTATGTACAATGGAATATCACTCAGCCATGAAATCAATGTCATAAGGCTAGTAGCAGCATGATGAGTGGATTTAGGTAAGACAATTCTAAGTGAAATAAGTCACACAGAAAAGGACACTTCTCATAAGGTGTCACTTATAGAGGGAATGTAAAAACCGTTACACTTGAACTGAATTACAAAACAGAACAGAGTCACACATGCAGAAAACACACTATGGCTGCTTAACGGGAAAGGTGAGGTGGGGTGATACATAAAACAAGAGCTTCAAATTAGCTCAGATACCGTTCCATAAACCCAATATGTAATAGACAAGACCTACTCCTTGCTCAGAGAACTGGACTCAACACGCCCGATTCACCGCACAAGAATATATCTGACTAGTAATAATCTTAAAACCTATGTATTGATATCTCTCTGTTAGTGTGTCAAGTGGGTGTAAAGCGGCATAAACACAGCCGTGAAAAGCAGCTAAACCCCATTATAAAACTAAATTACTTTTAAAAACCCATGAAACAAAGACAGGGAAAGAGAGAGAAATTCTTACACAATTCGTTCAGGGGCTGTGATGCAACCTGGATTGACCATATCTAGACCCACAGCTGGATGAGACATAAGGGTGGACACTCTTGGGGCTGAGAGGTTTGGTGAGGTTGTGTGAGCAAATGCAGACCCTTTAAAGTAATACTGCGTGCTACCCATCGCATGGGTCCCAAATCTCCAGGTTCAAGGGCATCTTCCTACATCGAAAACATGCATGAGAAACCCAGAAGAGGGTACACCGTGTGATGGGGAAAGGTTTCTAAAACGCACCTCATTTCTCATCTCCTTGTGCTCGGGTTCGCCATTCCAGCCACTTTACTAGCAATCTCCCTACTTGGAGCCTCAGCACCTTTAACCTCCTGTTCCGAACAGGTTGCAATTTGTCCTGAGGATGAACGGGAAGACGGGGAACCAATGAGAGACTAGCTCTTGGTGTTGGGACAGGCACAGGTCACTCTATTTTCCCATCAGGAAGAAGAATTAACCACAGGCTCAGCCTGCCCCCCGGAACCAGAACAGGGCCTGAAGCCATCCTGCGCTTTTGCGGCCAGCTCCCAAAAAAGCGACTTGTAAAATGGAGCTTCAGGGCACTGCAATTCACAAACATGCAGAGTTATAAATGATAACTCTCGTCCACAAATATATTGAGGGAAGGCAAAGAAGAGGATTTGAAATCAAGGCAGAATTGCAGGAAACAGATTTCAGGAGGTAGATTCGAATCGCCTTTAAAGCACATGAAAAGCGGCAAAACGTTGACAATGATGCCCTTGGCCAAAAAGGGCGTATGCGTTTTTTCCTGAATATATTCAGGAAAAAACGCATACGCCCTTTTTGGCCAACCAAGCAACCTGGAAAGGCAAATCAGCGCTACAAAGAAGTCTCGCTTCCCATCGGTCAAGAGGGCCATGCTGAAAAAAGTGTCAAAACCAGAAATGCAGGACAGGCCATGGAGAAATGGGAGCCTTGCTACACTGATGGGCGGGATGTAAATTGCCAACAGCCACTCTGGAGAAGTGTACGGTGTGTCCTGAAACATCTAAAAAACACAGCTTAGAGAGCATAGGGCACTTCCACGCATGGGGGGATAAAGTGGGAAAATTGAAAATCAGCAAGACACAAGCACCCCAAAGTTTAGGGCTGCTCTGTTGACAAGGACCTCCACTTCATTCCACCTTAAATATCCCAGGAAAGCGAAAAATGGATCAAAAAGTTGTGGTCCTTATGTACAATGGAATATCACTCAGCCATGAAATCAATGTCATAAGGCTAGTAGCAGCATGATGAGTGGATTTCGGTAAGACGATTCTAAGTGAAATAAGTCACACAGAAAAGGACACTTCTCATAAGGTGTCACTTATAGAGGGAATGTAAAAACCGTTACACTTGAACTGAATTACAAAACAGAACAGAGTCACACATGCAGAAAACACACTATGGCTGCTTAACGGGAAAGGTGAGGTGGGGTGATACATAAAACAAGAGCTTCAAATTAGCTCAGATACCGTTCCATAAACCCAATATGTAATAGACAAGACCTACTCCTTGCTCAGAGAACTGGACTCAACACGCCCGATTCACCGCACAAGAATATATCTGACTAGTAATAATCTTAAAACCTATGTATTGATATCTCTCTGTTAGTGTGTCAAGTGTGTGTAAAGCGGCATAAACACAGCCGTGAAAAGCAGCTAAACCCCATTATAAAAATAAATTACTTTTAAAAACCCATGAAACAAAGACAGGGAAAGAGAGAGAAATTCTTACACAATTCGTTCAGGGGCTGTGATGCAACCTGGATTGACCATATCTAGACCCACAGCTGGATGAGACATAAGGGTGGACACTCTTGGGGCTGAGAGGTTTGGTGAGGTTGGGTGAGCAAACGCAGACCCTTTAAAGTAATACTGCGTGCTACCCATCGCATGGGTCCCAAATCTCCAGGTTCAAGGGCATCTTCCTACATCGAAAACATGCATGAGAAACCCAGAAGATGGTACACCGTGTGATGGGGAAAGGTTTCTAAAACGCACCTCATTTCTCATCTCCTTGTGCTCGGGTTCGCCATTCCAGCCACTTTACCAGCAATCTCCCTACTTGGAGCCTCAGCACCTTTAACCTCCTGTTCCATACAGGTTGCAATTTGTCCTGAGGATGAACGGGAAGACGGGGAACCAATGAGAGACTAGCTCTTGGTGTTGGGACAGGCACAGGTCACTCTATTTTCCCATCAGGAAGAAGAATTAACCACAGGCTCAGCCTGCCCCCCGGAACCAGAACAGGGCCTGAAGCCATCCTGCGCTTTTGCGGCCAGCTCCCAAAAAAGCGACTTGTAAAATGGAGCTTCAGGGCACTGCAATTCACAAACATGCAGAGTTATAAATGATAACTCTCGTCCACAAATATATTGAGGGAAGGCAAAGAAGAGGATTTGAAATCAAGGCAGAATTGCAGGAAACAGATTTCAGGAGGTAGATTCGAATCGCCTTTAAAGCACATGAAAAGCGGCAAAACGTTGACAATGATGCCCTTGGCCAAAAAGGGCGTATGCGTTTTTTCCTGAATATATTCAGGAAAAAACGCATACGCCCTTTTTGGCCAACCAAGCAACCTGGAAAGGCAAATCAGCGCTACAAAGAAGTCTCGCTTCCCATCGGTCAAGAGGGCCATGCTGAAAAAAGTGTCAAAACCAGAAATGCAGGACAGGCCATGGAGAAATGGGAGCCTTGCTACACTGATGGGCGGGATGTAAATTGCCAACAGCCACTCTGGAGAAGTGTACGGTGTGTCCTGAAACATCTAAAAAACACAGCTTAGAGAGCATAGGGCACTTCCACGCATGGGGGGATAAAGTGGGAAAATTGAAAATCAGCAAGACACAAGCACCCCAAAGTTTAGGGCTGCTCTGTTGACAAGGACCTCCACTTCATTCCACCTTAAATATCCCAGGAAAGCGAAAAATGGATCAAAAAGTTGTGGTCCTTATGTACAATGGAATATCACTCAGCCATGAAATCAATGTCATAAGGCTAGTAGCAGCATGATGAGTGGATTTCGGTAAGACGATTCTAAGTGAAATAAGTCACACAGAAAAGGACACTTCTCATAAGGTGTCACTTATAGAGGGAATGTAAAAACCGTTACACTTGAACTGAATTACAAAACAGAACAGAGTCACACATGCAGAAAACACACTATGGCTGCTTAACGGGAAAGGTGAGGTGGGGTGATACATAAAACAAGAGCTTCAAATTAGCTCAGATACCGTTCCATAAACCCAATATGTAATAGACAAGACCTACTCCTTGCTCAGAGAACTGGACTCAACACGCCCGATTCACCGCACAAGAATATATCTGACTAGTAATAATCTTAAAACCTATGTATTGATATCTCTCTGTTAGTGTGTCAAGTGTGTGTAAAGCGGCATAAACACAGCCGTGAAAAGCAGCTAAACCCCATTATAAAACTAAATTACTTTTAAAAACCCATGAAACAAAGACAGGGAAAGAGAGAGAAATTCTTACACAATTCGTTCAGGGGCTGTGATGCAACCTGGATTGACCATATCTAGACCCACAGCTGGATGAGACATAAGGGTGGACACTCTTGGGGCTGAGAGGTTTGGTGAGGTTGTGTGAGCAAATGCAGACCCTTTAAAGTAATACTGCGTGCTACCCATCGCATGGGTCCCAAATCTCCAGGTTCAAGGGCATCTTCCTACATCGAAAACATGCATGAGAAACCCAGAAGAGGGTACACCGTGTGATGGGGAAAGGTTTCTAAAACGCACCTCATTTCTCATCTCCTTGTGCTCGGGTTCGCCATTCCAGCCACTTTACTAGCAATCTCCCTACTTGGAACCTCAGCACCTTTAACCTCCTGTTCCGAACAGGTTGCAATTTGTCCTGAGGATGAATGGGAAGACGGGGAACCAATGAGAGACTAGCTCTTGGTGTTGGGACAGGCACAGGTCACTCTATTTTCCCATCAGGAAGAAGAATTAACCACAGGCTCAGCCTGCCCCCCGGAACCAGAACAGGGCCTGAAGCCATCCTGCGCTTTTGCGGACAGCTCCCAAAAAAGCGAGTTGTAAAATGGAGCGTCAGGGCACTGCAATTCACAAACCTGCAGAGTTATAAATGATAACTCTCGTCCACAAATATATTGAGGGAAGGCAAAGAAGAGGATTTGAAATCAAGGCAGAATTGCAGGAAACAGATTTCAGGAGGTAGATTCGAATCGCCTTTAAAGCACATGAAAAGCGGCAAAACGTTGACAATGATGCCCTTGGCCAAAAAGGGCGTATGCGTTTTTTCCTGAATATATTCAGGAAAAAACGCATACGCCCTTTTTGGCCAACCAAGCAACCTGGAAAGGCAAATCAGCGCTACAAAGAAGTCTCGCTTCCCATCGGTCAAGAGGGCCATGCTGAAAAAAGTGTCAAAACCAGAAATGCAGGACAGGCCATGGAGAAATGGGAGCCTTGCTACACTGATGGGCGGGATGTAAATTGCCAACAGCCACTCTGGAGAAGTGTACGGTGTGTCCTGAAACATCTAAAAAACACAGCTTAGAGAGCATAGGGCACTTCCACGCATGGGGGGATAAAGTGGGAAAATTGAAAATCAGCAAGACACAAGCACCCCAAAGTTTAGGGCTGCTCTGTTGACAAGGACCTCCACTTCATTCCACCTTAAATATCCCAGGAAAGCGAAAAATGGATCAAAAAGTTGTGGTCCTTATGTACAATGGAATATCACTCAGCCATGAAATCAATGTCATAAGGCTAGTAGCAGCATGATGAGTGGATTTAGGTAAGACGATTCTAAGTGAAATAAGTCACACAGAAAAGGACACTTCTCATAAGGTGTCACTTATAGAGGGAATGTAAAAACCGTTACACTTGAACTGAATTACAAAACAGAACAGAGTCACACATGCAGAAAACACACTATGGCTGCTTAACGGGAAAGGTGAGGTGGGGTGATACATAAAACAAGAGCTTCAAATTAGCTCAGATACCGTTCCATAAACCCAATATGTAATAGACAAGACCTACTCCTTGCTCAGAGAACTGGACTCAACACGCCCGATTCACCGCACAAGAATATATCTGACTAGTAATAATCTTAAAACCTATGTATTGATATCTCTCTGTTAGTGTGTCAAGTTTGTGTAAAGCGGCATAAACACAGCCGTGAAAAGCAGCTAAACCCCATTATAAAAATAAATTACTTTTAAAAACCCATGAAACAAAGACAGGGAAAGAGAGAGAAATTCTTACACAATTCGTTCAGGGGCTGTGATGCAACCTGGATTGACCATATCTAGACCCACAGCTGGATGAGACATAAGGGTGGACACTCTTGGGGCTGAGAGGTTTGGTGAGGTTGGGTGAGCAAACGCAGACCCTTTAAAGTAATACTGCGTGCTACCCATCGCATGGGTCCCAAATCTCCAGGTTCAAGGGCATCTTCCTACATCGAAAACATGCATGAGAAACCCAGAAGATGGTACACCGTGTGATGGGGAAAGGTTTCTAAAACGCACCTCATTTCTCATCTCCTTGTGCTCGGGTTCGCCATTCCAGCCACTTTACCAGCAATCTCCCTACTTGGAGCCTCAGCACCTTTAACCTCCTGTTCCATACAGGTTGCAATTTGTCCTGAGGATGAACGGGAAGACGGGGAACCAATGAGAGACTAGCTCTTGGTGTTGGGACAGGCACAGGTCACTCTATTTTCCCATCAGGAAGAAGAATTAACCACAGGCTCAGCCTGCCCCCCGGAACCAGAACAGGGCCTGAAGCCATCCTGCGCTTTTGCGGCCAGCTCCCAAAAAAGCGACTTGTAAAATGGAGCTTCAGGGCACTGCAATTCACAAACCTGCAGAGTTATAAATGATAACTCTCGTCCACAAATATATTGAGGGAAGGCAAAGAAGAGGATTTGAAATCAAGGCAGAATTGCAGGAAACAGATTTCAGGAGGTAGATTCGAATCGCCTTTAAAGCACATGAAAAGCGGCAAAACGTTGACAATGATGCCCTTGGCCAAAAAGGGCGTATGCGTTTTTTCCTGAATATATTCAGGAAAAAACGCATACGCCCTTTTTGGCCAACCAAGCAACCTGGAAAGGCAAATCAGCGCTACAAAGAAGTCTCGCTTCCCATCGGTCAAGAGGGCCATGCTGAAAAAAGTGTCAAAACCAGAAATGCAGGACAGGCCATGGAGAAATGGGAGCCTTGCTACACTGATGGGCGGGATGTAAATTGCCAACAGCCACTCTGGAGAAGTGTACGGTGTGTCCTGAAACATCTAAAAAACACAGCTTAGAGAGCATAGGGCACTTCCACGCATGGGGGGATAAAGTGGGAAAATTGAAAATCAGCAAGACACAAGCACCCCAAAGTTTAGGGCTGCTCTGTTGACAAGGACCTCCACTTCATTCCACCTTAAATATCCCAGGAAAGCGAAAAATGGATCAAAAAGTTGTGGTCCTTATGTACAATGGAATATCACTCAGCCATGAAATCAATGTCATAAGGCTAGTAGCAGCATGATGAGTGGATTTAGGTAAGACGATTCTAAGTGAAATAAGTCACACAGAAAAGGACACTTCTCATAAGGTGTCACTTATAGAGGGAATGTAAAAACCGTTACACTTGAACTGAATTACAAAACAGAACAGAGTCACACATGCAGAAAACACACTATGGCTGCTTAACGGGAAAGGTGAGGTGGGGTGATACATAAAACAAGAGCTTCAAATTAGCTCAGATACCGTTCCATAAACCCAATATGTAATAGACAAGACCTACTCCTTGCTCAGAGAACTGGACTCAACACGCCCGATTCACCGCACAAGAATATATCTGACTAGTAATAATCTTAAAACCTATGTATTGATATCTCTCTGTTAGTGTGTCAAGTGTGTGTAAAGCGGCATAAACACAGCCGTGAAAAGCAGCTAAACCCCATTATAAAACTAAATTACTTTTAAAAACCCATGAAACAAAGACAGGGAAAGAGAGAGAAATTCTTACACAATTCGTTCAGGGGCTGTGATGCAACCTGGATTGACCATATCTAGACCCACAGCTGGATGAGACATAAGGGTGGACACTCTTGGGGCTGAGAGGTTTGGTGAGGTTGTGTGAGCAAATGCAGACCCTTTAAAGTAATACTGCGTGCTACCCATCGCATGGGTCCCAAATCTCCAGGTTCAAGGGCATCTTCCTACATCGAAAACATGCATGAGAAACCCAGAAGAGGGTACACCGTGTGATGGGGAAAGGTTTCTAAAACGCACCTCATTTCTCATCTCCTTGTGCTCGGGTTCGCCATTCCAGCCACTTTACTAGCAATCTCCCTACTTGGAACCTCAGCACCTTTAACCTCCTGTTCCGAACAGGTTGCAATTTGTCCTGAGGATGAATGGGAAGACGGGGAACCAATGAGAGACTAGCTCTTGGTGTTGGGACAGGCACAGGTCACTCTATTTTCCCATCAGGAAGAAGAATTAACCACAGGCTCAGCCTGCCCCCCGGAACCAGAACAGGGCCTGAAGCCATCCTGCGCTTTTGCGGACAGCTCCCAAAAAAGCGAGTTGTAAAATGGAGCGTCAGGGCACTGCAATTCACAAACCTGCAGAGTTATAAATGATAACTCTCGTCCACAAATATATTGAGGGAAGGCAAAGAAGAGGATTTGAAATCAAGGCAGAATTGCAGGAAACAGATTTCAGGAGGTAGATTCGAATCGCCTTTAAAGCACATGAAAAGCGGCAAAACGTTGACAATGATGCCCTTGGCCAAAAAGGGCGTATGCGTTTTTTCCTGAATATATTCAGGAAAAAACGCATACGCCCTTTTTGGCCAACCAAGCAACCTGGAAAGGCAAATCAGCGCTACAAAGAAGTCTCGCTTCCCATCGGTCAAGAGGGCCATGCTGAAAAAAGTGTCAAAACCAGAAATGCAGGACAGGCCATGGAGAAATGGGAGCCTTGCTACACTGATGGGCGGGATGTAAATTGCCAACAGCCACTCTGGAGAAGTGTACGGTGTGTCCTGAAACATCTAAAAAACACAGCTTAGAGAGCATAGGGCACTTCCACGCATGGGGGGATAAAGTGGGAAAATTGAAAATCAGCAAGACACAAGCACCCCAAAGTTTAGGGCTGCTCTGTTGACAAGGACCTCCACTTCATTCCACCTTAAATATCCCAGGAAAGCGAAAAATGGATCAAAAAGTTGTGGTCCTTATGTACAATGGAATATCACTCAGCCATGAAATCAATGTCATAAGGCTAGTAGCAGCATGATGAGTGGATTTAGGTAAGACGATTCTAAGTGAAATAAGTCACACAGAAAAGGACACTTCTCATAAGGTGTCACTTATAGAGGGAATGTAAAAACCGTTACACTTGAACTGAATTACAAAACAGAACAGAGTCACACATGCAGAAAACACACTATGGCTGCTTAACGGGAAAGGTGAGGTGGGGTGATACATAAAACAAGAGCTTCAAATTAGCTCAGATACCGTTCCATAAACCCAATATGTAATAGACAAGACCTACTCCTTGCTCAGAGAACTGGACTCAACACGCCCGATTCACCGCACAAGAATATATCTGACTAGTAATAATCTTAAAACCTATGTATTGATATCTCTCTGTTAGTGTGTCAAGTTTGTGTAAAGCGGCATAAACACAGCCGTGAAAAGCAGCTAAACCCCATTATAAAAATAAATTACTTTTAAAAACCCATGAAACAAAGACAGGGAAAGAGAGAGAAATTCTTACACAATTCGTTCAGGGGCTGTGATGCAACCTGGATTGACCATATCTAGACCCACAGCTGGATGAGACATAAGGGTGGACACTCTTGGGGCTGAGAGGTTTGGTGAGGTTGGGTGAGCAAACGCAGACCCTTTAAAGTAATACTGCGTGCTACCCATCGCATGGGTCCCAAATCTCCAGGTTCAAGGGCATCTTCCTACATCGAAAACATGCATGAGAAACCCAGAAGATGGTACACCGTGTGATGGGGAAAGGTTTCTAAAACGCACCTCATTTCTCATCTCCTTGTGCTCGGGTTCGCCATTCCAGCCACTTTACCAGCAATCTCCCTACTTGGAGCCTCAGCACCTTTAACCTCCTGTTCCATACAGGTTGCAATTTGTCCTGAGGATGAACGGGAAGACGGGGAACCAATGAGAGACTAGCTCTTGGTGTTGGGACAGGCACAGGTCACTCTATTTTCCCATCAGGAAGAAGAATTAACCACAGGCTCAGCCTGCCCCCCGGAACCAGAACAGGGCCTGAAGCCATCCTGCGCTTTTGCGGCCAGCTCCCAAAAAAGCGACTTGTAAAATGGAGCTTCAGGGCACTGCAATTCACAAACCTGCAGAGTTATAAATGATAACTCTCGTCCACAAATATATTGAGGGAAGGCAAAGAAGAGGATTTGAAATCAAGGCAGAATTGCAGGAAACAGATTTCAGGAGGTAGATTCGAATCGCCTTTAAAGCACATGAAAAGCGGCAAAACGTTGACAATGATGCCCTTGGCCAAAAAGGGCGTATGCGTTTTTTCCTGAATATATTCAGGAAAAAACGCATACGCCCTTTTTGGCCAACCAAGCAACCTGGAAAGGCAAATCAGCGCTACAAAGAAGTCTCGCTTCCCATCGGTCAAGAGGGCCATGCTGAAAAAAGTGTCAAAACCAGAAATGCAGGACAGGCCATGGAGAAATGGGAGCCTTGCTACACTGATGGGCGGGATGTAAATTGCCAACAGCCACTCTGGAGAAGTGTACGGTGTGTCCTGAAACATCTAAAAAACACAGCTTAGAGAGCATAGGGCACTTCCACGCATGGGGGGATAAAGTGGGAAAATTGAAAATCAGCAAGACACAAGCACCCCAAAGTTTAGGGCTGCTCTGTTGACAAGGACCTCCACTTCATTCCACCTTAAATATCCCAGGAAAGCGAAAAATGGATCAAAAAGTTGTGGTCCTTATGTACAATTGAATATCACTCAGCCATGAAATCAATGTCATAAGGCTAGTAGCAGCATGATGAGTGGATTTAGGTAAGACGATTCTAAGTGAAATAAGTCACACAGAAAAGGACACTTCTCATAAGGTGTCACTTATAGAGGGAATGTAAAAACCGTTACACTTGAACTGAATTACAAAACAGAACAGAGTCACACATGCAGAAAACACACTATGGCTGCTTAACGGGAAAGGTGAGGTGGGGTGATACATAAAACAAGAGCTTCAAATTAGCTCAGATACCGTTCCATAAACCCAATATGTAATAGACAAGACCTACTCCTTGCTCAGAGAACTGGACTCAACACGCCCGATTCACCGCACAAGAATATATCTGACTAGTAATAATCTTAAAACCTATGTATTGATATCTCTCTGTTAGTGTGTCAAGTGTGTGTAAAGCGGCATAAACACAGCCGTGAAAAGCAGCTAAACCCCATTATAAAACTAAATTACTTTTAAAAACCCATGAAACAAAGACAGGGAAAGAGAGAGAAATTCTTACACAATTCGTTCAGGGGCTGTGATGCAACCTGGATTGACCATATCTAGACCCACAGCTGGATGAGACATAAGGGTTGACACTCTTGGGGCTGAGAGGTTTGGTGAGGTTGTGTGAGCAAATGCAGACCCTTTAAAGTAATACTGCGTGCTACCCATCGCATGGGTCCCAAATCTCCAGGTTCAAGGGCATCTTCCTACATCGAAAACATGCATGAGAAACCCAGAAGAGGGTACACCGTGTGATGGGGAAAGGTTTCTAAAACGCACCTCATTTCTCATCTCCTTGTGCTCGGGTTCGCCATTCCAGCCACTTTACTAGCAATCTCCCTACTTGGAACCTCAGCACCTTTAACCTCCTGTTCCGAACAGGTTGCAATTTGTCCTGAGGATGAATGGGAAGACGGGGAACCAATGAGAGACTAGCTCTTGGTGTTGGGACAGGCACAGGTCACTCTATTTTCCCATCAGGAAGAAGAATTAACCACAGGCTCAGCCTGCCCCCCGGAACCAGAACAGGGCCTGAAGCCATCCTGCGCTTTTGCGGACAGCTCCCAAAAAAGCGAGTTGTAAAATGGAGCGTCAGGGCACTGCAATTCACAAACCTGCAGAGTTATAAATGATAACTCTCGTCCACAAATATATTGAGGGAAGGCAAAGAAGAGGATTTCAAATCAAGGCAGAATTGCAGGAAACAGATTTCAGGAGGTAGATTCGAATCGCCTTTAAAGCACATGAAAAGCGGCAAAACGTTGACAATGATGCCCTTGGCCAAAAAGGGCGTATGCGTTTGTTCCTGAATATATTCAGGAAAAAACGCATACGCCCTTTTTGGCCAACCAAGCAACCTGGAAAGGCAAATCAGCGCTACAAAGAAGTCTCGCTTCCCATCGGTCAAAAGGGCCATGCTGAAAAAAGTGTCAAAACCAGAAATGCAGGACAGGCCATGGAGAAATGGGAGCCTTGCTACACTGATGGGCGGGATGTAAATTGCCAACAGCCACTCTGGAGAAGGGTACGGTGTGTCCTGAAACATCTAAAAAACACAGCTTAGAGAGCATAGGGCACTTCCACGCATGGGGGGATAAAGTGGGAAAATTGAAAATCAGCAAGACACAAGCACCCCAAAGTTTAGGGCTGCTCTGTCGACAAGGACCTCCACTTCATTCCACCTTAAATATCCCAGGAAAGCGAAAAATGGATCAAAAAGTTGTGGTCCTTATGTACAATGGAATATCACTCAGCCATGAAATCAATGTCATAAGGCTAGTAGCAGCATGATGAGTGGATTTAGGTAAGACGATTCTAAGTGAAATAAGTCACACAGAAAAGGACACTTCTCATAAGGTGTCACTTATAGAGGGAATGTAAAAACCATTACACTTGAACTGAATTACAAAACAGAACAGAGTCACACATGCAGAAAACACACTATGGCTGCTTAACGGGAAAGGTGAGGTGGGGTGATACATAAAACAAGAGCTTCAAATTAGCTCAGATACCGTTCCATAAACCCAATATGTAATAGACAAGACCTACTCCTTGCTCAGAGAACTGGACTCAACACGCCCGATTCACCGCACAAGAATATATCTGACTAGTAATAATCTTAAAACCTATGTATTGATATCTCTCTGTTAGTGTGTCAAGTGTGTGTAAAGCGGCATAAACACAGCCGTGAAAAGCAGCTAAACCCCATTATAAAACTAAATTACTTTTAAAAACCCATGAAACAAAGACAGGGAAAGAGAGAGAAATTCTTACACAATTCGTTCAGGGGCTGTGATGCAACCTGGATTGACCATATCTAGACCCACAGCTGGATGAGACATAAGGGTGGACACTCTTGGGGCTGAGAGGTTTGGTGAGGTTGTGTGAGCAAATGCAGACCCTTTAAAGTAATACTGCGTGCTACCCATCGCATGGGTCCCAAATCTCCAGGTTCAAGGGCATCTTCCTACATCGAAAACATGCATGAGAAACCCAGAAGAGGGTACACCGTGTGATGGGGAAAGGTTTCTAAAACGCACCTCATTTCTCATCTCCTTGTGCTCGGGTTCGCCATTCCAGCCACTTTACTAGCAATCTCCCTACTTGGAGCCTCAGCACCTTTAACCTCCTGTTCCGAACAGGTTGCAATTTGTCCTGAGGATGAACGGGAAGACGGGGAACCAATGAGAGACTAGCTCTTGGTGTTGGGACAGGCACAGGTCACTCTATTTTCCCATCAGGAAGAAGAATTAACCACAGGCTCAGCCTGCCCCCCGGAACCAGAACAGGGCCTGAAGCCATCCTGCGCTTTTGCGGACAGCTCCCAAAAAAGCGAGTTGTAAAATGGAGCGTCAGGGCACTGCAATTCACAAACCTGCAGAGTTATAAATGATAACTCTCGTCCACAAATATATTGAGGGAAGGCAAAGAAGAGGATTTCAAATCAAGGCAGAATTGCAGGAAACAAATTTCAGGAGGTAGATTCGAATCGCCTTTAAAGCACATGAAAAGCGGCAAAACGTTGACAATGATGCCCTTGGCCAAAAAGAGCGTATGCGTTTTTTCCTGAATATATTCAGGAAAAAACGCATACGCCCTTTTTGGCCAACCAAGCAACCTGGAAAGGCAAATCAGCGCTACAAAGAAGTCTCGCTTCCCATCGGTCAAAAGGGCCATGTTGAAAAAAGTGTCAAAACCAGAAATGCAGGACAGGCCATGGAGAAATGGGAGCCTTGCTACACTGATGGGCGGGATGTAAATTGCCAACAGCCACTCTGGAGAAGGGAACGGTGTGTCCTGAAACATCTAAAAAACACAGCTTAGAGAGCATAGGGCACTTCCACGCATGGGGGGATAAAGTGGGAAAATTGAAAATCAGCAAGACACAAGCACCCCAAAGTTTAGGGCTGCTCTGTCGACAAGGACCTCCACTTCATTCCACCTTAAATATCCCAGGAAAGCGAAAAATGGATCAAAAAGTTGTGGTCCTTATGTACAATGGAATATCACTCAGCCATGAAATCAATGTCATAAGGCTAGTAGCAGCATGATGAGTGGATTTAGGTAAGACGATTCTAAGTGAAATAAGTCACACAGAAAAGGACACTTCTCATAAGGTGTCACTTATAGAGGGAATGTAAAAACCGTTACACTTGAACTGAATTACAAAACAGAACAGAGTCACACATGCAGAAAACACACTATGGCTGCTTAACGGGAAAGGTGAGGTGGGGTGATACATAAAACAAGAGCTTCAAATTAGCTCAGATACCGTTCCATAAACCCAATATGTAATAGACAAGACCTACTCCTTGCTCAGAGAACTGGACTCAACACGCCCGATTCACCGCACAAGAATATATCTGACTAGTAATAATCTTAAAACCTATGTATTGATATCTCTCTGTTAGTGTGTCAAGTTTGTGTAAAGCGGCATAAACACAGCCGTGAAAAGCAGCTAAACCCCATTATAAAAATAAATTACTTTTAAAAACCCATGAAACAAAGACAGGGAAAGAGAGAGAAATTCTTACACAATTCGTTCAGGGGCTGTGATGCAACCTGGATTGACCATATCTAGACCCACAGCTGGATGAGACATAAGGGTGGACACTCTTGGGGCTGAGAGGTTTGGTGAGGTTGGGTGAGCAAACGCAGACCCTTTAAAGTAATACTGCGTGCTACCCATCGCATGGGTCCCAAATCTCCAGGTTCAAGGGCATCTTCCTACATCGAAAACATGCATGAGAAACCCAGAAGATGGTACACCGTGTGATGGGGAAAGGTTTCTAAAACGCACCTCATTTCTCATCTCCTTGAGCTCGGTTTCGCCATTCCAGCCACTTTACCAGCAATCTCCCTACCTGGAGCCTCAGCACCTTTAACCTCCTGTTCCGTACAGGTTGCAATTTGTCCTGAGGATGAACGGGAAGACGGGGAACCAATGAGAGACTAGCTCTTGGTGTTGGGACAGGCACAGGTCACTCTATTTTCCCATTAGGAAGAAGAATTAACCACAGGCTCAGCCTGCCCCCCGGAACCAGAACAGGGCCTGAAGCCATCCAGCGCTTTTGCGGCCAGCTCCCAAAAAAGCGACTTGTAAGATGGAGCTTCAGGGCACTGCAATTCACAAACCTGCAGAGTTATAAATGATAACTCTCGTCCACAAATATATTGAGGGAAGGCAAAGAAGAGGATTTGAAATCAAGGCAGAATTGCAGGAAACAGATTTCAGGAGGTAGATTCGAATCGCCTTTAAAGCACATGAAAAGCGGCAAAACGTTGACAATGATGCCCTTGGCCAAAAAGGGCGTATGCGTTTTTTCCTGAATATATTCAGGAAAAAACGCATACGCCCTTTTTGGCCAACCAAGCAACCTGGAAAGGCAAATCAGCGCTACAAAGAAGTCTCGCTTCCCATCGGTCAAAAGGGCCATGCTGAAAAAAGTGTCAAAACCAGAAATGCAGGACAGGCCATGGAGAAATGGGAGCCTTGCTACACTGATGGGCGGGATGTAAATTGCCAACAGCCACTCTGGAGAAGTGTACGGTGTGTCCTGAAACATCTAAAAAACACAGCTTAGAGAGCATAGGGCACTTCCACGCATGGGGGGATAAAGTGGGAAAATTGAAAATCAGCAAGACACAAGCACCCCAAAGTTTAGGGCTGCTCTGTTGACAAGGACCTCCACTTCATTCCACCTTAAATATCCCAGGAAAGCGAAAAATGGATCAAAAAGTTGTGGTCCTTATGTACAATGGAATATCACTCAGCCATGAAATCAATGTCATAAGGCTAGTAGCAGCATGATGAGTGGATTTAGGTAAGACGATTCTAAGTGAAATAAGTCACACAGAAAAGGACACTTCTCGTAAGGTGTCACTTATAGAGGGAATGTAAAAACCGTTACACTTGAACTGAATTACAAAACAGAACAGAGTCA